>NC_133587.1:15940424-17287040 GCF_964106895.1 Numenius arquata | reverse complement strand
GGTGGTTGAGTCACCATCCCTGGATGTGTTTAAGAGCCGTTTAGATGTGGTCTTGGGGGATATGGTATAGGGGAGAACTTTGTAGAGTAGGGTAGATGGTTGGACTCGATGATCCCAAGGGTCTCTTCCAACCTAGACGATTCTATGATTGTATGATTCTATGTGCTGAGCTTGGGCTGCAGAGAGCCCGAGAAAAGCCGGTGCCGGAGGAGCCGGCTCTGTCCCCAGGGGCGCTCGCTCCTCTCCATGGCGAGTCTCCCCCCGGCTCCTGCAGGAGCGGACTCGCTGCCGAGAGCTGGAGCAGCAGCTGGAAGCAGGAGGGGTGAGTGTGCAGGGCGCTAGCTGGAGAGCGATAGCCTTCACTCATAGGAGAGAAGCAGCATTATATTTCTTGATATAAAACAGTGATTTAATGAAGTGATAGTAGATGCGACAGCTTTAAGACCATTTGATTCACACCATTGAAACCTCTGCCCAGGTCTCTGCCACCCTCTTGAATCCTTAACTTTGTGTCCGTGTCCTTGTAGAAGGTAGAGAATCTGTGTGTGGTTGAGGATGGGAGTTCCTCATGGTCTTGTCGTTCTGGTTTTCGGGCCTGCTGCATTAAAAGGCAGAAGATTATGAACAAAGAAAGGTAGCAGAGACCATGAATAAAATGGACAACTTCTGCCCAGGTCTGTGCCAGACTCGTGAATGCTTAACTTTTGTCTGTGTCCTCGTAGAAGGTAGAGAATGTCTCTCGCTGTTCCTGAAGATGAGAGTGCCCCATGGTCTTGTCCTTTCCCTGTCTGGCCTTCTGCCATAGCAAGCAGGAGAATATGAGCAAACTAAGGCAGCAGAGACCCTCAGTGGCCATTGACATCTGTGCCCAGGTCTCTGCCACCCTCTTGAATCCTTAACTTTGTGTCCGTGTCCTTGTAGAAGGTAGAGGATCTGTGTGTGTTTGAGGATGGGAGTTCATCATGCTCTGCTCTGGTTCGCATCTCTCCCTGCAGCTGTAAAAGGCAGGAAAATGTCAAGAAAACAGGCATTAGAGACGATCAATAAGAGTGGACACCGCTGCCCAGGTCTCTGCCACCCTACTGAATCCTTACTTTTGTGTCCGTGTCCTTTAAAAGGTAGAGAATCTGTGTGTGTTTGAGAATGGGAGTGCACCATGCTCTGCTCCGCTTCCCATCTCTCTCTGCAGCTGTAAATGACAGGAAAGTGTGAATAAAAGAAGGCATTAGAGACAATGAATCACGATGGACACCCCTGCCCAGGTCTCTGCCACCCTCTTGAATCCTTCACTTTGTGTTCGTGTCGTTGTCGAAGGTAGAGAATCTGTGTGTGTTTGAGGATGGGAGCTCCTCATGGTCTGGTCCTGTCCCTTTCTGGGCCTGCTCTTGTAAGGAGATAAGATAACAAACAAGAGGTCAGCCATCCTCACTCAGCACGGACAAGCCCTGCGAGGTCTGTGCCAGACTCCTGAATCCTTATCTTTTGTCTGTGTCTTTGTAGAAGGTAGAGACTGTCCACGTGGTTGAGGATGGGAGTTCCTCATGGTCTTGTCCTTCTTGTTTCTGGGCCTGCTGCATTAAAAGGCAGAAGATTATGAACAAAGAAAGGTAGCAGAGAGCATGAGTAAAATGGACAACTTGTGCCCAGATCTGTGCCAGACTCGTGAATGCTTAACTTTTGTCTGTGTCCTTGTAGAAGGTAGAGAATCTCTTGCTCCCTGGCTGAGCGTGGCTGTGTGCCATCGTCTGTTCCTCTGCTTTTAGGGGCCTGTGGTTTATGAGAGAGGATAAAAGCAATGGGGCATCCACCGTGCCTCACCACGGAGAACCCCTGTCAAGGTCTCTGCCACCCTCTTGAATCCTTACCTTAGTGTCCGTGTACGTTTAGAAGGTAGAGAATCTCTGGCTGTCTGGCTGCTCACCGGTCTGCTCGGCTCCAGGCTGTGACAGATCACCGCCCGTTCCTCCCCAGCAACCCTTTGTGACATGGCCACCTCCAGCATTCTATCGGTGTGTCAGGGCACAGGCTGTCCAGGGGTGATGGAAGGCCCAGGCCTTGGCTTCCTGGGGAAAATGGCTGTCACGCTTCATCCTTGTTAAAGAGAGCGGGATGGACAAAGCCCGTAACTCAGTCCCATGGGACAACTGTTGCTGAGAGCTCAGGGTCACTGCTGTCTGTGTGGGGACACCCTCTTGACCCGGGAGTGTGGTCTCCTCATGGCCCCTCACCTTTTTGCCTCTCCCCTGTCCCCTGGGCCTCATCCTGGCTTCCAGGGCCAGGGCAGAGCCGGGTGGAGCTCAGCATGAGGGCGCAGTCACAGAAGTCACAGCATCATGGAATCATTTAGGTCGTAAAAAACCCTTAAGATCATCGAGTCCAACCATAGAGCTAACACTGCCCACTCCACCACTAACCCACGTGCCTCAGCACCACGTCTACCCGTCTTTTAAATACCACCAGGGATGATGACTCCACCACTTCCCTGGGCAGCCCGTTCCAATGCTCAATAACCCTTTGTGTGAAGAAATAGTTCCTAGTATCCATCCTAAATCTTCCCTGGTGCAACATGGGGCCGTTGCCTCTTGTGCCATTGCCTGTGCCTTGGGAGAAGAGACCGACCCCCCCCCCCGGCTACACTCTCCTTTCAGGGAGTTGTAGAGAGCGAGAAGGTCTCGCCTCAGCCTCCTTTTCTCCAGGCTGAACATCCCCAGCTCCCTCAGCTGCTCCTCACAAGACTCGTGCTCCAGACCCCTCACCAGCTCCATTGCCCTTCTCTGGACACGCTCCAGCCCCTCAACGTCTGTCCTGTCGTGAGGGGCCCAAAACTGGACACAGCCCAGAGGATGAGGATTGAGGATGATGGAGGATGAGGATGAGGAGCCCAGAGGCAGAGGATTCCCTAACTTCTCTGGAGTTAGGATGGAGATGCGAATGCCCATCTTTACCGAGATCTGGGGAACCAGACTCTTCCCTCTAGCTAGAGAAGCTAGAGATTGACGGGGACCGGAGGAATCTTCCCCCACAGAACCTCTGGTTCAAATTAAGCTGGGGAAGATGAAACAGAGGCAGAATGCTCGGTTGATCCAGGAGCTGCCTCTTCAGTTTTAAATACAAAGAGCTATGAATGAGGTTATGACACTGGAAGGAAGAGTTATTGGTGCGAGAGGGAAGCCAGAAACCGGACCTTTCTTTAAACCTTTAACATTCAAGAGTGGAAAGCAAGGGGTGACACATCAGCTTTTGGACTTGCCAGGGGCACCGAAGCCCTTGATTGATCGGGACTTGTTAGAAAATTAGAAGCTGAAAGAAGATTTAAAAACGGTACAGTCAACTCTTGGGATCCCCCTGTCACTCCAGAAATACAAACGGGTTCTGTAATTGTTCGGGGGTGAAGCCCCAAACCGTTGGAGGTGAAAAGCTCTCTAGGTACCTGTCCGTATTCTCCCACGTCCCGTGCCACCCATGACTCTCCAGTCTCGGGACAGATCTCTGGGTGGGAGTCTTAAATAGTTGCTTAACCCTAAACAAGAACTGAAACACATTGAGGAGACCTAGCAATAGGACCAAGCTGGTTTGCATGTCCCAAGAGTATTCAAAATTCTCAAAAACTGGCATAGCTGGACCAAAATAGAAAAGGGAGGTGAAAGAGCTGGGGAAAGGAACACCACCAGCCCCCGCTTCCCCCATAGACTGAGTGTGATTATTAATAAATTCTGAGAGACGGTGTCCGAGGTCACAGCAGGACAGCGGTGCTGCATAAATGGCCCAACGTAACCATCTGAACAGTGATGCTATCATATCATAAGTTGATATCACACAGGACGGCAAAATTATGATGCTGATCCCTCTCCCAGAGGTGATAAACATCATCACGGGGAGTACATAGAGCATGTCAGAATTTACATAACACGGCCGTGGGAACAAACGAAGCAACATTGTGACCAGTACTATTGACTAATATCATAAATGCATATAACACATACATTTTAACACGCTCTGGTCAGATCTGTCGTTCTCTCAACCTTCCGAGTGCCCCACGTTGGGCGCCAAAAAGGACTGTCGTGGTTTGGCCTCAGACGGCAACAAAGAACCACGTGGCAGCCACGCTCTCGGCCCCCCCACGGCCATGAGGGGAGAATTGGAAGGAAAAAAAGGAAACTGGTGGGTTGGCACAAAGGCAGTTTAACAGAACAGCAAAGGGAACAAGACAATGTGCAGAAGATCCCGTTGCCAGAGGTCGAAGTTCACAAAGGAGACAGAGGAGTCCTGCAAAGGCTTTATTCGAATAAAGGGAGAGTCCCCTGGGGCATATCCCTGTGGGGTCTCTCCATTTGCCGGAGGACGCAGCCTCCCTTTTATCCTAATTCCCCGGCCGCACGTAACCCTCTTCCTTTCCCCATTGGCTGAGGTACTTGGAAGGTACAGACTTCTCGATCCGCCTATTACATCAAAGTTTAACTTTTGCCGTTTTTAATTGTCCAACTTTTGCAGTTTCACTTATTTCCCCTAGTTTTCAGTTACCTCACTCCTGCAGCTTCAATTAACTCTCCTCTTCTTTTGGTTGTCTCACTCCTGCCATTTCCGTTAACTTCCCTGTTTGTGGAGACACTCTTATCCCTATTTTCTTATCAGCCCCTCCTCTGTTTATTTCACTATTTGTCTTTACAACCTTTAGTCACCGTTCATTGGACCTTTTCTTCTTGTCTTCTTTTTGGTTTTGGAGCTATTTGCAGAGCCATCATCTTCGGTCCCCTTGTAGCTAATTCTGGGTCACTGGGCACAGCTACGACTTGCATTCTTCTGACTCCATGCTGAATGAGCTGCATGAAACAAGGTATCCTACATGGTACAAAAATCAGAGCTGCTACCGCACAAAGGGAGAAAACCACCATGCGTTTAACCCATGGTCCACCAGGCAACCACGAGAACATGTCTAATTCCCATCCTTTCCCGGTTTGAACTGGCACGTGAGCTAGTTTTCTCATTCCTTTTCTTATCTGTTTTACTACCGCCCCGTGATCATGGATTTGTAAACAAGAGCTGGGTTCCTTTAGTTTTCCACCAACTCCCCCTTCTTCTGCTAGCAAATAATCTAGGACCCTTGGGTGTTGGAAAATTGCATTCCTCATCTGAGCAGATTGGTCTGCAAGAAAGTCAAGAGCCTCAGCGCTCTGGTTAGGTAAAATTGCAAAAACCGGCTTGTAATCTAACTATCCTATTTAAATTATAAATGGGGTCTCTTGCTCCAGAAATCACCTGGTGGGGATTCCGTGCTGCTGGTCCAGAATACCGTATAATTCGTTCAGGTTCATCTGATGTATAATTCATCTTTTCCCCATGATTGGGAACCCCCTTTAGTTAGGGATTTATCAGTTGCTCGTCGTTCTCTTATCAGATCATCCTATCCATTAACCCCTAACTCGTTTCCTTGAACTTGTGGTAATAAGGAAAATAACAGTCTCATATATCCTATAGAACGTATCCCTGAGCGCTTTGGAGGTAACCTTTGGTAGGCGTGTTGCCCACAAATCCAGTAATGGCCCTTCAAAGCCCAAGCCCTGTTAGGGAATGGGCCTTCCCATGTTTCATTATCCTGTGGTATTTCACAGTATAGAGTATCTTTTGATCCCAGGGGTCCTCCTGCTATATCCCGGGGCTGCTGCTTGTGGACGGGGGTTGTTCAGTGACCTCCTGGCTGTTCCTCCCTTCCCAAGGTGTGAGGATCTGGCCAAAGGGAACGTCCTCTTGCGGGGGCACCTCGAGAAAGCGAGTGAGGTGACTTCAGCCCTTAAAGGAGATGTCGGAAAACTGAGGGCGGATTGGATGGGGGTGCAGGAGGAGCTGGAAGCGAAGGAGAGAGAATGGCATCGGGAACGTGTGTGGAATAATTCCTAAAATAAAAATTTAATTAAAAATATAGCATTGTTCACACATTAAGGAAAGGTGTAAAATGGAAGCGTTTCCAGGGTAGAATACAGCAGATACGGGAACGAGGTGATCCTATGGAACTGATAAGCTGCATATTTGCTACCCTGAGCCAACAGTCTGTCAGATTTTGACAAAATGCTGTCCTTTGTGCGAACTTTGCTCATTATAATGTCATTATAATACCAAAACACACCTCCAGCCCGAAGGCTACCCGCCTCCAAGGTGCAACCACTCGTCCTTGAGTCTGCGCCCTGAATTTTTCGTAAACTATACCTTTAAAAGCGAGGCGAGAGAATTTTACACCAAGCCTAATAAAGGTATTTATGACTAGAGTCACTCAAACTCCACCTTGAAGGTAAAACATAGTATAAAACTAGCCCAAGAAAGGGGGGATGCTAGGGAAGACCCCATCGTGAAGAGGTCAGGGAGGACCCCGTCACGGACTGCCTTTGACTTGCGGGACCAGTCGAGGGGCTGAGCCTTTCTTCCCCCCCATAGGGAGGCCTTTGGGTAAGACTTAGACTATACCGAGTGCTTCCTCGGGAAACTTAGAAATCTCTCTAGAGGGTTATTTTTGTTACATTTATAGCCAGGCTGTATTGTTTGGAACTTTGTCGCACGCTTTGTACCATGAACAAACCATATTTTACTTGCACGTGCTTTGCAGACAGTGTATTTGTCACCGTCAAACCATAAGAACCTTTGTATCTGTTGCTGAAATAAACTGCACTGCTTAAGTAGCTAGCCGTTTCGGTTTCCCATTGAACGCCACCAAACATTAGAGTGCGGCCGTGCTAGTTCATGAGCACGACTAGACTGAAGGTGCAGTCCACTATGACTGTATCTGGACTCGTGACAGTTAAATATATTAAACACGACTGGACTGATAGTGGTGAATTGGGCATCCCTCAGGATTTAAACCTAGCCGCACCTAGCCTCCCACCTTGGTAAGGAGTGTTAGAACGCAAGGAGGTTTATTTTCTGCCAAAACTATTTTGCCTATTAACGCAACAGACGTGAGGTGAGGAGGGGCTGCGGGAATGTCAGAGGTGATGCCAGTGTGGCACGAGAATGTGTTTTATTTTTGGCCCAGAGACCTCCCTGTGAGAAGGTTGTGGCGGTTTTGGGGATGTGTTGGTGCTGGGGATGTGTTGGTGCTGGGGATGTGCTGGTGTTGAGGATGTACTGGTGTTGAGGGTGTGTTGGCGTTGAGGGTGTGTTGGTGTTGAGGATGTGCTGGGGATGTGCTGGTGTTGAGGATGTGCTGGTGTTGGGGATGTGTTGGTGCTGGGGATGTGCTGGTGTTGGGGATGTGCTGGTGTTGGGGATGTGTTGGTGCTGAGGAGCAGACAGGGCTGGGAGATGGAGGGGTGGTGGTGATGGAAGCAAATGGTGGTGATGGAAGAGGCCCCCCTGCTGTGGCCGTGCTGCTCGGTCCTAAAGGCCAGTGCTGCTGCTGCTGGTAGTTCTCTCTGGTAGTTGTTCAATCTCCGTCTGGAGCCGTGAGAGCAGAGAGGTCTGTGTGTTTTCAGATTGCGAGCAGCCAAGGGAAGACCAAGAGGGGCCTCCCTCACCGACAGCAAATGTGAGAGTGGCCTTGGAGGGGCTTGTCTTTGTCGTCCTCCCCCAAGACACCTGTGTGTGAGACACCTCTGCAAGGGGAGATGCTGAATGAGGGTCACTTGCTTTGCTGATGTCCCCTCCTGCAGGACAAGGGTGGGTGTTCCCTCCTGTGCAGTCGGGTGGCAGCTCTGCTGAGGCTGCTCCTGTGGTGGCTCTTCAGTCCCCAGTGCCCTGTTGGAGTAGTTCTTGAAGGAGACCTGGCCACGGTGGTGTGACCCTCTCCCAGCTGAAAGACTTGTGCAGTGACGGCGAAGGCTGAGCTGGCATTTCTTTTTCTCTTTGCATCTGTAGCTTTATGACAAGTTCAGAAGGGGTGAACGTGGCCGTCTGCTCGGCCTGTGGCGTCAGGTGGACACCTTCTGCCGCCGTTTCCTGGAAATGAAGACTGCCACGCACCGGTGAGTAGAAGCTGAGGCCAGATGTCTGCAGAAAAAATGTGGCTTCCCTTCAGATCTCTCTGGGGTTCCTTTCTCTCTGCAAACAGAAGTAGCACAGCCTCCGGTGTCAGGAGGCAATTTCAAAGTCTGGGTTACCGTCAGCCATTGATCTTATTGGATTATAAGCCTTCCTTAATGCCGCGAGTGTGCCTGACCTACTGTTTAATTCTCCTCCTCTGTGATTTGTTGGTACAACATTTTCGGTTTATTCTCACACCACCTTCCTGAAATGTTTGTTCTGTAGATATTGTCGTCAGCCTCTGAGCAGCCACTTGCCGGGGTGTTCCTTGCAAGCCTGAGTGCAGAAGGCCTTGGGGGCAAGAAGGGCCATTTTGCAGCATGAAGCATCTTAACCTGAATCATCCTGTGATCCTGTGATTATTGGATGGGAAATTCATAGCCGTCTCCCCAAAGAGCTTGCAGGCTCTTTGATCCATTCCCCGCTGAAGGCAAAAGTGATTGTGGGAATAGCCATCTGGACTTTCAACGTCTGTCTGACCCCCAGAAGAACTTTGGCCAGGCTGGTATCCAGCGTAGGAAAGAGGAGAGAGAGAACCAGGAGGCAGGAAGCTGTTAATTTGTGAGCACCTGAATGTTTTGGAAAGGTTCTGTGATTTCTGGAAGCTTGTTTTACTTTCTCAGTGCTGAATGTTTCCCCTCCATCAAGGACAAAGAGTGATGCAGGTCTGGTCAGGAAATGCCAGCGTTCTTGAGGTGTAAATAGAAAGGGGTTGGAAATCATCCCAACTGCCGTTTCTGGGACATAGGATGTGCTCTTGGGTTTGGAAACGAGAATGTTTTTATGTTCAAACCTTGTTTGTCTCTCCCCTTCTCAGAGACTGAAGGACTCGGAGGCACTTGGAGAAAAACATTCCTCATTACAGCGTGAGTTGGTGGTCGTGAGGGAGACACTGGAGCAATCGCACCTTCAGAGGGATCTGCTGAAGCAAAAGAGAGATGAGCTTACCATGGCCCTGGCGAAGGTATGGTCACCTTGTGATAGCAAGGCCACCACAGATGCTGTTTCTGGCAGCAGCAGACAGGGACAATCATAGACGCATAGAATCATGGAGGTTGGGAGGGACCTTTCGAGTCCTCGAGTCCAACCGCTAACCTCACACCGCCAAATCCCCCACTGACCCCTGTCCCTCAGCTCCACCTCTGCCCATCTTTTCACTACCGTGTTGCTCCTCTTCTGTTCTCCCACTGTTGTTTAAGTACAATGTTGGTCTCCTTCTTGGGAAATGGTGGTGAGAGCAGGCAGGTCTTTGGGGCAGTCTGTCCTCACGTGCTGATTGGGAGCGCTGAACTGGGAGTATGTCAGAGACACGCAGGGGATGGGGAGTTGCTGCTCTCTTCTTGACTGTAAACCTGACTGTATTTTATTTCCTCTGTGCTTCCGTGGCGGTGGCTGGAGCAAGAGAATGGAGCTCTGTCGGGTAAAGTGGAGGAGATGGAGAGAGCAAAGGTCTCTGCCCAGGAGAAGCCGCGCTTGTGTAGAAGAACAGATGGAGAGCTCTGCGCAGAGAAAGCCCCCCTGGAGCAGCTGCTGAAGGAAGCAGAGGAGCAAGAAGAGGGGCTGCGGGCAGCGCTGAGGATCCGGGCAGAGGAGAAGGAAGAAAGCCAAGAGAAACTCATCCAGGTGGGACCAAAATGCTGGTGCTTCTGGGTGGGCGTTTGGCTGCTTGTCTGGGTGAAGCTGTGCCTGTGTTGGCCTCCTTTTTGGCATATTTACTTTGGAGGGCCAGAGAGTGGTGTCATCAGAACCAGGGGCTTGTTGTCCTCCTGGAAGATACAGCCTCCATTGTCCATCCATTGTTTTTCTTGCTGGCACAGACGGTGTGGGCGCAGCTCCCCGTGTGCCAGGGATCAGAGAGCAGCAATTTCAGATGCGGTTATTGCCATCACATTGGGCTGGGCTCTCTGTGCTCTGCCAGGTGACAAGGGAAGCCCGGCCATTCCCTCCGAGGGGCCCACGTTGCTCTTTGAAATGGCAGAAACGGGCTTTCTGTGTACGAGAACCTGGAATCCAGCCTGTTTGAGGCTCAGCAGCACTTATCTCAGGGAAGGTGGTAGAAAACCAGCCCGGTGGTTCTGACTGTACTGACCTTAAACCCTTTGAATTTCAGCGTAGGAGGGATCTTAACACGCCTTCGCTTAGAAGCAGAAGCCCCTCCAGACAAACAAGGTCTGAATGTAAAAACATTCTCGTTTCCAAACCCAAGAGCACATCCTATGGCCCAGAAAGGGCAGTTGGGATGATTTCCACAAAGCAGCACAAAGAAGAGGAGCATTCAACAGTAGGTCAGGCACACTCACGGCATTAAGGAAGGCTTATAATGCAATAAGATAAATGGCTGAGACGTTTGCTGTGGGTGAGGGAGGCCCCTCTTGGTCTTCCCTTGGCTGCTCGCAATCTGAAAACACACAGACCTCTCTGCTCTCACGGCTCCAGGTGGAGATTGAAGAACTACCAGAGAGACGAGCGCTCCTGTGTCACTGCCCGACAGCGCCCAGCAGCAGCAGCACTGGCCTTTAGGACCGAGCAGCACGGCCACAGCAGGGGGGCCTCTTCCATCACCACCATTTGCTGACACCCCTCCTGACCCATTTGCTGACACTGGGTGCTGACACCCAGTCCCGTCTTCTGCTCCTCAACACCAGCACATCCTCATCAGAGCCACAACCTTCTCACAGCGAGGTGTCTGGGCCAGAAATAAAACGCATTCTCAGGCCACGCTGGCATCACCTCGGACATTCCCGCAGCCCCTCTTCACCTCACGTTCCCGGTGCCATTCTCTCTCCTTCGCTTCCGGCTCCTCCTGCGCCCTCATCCAATCCACCCTCAGTTTTCCAACATCTCCTTTAAGGGCTGAAGTCACCTCACTCGCTTTCTCGAGGTGCTCCCGCAGGAGAGCATTCCCTTTGGCCAGATCCTCACACCTTGGGAAGGGAGGAACAGCCAGGAGGTCACTGAACAACCCCCGTCCACAAGCAGCAGCCCCGGGATTTCCCGGCTCCCCCAACACTGACGTTGGTGTCAAACTGAGAGGCAGGAGAAGCGCTTTCTCGCATGAACTGAGATCTCTCAGGGCTGGCAAACTCATGTGCTTCTCCTTTAGCCTTCCGTGTCCTTCTACGGCTTTGCTTTCCCTTCCTCTTCAACTCGGACCATGCCCACAGGTAACGGCTGCCTCCCCTTTGTGCTGCCTCATCACTGGATGCATCCCCTTTCTCTGGCCTTGTCCCCACTCCCTCACCTACTGCTCCAGGGCATGACTTAGGCTGGGAAGGGACCCTTGGAGCTCAGCCGGAGGAACCCCCTGCTCAAAACAGAGCCATGCAGCACACACCCCTATTACTGCCCCACACAACAGGTTGTGGACCTTTCTCCTTCCAAAAGGGCTTGCCCCACCGCTTCCCTTGGGGCCACTGGGGAGCACTGACAGCTTTTCCCTGCCTTCCAGGAGCAGCCAGGACACCCACTAGGAGGGAACGCTTCTTCCTTCTGCCTTTGCTGCTCCTCTTCCACCTGAGGCAGGGCTTTCTCCAGGCTGTGGTCTTCTGTGGCTTCCCGCCTGCCTGGGGAGGGATCCCTGAAGAAGAAAGGGAATGTTTAGTCCACTTCTTGTGTTCCCTTCACTGCTGTTCGCATCCATCGCTTTCCCCTCCCTTCCTTGGGCATCTCAGGAGCTGAGATGCCTCAGCTGAGGTGAGGCATCTCAGGTGGCTTCTTCCAGGCATAACAGTCTGGTCACTACAGAGAGGAAGGGAGGGGAAGCTGTCGCTCACCGCCAGCAGCTCTCCTCAGTCTCCCACTCTTGCACTCTCACAGCTGGGTATCCTCAGCTCATGACGGCCAGTGCTCGCTGCCACCCGAACCCTGGGAATGGTGCGGGACATCAGGTGCAGGAGCCCAGGAGTTGCAGGGGTTCAGCCGGTGACAGGGAATGGGCACCTACAAGGACAGAGTCAGAAAGCCCTGATGAAAGCCCAAGGGCAGGAAGAGGCAGGACTTGCTTCCCCTTTCTGTGGGAAACACCCTTGACAGGGAGCTGTTTCTAGCCCAGAAGAGAGAGCTGTTGCGGGCATGGAGCAGGGGATGGCTCTGGCACCTTCTCCCCGTGGGAAGTGCCCTCAGAGACTGTGCGTGTGGGGAGATGCACGGTGGCCCTGTGCCACGCAGCAGGGCTCCATCGGGAGCCCCTGGGGAGCTGCCATGGAGTTCTTTCCCGACCCTGCGCAGCACCATCCCTCGCCCTCCCTTGCCAGCGGACTTGCACTGCCTTGGAGCAGTTCTCAGAGTTGGGAAAGACGGGCAGCAGCAGAGCCTGGGACACACCTGGGCTTCTGCACCTTCTGGACCTTGCCGCTTTGTTGCAGTGCCCGTCTTTTCTCTCTCTTCCTTCCTGTCTCTTCTCTTCCCTCTCCCCTGAGCAGGCCTCTTCTCTCTTTCTTTTTCTTGGGTTTTCAGTTTCCTGGAGGGAGCCTGCAAACCTTTCCATCCCACAGCGTGGTTAGATAGCTCTAGCCGGGATCAGCTGGGTGAACCAGTTCTTGATTGAACCCAAGCTGACTCCTTTTACCTTCTTTCCTCTGAAAGGCTCCTTCTTTGTTCTTGGGCGCATCCCAGGGAGTCTTGCGTGGTCTCTGGGGCGGTTGGAGGCAAAGCGGCGGGTGCCTAAACCAGAAATGTTGGAGTTAGCAGGTGACAAGGGACGTCCTGGAGGAGTAAGCCACTGCTGGGCGAATTGCTCGCTAGAGAAGATCCCTGGTCTGGTTTGCATTAGCCCTTTCTCCCAGGGGCCTCCCGGGGGAACACAGTGTTCACAGCGGGGTGTGACACAGTTCATTTGGGGGGCCGTTCAGCAGGGAGCCTGCGGTCCCCCTCCAGGCAAGAAGAGCCTTGCCCGCTTCATTCTGCTGCAGTTTCTTCACCCTCCTGAGACAGAGCTCTGCGCGTGTCCCTTTGGTGCAACAGCACCTTCTGTGGTGGCTTTGCTTCTGGAAGCTGTCCTTCTGTAGGTCTTTTGTAGGCCTGTCCTTTGGCTGAGGACGTGCCTAACGCATTGGAGAAAGACCCCTTCCAGTTTTACTTACAAGGCACCATTCCAAGGGGGATGAACAAGCCCCACCCAAAGGCACAAGAGCTGAAATACCAGGAAGAGGCAGAGCAGCTACTTGGACTCCTCAGGAACTCCTCCTCCAGGAGACGCCTTGTCCCAGAGTTTGTGGACCTGCCCTACCTCTGCCGTTGGCGATCCTTCCACCGTATCTACCCCTGCTGCTTTCTGGAGGACGAGCAGAGAGGGTGGTGCATCCAGGAAGGCTTTTGCTTCGTGCTCCACGTCTGCCTCGCCTGCGTGGTCCCGTTGCTCTTCCAAAGGCAGCTCTGGGAAGCAAAAGCACATGCAGCAAAGTGACTTGTTGGAAGTGGACAACAGCTAAAGCCAAAGCCACCCAAAGCCCTAGACCAGCTTTCCGCTCAGGCTGTGACAACGCTCAGTCCCTCCTCCTACCTGTGGCTGTGTGCGTGGGTGCTGGCGACTCCTCAGCTGAAGGACTGGAAGGGCCGGCCATCTCTTCCCCAAAGATTTCACAGGGCTTTTCCATGGGGAACTCCACCAGCACCTTCAGCTGCACACATCACAGCCTCGGTTGCAGGGCAGGTGGCTGAAAAGGTGGCAAGCAGCCTTTCCCACTCCTCACCCTTGCCTCCACGCAGAAGGCTGTGGCTGTGGGGCTGCTCTTCCAGGCAGCCACCCCCCCCCAGCCCAGCCCTCCCCACCAGCATTTGCTCAATAGAGAGGAAGGAGGCAGCCAGGCACCTCTCAACCACCAAGCTCTGCTGGGCCGGGAAGGCTGCAGCCGGCTGCTCCATCCAGCGTACCTTCCCAGTGCCCTCCAGCGGGACCTCCAGTGGGAGCAGGTCCTCCTTGGGTGGGCTCAGCAGGTTTGGCCCAAGGCAGATGGCCAGGTTGCTGCAGCTCATCCTGCTGGTGCAGGCGTTGTGGCCGATGTGCTGCAGGACGGGGAGTAGCCGCTTCAGGAGGAGGACATGTGCTGCTGGCAAGTTCTCGGCCACCCTGAGGGAACAGGAGCACAAGGTGAAGAAAGCAGACGTTGCCCACAGCCATGGCCAAAGCTTGCCCAAGGCAGGCGGGAGGCAGCGGCTGTGTTGCGCAGCTTTCCAGGTGCTCTCAGCCAGCGCTCAGGGCTCCTGCTCAACAGGCAGGCTGCTGCCCACACTTACGCTTTCAGCTCTCCCGCGTCGGCCTGCTTGCTCCTCCTCTCCATGGCTGGCATCCAGTCCTCATAGAGGTCGATGACGAGGAGCTTGGTGGGGATGCTTTGGAGGAAGCTGTGCAATGCCAAGGGCTGACCCTTTCTCCTGGCTTTTTGATTGTGTTTTTAGCGGTTCTTTATTGTATTTGATTGGTTTTTGTATTGTTTCTTGGCCAGTCTTGGCCAAACTTCTTTCTCTCGGAAGGGAACTCTTCTGATTCTCCAAAGGAAGAGCTGTCTCTGCATCTGGAATGTTTCTGGCATCTGCTGTCTTTGATGATCTGTTGCTGTTCTCTGCGCAGGGCCAGGGTGGGTCTGGCTTTTTTCCCCCACCCATGCGTTAGCTGAGGCGAGGTCTGGCTGAGGACAGCCCCCTGCCACTGGCTTTCTCATCCTCAGCCTGAAACAATGCCAACTCCAGGCCCCAATAACCTGGGTGGCGCTCCAGGGGAGTCCAACAGGCTGTGGCGATCTGCAGTGGTTTCCGGCGGTCTCCGGCGGTCTCTGGTGTTCTGCGATGGTCTCCGGTGTTCTCCGGCGGTCTCCAGCGGTGTCCGGCGGTCTCCGATGGTCCCCAGCATTCTCTTGCGGTGTCCGGTGGTCTCCATTGATGAGACCGCCGGACACCGCTGGAGACCATCGGAGGCCACCGGTGGCTGGCAGTCTGCGGCGGTCTTCGATGGACTCTGGCGGTTTCCAGCGGACTCCGACGGTCTCCAGTGTGAGACCACCGGAGGCCGCAGGACACCGCCAGTGTCTGATCCTCTCCGGTGGTCTCCCATGGTGTCCTGTGGTCTCCGCCGGTCTCTGGTGGTCTCCGACGCTCTCCAGCAGTCTCAGCCGTCTCCAAGGGACTCCTCCTGGTCCTATGGGGCTGCCGGCCCGAAGATGGCAGCCCCTCTCCTCGCCTCTTCCCCGCGGCTCTGAAAGAGAAATCACAGAATCGTTTACGTTGGAAAAGAAATGGAAGCTCATGGAGTCTAGCTGTTAGCCTGGCACCGCCAAGTCCGCAGCTCAACCACGTTCCTAAGGCCCACATCTACAGGTCTTTGAAATCCCTCCCGGGAGGGTGCCTCAAGCCCTTCCCTGGGCAGCCTGTTCCAATGCTTGTCAAGCCCTTCAGGGAAGAACTCTTTCCCAGTCTCCCCTCTCAACCTCCCCTGGCGCAACTTGAGGCCGTTTCCCCTTGTCCTGTCCCTCGTGCCTTGGGAGAAGAGAGCGACAGCCCCCTGGCTCCAGCCTCCTCTCGGGGAGTTGTCGGGAGCGGTAAGGTCTGGTGCTGGTGCTGTGGGGCTGCCGGGCAGAAGAGGGCAGCCCCTCTCCTCTCCTCTCCTCTTGCCCAGGCCTGAGGGCAGAGGAGATAGCCCCCCTTGCTGAGGGGCGGGGGTGTGGGGAGGGAAAGCAGGGCTCCTCGGCGGCTTGACAGCCGGCTGATGTTCCTGCTGAGCCTGCCGCATGGCGGTGTGGATGGCCCACTTACGGTTAGCGTCGGCCGCGGGGCCGGCGCCGCTTGCTGGACCATGGCTTTGCGGAGGGTCCCTTTGAGCCGGCGGGGGTCCTGCGGCGCTTTGGGCCCGCTGCTGCTGGAGGCAGCCTGGCCACGGTGGAGGTGTGCCCCGTCAGGCCTGCGGGAGAGGGATCCACCTCCATTGGCTCCTCTGCCGGTGGGTCGACCTCCATGGGCTCTCCCTCGTCCCTCTTGGCGGGTGGGTCGACCTCCATGGGCTCTTCCTTCTCCCTCTTCAGGGGTGGGTCGACCTCCATGGGCTCAACTCCTTGGCCATCGCTGCTGCTGCCGCTGCTGCTGGCCGCAGCCCACTTGCGTTTCTCTCGGTGCTTGGGCATCCTCCGGGCTTCCGAGGAGCCCCTTCTGGCTGGGCCCACTCAATGTGGGCGCTCGTCCCACCCAATGTGGGCACTGGCCTCCCTTTGCCGCCTCCTCCTCTACCAAGCAGGCTTGGTGCAGGAATCTCTGGCTGCTGAGCGAGCTGTGGGTCAGCCACAGGGGTGCCAGTTGGCCAACGGCCGGCCGGTGACGTCACCAACGGACCTTTCTGTGTCTGGGAGGGTGGCCCATGAGGCCCTGCAGGCCCCATGCCGGGCGGCCCTTTGGCTTGCCAGAGAGCAAGGCAGCCCCTGGGGCAGCGGGACTGCCCTCCAGCTCCCCTCCTGTGCCCAGAGGATGCCCAGAAGCTCTGAAGTGGCGGCATCAGACCAGCTGGCGTGTCCCCTCGGAGTTCTGCCTGCGTCCTCTGGCTTTGCTCTGCCTCTTCCTGAGCGCTTGTGCCTCAGGTTTTTCTGCCATTTGCACTCTGTCCCTTTGCAAAAGGGCAGAGCGTGGTTGTGGAATTGCAGTCCAGGTCTAGAGGTGTGGCCTGGAAAGCCCAGTGCCTTTTTTCCCCCATTGCAGTGTCCAGAAGTTGCTGCTTGAAAGCTGAAATCCTCTTCTTCATCGGCCGTAAAGCGTTCCTTCTTCACCAGTCACACCTGGAGACAGAAACATCACCCGTTTCTCCAGGTGATTCCCAAAGCTTGTGCTGGGGAAAGTGTTTGGGTGGAAACTGCACTGAAAAACCTTTCACTCTCGCTCAGACAAATGTAGAGAAATTCCCCTTGAATACCTTTCAGATGACAGCGATTCTACTTCCTTGAAGCTGAAAAACTAGGAAGGTTTTTCCTGATTGGTACGAGTGTAACTGGGTCCCAATTTCCCCCAATAATGACGGATACAAGCTTTAGATTGGTGTGGGAGGAAGCACTTGTTTCTAGATGCCTCTGCTTAATGGCAAACTGGTTTTGCAACCCTTAACATCATGCAAACATTAAACTGGCTGCAAAAAAATTGGAGCTGGAGCTGTCTCTTTCCTTCCAGTATCTTCATGGGGTCACCTGTTAATGTGCCTGTAGCATTTTAAAGGCGAAACTGCCAGGCAAATGCTCCTTTTCAGATGTTTTCCTGCAACGGGAAGTGGTAGCCCCTCCACAGGTCAAGGTGTGACATGCTCACTTTTGAACTCCCTATCTCAATCCCTCTTCCCCTCAGCATCATTACCAGGAGTGTTATTTCCTCAGTTGGTGTCCGTCTGGAGAAGAAAAGTGTCCTTTTTGAGCGCAGGCCCATGACACGAAGATGCTGAACGTTTGTGCCTAGGGATTTAGTTTGTTCGTGAACAAAGGGAGAGGATTGCTGTGTCTGTTGCTCTGCGTGTCTTTATTGCTTATGTCCTTATCACTTGCTGCTAGTCGTGCTCACAAAACAAGCAAAAAGGGCAATTGAGGGTTGTTTAATTTGTGCTAAGGTCAATTTACAAGGGAAGGTGCTAGAGGAGGGCGACCTTGGGCCCATTCCAACGATGTCAGGTGGATTTTACTGAAATGCCCTGAACAGGAAGATTTCTTCCTTTCCCTGAACAGGATCTTTTGGTAATAGTATGCCAGCTAACCGGGTGGCCAGAAGCATTTCCAGTTGCTTCAGCAACTACGGGATCAGTTATTAAAGTGCTTTTAGGACAAATAATTCCTAGATAGGGAGTAATAGAGGCAACAGACTCACAGAGAGGAACACATTTTACTGGAAAATTTCTTCAAGGGGTTGTGGTGGCCTTAGGAATACAATGAGATTTCCGTACTCTGTGGAAGCCCCGGAGTTCAGGGAAAGTAGAGAAGATGAATGGGGGAATTAAGCAGCATCTTTTGAAATTATTTTTGGAAACCAAAATGCCATGGATATGTCTTCTACCATTAGCTTTAGCTAGCATAGGGGCCAAACCCAGAGGAGATACTCAACTATCCCCCTTTGAATGAATGTTTGGAATCCCTTACCCTGCTAACTCTCGACCTAGTGGGGAGGTAGAAATAAGTGACGTCTACTTGAAACAATAGGTGGCCGGGATACTGTCTCTTGTGAAATCTCTTTGACAGGAAGCTCAGCTGGCACAGACCCTGCCTTTGGACTTTGCTGTCTAGAGCATCCAACGGGGAGGTTGGGTCCTAATTAAAGAATGGAAAGAAGCACCACTGGTGGCAAAGTGGCAGAGACCGTACCAAGCGTTATTAACCGCGGAAACAGCAGTTAAGACGGCCAAACACGGGTGGACTCGTCATATTCGAACACGGGTGGACTCGTCATATTCGAGTCAAGACGTCCAAGGCCCTGGAAAACTGGACTTGGGAGCTAAAGGAAGAGGAGGGGAAACTGCAGCTAGCCTTCCGTAGAAAAAGACTCCATTAGTAGTATTTGATAAGTTAAAAATCAAGGGCAAGGCTGGATTGACCTCTGTCAATTGCCACAATAAGAAATTCTAAACTCCGTTACTGGCTGCAACCCAGTAGGCGTTGAGCAGTGGAAGCACATGCCATACCAGACCTTGATTTGAAAAAGTGAAAAATGGAAGTTTAGGGTGGGAGACTAGAACTAACTCTTACAAGGAGTGGGTCAGACCGGTAGCCATCAGGTAGACCTCGGGAGGAGTTCCGTGTGTTTACCCAAAGGATCTACGGTATAGATCCATAAGGAAAAGAGGCCCCTTATTTAACTTCCAGCAACTGGTGAGCAGACACTAACTGAATTGTTTCCGTATATTCACTTGCCACATCAAGTGTAGAAAGATGATAAGCTCAAGATGAAATTTTTAGTAATGATCATGTTTCTATACTATTGGCAAAATCGAAGTCTGGGATGGGAAAACCGATTTTTGACTCTAGGGGACGAGGTAGCCAAAGCTTTTAACCTCAGTAATTGCTGGGTCCGTGGAGGTCCAGGAGGAGCTGAAGATTGGCTGTGGGTAGCCCAGCCTGTCCAGCCTAAATGGTTGGTGAGTGACTTAAGTAGAGTGCATAATGGAACTGGGTTCTGGAAGGAAGACGGAGGTACATGGAAAATACAGTACCCAGGAAAAGGAAATTACTGTCTGAACAGAACCAAGCTGGGAGGGAAAAATGTAGGTAAAAGCGAATGTGAGTGGACATTGTCACCAGGAATGGGTTGTTACGATCCATATTGTAGACCTTATAATTGCTTTAGGTACCGAGGAAGATGGAACCAAACGCATGTTAAGCTTATAGGTGGCACCTGGGTAAAGTGCTCTTTCAAAGAACCTTGGCACAGTGGATGCAAAGCAGTTGCGAGAGAAATTACGCAAAAAGGGGGATTTAGAGATTCTTTATTCCTGGCTTGTCAGTGGGACAATACCATTAACAAGAATCATGTAATAAGGGTTTATCAATGGGGCTGGCAAAACTCAAGTGGAACTAGGACCTATTTTAGAAAATTTTGGTCGGCTACAAATTGAACTAAGAATGGTAGGGGATGTAACTGTAAAGGGCACGCAGATGCAGGAGCCTTTGAATGTGATTATTGCGATTCCTATGGCGATTTCAGTATAGCAGGAGGACCCCTGGGATCAAAAGATACTCTATACTGTGAAATACCACAGGATAATGAAACATGGGAAGGCCCATTCGCTAACGGGGCTTGGGCTTTGAAGGGCCATTACTGGATTTGTGGGCAACACGCCTACCAAAGGTTACCTCCAAAGCGCTCAGGGATACGTTCTATAGGATATATGAGACCGTTATTTTCCTTATTACCACAAGTTCAAGGAAACGAGTTAGGGGTTAATGGATAGGATGATCTGATAAGAGAACGACGAGCAACTGATAAATCCCTAACTAAAGGGGGTTCCCAATCATGGGGAAAAGATGAATTATACATCAGATGAACCTGAACGAATTATACGGTATTCTGGACCAGCAGCACGGAATCCCCACCAGGTGATTTCTGGAGCAAGAGACCCCATTTATAATTTAAATAGGATAGTTAGATTACAAGCCGGTTTTTGCAATTTTACCTAACCAGAGCGCTGAGGCTCTTGACTTTCTTGCAGACCAATCTGCTCAGATGAGGAATGCAATTTTCCAACACCCAAGGGTCCTAGATTATTTGCTAGCAGAAGAAGGGGGAGTTGGTGGAAAACTAAAGGAACCCAGCTCTTGTTTACAAATCCATGATCACGGGGCGGTAGTAAAACAGATAAGAAAAGGAATGAGAAAACTAGCTCACGTGCCAGTTCAAACCGGGAAAGGATGGGAATTAGACATGTTCTCGTGGTTGCCTGGTGGACCATGGGTTAAACGCATGGTGGTTTTCTCCCTTTGTGCGGTAGCAGCTCTGATTTTTGTACCATGTAGGATACCTTGTTTCATGCAGCTCATTCAGCATGGAGTCAGAAGAATGCAAGTCGTAGCTGTGCCCAGTGACCCAGAATTAGCTACAAGGGGACCGAAGATGATGGCTCTGCAAATAGCTCCAAAACCAAAAAGAAGACAAGAAGAAAAGGTCCAATGAACGGTGACTAAAGGTTGTAAAGACAAATAGTGAAATAAACAGAGGAGGGGCTGATAAGAAAATAGGGATAAGAGTGTCTCCACAAACAGGGAAGTTAACGGAAATGGCAGGAGTGAGACAACCAAAAGAAGAGGAGAGTTAATTGAAGCTGCAGGAGTGAGATAACTGAAAACTAGGGGAAATAAGTGAAACTGCAAAAGTTGGACAATTAAAAACGGCAAAAGTTAAACTTTGATGTAATAGGCGGATCGAGAAGTCTGTACCTTCCAAGTACCTCAGCCAATGGGGAAAGGAAGAGGGTTACGTGCGGCCGGGGAATTAGGATAAAAGGGAGGCTGCGTCCTCCGGCAAATGGAGAGACCCCACAGGGATATGCCCCAGGGGACTCTCCCTTTATTCGAATAAAGCCTTTGCAGGACTCCTCTGTCTCCTTTGTGAACTTCGACCTCTGGCAACGGGATCTTCTGCACATTGTCTTGTTCCCTTTGCTGTTCTGTTAAACTGCCTTTGTGCCAACCCACCAGTTTCCTTTTTTCCCTTCCAATTCTCCCCTCATGGCCGTGGGGGGGCCGAGAGCGTGGCTGCCACGTGGTTCTTTGTTGCCGTCTGAGGCCAAACCACGACAGTCCTTTTTGGCGCCCAACGTGGGGCACTCGGAAGGTTGAGAGAACGACAGATCTGACCAGAGCGTGTTAAAATGTATGTGTTATATGCATTTATGATATTAGTCAATAGTACTGGTCACAATGTTGCTTCGTTTGTTCCCACGGCCGTGTTATGTAAATTCTGACATGCTCTATGTACTCCCCGTGATGATGTTTATCACCTCTGGGAGAGGGATCAGCATCATAATTTTGCCGTCCTGTGTGATATCAACTTATGATATGATAGCATCACTGTTCAGATGGTTACGTTGGGCCATTTATGCAGCACCGCTGTCCTGCTGTGACCTCGGACACCGTCTCTCAGAATTTATTAATAATCACACTCAGTCTATGGGGGAAGCGGGGGCTGGTGGTGTTCCTTTCCCCAGCTCTTTCACCTCCCTTTTCTATTTTGGTCCAGCTATGCCAGTTTTTGAGAATTTTGAATACTCTTGGGACATGCAAACCAGCTTGGTCCTATTGCTAGGTCTCCTCAATGTGTTTCAGTTCTTGTTTAGGGTTAAGCAACTATTTAAGACTCCCACCCAGAGATCTGTCCCGAGACTGGAGAGTCATGGGTGGCACGGGACGTGGGAGAATACGGACAGGTACCTAGAGAGCTTTTCACCTCCAACGGTTTGGGGCTTCACCCCCGAACAATTACAGAACCCGTTTGTATTTCTGGAGTGACAGGGGGATCCCAAGAGTTGACTGTACCGTTTTTAAATCTTCTTTCAGCTTCTAATTTTCTAACAAGTCCCGATCAATCAAGGGCTTCGGTGCCCCTGGCAAGTCCAAAAGCTGATGTGTCACCCCTTGCTTTCCACTCTTGAATGTTAAAGGTTTAAAGAAAGGTCCGGTTTCTGGCTTCCCTCTCGCACCAATAACTCTTCCTTCCAGTGTCATAACCTCATTCATAGCTCTTTGTATTTAAAACTGAAGAGGCAGCTCCTGGATCAACCGAGCATTCTGCCTCTGTTTCATCTTCCCCAGCTTAATTTGAACCAGAGGTTCTGTGGGGGAAGATTCCTCCGGTCCCCGTCAATCTCTAGCTTCTCTAGCTAGAGGGAAGAGTCTGGTTCCCCAGATCTCGGTAAAGATGGGCATTCGCATCTCCATCCTAACTCCAGAGAAGTTAGGGAATCCTCTGCCTCTGGGCTCCTCATCCTCATCCTCCATCATCCTCAATCCTCATCCTCTGGGCTGTGTCCAGTTTTGGGCCCCTCACGACAGGACAGACGTTGAGGGGCTGGAGCGTGTCCAGAGAAGGGCAATGGAGCTGGTGAGGGGTCTGGAGCACGAGTCTTGTGAGGAGCAGCTGAGGGAGCTGGGGATGTTCAGCCTGGAGAAAAGGAGGCTGAGGCGAGACCTTCTCGCTCTCTACAACTCCCTGAAAGGAGAGTGTAGCCGGGGGGGGGGGTCGGTCTCTTCTCCCAAGGCACAGGCAATGGCACAAGAGGCAACGGCCCCATGTTGCACCAGGGAAGATTTAGGATGGATACTAGGAACTATTTCTTCACACAAAGGGTTATTGAGCATTGGAACGGGCTGCCCAGGGAAGTGGTGGAGTCATCATCCCTGGTGGTATTTAAAAGACGGGTAGACGTGGTGCTGAGGCACGTGGGTTAGTGGTGGAGTGGGCAGTGTTAGCTCTATGGTTGGACTCGATGATCTTAAGGGTTTTTTACGACCTAAATGATTCCATGATGCTGTGACTTCTGTGACTGCGCCCTCATGCTGAGCTCCACCCGGCTCTGCCCTGGCCCTGGAAGCCAGGATGAGGCCCAGGGGACAGGGGAGAGGCAAAAAGGTGAGGGGCCATGAGGAGACCACACTCCCGGGTCAAGAGGGTGTCCCCACACAGACAGCAGTGACCCTGAGCTCTCAGCAACAGTTGTCCCATGGGACTGAGTTACGGGCTTTGTCCATCCTGCTCTCTTTAACAAGGATGAAGCGTGACAGCCATTTTCCCCAGGAAGCCAAGGCCTGGGCCTTCCATCACCCCTGGACAGCCTGTGCCCTGACACACCGATAGAATGCTGGAGGTGGCCATGTCACAAAGGGTTGCTGGGGAGGAACGGGCGGTGATCTGTCACAGCCTGGAGCCGAGCAGACCGGTGAGCAGCCAGACAGCCAGAGATTCTCTACCTTCTAAACGTACACGGACACTAAGGTAAGGATTCAAGAGGGTGGCAGAGACCTTGACAGGGGTTCTCCGTGGTGAGGCACGGTGGATGCCCCATTGCTTTTATCCTCTCTCATAAACCACAGGCCCCTAAAAGCAGAGGAACAGACGATGGCACACAGCCACGCTCAGCCAGGGAGCAAGAGATTCTCTACCTTCTACAAGGACACAGACAAAAGTTAAGCATTCACGAGTCTGGCACAGATCTGGGCACAAGTTGTCCATTTTACTCATGCTCTCTGCTACCTTTCTTTGTTCATAATCTTCTGCCTTTTAATGCAGCAGGCCCAGAAACAAGAAGGACAAGACCATGAGGAACTCCCATCCTCAACCACGTGGACAGTCTCTACCTTCTACAAAGACACAGACAAAAGATAAGGATTCAGGAGTCTGGCACAGACCTCGCAGGGCTTGTCCGTGCTGAGTGAGGATGGCTGACCTCTTGTTTGTTATCCTGTCTCCTTACAAGAGCAGGCCCAGAAAGTGACAGGACCAGACCATGAGGAGCTCCCATCCTCAGCCACACACAGATTCTCTACCTTTTAAAGGACACGGACACAAAGTTAAGGATTCAGTAGGGTGGCAGAGACCTGGGCAGCGGTGTCCACTCTTCTTGATGGTCTCTAATGACGTTTTTCTTGACATTTTCCTGCCTTTTACAGCTGCAGGGAGAGATGCGAACCAGAGCAGAGCATGATGAACTCCCATCCTCAAACACACACAGATCCTCTACCTTCTACAAGGGCACGGACACAAAGTTAAGGATTCAAGAGGGTGGCAGAGACCTGGGCACAGATGTCAATGGCCACTGAGGGTCTCTGCTGCCTTAGTTTGCTCATATTCTCCTGTTTGCTATGGCAGAAGGCCAGACAGGGAAAGGACAAGACCATGGGGCACTCTCATCTTCAGGAACAGCGAGAGACATTCTCTACCTTCTACGAGGACACAGACAAAAGTTAAGCATTCACGAGTCTGGCACAGACCTGGGCAGAAGTTGTCCATTTTATTCATGGTCTCTGCTACCTTTCTTTGTTCATAATCTTCTGCCTTTTAATGCAGCAGGCCCGAAAACCAGAACGACAAGACCATGAGGAACTCCCATCCTCAACCACACGGACATTCTCTACCTTCTACAAGGATACAGACAAAAGTTAAGGATTCAGGAGTCTGGCAGTGACCTTGGCAGCAGTGTCCACTCTTGTTGATGGTCTCTAATACCTTTTTTCTTGACATTTTCCTGCCTTTTACAGCTGCAGGGACAGACACGAACCAGAGCAGAGCATGATGAACTCCCATCCTGCACGACACACAGATTCTCTACCTTCTACAAGGACACGGACACAAAGTTAAGGATTCAGTAGGGTGGCAGAGACCTGGGCAGGGTTGTCCATCGTGATTGATTGTCTCTAATGCCTTCTTTTTTTCACACTTTCCTGTCATTTACAGCTGCAGGGAGAGATGCGAACCAGAGCAGACCATGAGGAACTCCCATCCTCAAACACACACAGATCCTCTACCTTCTACAAGGACACGGACACAAAGTTAAGGATTCAAGAGGGTGGCAGAGACCTGGGCAGAGGTTTCAATGGTGTGAATCAAATGGTCTTAAAGCTGTCGCATCTACTATCAATTCATTAAATCACTGTTTTATATCAAGAAATATAATGCTGCTTCTCTCCTATGAGTGAAGGCTATCGCTCTCCAGCTAGCGCCCTGCACACTCACCCCTCCTGCTTCCAGCTGCTGCTCCAGCTCTCGGCAGCGACTCCGCTCCTGCAGGAGCCGGGGGGAGACTCGCCATGGAGAGGAGCGAGCGCCCCTGGGGACAGAGCCGGCTCCTCCGGCACCGGCTTTTCTTGGGCTCTCTGCAGCCCAAGCTCAGCACATAGAATCATACAATCATAGAATCGTCTAGGTTGGAAGAGACCCTTGGGATCATCGAGTCCAACCATCTACCCTACTCTACAAAGTTCTCCCCTATACCATATCCCCCAAGACCACATCTAAACGGCTCTTAAACACATCCAGGGATGGTGACTCAACCACCTCCCTGGGTAGCCTATTCCAATGCCCGACCACTCTTTCTGTGAAAAATTCTTTCCTAATGTTCAGTCTAAACCTACCCTGTTGGAGCTTGAAGCCATTCCATGTCCATGTAACTGGGGAGGTTACATGCCACAGCGCTGCCCATCCCAGCCCGAGTCCTTACGGCACCGGGAAGCTTCGCTTCCCCCGAGCCCGCCCAGGCCCCGGCCAGCGGCTCGGGGGGGACGGCGGCCGCGGCGGCTCCCGGGGGGGGCCCCGCCGGGGCCGCGCCTTCGCCCCCCGAGGGCTCCGCCGCCGAGTCCCCTCTGCGGGCGGCGCGGGCGGCCCGGGCACCCCGGCCCCGCCACCGCGGCCCGGCCCGGCCCCGGGCAGCTCCCCCCGGGCAGGCGCCCCCGCTCCTCACCTTCGCCTGCAGCTTCCGCACCAGCACCGCTTGCCGGGGCCGCGCCTCCTGCCAGCTCTGCCGCCGGCGCTGCAGGGAGCCCGGGCCCGGCGCCGCCATGCCCCCGCTCGCCAGCCGGGCTCCGCCGCCGGACGGGCCCCGCGGCGGGGGCTGCTCCGCCGCCTGCCCCGGCGGACCGCGGCCCGGCGCCTGCCGGGGCGGGCGGAGCGGCTGCCCCTGCCCGCCGGGCGCCGCCGGGAGCCGCGGGGCGGGAGGGCCGGGCTCGCTCGGGGCCGCTCTGCGGCGGCGCTGCCCTCGGGGCTGCGGGGCTGCCGCGGGGGAGAGGCCGCCCCGGCCGCGGGTGGCTCCGGCAGCTCCGCTCGGAGACCGGCCCCGGCCCCGGCCCCGGCCCCGGCGAAGGTTGGGGGCGGGAGGGGGGAGCGGGGGGAACCGGTCCCCGCCAGCGGGGGGTCCCCCGGGGGGGAGGGCGAGAGCCGGCGCCGCGGGGACGGGCCGCCGCCCGGCGAAGGCAGCGGCCCCGCCGGAGCCTCTGCCGGAGGCTCCAACTTCAGCCTCGGCTGCCGCGGGAGCGGGAGGCCCGGCCCGGTGCGAAACCCCGACGGGCCCGGGGGCAGCTCCCGAACCTTCTCCTCCCCGATGGGCAGCGGGAGGGGCCCCGGCTGCCGGCAGGGAACGGGGGGGTGGCGCTGTGCTCTCCCCTGCTTTCCCCCTCTGCCCCTCCCGGCTCCTGCTCAAGCCATAACCACCGGTGGCAGATGTGATGAGTTGCCCCCGCACTTTGCTGGGGGGGGACGCAACGGGGGGGGACGTGCTGGCAACGCAGCCAAAACACTGTCTGGAGTGGGGACCTCGGTGCTTGGTTCCCGTGGGAATATGACTCTAGGTCAGTTATCTCACTCCAGAAATAGCGGACAGCCCAAGAGCCCCTGGAGCTCTCCTGCAGGGCAGCGGCTGCAGGCCAGGATCTCCCCTTGAGTGGGGACGCTCGCTTAAGGTCCTGCCCCTCGAGGTGCAGAGATTCGTTGCCGCAACAGATTCTCGGGAAGTGACTACTAGCATGCTAAACTCTGAAATCTTAGCCAAGCGATAGAAAGGACGTGTGCGGAAAACCCCATAGCCAGAGGTCGATGTTCACAAAGGAGACAGAGGAGTCCTGCAAAGGCTTTATTCGAATAAAGGGAGAGTCCCCTGGGGCATATCCCTGTGGGGTCTCTCCATTTGCCGGAGGACGCAGCCTCCCTTTTATCCTAATTCCCCGGCCGCACGTAACCCTCTTCCTTTCCCCATTGGCTGAGGTACTTGGAAGGTACAGACTTCTCGATCCGCCTATTACATCAAAGTTTAACTTTTGCCGTTTTTAATTGTCCAACTTTTGCAGTTTCACTTATTTCCCCTAGTTTTCAGTTATCTCACTCCTGCAGCTTCAATTAACTCTCCTCGTCTTTTGGTTGTCTCACTCCTGCCATTTCCGTTAACTTCCCTGTTTGTGGAGACACTCTTATCCCTATTTTCTTATCAGCCCCTCCTCTGTTTATTTCACTATTTGTCTTTACAACCTTTAGTCACCGTTCATTGGACCTTTTCTTCTTGTCTTCTTTTTGGTTTTGGAGCTATTTGCAGAGCCATCATCTTCGGTCCCCTTGTAGCTAATTCTGGGTCACTGGGCACAGCTACGACTTGCATTCTTCTGACTCCATGCTGAATGAGCTGCATGAAACAAGGTATCCTACATGGTACAAAAATCAGAGCTGCTACCGCACAAAGGGAGAAAACCACCATGCGTTTAACCCATGGTCCACCAGGCAACCACGAGAACATGTCTAATTCCCATCCTTTCCCGGTTTGAACTGGCACGTGAGCTAGTTTTCTCATTCCTTTTCTTATCTGTTTTACTACCGCCCCGTGATCATGGATTTGTAAACAAGAGCTGGGTTCCTTTAGTTTTCCACCAACTCCCCCTTCTTCTGCTAGCAAATAATCTAGGACCCTTGGGTGTTGGAAAATTGCATTCCTCATCTGAGCAGATTGGTCTGCAAGAAAGTCAAGAGCCTCAGCGCTCTGGTTAGGTAAAATTGCAAAAACCGGCTTGTAATCTAACTATCCTATTTAAATTATAAATGGGGTCTCTTGCTCCAGAAATCACCTGGTGGGGATTCCGTGCTGCTGGTCCAGAATACCGTATAATTCGTTCAGGTTCATCTGATGTATAATTCATCTTTTCCCCATGATTGGGAACCCCCTTTAGTTAGGGATTTATCAGTTGCTCGTCGTTCTCTTATCAGATCATCCTATCCATTAACCCCTAACTCGTTTCCTTGAACTTGTGGTAATAAGGAAAATAACGGTCTCATATATCCTATAGAACGTATCCCTGAGCGCTTTGGAGGTAACCTTTGGTAGGCGTGTTGCCCACAAATCCAGTAATGGCCCTTCAAAGCCCAAGCCCCGTTAGCGAATGGGCCTTCCCATGTTTCATTATCCTGTGGTATTTCACAGTATAGAGTATCTTTTGATCCCAGGGGTCCTCCTGCTATACTGAAATCGCCATAGGAATCGCAATAATCACATTCAAAGGCTCCCGCATCTGCGTGCCCTTTACAGTTACATCCCCTACCATTCTTAGTTCAATTTGTAGCCGACCAAAATTTTCTAAAATAGGTCCTAGTTCCACTTGAGTTTTGCCAGCCCCATTGATAAACCCTTATTACATGATTCTTGTTAATGGTATTGTCCCACTGACAAGCCAGGAATAAAGAATCTCTAAATCCCCCTTTTTGCGTAATTTCTCTCGCAACTGCTTTGCATCCACTGTGCCAAGGTTCTTTGAAAGAGCACTTTACCCAGGTGCCACCTATAAGCTTAACATGCGTTTGGTTCCATCTTCCTCGGTACCTAAAGCAATTATAAGGTCTACAATATGGATCGTAACAACCCATTCCTGGTGACAATGTCCACTCACATTCGCTTTTACCTACATTTTTCCCTCCCAGCTTGGTTCTGTTCAGACAGTAATTTCCTTTTCCTGGGTACTGTATTTTCCATGTACCTCCGTCTTCCTTCCAGAACCCAGTTCCATTATGCACTCTACTTAAGTCACTCACCAACCATTTAGGCTGGACAGGCTGGGCTACCCACAGCCAATCTTCAGCTCCTCCTGGACCTCCACGGACCCAGCAATTACTGAGGTTAAAAGCTTTGGCTACCTCGTCCCCTAGAGTCAAAAATCGGTTTTCCCATCCCAGACTTCGATTTTGCCAATAGTATAGAAACATGATCATTACTAAAAATTTCATCTTGAGCTTATCATCTTTCTACACTTGATGTGGCAAGTGAATATACGGAAACAATTCAGTTAGTGTCTGCTCACCAGTTGCTGGAAGTTAAATAAGGGGCCTCTTTTCCTTATGGATCTATACCGTAGATCCTTTGGGTAAACACACGGAACTCCTCCCGAGGTCTACCTGATGGCTACCGGTCTGACCCACTCCTTGTAAGAGTTAGTTCTAGTCTCCCACCCTAAACTTCCATTTTTCACTTTTTCAAATCAAGGTCTGGTATGGCATGTGCTTCCACTGCTCAACGCCTACTGGGTTGCAGCCAGTAACGGAGTTTAGAATTTCTTATTGTGGCAATTGACAGAGGTCAATCCAGCCTTGCCCTTGATTTTTAACTTATCAAATACTACTAATGGAGTCTTTTTCTACGGAAGGCTAGCTGCAGTTTCCCCTCCTCTTCCTTTAGCTCCCAAGTCCAGTTTTCCAGGGCCTTGGACGTCTTGACTCGAATATGACGAGTCCACCCGTGTTCGAATATGACGAGTCCACCCGTGTTTGGCCGTCTTAACTGCTGTTTCCGCGGTTAATAACGCTTGGTACGGTCTCTGCCACTTTGCCACCAGTGGTGCTTCTTTCCATTCTTTAATTAGGACCCAACCTCCCCGTTGGATGCTCTAGACAGCAAAGTCCAAAGGCAGGGTCTGTGCCAGCTGAGCTTCCTGTCAAAGAGATTTCACAAGAGACAGTATCCCGGCCACCTATTGTTTCAAGTAGACGTCACTTATTTCTACCTCCCCACTAGGTCGAGAGTTAGCAGGGTAAGGGATTCCAAACATTCATTCAAAGGGGGATAGTTGAGTATCTCCTCTGGGTTTGGCCCCTATGCTAGCTAAAGCTAATGGTAGAAGACATATCCATGGCATTTTGGTTTCCAAAAATAATTTCAAAAGATGCTGCTTAATTCCCCCATTCATCTTCTCTACTTTCCCTGAACTCCGGGGCTTCCACAGAGTACGGAAATCTCATTGTATTCCTAAGGCCACCACAACCCCTTGAAGAAATTTTCCAGTAAAATGTGTTCCTCTCTGTGAGTCTGTTGCCTCTATTACTCCCTATCTAGGAATTATTTGTCCTAAAAGCACTTTAATAACTGATCCCGTAGTTGCTGAAGCAACTGGAAATGCTTCTGGCCACCCGGTTAGCTGGCATACTATTACCAAAAGATCCTGTTCAGGGAAAGGAAGAAATCTTCCTGTTCAGGGCATTTCAGTAAAATCCACCTGACATCGTTGGAATGGGCCCAAGGTCGCCCTCCTCTAGCACCTTCCCTTGTAAATTGACCTTAGCACAAATTAAACAACCCTCAATTGCCCTTTTTGCTTGTTTTGTGAGCACGACTAGCAGCAAGTGATAAGGACATAAGCAATAAAGACACGCAGAGCAACAGACACAGCAATCCTCTCCCTTTGTTCACGAACAAACTAAATCCCTAGGCACAAACGTTCAGCATCTTCGTGTCATGGGCCTGCGCTCAAAAAGGACACTTTTCTTCTCCAGACGGACACCAACTGAGGAAATAACACTCTCGGTAATGATGCTGAGGGGAAGAGGGATTGAGATAGGGAGTTCAAAAGTGAGCATGTCACACCTTGACCTGTGGAGGGGCTACCACTTCCCGTTGCAGGAAAACATCTGAAAAGGAGCATTTGCCTGGCAGTTTCGCCTTTAAAATGCTACAGGCACATTAACAGGTGACCCCATGAAGATACTGGAAGGAAAGAGACAGCTCCAGCTCCAATTTTTTTGCAGCCAGTTTAATGTTTGCATGATGTTAAGGGTTGCAAAACCAGTTTGCCATTAAGCAGAGGCATCTAGAAACAAGTGCTTCCTCCCACACCAATCTAAAGCTTGTATCCGTCATTATTGGGGGAAATTGGGACCCAGTTACACTCGTACCAATCAGGAAAAACCTTCCTAGTTTTTCAGCTTCAAGGAAGTAGAATCGCTGTCATCTGAAAGGTATTCAAGGGGAATTTCTCTACATTTGTCTGAGCGAGAGTGAAAGGTTTTTCAGTGCAGTTTCCACCCAAACACTTTCCCCAGCACAAGCTTTGGGAATCACCTGGAGAAACGGGTGATGTTTCTGTCTCCAGGTGTGACTGGTGAAGAAGGAACGCTTTACGGCCGATGAAGAAGAGGATTTCAGCTTTCAAGCAGCAACTTCTGGACACTGCAATGGGGGAAAAAAGGCACTGGGCTTTCCAGGCCACACCTCTAGACCTGGACTGCAATTCCACAACCACGCTCTGCCCTTTTGCAAAGGGACAGAGTGCAAATGGCAGAAAAACCTGAGGCACAAGCGCTCAGGAAGAGGCAGAGCAAAGCCAGAGGACGCAGGCAGAACTCCGAGGGGACACGCCAGCTGGTCTGATGCCGCCACTTCAGAGCTTCTGGGCATCCTCTGGGCACAGGAGGGGAGCTGGAGGGCAGTCCCGCTGCCCCAGGGGCTGCCTTGCTCTCTGGCAAGCCAAAGGGCCGCCCGGCATGGGGCCTGCAGGGCCTCATGGGCCACCCTCCCAGACACAGAAAGGTCCGTTGGTGACGTCACCGGCCGGCCGTTGGCCAACTGGCACCCCTGTGGCTGACCCACAGCTCGCTCAGCAGCCAGAGATTCCTGCACCAAGCCTGCTTGGTAGAGGAGGAGGCGGCAAAGGGAGGCCAGTGCCCACATTGGGTGGGACGAGCGCCCACATTGAGTGGGCCCAGCCAGAAGGGGCTCCTCGGAAGCCCGGAGGATGCCCAAGCACCGAGAGAAACGCAAGTGGGCTGCGGCCAGCAGCAGCGGCAGCAGCAGCGATGGCCAAGGAGTTGAGCCCATGGAGGTCGACCCACCCCTGAAGAGGGAGAAGGAAGAGCCCATGGAGGTCGACCCACCCGCCAAGAGGGACGAGGGAGAGCCCATGGAGGTCGACCCACCGGCAGAGGAGCCAATGGAGGTGGATCCCTCTCCCGCAGGCCTGACGGGGCACACCTCCACCGTGGCCAGGCTGCCTCCAGCAGCAGCGGGCCCAAAGCGCCGCAGGACCCCCGCCGGCTCAAAGGGACCCTCCGCAAAGCCATGGTCCAGCAAGCGGCGCCGGCCCCGCGGCCGACGCTAACCGTAAGTGGGCCATCCACACCGCCATGCGGCAGGCTCAGCAGGAACATCAGCCGGCTGTCAAGCCGCCGAGGAGCCCTGCTTTCCCTCCCCACACCCCCGCCCCTCAGCAAGGGGGGCTATCTCCTCTGCCCTCAGGCCTGGGCAAGAGGAGAGGAGAGGAGAGGGGCTGCCCTCTTCTGCCCGGCAGCCCCACAGCACCAGCACCAGACCTTACCGCTCCCGACAACTCCCCGAGAGGAGGCTGGAGCCAGGGGGCTGTCGCTCTCTTCTCCCAAGGCACGAGGGACAGGACAAGGGGAAACGGCCTCAAGTTGCGCCAGGGGAGGTTGAGAGGGGAGACTGGGAAAGAGTTCTTCCCTGAAGGGCTTGACAAGCATTGGAACAGGCTGCCCAGGGAAGGGCTTGAGGCACCCTCCCGGGAGGGATTTCAAAGACCTGTAGATGTGGGCCTTAGGAACGTGGTTGAGCTGCGGACTTGGCGGTGCCAGGCTAACAGCTAGACTCCATGAGCTTCCATTTCTTTTCCAACGTAAACGATTCTGTGATTTCTCTTTCAGAGCCGCGGGGAAGAGGCGAGGAGAGGGGCTGCCATCTTCGGGCCGGCAGCCCCATAGGACCAGGAGGAGTCCCTTGGAGACGGCTGAGACTGCTGGAGAGCGTCGGAGACCACCAGAGACCGGCGGAGACCACAGGACACCATGGGAGACCACCGGAGAGGATCAGACACTGGCGGTGTCCTGCGGCCTCCGGTGGTCTCACACTGGAGACCGTCGGAGTCCGCTGGAAACCGCCAGAGTCCATCGAAGACCACCGCAGACTGCCAGCCACCGGTGGCCTCCGATGGTCTCCAGCGGTGTCCGGCGGTCTCATCAATGGAGACCACCGGACACCGCAAGAGAATGCTGGGGACCATCGGAGACCGCCGGACACCGCTGGAGACCGCCGGAGAACACCGGAGACCATCGCAGAACACCAGAGACCGCCGGAGACCGCCGGAAACCACTGCAGATCGCCACAGCCTGTTGGACTCCCCTGGAGCGCCACCCAGGTTATTGGGGCCTGGAGTTGGCATTGTTTCAGGCTGAGGATGAGAAAGCCAGTGGCAGGGGGCTGTCCTCAGCCAGACCTCGCCTCAGCTAACGCATGGGTGGGGGAAAAAAGCCAGACCCACCCTGGCCCTGCGCAGAGAACAGCAACAGATCATCAAAGACAGCAGATGCCAGAAACATTCCAGATGCAGAGACAGCTCTTCCTTTGGAGAATCAGAAGAGTTCCCTTCCGAGAGAAAGAAGTTTGGCCAAGACTGGCCAAGAAACAATACAAAAACCAATCAAATACAATAAAGAACCGCTAAAAACACAATCAAAAAGCCAGGAGAAAGGGTCAGCCCTTGGCATTGCACAGCTTCCTCCAAAGCATCCCCACCAAGCTCCTCGTCATCGACCTCTATGAGGACTGGATGCCAGCCATGGAGAGGAGGAGCAAGCAGGCCGACGCGGGAGAGCTGAAAGCGTAAGTGTGGGCAGCAGCCTGCCTGTTGAGCAGGAGCCCTGAGCGCTGGCTGAGAGCACCTGGAAAGCTGCGCAACACAGCCGCTGCCTCCCGCCTGCCTTGGGCAAGCTTTGGCCATGGCTGTGGGCAACGTCTGCTTTCTTCACCTTGTGCTCCTGTTCCCTCAGGGTGGCCGAGAACTTGCCAGCAGCACATGTCCTCCTCCTGAAGCGGCTACTCCCCGTCCTGCAGCACATCGGCCACAACGCCTGCACCAGCAGGATGAGCTGCAGCAACCTGGCCATCTGCCTTGGGCCAAACCTGCTGAGCCCACCCAAGGAGGACCTGCTCCCACTGGAGGTCCCGCTGGAGGGCACTGGGAAGGTACGCTGGATGGAGCAGCCGGCTGCAGCCTTCCCGGCCCAGCAGAGCTTGGCGGTTGAGAGGTGCCTGGCTGCCTCCTTCCTCTCTATTGAGCAAATGCTGGTGGGGAGGGCTGGGCTGGGGGGGGGGTGGCTGCCTGGAAGAGCAGCCCCACAGCCACAGCCTTCTGCGTGGAGGCAAGGGTGAGGAGTGGGAAAGGCTGCTTGCCACCTTTTCAGCCACCTGCCCTGCAACCGAGGCTGTGATGTGTGCAGCTGAAGGTGCTGGTGGAGTTCCCCATGGAAAAGCCCTGTGAAATCTTTGGGGAAGAGATGGCCGGCCCTTCCAGTCCTTCAGCTGAGGAGTCGCCAGCACCCACGCACACAGCCACAGGTAGGAGGAGGGACTGAGCGTTGTCACAGCCTGAGCGGAAAGCTGGTCTAGGGCTTTGGGTGGCTTTGGCTTTAGCTGTTGTCCACTTCCAACAAGTCACTTTGCTGCATGTGCTTTTGCTTCCCAGAGCTGCCTTTGGAAGAGCAACGGGACCACGCAGGCGAGGCAGACGTGGAGCACGAAGCAAAAGCCTTCCTGGATGCACCACCCTCTCTGCTCGTCCTCCAGAAAGCAGCAGGGGTAGATACGGTGGAAGGATCGCCAACGGCAGAGGTAGGGCAGGTCCACAAACTCTGGGACAAGGCGTCTCCTGGAGGAGGAGTTCCTGAGGAGTCCAAGTAGCTGCTCTGCCTCTTCCTGGTATTTCAGCTCTTGTGCCTTTGGGTGGGGCTTGTTCATCCCCCTTGGAATGGTGCCTTGTAAGTAAAACTGGAAGGGGTCTTTCTCCAATGCGTTAGGCACGTCCTCAGCCAAAGGACAGGCCTACAAAAGACCTACAGAAGGACAGCTTCCAGAAGCAAAGCCACCACAGAAGGTGCTGTTGCACCAAAGGGACACGCGCAGAGCTCTGTCTCAGGAGGGTGAAGAAACTGCAGCAGAATGAAGCGGGCAAGGCTCTTCTTGCCTGGAGGGGGACCGCAGGCTCCCTGCTGAACGGCCCCCCAAATGAACTGTGTCACACCCCGCTGTGAACACTGTGTTCCCCCGGGAGGCCCCTGGGAGAAAGGGCTAATGCAAACCAGACCAGGGATCTTCTCTAGCGAGCAATTCGCCCAGCAGTGGCTTACTCCTCCAGGACGTCCCTTGTCACCTGCTAACTCCAACATTTCTGGTTTAGGCACCCGCCGCTTTGCCTCCAACCGCCCCAGAGACCACGCAAGACTCCCTGGGATGCGCCCAAGAACAAAGAAGGAGCCTTTCAGAGGAAAGAAGGTAAAAGGAGTCAGCTTGGGTTCAATCAAGAACTGGTTCACCCAGCTGATCCCGGCTAGAGCTATCTAACCACGCTGTGGGATGGAAAGGTTTGCAGGCTCCCTCCAGGAAACTGAAAACCCAAGAAAAAGAAAGAGAGAAGAGGCCTGCTCAGGGGAGAGGGAAGAGAAGAGACAGGAAGGAAGAGAGAGAAAAGACGGGCACTGCAACAAAGCGGCAAGGTCCAGAAGGTGCAGAAGCCCAGGTGTGTCCCAGGCTCTGCTGCTGCCCGTCTTTCCCAACTCTGAGAACTGCTCCAAGGCAGTGCAAGTCCGCTGGCAAGGGAGGGCGAGGGATGGTGCTGCGCAGGGTCGGGAAAGAACTCCATGGCAGCTCCCCAGGGGCTCCCGATGGAGCCCTGCTGCGTGGCACAGGGCCACCGTGCATCTCCCCACACGCACAGTCTCTGAGGGCACTTCCCACGGGGAGAAGGTGCCAGAGCCATCCCCTGCTCCATGCCCGCAACAGCTCTCTCTTCTGGGCTAGAAACAGCTCCCTGTCAAGGGTGTTTCCCACAGAAAGGGGAAGCAAGTCCTGCCTCTTCCTGCCCTTGGGCTTTCATCAGGGCTTTCTGACTCTGTCCTTGTAGGTGCCCATTCCCTGTCACCGGCTGAACCCCTGCAACTCCTGGGCTCCTGCACCTGATGTCCCGCACCATTCCCGGGGTTCGGGTGGCAGCGAGCACTGGCCGTCATGAGCTGAGGATACCCAGCTGTGAGAGTGCAAGAGTGGGAGACTGAGGAGAGCTGCTGGCGGTGAGCGACAGCTTCCCCTCCCTTCCTCTCTGTAGTGACCAGACTGTTATGCCTGGAAGAAGCCACCTGAGATGCCTCACCTCAGCTGAGGCATCTCAGCTCCTGAGATGCCCAAGGAAGGGAGGGGAAAGCGACGGATGCGAACAGCAGTGAAGGGAACACAAGAAGTGGACTAAACATTCCCTTTCTTCTTCAGGGATCCCTCCCCAGGCAGGTGGGAAGCCACAGAAGACCACAGCCTGGAGAAAGCCCTGCCTCAGGTGGAAGAGGAGCAGCAAAGGCAGAAGGAAGAAGCGTTCCCTCCTAGTGGGTGTCCTGGCTGCTCCTGGAAGGGAGGGAAAAGCTGTCAGTGCTCCCCAGTGGCCCCAAGGGAAGCGGTGGGGCAAGCCCTTTTGGAAGGAGAAAGGTCCACAACCTGTTGTGTGGGGCAGTAATAGGGGTGTGTGCTGCATGGCTCTGTTTTGAGCAGGGGGTTCCTCCGGCTGAGCTCCAAGGGTCCCTTCCCAGCCTAAGTCATGCCCTGGAGCAGTAGGTGAGGGAGTGGGGACAAGGCCAGAGAAAGGGGATGCATCCAGTGATGAGGCAGCACAAAGGGGAGGCAGCCGTTACCTGTGGGCATGGTCCGAGTTGAAGAGGAAGGGAAAGCAAAGCTGTAGAAGGACACGGAAGGCTAAAGGAGAAGCACATGAGTTTGCCAGCCCTGAGAGATCTCAGTTCATGCGAGAAAGCGCTTCTCCTGCCTCTCAGTTTGACACCAACGTCAGTGTTGGGGGAGCCGGGAAATCCCGGGGCTGCTGCTTGTGGATGGGGGTTGTTCGGTGACCTCCTGGCTGTTCCTCCCTTCCCAAGGTGTGAGGATCTGGCCGAAGGGAATGCTCTCCTGCGGGAGCACCTCGAGAAAGCGAGTGAGGTGACTTCAGCCCTTAAAGGAGATGTTGGAAAACAGAGGGTGGATTGGATGAGGGCGCAGGAGGAGCCGGAAGCGAAGGAGAGACAATGGCACTGGGAACGTGAGGTGAAGAGGGGCTGCGGGAATGTCCGAGGTGATGCCAGCGTGGCCTGAGAATGCGTTTTATTTCTGGCCTAGACACCTCGCTGTGAGAAGGTTGTGGCTCTGATGAGGATGTGCTGGTGTTGAGGAGCAGAAGACGGGACTGGGTGTCAGCACCCAGTGTCAGCAAATGGGTCAGGAGGGGTGTCAGCAAATGGTGGTGATGGAAGAGGCCCCCCTGCTGTGGCCGTGCTGCTCGGTCCTAAAGGCCAGTGCTGCTGCTGCTGGGCGCTGTCGGGCAGTGACACAGGAGCGCTCGTCTCTCTGGTAGTTCTTCAATCTCCGCCTGGAGCCGTGAGAGCAGAGAGGTCTGTGTGTTTTCAGATTGCGAGCAGCCAAGGGAAGACCAAGAGGGGCCTCCCTCACCCACAGCAAACGTCTCAGCCATTTATCTTATTGCATTATAAGCCTTCCTTAATGCCGTGAGTGTGCCTGACCTACTGTTGAATGCTCCTCTTCTTTGTGCTGCTTTGTGGAAATCATCCCAACTGCCCTTTCTGGGCCATAGGATGTGCTCTTGGGTTTGGAAACGAGAATGTTTTTACATTCAGACCTTGTTTGTCTGGAGGGGCTTCTGTTTCTAAGCGAAGGCGTGTTAAGATCCCTCCTACGCTGAAATTCAAAGGGTTTAAGGTCAGTACAGTCAGAACCACCGGGCTGGTTTTCTACCACCTTCCCTGAGATAAGTGCTGCTGAGCCTCAAACAGGCTGGATTCCAGGTTCTCGTACACAGAAAGCCCGTTTCTGCCATTTCAAATAGCAACGTGGGCCCCTCGGAGGGAATGGCCGGGCTTCCCTTGTCACCTGGCAGAGCACAGAGAGCCCAGCCCAATGTGATGGCAATAACCGCATCTGAAATTGCTGCTCTCTGATCCCTGGCACACGGGGAGCTGCGCCCACACCCTCTGTGCCAGCAAGAAAAACAATGGATGGACAATGGAGGCTGTATCTTCCAGGAGGACAACAAGCCCCTGGTTCTGATGACACCACTCTCTGGCCCTCCAAAGTAAATATGCCAAAAAGGAGGCCAACACAGGCACAGCTTCACCCAGACAAGCAGCCAAAAGCCCACCCAGAAGCACCAGCATTTTGGTCCCACCTGGATGAGTTTCTCTTGGCTTTCTTCCTTCTCCTCTGCCCGGATCCTCAGCGCTGCCCGCAGCCCCTCTTCTTGCTCCTCTGCTTCCTTCAGCAGCTGCTCCAGGGGGGCTTTCTCTGCGCAGAGCTCTCCATCTGTTCTTCTACACAAGCGCAGCTTCTCCTGGGCAGAGACCTTTGCTCTCTCCATCTCCTCCACTTTACCCGACAGAGCTCCATTCTCTTGCTCCAGCCACCGCCACGGAAGCACAGAGGAAATAAAATACAGTCAGGTTTACAGTCAAGAAGAGAGCAGCAACTCCCCATCCCCTGCATGTCTCTGACATACTCCCAGTTCAGCGCTCCCAATCAGCACGTGAGGACAGACTGCCCCAAAGACCTGCCTGCTCTCACCACCATTTCCCAAGAAGGAGACCAACATTGTACTTAAACAACAGTGGGAGAACAGAAGAGGAGCAACACGGTAGTGAAAAGACGGGCAGAGGTGGAGCTGAGGGACAGGGGTCAGTGGAGGATTTGGCGGTGTGAGGTTAGCGGTTGGACTCGAGGACTTGAAAGGTCCCTCCCAACCTCCATGATTCTATGCGTCTATGATTGTCCCTGTCTGCTGCTGCCAGAAACAGCATCTGTGGTGGCCTTGCTATCACAAGGTGACCATACCTTCGCCAGGGCCATGGTAAGCTCATCTCTCTTTTGCTTCAGCAGATCCCTCTGAAGGTGCGATTGCTCCAGTGTCTCCCTCACGACCACCAACTCACGCTGTAATGAGGAATGTTTTTCTCCAAGTGCCTCCGAGTCCTTCAGTCTCTGAGAAGGGGAGAGACAAACAAGGTTTGAACATAAAAACATTCTCGTTTCCAAACCCAAGAGCACATCCTATGTCCCAGAAACGGCAGTTGGGATGATTTCCAACCCCTTTCTATTTACACCTCAAGAACGCTGGCATTTCCTGACCAGACCTGCATCACTCTTTGTCCTTGATGGAGGGGAAACATTCAGCACTGAGAAAGTAAAACAAGCTTCCAGAAATCACAGAACCTTTCCAAAACATTCAGGTGCTCACAAATTAACAGCTTCCTGCCTCCTGGTTCTCTCTCTCCTCTTTCCTACGCTGGATACCAGCCTGGCCAAAGTTCTTCTGGGGGTCAGACAGACGTTGAAAGTCCAGATGACTATTCCCACAATCACTTTTGCCTTCAGCGGGGAATGGATCAAAGAGCCTGCAAGCTCTTTGGGGAGACGGCTATGAATTTCCCATCCAATAATCACAGGATCACAGGATGATTCAGGTTAAGATGCTTCATGCTGCAAAATGGCCCTTCTTGCCCCCAAGGCCTTCTGCACTCAGGCTTGCAAGGAACACCCCGGCAAGTGGCTGCTCAGAGGCTGACGACAATATCTACAGAACAAACATTTCAGGAAGGTGGTGTGAGAATAAACCGAAAATGTTGTACCAACAAATCACAAAGAGGAGGAGAATTACACAGTAGGTCAGGCACACTCGCGGCATTAAGGAAGGCTTATAATCCAATAAGATCAATGGCTGACGGTAACCCAGACTTTGAAATTGCCTCCTGACACCGGAGGCTGTGCTACTTCTGTTTGCAGTGAGAAAGGAACCCCAGAGAGATCTGAAGGGAAGCCACATTTTTTCTGCAGACATCTGGCCTCAGCTTCTACTCACCGGTGCGTGGCAGTCTTCATTTCCAGGAAACGGCGGCAGAAGGTGTCCACCTGACGCCACAGGCCGAGCAGACGGCCACGTTCACCCCTTCTGAACTTGTCATAAAGCTACAGATGCAAAGAGAAAAAGAAATGCCAGCTCAGCCTTCGCCGTCACTGCACAAGTCTTTCAGCTGGGAGAGGGTCACACCACCGTGGCCAGGTCTCCTTCAAGAACTACTCCAACAGGGCATTGGGGACTGAAGAGCCACCACAGGAGCAGCCTCAGCAGAGCTGCCACCCGACTGCACAGGAGGGAACACCCACCCTTGTCCTGCAGGAGGGGACATCAGCAAAGCAAGTGACCCTCATTCAGCATCTCCCCTTGCAGAGGTGTCTCACACACAGGTGTCTTGGGGGAGGACGACAAAGACAAGCCCCTCCAAGGCCACTCTCACATTTGCTGTCGGTGAGGGAGGCCCCTCTTGGTCTTCCCTTGGCTGCTCGCAGTCTGAAAACACACAGACCTCTCTGCTCTCACGGCTCCAGACGGAGATTGAACAACTACCAGAGAGAACTACCAGCAGCAGCAGCACTGGCCTTTAGGACCGAGCAGCACGGCCACAGCAGGGGGGCCTCTTCCATCACCACCATTTGCTTCCATCACCACCACCCCTCCATCTCCCAGCCCTGTCTGCTCCTCAGCACCAACACATCCCCAACACCAGCACATCCCCAACACCAGCACATCCCCAGCACCAACACATCCCCAGCACCAGCACATCCTCAACACCAACACATCCCCAGCACCAACACATCCCCAACACCAGCACATCCTCAACACCAACACACCCTCAACGCCAACACACCCTCAACACCAGTACATCCTCAAAACCGCCACAACCTTCTCACAGGGAGGTCTCTGGGCCAAAAATAAAACACATTCTCGTGCCACGCTGGCATCACCTCTGACATTCCCGCAGCCCCTCCTCACCTCACGTCTGTTGCGTTAATAGGCAAAATAGTTTTGGCAGAAAATAAACCTCCTTGCGTTCTAACACTCCTCACCGAGGTGGGAGGCTAGGTGCGGCTAGGTTTAAATCCTGAGGGATGCCCAATTCACCACTATCAGTCCAGTCGTGTTTAATATATTTAACTGTCACGAGTCCAGATACAGTCATAGTGGACTGCACCTTCAGTCTAGTCGTGCTCATGAACTAGCACGGCCGCACTCTAATGTTTGGTGGCGTTCAATGGGAAACCGAAACGGCTAGCTACTTAAGCTGTGCAGTTTATTTCAGCAACAGATACAAAGGTTCTTATGGTTTGCCGGTGATAAATACACTGTCTGCAAAGCACGTGCAAGTAAAATATGGTTTGTTAATGGTACAAAGCGTGCGACAAAGTTCCAAACAATACAGCCTGGCTATAAATGTAACAAAAATAACCCTCTAGAGAGATTTCTAAGTTTCCCGAGGAAGCACTCGATATAGTCTAAGTCTTACCCAAAGGCCTCCCTACGGGGGGGAAGAAAGGCTCAGCCCCTCGACTGGTCCCGCAAGTCAAAGGCAGTCCGTGACGGGGTCCTCCCTGACCTCTTCACGACGGTGTCTTCCCTAGCATCCCCTCTTTCTTGGGCTAGTTTTATACTATGTTTTACCTTCAAGGTGGAGTTTGAGTGACTCTAGTCATAAATACCTTTATTAGGCTTGGTGTAAAATTCTCTCGCCTCGCTTTTAAAGGTATAGTTTACGAAAAATTCAGGGCGCAGACTCAAGGACGAGTGGTTGCACCTTGGAGGTGGGTAGCCTTCGGGCTGGAGGTGTGTTTTGGTATTATAATGACATTATAATGAGCAAAGTTCGCACAAAGGACAGCATTTTGTCAAAATCTGACAGACTGTTGGCTCAGGGTAGCAAATATGCAGCTTATCAGTTCCATAGGATCACCTCGTTCCCGTATCTGCTGTATTCTACCCTGGAAACGCTTCCATTTTATACCTTTCCTTAATGTGTGAACAATGCTATATTTTTAATTAAATTTTTATTTTAGGAATTATTCCACACACGTTCCCGGTGCCATTCTCTCTCCTTCGCTTCCAGCTCCTCCTGCGCCCCCATCCAATCCGCCCTCAGTTTTCCAACAGCTCCTTTAAGGGCTGAAGTCACCTCACTCGCTTTCTCGAGGTGCCCCCGCAAGAGGACGTTCCCTTTGGCCAGATCCTCACACCTTGGGAAGGGAGGAACAGCCAGGAGGTCACTGAACAACCCCCGTCCACAAGCAGCAGCCCCGGGATATAGCAGGAGGACCCCTGGGATCAAAAGATACTCTATACTGTGAAATACCACAGGATAATGAAACATGGGAAGGCCCATTCGCTAACGGGAATGGCTTTGGGCTTTGAAGGGCCATTACTGGATTTGTGGGCAACACGCCTACCAAAGGTTACCTCCAAAGCGCTCAGGGATACGTTCTATAGGATATATGAGACCGTTATTTTCCTTATTACCACAAGTTCAAGGAAACGAGTTAGGGGTTAATGGATAGGATGATCTGATAAGAGAACGACGAGCAACTGATAAATCCCTAACTAAAGGGGGTTCCCAATCATGGGGAAAAGATGAATTATACATCAGATGAACCTGAACGAATTATACGGTATTCTGGACCAGCAGCACGGAATCCCCACCAGGTGATTTCTGGAGCAAGAGACCCCATTTATAATTTAAATAGGATAGTTAGATTACAAGCCGGTTTTTGCAATTTTACCTAACCAGAGCGCTGAGGCTCTTGACTTTCTTGCAGACCAATCTGCTCAGATGAGGAATGCAATTTTCCAACACCCAAGGGTCCTAGATTATTTGCTAGCAGAAGAAGGGGGAGTTGGTGGAAAACTAAAGGAACCCAGCTCTTGTTTACAAATCCATGATCACGGGGCGGTAGTAAAACAGATAAGAAAAGGAATGAGAAAACTAGCTCACGTGCCAGTTCAAACCGGGAAAGGATGGGAATTAGACATGTTCTCGTGGTTGCCTGGTGGACCATGGGTTAAACGCATGGTGGTTTTCTCCCTTTGTGCGGTAGCAGCTCTGATTTTTGTACCATGTAGGATACCTTGTTTCATGCAGCTCATTCAGCATGGAGTCAGAAGAATGCAAGTCGTAGCTGTGCCCAGTGACCCAGAATTAGCTACAAGGGGACCGAAGATGATGGCTCTGCAAATAGCTCCAAAACCAAAAAGAAGACAAGAAGAAAAGGTCCAATGAACGGTGACTAAAGGTTGTAAAGACAAATAGTGAAATAAACAGAGGAGGGGCTGATAAGAAAATAGGGATAAGAGTGTCTCCACAAACAGGGAAGTTAACGGAAATGGCAGGAGTGAGACAACCAAAAGAAGAGGAGAGTTAATTGAAGCTGCAGGAGTGAGATAACTGAAAACTAGGGGAAATAAGTGAAACTGCAAAAGTTGGACAATTAAAAACGGCAAAAGTTAAACTTTGATGTAATAGGCGGATCGAGAAGTCTGTACCTTCCAAGTACCTCAGCCAATGGGGAAAGGAAGAGGGTTACGTGCGGCCGGGGAATTAGGATAAAAGGGAGGCTGCGTCCTCCGGCAAATGGAGAGACCCCACAGGGATATGCCCCAGGGGACTCTCCCTTTATTCGAATAAAGCCTTTGCAGGACTCCTCTGTCTCCTTTGTGAACTTCGACCTCTGGCAACGGGATCTTCTGCACATTGTCTTGTTCCCTTTGCTGTTCTGTTAAACTGCCTTTGTGCCAACCCACCAGTTTCCTTTTTTCCCTTCCAATTCTCCCCTCATGGCCGTGGGGGGGCCGAGAGCGTGGCTGCCACGTGGTTCTTTGTTGCCGTCTGAGGCCAAACCACGACAGTCCTTTTTGGCGCCCAACGTGGGGCACTCGGAAGGTTGAGAGAACGACAGATCTGACCAGAGCGTGTTAAAATGTATGTGTTATATGCATTTATGATATTAGTCAATAGTACTGGTCACAATGTTGCTTCGTTTGTTCCCACGGCCGTGTTATGTAAATTCTGACATGCTCTATGTACTCCCCGTGATGATGTTTATCACCTCTGGGAGAGGGATCAGCATCATAATTTTGCCGTCCTGTGTGATATCAACTTATGATACGATAGCATCACTGTTCAGATGGTTACGTTGGGCCATTTATGCAGCACCGCTGTCCTGCTGTGACCTCGGACACCGTCTCTCAGAATTTATTAATAATCACACTCAGTCTATGGGGGAAGCGGGGGCTGGTGGTGTTCCTTTCCCCAGCTCTTTCACCTCCCTTTTCTATTTTGGTCCAGCTATGCCAGTTTTTGAGAATTTTGAATACTCTTGGGACATGCAAACCAGCTTGGTCCTACTGCTAGGTCTCCTCAATGTGTTTCAGTTCTTGTTTAGGGTTAAGCAACTATTTAAGACTCCCACCCAGAGATCTGTCCCGAGACTGGAGAGTCATGGGTGGCACGGGACGTGGGAGAATACGGACAGGTACCTAGAGAGCTTTTCACCTCCAACGGTTTGGGGCTTCACCCCCGAACAATTACAGAACCCGTTTGTATTTCTGGAGTGACAGGGGGATCCCAAGAGTTGACTGTACCGTTTTTAAATCTTCTTTCAGCTTCTAATTTTCTAACAAGTCCCGATCAATCAAGGGCTTCGGTGCCCCTGGCAAGTCCAAAAGCTGATGTGTCACCGCTTGCTTTCCACTCTTGAATGTTAAAGGTTTAAAGAAAGGTCTCGTTTCTGGCTTCCCTCTCGCACCAATAACTCTTCCTTCCAGTGTCATAACCTCATTCATAGCTCTTTGTATTTAGAACTGAAGAGGCAGCTCCTGGATCAACCGAGCATTCTGCCTCTGTTTCATCTTCCCCAGCTTAATTTGAACCAGAGGTTCTGTGGGGGAAGATTCCTCCGGTCCCCGTCAATCTCTAGCTTCTCTAGCTAGAGGGAAGAGTCTGGTTCCCCAGATCTCGGTAAAGATGGGCATTCGCGTCTCCATCCTAACTCCAGAGAAGTTAGGGAATCCTCTGCCTCTGGGCTCCTCATCCTCATCCTCCATCATCCTCAATCCTCATCCTCTGGGCTGTGTCCAGTTTTGGGCCCCTCACGACAGGACAGACGTTGAGGGGCTGGAGCGTGTCCAGAGAAGGGCAATGGAGCTGGTGAGGGGTCTGGAGCACGAGTCTTGTGAGGAGCAGCTGAGGGAGCTGGGGATGTTCAGCCTGGAGAAAAGGAGGCTGAGGCGAGACCTTCTCGCTCTCTACAACTCCCTGAAAGGAGGGTGTAGCCGGGGGGGGGGGGGGTCGGTCTCTTCTCCCAAGGCACAGGCAATGGCACAAGAGGCAACGGCCCCATGTTGCACCAGGGAAGATTTAGGATGGATACTAGGAACTATTTCTTCACACAAAGGGTTATTGAGCATTGGAACGGGCTGCCCAGGGAAGTGGTGGAGTCATCATCCCTGGTGGTATTTAAAAGACGGGTAGACGTGGTGCTGAGGCACGTGGGTTAGTGGTGGAGTGGGCAGTGTTAGCTCTATGGTTGGACTCGATGATCTTAAGGGTTTTTTACGACCTAAATGATTCCATGATGCTGTGACTTCTGTGACTGCGCCCTCATGCTGAGCTCCACCCGGCTCTGCCCTGGCCCTGGAAGCCAGGATGAGGCCCAGGGGACAGGGGAGAGGCAAAAAGGTGAGGGGCCATGAGGAGACCACACTCCCGGGTCAAGAGGGTGTCCCCACACAGACAGCAGTGACCCTGAGCTCTCAGCAACAGTTGTCCCATGGGACTGAGTTACGGGCTTTGTCCATCCTGCTCTCTTTAACAAGGATGAAGCGTGACAGCCATTTTCCCCAGGAAGCCAAGGCCTGGGCCTTCCATCACCCCTGGACAGCCTGTGCCCTGACACACCGATAGAATGCTGGAGGTGGCCATGTCACAAAGGGTTGCTGGGGAGGAACGGGCGGTGATCTGTCACAGCCTGGAGCCGAGCAGACCGGTGAGCAGCCAGACAGCCAGAGATTCTCTACCTTCTAAACGTACGCGGACACTAAGGTAAGGATTCAAGAGGGTGGCAGAGACCTTGACAGGGGTTCTCCGTGGTGAGGCACGGTGGATGCCCCATTGCTTTTATCCTCTCTCATAAACCACAGGCCCCTAAAAGCAGAGGAACAGACGATGGCACACAGCCACGCTCAGCCAGGGAGCAAGAGATTCTCTACCTTCTACAAGGACACAGACAAAAGTTAAGCATTCACGAGTCTGGCACAGATCTGGGCACAAGTTGTCCATTTTACTCATGCTCTCTGCTACCTTTCTTTGTTCATAATCTTCTGCCTTTTAATGCAGCAGGCCCAGAAACAAGAAGGACAAGACCATGAGGAACTCCCATCCTCAACCACGTGGACAGTCTCTACCTTCTACAAAGACACAGACAAAAGATAAGGATTCAGGAGTCTGGCACAGACCTCGCAGGGCTTGTCCGTGCTGAGTGAGGATGGCTGACCTCTTGTTTGTTATCCTGTCTCCTTACAAGAGCAGGCCCAGAAAGTGACAGGACCAGACCATGAGGAGCTCCCATCCTCAAACACACACAGATTCTCTACCTTCGACAACGACACGAACACAAAGTTAAGGATTCAAGAGGGTGGCAGAGACCTGGGCAGGGGTGTCCATCGTGATTCATTGTCTCTAATGCCTTCTTTTTTTCACACTTTCCTGTCATTTACAGCTGCAGAGAGAGATGGGAAGCGGAGCAGAGCATGGTGCACTCCCATTCTCAAACACACACAGATTCTCTACCTTTTAAAGGACACGGACACAAAGTTAAGGATTCAGTAGGGTGGCAGAGACCTGGGCAGCGGTGTCCACTCTTCTTGATGGTCTCTAATGCCTTTTTTCTTGACATTTTCCTGCCTTTTACAGCTGCAGGGAGAGATGCGAACCAGAGCAGAGCATGATGAACTCCCATCCTCAAACACACACAGATCCTCTACCTTCTACAAGGACACGGACACAAAGTTAAGGATTCAAGAGGGTGGCAGAGACCTGGGCACGGATGTCAATGGCCACTGAGGGTCTCTGCTGCCTTAGTTTGCTCATATTCTCCTGCTTGCTATGGCAGAAGGCCAGACAGGGAAAGGACAAGACCATGGGGCACTCTCATCTTCAGGAACAGCGAGAGACATTCTCTACCTTCTACGAGGACACAGACAGAAGTTAAGCATTCAGGAGTCTGGCAGTGACCTGGGCAGGGCTTGTCCGTGCTGAGTGAGGATGGCTGACCTCTTGTTTGTTATCCTGTCTCCTTACAAGAGCAGGCCCAGAAAGGGACAGGACCAGACCATGACGAACTCCCATCCTCAAACACACACAGATTCTCTACCTTCTACAAGGACACGGACACAAAGTGAAGGATTCAAGAGGGTGGCAGAGACCTGGGCAGGGGTGTCCATCGTGATTCATTGTCTCTAATGCCTTCTTTTTTTCACACTTTCCTGTCATTTACAGCTGCAGAGAGAGATGGGAAGCGGAGCAGAGCATGGTGCACTCCCATTCTCAAACACACACAGATTCTCTACCTTTTAAAGGACACGGACACAAAGTTAAGGATTCAGTAGGGTGGCAGAGACCTGGGCAGCGGTGTCCACTCTTCTTGATGGTCTCTAATGCCTTTTTTCTTGACATTTTCCTGCCTTTTACAGCTGCAGGGAGAGATGCGAACCAGAGCAGAGCATGATGAACTCCCATCCTCAAACACACACAGATCCTCTACCTTCTACAAGGACACGGACACAAAGTTAAGGATTCAAGAGGGTGGCAGAGACCTGGGCACGGATGTCAATGGCCACTGAGGGTCTCTGCTGCCTTAGTTTGCTCATATTCTCCTGCTTGCTATGGCAGAAGGCCAGACAGGGAAAGGACAAGACCATGGGGCACTCTCATCTTCAGGAACAGCGAGAGACATTCTCTACCTTCTACGAGGACACAGACAGAAGTTAAGCATTCAGGAGTCTGGCAGTGACCTGGGCAGGGCTTGTCCGTGCTGAGTGAGGATGGCTGACCTCTTGTTTGTTATCCTGTCTCCTTACAAGAGCAGGCCCAGAAAGGGACAGGACCAGACCATGACGAACTCCCATCCTCAAACACACACAGATTCTCTACCTTCTACAAGGACACGGACACAAAGTGAAGGATTCAAGAGGGTGGCAGAGACCTGGGCAGAGGTTTCAATGGTGTGAATCAAATGGTCTTAAAGCTGTCGCATCTACTATCACTTCATTAAATCACTGTTTTATATCAAGAAATATAATGCTGCTTCTCTCCTATGAGTGAAGGCTATCGCTCTCCAGCTGGCGCCCTGCACACTCACCCCTCCTGCTTCCAGCTGCTGCTCCAGCTCTCGGCAGCGAGTCCGCTCCTGCAGGAGCCGGGGGGAGACTCGCCATGGAGAGGAGCGAGCGCCCCTGGGGACAGAGCCGGCTCCTCCGGCACCGGCTTTTCTCGGGCTCTCTGCAGCCCAAGCTCAGCACATAGAATCATACAATCATAGAATCGTCTAGGTTGGAAGAGACCCTTGGGATCATCGAGTCCAACCATCTACCCTACTCTACAAAGTTCTCCCCTATACCATATCCCCCAAGACCACATCTAAACGGCTCTTAAACACATCCAGGGATGGTGACTCAAGCACTCGTCTCTCTGGTAGTTCTTCAATCTCCGCCTGGAGCCGTGAGAGCAGAGAGGTCTGTGTGTTTTCAGATTGCGAGCAGCCAAGGGAAGACCAAGAGGGGCCTCCCTCACCCACAGCAAACGTCTCAGCCATTTATCTTATTGCATTATAAGCCTTCCTTAATGCCGTGAGTGTGCCTGACCTACTGTTGAATGCTCCTCTTCTTTGTGCTGCTTTGTGGAAATCATCCCAACTGCCCTTTCTGGGCCATAGGATGTGCTCTTGGGTTTGGAAACGAGAATGTTTTTACATTCAGACCTTGTTTGTCTGGAGGGGCTTCTGTTTCTAAGCGAAGGCGTGTTAAGATCCCTCCTACGCTGAAATTCAAAGGGTTTAAGGTCAGTACAGTCAGAACCACCGGGCTGGTTTTCTACCACCTTCCCTGAGATAAGTGCTGCTGAGCCTCAAACAGGCTGGATTCCAGGTTCTCGTACACAGAAAGCCCGTTTCTGCCATTTCAAATAGCAACGTGGGCCCCTCGGAGGGAATGGCCGGGCTTCCCTTGTCACCTGGCAGAGCACAGAGAGCCCAGCCCAATGTGATGGCAATAACCGCATCTGAAATTGCTGCTCTCTGATCCCTGGCACACGGGGAGCTGCGCCCACACCGTCTGTGCCAGCAAGAAAAACAATGGATGGACAATGGAGGCTGTATCTTCCAGGAGGACAACAAGCCCCTGGTTCTGATGACACCACTCTCTGGCCCTCCAAAGTAAATATGCCAAAAAGGAGGCCAACACAGGCACAGCTTCACCCAGACAAGCAGCCAAAAGCCCACCCAGAAGCACCAGCATTTTGGTCCCACCTGGATGAGTTTCTCTTGGCTTTCTTCCTTCTCCTCTGCCCGGATCCTCAGCGCTGCCCGCAGCCCCTCTTCTTGCTCCTCTGCTTCCTTCAGCAGCTGCTCCAGGGGGGCTTTCTCTGCGCAGAGCTCTCCATCTGTTCTTCTACACAAGCGCAGCTTCTCCTGGGCAGAGACCTTTGCTCTCTCCATCTCCTCCACTTTACCCGACAGAGCTCCATTCTCTTGCTCCAGCCACCGCCACGGAAGCACAGAGGAAATAAAATACAGTCAGGTTTACAGTCAAGAAGAGAGCAGCAACTCCCCATCCCCTGCATGTCTCTGACATACTCCCAGTTCAGCGCTCCCAATCAGCACGTGAGGACAGACTGCCCCAAAGACCTGCCTGCTCTCACCACCATTTCCCAAGAAGGAGACCAACATTGTACTTAAACAACAGTGGGAGAACAGAAGAGGAGCAACACGGTAGTGAAAAGACGGGCAGAGGTGGAGCTGAGGGACAGGGGTCAGTGGAGGATTTGGCGGTGTGAGGTTAGCGGTTGGACTCGAGGACTTGAAAGGTCCCTCCCAACCTCCATGATTCTATGCGTCTATGATTGTCCCTGTCTGCTGCTGCCAGAAACAGCATCTGTGGTGGCCTTGCTATCACAAGGTGACCATACCTTCGCCAGGGCCATGGTAAGCTCATCTCTCTTTTGCTTCAGCAGATCCCTCTGAAGGTGCGATTGCTCCAGTGTCTCCCTCACGACCACCAACTCACGCTGTAATGAGGAATGTTTTTCTCCAAGTGCCTCCGAGTCCTTCAGTCTCTGAGAAGGGGAGAGACAAACAAGGTTTGAACATAAAAACATTCTCGTTTCCAAACCCAAGAGCACATCCTATGTCCCAGAAACGGCAGTTGGGATGATTTCCAACCCCTTTCTATTTACACCTCAAGAACGCTGGCATTTCCTGACCAGACCTGCATCACTCTTTGTCCTTGATGGAGGGGAAACATTCAGCACTGAGAAAGTAAAACAAGCTTCCAGAAATCACAGAACCTTTCCAAAACATTCAGGTGCTCACAAATTAACAGCTTCCTGCCTCCTGGTTCTCTCTCTCCTCTTTCCTACGCTGGATACCAGCCTGGCCAAAGTTCTTCTGGGGGTCAGACAGACGTTGAAAGTCCAGATGACTATTCCCACAATCACTTTTGCCTTCAGCGGGGAATGGATCAAAGAGCCTGCAAGCTCTTTGGGGAGACGGCTATGAATTTCCCATCCAATAATCACAGGATCACAGGATGATTCAGGTTAAGATGCTTCATGCTGCAAAATGGCCCTTCTTGCCCCCAAGGCCTTCTGCACTCAGGCTTGCAAGGAACACCCCGGCAAGTGGCTGCTCAGAGGCTGACGACAATATCTACAGAACAAACATTTCAGGAAGGTGGTGTGAGAATAAACCGAAAATGTTGTACCAACAAATCACAAAGAGGAGGAGAATTACACAGTAGGTCAGGCACACTCGCGGCATTAAGGAAGGCTTATAATCCAATAAGATCAATGGCTGACGGTAACCCAGACTTTGAAATTGCCTCCTGACACCGGAGGCTGTGCTACTTCTGTTTGCAGTGAGAAAGGAACCCCAGAGAGATCTGAAGGGAAGCCACATTTTTTCTGCAGACATCTGGCCTCAGCTTCTACTCACCGGTGCGTGGCAGTCTTCATTTCCAGGAAACGGCGGCAGAAGGTGTCCACCTGACGCCACAGGCCGAGCAGACGGCCACGTTCACCCCTTCTGAACTTGTCATAAAGCTACAGATGCAAAGAGAAAAAGAAATGCCAGCTCAGCCTTCGCCGTCACTGCACAAGTCTTTCAGCTGGGAGAGGGTCACACCACCGTGGCCAGGTCTCCTTCAAGAACTACTCCAACAGGGCATTGGGGACTGAAGAGCCACCACAGGAGCAGCCTCAGCAGAGCTGCCACCCGACTGCACAGGAGGGAACACCCACCCTTGTCCTGCAGGAGGGGACATCAGCAAAGCAAGTGACCCTCATTCAGCATCTCCCCTTGCAGAGGTGTCTCACACACAGGTGTCTTGGGGGAGGACGACAAAGACAAGCCCCTCCAAGGCCACTCTCACATTTGCTGTCGGTGAGGGAGGCCCCTCTTGGTCTTCCCTTGGCTGCTCGCAGTCTGAAAACACACAGACCTCTCTGCTCTCACGGCTCCAGACGGAGATTGAACAACTACCAGAGAGAACTACCAGCAGCAGCAGCACTGGCCTTTAGGACCGAGCAGCACGGCCACAGCAGGGGGGCCTCTTCCATCACCACCATTTGCTTCCATCACCACCACCCCTCCATCTCCCAGCCCTGTCTGCTCCTCAGCACCAACACATCCCCAACACCAGCACATCCCCAACACCAGCACATCCCCAGCACCAACACATCCCCAGCACCAGCACATCCTCAACACCAACACATCCCCAGCACCAACACATCCCCAACACCAGCACATCCTCAACACCAACACACCCTCAACGCCAACACACCCTCAACACCAGTACATCCTCAAAACCGCCACAACCTTCTCACAGGGAGGTCTCTGGGCCAAAAATAAAACACATTCTCGTGCCACGCTGGCATCACCTCTGACATTCCCGCAGCCCCTCCTCACCTCACGTCTGTTGCGTTAATAGGCAAAATAGTTTTGGCAGAAAATAAACCTCCTTGCGTTCTAACACTCCTCACCGAGGTGGGAGGCTAGGTGCGGCTAGGTTTAAATCCTGAGGGATGCCCAATTCACCACTATCAGTCCAGTCGTGTTTAATATATTTAACTGTCACGAGTCCAGATACAGTCATAGTGGACTGCACCTTCAGTCTAGTCGTGCTCATGAACTAGCACGGCCGCACTCTAATGTTTGGTGGCGTTCAATGGGAAACCGAAACGGCTAGCTACTTAAGCTGTGCAGTTTATTTCAGCAACAGATACAAAGGTTCTTATGGTTTGCCGGTGATAAATACACTGTCTGCAAAGCACGTGCAAGTAAAATATGGTTTGTTAATGGTACAAAGCGTGCGACAAAGTTCCAAACAATACAGCCTGGCTATAAATGTAACAAAAATAACCCTCTAGAGAGATTTCTAAGTTTCCCGAGGAAGCACTCGATATAGTCTAAGTCTTACCCAAAGGCCTCCCTACGGGGGGGAAGAAAGGCTCAGCCCCTCGACTGGTCCCGCAAGTCAAAGGCAGTCCGTGACGGGGTCCTCCCTGACCTCTTCACGACGGTGTCTTCCCTAGCATCCCCTCTTTCTTGGGCTAGTTTTATACTATGTTTTACCTTCAAGGTGGAGTTTGAGTGACTCTAGTCATAAATACCTTTATTAGGCTTGGTGTAAAATTCTCTCGCCTCGCTTTTAAAGGTATAGTTTACGAAAAATTCAGGGCGCAGACTCAAGGACGAGTGGTTGCACCTTGGAGGTGGGTAGCCTTCGGGCTGGAGGTGTGTTTTGGTATTATAATGACATTATAATGAGCAAAGTTCGCACAAAGGACAGCATTTTGTCAAAATCTGACAGACTGTTGGCTCAGGGTAGCAAATATGCAGCTTATCAGTTCCATAGGATCACCTCGTTCCCGTATCTGCTGTATTCTACCCTGGAAACGCTTCCATTTTATACCTTTCCTTAATGTGTGAACAATGCTATATTTTTAATTAAATTTTTATTTTAGGAATTATTCCACACACGTTCCCGGTGCCATTCTCTCTCCTTCGCTTCCAGCTCCTCCTGCGCCCCCATCCAATCCGCCCTCAGTTTTCCAACAGCTCCTTTAAGGGCTGAAGTCACCTCACTCGCTTTCTCGAGGTGCCCCCGCAAGAGGACGTTCCCTTTGGCCAGATCCTCACACCTTGGGAAGGGAGGAACAGCCAGGAGGTCACTGAACAACCCCCGTCCACAAGCAGCAGCCCCGGGATATAGCAGGAGGACCCCTGGGATCAAAAGATACTCTATACTGTGAAATACCACAGGATAATGAAACATGGGAAGGCCCATTCGCTAACGGGAATGGCTTTGGGCTTTGAAGGGCCATTACTGGATTTGTGGGCAACACGCCTACCAAAGGTTACCTCCAAAGCGCTCAGGGATACGTTCTATAGGATATATGAGACCGTTATTTTCCTTATTACCACAAGTTCAAGGAAACGAGTTAGGGGTTAATGGATAGGATGATCTGATAAGAGAACGACGAGCAACTGATAAATCCCTAACTAAACGGGGTTCCCAATCATGGGGAAAAGATGAATTATACATCAGATGAACCTGAACGAATTATACGGTATTCTGGACCAGCAGCACGGAATCCCCACCAGGTGATTTCTGGAGCAAGAGACCCCATTTATAATTTAAATAGGATAGTTAGATTACAAGCCGGTTTTTGCAATTTTACCTAACCAGAGCGCTGAGGCTCTTGACTTTCTTGCAGACCAATCTGCTCAGATGAGGAATGCAATTTTCCAACACCCAAGGGTCCTAGATTATTTGCTAGCAGAAGAAGGGGGAGTTGGTGGAAAACTAAAGGAACCCAGCTCTTGTTTACAAATCCATGATCACGGGGCGGTAGTAAAACAGATAAGAAAAGGAATGAGAAAACTAGCTCACGTGCCAGTTCAAACCGGGAAAGGATGGGAATTAGACATGTTCTCGTGGTTGCCTGGTGGACCATGGGTTAAACGCATGGTGGTTTTCTCCCTTTGTGCGGTAGCAGCTCTGATTTTTGTACCATGTAGGATACCTTGTTTCATGCAGCTCATTCAGCATGGAGTCAGAAGAATGCAAGTCGTAGCTGTGCCCAGTGACCCAGAATTAGCTACAAGGGGACCGAAGATGATGGCTCTGCAAATAGCTCCAAAACCAAAAAGAAGACAAGAAGAAAAGGTCCAATGAACGGTGACTAAAGGTTGTAAAGACAAATAGTGAAATAAACAGAGGAGGGGCTGATAAGAAAATAGGGATAAGAGTGTCTCCACAAACAGGGAAGTTAACGGAAATGGCAGGAGTGAGACAACCAAAAGAAGAGGAGAGTTAATTGAAGCTGCAGGAGTGAGATAACTGAAAACTAGGGGAAATAAGTGAAACTGCAAAAGTTGGACAATTAAAAACGGCAAAAGTTAAACTTTGATGTAATAGGCGGATCGAGAAGTCTGTACCTTCCAAGTACCTCAGCCAATGGGGAAAGGAAGAGGGTTACGTGCGGCCGGGGAATTAGGATAAAAGGGAGGCTGCGTCCTCCGGCAAATGGAGAGACCCCACAGGGATATGCCCCAGGGGACTCTCCCTTTATTCGAATAAAGCCTTTGCAGGACTCCTCTGTCTCCTTTGTGAACTTCGACCTCTGGCAACGGGATCTTCTGCACATTGTCTTGTTCCCTTTGCTGTTCTGTTAAACTGCCTTTGTGCCAACCCACCAGTTTCCTTTTTTTCCTTCCAATTCTCCCCTCATGGCCGTGGGGGGGCCGAGAGCGTGGCTGCCACGTGGTTCTTTGTTGCCGTCTGAGGCCAAACCACGACAGTCCTTTTTGGCGCCCAACGTGGGGCACTCGGAAGGTTGAGAGAACGACAGATCTGACCAGAGCGTGTTAAAATGTATGTGTTATATGCATTTATGATATTAGTCAATAGTACTGGTCACAATGTTGCTTCGTTTGTTCCCACGGCCGTGTTATGTAAATTCTGACATGCTCTATGTACTCCCCGTGATGATGTTTATCACCTCTGGGAGAGGGATCAGCATCATAATTTTGCCGTCCTGTGTGATATCAACTTATGATACGATAGCATCACTGTTCAGATGGTTACGTTGGGCCATTTATGCAGCACCGCTGTCCTGCTGTGACCTCGGACACCGTCTCTCAGAATTTATTAATAATCACACTCAGTCTATGGGGGAAGCGGGGGCTGGTGGTGTTCCTTTCCCCAGCTCTTTCACCTCCCTTTTCTATTTTGGTCCAGCTATGCCAGTTTTTGAGAATTTTGAATACTCTTGGGACATGCAAACCAGCTTGGTCCTACTGCTAGGTCTCCTCAATGTGTTTCAGTTCTTGTTTAGGGTTAAGCAACTATTTAAGACTCCCACCCAGAGATCTGTCCCGAGACTGGAGAGTCATGGGTGGCACGGGACGTGGGAGAATACGGACAGGTACCTAGAGAGCTTTTCACCTCCAACGGTTTGGGGCTTCACCCCCGAACAATTACAGAACCCGTTTGTATTTCTGGAGTGACAGGGGGATCCCAAGAGTTGACTGTACCGTTTTTAAATCTTCTTTCAGCTTCTAATTTTCTAACAAGTCCCGATCAATCAAGGGCTTCGGTGCCCCTGGCAAGTCCAAAAGCTGATGTGTCACCCCTTGCTTTCCACTCTTGAATGTTAAAGGTTTAAAGAAAGGTCTCGTTTCTGGCTTCCCTCTCGCACCAATAACTCTTCCTTCCAGTGTCATAACCTCATTCATAGCTCTTTGTATTTAGAACTGAAGAGGCAGCTCCTGGATCAACCGAGCATTCTGCCTCTGTTTCATCTTCCCCAGCTTAATTTGAACCAGAGGTTCTGTGGGGGAAGATTCCTCCGGTCCCCGTCAATCTCTAGCTTCTCTAGCTAGAGGGAAGAGTCTGGTTCCCCAGATCTCGGTAAAGATGGGCATTCGCGTCTCCATCCTAACTCCAGAGAAGTTAGGGAATCCTCTGCCTCTGGGCTCCTCATCCTCATCCTCCATCATCCTCAATCCTCATCCTCTGGGCTGTGTCCAGTTTTGGGCCCCTCACGACAGGACAGACGTTGAGGGGCTGGAGCGTGTCCAGAGAAGGGCAATGGAGCTGGTGAGGGGTCTGGAGCACGAGTCTTGTGAGGAGCAGCTGAGGGAGCTGGGGATGTTCAGCCTGGAGAAAAGGAGGCTGAGGCGAGACCTTCTCGCTCTCTACAACTCCCTGAAAGGAGGGTGTAGCCGGGGGGGGGGGGTCGGTCTCTTCTCCCAAGGCACAGGCAATGGCACAAGAGGCAACGGCCCCATGTTGCACCAGGGAAGATTTAGGATGGATACTAGGAACTATTTCTTCACACAAAGGGTTATTGAGCATTGGAACGGGCTGCCCAGGGAAGTGGTGGAGTCATCATCCCTGGTGGTATTTAAAAGACGGGTAGACGTGGTGCTGAGGCACGTGGGTTAGTGGTGGAGTGGGCAGTGTTAGCTCTATGGTTGGACTCGATGATCTTAAGGGTTTTTTACGACCTAAATGATTCCATGATGCTGTGACTTCTGTGACTGCGCCCTCATGCTGAGCTCCACCCGGCTCTGCCCTGGCCCTGGAAGCCAGGATGAGGCCCAGGGGACAGGGGAGAGGCAAAAAGGTGAGGGGCCATGAGGAGACCACACTCCCGGGTCAAGAGGGTGTCCCCACACAGACAGCAGTGACCCTGAGCTCTCAGCAACAGTTGTCCCATGGGACTGAGTTACGGGCTTTGTCCATCCCGCTCTCTTTAACAAGGATGAAGCGTGACAGCCATTTTCCCCAGGAAGCCAAGGCCTGGGCCTTCCATCACCCCTGGACAGCCTGTGCCCTGACACACCGATAGAATGCTGGAGGTGGCCATGTCACAAAGGGTTGCTGGGGAGGAACGGGCGGTGATCTGTCACAGCCTGGAGCCGAGCAGACCGGTGAGCAGCCAGACAGCCAGAGATTCTCTACCTTCTAAACGTACGCGGACACTAAGGTAAGGATTCAAGAGGGTGGCAGAGACCTTGACAGGGGTTCTCCGTGGTGAGGCACGGTGGATGCCCCATTGCTTTTATCCTCTCTCATAAACCACAGGCCCCTAAAAGCAGAGGAACAGACGATGGCACACAGCCACGCTCAGCCAGGGAGCAAGAGATTCTCTACCTTCTACAAGGACACAGACAAAAGTTAAGCATTCACGAGTCTGGCACAGATCTGGGCACAAGTTGTCCATTTTACTCATGCTCTCTGCTACCTTTCTTTGTTCATAATCTTCTGCCTTTTAATGCAGCAGGCCCAGAAACAAGAAGGACAAGACCATGAGGAACTCCCATCCTCAACCACGTGGACAGTCTCTACCTTCTACAAAGACACAGACAAAAGATAAGGATTCAGGAGTCTGGCACAGACCTCGCAGGGCTTGTCCGTGCTGAGTGAGGATGGCTGACCTCTTGTTTGTTATCCTGTCTCCTTACAAGAGCAGGCCCAGAAAGTGACAGGACCAGACCATGAGGAGCTCCCATCCTCAAACACACACAGATTCTCTACCTTCGACAACGACACGAACACAAAGTTAAGGATTCAAGAGGGTGGCAGAGACCTGGGCAGGGGTGTCCATCGTGATTCATTGTCTCTAATGCCTTCTTTTTTTCACACTTTCCTGTCATTTACAGCTGCAGAGAGAGATGGGAAGCGGAGCAGAGCATGGTGCACTCCCATTCTCAAACACACACAGATTCTCTACCTTTTAAAGGACACGGACACAAAGTTAAGGATTCAGTAGGGTGGCAGAGACCTGGGCAGCGGTGTCCACTCTTCTTGATGGTCTCTAATGCCTTTTTTCTTGACATTTTCCTGCCTTTTACAGCTGCAGGGAGAGATGCGAACCAGAGCAGAGCATGATGAACTCCCATCCTCAAACACACACAGATCCTCTACCTTCTACAAGGACACGGACACAAAGTTAAGGATTCAAGAGGGTGGCAGAGACCTGGGCACGGATGTCAATGGCCACTGAGGGTCTCTGCTGCCTTAGTTTGCTCATATTCTCCTGCTTGCTATGGCAGAAGGCCAGACAGGGAAAGGACAAGACCATGGGGCACTCTCATCTTCAGGAACAGCGAGAGACATTCTCTACCTTCTACGAGGACACAGACAGAAGTTAAGCATTCAGGAGTCTGGCAGTGACCTGGGCAGGGCTTGTCCGTGCTGAGTGAGGATGGCTGACCTCTTGTTTGTTATCCTGTCTCCTTACAAGAGCAGGCCCAGAAAGGGACAGGACCAGACCATGACGAACTCCCATCCTCAAACACACACAGATTCTCTACCTTCTACAAGGACACGGACACAAAGTGAAGGATTCAAGAGGGTGGCAGAGACCTGGGCAGGGGTGTCCATCGTGATTCATTGTCTCTAATGCCTTCTTTTTTTCACACTTTCCTGTCATTTACAGCTGCAGAGAGAGATGGGAAGCGGAGCAGAGCATGGTGCACTCCCATTCTCAAACACACACAGATTCTCTACCTTTTAAAGGACACGGACACAAAGTTAAGGATTCAGTAGGGTGGCAGAGACCTGGGCAGCGGTGTCCACTCTTCTTGATGGTCTCTAATGCCTTTTTTCTTGACATTTTCCTGCCTTTTACAGCTGCAGGGAGAGATGCGAACCAGAGCAGAGCATGATGAACTCCCATCCTCAAACACACACAGATCCTCTACCTTCTACAAGGACACGGACACAAAGTTAAGGATTCAAGAGGGTGGCAGAGACCTGGGCACGGATGTCAATGGCCACTGAGGGTCTCTGCTGCCTTAGTTTGCTCATATTCTCCTGCTTGCTATGGCAGAAGGCCAGACAGGGAAAGGACAAGACCATGGGGCACTCTCATCTTCAGGAACAGCGAGAGACATTCTCTACCTTCTACGAGGACACAGACAGAAGTTAAGCATTCAGGAGTCTGGCAGTGACCTGGGCAGGGCTTGTCCGTGCTGAGTGAGGATGGCTGACCTCTTGTTTGTTATCCTGTCTCCTTACAAGAGCAGGCCCAGAAAGGGACAGGACCAGACCATGACGAACTCCCATCCTCAAACACACACAGATTCTCTACCTTCTACAAGGACACGGACACAAAGTGAAGGATTCAAGAGGGTGGCAGAGACCTGGGCAGAGGTTTCAATGGTGTGAATCAAATGGTCTTAAAGCTGTCGCATCTACTATCACTTCATTAAATCACTGTTTTATATCAAGAAATATAATGCTGCTTCTCTCCTATGAGTGAAGGCTATCGCTCTCCAGCTGGCGCCCTGCACACTCACCCCTCCTGCTTCCAGCTGCTGCTCCAGCTCTCGGCAGCGAGTCCGCTCCTGCAGGAGCCGGGGGGAGACTCGCCATGGAGAGGAGCGAGCGCCCCTGGGGACAGAGCCGGCTCCTCCGGCACCGGCTTTTCTCGGGCTCTCTGCAGCCCAAGCTCAGCACATAGAATCATACAATCATAGAATCGTCTAGGTTGGAAGAGACCCTTGGGATCATCGAGTCCAACCATCTACCCTACTCTACAAAGTTCTCCCCTATACCATATCCCCCAAGACCACATCTAAACGGCTCTTAAACACATCCAGGGATGGTGACTCAAGCACTCGTCTCTCTGGTAGTTCTTCAATCTCCGCCTGGAGCCGTGAGAGCAGAGAGGTCTGTGTGTTTTCAGATTGCGAGCAGCCAAGGGAAGACCAAGAGGGGCCTCCCTCACCCACAGCAAACGTCTCAGCCATTTATCTTATTGCATTATAAGCCTTCCTTAATGCCGTGAGTGTGCCTGACCTACTGTTGAATGCTCCTCTTCTTTGTGCTGCTTTGTGGAAATCATCCCAACTGCCCTTTCTGGGCCATAGGATGTGCTCTTGGGTTTGGAAACGAGAATGTTTTTACATTCAGACCTTGTTTGTCTGGAGGGGCTTCTGTTTCTAAGCGAAGGCGTGTTAAGATCCCTCCTACGCTGAAATTCAAAGGGTTTAAGGTCAGTACAGTCAGAACCACCGGGCTGGTTTTCTACCACCTTCCCTGAGATAAGTGCTGCTGAGCCTCAAACAGGCTGGATTCCAGGTTCTCGTACACAGAAAGCCCGTTTCTGCCATTTCAAATAGCAACGTGGGCCCCTCGGAGGGAATGGCCGGGCTTCCCTTGTCACCTGGCAGAGCACAGAGAGCCCAGCCCAATGTGATGGCAATAACCGCATCTGAAATTGCTGCTCTCTGATCCCTGGCACACGGGGAGCTGCGCCCACACCGTCTGTGCCAGCAAGAAAAACAATGGATGGACAATGGAGGCTGTATCTTCCAGGAGGACAACAAGCCCCTGGTTCTGATGACACCACTCTCTGGCCCTCCAAAGTAAATATGCCAAAAAGGAGGCCAACACAGGCACAGCTTCACCCAGACAAGCAGCCAAAAGCCCACCCAGAAGCACCAGCATTTTGGTCCCACCTGGGTGAGTTTCTCTTGGCTTTCTTCCTTCTCCTCTGCCCGGATCCTCAGCGCTGCCCGCAGCCCCTCTTCTTGCTCCTCTGCTTCCTTCAGCAGCTGCTCCAGGGGGGCTTTCTCTGCGCAGAGCTCTCCATCTGTTCTTCTACACAAGCGCAGCTTCTCCTGGGCAGAGACCTTTGCTCTCTCCATCTCCTCCACTTTACCTGACAGAGCTCCATTCTCTTGCTCCAGCCACCGCCACGGAAGCACAGAGGAAATAAAATACAGTCAGGTTTACAGTCAAGAAGAGAGCAGCAACTCCCCATCCCCTGCATGTCTCTGACATACTCCCAGTTCAGCGCTCCCAATCAGCACGTGAGGACAGACTGCCCCAAAGACCTGCCTGCTCTCACCACCATTTCCCAAGAAGGAGACCAACATTGTACTTAAACAACAGTGGGAGAACAGAAGAGGAGCAACACGGTAGTGAAAAGACGGGCAGAGGTGGAGCTGAGGGACAGGGGTCAGTGGAGGATTTGGCGGTGTGAGGTTAGCGGTTGGACTCGAGGACTTGAAAGGTCCCTCCCAACCTCCATGATTCTATGCGTCTATGATTGTCCCTGTCTGCTGCTGCCAGAAACAGCATCTGTGGTGGCCTTGCTATCACAAGGTGACCATACCTTCGCCAGGGCCATGGTAAGCTCATCTCTCTTTTGCTTCAGCAGATCCCTCTGAAGGTGCGATTGCTCCAGTGTCTCCCTCACGACCACCAACTCACGCTGTAATGAGGAATGTTTTTCTCCAAGTGCCTCCGAGTCCTTCAGTCTCTGAGAAGGGGAGAGACAAACAAGGTTTGAACATAAAAACATTCTCGTTTCCAAACCCAAGAGCACATCCTATGTCCCAGAAACGGCAGTTGGGATGATTTCCAACCCCTTTCTATTTACACCTCAAGAACGCTGGCATTTCCTGACCAGACCTGCATCACTCTTTGTCCTTGATGGAGGGGAAACATTCAGCACTGAGAAAGTAAAACAAGCTTCCAGAAATCACAGAACCTTTCCAAAACATTCAGGTGCTCACAAATTAACAGCTTCCTGCCTCCTGGTTCTCTCTCTCCTCTTTCCTACGCTGGATACCAGCCTGGCCAAAGTTCTTCTGGGGGTCAGACAGACGTTGAAAGTCCAGATGACTATTCCCACAATCACTTTTGCCTTCAGCGGGGAATGGATCAAAGAGCCTGCAAGCTCTTTGGGGAGACGGCTATGAATTTCCCATCCAATAATCACAGGATCACAGGATGATTCAGGTTAAGATGCTTCATGCTGCAAAATGGCCCTTCTTGCCCCCAAGGCCTTCTGCACTCAGGCTTGCAAGGAACACCCCGGCAAGTGGCTGCTCAGAGGCTGACGACAATATCTACAGAACAAACATTTCAGGAAGGTGGTGTGAGAATAAACCGAAAATGTTGTACCAACAAATCACAAAGAGGAGGAGAATTACACAGTAGGTCAGGCACACTCGCGGCATTAAGGAAGGCTTATAATCCAATAAGATCAATGGCTGACGGTAACCCAGACTTTGAAATTGCCTCCTGACACCGGAGGCTGTGCTACTTCTGTTTGCAGAGAGAAAGGAACCCCAGAGAGATCTGAAGGGAAGCCACATTTTTTCTGCAGACATCTGGCCTCAGCTTCTACTCACCGGTGCGTGGCAGTCTTCATTTCCAGGAAACGGCGGCAGAAGGTGTCCACCTGACGCCACAGGCCGAGCAGACGGCCACGTTCACCCCTTCTGAACTTGTCATAAAGCTACAGATGCAAAGAGAAAAAGAAATGCCAGCTCAGCCTTCGCCGTCACTGCACAAGTCTTTCAGCTGGGAGAGGGTCACACCACCGTGGCCAGGTCTCCTTCAAGAACTACTCCAACAGGGCATTGGGGACTGAAGAGCCACCACAGGAGCAGCCTCAGCAGAGCTGCCACCCGACTGCACAGGAGGGAACACCCACCCTTGTCCTGCAGGAGGGGACATCAGCAAAGCAAGTGACCCTCATTCAGCATCTCCCCTTGCAGAGGTGTCTCACACACAGGTGTCTTGGGGGAGGACGACAAAGACAAGCCCCTCCAAGGCCACTCTCACATTTGCTGTCGGTGAGGGAGGCCCCTCTTGGTCTTCCCTTGGCTGCTCGCAGTCTGAAAACACACAGACCTCTCTGCTCTCACGGCTCCAGACGGAGATTGAACAACTACCAGAGAGAACTACCAGCAGCAGCAGCACTGGCCTTTAGGACCGAGCAGCACGGCCACAGCAGGGGGGCCTCTTCCATCACCACCATTTGCTTCCATCACCACCACCCCTCCATCTCCCAGCCCTGTCTGCTCCTCAGCACCAACACATCCCCAACACCAGCACATCCCCAACACCAGCACATCCCCAGCACCAACACATCCCCAGCACCAGCACATCCTCAACACCAACACACCCTCAACGCCAACACACCCTCAACACCAGTACATCCTCAAAACCGCCACAACCTTCTCACAGGGAGGTCTCTGGGCCAAAAATAAAACACATTCTCGTGCCACGCTGGCATCACCTCTGATATTCCCGCAGCCCCTCCTCACCTCACGTCTGTTGCGTTAATAGGCAAAATAGTTTTGGCAGAAAATAAAAAATATTTAGAACTGAAGAGGCAGCTCCTGGATCAACCGAGCATTCTGCCTCTGTTTCATCTTCCCCAGCTTAATTTGAACCAGAGGTTCTGTGGGGGAAGATTCCTCCGGTCCCCGTCAATCTCTAGCTTCTCTAGCTAGAGGGAAGAGTCTGGTTCCCCAGATCTCGGTAAAGATGGGCATTCGCGTCTCCATCCTAACTCCAGAGAAGTTAGGGAATCCTCTGCCTCTGGGCTCCTCATCCTCATCCTCCATCATCCTCAATCCTCATCCTCTGGGCTGTGTCCAGTTTTGGGCCCCTCACGACAGGACAGACGTTGAGGGGCTGGAGCGTGTCCAGAGAAGGGCAATGGAGCTGGTGAGGGGTCTGGAGCACGAGTCTTGTGAGGAGCAGCTGAGGGAGCTGGGGATGTTCAGCCTGGAGAAAAGGAGGCTGAGGCGAGACCTTCTCGCTCTCTACAACTCCCTGAAAGGAGGGTGTAGCCGGGGGGGGGGGGTCGGTCTCTTCTCCCAAGGCACAGGCAATGGCACAAGAGGCAACGGCCCCATGTTGCACCAGGGAAGATTTAGGATGGATACTAGGAACTATTTCTTCACACAAAGGGTTATTGAGCATTGGAACGGGCTGCCCAGGGAAGTGGTGGAGTCATCATCCCTGGTGGTATTTAAAAGACGGGTAGACGTGGTGCTGAGGCACGTGGGTTAGTGGTGGAGTGGGCAGTGTTAGCTCTATGGTTGGACTCGATGATCTTAAGGGTTTTTTACGACCTAAATGATTCCATGATGCTGTGACTTCTGTGACTGCGCCCTCATGCTGAGCTCCACCCGGCTCTGCCCTGGCCCTGGAAGCCAGGATGAGGCCCAGGGGACAGGGGAGAGGCAAAAAGGTGAGGGGCCATGAGGAGACCACACTCCCGGGTCAAGAGGGTGTCCCCACACAGACAGCAGTGACCCTGAGCTCTCAGCAACAGTTGTCCCATGGGACTGAGTTACGGGCTTTGTCCATCCCGCTCTCTTTAACAAGGATGAAGCGTGACAGCCATTTTCCCCAGGAAGCCAAGGCCTGGGCCTTCCATCACCCCTGGACAGCCTGTGCCCTGACACACCGATAGAATGCTGGAGGTGGCCATGTCACAAAGGGTTGCTGGGGAGGAACGGGCGGTGATCTGTCACAGCCTGGAGCCGAGCAGACCGGTGAGCAGCCAGACAGCCAGAGATTCTCTACCTTCTAAACGTACGCGGACACTAAGGTAAGGATTCAAGAGGGTGGCAGAGACCTTGACAGGGGTTCTCCGTGGTGAGGCACGGTGGATGCCCCATTGCTTTTATCCTCTCTCATAAACCACAGGCCCCTAAAAGCAGAGGAACAGACGATGGCACACAGCCACGCTCAGCCAGGGAGCAAGAGATTCTCTACCTTCTACAAGGACACAGACAAAAGTTAAGCATTCACGAGTCTGGCACAGATCTGGGCACAAGTTGTCCATTTTACTCATGCTCTCTGCTACCTTTCTTTGTTCATAATCTTCTGCCTTTTAATGCAGCAGGCCCAGAAACAAGAAGGACAAGACCATGAGGAACTCCCATCCTCAACCACGTGGACAGTCTCTACCTTCTGCAAAGACACAGACAAAAGATAAGGATTCAGGAGTCTGGCACAGACCTCGCAGGGCTTGTCCGTGCTGAGTGAGGATGGCTGACCTCTTGTTTGTTATCCTGTCTCCTTACAAGAGCAGGCCCAGAAAGGGACAGGACCAGACCATGAGGAGCTCCCATCCTCAAACACACACAGATTCTCTACCTTCGACAACGACACGAACACAAAGTGAAGGATTCAAGAGGGTGGCAGAGACCTGGGCAGGGGTGTCCATCGTGATTCATTGTCTCTAATGCCTTCTTTTTTTCACACTTTCCTGTCATTTACAGCTGCAGAGAGAGATGGGAAGCGGAGCAGAGCATGGTGCACTCCCATTCTCAAACACACACAGATTCTCTACCTTTTAAAGGACACGGACACAAAGTTAAGGATTCAGTAGGGTGGCAGAGACCTGGGCAGCGGTGTCCACTCTTCTTGATGGTCTCTAATGCCTTTTTTCTTGACATTTTCCTGCCTTTTACAGCTGCAGGGAGAGATGCGAACCAGAGCAGAGCATGATGAACTCCCATCCTCAAACACACACAGATCCTCTACCTTCTACAAGGACACGGACACAAAGTTAAGGATTCAAGAGGGTGGCAGAGACCTGGGCACGGATGTCAATGGCCACTGAGGGTCTCTGCTGCCTTAGTTTGCTCATATTCTCCTGCTTGCTATGGCAGAAGGCCAGACAGGGAAAGGACAAGACCATGGGGCACTCTCATCTTCAGGAACAGCGAGAGACATTCTCTACCTTCTACGAGGACACAGACAGAAGTTAAGCATTCAGGAGTCTGGCAGTGACCTGGGCAGGGCTTGTCCGTGCTGAGTGAGGATGGCTGACCTCTTGTTTGTTATCCTGTCTCCTTACAAGAGCAGGCCCAGAAAGGGACAGGACCAGACCATGACGAACTCCCATCCTCAAACACACACAGATTCTCTACCTTCTACAAGGACACGGACACAAAGTGAAGGATTCAAGAGGGTGGCAGAGACCTGGGCAGAGGTTTCAATGGTGTGAATCAAATGGTCTTAAAGCTGTCGCATCTACTATCACTTCATTAAATCACTGTTTTATACCAAGAAATATAATGCTGCTTCTCTCCTATGAGTGAAGGCTATCGCTCTCCAGCTGGCGCCCTGCACACTCACCCCTCCTGCTTCCAGCTGCTGCTCCAGCTCTCGGCAGCGAGTCCGCTCCTGCAGGAGCCGGGGGGAGACTCGCCATGGAGAGGAGCGAGCGCCCCTGGGGACAGAGCCGGCTCCTCCGGCACCGGCTTTTCTCGGGCTCTCTGCAGCCCAAGCTCAGCACATAGAATCATACAATCATAGAATCGTCTAGGTTGGAAGAGACCCTTGGGATCATCGAGTCCAACCATCTACCCTACTCTACAAAGTTCTCCCCTATACCATATCCCCCAAGACCACATCTAAACGGCTCTTAAACACATCCAGGGATGGTGACTCAAGCACTCGTCTCTCTGGTAGTTCTTCAATCTCCGCCTGGAGCCGTGAGAGCAGAGAGGTCTGTGTGTTTTCAGATTGCGAGCAGCCAAGGGAAGACCAAGAGGGGCCTCCCTCACCCACAGCAAACGTCTCAGCCATTTATCTTATTGCATTATAAGCCTTCCTTAATGCCGTGAGTGTGCCTGACCTACTGTTGAATGCTCCTCTTCTTTGTGCTGCTTTGTGGAAATCATCCCAACTGCCCTTTCTGGGCCATAGGATGTGCTCTTGGGTTTGGAAACGAGAATGTTTTTACATTCAGACCTTGTTTGTCTGGAGGGGCTTCTGTTTCTAAGCGAAGGCGTGTTAAGATCCCTCCTACGCTGAAATTCAAAGGGTTTAAGGTCAGTACAGTCAGAACCACCGGGCTGGTTTTCTACCACCTTCCCTGAGATAAGTGCTGCTGAGCCTCAAACAGGCTGGATTCCAGGTTCTCGTACACAGAAAGCCCGTTTCTGCCATTTCAAATAGCAACGTGGGCCCCTCGGAGGGAATGGCCGGGCTTCCCTTGTCACCTGGCAGAGCACAGAGAGCCCAGCCCAATGTGATGGCAATAACCGCATCTGAAATTGCTGCTCTCTGATCCCTGGCACACGGGGAGCTGCGCCCACACCCTCTGTGCCAGCAAGAAAAACAATGGATGGACAATGGAGGCTGTATCTTCCAGGAGGACAACAAGCCCCTGGTTCTGATGACACCACTCTCTGGCCCTCCAAAGTAAATATGCCAAAAAGGAGGCCAACACAGGCACAGCTTCACCCAGACAAGCAGCCAAAAGCCCACCCAGAAGCACCAGCATTTTGGTCCCACCTGGGTGAGTTTCTCTTGGCTTTCTTCCTTCTCCTCTGCCCGGATCCTCAGCGCTGCCCGCAGCCCCTCTTCTTGCTCCTCTGCTTCCTTCAGCAGCTGCTCCAGGGGGGCTTTCTCTGCGCAGAGCTCTCCATCTGTTCTTCTACACAAGCGCAGCTTCTCCTGGGCAGAGACCTTTGCTCTCTCCATCTCCTCCACTTTACCTGACAGAGCTCCATTCTCTTGCTCCAGCCACCGCCACGGAAGCACAGAGGAAATAAAATACAGTCAGGTTTACAGTCAAGAAGAGAGCAGCAACTCCCCATCCCCTGCATGTCTCTGACATACTCCCAGTTCAGCGCTCCCAATCAGCACGTGAGGACAGACTGCCCCAAAGACCTGCCTGCTCTCACCACCATTTCCCAAGAAGGAGACCAACATTGTACTTAAACAACAGTGGGAGAACAGAAGAGGAGCAACACGGTAGTGAAAAGACGGGCAGAGGTGGAGCTGAGGGACAGGGGTCAGTGGAGGATTTGGCGGTGTGAGGTTAGCGGTTGGACTCGAGGACTTGAAAGGTCCCTCCCAACCTCCATGATTCTATGCGTCTATGATTGTCCCTGTCTGCTGCTGCCAGAAACAGCATCTGTGGTGGCCTTGCTATCACAAGGTGACCATACCTTCGCCAGGGCCATGGTAAGCTCATCTCTCTTTTGCTTCAGCAGATCCCTCTGAAGGTGCGATTGCTCCAGTGTCTCCCTCACGACCACCAACTCACGCTGTAATGAGGAATGTTTTTCTCCAAGTGCCTCCGAGTCCTTCAGTCTCTGCGAAGGGGAGAGACAAACAAGGTTTGAACATAAAAACATTCTCGTTTCCAAACCCAAGAGCACATCCTATGTCCCAGAAACGGCAGTTGGGATGATTTCCAACCCCTTTCTATTTACACCTCAAGAACGCTGGCATTTCCTGACCAGACCTGCATCACTCTTTGTCCTTGATGGAGGGGAAACATTCAGCACTGAGAAAGTAAAACAAGCTTCCAGAAATCACAGAACCTTTCCAAAACATTCAGGTGCTCACAAATTAACAGCTTCCTGCCTCCTGGTTCTCTCTCTCCTCTTTCCTACGCTGGATACCAGCCTGGCCAAAGTTCTTCTGGGGGTCAGACAGACGTTGAAAGTCCAGATGACTATTCCCACAATCACTTTTGCCTTCAGCGGGGAATGGATCAAAGAGCCTGCAAGCTCTTTGGGGAGACGGCTATGAATTTCCCATCCAATAATCACAGGATCACAGGATGATTCAGGTTAAGATGCTTCATGCTGCAAAATGGCCCTTCTTGCCCCCAAGGCCTTCTGCACTCAGGCTTGCAAGGAACACCCCGGCAAGTGGCTGCTCAGAGGCTGACGACAATATCTACAGAACAAACATTTCAGGAAGGTGGTGTGAGAATAAACCGAAAATGTTGTACCAACAAATCACAAAGAGGAGGAGAATTACACAGTAGGTCAGGCACACTCGCGGCATTAAGGAAGGCTTATAATCCAATAAGATCAATGGCTGACGGTAACCCAGACTTTGAAATTGCCTCCTGACACCGGAGGCTGTGCTACTTCTGTTTGCAGTGAGAAAGGAACCCCAGAGAGATCTGAAGGGAAGCCACATTTTTTCTGCAGACATCTGGCCTCAGCTTCTACTCACCGGTGCGTGGCAGTCTTCATTTCCAGGAAACGGCGGCAGAAGGTGTCCACCTGACGCCACAGGCCGAGCAGACGGCCACGTTCACCCCTTCTGAACTTGTCATAAAGCTACAGATGCAAAGAGAAAAAGAAATGCCAGCTCAGCCTTCGCCGTCACTGCACAAGTCTTTCAGCTGGGAGAGGGTCACACCACCGTGGCCAGGTCTCCTTCAAGAACTACTCCAACAGGGCATTGGGGACTGAAGAGCCACCACAGGAGCAGCCTCAGCAGAGCTGCCACCCGACTGCACAGGAGGGAACACCCACCCTTGTCCTGCAGGAGGGGACATCAGCAAAGCAAGTGACCCTCATTCAGCATCTCCCCTTGCAGAGGTGTCTCACACACAGGTGTCTTGGGGGAGGACGACAAAGACAAGCCCCTCCAAGGCCACTCTCACATTTGCTGTCGGTGAGGGAGGCCCCTCTTGGTCTTCCCTTGGCTGCTCGCAGTCTGAAAACACACAGACCTCTCTGCTCTCACGGCTCCAGACGGAGATTGAACAACTACCAGAGAGAACTACCAGCAGCAGCAGCACTGGCCTTTAGGACCGAGCAGCACGGCCACAGCAGGGGGGCCTCTTCCATCACCACCATTTGCTTCCATCACCACCACCCCTCCATCTCCCAGCCCTGTCTGCTCCTCAGCACCAACACATCCCCAACACCAGCACATCCCCAACACCAGCACATCCCCAGCACCAACACATCCCCAGCACCAGCACATCCTCAACACCAACACACCCTCAACGCCAACACACCCTCAACACCAGTACATCCTCAAAACCGCCACAACCTTCTCACAGGGAGGTCTCTGGGCCAAAAATAAAACACATTCTCGTGCCACGCTGGCATCACCTCTGATATTCCCGCAGCCCCTCCTCACCTCACGTCTGTTGCGTTAATAGGCAAAATAGTTTTGGCAGAAAATAAAAAATATTTAGAACTGAAGAGGCAGCTCCTGGATCAACCGAGCATTCTGCCTCTGTTTCATCTTCCCCAGCTTAATTTGAACCAGAGGTTCTGTGGGGGAAGATTCCTCCGGTCCCCGTCAATCTCTAGCTTCTCTAGCTAGAGGGAAGAGTCTGGTTCCCCAGATCTCGGTAAAGATGGGCATTCGCGTCTCCATCCTAACTCCAGAGAAGTTAGGGAATCCTCTGCCTCTGGGCTCCTCATCCTCATCCTCCATCATCCTCAATCCTCATCCTCTGGGCTGTGTCCAGTTTTGGGCCCCTCACGACAGGACAGACGTTGAGGGGCTGGAGCGTGTCCAGAGAAGGGCAATGGAGCTGGTGAGGGGTCTGGAGCACGAGTCTTGTGAGGAGCAGCTGAGGGAGCTGGGGATGTTCAGCCTGGAGAAAAGGAGGCTGAGGCGAGACCTTCTCGCTCTCTACAACTCCCTGAAAGGAGGGTGTAGCCGGGGGGGGGGGGGTCGGTCTCTTCTCCCAAGGCACAGGCAATGGCACAAGAGGCAACGGCCCCATGTTGCACCAGGGAAGATTTAGGATGGATACTAGGAACTATTTCTTCACACAAAGGGTTATTGAGCATTGGAACGGGCTGCCCAGGGAAGTGGTGGAGTCATCATCCCTGGTGGTATTTAAAAGACGGGTAGACGTGGTGCTGAGGCACGTGGGTTAGTGGTGGAGTGGGCAGTGTTAGCTCTATGGTTGGACTCGATGATCTTAAGGGTTTTTTACGACCTAAATGATTCCATGATGCTGTGACTTCTGTGACTGCGCCCTCATGCTGAGCTCCACCCGGCTCTGCCCTGGCCCTGGAAGCCAGGATGAGGCCCAGGGGACAGGGGAGAGGCAAAAAGGTGAGGGGCCATGAGGAGACCACACTCCCGGGTCAAGAGGGTGTCCCCACACAGACAGCAGTGACCCTGAGCTCTCAGCAACAGTTGTCCCATGGGACTGAGTTACGGGCTTTGTCCATCCCGCTCTCTTTAACAAGGATGAAGCGTGACAGCCATTTTCCCCAGGAAGCCAAGGCCTGGGCCTTCCATCACCCCTGGACAGCCTGTGCCCTGACACACCGATAGAATGCTGGAGGTGGCCATGTCACAAAGGGTTGCTGGGGAGGAACGGGCGGTGATCTGTCACAGCCTGGAGCCGAGCAGACCGGTGAGCAGCCAGACAGCCAGAGATTCTCTACCTTCTAAACGTACGCGGACACTAAGGTAAGGATTCAAGAGGGTGGCAGAGACCTTGACAGGGGTTCTCCGTGGTGAGGCACGGTGGATGCCCCATTGCTTTTATCCTCTCTCATAAACCACAGGCCCCTAAAAGCAGAGGAACAGACGATGGCACACAGCCACGCTCAGCCAGGGAGCAAGAGATTCTCTACCTTCTACAAGGACACAGACAAAAGTTAAGCATTCACGAGTCTGGCACAGATCTGGGCACAAGTTGTCCATTTTACTCATGCTCTCTGCTACCTTTCTTTGTTCATAATCTTCTGCCTTTTAATGCAGTAGGCCCAGAAACAAGAAGGACAAGACCATGAGGAACTCCCATCCTCAACCACGTGGACAGTCTCTACCTTCTGCAAAGACACAGACAAAAGATAAGGATTCAGGAGTCTGGCACAGACCTCGCAGGGCTTGTCCGTGCTGAGTGAGGATGGCTGACCTCTTGTTTGTTATCCTGTCTCCTTACAAGAGCAGGCCCAGAAAGTGACAGGACCAGACCATGAGGAGCTCCCATCCTCAAACACACACAGATTCTCTACCTTCGACAACGACACGAACACAAAGTGAAGGATTCAAGAGGGTGGCAGAGACCTGGGCAGGGGTGTCCATCGTGATTCATTGTCTCTAATGCCTTCTTTTTTTCACACTTTCCTGTCATTTACAGCTGCAGAGAGAGATGGGAAGCGGAGCAGAGCATGGTGCACTCCCATTCTCAAACACACAGATTCTCTACCTTTTAAAGGACACGGACACAAAGTTAAGGATTCAGTAGGGTGGCAGAGACCTGGGCAGCGGTGTCCACTCTTCTTGATGGTCTCTAATGCCTTTTTTCTTGACATTTTCCTGCCTTTTACAGCTGCAGGGAGAGATGCGAACCAGAGCAGAGCATGATGAACTCCCATCCTCAAACACACACAGATCCTCTACCTTCTACAAGGACACGGACACAAAGTTAAGGATTCAAGAGGGTGGCAGAGACCTGGGCACGGATGTCAATGGCCACTGAGGGTCTCTGCTGCCTTAGTTTGCTCATATTCTCCTGCTTGCTATGGCAGAAGGCCAGACAGGGAAAGGACAAGACCATGGGGCACTCTCATCTTCAGGAACAGCGAGAGACATTCTCTACCTTCTACGAGGACACAGACAGAAGTTAAGCATTCAGGAGTCTGGCAGTGACCTGGGCAGGGCTTGTCCGTGCTGAGTGAGGATGGCTGACCTCTTGTTTGTTATCCTGTCTCCTTACAAGAGCAGGCCCAGAAAGGGACAGGACCAGACCATGACGAACTCCCATCCTCAAACACACACAGATTCTCTACCTTCTACAAGGACACGGACACAAAGTGAAGGATTCAAGAGGGTGGCAGAGACCTGGGCAGGGGTGTCCATCGTGATTCATTGTCTCTAATGCCTTCTTTTTTTCACACTTTCCTGTCATTTACAGCTGCAGAGAGAGATGGGAAGCGGAGCAGAGCATGGTGCACTCCCATTCTCAAACACACACAGATTCTCTACCTTTTAAAGGACACGGACACAAAGTTAAGGATTCAGTAGGGTGGCAGAGACCTGGGCAGCGGTGTCCACTCTTCTTGATGGTCTCTAATGCCTTTTTTCTTGACATTTTCCTGCCTTTTACAGCTGCAGGGAGAGATGCGAACCAGAGCAGAGCATGATGAACTCCCATCCTCAAACACACACAGATCCTCTACCTTCTACAAGGACACGGACACAAAGTTAAGGATTCAAGAGGGTGGCAGAGACCTGGGCACGGATGTCAATGGCCACTGAGGGTCTCTGCTGCCTTAGTTTGCTCATATTCTCCTGCTTGCTATGGCAGAAGGCCAGACAGGGAAAGGACAAGACCATGGGGCACTCTCATCTTCAGGAACAGCGAGAGACATTCTCTACCTTCTACGAGGACACAGACAGAAGTTAAGCATTCAGGAGTCTGGCAGTGACCTGGGCAGGGCTTGTCCGTGCTGAGTGAGGATGGCTGACCTCTTGTTTGTTATCCTGTCTCCTTACAAGAGCAGGCCCAGAAAGGGACAGGACCAGACCATGACGAACTCCCATCCTCAAACACACACAGATTCTCTACCTTCTACAAGGACACGGACACAAAGTGAAGGATTCAAGAGGGTGGCAGAGACCTGGGCAGGGGTGTCCATCGTGATTCATTGTCTCTAATGCCTTCTTTTTTTCACACTTTCCTGTCATTTACAGCTGCAGAGAGAGATGGGAAGCGGAGCAGAGCATGGTGCACTCCCATTCTCAAACACACACAGATTCTCTACCTTTTAAAGGACACGGACACAAAGTTAAGGATTCAGTAGGGTGGCAGAGACCTGGGCAGCGGTGTCCACTCTTCTTGATGGTCTCTAATGCCTTTTTTCTTGACATTTTCCTGCCTTTTACAGCTGCAGGGAGAGATGCGAACCAGAGCAGAGCATGATGAACTCCCATCCTCAAACACACACAGATCCTCTACCTTCTACAAGGACACGGACACAAAGTTAAGGATTCAAGAGGGTGGCAGAGACCTGGGCACGGATGTCAATGGCCACTGAGGGTCTCTGCTGCCTTAGTTTGCTCATATTCTCCTGCTTGCTATGGCAGAAGGCCAGACAGGGAAAGGACAAGACCATGGGGCACTCTCATCTTCAGGAACAGCGAGAGACATTCTCTACCTTCTACGAGGACACAGACAGAAGTTAAGCATTCAGGAGTCTGGCAGTGACCTGGGCAGGGCTTGTCCGTGCTGAGTGAGGATGGCTGACCTCTTGTTTGTTATCCTGTCTCCTTACAAGAGCAGGCCCAGAAAGGGACAGGACCAGACCATGACGAACTCCCATCCTCAAACACACACAGATTCTCTACCTTCTACAAGGACACGGACACAAAGTGAAGGATTCAAGAGGGTGGCAGAGACCTGGGCAGAGGTTTCAATGGTGTGAATCAAATGGTCTTAAAGCTGTCGCATCTACTATCACTTCATTAAATCACTGTTTTATACCAAGAAATATAATGCTGCTTCTCTCCTATGAGTGAACGCTATCGCTCTCCAGCTGGCGCCCTGCACACTCACCCCTCCTGCTTCCAGCTGCTGCTCCAGCTCTCGGCAGCGAGTCCGCTCCTGCAGGAGCCGGGGGGAGACTCGCCATGGAGAGGAGCGAGCGCCCCTGGGGACAGAGCCGGCTCCTCCGGCACCGGCTTTTCTCGGGCTCTCTGCAGCCCAAGCTCAGCACATAGAATCATACAATCATAGAATCGTCTAGGTTGGAAGAGACCCTTGGGATCATCGAGTCCAACCATCTACCCTACTCTACAAAGTTCTCCCCTATACCATATCCCCCAAGACCACATCTAAACGGCTCTTAAACACATCCAGGGATGGTGACTCAAGCGCTCGTCTCTCTGGTAGTTCTTCAATCTCCGCCTGGAGCCGTGAGAGCAGAGAGGTCTGTGTGTTTTCAGATTGCGAGCAGCCAAGGGAAGACCAAGAGGGGCCTCCCTCACCCACAGCAAACGTCTCAGCCATTTATCTTATTGCATTATAAGCCTTCCTTAATGCCGTGAGTGTGCCTGACCTACTGTTGAATGCTCCTCTTCTTTGTGCTGCTTTGTGGAAATCATCCCAACTGCCCTTTCTGGGCCATAGGATGTGCTCTTGGGTTTGGAAACGAGAATGTTTTTACATTCAGACCTTGTTTGTCTGGAGGGGCTTCTGTTTCTAAGCGAAGGCGTGTTAAGATCCCTCCTACGCTGAAATTCAAAGGGTTTAAGGTCAGTACAGTCAGAACCACCGGGCTGGTTTTCTACCACCTTCCCTGAGATAAGTGCTGCTGAGCCTCAAACAGGCTGGATTCCAGGTTCTCGTACACAGAAAGCCCGTTTCTGCCATTTCAAATAGCAACGTGGGCCCCTCGGAGGGAATGGCCGGGCTTCCCTTGTCACCTGGCAGAGCACAGAGAGCCCAGCCCAATGTGATGGCAATAACCGCATCTGAAATTGCTGCTCTCTGATCCCTGGCACACGGGGAGCTGCGCCCACACCCTCTGTGCCAGCAAGAAAAACAATGGATGGACAATGGAGGCTGTATCTTCCAGGAGGACAACAAGCCCCTGGTTCTGATGACACCACTCTCTGGCCCTCCAAAGTAAATATGCCAAAAAGGAGGCCAACACAGGCACAGCTTCACCCAGACAAGCAGCCAAAAGCCCACCCAGAAGCACCAGCATTTTGGTCCCACCTGGGTGAGTTTCTCTTGGCTTTCTTCCTTCTCCTCTGCCCGGATCCTCAGCGCTGCCCGCAGCCCCTCTTCTTGCTCCTCTGCTTCCTTCAGCAGCTGCTCCAGGGGGGCTTTCTCTGCGCAGAGCTCTCCATCTGTTCTTCTACACAAGCGCAGCTTCTCCTGGGCAGAGACCTTTGCTCTCTCCATCTCCTCCACTTTACCTGACAGAGCTCCATTCTCTTGCTCCAGCCACCGCCACGGAAGCACAGAGGAAATAAAATACAGTCAGGTTTACAGTCAAGAAGAGAGCAGCAACTCCCCATCCCCTGCATGTCTCTGACATACTCCCAGTTCAGCGCTCCCAATCAGCACGTGAGGACAGACTGCCCCAAAGACCTGCCTGCTCTCACCACCATTTCCCAAGAAGGAGACCAACATTGTACTTAAACAACAGTGGGAGAACAGAAGAGGAGCAACACGGTAGTGAAAAGACGGGCAGAGGTGGAGCTGAGGGACAGGGGTCAGTGGAGGATTTGGCGGTGTGAGGTTAGCGGTTGGACTCGAGGACTTGAAAGGTCCCTCCCAACCTCCATGATTCTATGCGTCTATGATTGTCCCTGTCTGCTGCTGCCAGAAACAGCATCTGTGGTGGCCTTGCTATCACAAGGTGACCATACCTTCGCCAGGGCCATGGTAAGCTCATCTCTCTTTTGCTTCAGCAGATCCCTCTGAAGGTGCGATTGCTCCAGTGTCTCCCTCACGACCACCAACTCACGCTGTAATGAGGAATGTTTTTCTCCAAGTGCCTCCGAGTCCTTCAGTCTCTGCGAAGGGGAGAGACAAACAAGGTTTGAACATAAAAACATTCTCGTTTCCAAACCCAAGAGCACATCCTATGTCCCAGAAACGGCAGTTGGGATGATTTCCAACCCCTTTCTATTTACACCTCAAGAACGCTGGCATTTCCTGACCAGACCTGCATCACTCTTTGTCCTTGATGGAGGGGAAACATTCAGCACTGAGAAAGTAAAACAAGCTTCCAGAAATCACAGAACCTTTCCAAAACATTCAGGTGCTCACAAATTAACAGCTTCCTGCCTCCTGGTTCTCTCTCTCCTCTTTCCTACGCTGGATACCAGCCTGGCCAAAGTTCTTCTGGGGGTCAGACAGACGTTGAAAGTCCAGATGACTATTCCCACAATCACTTTTGCCTTCAGCGGGGAATGGATCAAAGAGCCTGCAAGCTCTTTGGGGAGACGGCTATGAATTTCCCATCCAATAATCACAGGATCACAGGATGATTCAGGTTAAGATGCTTCATGCTGCAAAATGGCCCTTCTTGCCCCCAAGGCCTTCTGCACTCAGGCTTGCAAGGAACACCCCGGCAAGTGGCTGCTCAGAGGCTGACGACAATATCTACAGAACAAACATTTCAGGAAGGTGGTGTGAGAATAAACCGAAAATGTTGTACCAACAAATCACAAAGAGGAGGAGAATTACACAGTAGGTCAGGCACACTCGCGGCATTAAGGAAGGCTTATAATCCAATAAGATCAATGGCTGACGGTAACCCAGACTTTGAAATTGCCTCCTGACACCGGAGGCTGTGCTACTTCTGTTTGCAGTGAGAAAGGAACCCCAGAGAGATCTGAAGGGAAGCCACATTTTTTCTGCAGACATCTGGCCTCAGCTTCTACTCACCGGTGCGTGGCAGTCTTCATTTCCAGGAAACGGCGGCAGAAGGTGTCCACCTGACGCCACAGGCCGAGCAGACGGCCACGTTCACCCCTTCTGAACTTGTCATAAAGCTACAGATGCAAAGAGAAAAAGAAATGCCAGCTCAGCCTTCGCCGTCACTGCACAAGTCTTTCAGCTGGGAGAGGGTCACACCACCGTGGCCAGGTCTCCTTCAAGAACTACTCCAACAGGGCATTGGGGACTGAAGAGCCACCACAGGAGCAGCCTCAGCAGAGCTGCCACCCGACTGCACAGGAGGGAACACCCACCCTTGTCCTGCAGGAGGGGACATCAGCAAAGCAAGTGACCCTCATTCAGCATCTCCCCTTGCAGAGGTGTCTCACACACAGGTGTCTTGGGGGAGGACGACAAAGACAAGCCCCTCCAAGGCCACTCTCACATTTGCTGTCGGTGAGGGAGGCCCCTCTTGGTCTTCCCTTGGCTGCTCGCAGTCTGAAAACACACAGACCTCTCTGCTCTCACGGCTCCAGACGGAGATTGAACAACTACCAGAGAGAACTACCAGCAGCAGCAGCACTGGCCTTTAGGACCGAGCAGCACGGCCACAGCAGGGGGGCCTCTTCCATCACCACCATTTGCTTCCATCACCACCACCCCTCCATCTCCCAGCCCTGTCTGCTCCTCAGCACCAACACATCCCCAACACCAGCACATCCCCAACACCAGCACATCCCCAGCACCAACACATCCCCAGCACCAGCACATCCTCAACACCAACACACCCTCAACGCCAACACACCCTCAACACCAGTACATCCTCAAAACCGCCACAACCTTCTCACAGGGAGGTCTCTGGGCCAAAAATAAAACACATTCTCGTGCCACGCTGGCATCACCTCTGATATTCCCGCAGCCCCTCCTCACCTCACGTCTGTTGCGTTAATAGGCAAAATAGTTTTGGCAGAAAATAAAAAATATTTAGAACTGAAGAGGCAGCTCCTGGATCAACCGAGCATTCTGCCTCTGTTTCATCTTCCCCAGCTTAATTTGAACCAGAGGTTCTGTGGGGGAAGATTCCTCCGGTCCCCGTCAATCTCTAGCTTCTCTAGCTAGAGGGAAGAGTCTGGTTCCCCAGATCTCGGTAAAGATGGGCATTCGCGTCTCCATCCTAACTCCAGAGAAGTTAGGGAATCCTCTGCCTCTGGGCTCCTCATCCTCATCCTCCATCATCCTCAATCCTCATCCTCTGGGCTGTGTCCAGTTTTGGGCCCCTCACGACAGGACAGACGTTGAGGGGCTGGAGCGTGTCCAGAGAAGGGCAATGGAGCTGGTGAGGGGTCTGGAGCACGAGTCTTGTGAGGAGCAGCTGAGGGAGCTGGGGATGTTCAGCCTGGAGAAAAGGAGGCTGAGGCGAGACCTTCTCGCTCTCTACAACTCCCTGAAAGGAGGGTGTAGCCGGGGGGGGGGGGGTCGGTCTCTTCTCCCAAGGCACAGGCAATGGCACAAGAGGCAACGGCCCCATGTTGCACCAGGGAAGATTTAGGATGGATACTAGGAACTATTTCTTCACACAAAGGGTTATTGAGCATTGGAACGGGCTGCCCAGGGAAGTGGTGGAGTCATCATCCCTGGTGGTATTTAAAAGACGGGTAGACGTGGTGCTGAGGCACGTGGGTTAGTGGTGGAGTGGGCAGTGTTAGCTCTATGGTTGGACTCGATGATCTTAAGGGTTTTTTACGACCTAAATGATTCCATGATGCTGTGACTTCTGTGACTGCGCCCTCATGCTGAGCTCCACCCGGCTCTGCCCTGGCCCTGGAAGCCAGGATGAGGCCCAGGGGACAGGGGAGAGGCAAAAAGGTGAGGGGCCATGAGGAGACCACACTCCCGGGTCAAGAGGGTGTCCCCACACAGACAGCAGTGACCCTGAGCTCTCAGCAACAGTTGTCCCATGGGACTGAGTTACGGGCTTTGTCCATCCCGCTCTCTTTAACAAGGATGAAGCGTGACAGCCATTTTCCCCAGGAAGCCAAGGCCTGGGCCTTCCATCACCCCTGGACAGCCTGTGCCCTGACACACCGATAGAATGCTGGAGGTGGCCATGTCACAAAGGGTTGCTGGGGAGGAACGGGCGGTGATCTGTCACAGCCTGGAGCCGAGCAGACCGGTGAGCAGCCAGACAGCCAGAGATTCTCTACCTTCTAAACGTACGCGGACACTAAGGTAAGGATTCAAGAGGGTGGCAGAGACCTTGACAGGGGTTCTCCGTGGTGAGGCACGGTGGATGCCCCATTGCTTTTATCCTCTCTCATAAACCACAGGCCCCTAAAAGCAGAGGAACAGACGATGGCACACAGCCACGCTCAGCCAGGGAGCAAGAGATTCTCTACCTTCTACAAGGACACAGACAAAAGTTAAGCATTCACGAGTCTGGCACAGATCTGGGCACAAGTTGTCCATTTTACTCATGCTCTCTGCTACCTTTCTTTGTTCATAATCTTCTGCCTTTTAATGCAGTAGGCCCAGAAACAAGAAGGACAAGACCATGAGGAACTCCCATCCTCAACCACGTGGACAGTCTCTACCTTCTGCAAAGACACAGACAAAAGATAAGGATTCAGGAGTCTGGCACAGACCTCGCAGGGCTTGTCCGTGCTGAGTGAGGATGGCTGACCTCTTGTTTGTTATCCTGTCTCCTTACAAGAGCAGGCCCAGAAAGTGACAGGACCAGACCATGAGGAGCTCCCATCCTCAAACACACACAGATTCTCTACCTTCGACAACGACACGAACACAAAGTGAAGGATTCAAGAGGGTGGCAGAGACCTGGGCAGGGGTGTCCATCGTGATTCATTGTCTCTAATGCCTTCTTTTTTTCACACTTTCCTGTCATTTACAGCTGCAGAGAGAGATGGGAAGCGGAGCAGAGCATGGTGCACTCCCATTCTCAAACACACAGATTCTCTACCTTTTAAAGGACACGGACACAAAGTTAAGGATTCAGTAGGGTGGCAGAGACCTGGGCAGCGGTGTCCACTCTTCTTGATGGTCTCTAATGCCTTTTTTCTTGACATTTTCCTGCCTTTTACAGCTGCAGGGAGAGATGCGAACCAGAGCAGAGCATGATGAACTCCCATCCTCAAACACACACAGATCCTCTACCTTCTACAAGGACACGGACACAAAGTTAAGGATTCAAGAGGGTGGCAGAGACCTGGGCACGGATGTCAATGGCCACTGAGGGTCTCTGCTGCCTTAGTTTGCTCATATTCTCCTGCTTGCTATGGCAGAAGGCCAGACAGGGAAAGGACAAGACCATGGGGCACTCTCATCTTCAGGAACAGCGAGAGACATTCTCTACCTTCTACGAGGACACAGACAGAAGTTAAGCATTCAGGAGTCTGGCAGTGACCTGGGCAGGGCTTGTCCGTGCTGAGTGAGGATGGCTGACCTCTTGTTTGTTATCCTGTCTCCTTACAAGAGCAGGCCCAGAAAGGGACAGGACCAGACCATGACGAACTCCCATCCTCAAACACACACAGATTCTCTACCTTCTACAAGGACACGGACACAAAGTGAAGGATTCAAGAGGGTGGCAGAGACCTGGGCAGGGGTGTCCATCGTGATTCATTGTCTCTAATGCCTTCTTTTTTTCACACTTTCCTGTCATTTACAGCTGCAGAGAGAGATGGGAAGCGGAGCAGAGCATGGTGCACTCCCATTCTCAAACACACACAGATTCTCTACCTTTTAAAGGACACGGACACAAAGTTAAGGATTCAGTAGGGTGGCAGAGACCTGGGCAGCGGTGTCCACTCTTCTTGATGGTCTCTAATGCCTTTTTTCTTGACATTTTCCTGCCTTTTACAGCTGCAGGGAGAGATGCGAACCAGAGCAGAGCATGATGAACTCCCATCCTCAAACACACACAGATCCTCTACCTTCTACAAGGACACGGACACAAAGTTAAGGATTCAAGAGGGTGGCAGAGACCTGGGCACGGATGTCAATGGCCACTGAGGGTCTCTGCTGCCTTAGTTTGCTCATATTCTCCTGCTTGCTATGGCAGAAGGCCAGACAGGGAAAGGACAAGACCATGGGGCACTCTCATCTTCAGGAACAGCGAGAGACATTCTCTACCTTCTACGAGGACACAGACAGAAGTTAAGCATTCAGGAGTCTGGCAGTGACCTGGGCAGGGCTTGTCCGTGCTGAGTGAGGATGGCTGACCTCTTGTTTGTTATCCTGTCTCCTTACAAGAGCAGGCCCAGAAAGGGACAGGACCAGACCATGACGAACTCCCATCCTCAAACACACACAGATTCTCTACCTTCTACAAGGACACGGACACAAAGTGAAGGATTCAAGAGGGTGGCAGAGACCTGGGCAGGGGTGTCCATCGTGATTCATTGTCTCTAATGCCTTCTTTTTTTCACACTTTCCTGTCATTTACAGCTGCAGAGAGAGATGGGAAGCGGAGCAGAGCATGGTGCACTCCCATTCTCAAACACACACAGATTCTCTACCTTTTAAAGGACACGGACACAAAGTTAAGGATTCAGTAGGGTGGCAGAGACCTGGGCAGCGGTGTCCACTCTTCTTGATGGTCTCTAATGCCTTTTTTCTTGACATTTTCCTGCCTTTTACAGCTGCAGGGAGAGATGCGAACCAGAGCAGAGCATGATGAACTCCCATCCTCAAACACACACAGATCCTCTACCTTCTACAAGGACACGGACACAAAGTTAAGGATTCAAGAGGGTGGCAGAGACCTGGGCACGGATGTCAATGGCCACTGAGGGTCTCTGCTGCCTTAGTTTGCTCATATTCTCCTGCTTGCTATGGCAGAAGGCCAGACAGGGAAAGGACAAGACCATGGGGCACTCTCATCTTCAGGAACAGCGAGAGACATTCTCTACCTTCTACGAGGACACAGACAGAAGTTAAGCATTCAGGAGTCTGGCAGTGACCTGGGCAGGGCTTGTCCGTGCTGAGTGAGGATGGCTGACCTCTTGTTTGTTATCCTGTCTCCTTACAAGAGCAGGCCCAGAAAGGGACAGGACCAGACCATGACGAACTCCCATCCTCAAACACACACAGATTCTCTACCTTCTACAAGGACACGGACACAAAGTGAAGGATTCAAGAGGGTGGCAGAGACCTGGGCAGAGGTTTCAATGGTGTGAATCAAATGGTCTTAAAGCTGTCGCATCTACTATCACTTCATTAAATCACTGTTTTATACCAAGAAATATAATGCTGCTTCTCTCCTATGAGTGAACGCTATCGCTCTCCAGCTGGCGCCCTGCACACTCACCCCTCCTGCTTCCAGCTGCTGCTCCAGCTCTCGGCAGCGAGTCCGCTCCTGCAGGAGCCGGGGGGAGACTCGCCATGGAGAGGAGCGAGCGCCCCTGGGGACAGAGCCGGCTCCTCCGGCACCGGCTTTTCTCGGGCTCTCTGCAGCCCAAGCTCAGCACATAGAATCATACAATCATAGAATCGTCTAGGTTGGAAGAGACCCTTGGGATCATCGAGTCCAACCATCTACCCTACTCTACAAAGTTCTCCCCTATACCATATCCCCCAAGACCACATCTAAACGGCTCTTAAACACATCCAGGGATGGTGACTCAAGCGCTCGTCTCTCTGGTAGTTCTTCAATCTCCGCCTGGAGCCGTGAGAGCAGAGAGGTCTGTGTGTTTTCAGATTGCGAGCAGCCAAGGGAAGACCAAGAGGGGCCTCCCTCACCCACAGCAAACGTCTCAGCCATTTATCTTATTGCATTATAAGCCTTCCTTAATGCCGTGAGTGTGCCTGACCTACTGTTGAATGCTCCTCTTCTTTGTGCTGCTTTGTGGAAATCATCCCAACTGCCCTTTCTGGGCCATAGGATGTGCTCTTGGGTTTGGAAACGAGAATGTTTTTACATTCAGACCTTGTTTGTCTGGAGGGGCTTCTGTTTCTAAGCGAAGGCGTGTTAAGATCCCTCCTACGCTGAAATTCAAAGGGTTTAAGGTCAGTACAGTCAGAACCACCGGGCTGGTTTTCTACCACCTTCCCTGAGATAAGTGCTGCTGAGCCTCAAACAGGCTGGATTCCAGGTTCTCGTACACAGAAAGCCCGTTTCTGCCATTTCAAATAGCAACGTGGGCCCCTCGGAGGGAATGGCCGGGCTTCCCTTGTCACCTGGCAGAGCACAGAGAGCCCAGCCCAATGTGATGGCAATAACCGCATCTGAAATTGCTGCTCTCTGATCCCTGGCACACGGGGAGCTGCGCCCACACCCTCTGTGCCAGCAAGAAAAACAATGGATGGACAATGGAGGCTGTATCTTCCAGGAGGACAACAAGCCCCTGGTTCTGATGACACCACTCTCTGGCCCTCCAAAGTAAATATGCCAAAAAGGAGGCCAACACAGGCACAGCTTCACCCAGACAAGCAGCCAAAAGCCCACCCAGAAGCACCAGCATTTTGGTCCCACCTGGGTGAGTTTCTCTTGGCTTTCTTCCTTCTCCTCTGCCCGGATCCTCAGCGCTGCCCGCAGCCCCTCTTCTTGCTCCTCTGCTTCCTTCAGCAGCTGCTCCAGGGGGGCTTTCTCTGCGCAGAGCTCTCCATCTGTTCTTCTACACAAGCGCAGCTTCTCCTGGGCAGAGACCTTTGCTCTCTCCATCTCCTCCACTTTACCTGACAGAGCTCCATTCTCTTGCTCCAGCCACCGCCACGGAAGCACAGAGGAAATAAAATACAGTCAGGTTTACAGTCAAGAAGAGAGCAGCAACTCCCCATCCCCTGCATGTCTCTGACATACTCCCAGTTCAGCGCTCCCAATCAGCACGTGAGGACAGACTGCCCCAAAGACCTGCCTGCTCTCACCACCATTTCCCAAGAAGGAGACCAACATTGTACTTAAACAACAGTGGGAGAACAGAAGAGGAGCAACACGGTAGTGAAAAGACGGGCAGAGGTGGAGCTGAGGGACAGGGGTCAGTGGAGGATTTGGCGGTGTGAGGTTAGCGGTTGGACTCGAGGACTTGAAAGGTCCCTCCCAACCTCCATGATTCTATGCGTCTATGATTGTCCCTGTCTGCTGCTGCCAGAAACAGCATCTGTGGTGGCCTTGCTATCACAAGGTGACCATACCTTCGCCAGGGCCATGGTAAGCTCATCTCTCTTTTGCTTCAGCAGATCCCTCTGAAGGTGCGATTGCTCCAGTGTCTCCCTCACGACCACCAACTCACGCTGTAATGAGGAATGTTTTTCTCCAAGTGCCTCCGAGTCCTTCAGTCTCTGCGAAGGGGAGAGACAAACAAGGTTTGAACATAAAAACATTCTCGTTTCCAAACCCAAGAGCACATCCTATGTCCCAGAAACGGCAGTTGGGATGATTTCCAACCCCTTTCTATTTACACCTCAAGAACGCTGGCATTTCCTGACCAGACCTGCATCACTCTTTGTCCTTGATGGAGGGGAAACATTCAGCACTGAGAAAGTAAAACAAGCTTCCAGAAATCACAGAACCTTTCCAAAACATTCAGGTGCTCACAAATTAACAGCTTCCTGCCTCCTGGTTCTCTCTCTCCTCTTTCCTACGCTGGATACCAGCCTGGCCAAAGTTCTTCTGGGGGTCAGACAGACGTTGAAAGTCCAGATGACTATTCCCACAATCACTTTTGCCTTCAGCGGGGAATGGATCAAAGAGCCTGCAAGCTCTTTGGGGAGACGGCTATGAATTTCCCATCCAATAATCACAGGATCACAGGATGATTCAGGTTAAGATGCTTCATGCTGCAAAATGGCCCTTCTTGCCCCCAAGGCCTTCTGCACTCAGGCTTGCAAGGAACACCCCGGCAAGTGGCTGCTCAGAGGCTGACGACAATATCTACAGAACAAACATTTCAGGAAGGTGGTGTGAGAATAAACCGAAAATGTTGTACCAACAAATCACAAAGAGGAGGAGAATTACACAGTAGGTCAGGCACACTCGCGGCATTAAGGAAGGCTTATAATCCAATAAGATCAATGGCTGACGGTAACCCAGACTTTGAAATTGCCTCCTGACACCGGAGGCTGTGCTACTTCTGTTTGCAGTGAGAAAGGAACCCCAGAGAGATCTGAAGGGAAGCCACATTTTTTCTGCAGACATCTGGCCTCAGCTTCTACTCACCGGTGCGTGGCAGTCTTCATTTCCAGGAAACGGCGGCAGAAGGTGTCCACCTGACGCCACAGGCCGAGCAGACGGCCACGTTCACCCCTTCTGAACTTGTCATAAAGCTACAGATGCAAAGAGAAAAAGAAATGCCAGCTCAGCCTTCGCCGTCACTGCACAAGTCTTTCAGCTGGGAGAGGGTCACACCACCGTGGCCAGGTCTCCTTCAAGAACTACTCCAACAGGGCATTGGGGACTGAAGAGCCACCACAGGAGCAGCCTCAGCAGAGCTGCCACCCGACTGCACAGGAGGGAACACCCACCCTTGTCCTGCAGGAGGGGACATCAGCAAAGCAAGTGACCCTCATTCAGCATCTCCCCTTGCAGAGGTGTCTCACACACAGGTGTCTTGGGGGAGGACGACAAAGACAAGCCCCTCCAAGGCCACTCTCACATTTGCTGTCGGTGAGGGAGGCCCCTCTTGGTCTTCCCTTGGCTGCTCGCAGTCTGAAAACACACAGACCTCTCTGCTCTCACGGCTCCAGACGGAGATTGAACAACTACCAGAGAGAACTACCAGCAGCAGCAGCACTGGCCTTTAGGACCGAGCAGCACGGCCACAGCAGGGGGGCCTCTTCCATCACCACCATTTGCTTCCATCACCACCACCCCTCCATCTCCCAGCCCTGTCTGCTCCTCAGCACCAACACATCCCCAACACCAGCACATCCCCAACACCAGCACATCCCCAGCACCAACACATCCCCAGCACCAGCACATCCTCAACACCAACACACCCTCAACGCCAACACACCCTCAACACCAGTACATCCTCAAAACCGCCACAACCTTCTCACAGGGAGGTCTCTGGGCCAAAAATAAAACACATTCTCGTGCCACGCTGGCATCACCTCTGATATTCCCGCAGCCCCTCCTCACCTCACGTCTGTTGCGTTAATAGGCAAAATAGTTTTGGCAGAAAATAAAAAATATTTAGAACTGAAGAGGCAGCTCCTGGATCAACCGAGCATTCTGCCTCTGTTTCATCTTCCCCAGCTTAATTTGAACCAGAGGTTCTGTGGGGGAAGATTCCTCCGGTCCCCGTCAATCTCTAGCTTCTCTAGCTAGAGGGAAGAGTCTGGTTCCCCAGATCTCGGTAAAGATGGGCATTCGCGTCTCCATCCTAACTCCAGAGAAGTTAGGGAATCCTCTGCCTCTGGGCTCCTCATCCTCATCCTCCATCATCCTCAATCCTCATCCTCTGGGCTGTGTCCAGTTTTGGGCCCCTCACGACAGGACAGACGTTGAGGGGCTGGAGCGTGTCCAGAGAAGGGCAATGGAGCTGGTGAGGGGTCTGGAGCACGAGTCTTGTGAGGAGCAGCTGAGGGAGCTGGGGATGTTCAGCCTGGAGAAAAGGAGGCTGAGGCGAGACCTTCTCGCTCTCTACAACTCCCTGAAAGGAGGGTGTAGCCGGGGGGGGGGGGGTCGGTCTCTTCTCCCAAGGCACAGGCAATGGCACAAGAGGCAACGGCCCCATGTTGCACCAGGGAAGATTTAGGATGGATACTAGGAACTATTTCTTCACACAAAGGGTTATTGAGCATTGGAACGGGCTGCCCAGGGAAGTGGTGGAGTCATCATCCCTGGTGGTATTTAAAAGACGGGTAGACGTGGTGCTGAGGCACGTGGGTTAGTGGTGGAGTGGGCAGTGTTAGCTCTATGGTTGGACTCGATGATCTTAAGGGTTTTTTACGACCTAAATGATTCCATGATGCTGTGACTTCTGTGACTGCGCCCTCATGCTGAGCTCCACCCGGCTCTGCCCTGGCCCTGGAAGCCAGGATGAGGCCCAGGGGACAGGGGAGAGGCAAAAAGGTGAGGGGCCATGAGGAGACCACACTCCCGGGTCAAGAGGGTGTCCCCACACAGACAGCAGTGACCCTGAGCTCTCAGCAACAGTTGTCCCATGGGACTGAGTTACGGGCTTTGTCCATCCCGCTCTCTTTAACAAGGATGAAGCGTGACAGCCATTTTCCCCAGGAAGCCAAGGCCTGGGCCTTCCATCACCCCTGGACAGCCTGTGCCCTGACACACCGATAGAATGCTGGAGGTGGCCATGTCACAAAGGGTTGCTGGGGAGGAACGGGCGGTGATCTGTCACAGCCTGGAGCCGAGCAGACCGGTGAGCAGCCAGACAGCCAGAGATTCTCTACCTTCTAAACGTACGCGGACACTAAGGTAAGGATTCAAGAGGGTGGCAGAGACCTTGACAGGGGTTCTCCGTGGTGAGGCACGGTGGATGCCCCATTGCTTTTATCCTCTCTCATAAACCACAGGCCCCTAAAAGCAGAGGAACAGACGATGGCACACAGCCACGCTCAGCCAGGGAGCAAGAGATTCTCTACCTTCTACAAGGACACAGACAAAAGTTAAGCATTCACGAGTCTGGCACAGATCTGGGCACAAGTTGTCCATTTTACTCATGCTCTCTGCTACCTTTCTTTGTTCATAATCTTCTGCCTTTTAATGCAGTAGGCCCAGAAACAAGAAGGACAAGACCATGAGGAACTCCCATCCTCAACCACGTGGACAGTCTCTACCTTCTGCAAAGACACAGACAAAAGATAAGGATTCAGGAGTCTGGCACAGACCTCGCAGGGCTTGTCCGTGCTGAGTGAGGATGGCTGACCTCTTGTTTGTTATCCTGTCTCCTTACAAGAGCAGGCCCAGAAAGTGACAGGACCAGACCATGAGGAGCTCCCATCCTCAAACACACACAGATTCTCTACCTTCGACAACGACACGAACACAAAGTGAAGGATTCAAGAGGGTGGCAGAGACCTGGGCAGGGGTGTCCATCGTGATTCATTGTCTCTAATGCCTTCTTTTTTTCACACTTTCCTGTCATTTACAGCTGCAGAGAGAGATGGGAAGCGGAGCAGAGCATGGTGCACTCCCATTCTCAAACACACAGATTCTCTACCTTTTAAAGGACACGGACACAAAGTTAAGGATTCAGTAGGGTGGCAGAGACCTGGGCAGCGGTGTCCACTCTTCTTGATGGTCTCTAATGCCTTTTTTCTTGACATTTTCCTGCCTTTTACAGCTGCAGGGAGAGATGCGAACCAGAGCAGAGCATGATGAACTCCCATCCTCAAACACACACAGATCCTCTACCTTCTACAAGGACACGGACACAAAGTTAAGGATTCAAGAGGGTGGCAGAGACCTGGGCACGGATGTCAATGGCCACTGAGGGTCTCTGCTGCCTTAGTTTGCTCATATTCTCCTGCTTGCTATGGCAGAAGGCCAGACAGGGAAAGGACAAGACCATGGGGCACTCTCATCTTCAGGAACAGCGAGAGACATTCTCTACCTTCTACGAGGACACAGACAGAAGTTAAGCATTCAGGAGTCTGGCAGTGACCTGGGCAGGGCTTGTCCGTGCTGAGTGAGGATGGCTGACCTCTTGTTTGTTATCCTGTCTCCTTACAAGAGCAGGCCCAGAAAGGGACAGGACCAGACCATGACGAACTCCCATCCTCAAACACACACAGATTCTCTACCTTCTACAAGGACACGGACACAAAGTGAAGGATTCAAGAGGGTGGCAGAGACCTGGGCAGGGGTGTCCATCGTGATTCATTGTCTCTAATGCCTTCTTTTTTTCACACTTTCCTGTCATTTACAGCTGCAGAGAGAGATGGGAAGCGGAGCAGAGCATGGTGCACTCCCATTCTCAAACACACACAGATTCTCTACCTTTTAAAGGACACGGACACAAAGTTAAGGATTCAGTAGGGTGGCAGAGACCTGGGCAGCGGTGTCCACTCTTCTTGATGGTCTCTAATGCCTTTTTTCTTGACATTTTCCTGCCTTTTACAGCTGCAGGGAGAGATGCGAACCAGAGCAGAGCATGATGAACTCCCATCCTCAAACACACACAGATCCTCTACCTTCTACAAGGACACGGACACAAAGTTAAGGATTCAAGAGGGTGGCAGAGACCTGGGCACGGATGTCAATGGCCACTGAGGGTCTCTGCTGCCTTAGTTTGCTCATATTCTCCTGCTTGCTATGGCAGAAGGCCAGACAGGGAAAGGACAAGACCATGGGGCACTCTCATCTTCAGGAACAGCGAGAGACATTCTCTACCTTCTACGAGGACACAGACAGAAGTTAAGCATTCAGGAGTCTGGCAGTGACCTGGGCAGGGCTTGTCCGTGCTGAGTGAGGATGGCTGACCTCTTGTTTGTTATCCTGTCTCCTTACAAGAGCAGGCCCAGAAAGGGACAGGACCAGACCATGACGAACTCCCATCCTCAAACACACACAGATTCTCTACCTTCTACAAGGACACGGACACAAAGTGAAGGATTCAAGAGGGTGGCAGAGACCTGGGCAGGGGTGTCCATCGTGATTCATTGTCTCTAATGCCTTCTTTTTTTCACACTTTCCTGTCATTTACAGCTGCAGAGAGAGATGGGAAGCGGAGCAGAGCATGGTGCACTCCCATTCTCAAACACACACAGATTCTCTACCTTTTAAAGGACACGGACACAAAGTTAAGGATTCAGTAGGGTGGCAGAGACCTGGGCAGCGGTGTCCACTCTTCTTGATGGTCTCTAATGCCTTTTTTCTTGACATTTTCCTGCCTTTTACAGCTGCAGGGAGAGATGCGAACCAGAGCAGAGCATGATGAACTCCCATCCTCAAACACACACAGATCCTCTACCTTCTACAAGGACACGGACACAAAGTTAAGGATTCAAGAGGGTGGCAGAGACCTGGGCACGGATGTCAATGGCCACTGAGGGTCTCTGCTGCCTTAGTTTGCTCATATTCTCCTGCTTGCTATGGCAGAAGGCCAGACAGGGAAAGGACAAGACCATGGGGCACTCTCATCTTCAGGAACAGCGAGAGACATTCTCTACCTTCTACGAGGACACAGACAGAAGTTAAGCATTCAGGAGTCTGGCAGTGACCTGGGCAGGGCTTGTCCGTGCTGAGTGAGGATGGCTGACCTCTTGTTTGTTATCCTGTCTCCTTACAAGAGCAGGCCCAGAAAGGGACAGGACCAGACCATGACGAACTCCCATCCTCAAACACACACAGATTCTCTACCTTCTACAAGGACACGGACACAAAGTGAAGGATTCAAGAGGGTGGCAGAGACCTGGGCAGAGGTTTCAATGGTGTGAATCAAATGGTCTTAAAGCTGTCGCATCTACTATCACTTCATTAAATCACTGTTTTATACCAAGAAATATAATGCTGCTTCTCTCCTATGAGTGAACGCTATCGCTCTCCAGCTGGCGCCCTGCACACTCACCCCTCCTGCTTCCAGCTGCTGCTCCAGCTCTCGGCAGCGAGTCCGCTCCTGCAGGAGCCGGGGGGAGACTCGCCATGGAGAGGAGCGAGCGCCCCTGGGGACAGAGCCGGCTCCTCCGGCACCGGCTTTTCTCGGGCTCTCTGCAGCCCAAGCTCAGCACATAGAATCATACAATCATAGAATCGTCTAGGTTGGAAGAGACCCTTGGGATCATCGAGTCCAACCATCTACCCTACTCTACAAAGTTCTCCCCTATACCATATCCCCCAAGACCACATCTAAACGGCTCTTAAACACATCCAGGGATGGTGACTCAAGCACTCGTCTCTCTGGTAGTTCTTCAATCTCCGCCTGGAGCCGTGAGAGCAGAGAGGTCTGTGTGTTTTCAGATTGCGAGCAGCCAAGGGAAGACCAAGAGGGGCCTCCCTCACCCACAGCAAACGTCTCAGCCATTTATCTTATTGCATTATAAGCCTTCCTTAATGCCGTGAGTGTGCCTGACCTACTGTTGAATGCTCCTCTTCTTTGTGCTGCTTTGTGGAAATCATCCCAACTGCCCTTTCTGGGCCATAGGATGTGCTCTTGGGTTTGGAAACGAGAATGTTTTTACATTCAGACCTTGTTTGTCTGGAGGGGCTTCTGTTTCTAAGCGAAGGCGTGTTAAGATCCCTCCTACGCTGAAATTCAAAGGGTTTAAGGTCAGTACAGTCAGAACCACCGGGCTGGTTTTCTACCACCTTCCCTGAGATAAGTGCTGCTGAGCCTCAAACAGGCTGGATTCCAGGTTCTCGTACACAGAAAGCCCGTTTCTGCCATTTCAAATAGCAACGTGGGCCCCTCGGAGGGAATGGCCGGGCTTCCCTTGTCACCTGGCAGAGCACAGAGAGCCCAGCCCAATGTGATGGCAATAACCGCATCTGAAATTGCTGCTCTCTGATCCCTGGCACACGGGGAGCTGCGCCCACACCCTCTGTGCCAGCAAGAAAAACAATGGATGGACAATGGAGGCTGTATCTTCCAGGAGGACAACAAGCCCCTGGTTCTGATGACACCACTCTCTGGCCCTCCAAAGTAAATATGCCAAAAAGGAGGCCAACACAGGCACAGCTTCACCCAGACAAGCAGCCAAAAGCCCACCCAGAAGCACCAGCATTTTGGTCCCACCTGGGTGAGTTTCTCTTGGCTTTCTTCCTTCTCCTCTGCCCGGATCCTCAGCGCTGCCCGCAGCCCCTCTTCTTGCTCCTCTGCTTCCTTCAGCAGCTGCTCCAGGGGGGCTTTCTCTGCGCAGAGCTCTCCATCTGTTCTTCTACACAAGCGCAGCTTCTCCTGGGCAGAGACCTTTGCTCTCTCCATCTCCTCCACTTTACCCGACAGAGCTCCATTCTCTTGCTCCAGCCACCGCCACGGAAGCACAGAGGAAATAAAATACAGTCAGGTTTACAGTCAAGAAGAGAGCAGCAACTCCCCATCCCCTGCATGTCTCTGACATACTCCCAGTTCAGCGCTCCCAATCAGCACGTGAGGACAGACTGCCCCAAAGACCTGCCTGCTCTCACCACCATTTCCCAAGAAGGAGACCAACATTGTACTTAAACAACAGTGGGAGAACAGAAGAGGAGCAACACGGTAGTGAAAAGACGGGCAGAGGTGGAGCTGAGGGACAGGGGTCAGTGGAGGATTTGGCGGTGTGAGGTTAGCGGTTGGACTCGAGGACTTGAAAGGTCCCTCCCAACCTCCATGATTCTATGCGTCTATGATTGTCCCTGTCTGCTGCTGCCAGAAACAGCATCTGTGGTGGCCTTGCTATCACAAGGTGACCATACCTTCGCCAGGGCCATGGTAAGCTCATCTCTCTTTTGCTTCAGCAGATCCCTCTGAAGGTGCGATTGCTCCAGTGTCTCCCTCACGACCACCAACTCACGCTGTAATGAGGAATGTTTTTCTCCAAGTGCCTCCGAGTCCTTCAGTCTCTGCGAAGGGGAGAGACAAACAAGGTTTGAACATAAAAACATTCTCGTTTCCAAACCCAAGAGCACATCCTATGTCCCAGAAACGGCAGTTGGGATGATTTCCAACCCCTTTCTATTTACACCTCAAGAACGCTGGCATTTCCTGACCAGACCTGCATCACTCTTTGTCCTTGATGGAGGGGAAACATTCAGCACTGAGAAAGTAAAACAAGCTTCCAGAAATCACAGAACCTTTCCAAAACATTCAGGTGCTCACAAATTAACAGCTTCCTGCCTCCTGGTTCTCTCTCTCCTCTTTCCTACGCTGGATACCAGCCTGGCCAAAGTTCTTCTGGGGGTCAGACAGACGTTGAAAGTCCAGATGACTATTCCCACAATCACTTTTGCCTTCAGCGGGGAATGGATCAAAGAGCCTGCAAGCTCTTTGGGGAGACGGCTATGAATTTCCCATCCAATAATCACAGGATCACAGGATGATTCAGGTTAAGATGCTTCATGCTGCAAAATGGCCCTTCTTGCCCCCAAGGCCTTCTGCACTCAGGCTTGCAAGGAACACCCCGGCAAGTGGCTGCTCAGAGGCTGACGACAATATCTACAGAACAAACATTTCAGGAAGGTGGTGTGAGAATAAACCGAAAATGTTGTACCAACAAATCACAAAGAGGAGGAGAATTACACAGTAGGTCAGGCACACTCGCGGCATTAAGGAAGGCTTATAATCCAATAAGATCAATGGCTGACGGTAACCCAGACTTTGAAATTGCCTCCTGACACCGGAGGCTGTGCTACTTCTGTTTGCAGTGAGAAAGGAACCCCAGAGAGATCTGAAGGGAAGCCACATTTTTTCTGCAGACATCTGGCCTCAGCTTCTACTCACCGGTGCGTGGCAGTCTTCATTTCCAGGAAACGGCGGCAGAAGGTGTCCACCTGACGCCACAGGCCGAGCAGACGGCCACGTTCACCCCTTCTGAACTTGTCATAAAGCTACAGATGCAAAGAGAAAAAGAAATGCCAGCTCAGCCTTCGCCGTCACTGCACAAGTCTTTCAGCTGGGAGAGGGTCACACCACCGTGGCCAGGTCTCCTTCAAGAACTACTCCAACAGGGCATTGGGGACTGAAGAGCCACCACAGGAGCAGCCTCAGCAGAGCTGCCACCCGACTGCACAGGAGGGAACACCCACCCTTGTCCTGCAGGAGGGGACATCAGCAAAGCAAGTGACCCTCATTCAGCATCTCCCCTTGCAGAGGTGTCTCACACACAGGTGTCTTGGGGGAGGACGACAAAGACAAGCCCCTCCAAGGCCACTCTCACATTTGCTGTCGGTGAGGGAGGCCCCTCTTGGTCTTCCCTTGGCTGCTCGCAGTCTGAAAACACACAGACCTCTCTGCTCTCACGGCTCCAGACGGAGATTGAACAACTACCAGAGAGAACTACCAGCAGCAGCAGCACTGGCCTTTAGGACCGAGCAGCACGGCCACAGCAGGGGGGCCTCTTCCATCACCACCATTTGCTTCCATCACCACCACCCCTCCATCTCCCAGCCCTGTCTGCTCCTCAGCACCAACACATCCCCAACACCAGCACATCCCCAACACCAGCACATCCCCAGCACCAACACATCCCCAGCACCAGCACATCCTCAACACCAGCACATCCCCAGCACCAACACATCCCCAACACCAGCACATCCTCAACACCAACACACCCTCAACGCCAACACACCCTCAACACCAGTACATCCTCAAAACCGCCACAACCTTCTCACAGGGAGGTCTCTGGGCCAAAAATAAAACACATTCTCGTGCCACGCTGGCATCACCTCTGACATTCCCGCAGCCCCTCCTCACCTCACGTCTGTTGCGTTAATAGGCAAAATAGTTTTGGCAGAAAATAAAAAATATTTAGAACTGAAGAGGCAGCTCCTGGATCAACCGAGCATTCTGCCTCTGTTTCATCTTCCCCAGCTTAATTTGAACCAGAGGTTCTGTGGGGGAAGATTCCTCCGGTCCCCGTCAATCTCTAGCTTCTCTAGCTAGAGGGAAGAGTCTGGTTCCCCAGATCTCGGTAAAGATGGGCATTCGCGTCTCCATCCTAACTCCAGAGAAGTTAGGGAATCCTCTGCCTCTGGGCTCCTCATCCTCATCCTCCATCATCCTCAATCCTCATCCTCTGGGCTGTGTCCAGTTTTGGGCCCCTCACGACAGGACAGACGTTGAGGGGCTGGAGCGTGTCCAGAGAAGGGCAATGGAGCTGGTGAGGGGTCTGGAGCACGAGTCTTGTGAGGAGCAGCTGAGGGAGCTGGGGATGTTCAGCCTGGAGAAAAGGAGGCTGAGGCGAGACCTTCTCGCTCTCTACAACTCCCTGAAAGGAGGGTGTAGCCGGGGGGGGGGGGGTCGGTCTCTTCTCCCAAGGCACAGGCAATGGCACAAGAGGCAACGGCCCCATGTTGCACCAGGGAAGATTTAGGATGGATACTAGGAACTATTTCTTCACACAAAGGGTTATTGAGCATTGGAACGGGCTGCCCAGGGAAGTGGTGGAGTCATCATCCCTGGTGGTATTTAAAAGACGGGTAGACGTGGTGCTGAGGCACGTGGGTTAGTGGTGGAGTGGGCAGTGTTAGCTCTATGGTTGGACTCGATGATCTTAAGGGTTTTTTACGACCTAAATGATTCCATGATGCTGTGACTTCTGTGACTGCGCCCTCATGCTGAGCTCCACCCGGCTCTGCCCTGGCCCTGGAAGCCAGGATGAGGCCCAGGGGACAGGGGAGAGGCAAAAAGGTGAGGGGCCATGAGGAGACCACACTCCCGGGTCAAGAGGGTGTCCCCACACAGACAGCAGTGACCCTGAGCTCTCAGCAACAGTTGTCCCATGGGACTGAGTTACGGGCTTTGTCCATCCCGCTCTCTTTAACAAGGATGAAGCGTGACAGCCATTTTCCCCAGGAAGCCAAGGCCTGGGCCTTCCATCACCCCTGGACAGCCTGTGCCCTGACACACCGATAGAATGCTGGAGGTGGCCATGTCACAAAGGGTTGCTGGGGAGGAACGGGCGGTGATCTGTCACAGCCTGGAGCCGAGCAGACCGGTGAGCAGCCAGACAGCCAGAGATTCTCTACCTTCTAAACGTACGCGGACACTAAGGTAAGGATTCAAGAGGGTGGCAGAGACCTTGACAGGGGTTCTCCGTGGTGAGGCACGGTGGATGCCCCATTGCTTTTATCCTCTCTCATAAACCACAGGCCCCTAAAAGCAGAGGAACAGACGATGGCACACAGCCACGCTCAGCCAGGGAGCAAGAGATTCTCTACCTTCTACAAGGACACAGACAAAAGTTAAGCATTCACGAGTCTGGCACAGATCTGGGCACAAGTTGTCCATTTTACTCATGCTCTCTGCTACCTTTCTTTGTTCATAATCTTCTGCCTTTTAATGCAGCAGGCCCAGAAACAAGAAGGACAAGACCATGAGGAACTCCCATCCTCAACCACGTGGACAGTCTCTACCTTCTACAAAGACACAGACAAAAGATAAGGATTCAGGAGTCTGGCACAGACCTCGCAGGGCTTGTCCGTGCTGAGTGAGGATGGCTGACCTCTTGTTTGTTATCCTGTCTCCTTACAAGAGCAGGCCCAGAAAGTGACAGGACCAGACCATGACGAACTCCCATCCTCAAACACACACAGATTCTCTACCTTCGACAACGACACGAACACAAAGTGAAGGATTCAAGAGGGTGGCAGAGACCTGGGCAGGGGTGTCCATCGTGATTCATTGTCTCTAATGCCTTCTTTTTTTCACACTTTCCTGTCATTTACAGCTGCAGAGAGAGATGGGAAGCGGAGCAGAGCATGGTGCACTCCCATTCTCAAACACACACAGATTCTCTACCTTTTAAAGGACACGGACACAAAGTTAAGGATTCAGTAGGGTGGCAGAGACCTGGGCAGCGGTGTCCACTCTTCTTGATGGTCTCTAATGCCTTTTTTCTTGACATTTTCCTGCCTTTTACAGCTGCAGGGAGAGATGCGAACCAGAGCAGAGCATGATGAACTCCCATCCTCAAACACACACAGATCCTCTACCTTCTACAAGGACACGGACACAAAGTTAAGGATTCAAGAGGGTGGCAGAGACCTGGGCACGGATGTCAATGGCCACTGAGGGTCTCTGCTGCCTTAGTTTGCTCATATTCTCCTGCTTGCTATGGCAGAAGGCCAGACAGGGAAAGGACAAGACCATGGGGCACTCTCATCTTCAGGAACAGCGAGAGACATTCTCTACCTTCTACGAGGACACAGACAGAAGTTAAGCATTCAGGAGTCTGGCAGTGACCTGGGCAGGGCTTGTCCGTGCTGAGTGAGGATGGCTGACCTCTTGTTTGTTATCCTGTCTCCTTACAAGAGCAGGCCCAGAAAGGGACAGGACCAGACCATGACGAACTCCCATCCTCAAACACACACAGATTCTCTACCTTCTACAAGGACACGGACACAAAGTGAAGGATTCAAGAGGGTGGCAGAGACCTGGGCAGGGGTGTCCATCGTGATTCATTGTCTCTAATGCCTTCTTTTTTTCACACTTTCCTGTCATTTACAGCTGCAGAGAGAGATGGGAAGCGGAGCAGAGCATGGTGCACTCCCATTCTCAAACACACACAGATTCTCTACCTTTTAAAGGACACGGACACAAAGTTAAGGATTCAGTAGGGTGGCAGAGACCTGGGCAGCGGTGTCCACTCTTCTTGATGGTCTCTAATGCCTTTTTTCTTGACATTTTCCTGCCTTTTACAGCTGCAGGGAGAGATGCGAACCAGAGCAGAGCATGATGAACTCCCATCCTCAAACACACACAGATCCTCTACCTTCTACAAGGACACGGACACAAAGTTAAGGATTCAAGAGGGTGGCAGAGACCTGGGCACGGATGTCAATGGCCACTGAGGGTCTCTGCTGCCTTAGTTTGCTCATATTCTCCTGCTTGCTATGGCAGAAGGCCAGACAGGGAAAGGACAAGACCATGGGGCACTCTCATCTTCAGGAACAGCGAGAGACATTCTCTACCTTCTACGAGGACACAGACAGAAGTTAAGCATTCAGGAGTCTGGCAGTGACCTGGGCAGGGCTTGTCCGTGCTGAGTGAGGATGGCTGACCTCTTGTTTGTTATCCTGTCTCCTTACAAGAGCAGGCCCAGAAAGGGACAGGACCAGACCATGACGAACTCCCATCCTCAAACACACACAGATTCTCTACCTTCTACAAGGACACGGACACAAAGTGAAGGATTCAAGAGGGTGGCAGAGACCTGGGCAGGGGTGTCCATCGTGATTCATTGTCTCTAATGCCTTCTTTTTTTCACACTTTCCTGTCATTTACAGCTGCAGAGAGAGATGGGAAGCGGAGCAGAGCATGGTGCACTCCCATTCTCAAACACACACAGATTCTCTACCTTTTAAAGGACACGGACACAAAGTTAAGGATTCAGTAGGGTGGCAGAGACCTGGGCAGCGGTGTCCACTCTTCTTGATGGTCTCTAATGCCTTTTTTCTTGACATTTTCCTGCCTTTTACAGCTGCAGGGAGAGATGCGAACCAGAGCAGAGCATGATGAACTCCCATCCTCAAACACACACAGATCCTCTACCTTCTACAAGGACACGGACACAAAGTTAAGGATTCAAGAGGGTGGCAGAGACCTGGGCACGGATGTCAATGGCCACTGAGGGTCTCTGCTGCCTTAGTTTGCTCATATTCTCCTGCTTGCTATGGCAGAAGGCCAGACAGGGAAAGGACAAGACCATGGGGCACTCTCATCTTCAGGAACAGCGAGAGACATTCTCTACCTTCTACGAGGACACAGACAGAAGTTAAGCATTCAGGAGTCTGGCAGTGACCTGGGCAGGGCTTGTCCGTGCTGAGTGAGGATGGCTGACCTCTTGTTTGTTATCCTGTCTCCTTACAAGAGCAGGCCCAGAAAGGGACAGGACCAGACCATGACGAACTCCCATCCTCAAACACACACAGATTCTCTACCTTCTACAAGGACACGGACACAAAGTGAAGGATTCAAGAGGGTGGCAGAGACCTGGGCAGGGGTGTCCATCGTGATTCATTGTCTCTAATGCCTTCTTTTTTTCACACTTTCCTGTCATTTACAGCTGCAGAGAGAGATGGGAAGCGGAGCAGAGCATGGTGCACTCCCATTCTCAAACACACACAGATTCTCTACCTTTTAAAGGACACGGACACAAAGTTAAGGATTCAGTAGGGTGGCAGAGACCTGGGCAGCGGTGTCCACTCTTCTTGATGGTCTCTAATGCCTTTTTTCTTGACATTTTCCTGCCTTTTACAGCTGCAGGGAGAGATGCGAACCAGAGCAGAGCATGATGAACTCCCATCCTCAAACACACACAGATCCTCTACCTTCTACAAGGACACGGACACAAAGTTAAGGATTCAAGAGGGTGGCAGAGACCTGGGCACGGATGTCAATGGCCACTGAGGGTCTCTGCTGCCTTAGTTTGCTCATATTCTCCTGCTTGCTATGGCAGAAGGCCAGACAGGGAAAGGACAAGACCATGGGGCACTCTCATCTTCAGGAACAGCGAGAGACATTCTCTACCTTCTACGAGGACACAGACAGAAGTTAAGCATTCAGGAGTCTGGCAGTGACCTGGGCAGGGCTTGTCCGTGCTGAGTGAGGATGGCTGACCTCTTGTTTGTTATCCTGTCTCCTTACAAGAGCAGGCCCAGAAAGGGACAGGACCAGACCATGACGAACTCCCATCCTCAAACACACACAGATTCTCTACCTTCTACAAGGACACGGACACAAAGTGAAGGATTCAAGAGGGTGGCAGAGACCTGGGCAGGGGTGTCCATCGTGATTCATTGTCTCTAATGCCTTCTTTTTTTCACACTTTCCTGTCATTTACAGCTGCAGAGAGAGATGGGAAGCGGAGCAGAGCATGGTGCACTCCCATTCTCAAACACACACAGATTCTCTACCTTTTAAAGGACACGGACACAAAGTTAAGGATTCAGTAGGGTGGCAGAGACCTGGGCAGCGGTGTCCACTCTTCTTGATGGTCTCTAATGCCTTTTTTCTTGACATTTTCCTGCCTTTTACAGCTGCAGGGAGAGATGCGAACCAGAGCAGAGCATGATGAACTCCCATCCTCAAACACACACAGATCCTCTACCTTCTACAAGGACACGGACACAAAGTTAAGGATTCAAGAGGGTGGCAGAGACCTGGGCAAAGGTTTCAATGGTGTGAATCAAATGGTCTTAAAGCTGTCGCATCTACTATCACTTCATTAAATCACTGTTTTATATCAAGAAATATAATGCTGCTTCTCTCCTATGAGTGAAGGCTATCCCTCTCCAGCTGGCGCCCTGCACACTCACCCCTCCTGCTTCCAGCTGCTGCTCCAGCTCTCGGCAGCGAGTCCGCTCCTGCAGGAGCCGGGGGGAGACTCGCCATGGAGAGGAGCGAGCGCCCCTGGGGACAGAGCCGGCTCCTCCGGCACCGGCTTTTCTCGGGCTCTCTGCAGCCCAAGCTCAGCACATAGAATCATACAATCATAGAATCGTCTAGGTTGGAAGAGACCCTTGGGATCATCGAGTCCAACCATCTACCCTACTCTACAAAGTTCTCCCCTATACCATATCCCCCAAGACCACATCTAAACGGCTCTTAAACACATCCAGGGATGGTGACTCAACCACCTCCCTGGGTAGCCTATTCCAATGCCCGACCACTCTTTCTGTGAAAAATTCTTTCCTAATGTTCAGTCTAAACCTACCCTGTTGGAGCTTGAAGCCATTCCATGTAACTGGGGAGGTTACATGCCACAGCGCTGCCCATCCCAGCCCGAGTCCTTACGGCACCGGGAAGCCTCGCTTCCCCCGAGCCCGCCCAGGCCCCGGCCAGCGGCTCGGGGGGGACGGCGGCCGCGGCGGCTCCCGGGGGGGGCCCCGCCGGGGCCGCGCCTTCGCCCCCCGAGGGCTCCGCCGCCGAGTCCCCTCTGCGGGCGGCGCGGGCGGCCCGGGCACCCCGGCCCCGCCACCGCGGCCCGGCCCGGCCCCGGGCAGCTCCCCCCGGGCAGGCGCCCCCGCTCCTCACCTTCGCCTGCAGCTTCCGCACCAGCACCGCTTGCCGGGGCCGCGCCTCCTGCCAGCTCTGCCGCCGGCGCTGCAGGGAGCCCGGGCCCGGCGCCGCCATGCCCCCGCTCGCCAGCCGGGCTCCGCCACCGGACGGGCCCCGCGGCGGGGGCTGCTCCGCCGCCTGCCCCGGCGGACCGCGGCCCGGCGCCTGCCGGGGCGGGCGGAGCGGCTGCCCCTGCCCGCCGGGCGCCGCCGGGAGCCGCGGGGCGGGAGGGCCGGGCTCGCTCGGGGCCGCTCTGCGGCGGCGCTGCCCTCGGGGCTGCGGGGCTGCCGCGGGGGAGAGGCCGCCCCGGCCGCGGGTGGCTCCGGCAGCTCCGCTCGGAGACCGGCCCCGGCCCCGGCCCCGGCGAAGGTTGGGGGCGGGAGGGGGGAGCGGGGGGAACCGGTCCCCGCCAGCGGGGGGTCCCCCGGGGGGGAGGGCGAGAGCCGGCGCCGCGGGGACGGGCCGCCGCCCGGCGAAGGCAGCGGCCCCGCCGGAGCCTCTGCCGGAGGCTCCAACTTCAGCCTCGGCTGCCGCGGGAGCGGGAGGCCCGGCCCGGTGCGAAACCCCGACGGGCCCGGGGGCAGCTCCCGAACCTTCTCCTCCCCGATGGGCAGCGGGAGGGGCCCCGGCTGCCGGCAGGGAACGGGGGGGTGGCGCTGTGCTCTCCCCTGCTTTCCCCCTCTGCCCCTCCCGGCTCCTGCTCAAGCCATAACCACCGGTGGCAGATGTGATGAGTTGCCCCCGCACTTTGCTGGGGGGGGACGCAACGGGGGGGGACGTGCTGGCAACGCAGCCAAAACACTGTCTGGAGTGGGGACCTCGGTGCTTGGTTCCCGTGGGAATATGACTCTAGGTCAGTTATCTCACTCCAGAAATAGCGGACAGCCCAAGAGCCCCTGGAGCTCTCCTGCAGGGCAGCGGCTGCAGGCCAGGATCTCCCCTTGAGTGGGGACGCTCGCTTAAGGTCCTGCCCCTCGAGGTGCAGAGATTCGTTGCCGCAACAGATTCTCGGGAAGTGATTACTAGCATGCTAAACTCTGAAATCTTAGCCAAGCGATAGAAAGGACGTGTGCGGAAAACCCCATAGCCAGAGGTCGAAGTTCACAAAGGAGACAGAGGAGTCCTGCAAAGGCTTTATTCGAATAAAGGGAGAGTCCCCTGGGGCATATCCCTGTGGGGTCTCTCCATTTGCCGGAGGACGCAGCCTCCCTTTTATCCTAATTCCCCGGCCGCACGTAACCCTCTTCCTTTCCCCATTGGCTGAGGTACTTGGAAGGTACAGACTTCTCGATCCGCCTATTACATCAAAGTTTAACTTTTGCCGTTTTTAATTGTCCAACTTTTGCAGTTTCACTTATTTCCCCTAGTTTTCAGTTACCTCACTCCTGCAGCTTCAATTAACTCTCCTCTTCTTTTGGTTGTCTCACTCCTGCCATTTCCGTTAACTTCCCTGTTTGTGGAGACACTCTTATCCCTATTTTCTTATCAGCCCCTCCTCTGTTTATTTCACTATTTGTCTTTACAACCTTTAGTCACCGTTCATTGGACCTTTTCTTCTTGTCTTCTTTTTGGTTTTGGAGCTATTTGCAGAGCCATCATCTTCGGTCCCCTTGTAGCTAATTCTGGGTCACTGGGCACAGCTACGACTTGCATTCTTCTGACTCCATGCTGAATGAGCTGCATGAAACAAGGTATCCTACATGGTACAAAAATCAGAGCTGCTACCGCACAAAGGGAGAAAACCACCATGCGTTTAACCCATGGTCCACCAGGCAACCACGAGAACATGTCTAATTCCCATCCTTTCCCGGTTTGAACTGGCACGTGAGCTAGTTTTCTCATTCCTTTTCTTATCTGTTTTACTACCGCCCCGTGATCATGGATTTGTAAACAGGAGCTGGGTTCCTTTAGTTTTCCACCAACTCCCCCTTCTTCTGCTAGCAAATAATCTAGGACCCTTGGGTGTTGGAAAATTGCATTCCTCATCTGAGCAGATTGGTCTGCAAGAAAGTCAAGAGCCTCAGCGCTCTGGTTAGGTAAAATTGCAAAAACCGGCTTGTAATCTAACTATCCTATTTAAATTATAAATGGGGTCTCTTGCTCCAGAAATCACCTGGTGGGGATTCCGTGCTGCTGGTCCAGAATACCGTATAATTCGTTCAGGTTCATCTGATGTATACTTCATCTTTTCCCCATGATTGGGAACCCCCTTTAGTTAGGGATTTATCAGTTGCTCGTCGTTCTCTTATCAGATCATCCTATCCATTAACCCCTAACTCGTTTCCTTGAACTTGTGGTAATAAGGAAAATAACGGTCTCATATATCCTATAGAACGTATCCCTGAGCGCTTTGGAGGTAACCTTTGGTAGGCGTGTTGCCCACAAATCCAGTAATGGCCCTTCAAAGCCCAAGCCCCGTTAGCGAATGGGCCTTCCCATGTTTCATTATCCTGTGGTATTTCACAGTATAGAGTATCTTTTGATCCCAGGGGTCCTCCTGCTATACTGAAATCGCCATAGGAATCGCAATAATCACATTCAAAGGCTCCCGCATCTGCGTGCCCTTTACAGTTACATCCCCTACCATTCTTAGTTCAATTTGTAGCCGACCAAAATTTTCTAAAATAGGTCCTAGTTCCACTTGAGTTTTGCCAGCCCCATTGATAAACCCTTATTACATGATTCTTGTTAATGGTATTGTCCCACTGACCAGCCAGGAATAAAGAATCTCTAAATCCCCCTTTTTGCGTAATTTCTCTCGCAACTGCTTTGCATCCACTGTGCCAAGGTTCTTTGAAAGAGCACTTTACCCAGGTGCCACCTATAAGCTTAACATGCGTTTGGTTCCATCTTCCTCGGTACCTAAAGCAATTATAAGGTCTACAATATGGATCGTAACAACCCTTTCCTGGTGACAATGTCCACTCACATTCGCTTTTACCTACATTTTTCCCTCCCAGCTTGGTTCTGTTCAGACAGTAATTTCCTTTTCCTGGGTACTGTATTTTCCATGTACCTCCGTCTTCCTTCCAGAACCCAGTTCCATTATGCACTCTACTTAAGTCACTCACCAACCATTTAGGCTGGACAGGCTGGGCTACCCACAGCCAATCTTCAGCTCCTCCTGGACCTCCACGGACCCAGCAATTACTGAGGTTAAAAGCTTTGGCTACCTCGTCCCCTAGAGTCAAAAATCGGTTTTCCCATCCCAGACTTTGATTTTGCCAATAGTATAGAAACATGATCATTACTAAAAATTTCATCTTGAGCTTATCATCTTTCTACACTTGATGTGGCAAGTGAATATACGGAAACAATTCAGTTAGTGTCTGCTCACCAGTTGCTGGAAGTTAAATAAGGGGCCTCTTTTCCTTATGGATCTATACCGTAGATCCTTTGGGTAAACACACGGAACTCCTCCCGAGGTCTACCTGATGGCTACCGGTCTGACCCACTCCTTGTAAGAGTTAGTTCTAGTCTCCCACCCTAAACTTCCATTTTTCACTTTTTCAAATCAAGGTCTGGTATGGCATGTGCTTCCACTGCTCAACACCTACTGGGTTGCAGCCAGTAACGGAGTTTAGAATTTCTTATTGTGGCAATTGACAGAGGTCAATCCAGCCTTGCCCTTGATTTTTAACTTATCAAATACTACTAATGGAGTCTTTTTCTACGGAAGGCTAGCTGCAGTTTCCCCTCCTCTTCCTTTAGCTCCCAAGTCCAGTTTTCCAGGGCCTTGGACGTCTTGACTCGAATATGACGAGTCCACCCGTGTTCGAATATGACGAGTCCACCCGTGTTTGGCCGTCTTAACTGCTGTTTCCGCGGTTAATAACGCTTGGTACAGTCTCTGCCACTTTGCCACCAGTGGTGCTTCTTTCCATTCTTTAATTAGGACCCAACCTCCCCGTTGGATGCTCTAGACAGCAAAGTCCAAAGGCAGGGTCTGTGCCAGCTGAGCTTCCTGTCAAAGAGATTTCACAAGAGACAGTATCCCGGCCACATATTGTTTCAAGTAGACGTCACTTATTTCTACCTCCCCACTAGGTCGAGAGTTAGCAGGGTAAGGGATTCCAAACATTCATTCAAAGGGGGATAGTTGAGTATCTCCTCTGGGTTTGGCCCCTATGCTAGCTAAAGCTAATGGTAGAAGACATATCCATGGCATTTTGGTTTCCAAAAATAATTTCAAAAGATGCTGCTTAATTCCCCCATTCATCTTCTCTACTTTCCCGGAACTCTGGGGCTTCCACAGAGTACGGAAATCTCATTGTATTCCTAAGGCCACCACAACCCCTTGAAGAATTTTTCCAGTAAAATGTGTTCCTCTATGTGAGTCTATTGCCTCTATTACTCCCTATCTAGGAATTATTTGTCCTAAAAGCACTTTAATAACTGATCCCGTAGTTGCTGAAGCAACTGGAAATGCTTCTGGCCACCCGGTTAGCTGGCATACTATTACCAAAAGATCCTGTTCAGGGAAAGGAAGAAATCTTCCTGTTCAGGGCATTTCAGTAAAATCCACCTGACATCGTTGGAATGGGCCCAAGGTCGCCCTCCTCTAGCACCTTCCCTTGTAAATTGACCTTAGCACAAATTAAACAACCCTCAATTGCCCTTTTTGCTTGTTTTGTGAGCACGGCTAGCAACAAGTGATAAGGACATAAGCAATAAAGACACGCAGAGCAACAGACACAGCAATCCTCTCCCTTTGTTCATGAACAAACTAAATCCCTAGGCACAAACGTTCAGCATCTTCGTGTCATGGGCCTGCGCTCAAAAAGGACACTTTTCTTCTCCAGACGGACACCAACTGAGGAAATAACACTCCTGGTAATGATGCTGAGGGGAAGAGGGATTGAGATAGGGAGTTCAAAAGTGAGCATGTCACACCTTGACCTGTGGAGGGGCTACCACTTCCCGCTGCAGGAAAACATCTGAAAAGGAGCATTTGCCTGGCAGTTTCTCCTTTAAAATGCTACAGGCACATTAACAGGTGACCCCATGAAGATACTGGAAGGAAAGAGACAGCTCCAGCTCCAATTTTTTTGCAGCCAGTTTAATGTTTGCATGATGTTAAGGGTTGCAAAACCAGTTTGCCATTAAGCAGAGGCATCTAGAAACAAGTGCTTCCTCCCACACCAATCTAAAGCTTGTATCCATCATTATTGGGGGAAATTGGGACCCAGTTACACTCGTACCAATCAGGAAAAACCTTCCTAGTTTTTCAGCTTCAAGGAAGTAGAATCGCTGTCATCTGAAAGGTATTCAAGGGGAATTTCTCTACATTTGTCTGAGCGAGAGTGAAAGGTTTTTCAGTGCAGTTTCCACCCAAACACTTTCCCCAGCACAAGCTTTGGGAATCACCTGGAGAAACGGGTGATGTTTCTGTCTCCAGGTGTGACTGGTGAAGAAGGAACGCTTTACGGCCGATGAAGAAGAGGATTTCAGCTTTCAAGCAGCAACTTCTGGACACTGCAATGGGGGAAAAAAGGCACTGGGCTTTCCAGGCCACACCTCTAGACCTGGACTGCAATTCCACAACCACGCTCTGCCCTTTTGCAAAGGGACAGAGTGCAAATGGCAGAAAAACCTGAGGCACAAGCGCTCAGGAAGAGGCAGAGCAAAGCCAGAGGACGCAGGCAGAACTCCGAGGGGACACGCCAGCTGGTCTGATGCCGCCACTTCAGAGCTTCTGGGCATCCTCTGGGCACAGGAGGGGAGCTGGAGGGCAGTCCCGCTGCCCCAGGGGCTGCCTTGCTCTCTGGCAAGCCAAAGGGCCGCCCGGCATGGGGCCTGCAGGGCCTCATGGGCCACCCTCCCAGACACAGAAAGGTCCGTTGGTGACGTCACCGGCCGGCCGTTGGCCAACTGGCACCCCTGTGGCTGACCCACAGCTCGCTCAGCAGCCAGAGATTCCTGCACCAAGCCTGCTTGGTAGAGGAGGAGGCGGCAAAGGGAGGCCAGTGCCCACATTGGGTGGGACGAGCGCCCACATTGAGTGGGCCCAGCCAGAAGGGGCTCCTCGGAAGCCCGGAGGATGCCCAAGCACCGAGAGAAACGCAAGTGGGCTGCGGCCAGCAGCAGCGGCAGCAGCAGCGATGGCCAAGGAGTTGAGCCCATGGAGGTCGACCCACCCCTGAAGAGGGAGAAGGAAGAGCCCATGGAGGTCGACCCACCCGCCAAGAGGGACGAGGGAGAGCCCATGGAGGTCGACCCACCGGCAGAGGAGCCAATGGAGGTGGATCCCTCTCCCGCAGGCCTGACGGGGCACACCTCCACCGTGGCCAGGCTGCCTCCAGCAGCAGCGGGCCCAAAGCGCCGCAGGACCCCCGCTGGCTCAAAGAGACGCTCCGCAAAGCCACGGTCCAGCAAGCGGCGCCGGCCCCGCGGCCGACGCTAACCGTAAGTGGGCCATCCACACCGCCATGCGGCAGGCTCAGCAGGAACATCAGCCGGCTGTCAAGCCGCCGAGGAGCCCTGCTTTCCCTCCCCACACCCCCGCCCCTCAGCAAGGGGGGCTATCTCCTCTGCCCTCAGGCCTGGGCAAGAGGAGAGGAGAGGAGAGGGGCTGCCCTCTTCTGCCCGGCAGCCCCACAGCACCAGCACCAGACCTTACCGCTCCCGACAACTCCCCGAGAGGAGGCTGGAGCCAGGGGGCTGTCGCTCTCTTCTCCCAAGGCACGAGGGACAGGACAAGGGGAAACGGCCTCAAGTTGCGCCAGGGGAGGTTGAGAGGGGAGACTGGGAAAGAGTTCTTCCCTGAAGGGCTTGACAAGCATTGGAACAGGCTGCCCAGGGAAGGGCTTGAGGCACCCTCCCGGGAGGGATTTCAAAGACCTGTAGATGTGGGCCTTAGGAACGTGGTCGAGCTGCGGACTTGGCGGTGCCAGGCTAACAGCTAGACTCCATGAGCTTCCATTTCTTTTCCAACGTAAACGATTCTGTGATTTCTCTTTCAGAGCCGCGGGGAAGAGGCGAGGAGAGGGGCTGCCATCTTCGGGCCGGCAGCCCCATAGGACCAGGAGGAGTCCCTTGGAGACGGCTGAGACTGCTGGAGAGCGTCGGAGACCACCAGAGACCGGCGGAGACCACAGGACACCATGGGAGACCACCGGAGAGGATCAGACACTGGCGGTGTCCTGCGGCCTCCGGTGGTCTCACACTGGAGACCGTCGGAGTCCGCTGGAAACCGCCAGAGTCCATCGAAGACCGCCGCAGACTGCCAGCCACCGGTGGCCTCCGATGGTCTCCAGCGGTGTCCGGCGGTCTCATCAATGGAGACCACCGGACACCGCAAGAGAATGCTGGGGACCATCGGAGACCGCCGGACACCGCTGGAGACCGCCGGAGAACACCGGAGACCATCGCAGAACACCAGAGACCGCCGGAGACCGCCGGAAACCACTGCAGATCGCCACAGCCTGTTGGACTCCCCTGGAGCGCCACCCAGGTTATTGGGGCCTGGAGTTGGCATTGTTTCAGGCTGAGGATGAGAAAGCCAGTGGCAGGGGGCTGTCCTCAGCCAGACCTCGCCTCAGCTAACGCATGGGTGGGGGAAAAAAGCCAGACCCACCCTGGCCCTGCGCAGAGAACAGCAACAGATCATCAAAGACAGCAGATGCCAGAAACATTCCAGATGCAGAGACAGCTCTTCCTTTGGAGAATCAGAAGAGTTCCCTTCCGAGAGAAAGAAGTTTGGCCAAGACTGGCCAAGAAACAATACAAAAACCAATCAAATACAATAAAGAACCGCTAAAAACACAATCAAAAAGCCAGGAGAAAGGGTCAGCCCTTGGCATTGCACAGCTTCCTCCAAAGCATCCCCACCAAGCTCCTCATCATCGACCTCTATGAGGACTGGATGCCAGCCATGGAGAGGAGGAGCAAGCAGGCCGACGCGGGAGAGCTGAAAGCGTAAGTGTGGGCAGCAGCCTGCCTGTTGAGCAGGAGCCCTGAGCGCTGGCTGAGAGCACCTGGAAAGCTGCGCAACACAGCCGCTGCTTCCCACCTGCCTTGGGCAAGCTTTGGCCATGGCTGTGGGCAACGTCTGCTTTCTTCACCTTGTGCTCCTGTTCCCTCAGGGTGGCCGAGAACTTGACAGCAGCACATGTCCTCCTCCTGAAGCGGCTACTCCCCGTCCTGCAGCACATCGGCCACAACGCCTGCACCAGCAGGATGAGCTGCAGCAACCTGGCCATCTGCCTTGGGCCAAACCTGCTGAGCCCACCCAAGGAGGACCTGCTCCCGCTGGAGGTCCCGCTGGAGGGCACTGGGAAGGTACGCTGGATGGAGCAGCCGGCTGCAGCCTTCCCGGCCCAGCAGAGCTTGGCGGTTGAGAGGTGCCTGGCTGCCTCCTTCCTCTCTATTGAGCAAATGCTGGTGGGGAGGGCTGGGCTGGGGGGGGGTGGCTGCCTGGAAGAGCAGCCTCACAGCCACAGCCTTCTGCGTGGAGGCAAGGGTGAGGAGTGGGAAAGGCTGCTTGCCACCTTTTCAGCCACCTGCCCTGCAACCGAGGCTGTGACGTGTGCAGCTGAAGGTGCTGGTGGAGTTCCCCATGGAAAAGCCCTGTGAAATCTTTGGGGAAGAGATGGCCGGCCCTTCCAGTCCTTCAGCTGAGGAGTCGCCAGCACCCACGCACACAGCCACAGGTAGGAGGAGGGACTGAGCGTTGTCACAGCCCGAGCGGAAAGCTGGTCTAGGGCTTTGGGTGGCTTTGGCTTTAGCTGTTGTCCACTTCCAACAAGTCACTTTGCTGCATGTGCTTTTGCTTCCCAGAGCTGCCTTTGGAAGAGCAACGGGACCACGCAGGCGAGGCAGACGTGGAGCACGAAGCAAAAGCCTTCCTGGATGCACCACCCTCTCTGCTCGGCCTCCAGAAAGCAGCAGGGGTAGATACGGTGGAAGGATCGCCAACGGCAGAGGTAGGGCAGGTCCACAAACTCTGGGACAAGGCGTCTCCTGGAGGAGGAGTTCCTGAGGAGTCCAAGTAGCTGCTCTGCCTCTTCCTGGTATTTCAGCTCTTGTGCCTTTGGGTGGGGCTTGTTCATCCCCCTTGGAATGGTGCCTTGTAAGTAAAACTGGAAGGGGTCTTTCTCCAATGCGTTAGGCACGTCCTCAGCCAAAGGACAGGCCTACAAAAGACCTACAGAAGGACAGCTTCCAGAAGCAAAGCCACCACAGAAGGTGCTGTTGCACCAAAGGGACACGCGCAGAGCTCTGTCTCAGGAGGGTGAAGAAACTGCAGCAGAATGAAGCGGGCAAGGCTCTTCTTGCCTGGAGGGGGACCGCAGGCTCCCTGCTGAACGGCCCCCCAAATGAACTGAGTGTCACACCCCGCTGTGAACACTATGTTCCCCCGGGAGGCCCCTGGGAGAAAGGGCTAATGCAAACCAGACCAGGGATCTTCTCTAGCGAGCGATTCGCCCAGCAGTGGCTTACTCCTCCAGGACGTCCCTTGTCACCTGCTAACGCCAACATTTCTGGTTTAGGCACCCGCCGCTTTGCCTCCAACTGCCCCAGAGACCACGCAAGACTCCCTGGGATGCGCCCAAGAACAAAGAAGGAGCCTTTCAGAGGAAAGAAGGTAAAAGGAGTCAGCTTGGGTTCAATCAAGAACTGGTTCACCCAGCTGATCCCGGCTAGAGCTATCTAACCACGCTGTGGGATGGAAAGGTTTGCAGGCTCCCTCCAGGAAACTGAAAACCCAAGAAAAAGAAAGAGAGAAGAGGCCTGCTCAGGGGAGAGGGAAGAGAAGAGACAGGAAGGAAGAGAGAGAAAAGACGGGCACTGCAACAAAGCGGCAAGGTCCAGAAGGTGCAGAAGCCCAGGTGTGTCCCAGGCTCTGCTGCTGCCCATCTTTCCCAACTCTGAGAACTGCTCCAAGTCAGTGCAAGTCCGCTGGCAAGGGAGGGCGAGGGATGGTGCTGCGCAGGGTCTGGAAAGAACTCCATGGCAGCTCCCCAGGGGCTCCCGATGGAGCCCTGCTGCGTGGCACAGGGCCACCGTGCATCTCCCCACACGCACAGTCTCTGAGGGCACTTCCCACGGGGAGAAGGTGCCAGAGCCATCCCCTGCTCCATGCCCGCAACAGCTCTCTCTTCTGGGCTAGAAACAGCTCCCTGTCAAGGGTGTTTCCCACAGAAAGGGGAAGCAAGTCCTGCCTCTTCCTGCCCTTGGGCTTTCATCAGGGCTTTCTGACTCTGTCCTTGTAGGTGCCCATTTCCTGTCACCGGCTGAACCCCTGCAACTCCTGGGCTCCTGCACCTGATGTCCCGCACCATTCCCGGGGTTCGGGTGGCAGCGAGCACTGGCCGTCATGAGCTGAGGATACCCAGCTGTGAGAGTGCAAGAGTGGGAGACTGAGGAGAGCTGCTGGCGGTGAGCGACAGCTTCCCCTCCCTTCCTCTCTGTAGTGACCAGACTGTTATGCCTGGAAGAAGCCACCTGAGATGCCTCACCTCAGCTGAGGCATCTCAGCTACTGAGATGCCCAAGGAAGGGAGGGGAAAGCGACGGATGCGAACAGCAGTGAAGGGAACACAAGAAGTGGACTAAACATTCCCTTTCTTCTTCAGGGATCCCTCCCCAGGCAGGCGGGAAGCCACAGAAGACCACAGCCTGGAGAAAGCCCTGCCTCAGGTGGAAGAGGAGCAGCAAAGGCAGAAGGAAGAAGCGTTCCCTCCTAGTGGGTGTCCTGGCTGCTCCTGGAAGGGAGGGAAAAGCTGTCAGTGCTCCCCAGTGGCCCCAAGGGAAGCGGTGGGGCAAGCCCTTTTGGAAGGAGAAAGGTCCACAACCTGTTGTGTGGGGCAGTAATAGGGGTGTGTGCTGCATGGCTCTGTTTTGAGCAGGGGGTTCCTCCGGCTGAGCTCCAAGGGTCCCTTCCCAGCCTAAGTCATGCCCTGGAGCAGTAGGTGAGGGAGTGGGGACAAGGCCAGAGAAAGGGGATGCATCCAGTGATGAGGCAGCACGAAGGGGAGGCAGCCGTTACCTGTGGGCATGGTCCGAGTTGAAGAGGAAGGGAAAGCAAAGCTGTAGAAGGACACGGAAGGCTAAGGGAGAAGCACATGAGTTTGCCAGCCCTGAGAGATCTCAGTTCATGCGAGAAAGCGCTTCTCCTGCCTCTCAGTTTGACACCAACGTCAGTGTTGGGGGAGCCGGGAAATCCCGGGGCTGCTGCTTGTGGACGGGGGTTGTTCAGTGACCTCCTGGCTGTTCCTCCCTTCCCAAGGTGTGAGGATCTGGCCAAAGGGAATGCTCTCCTGCGGGAGCACCTCGAGAAAGCGAGTGAGGTGACTTCAGCTCTTAAAGGAGATGTTGGAAAACTGAGGGTGGATTGGATGAGGGCGCAGGAGGAGCTGGAAGCGAAGGAGAGAGAATGGCACCGGGAACGTGAGGTGAAGAGGGGCTGCGGGAATGTCCGAGGTGATGCCAGCGTGGCCTGAGAATGCGTTTTATTTCTGGCCCAGACACCTCGCTGTGAGAAGGTTGTGGCTCTGATGAGGATGTGCTGGTGTTGAGGAGCAGAAGACGGGACTGGGTGTCAGCACCCAGTGTCAGCAAATGGGTCAGGAGGGGTGTCAGCAAATGGTGGTGATGGAAGAGGCCCCCCTGCTGTGGCCGTGCTGCTCGGTCCTAAAGGCCAGTGCTGCTGCTGCTGGGCGCTGTCGGGCAGTGACACAGGAGCGCTCGTCTCTCTGGTAGTTCTTCAATCTCCGCCTGGAGCCGTGAGAGCAGAGAGGTCTGTGTGTTTTCAGATTGCGAGCAGCCAAGGGAAGACCAAGAGGGGCCTCCCTCACCCACAGCAAACGTCTCAGCCATTTATCTTATTGCATTATAAGCCTTCCTTAATGCCGTGAGTGTGCCTGACCTACTGTTGAATGCTCCTCTTCTTTGTGCTGCTTTGTGGAAATCATCCCAACTGCCCTTTCTGGGCCATAGGATGTGCTCTTGGGTTTGGAAACGAGAATGTTTTTACATTCAGACCTTGTTTGTCTGGAGGGGCTTCTGCTTCTAAGCGAAGGCGTGTTAAGATCCCTCCTACGCTGAAATTCAAAGGGTTTAAGGTCAGTACAGTCAGAACCACCGGGCTGGTTTTCTACCACCTTCCCTGAGATAAGTGCTGCTGAGCCTCAAACAGGCTGGATTCCAGGTTCTCGTACACAGAAAGCCCGTTTCTGCCATTTCAAAGAGCAACGTGGGCCCCTCGGAGGGAATGGCCGGGCTTCCCTTGTCACCTGGCAGAGCACAGAGAGCCCAGCCCAATGTGATGGCAATAACCGCATCTGAAATTGCTGCTCTCTGATCCCTGGCACACGGGGAGCTGCGCCCACACCCTCTGTGCCAGCAAGAAAAACAATGGATGGACAATGGAGGCTGTATCTTCCAGGAGGACAACAAGCCCCTGGTTCTGATGACACCACTCTCTGGCCCTCCAAAGTAAATATGCCAAAAAGGAGGCCAACACAGGCACAGCTTCACCCAGACAAGCAGCCAAACGCCCACCCAGAAGCACCAGCATTTTGGTCCCACCTGGATGAGTTTCTCTTGGCTTTCTTCCTTCTCCTCTGCCCGGATCCTCAGCGCTGCCCGCAGCCCCTCTTCTTGCTCCTCTGCTTCCTTCAGCAGCTGCTCCAGGGGGGCTTTCTCTGCGCAGAGCTCTCCATCTGTTCTTCTACACAAGCGCAGCTTCTCCTGGGCAGAGACCTTTGCTCTCTCCATCTCCTCCACTTTACCCGACAGAGCTCCATTCTCTTGCTCCAGCCACCGCCACGGAAGCACAGAGGAAATAAAATACAGTCAGGTTTACAGTCAAGAAGAGAGCAGCAACTCCCCATCCCCTGCGTGTCTCTGACATACTCCCAGTTCAGCGCTCCCAATCAGCACGTGAGGACAGACTGCCCCAAAGACCTGCCTGCTCTCACCACCATTTCCCAAGAAGGAGACCAACATTGTACTTAAACAACAGTGGGAGAACAGAAGAGGAGCAACACGGTAGTGAAAAGACGGGCAGAGGTGGAGCTGAGGGACAGGGGTCAGTGGAGGATTTGGCGGTGTGAGGTTAGCGGTTGGACTCGAGGACTCGAAAGGTCCCTCCCGACCTCCATGATTCTATGCGTCTATGATTGTCCCTGTCTGCTGCTGCCAGAAACAGCATCTGTGGTGGCCTTGCTATCACAAGGTGACCATACCTTCTCCAGGGCCATGGTAAGCTCATCTCTCTTTTGCTTCAGCAGATCCCTCTGAAGGTGCGATTGCTCCAGTGTCTCCCTCACGACCACCAACTCACGCTGTAATGAGGAATGTTTTTCTCCAAGTGCCTCCGAGTCCTTCAGTCTCTGCGAAGGGGAGAGACAAACAAGGTTTGAACATAAAAACATTCTCGTTTCCAAACCCAAGAGCACATCCTATGTCCCAGAAACGGCAGTTGGGATGATTTCCAACCCCTTTCTATTTACACCTCAAGAACGCTGGCATTTCCTGACCAGACCTGCATCACTCTTTGTCCTTGATGGAGGGGAAACATTCAGCACTGAGAAAGTAAAACAAGCTTCCAGAAATCACAGAACCTTTCCAAAACATTCAGGTGCTCACAAATTAACAGCTTCCTGCCTCCTGGTTCTCTCTCTCCTCTTTCCTACGCTGGATACCAGCCTGGCCAAAGTTCTTCTGGGGGTCAGACAGACGTTGAAAGTCCAGATGACTATTCCCACAATCACTTTTGCCTTCAGCGGGGAATGGATCAAAGAGCCTGCAAGCTCTTTGGGGAGACGGCTATGAATTTCCCATCCAACAATCACAGGATCACAGGATGATTCAGGTTAAGATGCTTCATGCTGCAAAATGGCCCTTCTTGCCCCCAAGGCCTTCTGCACTCAGGCTTGCAAGGAACACCCCGGCAAGTGGCTGCTCAGAGGCTGACGACAATATCTACAGAACAAACATTTCAGGAAGGTGGTGTGAGAATAAACCGAAAATGTTGTACCAACAAATCACAAAGAGGAGGAGAATTACACAGTAGGTCAGGCACACTCGCGGCATTAAGGAAGGCTTATAATCCAATAAGATCAATGGCTGACGGTAACCCAGACTTTGAAATTGCCTCCTGACACCGGAGGCTGTGCTACTTCTGTTTGCAGAGAGAAAGGAACCCCAGAGAGATCTGAAGGGAAGCCACATTTTTTCTGCAGACATCTGGCCTCAGCTTCTACTCACCGGTGCGTGGCAGTCTTCATTTCCAGGAAACGGCGGCAGAAGGTGTCCACCTGACGCCACAGGCCGAGCAGACGGCCACGTTCACCCCTTCTGAACTTGTCATAAAGCTACAGATGCAAAGAGAAAAAGAAATGCCAGCTCAGCCTTCGCCGTCACTGCACAAGTCTTTCAGCTGGGAGAGGGTCACACCACCGTGGCCAGGTCTCCTTCAAGAACTACTCCAACAGGGCATTGGGGACTGAAGAGCCACCACAGGAGCAGCCTCAGCAGAGCTGCCACCCGACTGCACAGGAGGGAACACCCACCCTTGTCCTGCAGGAGGGGACATCAGCAAAGCAAGTGACCCTCATTCAGCATCTCCCCTTGCAGAGGTGTCTCACACACAGGTGTCTTGGGGGAGGACGACAAAGACAAGCCCCTCCAAGGCCACTCTCACATTTGCTGTCGGTGAGGGAGGCCCCTCTTGGTCTTCCCTTGGCTGCTCGCAATCTGAAAACACACAGACCTCTCTGCTCTCACGGCTCCAGGCGGAGATTGAACAACTACCAGAGAGAACTACCAGCAGCAGCAGCACTGGCCTTTAGGACCGAGCAGCACGGCCACAGCAGGGGGGACTCTTCCATCACCACCATTTGCTTCCATCACCACCACCCCTCCATCTCCCAGCCCTGTCTGCTCCTCAGCACCAACACATCCCCAACACCAGCACATCCCCAACACCAGCACATCCCCAGCACCAGCACATCCTCAACACCAACACATCCCCAACACCAGCACATCCCCAACACCAGCACATCCTCAACACCAACACATCCCCAACACCAGCACATCCTCAACACCAACACACCCTCAACGCCAACACACCCTCAACACCAGTACATCCCCAACACCAGCACATCCTCAACACCAGCACATCCCCAGCACCAACACATCCCCAACACCAGCACATCCCCAGCACCAACACATCCCCAAAACCGCCACAACCTTCTCACAGGGAGGTCTCTGGGCCAAAAATAAAACACATTCTCGTGCCATGCTGGCATCACCTCTGACATTCCCGCAGCCCCTCCTCACCTCACGTCTGTTGTGTTAATAGGCAAAATAGTTTTGGCAGAAAATAAACCCCCTTGCGTTCTAACACTCCTCACCGAGGTGGGAGGCTAGGTGCGGCTAGGTTTAAATCCTGAGGGATGCCCAATTCACCACTATCAGTCCAGTCGTGTTTAATATATTTAACTGTCACGAGTCCAGATACAGTCATAGTGGACTGCACCTTCAGTCTAGTCGTGCTCATGAACTAGCACGGCCGCACTCTAATGTTTGGTGGCGTTCAATGGGAAACCGAAACGGCTAGCTACTTAAGCAGTGCAGTTTATTTCAGCAACAGATACAAAGGTTCTTATGGTTTGCCGGTGATAAATACACTGTCTGCAAAGCACGTGCAAGTAAAATATGGTTTGTTCATGGTACAAAGCGTGCGACAAAGTTCCAAACAATACAGCCTGGCTATAAATGTAACAAAAATAACCCTCTAGAGAGATTTCTAAGTTTCCCGAGGAAGCACTCGGTATAGTCTAAGTCTTACCCAAAGGCCTCCCTATGGGGGGGGAAGAAAGGCTCAGCCCCTCGACTGGTCCGGCAAGTCAAAGGCAGTCCGTGACGGGGTCCTCCCTGACCTCTTCACGATGGGGTCTTCCCTAGCATCCCCCCTTTCTTGGGCTAGTTTTATACTATGTTTTACCTTCAAGGTGGAGTTTGAGTGACTCTAGTCATAAATACCTTTATTAGGCTTGGTGTAAAATTCTCTCGCCTTGCTTTTAAAGGTATAGTTTACGAAAAATTCAGGGCGCAGACTCAAGGACGAGTGGTTGCACCTTGGAGGCGGGTAGCCTTTGGGCTGGAGGTGTGTTTTCGTATTATAATGACATTATAATGAGCAAAGTTCGCACAAAGGACAGCATTTCATCAAAATCTGACAGACTGTTGGCTCAGGGTAGCAAATATGCAGCTTATCACTTCCATAGGATCACCTCGTTCCCGTATCTGCTGTATTCTACCCTGGAAACGCTTCCATTTTATACCTTTCCTTAATGTGTGAACAATGCTATATTTTTAATAAAATTTTTATTTGAGGAATTATTCCACACACCTTCCCGGTGCCATTCTCTCTCCTTCGCTTCCAGCTCCTCCTGCGCCCTCATCCAATCCGCCCTCAGTTTTCCAACAGCTCCTTTAAGGGCTGAAGTCACCTCACTCGCTTTCTCGAGGTGCCCCCGCAAGAGGACGTTCCCTTTGGCCAGATCCTCACACCTTGGGAAGGGAGGAACAGCCAGGAGGTCACTGAACAACCCCCGTCCACAAGCAGCAGCCCCGGGATATAGCAGGAGGACCCCTGGGATCAAAAGATACTCTATACTGTGAAATACCACAGGATAATGAAACATGGGAAGGCCCATTCGCTAACGGGAATGGCTTTGGGCTTTGAAGGGCCATTACTGGATTTGTGGGCAACACGCCTACCAAAGGTTACCTCCAAAGCGCTCAGGGATACGTTCTATAGGATATATGAGACCGTTATTTTCCTTATTACCACAAGTTCAAGGAAACGAGTTAGGGGTTAATGGATAGGATGATCTGATAAGAGAACGACGAGCAACTGATAAATCCCTAACTAAAGGGGGTTCCCAATCATGGGGAAAAGATGAATTATACATCAGATGAACCTGAACGAATTATACGGTATTCTGGACCAGCAGCACGGAATCCCCACCAGGTGATTTCTGGAGCAAGAGACCCCATTTATAATTTAAATAGGATAGTTAGATTACAAGCCGGTTTTTGCAATTTTACCTAACCAGAGCGCTGAGGCTCTTGACTTTCTTGCAGACCAATCTGCTCAGATGAGGAATGCAATTTTCCAACACCCAAGGGTCCTAGATTATTTGCTAGCAGAAGAAGGGGGAGTTGGTGGAAAACTAAAGGAACCCAGCTCTTGTTTACAAATCCATGATCACGGGGCGGTAGTAAAACAGATAAGAAAAGGAATGAGAAAACTAGCTCACGTGCCAGTTCAAACCGGGAAAGGATGGGAATTAGACATGTTCTCGTGGTTGCCTGGTGGACCATGGGTTAAACGCATGGTGGTTTTCTCCCTTTGTGCGGTAGCAGCTCTGATTTTTGTACCATGTAGGATACCTTGTTTCATGCAGCTCATTCAGCATGGAGTCAGAAGAATGCAAGTCGTAGCTGTGCCCAGTGACCCAGAATTAGCTACAAGGGGACCGAAGATGATGGCTCTGCAAATAGCTCCAAAACCAAAAAGAAGACAAGAAGAAAAGGTCCAATGAACGGTGACTAAAGGTTGTAAAGACAAATAGTGAAATAAACAGAGGAGGGGCTGATAAGAAAATAGGGATAAGAGTGTCTCCACAAACAGGGAAGTTAACGGAAATGGCAGGAGTGAGACAACCAAAAGAAGAGGAGAGTTAATTGAAGCTGCAGGAGTGAGATAACTGAAAACTAGGGGAAATAAGTGAAACTGCAAAAGTTGGACAATTAAAAACGGCAAAAGTTAAACTTTGATGTAATAGGCGGATCGAGAAGTCTGTACCTTCCAAGTACCTCAGCCAATGGGGAAAGGAAGAGGGTTACGTGCGGCCGGGGAATTAGGATAAAAGGGAGGCTGCGTCCTCCGGCAAATGGAGAGACCCCACAGGGATATGCCCCAGGGGACTCTCCCTTTATTCGAATAAAGCCTTTGCAGGACTCCTCTGTCTCCTTTGTGAACTTCGACCTCTGGCAACGGGATCTTCTGCACATTGTCTTGTTCCCTTTGCTGTTCTGTTAAACTGCCTTTGTGCCAACCCACCAGTTTCCTTTTTTTCCTTCCAATTCTCCCCTCATGGCCGTGGGGGGGCCGAGAGCGTGGCTGCCACGTGGTTCTTTGTTGCCGTCTGAGGCCAAACCACGACAGTCCTTTTTGGCGCCCAACGTGGGGCACTCGGAAGGTTGAGAGAACGACAGATCTGACCAGAGCGTGTTAAAATGTATGTGTTATATGCATTTATGATATTAGTCAATAGTACTGGTCACAATGTTGCTTCGTTTGTTCCCACGGCCGTGTTATGTAAATTCTGACATGCTCTATGTACTCCCCGTGATGATGTTTATCACCTCTGGGAGAGGGATCAGCATCATAATTTTGCCGTCCTGTGTGATATCAACTTATGATATGATAGCATCACTGTTCAGATGGTTACGTTGGGCCATTTATGCAGCACCGCTGTCCTGCTGTGACCTCGGACACCGTCTCTCAGAATTTATTAATAATCACACTCAGTCTATGGGGGAAGCGGGGGCTGGTGGTGTTCCTTTCCCCAGCTCTTTCACCTCCCTTTTCTATTTTGGTCCAGCTATGCCAGTTTTTGAGAATTTTGAATACTCTTGGGACATGCAAACCAGCTTGGTCCTATTGCTAGGTCTCCTCAATGTGTTTCAGTTCTTGTTTAGGGTTAAGCAACTATTTAAGACTCCCACCCAGAGATCTGTCCCGAGACTGGAGAGTCATGGGTGGCACGGGACGTGGGAGAATACGGACAGGTACCTAGAGAGCTTTTCACCTCCAACGGTTTGGGGCTTCACCCCCGAACAATTACAGAACCCGTTTGTATTTCTGGAGTGACAGGGGGATCCCAAGAGTTGACTGTACCGTTTTTAAATCTTCTTTCAGCTTCTAATTTTCTAACAAGTCCCGATCAATCAAGGGCTTCGGTGCCCCTGGCAAGTCCAAAAGCTGATGTGTCACCCCTTGCTTTCCACTCTTGAATGTTAAAGGTTTAAAGAAAGGTCTGGTTTCTGGCTTCCCTCTCGCACCAATAACTCTTCCTTCCAGTGTCATAACCTCATTCATAGCTCTTTGTATTTAGAACTGAAGAGGCAGCTCCTGGATCAACCGAGCATTCTGCCTCTGTTTCATCTTCCCCAGCTTAATTTGAACCAGAGGTTCTGTGGGGGAAGATTCCTCCGGTCCCCGTCAATCTCTAGCTTCTCTAGCTAGAGGGAAGAGTCTGGTTCCCCAGATCTCGGTAAAGATGGGCATTCGCGTCTCCATCCTAACTCCAGAGAAGTTAGGGAATCCTCTGCCTCTGGGCTCCTCATCCTCATCCTCCATCATCCTCAATCCTCATCCTCTGGGCTGTGTCCAGTTTTGGGCCCCTCACGACAGGACAGACGTTGAGGGGCTGGAGTGTGTCCAGAGAAGGGCAATGGAGCTGGTGAGGGGTCTGGAGCACGAGTCTTGTGAGGAGCAGCTGAGGGAGCTGGGGATGTTCAGCCTGGAGAAAAGGAGGCTGAGGCGAGACCTTCTCGCTCTCTACAACTCCCTGAAAGGAGGGTGTAGCCGGGGGGGGGGGTCGGTCTCTTCTCCCAAGGCACAGGCAATGGCACAAGAGGCAACGGCCCCATGTTGCACCAGGGAAGATTTAGGATGGATACTAGGAACTATTTCTTCACACAAAGGGTTATTGAGCATTGGAACGGGCTGCCCAGGGAAGTGGTGGAGTCATCATCCCTGGTGGTATTTAAAAGACGGGTAGACGTGGTGCTGAGGCACGTGGGTTAGTGGTGGAGTGGGCAGTGTTAGCTCTATGGTTGGACTCGATGATCTTAAGGGTTTTTTACGACCTAAATGATTCCATGATGCTGTGACTTCTGTGACTGCGCCCTCATGCTGAGCTCCACCCGGCTCTGCCCTGGCCCTGGAAGCCAGGATGAGGCCCAGGGGACAGGGGAGAGGCAAAAAGGTGAGGGGCCATGAGGAGACCACACTCCCGGGTCAAGAGGGTGTCCCCACACAGACAGCAGTGACCCTGAGCTCTCAGCAACAGTTGTCCCATGGGACTGAGTTACGGGCTTTGTCCATCCCGCTCTCTTTAACAAGGATGAAGCGTGACAGCCATTTTCCCCAGGAAGCCAAGGCCTGGGCCTTCCATCACCCCTGGACAGCCTGTGCCCTGACACACCGATAGAATGCTGGAGGTGGCCATGTCACAAAGGGTTGCTGGGGAGGAACGGGCGGTGATCTGTCACAGCCTGGAGCCGAGCAGACCGGTGAGCAGCCAGACAGCCAGAGATTCTCTACCTTCTAAACGTACGCGGACACTAAGGTAAGGATTCAAGAGGGTGGCAGAGACCTTGACAGGGGTTCTCCGTGGTGAGGCACGGTGGATGCCCCATTGCTTTTATCCTCTCTCATAAACCACAGGCCCCTAAAAGCAGAGGAACAGACGATGGCACACAGCCACGCTCAGCCAGGGAGCAAGAGATTCTCTACCTTCTACAAGGACACAGACAAAAGTTAAGCATTCACGAGTCTGGCACAGATCTGGGCACAAGTTGTCCATTTTACTCATGCTCTCTGCTACCTTTCTTTGTTCATAATCTTCTGCCTTTTAATGCAGCAGGCCCAGAAACAAGACGGACAAGACCATGAGGAACTCCCATCCTCAACCACGTGGACAGTCTCTACCTTCTACAAAGACACAGACAAAAGATAAGGATTCAGGAGTCTGGCACAGACCTCGCAGGGCTTGTCCGTGCTGAGTGAGGATGGCTGACCCCTTGTTTGTTATCCTGTCTCCTTACAAGAGCAGGCCCAGAAAGGGACAGGACCAGACCATAAGGAGCTCCCATCCTCAAACACACACAGATTCTCTACCTTCGACAACGACACGAACACAAAGTTAAGGATTCAAGAGGGTGGCAGAGACCTGGGCAGGGGTGTCCATCGTGATTGACTGTCTCTAATGCCTTCTTTTTTTCACACTTTCCTGTCATTTACAGCTGCAGAGAGAGATGGGAAGCGGAGAAGAGCATGGTGCACTCCCATCCTCAAACACACACAGATCCTCTACCTTCTACAAGGACACGGACACAAAGTTAAGGATTCAAGAGGGTGGCAGAGACCTGGGCACAGATGTCAATGGCCACTGAGGGTCTCTGCTGCCTTAGTTTGCTCATATTCTCCTGCTTGCTATGGCAGAAGGCCAGACAGGGAAAGGACAAGACCATGGGGCACTCTCATCTTCAGGAACAGCGAGAGACATTCTCTACCTTCTACGAGGACACAGACAAAAGTTAAGCATTCACGAGTCTGGCACAGACCTGGGCAGAAGTTGTCCATTTTATTCATGGTCTCTGCTACCTTTCTTTGTTCATAATCTTCTGCCTTTTAATGCAGCAGGCCCGAAAACCAGAACGACAAGACCATGAGGAACTCCCATCCTCAACCACACGGACATTCTCTACCTTCTACAAGGATACAGACAAAAGTTAAGGATTCAGGAGTCTGGCAGTGACCTTGGCAGCAGTGTCCACTCTTGTTGATGGTCTCTAATACCTTTTTTCTTGACATTTTCCTGCCTTTTACAGCTGCAGGGACAGACACGAACCAGAGCAGAGCATGATGAACTCCCATCCTGCACGACACACAGATTCTCTACCTTCTACAAGGACACGGACACAAAGTTAAGGATTCAAGAGGGTGGCAGAGACCTGGGCAGGGTTGTCCATCGTGATTGATTGTCTCTAATGCCTTCTTTTTTTCACACTTTCCTGTCACTTACAGCTGCAGGGAGACATGCGAACCAGAGCAGAGCATGGTGCACTCCCATCCTCAAACACACACAGATCCTCTACCTTCTACAAGGACACGGACACAAAGTTAAGGATTCAAGAGGGTGGCAGAGACCTGGGCAGAGGTTTCAATGGTGTGAATCAAATGGTCTTAAAGCTGTCGCATCTACTATCACTTCATTAAATCACTGTTTTATATCAAGAAATATAATGCTGCTTCTCTCCTATGAATGAAGGCTATCGCTCTCCAGCTGGCGCCCTGCACACTCACCCCTCCTGCTTCCAGCTGCTGCTCCAGCTCTCGGCAGCGAGTCCGCTCCTGCAGGAGCCGGGGGGAGACTCGCCATGGAGAGGAGCGAGCGCCCCTGGGGACAGAGCCGGCTCCTCCGGCACCGGCTTTTCTCGGGCTCTCTGCAGCCCAAGCTCAGCACATAGAATCATACAATCATAGAATCGTCTAGGTTGGAAGAGACCCTTGGGATCATCGAGTCCAACCATCTACCCTACTCTACAAAGTTCTCCCCTATACCATATCCCCCAAGACCACATCTAAACGGCTCTTAAACACATCCAGGGATGGTGACTCAACCACCTCCCTGGGTAGCCTATTCCAATGCCCGACCACTCTTTCTGTGAAAAATTCTTTCCTAATGTTCAGTCTAAACCTACCCTGTTGGAGCTTGAAGCCATTCCATGTAACTGGGGAGGTTACATGCCACAGCGCTGCCCATCCCAGCCCGAGTCCTTACGGCACCGGGAAGCTTCGCTTCCCCCGAGCCCGCCCAGGCCCCGGCCAGCGGCTCGGGGGGGACGGCGGCCGCGGCGGCTCCCGGGGGGGGCCCCGCCGGGGCCGCGCCTTCGCCCCCCGAGGGCTCCGCCGCCGAGTCCCCTCTGCGGGCGGCGCGGGCGGCCCGGGCACCCCGGCCCCGCCACCGCGGCCCGGCCCGGCCCCGGGCAGCTCCCCCCGGGCAGGCGCCCCCGCTCCTCACCTTCGCCTGCAGCTTCCGCACCAGCACCGCTTGCCGGGGCCGCGCCTCCTGCCAGCTCTGCCGCCGGCGCTGCAGGGAGCCCGGGCCCGGCGCCGCCATGCCCCCGCTCGCCAGCCGGGCTCCGCCACCGGACGGGCCCCGCGGCGGGGGCTGCTCCGCCGCCTGCCCCGGCGGACCGCGGCCCGGCGCCTGCCGGGGCGGGCGGAGCGGCTGCCCCTGCCCGCCGGGCGCCGCCGGGAGCCGCGGGGCGGGAGGGCCGGGCTCGCTCGGGGCCGCTCTGCGGCGGCGCTGCCCTCGGGGCTGCGGGGCTGCCGCGGGGGAGAGGCCGCCCCGGCCGCGGGTGGCTCCGGCAGCTCCGCTCGGAGACCGGCCCCGGCCCCGGCCCCGGCGAAGGTTGGGGGCGGGAGGGGGGAGCGGGGGGAACCGGTCCCCGCCAGCGGGGGGTCCCCCGGGGGGGAGGGCGAGAGCCGGCGCCGCGGGGACGGGCCGCCGCCCGGCGAAGGCAGCGGCCCCGCCGGAGCCTCTGCCGGAGGCTCCAACTTCAGCCTCGGCTGCCGCGGGAGCGGGAGGCCCGGCCCGGTGCGAAACCCCGACGGGCCCGGGGGCAGCTCCCGAACCTTCTCCTCCCCGATGGGCAGCGGGAGGGGCCCCGGCTGCCGGCAGGGAACGGGGGGGTGGCGCTGTGCTCTCCCCTGCTTTCCCCCTCTGCCCCTCCCGGCTCCTGCTCAAGCCATAACCACCGGTGGCAGATGTGATGAGTTGCCCCCGCACTTTGCTGGGGGGGGACGCAACGGGGGGGGACGTGCTGGCAACGCAGCCAAAACACTGTCTGGAGTGGGGACCTCGGTGCTTGGTTCCCGTGGGAATATGACTCTAGGTCAGTTATCTCACTCCAGAAATAGCGGACAGCCCAAGAGCCCCTGGAGCTCTCCTGCAGGGCAGCGGCTGCAGGCCAGGATCTCCCCTTGAGTGGGGACGCTCGCTTAAGGTCCTGCCCCTCGAGGTGCAGAGATTCGTTGCCGCAACAGATTCTCGGGAAGTGACTACTAGCATGCTAAACTCTGAAATCTTAGCCAAGCGATAGAAAGGACGTGTGCGGAAAACCCCATAGCCAGAGGTCGATGTTCACAAAGGAGACAGAGGAGTCCTGCAAAGGCTTTATTCGAATAAAGGGAGAGTCCCCTGGGGCATATCCCTGTGGGGTGTCTCCATTTGCCGGAGGACGCAGCCTCCCTTTTATCCTAATTCCCCGGCCGCACGTAACCCTCTTCCTTTCCCCATTGGCTGAGGTACTTGGAAGGTACAGACTTCTCGATCCGCCTATTACATCAAAGTTTAACTTTTGCCGGTTTTAATTGTCCAACTTTTGCGGTTTCACTTATTTCCCCTAGTTTTCAGTTATCTCACTCCTGCAGCTTCAATTAACTCTCCTCTTCTTTTGGTTGTCTCACTCCTGCCATTTCCGTTAACTTCCCTGTTTGTGGAGACACTCTTATCCCTATTTTCTTATCAGCCCCTCCTCTGTTTATTTCACTATTTGTCTTTACAACCTTTAGTCACCGTTCATTGGACCTTTTCTTCTTGTCTTCTTTTTGGTTTTGGAGCTATTTGCAGAGCCATCATCTTCGGTCCCCTTGTAGCTAATTCTGGGTCACTGGGCACAGCAGCTACGACTTGCATTCTTCTGACTCCATGCTGAATGAGCTGCATGAAACAAGGTATCCTACATGGTACAAAAATCAGAGCTGCTACCGCACAAAGGGAGAAAACCACCATGCGTTTAACCCATGGTCCACCAGGCAACCACGAGAACATGTCTAATTCCCATCCTTTCCCGGTTTGAACTGGCACGTGAGCTAGTTTTCTCATTCCTTTTCTTATCTGTTTTACTACCGCCCCCTGATCATGGATTTGTAAACAAGAGCTGGGTTCCTTTAGTTTTCCACCAACTCCCCCTTCTTCTGCTAGCAAATAATCTAGGACCCTTGGGTGTTGGAAAATTGCATTCCTCATCTGAGCAGATTGGTCTGCAAGAAAGTCAAGAGCCTCAGCGCTCTGGTTAGGTAAAATTGCAAAAACCGGCTTGTAATCTAACTATCCTATTTAAATTATAAATGGGGTCTCTTGCTCCAGAAATCACCTGGTGGGGATTCCGTGCTGCTGGTCCAGAATACCGTATAATTCGTTCAGGTTCATCTGATGTATAATTCATCTTTTCCCCATGATTGGGAACCCCGTTTAGTTAGGGATTTATCAGTTGCTCGTCGTTCTCTTATCAGATCATCCTATCCATTAACCCCTAACTCGTTTCCTTGACCTTGTGGTAATAAGGAAAATAACGGTCTCATATATCCTATAGAACGTATCCCTGAGCGCTTTGGAGGTAACCTTTGGTAGGCGTGTTGCCCACAAATCCAGTAATGGCCCTTCAAAGCCCAAGCCCCGTTAGCGAATGGGCCTTCCCATGTTTCATTATCCTGTGGTATTTCACAGTATAGAGTATCTTTTGATCCCAGGGGTCCTCCTGCTATACTGAAATCGCCATAGGAATCGCAATAATCACATTCAAAGGCTCCCGCATCTGCGTGCCCTTTACAGTTACATCCCCTACCATTCTTAGTTCAATTTGTAGCCGACCAAAATTTTCTAAAATAGGTCCTAGTTCCACTTGAGTTTTGCCAGCCCCATTGATAAACCCTTATTACATGATTCTTGTTAATGGTATTGTCCCACTGACAAGCCAGGAATAAAGAATCTCTAAATCCCCCTTTTTGCGTAATTTCTCTCGCAACTGCTTTGCATCCACTGTGCCAAGGTTCTTTGAAAGAGCACTTTACCCAGGTGCCACCTATAAGCTTAACATGCGTTTGGTTCCATCTTCCTCGGTACCTAAAGCAATTATAAGGTCTACAATATGGATCGTAACAACCCATTCCTGGTGACAATGTCCACTCACATTCGCTTTTACCTACATTTTTCCCTCCCAGCTTGGTTCTGTTCAGACAGTAATTTCCTTTTCCTGGGTACTGTATTTTCCATGTACCTCCGTCTTCCTTCCAGAACCCAGTTCCATTATGCACTCTACTTAAGTCACTCACCAACCATTTAGGCTGGACAGGCTGGGCTACCCACAGCCAATCTTCAGCTCCTCCTGGACCTCCACAGACCCAGCAATTACTGAGGTTAAAAGCTTTGGCTACCTCGTCCCCTAGAGTCAAAAATCGGTTTTCCCATCCCAGACTTCGATTTTGCCAATAGTATAGAAACATGATCATTACTAAAAATTTCATCTTGAGCTTATCATCTTTCTACACTTGATGTGGCAAGTGAATATACGGAAACAATTCAGTTAGTGTCTGCTCACCAGTTGCTGGAAGTTAAATAAGGGGCCTCTTTTCCTTATGGATCTATACCGTAGATCCTTTGGGTAAACACACGGAACTCCTCCCGAGGTCTACCTGATGGCTACCGGTCTGACCCACTCCTTGTAAGAGTTAGTTCTAGTCTCCCACCCTAAACTTCCATTTTTCACTTTTTCAAATCAAGGTCTGGTATGGCATGTGCTTCCACTGCTCAACGCCTACTGGGTTGCAGCCAGTAACGGAGTTTAGAATTTCTTATTGTGGCAATTGACAGAGGTCAATCCAGCCTTGCCCTTGATTTTTAACTTATCAAATACTACTAATGGAGTCTTTTTCTACGGAAGGCTAGCTGCAGTTTCCCCTCCTCTTCCTTTAGCTCCCAAGTCCAGTTTTCCAGGGCCTTGGACGTCTTGACTCGAATATGACGAGTCCACCCGTGTTCGAATATGACGAGTCCACCCGTGTTTGGCCGTCTTAACTGCTGTTTCCGCGGTTAATAACGCTTGGTACGGTCTCTGCCACTTTGCCACCAGTGGTGCTTCTTTCCATTCTTTAATTAGGACCCAACCTCCCCGTTGGATGCTCTAGACAGCAAAGTCCAAAGGCAGGGTCTGTGCCAGCTGAGCTTCCTGTCAAAGAGATTTCACAAGAGACAGTATCCCGGCCACATATTGTTTCAAGTAGACGTCACTTATTTCTACCTCCCCACTAGGTCGAGAGTTAGCAGGGTAAGGGATTCCAAACATTCATTCAAAGGGGGATAGTTGAGTATCTCCTCTGGGTTTGGCCCCTATGCTAGCTAAAGCTAATGGTAGAAGACATATCCATGGCATTTTGGTTTCCAAAAATAATTTCAAAAGATGCTGCTTAATTCCCCCATTCATCTTCTCTACTTTCGCTGAACTCCGGGGCTTCCACAGAGTACGGAAATCTCATTGTATTCCTAAGGCCACCACAACCCCTTGAAGAATTTTTCCAGTAAAATGTGTTCCTCTCTGTGAGTCTATTGCCTCTATTACTCCCTATCTAGGAATTATTTGTCCTAAAAGCACTTTAATAACTGATCCCGTAGTTGCTGAAGCAACTGGAATTGCTTCTGGCCACCCGGTTAGCTGGCATACTATTACCAAAAGATCCTGTTCAGGGAAAGGAAGAAATCTTCCTGTTCAGGGCATTTCAGTAAAATCCACCTGACATCGTTGGAATGGGCCCAAGGTCGCCCTCCTCTAGCACCTTCCCTTGTAAATTGACCTTAGCACAAATTAAACAACCCTCAATTGCCCTTTTTGCTTGTTTTGTGAGCACGGCTAGCAACAAGTGATAAGGACATAAGCAATAAAGACACGCAGAGCAACAGACACAGCAATCCTCTCCCTTTGTTCACGAACAAACTAAATCCCTAGGCACAAACGTTCAGCATCTTCGTGTCATGGGCCTGCGCTCAAAAAGCACACTTTTCTTCTCCAGACGGACACCAACTGAGGAAATAACACTCTCGGTAATGATGCTGAGGGGAAGAGGGATTGAGATAGGGAGTTCAAAAGTGAGCATGTCACACCTTGACCTGTGGAGGGGCTACCACTTCCCGTTGCAGGAAAACATCTGAAAAGGAGCATTTGCCTGGCAGTTTCGCCTTTAAAATGCTACAGGCACATTAACAGGTGACCCCATGAAGATACTGGAAGGAAAGAGACAGCTCCAGCTCCAATTTTTTTGCAGCCAGTTTAATGTTTGCATGATGTTAAGGGTTGCAAAACCAGTTTGCCATTAAGCAGAGGCATCTAGAAACAAGTGCTTCCTCCCACACCAATCTAAAGCTTGTATCCATCATTATTGGGGGAAATTGGGACCCAGTTACACTCGTACCAATCAGGAAAAACCTTCCTAGTTTTTCAGCTTCAAGGAAGTAGAATCGCTGTCATCTGAAAGGTATTCAAGGGGAATTTCTCTACATTTGTCTGAGCGAGAGTGAAAGGTTTTTCAGTGCAGTTTCCACCCAAACACTTTCCCCAGCACAAGCTTTGGGAATCACCTGGAGAAACGGGTGATGTTTCTGTCTCCAGGTGTGACTGGTGAAGAAGGAATGCTTTACGGCCGATGAAGAAGAGGATTTCAGCTTTCAAGCAGCAACTTCTGGACACTGCAATGGGGGAAAAAAGGCACTGGGCTTTCCAGGCCACACCTCTAGACCTGGACTGCAATTCCACAACCACGCTCTGCCCTTTTGCAAAGGGACAGAGTGCAAATGGCAGAAAAACCTGAGGCACAAGCGCTCAGGAAGAGGCAGAGCAAAGCCAGAGGACGCAGGCAGAACTCCGAGGGGACACGCCAGCTGGTCTGATGCCGCCACTTCAGAGCTTCTGGGCATCCTCTGGGCACAGGAGGGGAGCTGGAGGGCAGTCCCGCTGCCCCAGGGGCTGCCTTGCTCTCTGGCAAGCCAAAGGGCCGCCCGGCATGGGGCCTGCAGGGCCTCATGGGCCACCCTCCCAGACACAGAAAGGTCCGTTGGTGACGTCACCGGCCGGCCGTTGGCCAACTGGCACCCCTGTGGCTGACCCACAGCTCGCTCAGCAGCCAGAGATTCCTGCACCAAGCCTGCTTGGTAGAGGAGGAGGCGGCAAAGGGAGGCCAGTGCCCACATTGGGTGGGACGAGCGCCCACATTGAGTGGGCCCAGCCAGAAGGGGCTCCTCGGAAGCCCGGAGGATGCCCAAGCACCGAGAGAAACGCAAGTGGGCTGCGGCCAGCAGCAGCGGCAGCAGCAGCGATGGCCAAGGAGTTGAGCCCATGGAGGTCGACCCACCCCTGAAGAGGGAGAAGGAAGAGCCCATGGAGGTCGACCCACCCGCCAAGAGGGACGAGGGAGAGCCCATGGAGGTCGACCCACCGGCAGAGGAGCCAATGGAGGTGGATCCCTCTCCCGCAGGCCTGACGGGGCACACCTCCACCGTGGCCAGGCTGCCTCCAGCAGCAGCGGGCCCAAAGCGCCGCAGGACCCCCGCCGGCTCAAAGGGACCCTCCGCAAAGCCATGGTCCAGCAAGCGGCGCCGGCCCCGCGGCCGACGCTAACCGTAAGTGGGCCATCCACACCGCCATGCGGCAGGCTCAGCAGGAACATCAGCCGGCTGTCAAGCCGCCGAGGAGCCCTGCTTTCCCTCCCCACACCCCCGCCCCTCAGCAAGGGGGGCTATCTCCTCTGCCCTCAGGCCTGGGCAAGAGGAGAGGAGAGGAGAGGGGCTGCCCTCTTCTGCCCGGCAGCCCCACAGCACCAGCACCAGACCTTACCGCTCCTGACAACTCCCCGAGAGGAGGCTGGAGCCAGGGGGCTGTCGCTCTCTTCTCCCAAGGCACGAGGGACAGGACAAGGGGAAACGGCCTCAAGTTGCGCCAGGGGAGGTTGAGAGGGGAGACTGGGAAAGAGTTCTTCCCTGAAGGGCTTGACAAGCATTGGAACAGGCTGCCCAGGGAAGGGCTTGAGGCACCCTCCCGGGAGGGATTTCAAAGACCTGTAGATGTGGGCCTTAGGAACGTGGTTGAGCTGCGGACTTGGCGGTGCCAGGCTAACAGCTAGACTCCATGAGCTTCCATTTCTTTTCCAACGTAAACGATTCTGTGATTTCTCTTTCAGAGCCGCGGGGAAGAGGCGAGGAGAGGGGCTGCCATCTTCGGGCCGGCAGCCCCATAGGACCAGGAGGAGTCCCTTGGAGATGGCTGAGACTGCTGGAGAGCGTCGGAGACCACCAGAGACCGGCGGAGACCACAGGACACCATGGGAGACCACCGGAGAGGATCAGACACTGGCGGTGTCCTGCGGCCTCCGGTGGTCTCACACTGGAGACCGTCGGAGTCCGCTGGAAACCGCCAGAGTCCATCGAAGACCACCGCAGACTGCCAGCCACCGGTGGCCTCCGATGGTCTCCAGCGGTGTCCGGCGGTCTCATCAATGGAGACCACCGGACACCGCAAGAGAATGCTGGGGACCATCGGAGACCGCCGGACACCGCTGGAGACCGTCGGAGAACACCGGAGACCATCGCAGAACACCAGAGACCGCCGGAGACCGCCGGAAACCACTGCAGATCGCCACAGCCTGTTGGACTCCCCTGGAGCGCCACCCAGGTTATTGGGGCCTGGAGTTGGCATTGTTTCAGGCTGAGGATGAGAAAGCCAGTGGCAGGGGGCTGTCCTCAGCCAGACCTCGCCTCAGCTAACGCATGGGTGGGGGAAAAAAGCCAGACCCACCCTGGCCCTGCGCAGAGAACAGCAACAGATCATCAAAGACAGCAGATGCCAGAAACATTCCAGATGCAGAGACAGCTCTTCCTTTGGAGAATCAGAAGAGTTCCCTTCCGAGAGAAAGAAGTTTGGCCAAGACTGGCCAAGAAACAATACAAAAACCAATCAAATACAATAAAGAACCGCTAAAAACACAATCAAAAAGCCAGGAGAAAGGGTCAGCCCTTGGCATTGCACAGCTTCCTCCAAAGCATCCCCACCAAGCTCCTCGTCATCGACCTCTATGAGGACTGGATGCCAGCCATGGAGAGGAGGAGCAAGCAGGCCGATGTGGGAGAGCTGAAAGCGTAAGTTTGGGCAGCAGCCTGCCTGTTGAGCAGGAGCCCTGAGCGCTGGCTGAGAGCACCTGGAAAGCTGCGCAACACAGCCGCTGCCTCCCACCTGCCTTGGGCAAGCTTTGGCCATGGCTGTGGGCAACGTCTGCTTTCTTCACCTTGTGCTCCTGTTCCCTCAGGGTGGCCGAGAACTTGCCAGCAGCACATGTCCTCCTCCTGAAGCGGCTACTCCCCGTCCTGCAGCACATCGGCCACAACGCCTGCACCAGCAGGATGAGCTGCAGCAACCTGGCCATCTGCCTTGGGCCAAACCTGCTGAGCCCACCCAAGGAGGACCTGCTCCCGCTGGAGGTCCTGCTGGAGGGCACTGGGAAGGTACGCTGGATGGAGCAGCCGGCTGCAGCCTTCCCGGCCCAGCAGAGCTTGGCGGTTGAGAGGTGCCTGGCTGCCTCCTTCCTCTCTATTGAGCAAATGCTGGTGGGGAGGGCTGGGCTTGGGGGGGGGTGGCTGCCTGGAAGAGCAGCCCACAGCCACAGCCTTCTGCGTGGAGGCAAGGGTGAGGAGTGGGAAAGGCTGCTTGCCACCTTTTCAGCCACCTGCCCTGCAACCGAGGCTGTGATGTGTGCAGCTGAAGGTGCTGGTGGAGTTCCCCATGGAAAAGCCCTGTGAAATCTTTGGGGAAGAGATGGCCGGCCCTTCCAGTCCTTCAGCTGAGGAGTCGCCAGCACCCACGCACACAGCCACAGGTAGGAGGAGGGACTGAGCGTTGTCACAGCCCGAGCGGAAAGCTGGTCTAGGGCTTTGGGTGGCTTTGGCTTTAGCTGTTGTCCACTTCCAACAAGTCACTTTGCTGCATGTGCTTTTGCTTCCCAGAGCTGCCTTTGGAAGAGCAACGGGACCACGCAGGCGAGGCAGACGTGGAGCACGAAGCAAAAGCCTTCCTGGATGCACCACCCTCTCTGCTCGGCCTCCAGAAAGCAGCAGGGGTAGATACGGTGGAAGGATCGCCAACGGCAGAGGTAGGGCAGGTCCACAAACTCTGGGACAAGGCGTCTCCTGGAGGAGGAGTTCCTGAGGAGTCCAAGTAGCTGCTCTGCCTCTTCCTGGTATTTCAGCTCTTGTGCCTTTGGGTGGGGCTTGTTCATCCCCCTTGGAATGGTGCCTTGTAAGTAAAACTGGAAGGGGTCTTTCTCCAATGCGTTAGGCACGTCCTCAGCCAAAGGACAGGCCTACAAAAGACCTACAGAAGGACAGCTTCCAGAAGCAAAGCCACCACAGAAGGTGCTGTTGCACCAAAGGGACATGCGCAGAGCTCTGTCTCAGGAGGGTGAAGAAACTGCAGCAGAATGAAGCGGGCAAGGCTCTTCTTGCCTGGAGGGGGACCGCAGGCTCCCTGCTGAACGGCCCCCCAAATGAACTGTGTCACACCCCGCTGTGAACACTGTGTTCCCCCGGGAGGCCCCTGGGAGAAAGGGCTAATGCAAACCAGACCAGGGATCTTCTCTAGCGAGCGATTCGCCCAGTAGTGGCTTACTCCTCCAGGACGTCCCTTGTCACCTGCTAACTCCAACATTTCTGGTTTAGGCACCCGCCGCTTTGCCTCCAACCGCCCCAGAGACCACGCAAGACTCCCTGGGATGCGCCCAAGAACAAAGAAGGAGCCTTTCAGAGGAAAGAAGGTAAAAGGAGTCAGCTTGGGTTCAATCAAGAACTGGTTCACCCAGCTGATCCCGGCTAGAGCTATCTAACCACGCTGTGGGATGGAAAGGTTTGCAGGCTCCCTCCAGGAAACTGAAAACCCAAGAAAAAGAAAGAGAGAAGAGGCCTGCTCAGGGGAGAGGCACTGCCAACAAGAAGAGACAAGAAGGAAGAGAGAGAAAAGACGGGCACTGCAACAAAGCAGCAAGGTCCAGAAGGTGCAGAAGCCCAGGTGTGTCCCAGGCTCTGCTGCTGCCCGTCTTTCCCAACTCTGAGAACTGCTCCAAGGCAGTGCAAGTCCGCTGGCAAGGGAGGGCGAGGGATGGTGCTGCGCAGGGTCGGGAAAGAACTCCATGGCAGCTCCCCAGGGGCTCCCGATGGAGCCCTGCTGCGTGGCACAGGGCCACCGTGCATCTCCCCACACGCACAGTCTCTGAGGGCACTTCCCACGGGGAGAAGGTGCCAGAGCCATCCCCTGCTCCATGCCCGCAACAGCTCTCTCTTCTGGGCTAGAAACAGCTCCCTGTCAAGGGTGTTTCCCACAGAAAGGGGAAGCAAGTCCTGCCTCTTCCTGCCCTTGGGCTTTCATCAGGGCTTTCTGACTCTGTCCTTGTAGGTGCCCATTCCCTGTCACCGGCTGAACCCCTGCAACTCCTGGGCTCCTGCACCTGATGTCCCGCACCATTCCCGGGGTTCGGGTGGCAGCGAGCACTGGCCGTCATGAGCTGAGGATACCCAGCTGTGAGAGTGCAAGAGTGGGAGACTGAGGAGAGCTGCTGGCGGTGAGCGACAGCTTCCCCTCCCTTCCTCTCTGTAGTGACCAGAGTGTTATGCCTGGAAGAAGCCACCTGAGATGCCTCACCTCAGCTGAGGCATCTCAGCTCCTGAGATGCCCAAGGAAGGGAGGGGAAAGCGATGGATGCGAACAGCAGTGAAGGGAACACAAGAAGTGGACTAAACATTCCCTTTCTTCTTCAGGGATCCCTCCCCAGGCAGGCGGGAAGCCACAGAAGACCACAGCCTGGAGAAAGCCCTGCCTCAGGTGGAAGAGGAGCAGCAAAGGCAGAAGGAAGAAGCGTTCCCTCCTAGTGGGTGTCCTGGCTGCTCCTGGAAGGGAGGGAAAAGCTGTCAGTGCTCCCCAGTGGCCCCAAGGGAAGCGGTGGGGCAAGCCCTTTTGGAAGGAGAAAGGTCCACAACCTGTTGTGTGGGGCAGTAATAGGGGTGTGTGCTGCATGGCTCTGTTTTGAGCAGGGGGTTCCTCCGGCTGAGCTCCAAGGGTCCCTTCCCAGCCTAAGTCATGCCCTGGAGCAGTAGGTGAGGGAGTGGGGACAAGGCCAGAGAAAGGGGATGCATCCAGTGATGAGGCAGCACGAAGGGGAGGCAGCCGTTACCTGTGGGCATGGTCCGAGTTGAAGAGGAAGGGAAAGCAAAGCTGTAGAAGGACACGGAAGGCTAAGGGAGAAGCACATGAGTTTGCCAGCCCTGAGAGATCTCAGTTCATGCGAGAAAGCGCTTCTCCTGCCTCTCAGTTTGACACCAACGTCAGTGTTGGGGGAGCCGGGAAATCCCGGGGCTGCTGCTTGTGGACGGGGGTTGTTCAGTGACCTCCTGGCTGTTCCTCCCTTCCCAAGGTGTGAGGATCTGGCCAAAGGGAATGCTCTCCTGCGGGAGCACCTCGAGAAAGCGAGTGAGGTGACTTCAGCTCTTAAAGGAGATGTTGGAAAACTGAGGGTGGATTGGATGAGGGCGCAGGAGGAGCTGGAAGCGAAGGAGAGAGAATGGCACCGGGAACGTGAGGTGAAGAGGGGCTGCGGGAATGTCCGAGGTGATGCCAGCGTGGCCTGAGAATGCGTTTTATTTCTGGCCCAGACACCTCGCTGTGAGAAGGTTGTGGCTCTGATGAGGATGTGCTGGTGTTGAGGAGCAGAAGACGGGACTGGGTGTCAGCACCCAGTGTCAGCAAATGGGTCAGGAGGGGTGTCAGCAAATGGTGGTGATGGAAGAGGCCCCCCTGCTGTGGCCGTGCTGCTCGGTCCTAAAGGCCAGTGCTGCTGCTGCTGGGCGCTGTCGGGCAGTGACACAGGAGCGCTCGTCTCTCTGGTAGTTCTTCAATCTCCGCCTGGAGCCGTGAGAGCAGAGAGGTCTGTGTGTTTTCAGATTGCGAGCAGCCAAGGGAAGACCAAGAGGGGCCTCCCTCACCCACAGCAAACGTCTCAGCCATTTATCTTATTGCATTATAAGCCTTCCTTAATGCCGTGAGTGTGCCTGACCTACTGTTGAATGCTCCTCTTCTTTGTGCTGCTTTGTGGAAATCATCCCAACTGCCCTTTCTGGGCCATAGGATGTGCTCTTGGGTTTGGAAACGAGAATGTTTTTACATTCAGACCTTGTTTGTCTGGAGGGGCTTCTGCTTCTAAGCGAAGGCGTGTTAAGATCCCTCCTACGCTGAAATTCAAAGGGTTTAAGGTCAGTACAGTCAGAACCACCGGGCTGGTTTTCTACCACCTTCCCTGAGATAAGTGCTGCTGAGCCTCAAACAGGCTGGATTCCAGGTTCTCGTACACAGAAAGCCCGTTTCTGCCATTTCAAATAGCAACGTGGGCCCCTCGGAGGGAATGGCCGGGCTTCCCTTGTCACCTGGCAGAGCACAGAGAGCCCAGCCCAATGTGATGGCAATAACCGCATCTGAAATTGCTGCTCTCTGATCCCTGGCACACGGGGAGCTGCGCCCACACCCTCTGTGCCAGCAAGAAAAACAATGGATGGACAATGGAGGCTGTATCTTCCAGGAGGACAACAAGCCCCTGGTTCTGATGACACCACTCTCTGGCCCTCCAAAGTAAATATGCCAAAAAGGAGGCCAACACAGGCACAGCTTCACCCAGACAAGCAGCCAAACGCCCACCCAGAAGCACCAGCATTTTGGTCCCACCTGGATGAGTTTCTCTTGGCTTTCTTCCTTCTCCTCTGCCCGGATCCTCAGCGCTGCCCGCAGCCCCTCTTCTTGCTCCTCTGCTTCCTTCAGCAGCTGCTCCAGGGGGGCTTTCTCTGCGCAGAGCTCTCCATCTGTTCTTCTACACAAGCGCAGCTTCTCCTGGGCAGAGACCTTTGCTCTCTCCATCTCCTCCACTTTACCCGACAGAGCTCCATTCTCTTGCTCCAGCCACCGCCACGGAAGCACAGAGGAAATAAAATACAGTCAGGTTTACAGTCAAGAAGAGAGCAGCAACTCCCCATCCCCTGCGTGTCTCTGACATACTCCCAGTTCAGCGCTCCCAATCAGCACGTGAGGACAGACTGCCCCAAAGACCTGCCTGCTCTCACCACCATTTCCCAAGAAGGAGACCAACATTGTACTTAAACAACAGTGGGAGAACAGAAGAGGAGCAACACGGTAGTGAAAAGACGGGCAGAGGTGGAGCTGAGGGACAGGGGTCAGTGGAGGATTTGGCGGTGTGAGGTTAGCGGTTGGACTCGAGGACTCGAAAGGTCCCTCCCAACCTCCATGATTCTATGCGTCTATGATTGTCCCTGTCTGCTGCTGCCAGAAACAGCATCTGTGGTGGCCTTGCTATCACAAGGTGACCATACCTTCTCCAGGGCCATGGTAAGCTCATCTCTCTTTTGCTTCAGCAGATCCCTCTGAAGGTGCGATTGCTCCAGTGTCTCCCTCACGACCACCAACTCACGCTGTAATGAGGAATGTTTTTCTCCAAGTGCCTCCGAGTCCTTCAGTCTCTGCGAAGGGGAGAGACAAACAAGGTTTGAACATAAAAACATTCTCGTTTCCAAACCCAAGAGCACATCCTATGTCCCAGAAACGGCAGTTGGGATGATTTCCAACCCCTTTCTATTTACACCTCAAGAACGCTGGCATTTCCTGACCAGACCTGCATCACTCTTTGTCCTTGATGGAGGGGAAACATTCAGCACTGAGAAAGTAAAACAAGCTTCCAGAAATCACAGAACCTTTCCAAAACATTCAGGTGCTCACAAATTAACAGCTTCCTGCCTCCTGGTTCTCTCTCTCCTCTTTCCTACGCTGGATACCAGCCTGGCCAAAGTTCTTCTGGGGGTCAGACAGACGTTGAAAGTCCAGATGACTATTCCCACAATCACTTTTGCCTTCAGCGGGGAATGGATCAAAGAGCCTGCAAGCTCTTTGGGGAGACGGCTATGAATTTCCCATCCAATAATCACAGGATCACAGGATGATTCAGGTTAAGATGCTTCATGCTGCAAAATGGCCCTTCTTGCCCCCAAGGCCTTCTGCACTCAGGCTTGCAAGGAACACCCCGGCAAGTGGCTGCTCAGAGGCTGACGACAATATCTACAGAACAAACATTTCAGGAAGGTGGTGTGAGAATAAACCGAAAATGTTGTACCAACAAATCACAGAGGAGGAGAATTACACAGTAGGTCAGGCACACTCGCGGCATTAAGGAAGGCTTATAATCCAATAAGATCAATGGCTGACGGTAACCCAGACTTTGAAATTGCCTCCTGACACCGGAGGCTGTGCTACTTCTGTTTGCAGAGAGAAAGGAACCCCAGAGAGATCTGAAGGGAAGCCACATTTTTTCTGCAGACATCTGGCCTCAGCTTCTACTCACCGGTGCGTGGCAGTCTTCATTTCCCCAAAACGGCGGCAGAAGGTGTCCACCTGACGCCACAGGCCGAGCAGACGGCCACGTTCACCCCTTCTGAACTTGTCATAAAGCTACAGATGCAAAGAGAAAAAGAAATGCCAGCTCAGCCTTCGCCGTCACTGCACAAGTCTTTCAGCTGGGAGAGGGTCACACCACCGTGGCCAGGTCTCCTTCAAGAACTACTCCAACAGGGCACTGGGGACTGAAGAGCCACCACAGGAGCAGCCTCAGCAGAGCTGCCACCCGACTGCACAGGAGGGAACACCCACCCTTGTCCTGCAGGAGGGGACATCAGCAAAGCAAGTGACCCTCATTCAGCATCTCCCCTTGCAGAGGTGTCTCACACACAGGTGTCTTGGGGGAGGACGACAAAGACAAGCCCCTCCAAGGCCACTCTCACATTTGCTGTCGGTGAGGGAGGCCCCTCTTGGTCTTCCCTTGGCTGCTCGCAATCTGAAAACACACAGACCTCTCTGCTCTCACGGCTCCAGACGGAGATTGAACAACTACCAGAGAGAACTACCAGCAGCAGCAGCACTGGCATTTAGGACCGAGCAGCACGGCCACAGCAGGGGGGACTCTTCCATCACCACCATTTGCTTCCATCACCACCACCCCTCCATCTCCCAGCCCTGTCTGCTCCTCAGCACCAACACATCCCCAACACCAGCACATCCCCAACACCAGCACATCCCCAGCACCAACACATCCCCAGCACCAGCACATCCTCAACACCAACACATCCCCAACACCAGCACATCCTCAACACCAACACATCCCCAACACCAGCACATCCCCAACACCAACACACCCTCAACGCCAACACACCCTCAACACCAGTACATCCTCAAAACCGCCACAACCTTCTCACAGGGAGGTCTCTGGGCCAAAAATAAAACACATTCTCGTGCCACGCTGGCATCACCTCTGACATTCCCGCAGCCCCTCCTCACCTCACGTCTGTTGCGTTAATAGGCAAAATAGTTTTGGCAGAAAATAAACCTCCTTGCGTTCTAACACTCCTCACCGAGGTGGGAGGCTAGGTGCGGCTAGGTTTAAATCCTGAGGGATGCCCAATTCACCACTATCAGTCCAGTCGTGTTTAATATATTTAACTGTCACGAGTCCAGATACAGTCATAGTGGACTGCACCTTCAGTCTAGTCGTGCTCATGAACTAGCACGGCCGCACTCTAATGTTTGGTGGCGTTCAATGGGAAACCGAAACGGCTAGCTACTTAAGCAGTGCAGTTTATTTCAGCAACAGATACAAAGGTTCTTATGGTTTGCCGGTGATAAATACACTGTCTGCAAAGCACGTGCAAGTAAAATATGGTTTGTTCATGGTACAAAGCGTGCGACAAAGTTCCAAACAATACAGCCTGGCTATAAATGTAACAAAAATAACCCTCTAGAGAGATTTCTAAGTTTCCCGAGGAAGCACTCGGTATAGTCTAAGTCTTACCCAAAGGCCTCCCTATGGGGGGGAAGAAAGGCTCAGCCCCTCGACTGGTCCCGCAAGTCAAAGGCAGTCCGTGACGGGGTCCTCCCTGACCTCTTCACGATGGTGTCTTCCCTAGCATCCCCCCTTTCTTGGGCTAGTTTTATACTATGTTTTACCTTCAAGGTGGAGTTTGAGTCATGACTCATAGAGACTATGACTCTACTCATAAATACCTTTATTAGGCTTGGTGTAAAATTCTCTCGCCTCGCTTTTAAAGGTATAGTTTACGAAAAATTCAGGGCGCAGACTCAAGGACGAGTGGTTGCACCTTGGAGGCGGGTAGCCTTCGGGCTGGAGGTGTGTTTTGGTATTATAATGACATTATAATGAGCAAAGTTCGCACAAAGGACAGCATTTTGTCAAAATCTGACAGACTGTTGGCTCAGGGTAGCAAATATGCAGCTTATCACTTCCATAGGATCACCTCGTTCCCGTATCTGCTGTATTCTACCCTGGAAACGCTTCCATTTTATACCTTTCCTTAATGTGTGAACAATGCTATATTTTTAATAAAATTTTTATTTTAGGAATTATTCCACACACGTTCCCGGTGCCATTCTCTCTCCTTCGCTTCCAGCTCCCCCTGCGCCCTCATCCAATCCGCCCTCAGTTTTCCAACATCTCCTTTAAGGGCTGAAGTCACCTCACTCGCTTTCTCGAGGTGCCCCCGCAAGAGGACGTTCCCTTTGGCCAGATCCTCACACCTTGGGAAGGGAGGAACAGCCAGGAGGTCACTGAACAACCCCCGTCCACAAGCAGCAGCCCCGGGATATAGCAGGAGGACCCCTGGGATCAAAAGATACTCTATACTGTGAAATACCACAGGATAATGAAACATGGGAAGGCCCATTCCCTAACGGGGCTTGGGCTTTGAAGGGCCATTACTGGATTTGTGGGCAACACGCCTACCAAAGGTTACCTCCAAAGCGCTCAGGGATATGTTCTATAGGATATATGAGACCGTTATTTTCCTTATTACCACAAGTTCAAGGAAACGAGTTAGGGGTTAATGGATAGGATGATCTGATAAGAGAACGACGAGCAACTGATAAATCCCTAACTAAAGGGGGTTCCCAATCATGGGGAAAAGATGAATTATACATCAGATGAACCTGAACGAATTATACGGTATTCTGGACCAGCAGCACGGAATCCCCACCAGGTGATTTCTGGAGCAAGAGACCCCATTTATAATTTAAATAGGATAGTTAGATTACAAGCCGGTTTTTGCAATTTTACCTAACCAGAGCGCTGAGGCTCTTGACTTTCTTGCAGACCAATCTGCTCAGATGAGGAATGCAATTTTCCAACACCCAAGGGCCCTAGATTATTTGCTAGCAGAAGAAGGGGGAGTTGGTGGAAAACTAAAGGAACCCAGCTCCTGTTTACAAATCCATGATCACGGGGCGGTAGTAAAACAGATAAGAAAAGGAATGAGAAAACTAGCTCACGTGCCAGTTCAAACCGGGAAAGGATGGGAATTAGACATGTTCTCGTGGTTGCCTGGTGGACCATGGGTTAAACGCATGGTGGTTTTCTCCCTTTGTGCGGTAGCAGCTCTGATTTTTGTACCATGTAGGATACCTTGTTTCATGCAGCTCATTCAGCATGGAGTCAGAAGAATGCAAGTCGTAGCTGCTGTGCCCAGTGACCCAGAATTAGCTACAAGGGGACCGAAGATGATGGCTCTGCAAATAGCTCCAAAACCAAAAAGAAGACAAGAAGAAAAGGTCCAATGAACGGTGACTAAAGGTTGTAAAGAACCTCTGAATATTGAAATAAACAGAGGAGGGGCTGATAAGAAAATAGGGATAAGAGTGTCTCCACAAACAGGGAAGTTAACGGAAATGGCAGGAGTGAGACAACCAAAAGAAGAGGAGAGTTAATTGAAGCTGCAGGAGTGAGGTAACTGAAAACTAGGGGAAATAAGTGAAACTGCAAAAGTTGGACAATTAAAAACGGCAAAAGTTAAACTTTGATGTAATAGGCGGATCGAGAAGTCTGTACCTTCCAAGTACCTCAGCCAATGGGGAAAGGAAGAGGGTTACGTGCGGCCGGGGAATTAGGATAAAAGGGAGGCTGCGTCCTCCGGCAAATGGAGAGACCCCACAGGGATATGCCCCAGGGGACTCTCCCTTTATTCGAATAAAGCCTTTGCAGGACTCCTCTGTCTCCTTTGTGAACTTCGACCTCTGGCAACGGGATCTTCTGCACATTGTCTTGTTCCCTTTGCTGTTCTGTTAAACTGCCTTTGTGCCAACCCACCAGTTTCCTTTTTTCCCTTCCAATTCTCCCCTCATGGCCGTGGGGGGGCCGAGAGCGTGGCTGCCACGGGGTTCTTTGTTGCCGTCTGAGGCCAAACCACGACAGTCCTTTTTGGCGCCCAACGTGGGGCACTCGGAAGGTTGAGAGAACGACAGATCTGACCAGAGCGTGTTAAAATGTATGTGTTATATGCATTTATGATATTAGTCAATAGTACTGGTCACAATGTTGCTTTGTTTGTTCCCACGGCCGTGTTATGTAAATTCTGACATGCTCTATGTACTCCCCGTGATGATGTTTATCACCTCTGGGAGAGGGATCAGCATCATAATTTTGCCGTCCTGTGTGATATCAACTTATGATATGATAGCATCACTGTTCAGATGGTTACGTTGGGGCATTTATGCAGCACCGCTGTCCTGCTGTGACCTCGGACACCGTCTCTCAGAATTTATTAATAATCACACTCAGTCTATGGGGGAAGCGGGGGCTGGTGGTGTTCCTTTCCCCAGCTCTTTCACCTCCCTTTTCTATTTTGGTCCAGCTATGCCAGTTTTTGAGAATTTTGAATACTCTTGGGACATGCAAACCAGCTTGGTCCTATTGCTAGGTCTCCTCAATGTGTTTCAGTTCTTGTTTAGGGTTAAGCAACTATTTAAGACTCCCACCCAGAGATCTGTCCCGAGACTGGAGAGTCATGGGTGGCACGGGACGTGGGAGAATACGGACAGGTACCTAGAGAGCTTTTCACCTCCAACGGTTTGGGGCTTCACCCCCGAACAATTACAGAACCCGTTTGTATTTCTGGAGTGACAGGGGGATCCCAAGAGTTGACTGTACCGTTTTTAAATCTTCTTTCAGCTTCTAATTTTCTAACAAGTCCCGATCAATCAAGGGCTTCGGTGCCCCTGGCAAGTCCAAAAGCTGATGTGTCACCCCTTGCTTTCCACTCTTGAATGTTAAAGGTTTAAAGAAAGGTCTCGTTTCTGGCTTCCCTCTCGCACCAATAACTCTTCCTTCCAGTGTCATAACCTCATTTATAGCTCTTTGTATTTAGAACTGAAGAGGCAGCTCCTGGATCAACCGAGCATTCTGCCTCTGTTTCATCTTCCCCAGCTTAATTTGAACCAGAGGTTCTGTGGGGGAAGATTCCTCCGGTCCCCGTCAATCTCTAGCTTCTCTAGCTAGAGGGAAGAGTCTGGTTCCCCAGATCTCGGTAAAGATGGGCATTCGCGTCTCCATCCTAACTCCAGAGAAGTTAGGGAATCCTCTGCCTCTGGGCTCCTCATCCTCATCCTCCATCATCCTCAATCCTCATCCTCTGGGCTGTGTCCAGTTTTGGGCCCCTCACGACAGGACAGACGTTGAGGGGCTGGAGCGTGTCCAGAGAAGGGCAATGGAGCTGGTGAGGGGTCTGGAGCACGAGTCTTGTGAGGAGCAGCTGAGGGAGCTGGGGATGTTCAGCCTGGAGAAAAGGAGGCTGAGGCGAGACCTTCTCGCTCTCTACAACTCCCTGAAAGGAGGGTGTAGCCGGGACAGGGGGTCGGTCTCTTCTCCCAAGGCACAGGCAATGGCACAAGAGGCAACGGCCCCATGTTGCACCAGGGAAGATTTAGGATGGATACTAGGAACTATTTCTTCACACAAAGGGTTATTGAGCATTGGAACGGGCTGCCCAGGGAAGTGGTGGAGTCATCATCCCTGGTGGTATTTAAAAGACGGGTAGACGTGGTGCTGAGGCACGTGGGTTAGTGGTGGAGTGGGCAGTGTTAGCTCTATGGTTGGACTCGATGATCTTAAGGGTTTTTTACGACCTAAATGATTCCATGATGCTGTGACTTCTGTGACTGCACCCTCATGCTGAGCTCCACCCGGCTCTGCCCTGGCCCTGGAAGCCAGGATGAGGCCCAGGGGACAGGGGAGAGGCAAAAAGGTGAGGGGCCATGAGGAGACCACACTCCCGGGTCAAGAGGGTGTCCCCACACAGACAGCAGTGACCCTGAGCTCTCAGCAACAGTTGTCCCATGGGACTGAGTTACGGGCTTTGTCCATCCCGCTCTCTTTAACAAGGATGAAGCGTGACAGCCATTTTCCCCAGGAAGCCAAGGCCTGGGCCTTCCATCACCCCTGGACAGCCTGTGCCCTGACACACCGATAGAATGCTGGAGGTGGCCATGTCACAAAGGGTTGCTGGGGAGGAACGGGCGGTGATCTGTCACAGCCTGGAGCCGAGCAGACCGGTGAGCAGCCAGACAGCCAGAGATTCTCTACCTTCTAAACGTACACGGACACTAAGGTAAGGATTCAAGAGGGTGGCAGAGACCTTGACAGGGGTTCTCCGTGGTGAGGCACGGTGGATGCCCCATTGCTTTTATCCTCTCTCATAAACCACAGGCCCCTAAAAGCAGAGGAACAGACGATGGCACACAGCCACGCTCAGCCAGAGAGCAAGAGATTCTCTACCTTCTACAAGGACACAGACAAAAGTTAAGCATTCACGAGTCTGGCACAGATCTGGGCACAAGTTGTCCATTTTACTCATGCTCTCTGCTACCTTTCTTTGTTCATAATCTTCTGCCTTTTAATGCAGCAGGCCCAGAAACAAGACGGACAAGACCATGAGGAACTCCCATCCTCAACCACGTGGACAGTCTCTACCTTCTACAAAGACACAGACAAAAGATAAGGATTCAGGAGTCTGGCACAGACCTCGCAGGGCTTGTCCGTGCTGAGTGAGGATGGCTGACCTCTTGTTTGTTATCCTGTCTCCTTACAAGAGCAGGCCCAGAAAGGGACAGGACCAGACCATGAGGAGCTCCCATCCTCAGCCACACACAGATTCTCTACCTTCGACAAGGACACGAACACAAAGTTAAGGATTCAAGAGGGTGGCAGAGACCTGGGCAGGGGTGTCCATCGTGATTCATTGTCTCTAATGCCTTCTTTTTTTCACACTTTCCTGTCATTTACAGCTGCAGAGAGAGATGGGAAGCGGAGCAGAGCATGGTGCACTCCCATTCTCAAACACACACAGATTCTCTACCTTTTAAAGGACACGGACACAAAAGTAAGGATTCAGTAGGGTGGCAGAGACCTGGGCAGCGGTGTCCACTCTTGTTGATGGTCTCTAATGACGTTTTTCTTGACATTTTCCTGCCTTTTACAGCTGCAGGGACAGACACAAACCAGAGCAGAGCATGATGAACTCCCATCCTGCACGACACACAGATCCTCTACCTTCTACAAGGACACGGACACAAAGTTAAGGATTCAAGAGGGTGGCAGAGACCTGGGCAGAGGTTTCAATGGTGTGAATCAAATGGTCTTAAAGCTGTCGCATCTACTATCACTTCATTAAATCACTGTTTTATATCAAGAAATATAATGCTGCTTCTCTCCTATGAGTGAAGGCTATCCCTCTCCAGCTGGCGCCCTGCACACTCACCCCTCCTGCTTCCAGCTGCTGCTCCAGCTCTCGGCAGCGAGTCCGCTCCTGCAGGAGCCGGGGGGAGACTCGCCATGGAGAGGAGCGAGCGCCCCTGGGGACAGAGCCGGCTCCTCCGGCACCGGCTTTTCTCGGGCTCTCTGCAGCCCAAGCTCAGCACATAGAATCATACAATCATAGAATCGTCTAGGTTGGAAGAGACCCTTGGGATCATCGAGTCCAACCATCTACCCTACTCTACAAAGTTCTCCCCTATACCATATCCCCCAAGACCACATCTAAACGGCTCTTAAACACTGCCGCGATGGAGAGACGGGACGCAGCTTGATGCAAGCAAGATGTCGATTTTATTATAATTCTTTACATACATTTATACTAGTCCTAAGGTAGCGTGTTCTAAGCTAATTGGTTCACATTCCACATTAGGCACTCACAGATTGGCTAATGCTGATGCTAATGCAAAAAGGTATTTTTCTAAACACCTATAAATCTATCTTGAGCAAGGACAACAGGATAATTGTTTTACAGCCTCACCAGCTGTCCCTGTAGGATGTCAGTACTCCCTATTCTGAAAGATCTTATCTTTCCCAGGGCCTGTGGCCCACAAGTTCCAGCACATTTTCTTTTATCAACTGAGCAGTGCTGGGGGTTTTGCTGAGACCAGCTGAATCCTGTCCCACATCTCCCCCTTCTTGTTGCACAGTAAGAACTCTTTTTATGGAGCGTGCTATCAATCCTTGTAAGCATTGCAACAAACACGGCAAAAAAAGTAACAAGAAAACAAAGACAGCCAAAGCATACATAATCATTTTCACAAGACTCCTTAACCACCCTGACAATCCCCATCCTTCAAAAAGTTTATCTAACCAATCCCAACTGTCGCTTTGTCGAAGCTTAGAGACCCCAGCTTTGAGCTGCTGGATGATTGTGGTAGGGATTCACGGAAGGGTCGTACACTCTTTGCCGGGATCCAATGGGGGACTTTCTCTGTGGAGACACAAGCATAGCCTCTGCCCCATGTGATAAGGGGATACGGTCCCATGATCTTACCTGTTTCCGGATCACGAACCAACACGGGGGCTTTGACTCGCACCTCAAGTGAAGCATTCGTGTTAAAATGTCGGACTATCGGAGGGTTGCTATCTAACAAAGAGCAATTCAAAAAGTTAAAAACATACAAAGCTTTCTGCAGACGTTCCTCAGGAGTAGCAGTTCCTACTCCCCCTTTTTGTTGTTGTAACAAACGCTTCAAAGATTGGTGAGAGCGTTCAATTAGAGATTGACCTGTAGGGGAATAAGGAATACCAGCAATGTGAGTCACACCCCAGGAGTCAAAAAATGCTTTTGTTGCCGTAGAGACATAAGCAGGACCGTTGTCCGTCTTTATTTGTGAAGGTATACCTAAAGTAGCAAAAGCGCGCATCAAGTGTTTGCGGACATCACGTGCCTTCTCTCCTGTGTGGCAAGAAGCAAATAAAGCACCTGAAAAGGTGTCAATGGAGGAATGGACATATTTCAATTTACCAAACTCCGGATAATGCGTAACGTCTGTTTGCCATAGCTGTAGACTCTGTAGTCCTCTGGGATTAACTCCTCCTGCGACTGACGGGAAAGAATGCCTTTGGCAGTCAGGACATAGAGCAATAATGTTAGATGCTTGTTGAGAGGTAAGTCCAAACTGCCGTTTGAGACCTCCAGCATTCTGGTGAAAAAAGGAATGGCTGAGTTTAGCCTGTGCCACGCGATCCGGCAACACCTGTACTGGTAATGTCAGCAAATCGGCTCGTCGATTCCCTTCTGCAATAAAACCAGGTAGAGAAGTGTGTGATCTGACATGCATAACAAAATAGGGGTGAGGGCGAGAGTCCAAGAGAAAGATAAGTTCTTGTAATAAAGCAAATAGGTCAGAATGTGGGACATTGCGTAACACAGATGCTTCAGCTCGCTCAACAATCCCCGCAACATAGGCTGAATCAGTGATGAGATTAAGCGGTGTGGACCACCTCCGAAAAACTCGAACAACCGCAGTTAACTCCACTATCTGGGGAGAACCAGGAACAGTCTCTATGTCCGAGTCCCAGCGTTCATGCTGGTTGTCCCACCATAAAATGACTGATTTGTGCGATTTTCCAGACCCGTCTGTAAATACAGTAAGGGCTTGTAATGGCTGATCACTCCTTTTCGGCTTGGGTATCAAGCGAAAATCGACATTAAGCAGCTTATGCGAAGGTGGGTGGGATGTGAGTTGGCCCGTATAGTCTGCCAACGCCATAATAAAGGTGTCTGACTGCTGATAAAGCCATTGTAGATACATATTTGTCACAGGTAAACAAATACAAGCAAAGTCTACTCCTGATAACGTTAACAAGCGTTGCCTGGCTTTAATTATCAAAGAAGCAAACATCTCATGCTGCGTCGAAATGGTTTTTGTAGATTGATTCGACAAAAAAACCCATTCGATAATCAGCAGTGGGTCTGATTTTTGAGAGTCCCATTGAAATATTAGTGCATGAGGCTGTCGAGCGGGGTTTAAAATAATTAGATAAAAAGGTAGTTCGGGAGTCCACCGGTGTGCTTGTTTAAGAGTGATTGCGGTAGCAACCTTTTGTAAGGAGTCAATGGCCTCAGGATCAAGACTGTGGTGGGAATGCAAGTCAGTATCTCCTTTAAGCAGTTCGAATAAAGGACCTAAGTCCGCATTAGAAATTCCCAACAGCGGTCGGACCCAATTGATTGTTCCCAGCAATTTTTGCACATCATGCAAGTTTTTTATATCTGTCTGTATCTGTAAAGGTTGAGGAACTATAGTTTGAGCCCTTATGCGCCAGCCTAAATATTTCCACGGCGTTTTCTGAATTTTTTCCGGCGCGATACAGAGGCCTGCCGAATTAACGGCAGCCGTGACAAGGGCTACAGCTTCCTCCATGACCTCGTGATGTTGTGCAGCCACCAGGATATCATCCATATAATGGTACAATAAGACACTAGACATTGCAGTCCTGACTGGACTAAGCACTTTGGCTACATACCATTGGCATATCGTGGGGCTATTTTTCATTCCTTGTGGCAGCACAACCCACTGGTATCTTTGCAACGGAGCTTGCATGTTGACGCTTGGAACTGAAAAAGCAAATTTAGGAGCATCATTTGGATGCAGAGGAATATTAAAAAAACAGTCTTTGAGGTCAATAACAGTCAAGTGCCAATCTCGAGGAATCATAGTAGGGGACGGGAGTCCGGGTTGTAGGGCTCCCATGTCTTCCATAGCATCATTAATTTTTCTAAGGTCATGGAGCAAGCGCCACTTGTCGGTCTGTTTTTTAATAACAAAAACCGGTGAGTTCCATGGACTAGTAGAAGGTACAATATGTCCTTTCATTAGTTGCTCCGTAACTAATTCTTGAAGGGCGCGAAGCTTTTCTAAAGGTAGGGGCCATTGATCTACCCAAATGGGGACATCGGTTTTCCAGGTTAATTTTAGGGTGTCGCGCATTTCAATGGCCCCACCTAAAAATGGGTTTGAATGGACATTCCCCATTGTGATAGTACGTCACGCCCCCATAAAATCATGGGAACAGGTAATACAAAAGGTTTGACAGAGGCTATACGTCCTTCTGGGCCTTGAATTTGGATTAATTCCAAGCTTTGGTGGCTGCTGCCGGTTCCACCGATCCCAGCTAACGCCTGGGAAATATTGGCTAGGGGCCACTGTGGGGGCCATTTAGCTTGAGATATTACTGTAACATCAGCCCCGGTGTCAATAATTCCGTTTAACACCACCTGCTGCCCTCCGCGAATGAGGGTGCATTGGCATATAGGCCGTTTTTGGGAGAGAGACTGTACCCATAAGATTTGTGGGCTCCCCGTAGATCCGAACCCACCCTGCCTTTGTTGGAGCTGACTAGAAATTGGGCAACTTGTGCCTGTGGGAATCAGTATCAATTGCGCTATACGGCTATCTTTCGGTACAGTGCAAGGAGGAAACGGGGTCCATGCCATAATCTTAATTTCATCAGTGTTATCAGAGTCAATAACACCTGGTAACACAAAAAGCCCTGACAATGTTGTAGATGATCTTCCTAATAATAAGGCTTGTGTTTTAGGGGGTAAAGGTCCCGAGACATTTGTTGACAATAGGTGGACCGAGGAATCGAGTAACGTTACTGTGTGAGCGGTTGCCAGGTCCAGTCCGGCGCTGCCTGTTGTTGCTGGGCGAAGACCTGAGGCACTGCTGCTTCCCTCCGAGGGGGTTGAAACGTCGGCTGCGGTATTTGTGTCTGCACGCGTCGCTGCTCCGCGCTCCGTAGCCGGTTTCCCTGTGTCGGTTGTCCTTGAAAATCGTACTTGGACCGACATTGATTAGCATAATGACGCCCTTTTCGGCACCTGGGACAAATCCCAGGGGCTTGGGATCTAGCACTGGTATTAGCATTTAGACAATTTTTCTTCAGATGCCCGGGTTTGCCACAACCATAATAGTTTCCTGGTCCTGTTGGACCACGCATGGCTGCGAAAGCAGCGGCCATGGCCTCAAATTTATGATCCATAGTACCAATTCTATTACAAGCCTCCACCATTTCAATTAATGTAGGGTTCGGGTTTGGGAGGGATTTTAACAATTTTTTGCAATCTGCGTTAGCATTTTCAACAGCCAGTTTTAGCAACAAAATTTCGCGTGCCTCTGTGTTATCTATTTGGCGTTCCAAGTCTTGTTTTGGTCTGTCAATAAACTGCATATAAGGTTCTCGGGGTTCCTGGGTAATAGTAGTAAAAGCCTTTTGCGGTTTCTGAGAATCGGGAACCTTGAAAAAGGCCTTTTTTCGCTTCTTCACGAGTTGCCTCGAGGGCCTCCCATGGAATTCGAGCTTGATTTACAGGGTTAGTGTGCTGACCTGTGCCTGTGAGGTGCTCCAAGGTCAGTGCAGCAATAGCGTTATTATTATGACCTACATAAGTTAAAAGGAGTGCTTGGAGTCCCCCTCTCCAGTGAGCCTCCCACAAAGCGTATTGAGTCGGTGTCAAAAGCAATTGCGCTAAGGATTTTAAATCATGCGGAGTCATAACATATGTATCAAAAACAGAGGATAACAAGCTTGCAAAATACGGCGAGGAAAGTCCATGTTCAGTGACAGTACGGCGCAACTCCTTAACTACCGGAAAAGATAGAGCTTCCCACTGTGCCCCCCGACCTTGATAAATCACGGGAGCTACTATCATTTTAGCAATCTCTAGTTCTCCTTCCTTTAAGGCTTGGCGCCTTATGTTAGCCCACACATCGCGTGGGTCGGGGGGGTAGAGGTCTGGCTCCTTTTCAGGGTCCACTGGTCCCGGATCAAAGGGATCCTCCTCTGGGGGATACCCCGCAGCACACACCTCTAGTGGTGCAATGGATTTTTTACCCTCCGACGATAACGGAGGTATCGCAGGAGAGTCTTCCTCTCTCTCTGCTTCATCTTTGTGACTTTTTTCCTGGGCTTTTAAAGTTTCAAAAATACTTCTCCACCACGGAAGCATATGCTGTGCTTCAGCATTCCCCGTAGTCGCTGCATCCCATAATTTCACTCCCACATCGTCCCAAAGTTCTCGCGTAAAAATAGTGGATGCAGTCACAGTGGGTATTTTCACTTGCACCCATTTAAGTATCGTTTTAAGATCATGCCCAGAGATATTCTTTCCATGCTTTTTAAGGAGAGCTTTCATAAGCTCATATACGTCTCTCTCAGGGGAAGACGCTTGATTCCCCTTGTTTCCCACAGCTCACCTCTCTACTCCGGAGGGATTGATTGCCGGCCGGCTCCTGCTTCCTTTCAGCAGCTCATTCAAAGTTCTGTGGGACTCGCAGCAAGTCGCTCAGCTAGGCGATTCATAAACCCATCACGTCGGGGTCACCAATTTGCCGCGATGGAGAGACGGGGCGCAGCTTGATGCAAGCAAGATGTCGATTTTATTATAATTCTTTACATACATTTATACTAGTCCTAAGGTAGCGTGTTCTAAGCTAATTGGTTCACATTCCACATTAGGCACTCACAGATTGGCTAATGCTGATGCTAATGCAAAAAGGTATTTTTCTAAACACCTATAAATCTATCTTGAGCAAGGACAACAGGATAATTGTTTTACAGCCTCACCAGCTGTCCCTGTAGGATGTCAGTACTCCCTATTCTGAAAGATCTTATCTTATCTTTCCCAGGGCCTGTGGCCCACAAGTTCCAGCACATTTTCTTTTATCAACTGAGCAGTGCTGGGGGTTTTGCTGAGACCAGCTGAATCCTGTCCTACAAAACACATCCAGGGATGGTGACTCAACCACCTCCCTGGGTAGCCTATTCCAATGCCCGACCACTCTTTCTGTGAAAAATTCTTTCCTAATGTTCAGTCTAAACCTACCCTGTTGGAGCTTGAAGCCATTCCATGTAACTGGGGAGGTTACACGCCACAGCGCTGCCCATCCCAGCCCGAGTCCTTACGGCACCGGGAAGCTTCGCTTCCCCCGAGCCCGCCCAGGCCCCGGCCAGCGGCTCGGGGGGGACGGCGGCCGCGGCGGCTCCCGGGGGGGGCCCCGCCGGGGCCGCGCCTTCGCCCCCCGAGGGCTCCGCCGCCGAGTCCCCTCTGCGGGCGGCGCGGGCGGCCCGGGCACCCCGGCCCCGCCACCGCGGCCCGGCCCGGCCCCGGGCAGCTCCCCCCGGGCAGGCGCCCCCGCTCCTCACCTTCGCCTGCAGCTTCCGCACCAGCACCGCTTGCCGGGGCCGCGCCTCCTGCCAGCTCTGCCGCCGGCGCTGCAGGGAGCCCGGGCCCGGCGCCGCCATGCCCCCGCTCGCCAGCCGGGCTCCGCCACCGGACGGGCCCCGCGGCGGGGGCTGCTCCGCCGCCTGCCCCGGCGGACCGCGGCCCGGCGCCTGCCGGGGCGGGCGGAGCGGCTGCCCCTGCCCGCCGGGCGCCGCCGGGAGCCGCGGGGCGGGAGGGCCGGGCTCGCTCGGGGCCGCTCTGCGGCGGCGCTGCCCTCGGGGCTGCGGGGCTGCCGCGGGGGAGAGGCCGCCCCGGCCGCGGGTGGCTCCGGCAGCTCCGCTCGGAAACCGGCCCCGGCCCCGGCCCCGGCGAAGGTTGGGGGCGGGAGGGGGGAGCGGGGGGAACCGGTCCCCGCCAGCGGGGGGTCCCCCGGGGGGGAGGGCGAGAGCCGGCGCCGCGGGGACGGGCCGCCGCCCGGCGAAGGCAGCGGCCCCGCCGGAGCCTCTGCCGGAGGCTCCAACTTCAGCCTCGGCTGCCGCGGGAGCGGGAGGCCCGGCCCGGTGCGAAACCCCGACGGGCCCGGGGGCAGCTCCCGAACCTTCTCCTCCCCGATGGGCAGCGGGAGGGGCCCCGGCTGCCGGCAGGGAACGGGGGGGTGGCGCTGTGCTCTCCCCTGCTTTCCCCCTCTGCCCCTCCCGGCTCCTGCTCAAGCCATAACCACCGGTGGCAGATGTGATGAGTTGCCCCCGCACTTTGCTGGGGGGGGACGCAACGGGGGGGGACGTGCTGGCAACGCAGCCAAAACACTGTCTGGAGTGGGGACCTCGGTGCTTGGTTCCCGTGGGAATATGACTCTAGGTCAGTTATCTCACTCCAGAAATAGCGGACAGCCCAAGAGCCCCTGGAGCTCTCCTGCAGGGCAGCGGCTGCAGGCCAGGATCTCCCCTTGAGTGGGGACGCTCGCTTAAGGTCCTGCCCCTCGAGGTGCAGAGATTCGTTGCCGCAACAGATTCTCGGGAAGTGACTACTAGCATGCTAAACTCTGAAATCTTAGCCAAGCGATAGAAAGGACGTGTGCGGAAAACCCCATAGCCAGAGGTCGATGTTCACAAAGGAGACAGAGGAGTCCTGCAAAGGCTTTATTCGAATAAAGGGAGAGTCCCCTGGGGCATATCCCTGTGGGGTCTCTCCATTTGCCGGAGGACGCAGCCTCCCTTTTATCCTAATTCCCCGGCCGCACGTAACCCTCTTCCTTTCCCCATTGGCTGAGGTACTTGGAAGGTACAGACTTCTCGATCCGCCTATTACATCAAAGTTTAACTTTTGCCGTTTTTAATTGTCCAACTTTTGCAGTTTCACTTATTTCCCCTAGTTTTCAGTTACCTCACTCCTGCAGCTTCAATTAACTCTCCTCTTCTTTTGGTTGTCTCACTCCTGCCATTTCCGTTAACTTCCCTGTTTGTGGAGACACTCTTATCCCTATTTTCTTATCAGCCCCTCCTCTGTTTATTTCAATATTCAGAGGTTCTTTACAACCTTTAGTCACCGTTCATTGGACCTTTTCTTCTTGTCTTCTTTTTGGTTTTGGAGCTATTTGCAGAGCCATCATCTTCGGTCCCCTTGTAGCTAATTCTGGGTCACTGGGCACAGCTACGACTTGCATTCTTCTGACTCCATGCTGAATGAGCTGCATGAAACAAGGTATCCTACATGGTACAAAAATCAGAGCTGCTACCGCACAAAGGGAGAAAACCACCATGCGTTTAACCCATGGTCCACCAGGCAACCACGAGAACATGTCTAATTCCCATCCTTTCCCGGTTTAAACAAGAGCTGGGTTCCTTTAGTTTTCCACCAACTCCCCCTTCTTCTGCTAGCAAATAATCTAGGACCCTTGGGTGTTGGAAAATTGCATTCCTCATCTGAGCAGATTGGTCTGCGAGAAAGTCAAGAGCCTCAGCGCTCTGGTTAGGTAAAATTGCAAAAACCGGCTTGTAATCTAACTATCCTATTTAAATTATAAATGGGGTCTCTTGCTCCAGAAATCACCTGGTGGGGATTCCGTGCTGCTGGTCCATAATACCGTATAATTCGTTCAGGTTCATCTGATGTATAATTCATCTTTTCCCCATGATTGGGAACCCCCTTTAGTTAGGGATTTATCAGTTGCTCGTCGTTCTCTTATCAGATCATCCTATACATTAACCCCTAACTCGTTTCCTTGACCTTGTGGTAATAAGGAAAATAACGGTCTCATATATCCTATAGAACGTATCCCTGAGCGCTTTGGAGGTAACCTTTGGTAGGCGTGTTGCCCACAAATCCAGTAATGGCCCTTCAAAGCCCAAGCCCCGTTAGGGAATGGGCCTTCCCATGTTTCATTATCCTGTGGTATTTCACAGTATAGAGTATCTTTTGATCCCAGGGGTCCTCCTGCTATATCCCGGGGCTGCTGCTTGTGGACGGGGGTTGTTCAGTGACCTCCTGGCTGTTCCTCCCTTCCCAAGGTGTGAGGATCTGGCCAAAGGGAACGTCCTCTTGCGGGGGCACCTCGAGAAAGCGAGTGAGGTGACTTCAGCCCTTAAAGGAGCTGTTGGAAAACTGAGGGCGGATTGGATGGGGCCGCAGGAGGAGCTGGAAGCGAAGGAGAGAGAATGGCACCGGGAACGTGTGTGGAATAATTCCTAAAGTAAAAATTTTATTAAAAATATAGCATTGTTCACACATTAAGGAAAGGTATAAAATGGAAGCGTTTCCAGGGTAGAATACAGCAGATACGGGAACGAGGTGATCCTATGGAAGTGATAAGCTGCATATTTGCTACCCTGAGCCAACAGTCTGTCAGATTTTGACAAAATGCTGTCCTTTGTGCGAACTTTGCTCATTATAATGTCATGATAATACCAAAACACACCTCCAGCCCAAAGGCTACCCGCCTCCAAGGTGCAACCACTCGTCCTTGAGTCTGCGCCCTGAATTTTTCGTAAACTATACCTTTAAAAGCGAGGCGAGAGAATTTTACACCAAGCCTAATAAAGGTATTTATGAGTAGAGTCATAGTCTCTATGAGTCATGACTCAAACTCCACCTTGAAGGTAAAACATAGTATAAAACTAGCCCAAGAAAGGGGGGATGCTAGGGAAGACCCCATCGTGAAGAGGTCAGGGAGGACCCCGTCACGGACTGCCTTTGACTTGCGGGACCAGTCGAGGGGCTGAGCCTTTCTTCCCCCCCATAGGTAAGACTTAGGGGGTCTTTGGGTAAGACTTAGACTATACCGAGTGCTTCCTCGGGAAACTTAGAAATCTCTCTAGAGGGTTATTTTTGTTACATTTATAGCCAGGCTGTATTGTTTGGAACTTTGTCGCACGCTTTGTACCATGAACAAACCATATTTTACTTGCACGTGCTTTGCAGACAGTGTATTTATCACCGGCAAACCATAAGAACCTTTGTATCTGTTGCTGAAATAAACTGCACTGCTTAAGTAGCTAGCCGTTTCGGTTTCCCATTGAACGCCACCAAACATTAGAGTGCGGCCGTGCTAGTTCATGAGCACGACTAGACTGAAGGTGCAGTCCACTATGACTGTATCTGGACTCGTGACAGTTAAATATATTAAACACGACTGGACTGATAGTGGTGAATTGGGCATCCCTCAGGATTTAAACCTAGCCGCACCTAGCCTCCCACCTCGGTGAGGAGCGTTAGAACGCAAGGGGGTTTATTTTCTGCCAAAACTATTTTGCCTATTAACGCAACAGATGTGAGGTGAGGAGGGGCTGCGGGAATGTCAGAGGTGATGCCAGCGTGGCACGAGAATGTGTTTTATTTTTGGCCCAGAGACCTCCCTGTGAGAAGGTTGTGGCGGTTTTGGGGATGTGTTGGTGCTGGGGATGTGCTGGTGTTGGGGATGTGTTGGTGCTGGGGATGTGCTGGTGTTGAGGATGTGCTGGTGTTGAGGGTGTGTTGGCGTTGAGGGTGTGTTGGTGTTGAGGATGTGCTGGGGATGTGCTGGTGTTGGGGATGTGCTGGTGTTGGGGATGTGTTGGTGTTGAGGATGTGCTGGTGTTGGGGATGTGCTGGTGTTGGGGATGTGTTGGTGCTGAGGAGCAGACAGGGCTGGGAGATGGAGGGGTGGTGGTGATGGAAGCAAATGGTGGTGATGGAAGAGTCCCCCCTGCTGTGGCCGTGCTGCTCGGTCCTAAATGCCAGTGCTGCTGCTGCTGGTAGTTCTCTCTGGTAGTTGTTCAATCTCCGTCTGGAGCCGTGAGAGCAGAGAGGTCTGTGTGTTTTCAGATTGCGAGCAGCCAAGGGAAGACCAAGAGGGGCCTCCCTCACCGACAGCAAATGTGAGAGTGGCCTTGGAGGGGCTTGTCTTTGTCGTCCTCCCGCAAGACACCTGTGTGTGAGACACCTCTGCAAGGGGAGATGCTGAATGAGGGTCACTTGCTTTGCTGATGTCCCCTCCTGCAGGACAAGGGTGGGTGTTCCCTCCTGTGCAGTCGGGTGGCAGCTCTGCTGAGGCTGCTCCTGTGGTGGCTCTTCAGTCCCCAATGCCCTGTTGGAGTAGTTCTTGAAGGAGACCTGGCCACGGTGGTGTGACCCTCTCCCAGCTGAAAGACTTGTGCAGTGACGGCGAAGGCTGAGCTGGCATTTCTTTTTCTCTTTGCATCTGTAGCTTTATGACAAGTTCAGAAGGGGTGAACGTGGCCGTCTGCTCGGCCTGTGGCGTCAGGTGGACACCTTCTGCCGCCGTTTCCTGGAAATGAAGACTGCCACGCACCGGTGAGTAGAAGCTGAGGCCAGATGTCTGCAGAAAAAATGTGGCTTCCCTTCAGATCTCTCTGGGGTTCCTTTCTCTCTGCAAACAGAAGTAGCACAGCCTCCGGTGTCAGGAGGCAATTTCAAAGTCTGGGTTACCGTCAGCCATTGATCTTATTGGATTATAAGCCTTCCTTAATGCCGCGAGTGTGCCTGACCTACTGTTTAATTCTCCTCCTCTTTGTGATTTGTTGGTACAACATTTTCGGTTTATTCTCACACCACCTTCCTGAAATGTTTGTTCTGTAGATATTGTCGTCAGCCTCTGAGCAGCCACTTGCCGGGGTGTTCCTTGCAAGCCTGAGTGCAGAAGGCCTTGGGGGCAAGAAGGGCCATTTTGCAGCATGAAGCATCTTAACCTGAATCATCCTGTGATCCTGTGATTATTGGATGGGAAATTCATAGCCGTCTCCCCAAAGAGCTTGCAGGCTCTTTGATCCATTCCCCGCTGAAGGCAAAAGTGATTGTGGGAATAGTCATCTGGACTTTCAACGTCTGTCTGACCCCCAGAAGAACTTTGGCCAGGCTGGTATCCAGCGTAGGAAAGAGGAGAGAGAGAACCAGGAGGCAGGAAGCTGTTAATTTGTGAGCACCTGAATGTTTTGGAAAGGTTCTGTGATTTCTGGAAGCTTGTTTTACTTTCTCAGTGCTGAATGTTTCCCCTCCATCAAGGACAAAGAGTGATGCAGGTCTGGTCAGGAAATGCCAGCGTTCTTGAGGTGTAAATAGAAAGGGGTTGGAAATCATCCCAACTGCCGTTTCTGGGACATAGGATGTGCTCTTGGGTTTGGAAACGAGAATGTTTTTATGTTCAAACCTTGTTTGTCTCTCCCCTTCGCAGAGACTGAAGGACTCGGAGGCACTTGGAGAAAAACATTCCTCATTACAGCGTGAGTTGGTGGTCGTGAGGGAGACACTGGAGCAATCGCACCTTCAGAGGGATCTGCTGAAGCAAAAGAGAGATGAGCTTACCATGGCCCTGGAGAAGGTATGGTCACCTTGTGATAGCAAGGCCACCACAGATGCTGTTTCTGGCAGCAGCAGACAGGGACAATCATAGACGCATAGAATCATGGAGGTTGGGAGGGACCTTTCGAGTCCTCGAGTCCAACCGCTAACCTCACACCGCCAAATCCTCCACTGACCCCTGTCCCTCAGCTCCACCTCTGCCCGTCTTTTCACTACCGTGTTGCTCCTCTTCTGTTCTCCCACTGTTGTTTAAGTACAATGTTGGTCTCCTTCTTGGGAAATGGTGGTGAGAGCAGGCAGGTCTTTGGGGCAGTCTGTCCTCACGTGCTGATTGGGAGCGCTGAACTGGGAGTATGTCAGAGACACGCAGGGGATGGGGAGTTGCTGCTCTCTTCTTGACTGTAAACCTGACTGTATTTTATTTCCTCTGTGCTTCCGTGGCGGTGGCTGGAGCAAGAGAATGGAGCTCTGTCGGGTAAAGTGGAGGAGATGGAGAGAGCAAAGGTCTCTGCCCAGGAGAAGCCGCGCTTGTGTAGAAGAACAGATGGAGAGCTCTGCGCAGAGAAAGCCCCCCTGGAGCAGCTGCTGAAGGAAGCAGAGGAGCAAGAAGAGGGGCTGCGGGCAGCGCTGAGGATCCGGGCAGAGGAGAAGGAAGAAAGCCAAGAGAAACTCATCCAGGTGGGACCAAAATGCTGGTGCTTCTGGGTGGACGTTTGGCTGCTTGTCTGGGTGAAGCTGTGCCTGTGTTGGCCTCCTTTTTGGCTTTGATAAGCTGCCGAGAGAGGATGGAATCCATGAATCCACTATTCTCACCCGCGGCAAAAGAGACAAACTGTGTAGCTCTGAGTCCTTTGTCTGAGGGAAAGCCCAGGGCTGCATCAAGGGCTTTGGCTGCATTTGGTCCCGCCTTCAGGTTCCCCGGCAGCAAGAGTGGGCTCGCAGTGGCCTCTGGTCAGAGGAGTCCTCTGGCCAAGGGCAGGCACTGGCCGAGGTGTCCGCAGAGAAGGAATTGCTGCTGCGGGAGAAAGCTGCCCTGGAGGTGCCACTGGCAGCCGTGGAGCGGGACAGAGAAGGCCTTTCCGAGCAGCTGGCAGAGGCCAGGTAAGGGCAGGGAGGAGACCCTGGGGCAGGGCGTTGTTTGATGTCCGTGATGATAAAGGTGGTCATCGTTCCACCAGGGTTTATTGCATCCTGTGTGCTTTCCACTTCCATGGCCAGCAAAACTTGGCTCTGAGTTGAGCCATAATCAAACCATGGAGATGTTTCCTGAAACCTGAAGTTTCTCTCTGGTCTTGGATTGTTTTTCTGTGCCTTTGAACATCGGTCTTGCCTTATGCAGGAGTTTGACGTGGGATCTTCAGAATTCGAGGCTGTTGCTTGTGGACGTTGTGAGCAGGACGCTGCCCTTCAGGGTGAAGCCAGAGCCTCCCGCAGAAAATCTGGAGGGGCTCCTGTTTCTAAGCGAAGGCATGTTAAGTGTGGTGCAGGACCTAGAACTGGTGGCACCAGCAGCAGGGGAACCTCTCTGGAATTCTCGCCAGTCTTCAGGGCTTCTTGCCCGTCGCTGATGTCTGTTAAACTGGAGCATATTTACTTTGGAGGGCCAGAGAGTGGTGTCATCAGAACCAGGGGCTTGTTGTCCTCCTGGAAGATACAGCCTCCATTGTCCATCCATTGTTTTTCTTGCTGGCACAGACGGTGTGGGCGCAGCTCCCCGTGTGCCAGGGATCAGAGAGCAGCAATTTCAGATGCGGTTATTGCCATCACGTTGGGCTGGCTCTCTGTGCTCTGCCAGGTGACAAGGGAAGCCCGGCCATTCCCTCCGAGGGGCCCACGTTGCTATTTGAAATGGCAGAAACGGGCTTTCTGTGTACGAGAACCTGGAATCCAGCCTGTTTGAGGCTCAGCAGCACTTATCTCGGGGAAGGTGGCAGAAAACCAGCCCGGTGGTTCTGACTGTACTGACCTTAAACCCTTTGAATTTCAGCGTAGGAGGGATCTTAACACGCCTTCGCTTAGAAACAGAAGCCCCTCCAGACAAACAAGGTCTGAATGTAAAAACATTCTCGTTTCCAAACCCAAGAGCACATCCTATGGCCCAGAAAGGGCAGTTGGGATGATTTCCACAAAGCAGCACAAAGAAGAGGAGCATTCAACAGTAGGTCAGGCACACTCACGGCATTAAGGAAGGCTTATAATGCAATAAGATAAATGGCTGTGACGTTTGCTGTGGGTGAGGGAGGCCCCTCTTGGTCTTCCCTTGGCTGCTCGCAATCTGAAAACACACAGACCTCTCTGCTCTCACGGCTCCAGGCGGAGATTGAAGAACTACCAGAGAGACGAGCGCTCCTGTGTCACTGCCCGACAGCGCCCAGCAGCAGCAGCACTGGCCTTTAGGACCGAGCAGCACGGCCACAGCAGGGGGGCCTCTTCCATCACCACCATTTGCTGACACCCCTCCTGACCCATTTGCTGACACTGGGTGCTGACACCCAGTCCCGTCTTCTGCTCCTCAACACCAGCACATCCTCATCAGAGCCACAACCTTCTCACAGCGAGGTGTCTAGGCCAGAAATAAAACGCATTCTCAGGCCACGCTGGCATCACCTCGGACATTCCCGCAGCCCCTCTTCACCTCACGTTCCCAGTGCCATTGTCTCTCCTTCGCTTCCAGCTCCTCCTGCGCCCTCATCCAATCCGCCCTCAGTTTTCCAACATCTCCTTTAAGGGCTGAAGTCACCTCACTCGCTTTCTCGAGGTGCTCCCGCAGGAGAGCATTCCCTTTGGCCAGATCCTCACACCTTGGGAAGGGAGGAACAGCCAGGAGGTCACTGAACAACCCCCGTCCACAAGCAGCAGCCCCGGGATTTCCCGGCTCCCCCAACACTGACGTTGGTGTCAAACTGAGAGGCAGGAGAAGCGCTTTCTCGCATGAACTGAGATCTCTCAGGGCTGGCAAACTCATGTGCTTCTCCTTTAGCCTTCCGTGTCCTTCTACAGCTTTGCTTTCCCTTCCTCTTCAACTCGGACCATGCCCACAGGTAACGGCTGCCTCCCCTTCGTGCTGCCTCATCACTGGATGCATCCCCTTTCTCTGGCCTTGTCCCCACTCCCTCACCTACTGCTCCAGGGCATGACTTAGGCTGGGAAGGGACCCTTGGAGCTCAGCCGGAGGAACCCCCTGCTCAAAACAGAGCCATGCAGCACACACCCCTATTACTGCCCCACACAACAGGTTGTGGACCTTTCTCCTTCCAAAAGGGCTTGCCCCACCGCTTCCCTTGGGGCCACTGGGGAGCACTGACAGCTTTTCCCTCCCTTCCAGGAGCAGCCAGGACACCCACTAGGAGGGAACGCTTCTTCCTTCTGCCTTTGCTGCTCCTCTTCCACCTGAGGCAGGGCTTTCTCCAGGCTGTGGTCTTCTGTGGCTTCCCGCCTGCCTGGGGAGGGATCCCTGAAGAAGAAAGGGAATGTTTAGTCCACTTCTTGTGTTCCCTTCACTGCTGTTCGCATCCATCGCTTTCCCCTCCCTTCCTTGGGCCTCTCAGGAGCAACAGGCCCATGACACGAAGATGCTGAGCGTTTGTGCCTAGGGATTTAGTTTGTTCATGAACAAAGGGAGAGGATTGCTGTGTCTGTTGCTCTGCGTGTCTTTATTGCTTATGTCCTTATCACTTGTTGCTAGTCGTGCTCACAAAACAAGCAAAAAGGGCAATTGAGGGTTGTTTAATTTGTGCTAAGGTCAATTTACAAGGGAAGGTGCTAGAGGAGGGCGACCTTGGGCCCATTCCAACGATGTCAGGTGGATTTTACTGAAATGCCCTGAACAGGAAGATTTCTTCCTTTCCCTGAACAGGATCTTCTGGTAATAGTATGCCAGCTAACCGGGTGGCCAGAAGCATTTCCAGTTGCTTCAGCAACTACGGGATCAGTTATTAAAGTGCTTTTAGGACAAATAATTCCTAGATAGGGAGTAATAGAGGCAATAGACTCACAGAGAGGAACACATTTTACTGGAAAATTTCTTCAAGGGGTTGTGGTGGCCTTAGGAATACAATGAGATTTCCGTACTCTGTGGAAGCCCCAGAGTTCAGGGAAAGTAGAGAAGATGAATGGGGGAATTAAGCAGCATCTTTTGAAATTATTTTTGGAAACCAAAATGCCATGGATATGTCTTCTACCATTAGCTTTAGCTAGCATAGGGGCCAAACCCAGAGGAGATACTCAACTATCCCCCTTTGAATGAATGTTTGGAATCCCTTACCCTGCTAACTCTCGACCTAGTGGGGAGGTAGAAATAAGTGACGTCTACTTGAAACAATATGTGGCCGGGATACTGTCTCTTGTGAAATCTCTTTGACAGGAAGCTCAGCTGGCACAGACCCTGCCTTTGGACTTTGCTGTCTAGAGCATCCAACGGGGAGGTTGGGTCCTAATTAAAGAATGGAAAGAAGCACCACTGGTGGCAAAGTGGCAGAGACCGTACCAAGCGTTATTAACCGCGGAAACAGCAGTTAAGACGGCCAAACACGGGTGGACTCGTCATATTCGAACACGGGTGGACTCGTCATATTCGAGTCAAGACGTCCAAGGCCCTGGAAAACTGGACTTGGGAGCTAAAGGAAGAGGAGGGGAAACTGCAGCTAGCCTTCCGTAGAAAAAGACTCCATTAGTAGTATTTGATAAGTTAAAATCAAGGGCAAGGCTGGATTGACCTCTGTCAATTGCCACAATAAGAAATTCTAAGCTCCGTTACTGGCTGCAACCCAGTAGGCGTTGAGCAGTGGAAGCACATGCCATACCAGACCTTGATTTGAAAAAGTGAAAAATGGAAGTTTAGGGTGGGAGACTAGAACTAACTCTTACAAGGAGTGGGTCAGACCGGTAGCCATCAGGTAGACCTCGGGAGGAGTTCCGTGTGTTTACCCAAAGGATCTACGGTATAGATCCATAAGGAAAAGAGGCCCCTTATTTAACTTCCAGCAACTGGTGAGCAGACACTAACTGAATTGTTTCCGTATATTCACTTGCCACATCAAGTGTAGAAAGATGATAAGCTCAAGATGAAATTTTTAGTAATGATCATGTTTCTATACTATTGGCAAAATCGAAGTCTGGGATGGGAAAACCGATTTTTGACTCTAGGGGACGAGGTAGCCAAAGCTTTTAACCTCAGTAATTGCTGGGTCCGCGGAGGTCCAGGAGGAGCTGAAGATTGGCTGTGGGTAGCCCAGCCTGTCCAGCCTAAATGGTTGGTGAGTGACTTAAGTAGAGTGCATAATGGAACTGGGTTCTGGAAGGAAGACGGAGGTACATGGAAAATACAGTACCCAGGAAAAGGAAATTACTGTCTGAACAGAACCAAGCTGGGAGGGAAAAATGTAGGTAAAAGCGAATGTGAGTGGACATTGTCACCAGGAATGGGTTGTTACGATCCATATTGTAGACCTTATAATTGCTTTAGGTACCGAGGAAGATGGAACCAAACGCATGTTAAGCTTATAGGTGGCACCTGGGTAAAGTGCTCTTTCAAAGAACCTTGGCACAGTGGATGCACAGCAGTTGCGAGAGAAATTACGCAAAAAGGGGGATTTAGAGATTCTTTATTCCTGGCTTGTCAGTGGGACAATACCATTAACAAGAATCATGTAATAAGGGTTTATCAATGGGGCTGGCAAAACTCAAGTGGAACTAGGACCTATTTTAGAAAATTTTGGTCGGCTACAAATTGAACTAAGAATGGTAGGGGATGTAACTGTAAAGGGCACCCAGATGCGGGAGCCTTTGAATGTGATTATTGCGATTCCTATGGCGATTTCAGTATAGCAGGAGGACCCCTGGGATCAAAAGATACTCTATACTGTGAAATACCACAGGATAATGAAACATGGGAAGGCCCATTCCCTAACGGGGCTTGGGCTTTGAAGGGCCATTACTGGATTTGTGGGCAACACGCCTACCAAAGGTTACCTCCAAAGCGCTCAGGGATACGTTCTATAGGATATATGAGACCGTTATTTTCCTTATTACCACAAGTTCAAGGAAACGAGTTAGGGGTTAATGGATAGGATGATCTGATAAGAGAACGACGAGCAACTGATAAATCCCTAACTAAAGGGGGTTCCCAATCATGGGGAAAAGATGAATTATACATCAGATGAACCTGAACGAATTATACGGTATTCTGGACCAGCAGCACGGAACCCCCACCAGGTGATTTCTGGAGCAAGAGACCCCATTTATAATTTAAATAGGATAGTTAGATTACAAGCCGGTTTTTGCAATTTTACCTAACCAGAGCGCTGAGGCTCTTGACTTTCTCGCAGACCAATCTGCTCAGATGAGGAATGCAATTTTCCAACACCCAAGGGTCCTAGATTATTTGCTAGCAGAAGAAGGGGGAGTTGGTGGAAAACTAAAGGAACCCAGCTCTTGTTTACAAATCCATGATCACGGGGCGGTAGTAAAACAGATAAGAAAAGGAATGAGAAAACTAGCTCACGTGCCAGTTCAAACCGGGAAAGGATGGGAATTAGACATGTTCTCGTGGTTGCCTGGTGGACCATGGGTTAAACGCATGGTGGTTTTCTCCCTTTGTGCGGTAGCAGCTCTGATTTTTGTACCATGTAGGATACCTTGTTTCATGCAGCTCATTCAGCATGGAGTCAGAAGAATGCAAGTCGTAGCTGTGCCCAGTGACCCAGAATTAGCTACAAGGGGACCGAAGATGATGGCTCTGCAAATAGCTCCAAAACCAAAAAGAAGACAAGAAGAAAAGGTCCAATGAACGGTGACTAAAGGTTGTAAAGACAAATAGTGAAATAAACAGAGGAGGGGCTGATAAGAAAATAGGGATAAGAGTGTCTCCACAAACAGGGAAGTTAACGGAAATGGCAGGAGTGAGACAACCAAAAGAAGAGGAGAGTTAATTGAAGCTGCAGGAGTGAGATAACTGAAAACTAGGGGAAATAAGTGAAACTGCAAAAGTTGGACAATTAAAAACGGCAAAAGTTAAACTTTGATGTAATAGGCGGATCGAGAAGTCTGTACCTTCCAAGTACCTCAGCCAATGGGGAAAGGAAGAGGGTTACGTGCGGCCGGGGAATTAGGATAAAAGGGAGGCTGCGTCCTCCGGCAAATGGAGACACCCCACAGGGATATGCCCCAGGGGACTCTCCCTTTATTCGAATAAAGCCTTTGCAGGACTCCTCTGTCTCCTTTGTGAACATCGACCTCTGGCAACGGGATCTTCTGCACATTGTCTTGTTCCCTTTGCTGTTCTGTTAAACTGCCTTTGTGCCAACCCACCAGTTTCCTTTTTTCCCTTCCAATTCTCCCCTCGTGGCCGTGGGGGGGCCGAGAGCGTGGCTGCCACGGGGTTCTTTGTTGCCGTCTGAGGCCAAACCACGACAGTCCTTTTTGGCGCCCAACGTGGGGCACTCGGAAGGTTGAGAGAACGACAGATCTGACCAGAGCGTGTTAAAATGTATTTGTTATATGCATTTATGATATTAGTCAATAGTACTGGTCACAATGTTGCTTTGTTTGTTCCCACGGCCGTGTTATGTAAATTCTGACATGCTCTATGTACTCCCCGTGATGATGTTTATCACCTCTGGGAGAGGGATCAGCATCATAATTTTGCCGTCCTGTGTGATATCAACTTATGATATGATAGCATCACTGTTCAGATGGTTATGTTGGGCCATTTATGCAGCACCGCTGTCCTGCCCATACCTCGGACACCGTCTCTCAGAATTTATTAATAATCACACTCAGTCTATGGGGGAAGCGGGGGCTGGTGGTGTTCCTTTCCCCAGCTCTTTCACCTCCCTTTTCTATTTTGGTCCAGCTATGCCAGTTTTTGAGAATTTTGAATACTCTTGGGACATGCAAACCAGCTTGGTCCTATTGCTAGGACTCCTCAATGTGTTTCAGTTCTTGTTTAGGGTTAAGCAACTATTTAAGACTCCCACCCAGAGATCTGTCCCGAGACTGGAGAGTCATGGGTGGCACGGGACGTGGGAGAATACGGACAGGTACCTAGAGAGCTTTTCACCTCCAACGGTTTGGGGCTTCACCCCCGAACAATTACAGAACCCGTTTGTATTTCTGGAGTGACAGGGGGATCCCAAGAGTTGACCGTACCGTTTTTAAATCTTCTTTCAGCTTCTAATTTTCTAACAAGTCCCGATCAATCAAGGGCTTCGGTGCCCCTGGCAAGTCCAAAAGCTGATGTGTCACCCCTTGCTTTCCACTCTTGAATGTTAAAGGTTTAAAGAAAGGTCTGGTTTCTGGCTTCCCTCTCGCACCAATAACTCTTCCTTCCAGTGTCATAACCTCATTCATAGCTCTTTGTATTTAGAACTGAAGAGGCAGCTCCTGGATCAACCGAGCATTCTGCCTCTGTTTCATCTTCCCCAGCTTAATTTGAACCAGAGGTTCTGTGGGGGAAGATTCCTCCGGTCCCCGTCAATCTCTAGCTTCTCTAGCTAGAGGGAAGAGTCTGGTTCCCCAGATCTCGGTAAAGATGGGCATTCGCGTCTCCATCCTAACTCCAGAGAAGTTAGGGAATCCTCTGCCTCTGGGCTCCTCATCCTCATCCTCCATCATCCTCAATCCTCATCCTCTGGGCTGTGTCCAGTTTTGGGCCCCTCACGACAGGACAGACGTTGAGGGGCTGGAGCGTGTCCAGAGAAGGGCAATGGAGCTGGTGAGGGGTCTGGAGCACGAGTCTTGTGAGGAGCAGCTGAGGGAGCTGGGGGTGTTCAGCCTGGAGAAAAGGAGGCTGAGGGGAGACCTTCTCGCTCTCTACAACTCCCTGAAAGGAGGGTGTAGCCGGGGGGGGTCGGTCTCTTCTCCCAAGGCACAGGCAATGGCACAAGAGGCAACGGCCCCATGTTGCACCAGGGAAGATTTAGGATGGATACTAGGAACTATTTCTTCACACAAAGGGTTTTTGAGCATTGGAACGGGCTGCCCAGGGAAGTGGTGGAGTCATCATCCCTGGTGGTATTTAAAAGACGGGTAGACGTGGTGCTGAGGCACGTGGGTTAGTGGTGGAGTGGGCAGTGTTAGCTCTATGGTTGGACTCGATGATCTTAAGGGTTTTTTACGACCTAAATGATTCCATGATGCTGTGACTTCTGTGACTGCGCCCTCATGCTGAGCTCCACCCGGCTCTGCCCTGGCCCTGGAAGCCAGGATGAGGCCCAGGGGACAGGGGAGAGGCAAAAAGGTGAGGGGCCATGAGGAGACCACACTCCCGGGTCAAGAGGGTGTCCCCACACAGACAGCAGTGACCCTGAGCTCTCAGCAACAGTTGTCCCATGGGACTGAGTTACGGGCTTTGTCCATCCCGCTCTCTTTAACAAGGATGACGCGTGACAGCCATTTTCCCCAGGAAGCCAAGGCCTGGGCCTTCCATCACCCCTGGACAGCCTGTGCCCTGACACACCGATAGAATGCTGGAGGTGGCCATGTCACAAAGGGTTGCTGGGGAGGAACGGGCGGTGATCTGTCACAGCCTGGAGCCGAGCAGACCGGTGAGCAGCCAGACAGCCAGAGATTCTCTACCTTCTAAACGTACACGGACACCAAGGTAAGGATTCAAGAGGGTGGCAGAGACCTTGACAGGGGTTCTCCGTGGTGAGGCACGGTGGATGCCCCATTGCTTTTATCCTCTCTCATAAACCACAGGCCCCTAAAAGCAGAGGAACAGACGATGGCACACAGCCACACTCAGCCAGAGAGCAAGAGATTCTCTACCTTCTACAAGGACACAGACAAAAGTTAAGCATTCACGAGTCTGGCACAGATCTGGGCACAAGTTGTCCATTTTACTCATGCTCTCTGCTACCTTTCTTTGTTCATAATCTTCTGCCTTTTAATGCAGCAGGCCCAGAAACAAGACGGACAAGACCATGAGGAACTCCCATCCTCAACCACGTGGACAGTCTCTACCTTCTACAAAGACACAGACAAAAGATAAGGATTCAGGAGTCTGGCACAGACCTCGCAGGGCTTGTCCGTGCTGAGTGAGGATGGCTGACCTCTTGTTTGTTATCCTGTCTCCTTACAAGAGCAGGCCCAGAAAGGGACAGGACCAGACCATGAGGAGCTCCCATCCTCAGCCACACACAGATTCTCTACCTTCGACAAGGACACGAACACAAAGTTAAGGATTCAAGAGGGTGGCAGAGACCTGGGCAGGGGTGTCCATCGTGATTCATTGTCTCTAATGCCTTCTTTTTTTCACACTTTCCTGTCATTTACAGCTGCAGAGAGAGATGGGAAGCGGAGCAGAGCATGGTGCACTCCCATTCTCAAACACACACAGATTCTCTACCTTTTAAAGGACACGGACACAAAAGTAAGGATTCAGTAGGGTGGCAGAGACCTGGGCAGCGGTGTCCACTCTTGTTGATGGTCTCTAATGACGTTTTTCTTGACATTTTCCTGCCTTTTACAGCTGCAGGGACAGACACAAACCAGAGCAGAGCATGATGAACTCCCATCCTGCACGACACACAGATCCTCTACCTTCTACAAGGACACGGACACAAAGTTAAGGATTCAAGAGGGTGGCAGAGACCTGGGCAGAGGTTTCAATGGTGTGAATCAAATGGTCTTAAAGCTGTCGCATCTACTATCACTTCATTAAATCACTGTTTTATATCAAGAAATATAATGCTGCTTCTCTCCTATGAGTGAAGGCTATCCCTCTCCAGCTGGCGCCCTGCACACTCACCCCTCCTGCTTCCAGCTGCTGCTCCAGCTCTCGGCAGCGAGTCCGCTCCTGCAGGAGCCGGGGGGAGACTCGCCATGGAGAGGAGCGAGCGCCCCTGGGGACAGAGCCGGCTCCTCCGGCACCGGCTTTTCTCGGGCTCTCTGCAGCCCAAGCTCAGCACATAGAATCATACAATCATAGAATCGTCTAGGTTGGAAGAGACCCTTGGGATCATCGAGTCCAACCATCTACCCTACTCTACAAAGTTCTCCCCTATACCATATCCCCCAAGACCACATCTAAACGGCTCTTAAACACATCCAGGGATGGTGACTCAACCACCTCCCTGGGTAGCCTATTCCAATGCCCGACCACTCTTTCTGTGAAAAATTCTTTCCTAATGTTCAGTCTAAACCTACCCTGTTGGAGCTTGAAGCCATTCCATGTAACTGGGGAGGTTACACGCCACAGCGCTGCCCATCCCAGCCCGAGTCCTTACGGCACCGGGAAGCTTCGCTTCCCCCGAGCCCGCCCAGGCCCCGGCCAGCGGCTCGGGGGGGACGGCGGCCGCGGCGGCTCCCGGGGGGGGCCCCGCCGGGGCCGCGCCTTCGCCCCCCGAGGGCTCCGCCGCCGAGTCCCCTCTGCGGGCGGCGCGGGCGGCCCGGGCACCCCGGCCCCGCCACCGCGGCCCGGCCCGGCCCCGGGCAGCTCCCCCCGGGCAGGCGCCCCCGCTCCTCACCTTCGCCTGCAGCTTCCGCACCAGCACCGCTTGCCGGGGCCGCGCCTCCTGCCAGCTCTGCCGCCGGCGCTGCAGGGAGCCCGGGCCCGGCGCCGCCATGCCCCCGCTCGCCAGCCGGGCTCCGCCGCCGGACGGGCCCCGCGGCGGGGGCTGCTCCGCCGCCTGCCCCGCCGGACCGGGGCAGTAAAGTAAAGACTATTTGTCTTTACAACCTTTAGTCACCGTTCATTGGACCTTTTCTTCTTGTCTTCTTTTTGGTTTTGGAGCTATTTGCAGAGCCATCATCTTCGGTCCCCTTGTAGCTAATTCTGGGTCACTGGGCACAGCTACGACTTGCATTCTTCTGACTCCATGCTGAATGAGCTGCATGAAACAAGGTATCCTACACGGTACAAAAATCAGAGCTGCTACCGCACAAAGGGAGAAAACCACCATGCGTTTAACCCATGGTCCACCAGGCAACCACGAGAACATGTCTAATTCCCATCCTTTCCCGGTTTGAACTGGCACGTGAGCTAGTTTTCTCATTCCTTTTCTTATCTGTTTTACTACCGCCCCGTGATCATGGATTTGTAAACAAGAGCTGGGTTCCTTTAGTTTTCCACCAACTCCCCCTTCTTCTGCTAGCAAATAATCTAGGACCCTTGGGTGTTGGAAAATTGCATTCCTCATCTGAGCAGATTGGTCTGCAAGAAAGTCAAGAGCCTCAGCGCTCTGGTTAGGTAAAATTGCAAAAACCGGCTTGTAATCTAACTATCCTATTTAAATTATAAATGGGGTCTCTTGCTCCAGAAATCACCTGGTGGGGATTCTGTGCTGCTGGTCCAGAATACCGTATAATTCGTTCAGGTTCATCTGATGTATAATTCATCTTTTCCCCATGATTGGGAACCCCGTTTAGTTAGGGATTTATCAGTTGCTCGTCGTTCTCTTATCAGATCATCCTATCCATTAACCCCTAATTCGTTTCCTTGAACTTGTGGTAATAAGGAAAATAACGGTCTCATATATCCTATAGAACGTATCCCTGAGCGCTTTGGAGGTAACCTCCAAATGTTGTGGAAGGAGCATTATGATAACAAAAGCTTTTTTGCACTTTCATTCATTTTGCACTCGTTTTTAATTTCTTTATTCTGCGTTTTTGTCATTCGCACCTCCCCTTTGTGTTTTCAAAATAAAAATACTTTCGTTGTAGCCAGTGAAACTATTCTGGAACTTTGTGTTCTGAGTATACAGAGGTTTATAGGTCCTATATATATAAATTTGTACCTGTATAAAAGTAAATTTATATATATAGATCATGGTGTGATGTGTTTCTTCGGTGTTTTAAAATAATAAATGAATGTCAGCATAGGAAGGAGAGTGGTTATTTGGCCCCCCTGCCTCCCCTGGGAATGTGTGCTGGTCCCTTGTGGGAGACAGGGGGACACGGACAGGGGGGAACCCCCCTCCCCAGGCCCTGGAGTGCTCCCGGGGGCAGGGAATCCCAGTGCTCCCGTACTGGTCCCACTCATGGGGAGCTCCGTGTAGGGGAGGGTGTCGGCCCCTCCAGCTCCGGCAGCGGGGGCGCGGGTACTAGACCTGTGCCCCGTCCTAGTGGGGCCCCGTCCTGCACCGGTGGCTGCACATGGCCTCGGGCACGATCAGCCCCAGCAGCAGCAGGACCCCAGCCCCAGGCGCACCACTGAGGCACAGAAACAGACTCTACAACTCGCAGAGAGTTATAAAGCAGGCATGTTTATTGCAGCGCTGGGTGCAAGGGGGATTGCTCCTCCAAACTTGCACACCGGGTCGTAAAACAAGCACCTATTTATGATAAAAAGCATACATATTCATTAATGTGGACCGGGTTGTTATAATTAATTCTAAGAAAAGGCGTTACTATTCTAATTATTTCTAGGAACTCATTATCATGGGTCTCCTCCCCTTGCTGCATGCGTACTGTCGCCCGGTGGTCATGGGCCGGGGTCTTCTGGAGGAAGGCTCATAGTCTTCTTCACCGTGTACTTTTACCTTTGGCTTAGAATGCTGAGCTGGCTGGACTCCAAACCGCAAAACTGGTCCCGACCAGATGGACACTTCACCCAGACAATTGGGTTCCTCCTTAGCATGCAGGCTGTTCCTGCTATCTTATACACAAGGCCAGTTCCTTATCTTGGAACGCTGGGCTCCTGGGCTCCGAGCTCTGTTCTTTGCCAAGCTGTACTAAATCTACACTAACTACATTTAACCATTCATTCTCTGAATCACCACGTTGGTCCAGGTGCAATCTGCAGGGGACAAGAAGGGACAGTGACTGGGGGGGCCCCGGGAGGAGCCCTCTGGAGCTCCCGGACCAAGGGAGTCCCATGGGGGCAACAGGACACCCAAGGGGCTGGAAGGGTGCACATGGGGGTCCCAGGGCAAACAGATGGGTGGGCAAGGGAAGGGGACACGCTGGGGGACTCCTGTGCTAAGGAGGGATAAAGGGAAGTTCATAAGGAGCCCCAAGGGCTCCTGTGGGCTCTACCTCCCACGTCCCTGCCCCCGGGATACCCCCTACCCACAGTCTCTGACCTGTCACCCCAACCAGCAGCACCAAAAATCAGGAGGAGGACAGGAACATGGAGCTGGCCCTCACCTGCCACTGGCAGCCAGACGGTGCCACTGGGCTGTACGACTGTCCCTGGGGCTGGTAGGTGTCCCCTGACCCCTGCCCCCCGACTGGTGGCCTAGCAACCCTATGGCTATAGGTCATCTGTAGGGTCTCTGAGGAGTTGGCAAAGTTCAAACACATCTGAAGGAAGCTGTAATCCTCGGCTGGGCCCCCAACTACAGCTGCTTTCTTTCCCCACATCCTCTTGTCTAGTTCCCCCAGGATGTGGCAGATGCCAGGGAGGAAAAGAGCAGGATGTGGCTGGGGGGACATCTCACCTCTCACCATCAAATCCAGGGTCTTGCTGACAGCAGACCATTCAAACAACGCGCCCCTGACAAAACACTGGCAGCTGTAGCGGCCCTCATAGCCTTTGGGCTCACAGGAGAGTTTGTAATCTGCTCCGTTTGAGAGAAATGCTAATTCTCTGACCCAGCCCTCCAGGTAGAGGAAACAGCCAGCCCTGGGATATGTGATGTTGCAATGGGAAACCACATCTGCTCCTGCCACCACATCGTGCCCAGGCAGGACAGAGAGGACAGGTTCGGGGAGATGAAACTCTGTGGGGAGAGGAGAGGGCATGAGGTGAAGACTGTCCCCACCTCTCCAAGCCAGGAGAGAGGGGAAAACCCCTGCCCATCATGTGGACGGGGAAGCCAAGTGGCTCCGTGCATCCCTGTGTGCCCATGTGGCATCTGCCCCCACGCAAAGGGGTAACAGCACGTTACTCACCGTGCACCAGGACTTCCACGGTTTCGCTGCGAGCCAGCACGGTGTCTCCATCCATGTAATGGCAGTGGTAGCCCCCTGCATCCCCTTGGATGACATTAGAGATGGAGAACTCGGCCCTGCTGCTGTGCAGCCTGGGCAGGGTATTGACCCTGCTGCCACTCCTGTAGAGCACAAACTGCCCATTGTCACACTCGCAACAGCAGCAGATGGTGGTGGAACCTCCTGGTGGGATCGCCCTAGGTGGCTTCAGGAAGATGGAGATGGTGGGCCCCCTGCACAGGGAGAGAGATGCTGCAGGTCAGGGAGACCCCAATGCCCGGCTCCCCCGCGGAGAGCCTGGAGTGGGCTCCAGCCCCCACCTCCACACAAGGGCAGGTTTTGTTCTGTGGGGCTGGGGAAGAGCCCCGGGAGATGGATGGGGGCCCAGAGATGTGTCCAAACTCCCCGTCTACCTCCTTATGATACTCACCTGCTGTAGCCGTGCTCTGTGCCACCGGCCAAGCACCTGCAAGAGAAACAGCCACGTAACACCTCTGTGGAGTCTCAGGACACCTCACTCATGTCCCTGCTCTGGGAGCCCACACAGCCTCTGGCACTCACCAAAAGCCAGCACCTGGGTCACGGGCAGCATCATCTCCCTCTCGGCTCCCTCTGACCTCCGCTCAAGTGGGGCTTCTTCAGAAGAAGGCATTGGCCGGAGGCGCTGAGCGGCTGGCCAGCTTCCTGTGGGTTCTGATAACATCCTCATTGCCACAAGTTGCCTTCTGTCCCACGGCCTGCGATTCTGCAGACACAATCGCAGGGCTGGAACGGTTGAACTGGAACCAGTCACCTGCCCATGATGACTTGGCCTTAGGATCCCATGGACCTTGAGGCAAAAGCTGTCGAGGCTTTTGGTTTCCTCTTTCTTGATGAGGAAATGGCTCCTTCTCAGTCCTTGCGAAATAGGGTGAAGTTGTGTAACCGGGGCGGGGAGAAGGGGCAGCACCAGACTCTTCCTGAGTCTCCGTGAGAAAGCTGCAACAACAAGCTGTTTTAGTAAGACAGAATAAAAAGGGGACTATAGATAGCAAGTGAATCTTATATCCCTTCAGAGGCAGGGCACCCCCCTTCCCTGCGGTACTGATGGACCCCAGACAGATTTTCCCACGGCACAGGGGGGGGAAATCCCTGCTGTGCAAATCCCACCTGTGGAGATGTGCCCAGCACCTGAAGGGGCGTAAGATTTACTTGTGCTCTATATTCCTCTTTTTTATTCTATGCCATGGAAACAGGTATTTTAATACTCCGTTTGTTGTCAGGCCTTTCTCACCAAGGCTATATCCGGGCTGTGCTCTTCCCCACGGAGGGGAACAGGAGGGAAGCAACTTGGTGTCCCCTTTGGCCTCCTCAGGGGTTGTTTCATCCCACCTGGCCAATAGTGTCTTTCCTTAGAGGAGAGACAGGAATATCTCCTGCCTGTAGGTCTGGATCCACCCCACAGGGTTGGCCCCATTCCTCACCCATCCGGGCCTCCCCAGTCCAATGCTGGAGCAACAGCAAGGTCCTTACTCCAAATAACTGCCTGCTCCTCCACACCTGGGGCCTGACCTCCAGCCTCCTTGGCTACCATCTAGTGTGGGTTGGCCAGTGGTGTAGACAGAGCTCCCTTTGGCAATAACGAAGGGTTAATTAAACAGGGGAAGTTGCTGTCACCTTTGGGTGATGTGGGAGTGGGGAGAGCAGGGAAAAGGTGGGTTGTGGGACTGGAGCTGTGTAGGGGAGGTGGCAGCTTGGCCAGGGATTCCACAGGGCTGATGGCTGAGGCATCTGCAGCTCCCTGCCCTCCTGCGAGCTGCAGGCGAGCGCGTCCTGCCCTCTTCTGACTGTGCACGGTCTCTGCCACCGAAGGCCCCAGCAGGAACAAACTGCAGCGCTCAGGGGGAGGCAGATGGTGTTTATATGGCTGTATCTGGGGAAAAAAGGAGAAGTGGCTGCTGGACTCCTCCAGGGCTCTCAGCTGTGGAATAATTCTTAAAATATAATTTTTATTAGAAATATATAGCATTGTTCACACATTAAAGAAAGGTATAAAATCGAAACATTTCCAGGGTGGAACACAGCAGCAGCTGGTATGCAAGGAATCCGCTACATCTATGACTCCCTGAACAATATTGCTTGCAAAAGCAACACGGAGGATGGAGTGGAGTGAAGATTCAACGGCCAAGCTCTGTGATTACGCAGCAGAATGGGAACAAAGTGATCCTATGGAAGTGATAAGCTGCATATTTGCTACCCTGAGCCAACAATCTGTCAGATTTTGATGAAATGCTGTCCTTTGTGCGAACTTTGCTCATTATAATGTCATTATAATACCAAAACACACCTCCAGCCCGAAGGCTACCCGCCTCCAAGGTGCAACCACTCGTCCTTGAGTCTGCGCCCTGAATTTTTCATAAACTATACCTTTAAATGCGAGGCGAGAGAATTTTACACCAAGCCTAATAAAGGTATTTATGACTAGAGTCACTCAAACTCCACCTTGAAGGTAAAAAATAATATAAAAATAACCCGAGAAAGGGGGGATGCTAGGGAAGACACCATCGTGAAGAGGTCAGGGAGGACCCCATCACAGACTGCCTTTGACTTGCGGGACCAGTCGAGGGGCTGAGCCTTTCTTCCCCCCCATAGGGACGCCTGTGGGTAAGACTTAGACTATACCGAGTGCTTCCTCGGGGAACTTAGAAATCTCTCTAGAGGGTTATTTTTGTTACATTTATAGCCAGGCTGTATTGTTTGGAACTTTGTCACGTGCTTTGTACCATGAACATTTTTTCGCGTGAACGCGACCAGACACTGAAGTGCGGCCGTGCTAGTTCATGAGCACGACTAGACTGAAGGTGCAGTCCACTGTCAGTGTATCCAGAATCGTGATAGTTTAATACATTAAACGCGGCTGGACTGATAGTGGTGAATTGGGCATCACTCAGAATTTAAACCCAGCTGCCTCTAGCCTCCCACCTCAGTGAGGAGTGTTAGAACGCAAGGGGGTTTATTTTCTGCCAAAACTATTTTGCCTCTTCATGCAACAGAAAAAAATTGGCGCAGCGAGCAGGGTTTGCTATGGATATGCTTCTGCAAAAATATGATTGTGCCCCTTCCCAGGCTGCGAAGGCATGGGCCCAGATGTCGGAGTGGGAGACGGACCCGGAGTAACGATGAGTCTCAATATGAGTATGGTCGTTCTCCCTTTATTCAAGTTCACACAGAGTATATAAAGACAGACAAGCAGAGCACACGCTAGCAACAATTATACGATTGGCTTACAGTCTCTGTTCACGCGCCTAGAGCGCTCACACAATTAGTGCAGACCTCTTGTCCACGCACAGCAGATGTTTCTCTATCTCCCGGAGGCAGTACCGCTTATCACTTACTTATCATGTAGCTACTTCTTCATACTTCTGTTTCTCAAGGACAGTTCACAGCCTCCTCCGGGCTCTCATCCCTATCAAAGACTGGGTTGCTCATTGTAATCAAGTCATGCCCTTTTTCACTCAGCCATTCCTCCACAATTCCCCCTTTTTGTTTTTGAGCAATCCAGGCTTGGTTTACTACTTTTAACATAGCTCTCTTAATACAACTAAGCACTAAACATAAGCATAGACCTATAATCACAAGAGTTATTATAATGCGCAAGCCTTCAATAAGCAAGCCTACTAACCATTGTGGCATATTCCCAAACAAGTTAGTCAGCCACCCATCTAAAAACCCATGGTTTTGACGAATTTTGTTTGCATGCTCTTTTAACCATTGCAACTGTTTATGAATTGATTCGCTGTGATCGGATAAATTCATACAGCACATGCCTTCAAAATCCTCGCAACCATGACCTTGAGCTAATAGCAAAAAGTCAATTGCCGCTCTATTCTGCAAAATTGCGTGGCGTAAGCTATTTTGATCTCCTAACAGAGTTTCTATTACCTCAGTGGTGACTTTAGCTTGTTTTTCAGCCCAACAAGCTAACCGTCCTATCTCCTTCAAAGCTCTGCCTGCTGCTGCCCCAGGTACAAACATGGATAAAAACACTCTCTCAGTGCGATTAGGGAGTAAGGTAACTTCATCATTGCAATTTGGTGGGAGACCCGTGACCGCCCGTTTTGTACATGCGGCATTTTCTCCCTTGGTCACATTTTTCCACCAGTTTTGATTTGGGGCTAACAACGTTAGTTTGCCAAGAACACATGGACCACCTATCGCATTTTTCGGAATTCCCTGCCATGCCCTGTCACCACATATCAAAAACACGTTTGGCGGCAAGGCTTTTGGGGTGCCATTGTTCCAAATTTGCTGTTCCCCTTTTGTTCCAACCCCAAGGGCTCCCAGTCCTTGTTTTGATGTGTCATTTGTGCCACAAAATGCACCTTTATGTCTATAGTCATAGTAGTTTGCTTTCGGAGTGACGTTTGTCCATCCCATCCAATTAAATGTTCAATAATAATTTACGCCAGTAAAGGCAGGTCCTCCAAAAAATATGCAGGTTTGAGTCCAGTTCTGGGAGACATTTCCAATTCTCATTGATCCTAACAGCTCTAATTCTTGAGGGTCCCAAGGCAGCGTAACATTCAGGCTATTAAGGAGCGTGGCACTACAATTACTAACACTCTGAGAATTAGTGCAGTTCTGCTTACTATACTTGCTGAAGTCTTCTACCTTAAAACCAGGCACTCCTATCAAACATGTCCGAAAAGGCTCTGTAGCAGAGGCAAGCGATAGACAAAAGGCTTGTTGTCCTGTCTTATTCGCCCAGGTGACCCACATGTTTTCCCTAGGTTCAATCTTGTGGAGCGTCATTACCGCCGGAATCAATATCCCCAGGGTCAGGATCTTGAACATCTTGATTGTCAGGCGGATCATGTCGAGTCAGAGCAGGTTTTACAGCTCGACTAGGCACCCACACTGGACCGCAATCTGTGGAGACACACATATAACCTCGACCATTAAATATAACAGGAACAGGCCCCAACCAAATTCCAGAGACTGGATCTTTATACATCACTTTGAGTTGCGGGAGTATTGTTGTACTATTGAACTTAAGGTTTTGATGGTGACTCATCACTGGCGGTTCCTCTCGATCACCCATGAGACAGAGAAAGTTCAATGTAAAGAGCACACGATGTAGCCTTTGCTGAGCATCTGTCTCTACTCCCTTTTGTTTACCCAGATAGTCCTTCAATACTTGATGAGTGCGTTCCACTAATCCTTGTCCCGTAGGCGAATGTGGGATCCCTGTCGTGTGATCGACTCCCCATCTTAGCAAGAACTTTCTAACCTTTTGACTAACATAAGCAGGCCCATTATCAGTTTTAATGCATTCAGGCACTCCTAATACAGCAAAGCAAGCAAGCGTTTACATACATGATGTGCCTTTTCTCCGGGCAATGCGGTTGCCCAGATCATTTTTGAAAATGTATCAATGGTCACATGTACATACTTCAAGCGACCAAACTCTGGGATATGTGTGACATCCATCTGCCACAACTCTTAACGCTTTTAATCCTTTTGGGTTCACTCCTAACCCTATTCCTGGGCCATGGCTCCCACATTTCGGGCAGGCTTGGATAATGCCTCGAGCCTCATTTTCTGTTAAATTAAATTGCCTTTTTAGCCCTTTTGCATTTTGGTGAAAATTCTCATGACTCTGCCTAGCTTGTTGAAATTTATCCATAGGAGGCACATGACACACTGGACTAACCAGGCTGTCAGCAAGTTGATTGCCCTGGCCTAATCCAAGGTCTAGCTAATGACTACGAATATGGATAACACAACAGGCAGCTGTTCTTTGGTCAAGTACAGATCGCAACCGAATAAATAAACTCCCCAGCCTAGGATTAGCTGTCTCTCTAAGTAGAGCGTCTTCCAGGCGTGGCACTATTCCAGCCACATATAATGAGTCTGTTACTACATTCAAGGGAGTGCTTAGCCAGTTGTTCAAGGCCCACACTACTGCAGTTAGTTCCAATGTTTGAAGGGAATCTCGAGGTTGTCCCTCTATGATATGCTGACACCATTGACCCTTTTCCTGCCAAACACAGGCTGCACGCCGCAAGCATTTGCCTGCATCTGTATACACAGTGATACCATCTGACAATGGGTCTTTCCGTACCTTGGGTCTTTCTAGCCACTGATTTCTTTTTAGAACTTGCCATAATTTCCCTTGTGGCTGTTGTGAATGCACTCTCCCACTGTAGCCTAACAAGGCCTCTTGCGTGGCAGCGTCATTGCGCAGCCACCATTCTAAATCTACAGCGTTAACAGGTATGCTAATATCCTCTGGTTCTTTACCATTGATTTCTATGATTCGTGATCTTCCTTTTCATATCAATTCACCTACTGCTTCAGTTCGCGTTTGAATGCTCGTTTTTGGTTGTACACTTAAGAATACCCATTCTAAGACATTGAACACATTCTCTTTTGTTACCTTCCCTTCGCATTTGTCAGTGGCATCACCAAAGAAGGAGAAGAGAGTAGCAAGTTCCCCCTTTTTGTTTTGCCATTGACAAATGACTGCATATGGTGAATCTTTCCCATTACATATTATCAAAGACACTGGCAACATTAAAATGCGTCGAGATGACCACGTCGATTGCAGTTTTTGTGCAATTTGTTGTAGTGCTGCTTGCTGCATCGCCGTCAGAGTAACACCGTCGGCTGGATGATTGCTTCTCAATAATTCTGTTAAGGGTGCAATGTCAGTATTGGAGATACCAACACAGTTCCGCACCCATTGAATGTCTCCAGGCAGGGTTTGGACATCAGTCAGTGTGCGCAATTGAGTTGCGAGCTCGGTTTTTTGTGGTCGAATCTTGGAGTCTATGATAGACCGTGGTGCTTTGCTTTTGAGCTTCAGTCCTTTCTACTCTCAATAACATTTCTTCAATGCCTGCTCCTTTTGGTAGACTGACTAGAATTTGCTTGGTGGTCTTATTGGCATTGTCAAAAGCCAATACTTTGAACATCTGTTGTTTACCGCTGTCATCTAAATCAGGGTGATTCATGATTGCTTCCCACAGTCGGTCAACAAAGTTACTATATTTTTCTGTAGTTCCTTGCATCATGGTACCAAATGACGGAATAGTAGATCCTGGGAGGCCGAGAAATGCCTCTAGGGCAAGTTGCGCCGATCGCTGTAATAGGTTTGCTGGAAACGTCAATTGTACTTCCAAGTCACTAAATTTTCCGTGCCCTGTGAACATCTCTGCCGTGACTCCACGGAGGGGGTCTCCCTCCCCTTGTCTTCGAGATGCTTCATTCATAGCTCGTTGTTGCCAGGAGGATTCCCACAACAAATATTGTGTTGGAGTAAGCAACAGTCTCATTAGGTTACGACAATCATATGGACACATCAGATCAGCAGAAAAAATCCAGCTGACAATTTGTCGGGTAGCCTCAGATTTTAATCCATAAGTTGAGATGGTGGTGCGAGCTTGTTGTAAAATTTTCCAATCATGTGGCTCCCATTTGCCAGTATTGTTTACATGTACAACGGGACACGCGAGAGGTGGAGTTCCGCCCAAACTAGCGGCTGTTCCCCACTGTCCTTCTAGTATAGCGTCTCTAATAATGCCATTCCAGCGTGCAGTTCTCGGAGGTGTTGAGGGATTCACTAGCCATGGAGGCACGTTATCATCCTTCCTCGCCACACGTAAACCTAACTCGTCGAGCCGCCTTAAAACTGTCTGTAGCAGTTTGTCTGTGGGCAGTTTACGACTCTTGTCCGGGGGTGGAGTCGGCGGACCAGACGAGTCACTGGAGGGGGGTAGCGGTGGATACAAGGGAGGCGGAGTTGCTGGAGGCGGTGCTGTGGGCGGAGGGCGACACGCTGCTCCTCCCAAATCGATGAGATCAGTAGACCTTTCAGGCCCCTCCCCTATCGGAGTTTTCTGAGGAGGCGCTTCGGCATTTGCATTACTTTTCTGTTCTGGTTCCGCATCAGTGACTTCCGCTTTTCCCGAGTTTTGCAAGGGGTTCAGCGGCAAGTCTATACTTTTCTCAGGAGGGTCAGAGTCCTCATTAGCTCGAATTTCAGCAACAGTTTTACACACAGTCCCGGTCATTCCCTTTACCGCGGGCAGCCCAAAGAGCCGCGCAATAGGTTCAGGCTTACTTTCAGGTTTTAAGGCGGCCGCTCCTGGACCTAACATTTGAGCAGCTGCACAGGCTACTTCCCGCTCCGCTTTCATCGCTTTTAAAGTCTCTAGCACAGTATGCCACAACCCACGGACGGCTTTTATCTCTTTCTCCTCTTTTTCATCCCCCTCGATTGTTTTTTGCCACATCGTCCCTCCAAAATCTCGCCATTCCGAAACAGAAAACAGCATAGGTGTGTCAGAAAAATGACCCCATCGCTGTCCTAATTTAATTAACTTTATCAACAGTTTCGCCGGTACTTCATTATCTCTCTTAGAGAGGATTCCAGCGAGTAGCATGGAACTTATCAACAGTTTCGCCGGTATTTCACTCCCTCTCTTAGAGAGGATTCCAGCGAGTAGCGTGGCCGCAGCTTCTACTTGCATCACTGCGCCTGGGAGGCGAGAGGCCACCTCGCACCGTTGTCTGCTCCCGCCTTTGCGCCCGAGCAGCACTTCTCCCAGCCGTGGTTTCCCACTCCCCTCCTCTAGCTGCTTACCGCAGACTCGGAGAACTCAGTCCCGCTGAGCTATGGATCTCTGTGCATCCTCTGCTACCAGATGTCGGAGTGGGAGACGGACCCGGAGTAACGATGAGTCTCAATATGAGTATGGTCGTTCTCCCTTTATTCAAGTTCACACAGAGTATATAAAGACAGACAAGCAGAGCACGCGCTAGCAACAATTATACGATTGGCTTACAGTCTCTGTTCACACGCCTAGAGCGCTCACACAATTAGTGCAGACCTCTTGTCCACGCGCAGCAGATGTTTCTCTATCTCCCGGAGGCAGTACCGCTTATCACTTACTTATCATGTAGCTACTTCTTCATACTTCTGTTTCTCAAGGACAGTTCACAGCCTCCTCCGGGCTCTCATCCCTATCAAAGACTGGGTTGCTCATTGTAATCAAGTCATGCCCTTTTTCACTCAGCCATTCCTCCACACCCAGAAATACTGGAAGGATGAAGAGAAAGTAGTGGAACGTATTGAACAGTGTCGGGTTTCACAGAAGCTCAGAGTGGGAAAGGGAAAAGGTGTCGTTTGTGCTGTGTTAGGCGCCTGTTTATCTTGTGCACAACAAGAAGCTAAAGAAGCCCCTGCTCCTAATCTGATTTCTGCTGTAGAATATGCGACTCTGAAATCAGAAAATGAGGTCCTGAAGTCATCACTGGCATTTCAGAAGGAGACAGGAGAAAAACTAAAAACTCAAGTGGATAAACTTGTGAGTGAAAACGAGAAATTAGGAAATCGGACTGCTAGACTTGTAAGTGAAAATCTCCAACTTAAAATGTTACTGGAAAAAGTGACTGGGCTTTTAGATAAAATACAGCCCTCTGCCCAGGTCCAACAAATTCGTAAGTTAATGTGTAGTCCAAATTCTGGAACCCAGACTGGAGATTTTTGGTCTAACAGTGAGGATGATGAAGCGGATGACAGTGAAGAGACTGTCACTTTTAAATCCCAAGTTTTTCCTTTATGACCACTGGTTAAAACTGAAACAGCAGTCGATGATGATGAAATCCGTACCACTGTGCGTACTGTCCCATGGACACCCACAGAGTTGGCAAAATTAAAGGAGAAATACTCAAGGCGGCCAGGAGAGTCGGCTGTGGAGTATGTGTGGCGAGTTTCCTCTGAGCGGGGGGACAGAATTATGTTAAGTGAAGAAGAAGCAGGAGACGCTTCGGGACCAGGAGTGTTTTTAACCACTATGCCTGGAGATCGTAACTATTCCCTAACTGCTCGAGCAGCATATTGGGCAGGTGGTATGGATCCACGAGAAAGGGGGGAGCCGTTAGAAATCAGAGCTTCAGGCTACTCTGATCTGTCTGCAGCAGTACGGAAAGCAGCCTGTCTGCAAGCCATGTATGACAGAGAAGAGTTTCGGAAATCCCCAATGTCAGCTCCTATCAACCCCGATCGATTAGCCCCTCTCCTCCGAGGCCTTCCTGATTGCCTTAAGCCATTTGTAGTCAGCACTCAAGACCGCATACGAAGCGTTCGTGATGGTCGCAGGCGGAGCCGGCATCACTACATACCCACCTGGAATGAATATGTACAAGAAATTGACAGTTATGGGCGCCGAATGGGCTGGGCCAGCCTAACTGGTGAGAAACCCTCTGACCACACCCGAAGGGTTCGATAGATCCAAACCCATGCCCAGACCCCTAAATCTGATGGAAGGCTCAAGCCTGACAAGGAACGAAATGAATTGTGGCGTAAAGCCCTAGACTTGGGGGTACCTCGACAATTTTTGCACGGAGTCCCTACAGAGGATCTCCGTACACTAGTCCAACCTTTAACTAGAAAAAATAATTTGGCTGGGGAAAAAAGTCTAACCAGGAAGTCCCCAAGTCGTGATGAAATTGTGCCGTCTGCACCAGAACCTAATTTGATTGATCTGTCAGAGTCCCAGCCAAAAAACTCCTATCCCCGGGGAGGGCAGTGAGCCACCCTGCCCGGCGGGTATTAGCAATTCAATGGCTCTCTAATAAAAACTCTGAACCTGTTATTACCATTCCTGTTGGGCCTCGAAAAATGTCAGTAAATTTTATCATTGATACCGGAGCCCAACTGTCTACAATCACTAAAAAAACAGCACAACTTTTAGGTATAAGTCCTACCAGGCGCAGGGTCAACTTTACAGGAATTGATGGTGTGGTAAAATCATGCCCCACTGCAAAAATTAACCTCTGGTTGCCAGGGGAACAAAGACTAACCAGGACAGAAGTGTTAGTCGGTGCTGCGCGTACTAATCTGTTAGGATTTGATGTACTGCGTGGACGAATGTGGAAATTCCCAGATGGAACTGTGTGGAGTTTTGCAGGGCATGAAAAAGAATTAGGCACAGTGAAATTGAGTCTGTTAGAAACTTCCATACCTTTACCTCCCTCTAAAATCACTAACGTTCGACCGTATCCATTGCCTGCTGCAGCACTTGCAGGAATTGACGGGGTGGTATCAGATTTGGAGAAGAGAGGCATCATTAAAAGGACTCATTCGCCTTACAATTCACCGGTGTGGCCAGTAAAGAAACCAACCGGACAATGGCGTTTCACAGTAGATTATCGGAAATTGAACGGCAATACTGCACCCCCAACTGCTGCAGTTCCGAACGTTGCAGAAGTGGTAACCATGATACAAGGAGCTGCCCATTCTTGGATGGCTGCCTTAGATGCAAAAGATATGTTTTTCATGATTCCTCTCCTTGAGCAGGACAAAGAGCGGTTCGCATTCACGTGGAAAGGAGTCCAATATACTTTTAACCGACTGCCACAGGGGTATAAACATTCCCCCACCATTGCTCATAATGCTCTGGCTAAAGTCCTAGCAGAAGTTCCTGTCTCAAAAGGATGTACAGTATACTAATATATTGATGACATCCTGATAGGAGGAGAAGACCAAGAAAGTGTAAAAGACATGATGAAAAACATCCGAGAAACATTACTCGATTTAGGGTTGGAAGTTCCAGACTTAAAGTGTCAAGGACCTGCACAAGAAGTTAAATTCCTAGGGGTCTGGTGGATTAAAGGAGCTGCTTCTGTCCCACAAGATACCCTGGAAAAAATAGAGCATGGACAAAATCCATCTAGCGTGAAAGAGCTGCAACAAGTCCTGGGAACTTTAAGCTATTGGCGTAAACACATCCCTGGCTTTTCCATCATTGCTCGCCCCCTCTATAGTTTGCTCAGAAAAGGAAAATCATGGGAATGGACTAGCCAACATACCAAAGCCCTAGAGTTATTAATAAAAGAGCTAAGGTTATTCCAGCAACTCGGCCCTATACACCCAACTGATCCTATCCATGTAGAATGGGGGTTCAGTGAACATGGTTCTCATTGCAACATATGGCAGAAAGGACCGGCAGGGCCGGAAAGACCATTAGAATTTAGCTCTCACTCCTTTAATGATACTGAGAGCAGATACTCAGACCTTGAAAAAGGTTTGCTGTCCCTAATGCGAGCATTGCAACGAGCAGAGCAAATAAGAAGAGAACAAAGTGTAATCATCCGAGGACCTTTCCGCCTCTTAGATGTGGTCCGTAAAGGAACAGCACCACCGGCTGGCATTGCCCAAAAACCCACAGTTCGAAAGTGGTATGCTTACTTAAAAGGCATGAATGAAATCACGCCAATCTCTGAAGGCAGTGCTAAAGTATCCAAGCTGCAAAAAGATATAGACAGTACTCTGTCGTTCCAATCCCCACCAAGCAAACCATCTCCAATTCAAGAAGCACCTCCACTAACGGAAGACAGTGATCTTACAAGGGTGTGGTTTATCTTACAAGGGTGTGGTTTACTGATGCGTCATCTCATCGGGAGAATAATAAGTGGAAATACAAAGCTGTGGCACTAGAAGTAGCGACAGGAGAAAGAGCGACTGAAACAGGCGAAGGTAGTGCACAGGTGGGGGACCTCAGAGCAGTCCTACTAGCTGCACAACACGGAGCTAGTTACATCTACACTGATTCATATGCTGTTTTTAAAGGAGCCACTGAATGGATAGGCCACCGGGCAGCCAATGAGTGGCAAGTGAATAGAGTCCCAGTTTGGGAAACCGATAGCTGGAAGCAACTGTTAGAGATAGGAAGACAGAAAGTGTTACACATTGGTTGGGTAAAAGGCCACGATCGCTCAAACTCAATCACTGCTCAGTTCAACCAACAGGTAGATAGCCTCACGCGGCTGCTGCAAATGGATATTGTCAGTGATGGTCAGGAATGGGAACGCCTACTAGAATGGCTGCATGTTAAGCGTGGCCATACCGGGCGAACTGACTTATATTGGGAAGGTTTAGCCCGAGGGTGGCCTGTGTCAGTTAAGCTGTGTGAACAAGTAGTAACTGCCTGTTCCCAATGTCGCTTACGACTCAGTAAAGATCACCCAAGTAAAGCGCCTCCTTTACACATTCGAGACAAGAAGACATTGTGGCATTCCTGGCAAATCGATTATATTGGACCCTTAAGAATGTCAGGTAAAAAAAGATATGTCCTGGTGGGAGTGGAGATTATCTCCGGCCTCACTATGGCCACTAGCTCCAAATCAGCAACAGGGGAGGACACAGTAAATAGCCTAAAAGGATGGTTCAGCACACTTCCTCTCTCTGAAGAAATCCAAAGTGATAACGGTTCACACTTTACAGCTACAGTAATACAAGATTGGGCCAAAGAGGAAGGGATTCGGTGGGTATTTCACACTCCCTACTATCCTCAGGCCAATGGCATTGTTGAGTGCACCAATGGATTGGTCAAGCGTTTTGCAAAAACTCATGAACCTGGATGGCATTTGCGATTAGACGATGCCATCCATCAACTGAATAACAGATGGAGTGGCGATGGCTGCCCTAAAATGAAGGCTTTCTGCGTGTCGGCTAATACCGTCCCTCCAAACGTTCCCACTAAACCAGGAAAATATTCTGGGAGATTTTACCCTGGACAACCTGTGCTGGTGAAAATGCCTCAAATTGGAATAGTACCAATGGTACTAGTTACTCCCCAAAATCCCCAGGACTGGGGGCCAAAGATTGTTCAGAGAAGATACACCGGATCAGCACCCGGTGGATCTTGCCTTTCTTCTAACCCTATTGGTCAAGTAAGACCGAGCATATTTTCTTTTCTTTGTGTGTTACAGGAACCTTAAATGAACTGCACGTGGACAGACGGATTGGTCTACGCTAACCTTGAGTGCCTCCAAGGAATCTTGACACTGATTCTGGCAGTAATATTATTCTTAGTGTGTACGACTATTTGGAGGCCCAAGTTCTAAAATGACGAACCGGCAAATCGAATTAATGCTATTCTGTTTTACCCTTTTCTTCCCTGTTGTTTGTAGTGAAAGAGACCCAGAGTGGCCATGGTCTCAAACTTTGATCAGACACAGTGCGAGGACAGGAACATCGAATGGAAAGTTAAGTTTGGCCACTGTAGTTATACATGACAACAGAATGTTCTCAAAAAATGAGTGGACCTGGAACAATTAGTATCCAATCCTGGAGGGTAAGGCAGGAGAAGAAATTCAAGTAGGATGTCGAATGGTCAACGGTTCAACCCATGAGAAAGCCACCAGAATAGTGGTATTTCGCCCCAAGAACCCACACTCAGTAACAACAGAGCATTGTATCACCGACAAGTGGGATTGCTAGTATAACTTCACTCTCGCAGAACCCACTTTCATAACCTGTCGTTGGCAACAACGTGAAATAGTGTTGCTATTCGAATTCAAAATAGACATAGTTGAACCTGATCCCACTACACAGCCTAACCTAGCTCCACTATTTGAAACTCCTGACAGTGACCACCCTGAAACCTTGCTAAGGGAACTTAGAAATTTGCCCCTTCACACCACCGTCTCTGATAATGACCCTTGGCACAATGCATTGTCAAAATATACTGCAAGCATTAAAAAGGAAAAGAATTTAAATCTCTCTATTCTGGTCATACAAGTGAACTGGTCATATTCTGGTCATGGAAGTGAAATATACTCCAGAAATAAATGGAGTTGGAAAGAATCACTCCAAATGGCTAAACTTGAAGTCATCCCCGGAAAGGAAATACAAATTAGTTGCCGAGTAATCAATGGGTCTACTCATCACAGACCAACCGAAATTAAAACAATCTACGTAGACTCCACTAAACCAGAAAAACATAATACTGAATGCTATAAAATAATAGAGACAAATTCAGATTGCTGGCACAATTTTACTTTTACCAAGCCTATTGTATTGTATTGCCTGTGGGGTTACCAAGACACAGAGTTATTATTTGAATTTATGATTGACACAATTACGTCTGAACCTGCCCAAAGGGAAACAGAACCTACACCCCAACAAATTCCTGAAGGTGTACCTACTCAACCACCCATTAGTCTAACTCCTTACACCTTCAACATTGGCCCTTATGTTATTAAAGACACAGGTCAGCAGCAAATACTGTCTAACCCAACATATTCCCTCAAACGAGTAGAATTTTCAATGCAAATTAATATCTATGCAATCAAACCTACCTGCTCGCCATTCCTAGGTACGTCTTATGCCGGGTGGTCAGCATGGTTGCATAGACGAACCCTGACCTCTTCACAACGACTGAAGAGAGATGTGACTGGTTCTTAGGAACGGGATTGGGAGTCCTAAATAGTATAGATGCTGAAGTGCTTGCCCACAAACTAGTCGCAACCACTGCTGATCTAAACAGGTTGACACATCCCTACGGTCTTCTTTGTCAGCCTTGGGGAACAAAACATCTTTCAAGAACTATTTACAGAACAACAACTCTGGAAAACTATTAACAAAATACCAACTCTCTAGAACTATTGAAAAAACCCAACTCTAAACAACTATTTACAGCCCTTCCTCTTGGATCCTCCTCTCCTTTACCACCGCCGTTCCCTCAGCTCTGCTGGCCCTGAAAGCAAAGCAAGCGGCAGGGCCCTTTGGCTAACGAGCAGTGCCCGCCGAGCAGAGCTGGGGTTCCCGAGCCGGCTCAGCGGCAGCAGCTGCTTCGGCTGGGGCTTGGCTCTGACGGGCATTCGATGGTCACAGCCCTGGGACACGCTGGGGAGAGCGGGACTCTGCCGCCAGTGCTGAGCCCTGGCTGGGCTCCGGGTGAGATTTGGGTGTCCTGGCCCCAAGAAACTGCTCCCATCCCAAAGCGGACGGGGGCTCAGGGCAGCGCGGTGGGGGCGGTTGTGCCGCCAGGACGAGGGCACCAGGCGCCGTATCCCTGCAGCAGAGACCACCCACCCCAGCCCCAACCCCAGCCCAGTGGCAGGAGACCCTCCCTCCCTACGGGCAGTGGGTGGGGAGCACGTGCCTGTGCTGCTGGGGGATCCGTGTCCATCGGCTCCTCCTCCTCCACATCCACCTCCATCTCTTCATCTTCAACCGGGTCGATCTCCATTTCTTCAGTTGTCCCCATGTCCACACTGCTGGGACCCTCCTCCAGAGCCTCCAGCGCAAGGTCACACATCCTGAGCCCAAAGGCAAGCAAAAAAGTGCATTCGTCCTGCCCTGGCCAGCAGTGGGACGGGGGCCTCGGCACCCCTGCCCCTCTCGCCACCCAAGGAGAGCCATGGGGCGATGGGACCCCTGGGCACATCCCCAGCAGGAGCTGGCTGGACCTGGGCGGCTCCTTGGCCACCAGCACCCACCAACAGTCCCGGGCCAGCGCCTGCAGCTGGAGGCTCCTCATCTTTTTCTCCTTCACTAATTTTGCATGCAGCAGGGTCTTCTGGATCTGCCAGAGCAGAGAGGGCAGGGGTGAGCAGCCCTGCTCCCTGCCCCGCGGGGCCCGGGCACAGACCCCGGCCCACCACGTGCAGACCCCAGCCCCACGCCTGCCTGGGCGCCCAGAAGCTCCTTAATCTGTGAAGCCACCCTTTGGGCTCGGTGCTGCTCCTCGTCCAGGGCTCGGCTCCTCTGGCTCCAGCCTGGAAATGGGCAGAGGAGGCATCGGCTCAGGCTCCGGGCAGCACCCGGCTGCTCCCGGCGAGCATCCCTGCGGCACCAGCCCGGGGCGCCCTGGGGTCTGCCGGGGACGTGTCCCCCTACGCAGGGATGCTCCATCCCAGAAGGGCATGAGCAGCCCAGGAGGGCTTCTGCCAGCCTCTGGCCTTGCAGGGCTTGGGGGAGAGTGCGAGCCAAGCTCCCGGCCCCCCGAGCTGCCCAGAGTGGGGTCCCGGTGCCATCCCCGCAGTGCCAGCTCTAGCCTGCCCAGGCAGTGGGGGTGTCCACCTCCATGGAGCAGGGACGTACCTCGGGCAGCGCAATTGTCCTCCTCTTCTGGGCTTTCATGATGCCAGGGAGCAAAACAGAGAGGGGAAGAAGGTGCTGGGACCTTCTTTATCAGCCTTGGGGAACCACCAATGGCTTTTATCAAATATATTACCTCAGTGGGAAGAAACAAATGAAAAGGACCACCATCTGATCACAAATGCACTTGATACGGCCCAAAACAATATTTCTTTGGGTCTTGGTTGTATCCAAGCCCAACTGTGGATGCAATCGATGGCAGCCGCATTTATAAGGGAAGGCGAAGAAAACACTTTGCCCACTGAAATTCGAAAAGTAATATGGGATAATGCAATTGAGTTTGAAAAGAAATTTCAGTCCTGGTGGTATCTGGTTAATTTCACCTACGATCCCACTGAGAGCAAAGCCACTGCTTTCGTCTTAACAATACTCAATGCTTCCGTATACACCATATACCCAATCATTGCGCTGGGGTTGAATCACCAAGGAGCCATACTCTATCCAATATAACATAGGGTGTGGGCACAACAAAATAAAAATAAATGGCAAACTGTTGATGTTGATGCATGCATCACACGAGACCAACAAGGATTCATTTGTGAGAGTAATACCCTCAAGGCACAAGACTTTTGTCTTGACACTGACCAAAATGTTTGTCATTTTGAGATACATCCTGATGAAACTCCAGAAACTGTGCTTGTATATATTGGGAAAGGGTGTGTCTGCATGAGATCTCCTTGTAGTTTTGTGTTTGTAGGTAACGTAGCAGTAAATATGAATAATCACTCAAATCTTTGTGCTTGTAACTTTACTAACATTGTTGGATGTGATTTCAATTATTCAGCTCCTGTCACATCTTACCAATTCTACAGTCTAACTATATGCTAATTCGTGATTTATTATTTGCCCCTATTGGGACGAACATTACATTGGTGAAGAAGCTGCTACAACATAATGACTTGAAGCGACTGTTGAAAAAAGCCCAAGAAAACGGACAAAAGACTCTGATTACTGTCCACCACAATGTCGAGGAGATACACCGAGTGTTGGAAAGAATCAAAAGGGATGGAGAACATGAATGGTGGGACACTCTTTTTGGATGGTCGACGACGACTACAGGAATCCTTAACAAGATGCTCCACCCTGTTGTTGTTTTGTTAATACTCACTGTACTGTGTTTTGCTTTGACAATCGCTTTGTATGTTAGACTTTGGATTATGATGAAAAATTTAACTCACTTGATAGCTCCACAAGATATACTTGTACTCGACAACCCTCACCACAAGAGCATCTGTGATATTCCCAATCAGTTTTGAATATCGTGGAGCTTGAGTGACTATAGTCACGGGGTAGATAATGTGGAATAATTCCTAAAATACAATTTTTATTAGAAATATATAGCATTGTTCACACATTAAGGAAAGGTATAAAATCGAAACATTTCCAGGGTGGAACACAGCAGCAGCTGGTATGCAAGGAATCCGCTACATCTATGACTCCCTGAACAATATTGCTTGCAAAAGCAACACAGAGGATGGAGTGGAGTGAAGATTCAACGGCCAAGCTCTGTGATTACGCAGCAAAATGGGAACAAAGTGATCCTATGGAAGTGATAAGCGGCATGCTTGCTACCCTGAGCCAACAGTCTGTCATGTGAGGCGAGAGAATTTTACGCCAATCATAATAAAGGTATGTATGACTAGAGTCACTCAAACTCCACCTTGAAGGTAAAAAATAATATAAAAATAACCCGAGAAAGGGGGGATGCTAGGGAAGACACCATCGTGAAGAGGTCAGGGAGGACCCCATCACAGACTGCCTTTGACTTGCAGGACCAGTCGAGGGGCTGAGCCTTTCTTCCCCCCCATAGGGACGCCTGTGGGTAAGACTTAGACTATACCGAGTGCTTCCTCGGGGAACTTAGAAATCTCTCTAGAGGGTTATTTTTGTTACATTTATAGCCAGGCTGTATTGTTTGGAACTTTGTCACGTGCTTTGTACCATTAACATTTTTTCTTTTACTTGCACGTGCTTTGCAGACTGTACTTATCACCGGCAAATGCAAAGAACCTTTATATTTGTTGCTTAAATAAAGTGCACTGTTTAAGTAGCTAGCCATTTTGGTTTCTCACTGAACGCGACCAGACGCTGAAGTGCGGCCATGCTAGTTCGTGAGCACGACTAGACTGAAGGTGCAGTCCACTGTCAGTGTATCCAGAATCGTGATAGTTTAATATATTAAACGCGACTGGACTGATAGTGGTGAATTGGGCATCCCTCAGGATTTAAACCTAGCCGCCCCTAGCCTCCCACCTCGGTGAGGAGTGTTAGAACGCAAGGGGGTTTATTTTCTGCGAAAAGTATTTTGCCTCTTCACGCAAGACTCAGCTGTCCCCTGTGGTCACCCCTAGACCCTCTCTACCCTTTCATTTCTTCCCTTTTCAGCCCTTTTGGTCTCCCCTGGGGATATAGCGGGGTAGGAGAAGTTTTGCTGCAGGGTGCCCTATGGCCTTCTCCTTTTGTGGGACACCTCTTCTGGCCCTGTCTCCTGCCTTAACCCCCCTTTTATCTCCTCCAGGCTCAACCAGTTCTTGGCACCTCCTTGGTCCCTTCAGGCCCATTCATCTCAACAGCTCCCGCTGTCCACACTGGACTGAGGGACACCAAGCTGCTCTGGCCTCACCACTGCCCAGTGACCCCCCTGGCTGACCCTGCTGGCTGTACCCCGGCTGGCGCAGCCCAGGACAGAGTTGGTGGCACTGCCACCAGACCCGTCCGTGGGCACGTTGGACTCCTGGGCCCTCCTCTGCAGAGCCTTTTCTCACATCCCCTGGCTGGAGACCGGGGGCAAGTCCAGGGCACGGGACCACGGAAAGAGCTTTGTCCTCATCACCTCTGTTAGGAGTTGCTGCATCCAGCAGCCTGAGAGAAGAGAGATGAGGCCACCGCAGCTCCAGGCCCGCAGGTCCAGCCAGCTGTGGAGCCCAAGGCGTGTTTCCAGCAGGCAGAGGCGCCGGTGCACCTATAGAACAGACGCACGTATATACGGGCAGCCACGCGGATCGGGCCCCAGCACTCCCACAAAGAGCACCAGCAGCCTCAGCCTGCTCCCCCCTCTGCCTGGTCACCACGTACCCCTTATTGTACCCCCGAGGCGAATTTGAACTTACATTGAGGGATCTTAGTTGTTTAGCCTAAATAAGCAAGTTTTAATTGAATAAATTACTTAGGGTTATAATACGGTGTGATTTGGGCTGTTTGCTCAGCTTTACTGAGCAGGAGCAGCTGGATTTGCTGAAGCCTTTAGGCTGCGATCGTTCTTTTCCTTAGTGATTTTCCCAGCAGCTGGTACAGTGCTGGGTTTAGTCTTCTAGTGTGGGAAAGTGTTTTGATAGCTCACTTTTTGATAGGAGAGCTACCAAGCTGGTGAGGGGTGTAGAGAACAAGTCATAGGAGGAGAGGCTGAGGGAACTGGGCATGTTTAGTTTGGAGAAGAGGAGGCTGAGGGGAGACCTCATTGCCCTCTACAACTACCTGAGAGGAGGGTGTAGAGGGGTGGGGGTTGACATCTTTTCCCAAGGGAATAATGACAGGACCAGAGGAAATGGTCTGAAGTTGCGGCAGGGGAGGTTTAGATTAGATGTTAGGAAGAATTACTTTACTGAGAGAGTCGTCAGGCACTGGAACAGCCCGACCGGGGAGGTGGTGGAGTCACCATCCCTGGAGGTATTTAAGAAACGTGTAGATGTGGCACTTCAGGGCATGCTCTGGTGCCCAAGATTGTAGGGGTTTTTTTTGTGTGTGTATGGTTGGACTCGGTGATCTCAGAGGTCCTTTCCAACCCTGACGATTCTGTGATTCTGTGATGTTTTGGTAGTGTTTTTCCCAAGTCTGGGACTTTTTGGTTCCCCGTGTTCTGCCAGCAAATGGAGGTGCACAAGGGGCGTAGACCAGAAGATATGGAGGCTCCAACCGTCTGCTGAAACCGCAAATCAACAAGATCAGAGCCAGCCTCCCTGGACACAGGAAGAGAATTCAATAAGATGTTAGAAGACCCCAGACCAAAAATCACCATTGGGCTAGAAGACACGTGGATGGTGTGTGAATGATGCGTGAGGGGCGGTGTGTGGGTCACAAGGGCACCATTGCCCAGGGACTCCTTTGTCTGGGGTCCCTCTCTTTGGAGGCACCCAGCCCGGGCTGTTCTTGCTCCTGTACCTTCCAATCAAATTAACTATTTTATAAAATCCAATGCCTGAGACTCTACCGCGGGAAACCGAGGGTTGAGCCTGAAGGAGGAAGCGCCTGTGAGTGAGTGATTGTGTGTGGAGAGACACCATGAACGGGGTGTGAGCGCTCAGGGGGCAGCTCCTGCTGTAACAGCTTAAATACCAAAAGCTGTAATGAACAACGCCTTGGGCAGGGTCCTACCACCAGAAGCGGTTCTACGGGGAGCCTTGAGTTGCAAGACCCCGCGCACACCAGCCCCGAGGCACCAATCCTGTGAGCGCGGGTTTGTCCCCTGGCACCAGCCCCGCTGGCCAAAGGTGGTCCCTCAGCGAATTCTTTGCATGTTGGCTACAAGCCAAGGCTGCTGAGCTTCCTACCTCATCATCAAGAGAAGTTTCACTTCCTGAAAGGAGTCAATGTCCCTCGGGCTCCTGCTCCCAGCCAGTTTAACCCTCTCTGCAGTTGGGCATCCTCACCTTCCGTGCCAGAGCACTCCTTGGTCACTAACTACTGTCACTGAGCAGTTACACCTTCACCTACCAGAACGGTTAAGAGTTGGACAGGACCTTAAATACCATCTCGTTCCAACCTCCTGCCCTGGGCAGGGACACCTCCCACCAGACCAGGTTGCTCAAAGCCCCACCCAGTACCAGCCGCTGGTGGGGCTTGCCATGCACCTGACTGACGCCTTTGTGCCAGAGGCAGAGAAGAAACTGGGACTGAGCCACCAGAGAGAGTGTGAGAGCAGCTGAGAGAGCTGGCAGGGTGCAGGGACACGGGCGAGGTGGGTCCCGCACTCTGGCCTGTCTACTGGCACATGCAGGAAAACTTGAAGACCTTTGGGGCTGCCCCGGATGATGCTGTGGTGTGGACCGGGACTGGGTTTATCCTGCCGTGTGATGCTGTGCTGGGCTATCCTGAGGAGCTGGAGGCCTTTTGAGAAGATGCTGAGAAGCATGCAGTTATTACGCAGGAGAAGTGTTGGGAACCCCCTGCCATAGAGGAGAGGATGTTCAGGGGACACTCACCTGAAAATCCAGTTGCTGCTCTTCTTGACTGCTCTCTGGGGAGCCCTTCTCTCTTTAGAATCACAGGATTGTCCAGGTTGGAAGGGACCTTTCAGATCATCAAGTCCAACCATTAACCTAACACTGTCAACTCCACCACTAACTCATGTCCCTCAGCACCACACCTGCCTGGCTTTTAAATACCTCCAGGGATGGCGATTGCGCCACTTCCCTGGACAGCCTGGTCCAATGTTTGACAACCCTTTCAGTGAAGAAATTTTTCCTAATATCGATCTAAACCTCCCCTGGCGCAACTCGAGGCCGTTTCCTCTTGTCCCATTGTCTGTTCCTTGGGAGAAGAGACCGACCCCCCCCGGCTACACCCTCCTTTCAGGGAGTTGTAGAGAGCGAGAAGGTCTCCCCTCAGCCTCCTTTTCTCCAGGCTGAGCACCCCCGGCTCCCTCAGCCTCTCCTCACAAGACTCGTGCTCCAGACCCCTCACCAGCTCCGTTGCCCTTCTCTGGACACGCTCCAGCACCTCAATGTCTTTTTTTTTTTCTGTGGTGAGGGGCCCAAAACTGGACACAGCACTCTACGTAGGACCTCCCCAGTGCCCAGTACAGGGGGACAGTCACTGCCCCAGTCCTGCTGGTCACGCTGCTCCTGACACAGGCCAGGATGCTGTTTGCCTTCTTGGCCACCTGCGCACCTCATCCACCCTGCACAGTAACAGACACATGATCAGGTGCTCCTCCTGGTGCAGGAACACCTTCCCATGCAGACATGGAGTCACACAGGGTAACAAATCTCCTCTTCTCCCCACTAATGTTTCTCCAGGAACTTCTTCTCTCATGCCCAGAGAAGCACAAACATGCATATGGAGCACCCCCTACATGCACAGAGGTGTCTGCTGCAGTCTCCCCACTCCTTCCCTTTCACCCCTTGAGCCTCTCCCTGCACCCCCTGTCCTTCTCACGCCTTGACTGCTCCTCCAAAGCCAATGCTCTTCCACGTGCCCAGGGGCTGATGCCCCCACAAAAGCAGATGTGACACTTGAGCAGAGTAGACCAAGGAACTGAGGAGCTGATGTGGCTTTAACACACTTCTCTGCTTTCCTACGAGGGCTGGGGCAAACGGAGGAGCTCCTGGAAAAAGCAACTGATGTGGCAACAGTTTTCCAGAGCTGCTGGGCCAGGGGAACATCCGCCATGCAGGAATGGGTGAGGAAACTGTGTTCCCCACAGCCTGAAAGGCCCCTTCCCTGTGAGGATGTGTGAAGGACTTTTCAAACTCAATACCCTCAAAGTTGAAAGGGATTTTGGTGGCAAATGAAGGGGAGGTGGGGGTGCAGAGATGCTCCCTGTTGCCTTCCAGCCTTTGGACACATCACAGGCGAGGTCTGGTAGAGGGGGCCAGTGCCCCTGGTCATGAGGAGGGGGCCTGGCCATTGCCCCCGGGTCTCCACTTAGTGCACTCCTGCTCTGAAAAGATAAGGGCTTGTGCCCTTATCAAGTGGACCCGCAAGAGAAGGAGACCACAAGAACAACACAACACTGCTTGAGGTCTTCAGGCCACCCCCAGCATCCTCAAAACCAGTCAGCAAAGGCTTCACTTCTGGTGCCAGAGCCCTGTCCCTGGCAGGCACCTGACTGATGGAGATGGAGACCAGTGGAGATGGGACCACCTGAAGGAAAAGACTCACTCCAAACACAGCTCTGAGATCTTGGGAGGCTCTTGTGAACAATGTCAGCTGCAGCAATAGCAGCACTGACCAGAAATGACGGCAAATCTTGCCATTGATGGCTTTTTCTGCAAACTGCCTTTTCCCTCTCTTTTCCAAGGGCTCTCTACAGCTGTGTTACATCCAGCTCAGCTACAAGGAGCCTGTAGAAGCCACTGTAAACTCCAGGGTCTGCCTCTTGATGAGGTTTGGTGCTGCAGAAATCCACCAGTCCCATATACTACATACAGGTAACTGCTACGGAGCCAGGCATTACAGCAGGTAAGAATGAAAGCCTAAATATAGGCAGCATTTTCCGAGAAGAATGCCCAGGACTGTCCTCTCTAAAAACTGCTGCTGGATGGGTTGGTGGGGTTTGACAAGCTGAAGATCTCCTCAGAACCTTTCGGAGGACTTCTAGACTCCTTGAAGTCCTCTGTCAGTGTCGGCTGGAGCACAGCTCAGAAAGGTTGCAATGGGGAGCCAAGAGATTGGTCGGTGTCCTCAGCAGCAGTGTCAATGCCAGCAGGCTTCAGCTTCTACGTTGGAGAAAACCAGGGTCTGTGCCTGGTTAAAATATTGTCTGTGGGACAGAATTTGGAAGGTCATCCCTTGGCTCAGTAAGACCCAAGGCATTTCCAACAACTTGGAGAGACCCTGACGCCTGAACCAACCCGTCTGCTTGGGCTTTCAGCGGTGGGAAGCAGAAAAACACCAGGAAGTGCTGAACACCTCCTGGTACTTGATCCAGATTATTTCTATCTCCGCTGACAAAGCCGTTGCCCAGTGGGATGTTTGTCCACTTGTCTGTTCTTCTGGTGCGTGTTTTCTGCTCTCAAAAGAGGGGGAGAATAATTGCACTTGTTGGCACGGGGCTGTCAGGACTGCAAAACCCTGCAGGCTGTATGAGACGGAAAACGACCCAACCTTGGAAGCAGGAGCCAGGGTCTCCCTGGAGGTGCCAGCCCAAAGGCCCTTGGGCTGCCCTGGAAGGGACCTGCCCGGGCCCTGGGAATTCCTGGTGCCTCAGCCATGGGCAAGGGCTGCTCCCCTGCCTCAGCGCTGCCCAGCCTCCAAGGGTCCCACCGAGGGTCTTCAGAGCCAGCGCAGGGGGAATGGCCTGTCCCAGCAGAGCTGGGGGGGTCTCTAGGAGCTGCCTTGGCTCAAATGCCACCACAAGGACAAGCTCCAGCCCTGCCCGTGGACTGCCTTGACCCTCTTGGTGTCAACTGGACCTGCCCATTGGTGTTTGGAATTGGCGCTGGCTTTGCTCTGGGGCTTGGCCTTTGGGCTTCTCTTCTGGCTGGTCACCTCCTGACCTGTAAGAGCCGTTGTGTGATGAGACCGTCAGCAACGGAGGCTGATGAGAGGTGGTTGGCCCAAAGGCCCGGCAGGGGCTGCCTGAAGACTGGGCTGGCACTTGTCCATGAGGACGGGCTGGGATTTTCCTTAGCACTTCCGTACATCCAGATCTCTTTGGGAAGGACGGGCACCACTTGCCCCAGCGTCCCACAGACAGTCTGCAACGCTCTGGGCAAACCCCACTTGTTCAATGAGGGGATGGTTGGGAAGAACAGTTTAGGACAGGAAGGAAGTGAAATGTGTTGGGATTATTAGCTTTTGGGGTATGTACGTATGAAGCTGCGCCCACTTTAAGGGGGCTCATCCCCATCCCCACTGCGCATCCCGTTGCCATGGCCCGTGTTCCATCTGCAACTGCCAGTACCAGGCGACGGGCACAACTCACCCTTCTGCCCTGCGCCCCACAGCCCTTCTGCCCTGCTCCTTGTGCCTTGAACCCATAACCCAGCCCTTCCCTTCCTGCCTGGTCCCAGCACCTTCTTCCCCTCTCTGTTTTGCTCCCTGGCATCATGAAAGCCCAGAAGAGGAGGACAATTGCGCTGCCCGAGGTACGTCCCTGCTCCATGGAGGTGGGCACCCTCCACTGCCTGGGCAGGCTGGAGCAGGCACTGCGGGGATGGCGCGGGGACCCCACTCTGGGCAGCTCGGGGGGCCGGGAGCTTGGCTCGCCCTCTCCCCCAAGCCCTGCAAGGCCAGGGGCTGGCAGAAGCCCTCCTGGGCTGCTCATGCCCTTCTGGGATGGAGCATCCCTGCGTAGGGGGACACGTCCCCGGCAGACCCCAGGGCGCCCCGGGCTGGTGCCGCAGGGATGCTCGCCGGGAGCAGCCGGGTGCTGCCCGGAGCCTGAGCCGATGCCTCCTCTGCCCATTTCCAGGCTGGAGCCAGAGGAGCCGAGCCCTGGACGAGGAGCAGCACCGAGCCCAAAGGGTGGCTTCACAGAGTAAGAAGCTTCTGGGCGCCCAGGCAGGCGCGGGGCTGGGGTCTGCACGTGGTGGGCCGGGGTCTGTGCCCGGGCCCCGCGGGGCAGGGAGCAGGGCTGCTCACCCCTGCCCTCTCTGCTCTGGCAGATCCAGAAGACCCTGCTGCATGCAAAATTAGTGAAGGAGAAAAAGATGAGGAGCCTCCAGCTGCAGGCGCTGGCCCGGGACTGTTGGTGGGTGCTGGTGGCCAAGGAGCCGCCCAGGTCCAGCCAGCTCCTGCTGGGGATGTGCCCAGGGGTCCCATTGCCCCATGGCTCTCCTTGGGTGGCGAGAGGGGCAGGGGTGCTGAGGCCCCCGTCCCACTGCTGGCCAGGGCAGGACGAATGCACTTTTTTGCTTGCCTTTGGGCTCAGGATGTGTGACCTTGCGCTGGAGGCTCTGGAGGAGGGTCCCAGCAGTGTGGACATGGGGACAACTGAAGAAATGGAGATCGACCCGGTTGAAGATGAAGAGATGGAGGTGGATGTGGAGGAGGAGGAGCCGATGGACACGGATCCCCCAGCAGCACAGGCACGTGCTCCCCACCCACTGCCCGTAGGGAGGGAGGGTCTCCTGCCACTGGGCTGGGGTTGGGGCTGGGGTGGGTGGTCTCTGCTGCAGGGATACGGCGCCTGGTGCCCTCGTCCTGGCGGCACAACCGCCCCCACCGCGCTGCCCTGAGCCCCCGTCCGCTTTGGGATGGGAGCAGTTTCTTGGGGCCAGGACACCCAAATCTCACCCGGAGCCCAGCCAGGGCTCAGCACTGGCGGCAGAGTCCCGCTCTCCCCAGCGTGTCCCAGGGCTGTGACCATCGAATGCCCGTCAGAGCCAAGCCCCAGCCGAAGCAGCTGCTGCCGCTGAGCCGGCTCGGGAACCCCAGCTCTGCTCGGCGGGCACTGCTCGTTAGCCAAAGGGCCCTGCCGCTTGCTTTGCTTTCAGGGCCAGCAGAGCTGCGGGGAACGGCGGTGGCAAAGGAGAGGAGGATCCAAGAGGAAGCGCTGTAAATAGTTGTTTAGAGTTGGGTTTTTTCAATAGTTCTAGAGAGTTGGTTTTTTGTTAATAGTTTTCCAGAGTTGTTGTTTTGTAAATAGTTGTTGAAAGCTGTTGTGTTGTTAATAAAGAGTTGTATGTATGTTCTTCAGACCCAAGCTCTCTCTGTGTTGCCTTGGCCACCCGCGGCGTTTGCAGAGCTGTTGTTTCCTCTTGCTGGGGGTTCCCGGGGCTGGAGGGGGCTGGGGGTGCTGGCACGGCCGCCCCGGGGGCAGGGGGTCCCTGTGCACAGAGGGGTCCCGCTGACGCAGGGGACGGCACTGGGCAGCAGCGGGGTTCACGGGCTGCTGGAGAGTGGTGTCCCCAACAGCAAAGAGGTCCCCAGCAAAGCCTGAGCTCTGAGGTGACTGACCCCTGCCGTGATGCCATCAAAGCAGCAGGACACCTTCTGCTCCCCTTCCTGCTGGAGGGAAAGGGACTCATAGGCCAAAAGGCAAAAATCTTGAAGTCTTTGACCCTGCCCACGCCCAGGGCTTTGCTTCTCCTCCTGCCTGGCTTTCCCCTGTGCCATGACAAGAGAAGAAGTCCCAGGCAAAGCCCTCCTTGCCCTGCCGCCATTCCTGCTGTTGGCAGTGGCCCCGGCCCCTGGTCCCCACTTGGGGCGACCCGGGGAGTGGGTAGCGCAGGCTGCGGGGGAGAGGCTGCGGGGGCCTTTGGGGAGAGGGGGGTGGGGAAGCGGTGCCCTGGGGCACGTAGGTGGGCGCAGGGTCCCTGGCCGTGGGGTGCGGGGAGCCGTGGGCGCTGGCAGAGTCCCGAGGGGGCGCGACGCTGTGCGGTGCGGGGGGGGCAGGATGCGGGGAACCGCGGGGGGCCGGGGCTGCGGGCACGGGGCTGCCGCCGGGCGCTCGTTACCCGCGGCCCCGCCGCCTCCTTCATTAGCCGCGGCCACAGCCGCTCATTAGCGGCGGGCGGGGTCGGGCGCCCTCCTCGCGGAGGCGGGCGGGGGGCGCTGCCGGCCGTGGGGGCGCGGGCAGCGGCAGCGGCGGGGCTGGAGCCCGATCCCGATCCCGATCCCGATCCCGACGCCGGGCGGAGGCGGCGTCGGGGCCCCGCCGTGCTGCCCCTCGCCCTGGGGAAGGCTGCCCGGGCGGGGGTCGGGCTCTGGGGTGCCCGGACGGGGCTCTGGGGTGGCGGGCTGGGGAGGGGCCGCTCCCTGGCGTGTGGAGGCGGGGGGCGATGCGGGGCCCCCTCTCTCCCTCCCTCCTGGCTGGCTCGGTGCTGGGCGTCTGTCCCCGGTGGGTGCCGGCTGCCGGGGCTGAGCTGGCCGTGCCCCCCCCGCCTGTCCCTGCCCCACACGGCCCTGCCGCTTGCTTTGCTGCCAGGGGCAGCAGAGGTTGTTCCTTCTCAGAGGGATCAGACCTGTGTTGATAGTCGGTGCCAAGGAATGGGGTGCAGAGAGGCTCTTGCTTATACCTGTTGCTATCACGACCAAGGGCGGCTGACTTTGTTCTTTGCCCCGTTGGAGGGTCGGGAACGGAAAAGCAAAAGCTCCTAAGAGGTGGGGAAAGAACGGGGGTCCTCCACTTACGGCCTTCTGTCCTGACCCCCCTTCCCTGCTCCCAGGAAACAGGGAAGGCAAAGATCCAACAGAAGCCCTTCCCTCCCCAGGACAGCCAGTCTTGCTTGATCTCCCAACCATAGGAGAAGGACCCCTCATTCAAAAAACCCCACGGAATCGCTACGCGGGGGTGGCTACCGACGCCCACGGAAAAGACCATCATATTCGTACTCCGTGGATAATCCCGTCCTTCTAATCCTTGTATTTTACGTGTATATGTCCTGCAGGTTATTAGAGGAAGCAACGCCGGCTCCATGTAAACTTTGACTCTATGGATTATTGTGTGTGTGTCTTTTGTTTGGTTATAATTGTGATTTTTATGTGTTATAATAGGGAAAGGTGTTTTGGGCAACCATCCTCATCACCCTCAGCCTCGCTGGTAATACACGAGGGGAGGACCCCCCCAAATTTAGCTTAGGAATTGACACAAGGATTTATACGTACATGGAATGATACTGTGGCCCCCACTACATCAGCCCAGGAAGGGATTAGAATGGGACTGCTTTCCATGAATTTCACTCACTGTCTATGAAAGTGGAACAGAGGAATTTGTCTGGGATTCTACCACCCGTGCGAGATGTTAACGTCAACTGTGTCATGCAAAAAATGAAACCTCAGAAGGGATGGTTACCGTTCACAGAAAAGGATCTGATATGGGTCCCTCCCCCTAATGTGTCCCTGGACACAGCTTATGAAATGGGACCCAGTGTGACGTCTCGTGGCCATCAAAGAAAGGAAATACTCCAAAGAATAGAGTAATGCAGCAAGAGGCGGGAACTGCTCTCGGGAACTGCCTAAATTATCCCTGGGACCCTCAGAGACACCCCACTCCCACTGCAATCAGTGACCAGCTTGTGTTTGACTCTCATTTCAAGTGGGACTTGGGGTGGTGCCTCCAACTTCCTGTGGAGGAAGAAGAAGCTGTGGATATGGAGCTGGGGAGCAGCGGGGCCGACATCCTTGCATTAGTGGGCCGAAAGCCGTGGGAGGTATAAACAGCCTGTGAGAACACGGATCCTGAAGAAGATGTGGTCTCAGAAGAATGCCAACCTAAGCAACTGCGGGGCACGTAACTGTCTCTTTGCAACTCTGTAATGGTCACGACATGAAACATGAAATAAGGAGGTAGACGTGCAAAAGCACTAGCTCGCGTTGCGTTATGCGTGACGGAAAAGTACTAACCCGAGGCCATAAGAGTATTATAAAAGATGCATGGTCATAGCAATAAAGGTCTTCGCTTCACCCTCCGGCGGAGTCCATGTTGCTAATTGCCACAAATGGTGCCCTGTGTGAGGCGCGAATAACCGAGTCAAAAGAGACTGGCCGGTGGCAAGCCCCATGGAACTGAAGTGCTGCTGAAAGGAAGCAGGAGCCGGCTTGAATCATCTCTTCTGAGAGAGGTGAGCCGTGGGGGACTATGGAGAATAATGCATCTAGTGAAGAAAAATCAGTACTTAAATTGATGGAGGGTCTTTTACAAAACCATGATGTTGCAGTCGACCCACATTCGTTAAAACGGTTGAAACGGGTATTTGTAATGTGCCCAGGGGTAGACACTGCTTCCATTTTCACCACAAAGGTATGGGATGAAGCTGGTGTGAAACTTTGGGATAGAGCCACACGTTCAGACAAGTTGGCGGGGGAGCTTTTAACTCCTTGGAGAAAGGGCCTAGAAATGCTTAAAAAACAGGAAGACGCTAGGCGCACAGAGGGAGGTGAGCACTGCGGTCCAAAAACGGAGTCGCCCGCTCCCGCGGCTACTTTGCTGTGCCCAGACCTGGAAGATCAGCCTGGGGACCCTTTTGACCTGGGAGAAGTTGATCCCGATAAAGAACCCAATCTGTTCCCCCCCGACCCACACAATAATTGGAGAAAGGTTCGGCAGGAAGCATTAGCAGCTGGGGAATTAGCTGTAGCAGAAAAAATTGTTGCACCAGTAATTTATGAAGAGAATCAGGTCCCGAAATGGGAAGTTCTGAATTTTAGTATTATGAAGGAACTCCGAAGGGGAGTGCTTGATTATGGTTTGTCATCGCCGTACTCCACCTCCATGTTTGGTTCCATTATGAAATCATATACTCTGACCCCCATGACTGTAAAACCCTTGCGCAGCTTATCCTCACTGGTACACAGTATACTTTATGGGAGGCTGCGTGGAGGCGTCTCTTAGAAATGCAGCGCCTAGGGTATGTGGACTGGGGTCCACGCGACCCTGCTTTTGCCATGACGATGGAACATCTAACGGGGACGGGTAACTTCCAACCACCCCATCGCCAAGCTCAAGAAATACCACGAGGTGTGCTCAATGATGTTAAAAATCTGACCTATCGAGCATTCTTAGAAGTCCCCGACGTGGGAAAACCGCAGAAGTCCTTTACGGAAATCAAACAAGGTGCGAAAGAATCCTACGTGAGTTTTATAGATCGGCTGCGAGAAAGCTTAGATAAACAAGTACCCAATGAGCAAGCCCAAAATACTATTTTACTAAAATTGGTGGTAGAAAATGCTAATACAGACTGCCAGCGTGTATTGCGTCCTTTAGAAAACCCTAACCTCATTCAAATGATAGAAGCATGTAACTGGATAGGATCACTGGAGCATACGTTTGAGGTTATGGCAGCAGCCTTTGCTACAATGACAGCTGGCAATCAAACATGCTTTGGCTGCGGGCAGCCAGGGCACATTAAGAAACATTGCCATAATGCACAAAAGCCTAAACTTCCAAACATCTGTCCGCGATGTAAGAAGGGTAGGCACTACGCAAACCAATGCCGCTCGAAATACGATAAGGATGGCAAGCCCTTATCGGGAAACCGCCAGCGGAGCACGCCTGCCTGGGACCGGGCCAGGACACAAATGGCTCCAGGATCATCGCCTCTTCAAACCCTTCCAGCCTGTGTGCAAGAACCCGCGGCAGTGCCGGAGTGGACCTGGCAGCCGCCGAATCAGTAACTCTTACAGATTCCTCCGTCTCCCTGATACCTACTGGTGTCCATGGGCCATTAGGCGGGGGTAAAAGTGCCCTGCTTTTAGGCTGATCTTCCACCACGTTGCAGGGTCTGTTTGTTCTCCCTGGTGTCATCGACTCGGACTACACGGCGGAAATAAAAATCATGGCCTGGACTCCGACACCACCATGCACCGTCGGGCTGCCTGCATTGCGCAACTTGTTTACTTTACTGCTTGTCCCTCTAAAACGAGCCAGACAGAAAGGCAGGGCTCGGGGTTTGGTTCCACCGGGCATCCGCAGATTTTGTGGACACAACCTGTTACTACCGGTTGGCCGGTGATGAAATGCAAGCTGCCATTGCAGCAAAAAGGCTACATCTGTTTCGATGGGATTTTAGACACTGGAGCTGATGTCACAGTCATTTCAAGGGATCGATGGCCTACAGACTGGCCGTTAACTCAAATGTGTAGAATGTTAATGGGCATAGGTGGACATGCCATACCCTTTCAGAGCAAACATTTAATTCAAATTGAAGGTCTTGAAGGCCGTGTGGCCTCGGTTCGCCCCTTTGTGCTCGCCGCACCTATTACCTTACGGGGTCGTGATTGTATGAGTCAGTGGGGAGTAAACATTGGGTCACATTTTTCTTAGGGGCCGCTGCAGTGCAACCCACCTTAAAACTTACACGGAAAACTAACAATCCTGTCTGGGTGGAGCAGTGGCACCTGGTTGTAAAAAGTTGCACCACCTTAATGAATTAGTGGAAGAACAATTGAAGGAGGGACATATTGTCCCTAACTACTAGTCCGTGGAATTCACCTGTTTTTGTTATTCAGAAAAAGAGCGGGAAACGGCGTTTATTGCATGATCTGCGCAGAATAAATGATGTGATGGAAGACATGGGCACGTTACAACCCGATATGCCGTCACCCACCATGATCCCCCAAAATTGGTGCCTCACCATTATCGATTTGAAAGACTGTTTTTTTACTATTCCCCTACACCCAGACGATGCACCAAAATTGGCGTTCTCGGTGCCGTCACTTGACGTAAGTGAACCTTACAGGCGCTATCATTGGACAGTCCTCCCTCAAGGAATGAAAAATAGCCCCACCATATGCCAATGGTTTGTAGCTAAAGCCCTGTCTCCTGTTAGGAAAGCCTTTCCTGATGTTGTACTTTATCATTATATGGATGATACTCTTGTTGCGGCGCAAGCTCAACAGACTATGCAGGACGTGCTTAAGATGTTATATCAGCAAGTACAAACTGCAGGGTTACAGATAGCCCCCCCAAAAATACAACAAACAGCACTCTGGAATTACTTAGGGTGGCGAACTATGGAACAAAAGATTGTTCCGCAACAGGTAAAGTTGCAAGTAACTGTGAAAACTTTAAATGATCTGCAGAAGCTCCTGGGGGCAATAAATTGGATCCGTCCACTGTTAGGTATACCGAATCACGAACTGAGCCCCCTGTTCTCCCATCTTAAGGGAGACCCAGCGCTTTTGTCACCAAGAAGCCTGACTTTGGAGGCTCAAGTCGCCCTAGAAAAGGTCTCCCAGGCTATAGAGAGCTGCCAGGCAAACAGAATATACCCAGAGGTGTCCTTTCAACTGCTCATTAAAAAACCCCACTTCACAGCCATATGCCTTAATTTTGCAATGGGATGAGAATCGACCGGACCCTCTGGCCATTATTGAATGGGTTTTCCTCCCACACCAACTGCAGAAAACAGTTGTAACCCGACCGGAGTGTTTTGCCATGCCAATAATAAAGGCCAGACAGCGTCTGTTGGCGCTAGTGGGACAAGAGTTCTCTCGCATTATTTTGCCAACAGATACTCAGGTACTGCAATGGCTTCTTCAAACTTCAGTTCTTTTCCAGACAGCAACAATGGAATTTCCAGGGGAATTAAGCATACATAGCCCGAGCCATAAACTGCTTCAACAAGACTTTACGCTATATGAACTCCCGAAAGTTAGTCATGCGCCTCTGCAGACTATAACCATCTTTACAAATGGCTCCGGCAAAACCGGCCGATCTGTTATAGTATGGCAAAACCCTGAGACGAAAACTTGGGTTTCAGATGTGTGTCGGGTTGAGGGCTCTCCGCAGATCATTGAGCTTGCCGCTGTAGTTCGAGCTTTTCAAAAATGGAAAACCCCTGTAAATATAATTACTGACTCTGCCTATGTGGCCAGGCTAGTGCCACGCTTAGAAAATGCTTGCTTGAAAGAAACTTCTAACCCATTGTTGTATTCACTGTTATGGCAATTGTTATGCTTACTAAATGATAGAAAACATCCTTATTTTATTATGCACATCCGCGCGCATACCAGACTTCCGGGACTGTTGATAGAAGGAAATCGCTGTGCGGACGCTTTGACTCTTGCAGCGCAAATAACACCGCAAGCAGTCGAACAGGCGCGTCTTTCGCATGCCTTCTTCCGTCAAAACGCAAGGGCGCTACAGAAGACATTCTCCCTCACCTCGTCACAGGCAAAAACCACTGTTACCGTTTGCCTAGATTGTCAGCGCTTCCACCCCTCTCCGCCAGCTGCGGGCGTTAACCCGAGGGGTCTTACCGCCCTGGAGCTGTGGCAGACAGATGTGACTCATTTCCCTGAGTTCGGTCGTCTGAAATATATCCATGTCTCTGTGGATATGTTTTCTGGGGCCATACATGCCACTTGTCATACTGGGGAAAAGGCCCGAGACGTTATTAAACACTTTTTGCTTGCCCTTGCAGCCCTTGGCGTCCTGCACGCAGTACGGACAGATAATGGCCCTGCGTATATATCTCAAAGACTGAAATTATTTTTCCAAGACTGGGGCGTCAAACATACCACTGGTATTCCTCACTCCCTGACCGGTCAAGCCGTCGTCGAACGATCTCATGGCACCTTGAAACGCTTGCTAACTAAACAAAAAGGGGGAATTGCGGACATGGTAATGTCTCCACAAGAACGCCTGGCTAAAGCCCTATATGTATTTAATGTTTTAAATTTATCTGTTAATATGGAATCTGCAATCAGTCGCCATTACGCGTCCTTACGGGCAGACAGGGACCCTGTAGAAGGCAAAGCGCAGGTGTCAATTCATAATCTTGAGTCTGGGGCTATAGAAGGTCCATTTCTGTTGATAACCTGGGGGAGAGGGTATGCTTGTGTTTCCACAGGTAATGGACCATGGTGGGTTCCAGCAAGGTGTGTTCGTCCGTACCAACAACATTCGAATCGGAAGGATTGAATGAGCCTGCTCTCCTGGTTCGGGTTATCTGCCCGTGCATTAACATCCTTGCGAAAGCTGGGGTGTTGACTCGCAAAGCAGAGCAATGCTACTTCGGTAGCGCTTTCTGGGCTATTGTTAGAGGTAGACTCGGTATGGCATGCAACTCTACAAAACAGAGCTGCCATAGATTTTTTGCTTCTCGCGCATGGTCACGGGTGTAAAGATTTCGATGGTATGTGTTGTATGAATCTATCTGACCGTTCTGAATCAATACGTAAGAGCATACAGCAGATCATGTCAAATGTGCAGTGTTTAAGAGTATCTGAAGGGTGGGGATGGTTAAATGATCTTTTTAATGATTGGGGTCTAACGGGTTGGATGCGATCAGCCTTACAAATTGTGCTTTTCTGTATCATCATCTTTTTGTGTATTATGATTTGTACTCCTTGCTTGTTACAATGTGTACAGCGTTTGATTAACAAAACACTAGCTGCAGCTTTTGTTGTAAATAAAGAAGGGGGAGTTGTGGAGGAAGAAGAAGCTGTGGATGTGGACCTGGGGAACAGCACTGATGACATCCTCGCACTGGTGGGCAGAAAACCATGGGAAGAGTAAAGGGAGCAGCCAGTACACAGCTCCTGAGAAGGACGAGCAGGCGACGTCCGCGTGCTGTCTCTGTGTATACCATCCATGGAACATGTTGTGAAAACTATGATAAGGTAGTAGCAGTGGGAAAGTACTGATGTATTTTGTGAGACTAGGGAATGGAATAATACTAGCTGGGTGTTGAAAGATATATAAAGAGTTTTGTGATGCTAATCAAGGTTTTCGCTTCACTCTCCGGCGGAGTCCCTGTCGCTAATTGCCATAAGGGAGAGTTGAGTGGGGTTAGTTAAAGCTAATGGTAGAAGACATATCCATGGCATTTTGGTTTCCAAAAATAATTTCAAAAGATGCTGCTTAATTCCCCCATTCACCTTCTCTACTTTCCCTGAACTCCGGGGCTTCCACAGAGTACGGAAATCTCATTGTATTCCTAAGGCCACCACAACCCCTTGAAGAATTTTTCCAGTAAAATGTGTTCCTCTCTGTGAGTCTATTGCCTCTATTACTCCCTATCTAGGAATTATTTGTCCTAAAAGCACTTTAATAACTGATCCCATAGTTGCTGAAGCAACTGGAAATGCTTCTGGCCACCCGGTTAGCTGGCATACTATTACCAAAAGATCCTGTTCAGGGAAAGGAAGAAATCTTCCTGTTCAGGGCATTTCAGTAAAATCCACCTGACATCGTTGGAATGGGCCCGAGGTCGCCCTCCTCTAGCACCTTCCCTTGTAAATTGACCTTAGCACAAATTAAACAACCCTCAATTGCCCTTTTTGCTTGTTTTGTGAGCACGACTAGCAACAAGTGATAAGGACATAAGCAATAAAGACACGCAGAGCAACAGACACAGCAATCCTCTCCCTTTGTTCATGAACAAACTAAATCCCTAGGCACAAACGTTCAGCATCTTTGTGTCATGGGCCTGCACTCAAAAAGGACACTTTTCTTCTCCAGACGGACACCAACTGAGGAAATAACACTCTCGGTAATGATGCTGAGGGGAAGAGGGATTGAGATAGGGAGTTCAAAAGTGAGCATGTCACACCTTGACCTGTGGAGGGGCTACCACTTCCCGTTGCAGGAAAACATCTGAAAAGGAGCATTTGCCTGGCAGTTTCGCCTTTAAAATGCTACAGGCACATTAACAGGTGACCCCATGAAGATACTGGAAGGAAAGAGACAGCTCCAGCTCCAATTTTTTTGCAGCCAGTTTAATGTTTGCATGATGTTAAGGGTTGCAAAACCAGTTTGCCATTAAGCAGAGGCATCTAGAAGCAAGTGCTTCCTCCCACACCAATCTAAAGCTTGTATCCATCATTATTGGGGGAAATTGGGACCCAGTTACACTCGTACCAATCAGGAAAAACCTTCCTAGTTTTTCAGCTTCAAGGAAGTAGAATCGCTGTCATCTGAAAGGTATTCAAGGGGAATTTCTCTACATTTGTCTGAGCGAGAGTGAAAGGTTTTTCAGTGCAGTTTCCACCCAAACACTTTCCCCAGCACAAGCTTTGGGAATCACCTGGAGAAACGGGTGATGTTTCTGTCTCCAGGTGTGACTGGTGAAGAAGGAACGCTTTACGGCCGATGAAGAAGAGGATTTCAGCTTTCAAGCAGCAACTTCTGGACACTGCAATGGGGGAAAAAAGGCACTGGGCTTTCCAGGCCACACCTCTAGACCTGGACTGCAATTCCACAACCACGCTCTGCCCTTTTGCAAAGGGACAGAGTGCAAATGGCAGAAAAACCTGAGGCACAAGCGCTCAGGAAGAGGCAGAGCAAAGCCAGAGGACGCAGGCAGAACTCCGAGGGGACACGCCAGCTGGTCTGATGCCGCCACTTCAGAGCTTCTGGGCATCCTCTGGGCACAGGAGGGGAGCTGGAGGGCAGTCCCGCTGCCCCAGGGGCTGCCTTGCTCTCTGGCAAGCCAAAGGGCCGCCCGGCATGGGGCCTGCAGGGCCTCATGGGCCACCCTCCCAGACACAGAAAGGTCCGTTGGTGACGTCACCGGCCGGCCGTTGGCCAACTGGCACCCCTGTGGCTGACCCACAGCTCGCTCAGCAGCCAGAGATTCCTGCACCAAGCCTGCTTGGTAGAGGAGGAGGCGGCAAAGGGAGGCCAGTGCCCACATTGGGTGGGACGAGCGCCCACATTGAGTGGGCCCAGCCAGAAGGGGCTCCTCGGAAGCCCGGAGGATGCCCAAGCACCGAGAGAAACGCAAGTGGGCTGCGGCCAGCAGCAGCGGCAGCAGCAGCGATGGCCAAGGAGTTGAGCCCATGGAGGTCGACCCACCCCTGAAGAGGGAGAAGGAAGAGCCCATGGAGGTCGACCCACCCGCCAAGAGGGACGAGGGAGAGCCCATGGAGGTCGACCCACCGGCAGAGGAGCCAATGGAGGTGGATCCCTCTCCCGCAGGCCTGACGGGGCACACCTCCACCGTGGCCAGGCTGCCTCCAGCAGCAGCGGGCCCAAAGCGCCGCAGGACCCCCGCCGGCTCAAAGGGACCCTCCGCAAAGCCATGGTCCAGCAAGCGGCGCCGGCCCCGCGGCCGACGCTAACCGTAAGTGGGCCATCCACACCGCCATGCGGCAGGCTCAGCAGGAACATCAGCCGGCTGTCAAGCCGCCGAGGAGCCCTGCTTTCCCTCCCCACACCCCCGCCCCTCAGCAAGGGGGGCTATCTCCTCTGCCCTCAGGCCTGGGCAAGAGGAGAGGAGAGGAGAGGGGCTGCCCTCTTCTGCCCGGCAGCCCCACAGCACCAGCACCAGACCTTACCGCTCCCGACAACTCCCCGAGAGGAGGCTGGAGCCAGGGGGCTGTCGCTCTCTTCTCCCAAGGCACGAGGGACAGGACAAGGGGAAACGGCCTCAAGTTGCGCCAGGGGAGGTTGAGAGGGGAGACTGGGAAAGAGTTCTTCCCTGAAGGGCTTGACAAGCATTGGAACAGGCTGCCCAGGGAAGGGCTTGAGGCACCCTCCCGGGAGGGATTTCAAAGACCTGTAGATGTGGGCCTTAGGAACGTGGTTGAGCTGCGGACTTGGCGGTGCCAGGCTAACAGCTAGACTCCATGAGCTTCCATTTCTTTTCCAACGTAAACGATTCTGTGATTTCTCTTTCAGAGCCGCGGGGAAGAGGCGAGGAGAGGGGCTGCCATCTTCGGGCCGGCAGCCCCATAGGACCAGGAGGAGTCCCTTGGAGACGGCTGAGACTGCTGGAGAGCGTCGGAGACCACCAGAGACCGGCGGAGACCACAGGACACCATGGGAGACCACCGGAGAGGATCAGACACTGGCGGTGTCCTGCGGCCTCCGGTGGTCTCACACTGGAGACCGTCGGAGTCCGCTGGAAACCGCCAGAGTCCATCGAAGACCACCGCAGACTGCCAGCCACCGGTGGCCTCCGATGGTCTCCAGCGGTGTCCGGCGGTCTCATCAATGGAGACCACCGGACACCGCAAGAGAATGCTGGGGACCATCGGAGACCGCCGGACACCGCTGGAGACCGCCGGAGAACACCGGAGACCATCGCAGAACACCAGAGACCGCCGGAGACCGCCGGAAACCACTGCAGATCGCCACAGCCTGTTGGACTCCCCTGGAGCGCCACCCAGGTTATTGGGGCCTGGAGTTGGCATTGTTTCAGGCTGAGGATGAGAAAGCCAGTGGCAGGGGGCTGTCCTCAGCCAGACCTCGCCTCAGCTAACGCATGGGTGGGGGAAAAAAGCCAGACCCACCCTGGCCCTGCGCAGAGAACAGCAACAGATCATCAAAGACAGCAGATGCCAGAAACATTCCAGATGCAGAGACAGCTCTTCCTTTGGAGAATCAGAAGAGTTCCCTTCCGAGAGAAAGAAGTTTGGCCAAGACTGGCCAAGAAACAATACAAAAACCAATCAAATACAATAAAGAACCGCTAAAAACACAATCAAAAAGCCAGGAGAAAGGGTCAGCCCTTGGCATTGCACAGCTTCCTCCAAAGCATCCCCACCAAGCTCCTCATCATCGACCTCTATGAGGACTGGATGCCAGCCATGGAGAGGAGGAGCAAGCAGGCCGACGCGGGAGAGCTGAAAGCGTAAGTGTGGGCAGCAGCCTGCCTGTTGAGCAGGAGCCCTGAGCGCTGGCTGAGAGCACCTGGAAAGCTGCGCAACACAGCCGCTGCCTCCCACCTGCCTTGGGCAAGCTTTGGCCATGGCTGTGGGCAACGTCTGCTTTCTTCACCTTGTGCTCCTGTTCCCTCAGGGTGGCCGAGAACTTGCCAGCAGCACATGTCCTCCTCCTGAAGCGGCTACTCCCCGTCCTGCAGCACATCGGCCACAACGCCTGCACCAGCAGGATGAGCTGCAGCAACCTGGCCATCTGCCTTGGGCCAAACCTGCTGAGCCCACCCAAGGAGGACCTGCTCCCGCTGGAGGTCCCGCTGGAGGGCACTGGGAAGGTACGCTGGATGGAGCAGCCGGCTGCAGCCTTCCCGGCCCAGCAGAGCTTGGCGGTTGAGAGGTGCCTGGCTGCCTCCTTCCTCTCTATTGAGCAAATGCTGGTGGGGAGGGCTGGGCTGGGGGGGGGTGGCTGCCTGGAAGAGCAGCCCCACAGCCTTCTGCGTGGAGGCAAGGGTGAGGAGTGGGAAAGGCTGCTTGCCACCTTTTCAGCCACCTGCCCTGCAACCGAGGCTGTGATGTGTGCAGCTGAAGGTGCTGGTGGAGTTCCCCATGGAAAAGCCCTGTGAAATCTTTGGGGAAGAGATGGCCGGCCCTTCCAGTCCTTCAGCTGAGGAGTCGCCAGCACCCACGCACACAGCCACAGGTAGGAGGAGGGACTGAGCGTTGTCACAGCCCGAGCGGAAAGCTGGTCTAGGGCTTTGGGTGGCTTTGGCTTTAGCTGTTGTCCACTTCCAACAAGTCACTTTGCTGCATGTGCTTTTGCTTCCCAGAGCTGCCTTTGGAAGAGCAACGGGACCACGCAGGCGAGGCAGACGTGGAGCACGAAGCAAAAGCCTTCCTGGATGCACCACCCTCTCTGCTCGTCCTCCAGAAAGCAGCAGGGGTAGATACGGTGGAAGGATCGCCAACGGCAGAGGTAGGGCAGGTCCACAAACTCTGGGACAAGGCGTCTCCTGGAGGAGGAGTTCCTGAGGAGTCCAAGTAGCTGCTCTGCCTCTTCCTGGTATTTCAGCTCTTGTGCCTTTGGGTGGGGCTTGTTCATCCCCCTTGGAATGGTGCCTTGTAAGTAAAACTGGAAGGGGTCTTTCTCCAATGCGTTAGGCACGTCCTCAGCCAAAGGACAGGCCTACAAAAGACCTACAGAAGGACAGCTTCCAGAAGCAAAGCCACCACAGAAGGTGCTGTTGCACCAAAGGGACACGCGCAGAGCTCTGTCTCAGGAGGGTGAAGAAACTGCAGCAGAATGAAGCGGGCAAGGCTCTTCTTGCCTGGAGGGGGACCGCAGGCTCCCTGCTGAACGGCCCCCCAAATGAACTGAGTGTCACACCCCGCTGTGAACACTATGTTCCCCCGGGAGGCCCCTGGGAGAAAGGGCTAATGCAAACCAGACCAGGGATCTTCTCTAGTGAGCGATTCGCCCAGCAGTGGCTTACTCCTCCAGGACGTCCCTTGTCACCTGCTAACGCCAACATTTCTGGTTTAGGCACCCGCCGCTTTGCCTCCAACCGCCCCAGAGACCACGCAAGACTCCCTGGGATGCGCCCAAGAACAAAGAAGGAGCCTTTCAGAGGAAAGAAGGTACAAGGAGTCAGCTTGGGTTCAATCAAGAACTGGTTCACCCAGCTGATCCCGGCTAGAGCTATCTAACCATGCTGTGGGATGGAAAGGATTGCAGGCTCCCTCCAGGAAACTGAAAACCCAAGAAAAAGAAAGAGAGAAGAGGCCTGCTCAGGGGAGAGGCACTGCCAACAAGAAGAGACAAGAAGGAAGAGAGAGAAAAGACGGGCACTGCAACAAAGCGGCAAGGTCCAGAAGGTGCAGAAGCCCAGGTGTGTCCCAGGCTCTGCTGCTGCCCATCTTTCCCAACTCTGAGAACTGCTCCAAGGCAGTGCAAGTCCGCTGGCAAGGGAGGGCGAGGGATGGTGCTGCGCAGGGTTGGGAAAGAACTCCATGGCAGCTCCCCAGGGGCTCCCGATGGAGCCCTGCTGCGTGGCACAGGGCCACCGTGCATCTCCCCACACGCACAGTCTCTGAGGGCACTTCCCATGGGGAGAAGGTGCCAGAGCCATCCCCTGCTCCATGCCCGCAACAGCTCTCTTCTGGGCTAGAAACAGCTCCCTGTCAAGGGTGTTTCCCACAGAAAGGGGAAGCAAGTCCTGCCTCTTCCTGCCCTTGGGCTTTCATCAGGGCTTTCTGACTCTGTCCTTGTAGGTGCCCATTTCCTGTCACCGGCTGAACCCCTGCAACTCCTGGGCTCCTGCACCTGATGTCCCGCACCATTCCCGGGGTTCGGGTGGCAGCGAGCACTGGCCGTCATGAGCTGAGGATACCTAGCTGTGAGAGTGCAAGAGTGGGAGACTGAGGAGAGCTGCTGGCGGTGAGCGACAGCTTCCCCTCCCTTCCTCTCTGTAGTGACCAGACTGTTATGCCTGGAAGAAGCCACCTGAGATGCCTCACCTCAGCTGAGGCATCTCAGCTCCTGAGATGCCCAAGGAAGGGAGGGGAAAGCGACGGATGCGAACAGCAGTGAAGGGAACACAAGAAGTGGACTAAACATTCCCTTTCTTCTTCAGGGATCCCTCCCCAGGCAGGCGGGAAGCCACAGAAGACCACAGCCTGGAGAAAGCCCTGCCTCAGGTGGAAGAGGAGCAGCAAAGGCAGAAGGAAGAAGCGTTCCCTCCTAGTGGGTGTCCTGGCTGCTCCTGGAAGGGAGGGAAAAGCTGTCAGTGCTCCCCAGTGGCCCCAAGGGAAGCGGTGGGGCAAGCCCTTTTGGAAGGAGAAAGGTCCACAACCTGTTGTGTGGGGCAGTAATAGGGGTGTGTGCTGCATGGCTCTGTTTTGAGCAGGGGGTTCCTCCGGCTGAGCTCCAAGGGTCCCTTCCCAGCCTAAGTCATGCCCTGGAGCAGTAGGTGAGGGAGTGGGGACAAGGCCAGAGAAAGGGGATGCATCCAGTGATGAGGCAGCACGAAGGGGAGGCAGCCGTTACCTGTGGGCATGGTCCGAGTTGAAGAGGAAGGGAAAGCAAAGCTGTAGAAGGACACGGAAGGCTAAAGGAGAAGCACATGAGTTTGCCAGCCCTGAGAGATCTCAGTTCATGCGAGAAAGCGCTTCTCCTGCCTCTCAGTTTGACACCAACGTCAGTGTTGGGGGAGCCGGGAAATCCCGGGGCTGCTGCTTGTGGACGGGGGTTGTTCAGTGACCTCCTGGCTGTTCCTCCCTTCCCAAGGTGTGAGGATCTGGCCAAAGGGAATGCTCTCCTGCGGGAGCACCTCGAGAAAGCGAGTGAGGTGACTTCAGCCCTTAAAGGAGATGTTGGAAAACTGAGGGCGGATTGGATGAGGGCGCAGGAGGAGCTGGAAGCGAAGGAGAGAGAATGGCACCGGGAACGTGAGGTGAAGAGGGGCTGCGGGAATGTCCGAGGTGATGCCAGCGTGGCCTGAGAATGCGTTTTATTTCTGGCCCAGACACCTCGCTGTGAGAAGGTTGTGGCTCTGATGAGGATGTGCTGGTGTTGAGGAGCAGAAGACGGGACTGGGTTTCAGCACCCAGTGTCAGCAAATGGGTCAGGAGGGGTGTCAGCAAATGGTGGTGATGGAAGAGGCCCCCCTGCTGTGGCCGTGCTGCTCGGTCCTAAAGGCCAGTGCTGCTGCTGCTGGGTGCTGTCGGGCAGTGACACAGGAGCGCTCGTCTCTCTGGTAGTTCTTCAATCTCCGCCTGGAGCCGTGAGAGCAGAGAGGTCTGTGTGTTTTCAGATTGCGAGCAGCCAAGGGAAGACCAAGAGGGGCCTCCCTCACCCACAGCAAACGTCACAGCCATTTATCTTATTGCATTATAAGCCTTCCTTAATGCCGTGAGTGTGCCTGACCTACTGTTGAATGCTCCTCTTCTTTGTGCTGCTTTGTGGAAATCATCCCAACTGCCCTTTCTGGGCCATAGGATGTGCTCTTGGGTTTGGAAACGAGAATGTTTTTACATTCAGACCTTGTTTGTCTGGAGGGGCTTCTGCTTCTAAGCGAAGGCGTGTTAAGATCCCTCCTACGCTGAAATTCAAAGGGTTTAAGGTCAGTACAGTCAGAACCACCGGGCTGGTTTTCTACCACCTTCCCTGAGATAAGTGCTGCTGAGCCTCAAACAGGCTGGATTCCAGGTTCTCGTACACAGAAAGCCCGTTTCTGCCATTTCAAATAGCAACGTGGGCCCCTCGGAGGGAATGGCCGGGCTTCCCTTGTCACCTGGCAGAGCACAGAGAGCCCAGCCCAATGTGATGGCAATAACCGCATCTGAAATTGCTGCTCTCTGATCCCTGGCACACGGGGAGCTGCGCCCATACCGTCTGTGCCAGCAAGAAAAACAATGGATGGACAATGGAGGCTGTATCTTCCAGGAGGACAACAAGCCCCTGGTTCTGATGACACCACTCTCTGGCCCTCCAAAGTAAATATGCCAAAAAGGAGGCCAACACAGGCACAGCTTCACCCAGACAAGCAGCCAAACGCCCACCCAGAAGCACCAGCATTTTGGTCCCACCTGGATGAGTTTCTCTTGGCTTTCTTCCTTCTCCTCTGCCCGGATCCTCAGCGCTGCCCGCAGCCCCTCTTCTTGCTCCTCTGCTTCCTTCAGCAGCTGCTCCAGGGGGGCTTTCTCTGCGCAGAGCTCTCCATCTGTTCTTCTACACAAGCGCAGCTTCTCCTGGGCAGAGACCTTTGCTCTCTCCATCTCCTCCACTTTACCCGACAGAGCTCCATTCTCTTGCTCCAGCCACCGCCACGGAAGCACAGAGGAAATAAAATACAGTCAGGTTTACAGTCAAGAAGAGAGCAGCAACTCCCCATCCCCTGTGTGTCTCTGACATACTCCCAGTTCAGCGCTCCCAATCAGCACGTGAGGACAGACTGCCCCAAAGACCTGCCTGCTCTCACCACCATTTCCCAAGAAGGAGACCAACATTGTACTTAAACAACAGTGGGAGAACAGAAGAGGAGCAACACGGTAGTGAAAAGACGGGCAGAGGTGGAGCTGAGGGACAGGGGTCAGTGGAGGATTTGGCGGTGTGAGGTTAGCGGTTGGACTCGAGGACTCGAAAGGTCCCTCCCAACCTCCATGATTCTATGCGTCTATGATTGTCCCTGTCTGCTGCTGCCAGAAACAGCATCTGTGGTGGCCTTGCTATCACAAGGTGACCATACCTTCGCCAGGGCCATGGTAAGCTCATCTCTCTTTTGCTTCAGCAGATCCCTCTGAAGGTGCGATTGCTCCAGTGTCTCCCTCACAACCACCAACTCACGCTGTAATGAGGAATGTTTTTCTCCAAGTGCCTCCGAGTCCTTCAGTCTCTGAGAAGGGGAGAGACAAACAAGGTTTGAACATAAAAACATTCTCGTTTCCAAACCCAAGAGCACATCCTATGTCCCAGAAACGGCAGTTGGGATGATTTCCAACCCCTTTCTATTTACACCTCAAGAACGCTGGCATTTCCTGACCAGACCTGCATCACTCTTTGTCCTTGATGGAGGGGAAACATTCAGCACTGAGAAAGTAAAACAAGCTTCCAGAAATCACAGAACCTTTCCAAAACATTCAGGTGCTCACAAATTAACAGCTTCCTGCCTCCTGGTTCTCTCTCTCCTCTTTCCTACGCTGGATACCAGCCTGGCCAAAGTTCTTCTGGGGGTCAGACAGACGTTGAAAGTCCAGATGGCTATTCCCACAATCACTTTTGCCTTCAGCGGGGAATGGATCAAAGAGCCTGCAAGCTCTTTGGGGAGACGGCTATGAATTTCCCATCCAATAATCACAGGATCACAGGATGATTCAGGTTAAGATGCTTCATGCTGCAAAATGGCCCTTCTTGCCCCCAAGGCCTTCTGCACTCAGGCTTGCAAGGAACACCCCGGCAAGTGGCTGCTCAGAGGCTGACGACAATATCTACAGAACAAACATTTCAGGAAGGTGGTGTGAGAATAAACTGAAAATGTTGTACCAACAAATCACAAAGAGGAGGAGAATTAAACAGTAGGTCAGGCACACTCGCGGCATTAAGGAAGGCTTATAATCCAATAAGATCAATGGCTGACGGTAACCCAGACTTTGAAATTGCCTCCTGACACCGGAGGCTGTGCTACTTCTGTTTGCAGAGAGAAAGGAACCCCAGAGAGATCTGAAGGGAAGCCACATTTTTTCTGCAGGACATCTGGCCTCAGCTTCTACTCACCGGTGCGTGGCAGTCTTCATTTCCCCGAAACGGCGGCAGAAGGTGTCCACCTGACGCCACAGGCCGAGCAGACGGCCACGTTCACCCCTTCTGAACTTGTCATAAAGCTACAGATGCAGAGAGAAAAAGAAATGCCAGCTCAGCCTTCGCCGTCACTGCACAAGTCTTTCAGGTGGGAAAGGGTCACACCACCGTGGCCAGGTCTCCTTCAAGAACTACTCCAACAGGGCATTGGGGACTGAAGAGCCACCACAGGAGCAGCCTCAGCAGAGCTGCCACCCGACTGCACAGGAGGGAACACCCACCCTTGTCCTGCAGGAGGGGACATCAGCAAAGCAAGTGACCCTCATTCAGCATCTCCCCTTGCAGAGGTGTCTCACACACAGGTGTCTTGGGGGAGGACGACAAAGACAAGCCCCTCCAAGGCCACTCTCACATTTGCTGTCGGTGAGGGAGGCCCCTCTTGGTCTTCCCTTGGCTGCTCGCAATCTGAAAACACACAGACCTCTCTGCTCTCACGGCTCCAGGCGGAGATTGAACAACTACCAGAGAGAACTACCAGCAGCAGCAGCACTGGCCTTTAGGACCGAGCAGCACGGCCACAGCAGGGGGGACTCTTCCATCACCACCATTTGCTTCCATCACCACCACCCCTCCATCTCCCAGCCCTGTCTGCTCCTCAGCACCAACACATCCCCAACACCAGCACATCCCCAACACCAGCACATCCTCAACACCAACACATCCCCAACACCAGCACATCCCCAACACCAGCACATCCCCAGCACATCCTCAACACCAACACACCCTCAACGCCAACACACCCTCAACACCAGCACATCCTCAACACCAGCACATCCCCAGCACCAACACATCCCCAACACCAGCACATCCCCAGCACCAACACATCCCCAAAACCGCCACAACCTTCTCACAGGGAGGTCTCTGGGCCAAAAATAAAACACATTCTCGTGCCACGCTGGCATCACCTCTGACATTCCCGCAGCCCCTCCTCACCTCACGTCTGTTGCGTTAATAGGCAAAATAGTTTTGGCAGAAAATAAACCCCCTTGCGTTCTAACGCTCCTCACCGAGGTGGGAGGCTAGGTGCGGCTAGGTTTAAATCCTGAGGGATGCCCAATTCACCACTATCAGTCCAGTCGTGTTTAATATATTTAACTGTCACGAGTCCAGATACAGTCATAGTGGACTGCACCTTCAGTCTAGTCGTGCTCATGAACTAGCACGGCCGCACTCTAATGTTTGGTGGCGTTCAATGGGAAACCGAAACGGCTAGCTACTTAAGCAGTGCAGTTTATTTCAGCAACAGATACAAAGGTTCTTATGGTTTGCCGGTGATAAATACACTGTCTGCAAAGCACGTGCAAGTAAAATATGGTTTGTTCATGGTACAAAGCGTGCGACAAAGTTCCAAACAATACAGCCTGGCTATAAATGTAACAAAAATAACCCTCTAGAGAGATTTCTAAGTTTCCCGAGGAAGCACTCGGTATAGTCTAAGTCTTACCCAAAGGCCTCCCTATGGGGGGGAAGAAAGGCTCAGCCCCTCGACTGGTCCCGCAAGTCAAAGGCAGTCCGTGACGGGGTCCTCCCTGACCTCTTCACGACGGTGTCTTCCCTAGCATCCCCCCCTTCTTGGGCTAGTTTTATACTATGTTTTACCTTCAAGGTGGAGTTTGAGTGACTCTAGTCATAAATACCTTTATTAGGCTTGGTGTAAAATTCTCTCGCCTCGCTTTTAAAGGTATAGTTTACGAAAAATTCAGGGCGCAGACTCAAGGACGAGTGGTTGCACCTTGGAGGCGGGTAGCCTTCGGGCTGGAGGTGTGTTTTGGTATTATAATGACATTATAATGAGCAAAGTTCGCACAAAGGACAGCATTTTGTCAAAATCTGACAGACTGTTGGCTCAGGGTAGCAAATATGCAGCTTATCAGTTCCATAGGATCACCTCATTCCCGTATCTGCTGTATTCTACCCTGGAAACGCTTCCATTTTATACCTTTCCTTAATGTGTGAACAATGCTATATTTTTAATATAATCTGTAGTAAAACAGATAAGAAAAGGAATGAGAAAACTAGCTCACGTGCCAGTTCAAACCGGGAAAGGATGGGAATTAGACATGTTCTCGTGGTTGCCTGGTGGACCATGGGTTAAACGCATGGTGGTTTTCTCCCTTTGTGCGGTAGCAGCTCTGATTTTTGTACCATGTAGGATACCTTGTTTCATGCAGCTCATTCAGCATGGAGTCAGAAGAATGCAAGTCGTAGCTGTGCCCAGTGACCCAGAATTAGCTACAAGGGGACCGAAGATGATGGCTCTGCAAATAGCTCCAAAACCAAAAAGAAGACAAGAAGAAAAGGTCCAATGAACGGTGACTAAAGGTTGTAAAGACAAATAGTGAAATAAACAGAGGAGGGGCTGATAAGAAAATAGGGATAAGAGTGTCTCCACAAACAGGGAAGTTAACGGAAATGGCAGGAGTGAGACAACCAAAAGAAGAGGAGAGTTAATTGAAGCTGCAGGAGTGAGATAACTGAAAACTAGGGGAAATAAGTGAAACTGCAAAAGTTGGACAATTAAAAACGGCAAAAGTTAAACTTTGATGTAATAGGCGGATCGAGAAGTCTGTACCTTCCAAGTACCTCAGCCAATGGGGAAAGGAAGAAGGTTACGTGCGGCCGGGGAATTAGGATAAAAGGGAGGCTGCGTCCTCCGGCAAATGGAGAGACCCCACAGGGATATGCCCCAGGGGACTCTCCCTTTATTCGAATAAAGCCTTTGCAGGACTCCTCTGTCTCCTTTGTGAACTTCGACCTCTGGCAACGGGATCTTCTGCACATTGTCTTGTTCCCTTTGCTGTTCTGTTAAACTGCCTTTGTGCCAACCCACCAGTTTCCTTTTTTCCCTTCCAATTCTCCCCTCATGGCCGTGGGGGGGCCGAGAGCGTGGCTGCCACGTGGTTCTTTGTTGCCGTCTGAGGCCAAACCACGACAGTCCTTTTTGGCGCCCAACGTGGGGCACTCGGAAGGTTGAGAGAACGACAGATCTGACCAGAGCGTGTTAAAATGTATGTGTTATATGCATTTATGATATTAGTCAATAGTACTGGTCACAATGTTGCTTCGTTTGTTCCCACGGCCGTGTTATGTAAATTCTGACATGCTCTATGTACTCCCCGTGATGATGTTTATCACCTCTGGGAGAGGGATCAGCATCATAATTTTGCCGTCCTGTGTGATATCAACTTATGATACGATAGCATCACTGTTCAGATGGTTACGCTGGGGCATTTATGCAGCACCGCTGTCCTGCTGTGACCTCGGACACCGTCTCTCAGAATTTATTAATAATCACACTCAGTCTATGGGGGAAGCGGGGGCTGGTGGTGTTCCTTTCCCCAGCTCTTTCACCTCCCTTTTCTATTTTGGTCCAGCTATGCCAGTTTTTGAGAATTTTGAATACTCTTGGGACATGCAAACCAGCTTGGTCCTATTGCTAGGTCTCCTCAATGTGTTTCAGTTCTTGTTTAGGGTTAAGCAACTATTTAAGACTCCCACCCAGAGATCTGTCCCGAGACTGGAGAGTCATGGGTGGCACGGGACGTGGGAGAATACGGACAGGTACCTAGAGAGCTTTTCACCTCCAACGGTTTGGGGCTTCACCCCCGAACAATTACAGAACCCGTTTGTATTTCTGGAGTGACAGGGGGATCCCAAGAGTTGACTGTACCGTTTTTAAATCTTCTTTCAGCTTCTAATTTTCTAACAAGTCCCGATCAATCAAGGGCTTCGGTGCCCCTGGCAAGTCCAAAAGCTGATGTGTCACCCCTTGCTTTCCACTCTTGAATGTTAAAGGTTTAAAGAAAGGTCTCGTTTCTGGCTTCCCTCTCGCACCAATAACTCTTCCTTCCAGTGTCATAACCTCATTCATAGCTCTTTGTATTTAGAACTGAAGAGGCAGCTCCTGGATCAACCGAGCATTCTGCCTCTGTTTCATCTTCCCCAGCTTAATTTGAACCAGAGGTTCTGTGGGGGAAGATTCCTCCGGTCCCCGTCAATCTCTAGCTTCTCTAGCTAGAGGGAAGAGTCTGGTTCCCCAGATCTCGGTAAAGATGGGCATTCGCATCTCCATCCTAACTCCAGAGAAGTTAGGGAATCCTCTGCCTCTGGGCTCCTCATCCTCATCCTCCATCATCCTCAATCCTCATCCTCTGGGCTGTGTCCAGTTTTGGGCCCCTCACGACAGGACAGACGTTGAGGGGCTGGAGCGTGTCCAGAGAAGGGCAATGGAGCTGGTGAGGGGTCTGGAGCACAAGTCTTGTGAGGAGCAGCTGAGGGAGCTGGGGATGTTCAGCCTGGAGAAAAGGAGGCTGAGGCGAGACCTTCTCGCTCTCTACAACTCCCTGAAAGGAGGGTGTAGCCGGGGGGGGGGTCGGTCTCTTCTCCCAAGGCACAGGCAATGGCACAAGAGGCAACGGCCCCATGTTGCACCAGGGAAGATTTAGGATGGATACTAGGAACTATTTCTTCACACAAAGGGTTTTTGAGCATTGGAACGGGCTGCCCAGGGAAGTGGTGGAGTCATCATCCCTGGTGGTATTTAAAAGACGGGTAGACGTGGTGCTGAGGCACGTGGGTTAGTGGTGGAGTGGGCAGTGTTAGCTCTATGGTTGGACTCGATGATCTTAAGGGTTTTTTACGACCTAAATGATTCCATGATGCTGTGACTTCTGTGACTGCACCCTCATGCTGAGCTCCACCCGGCTCTGCCCTGGCCCTGGAAGCCAGGATGAGGCCCAGGGGACAGGGGAGAGGCAAAAAGGTGAGGGGCCATGAGGAGACCACACTCCCGGGTCAAGAGGGTGTCCCCACACAGACAGCAGTGACCCTGAGCTCTCAGCAACAGTTGTCCCATGGGACTGAGTTACGGGCTTTGTCCATCCCGCTCTCTTTAACAAGGATGAAGCGTGACAGCCATTTTCCCCAGGAAGCCAAGGCCTGGGCCTTCCATCACCCCTGGACAGCCTGTGCCCTGACACACCGATAGAATGCTGGAGGTGGCCATGTCACAAAGGGTTGCTGGGGAGGAACGGGCGGTGATCTGTCACAGCCTGGAGCCGAGCAGACCGGTGAGCAGCCAGACAGCCAGAGATTCTCTACCTTCTAAACGTACACGGACACTAAGGTAAGGATTCAAGAGGGTGGCAGAGACCTTGACAGGGGTTCTCCGTGGTGAGGCACGGTGGATGCCCCATTGCTTTTATCCTCTCTCATAAACCACAGGCCCCTAAAAGCAGAGGAACAGACGATGGCACACAGCCACGCTCAGCCAGGGAGCAAGAGATTCTCTACCTTCTACAAGGACACAGACAAAAGTTAAGCATTCACGAGTCTGGCACAGATCTGGGCACAAGTTGTCCATTTTACTCATGCTCTCTGCTACCTTTCTTTGTTCATAATCTTCTGCCTTTTAATGCAGCAGGCCCAGAAACAAGAAGGACAAGACCATGAGGAACTCCCATCCTCAACCACGTGGACAGTCTCTACCTTCTACAAAGACACAGACAAAAGATAAGGATTCAGGAGTCTGGCACAGACCTCGCAGGGCTTGTCCGTGCTGAGTGAGGATGGCTGACCTCTTGTTTGTTATCCTGTCTCCTTACAAGAGCAGGCCCAGAAAGGGACAGGACCAGACCATGAGGAGCTCCCATCCTCAAACACACACAGATTCTCTACCTTCGACAACGACACGAACACAAAGTTAAGGATTCAAGAGGGTGGCAGAGACCTGGGCAGGGGTGTCCATCGTGATTGACTGTCTCTAATGCCTTCTTTTTTTCACACTTTCCTGTCATTTACAGCTGCAGAGAGAGATGGGAAGCGGAGCAGAGCATGGCGCCCTCCCATTCTCAAACACACACAGATTCTCTACCTTTTAAAGGACACGGACACAAAAGTAAGGATTCAGTAGGGTGGCAGAGACCTGGGCAGCGGTGTCCACTCTTCTTGATGGTCTCTAATGCCTTTTTTCTTGACATTTTCCTGCCTTTTACAGCTGCAGGGAGAGATGCGAACCAGAGCAGAGCATGATGAACTCCCATCCTCAAACACACACAGATCCTCTACCTTCTACAAGGGCACGGACACAAAGTTAAGGATTCAAGAGGGTGGCAGAGACCTGGGCACAGATGCCAATGGCCACTGAGGGTCTCTGCTGCCTTAGTTTGCTCATATTCTCCTGCTTGCTATGGCAGAAGGCCAGACAGGGAAAGGACAAGACCATGGGGCACTCTCATCTTCAGGAACAGCGAGAGACATTCTCTACCTTCTTCGAGGACACAGACAAAAGTTAAGCATTCACGAGTCTGGCACAGATCTGGGCACAAGTTGTCCATTTTATTCATGGTCTCTGCTACCTTTCTTTGTTCATAATCTTCTGCCTTTTAATGCAGCAGGCCCGAAAACCAGAACGACAAGACCATGAGGAACTCCCATCCTCAACCACACGGACATTCTCTACCTTCTACAAGGATAGAGACAAAAGTTAAGGATTCAGGAGTCTGGCAGTGACCTTGGCAGCAGTGTCCACTCTTGTTGATGGTCTCTAATACCTTTTTTCTTGACATTTTCCTGCCTTTTACAGCTGCAGGGACAGACACGAACCAGAGCAGAGCATGATGAACTCCCATCCTGCACGACACACAGATTCTCTACCTTCTACAAGGACACGGACACAAAGTTAAGGATTCAGTAGGGTGGCAGAGACCTGGGCAGGGTTGTCCATCGTGATTGATTGTCTCTAATGCCTTCTTTTTTTCACACTTTCCTGTCATTTACAGCTGCAGGGAGAGATGCGAACCAGAGCAGAGCATGGTGCACTCCCATCCTCAAACACACACAGATCCTCTACCTTCTACAAGGACACGGACACAAAGTTAAGGATTCAAGAGGGTGGCAGAGACCTGGGCAGAGGTTTCAGTGGTGTGAATCAAATGGTCTTAAAGCTGTCGCATCTACTATCAATTCATTAAATCACTGTTTTATATCAAGAAATATAATGCTGCTTCTCTCCTATGAGTGAAGGCTATCGCTCTCCAGCTGGCGCCCTGCACACTCACCCCTCCTGCTTCCAGCTGCTGCTCCAGCTCTCGGCAGCGAGTCCGCTCCTGCAGGAGCCGGGGGGAGACTCGCCATGGAGAGGAGCGAGCGCCCCTGGGGACAGAGCCGGCTCCTCCGGCACCGGCTTTTCTCAGGCTCTCTGCAGCCCAAGCTCAGCACATAGAATCATACAATCATAGAATCGTCTAGGTTGGAAGAGACCCTTGGGATCATCGAGTCCAACCATCTACCCTACTCTACAAAGTTCTCCCCTATACCATATCCCCCAAGACCACATCTAAACGGCTCTTAAACACATCCAGGGATGGTGACTCAACCACCTCCCTGGGTAGCCTATTCCAATGCCCGACCACTCTTTCTGTGAAAAATTCTTTCCTAATGTTCAGTCTAAACCTACCCTGTTGGAGCTTGAAGCCATTCCATGTAACTGGGGAGGTTACACGCCACAGCGCTGCCCATCCCAGCCCGAGTCCTTACGGCACCGGGAAGCTTCGCTTCCCCCGAGCCCGCCCAGGCCCCGGCCAGCGGCTCGGGGGGGACGGCGGCCGCGGCGGCTCCCGGGGGGGGCCCCGCCGGGGCCGCGCCTTCGCCCCCCGAGGGCTCCGCCGCCGAGTCCCCTCTGCGGGCGGCGCGGGCGGCCCGGGCACCCCGGCCCCGCCACCGCGGCCCGGCCCGGCCCCGGGCAGCTCCCCCCGGGCAGGCGCCCCCGCTCCTCACCTTCGCCTGCAGCTTCCGCACCAGCACCGCTTGCCGGGGCCGCGCCTCCTGCCAGCTCTGCCGCCGGCGCTGCAGGGAGCCCGGGCCCGGCGCCGCCATGCCCCCGCTCGCCAGCCGGGCTCCGCCGCCGGACGGGCCCCGCGGCGGGGGCTGCTCCGCCGCCTGCCCCGGCGGACCGCGGCCCGGCGCCTGCCGGGGCGGGCGGAGCGGCTGCCCCTGCCCGCCGGGCGCCGCCGGGAGCCGCGGGGCGGGAGGGCCGGGCTCGCTCGGGGCCGCTCTGCGGCGGCGCTGCCCTCGGGGCTGCGGGGCTGCCGCGGGGGAGAGGCCGCCCCGGCCGCGGGTGGCTCCGGCAGCTCCGCTCGGAGACCGGCCCCGGCCCCGGCCCCGGCGAAGGTTGGGGGCGGGAGGGGGGAGCGGGGGGAACCGGTCCCCGCCAGCGGGGGGTCCCCCGGGGGGGAGGGCGAGAGCCGGCGCCGCGGGGACGGGCCGCCGCCCGGCGAAGGCAGCGGCCCCGCCGGAGCCTCTGCCGGAGGCTCCAACTTCAGCCTCGGCTGCCGCGGGAGCGGGAGGCCCGGCCCGGTGCGAAACCCCGACGGGCCCGGGGGCAGCTCCCGAACCTTCTCCTCCCCGATGGGCAGCGGGAGGGGCCCCGGCTGCCGGCAGGGAACGGGGGGGTGGCGCTGTGCTCTCCCCTGCTTTCCCCCTCTGCCCCTCCCGGCTCCTGCTCAAGCCATAACCACCGGTGGCAGATGTGATGAGTTGCCCCCGCACTTTGCTGGGGGGGGACGCAACGGGGGGGGACGTGCTGGCAACGCAGCCAAAACACTGTCTGGAGTGGGGACCTCGGTGCTTGGTTCCCGTGGGAATATGACTCTAGGTCAGTTATCTCACTCCAGAAATAGCGGACAGCCCAAGAGCCCCTGGAGCTCTCCTGCAGGGCAGCGGCTGCAGGCCAGGATCTCCCCTTGAGTGGGGACGCTCGCTTAAGGTCCTGCCCCTCGAGGTGCAGAGATTCGTTGCCGCAACAGATTCTCGGGAAGTGACTACTAGCATGCTAAACTCTGAAATCTTAGCCAAGCGATAGAAAGGACGTGTGCGGAAAACCCCATAGCCAGAGGTCGAAGTTCACAAAGGAGACAGAGGAGTCCTGCAAAGGCTTTATTCGAATAAAGGGAGAGTCCCCTGGGGCATATCCCTGTGGGGTCTCTCCATTTGCCGGAGGACGCAGCCTCCCTTTTATCCTAATTCCCCGGCCGCACGTAACCCTCTTCCTTTCCCCATTGGCTGAGGTACTTGGAAGGTACAGACTTCTCGATCCGCCTATTACATCAAAGTTTAACTTTTGCCGTTTTTAATTGTCCAACTTTTGCAGTTTCACTTATTTCCCCTAGTTTTCAGTTACCTCACTCCTGCAGCTTCAATTAACTCTCCTCTTCTTTTGGTTGTCTCACTCCTGCCATTTCCGTTAACTTCCCTGTTTGTGGAGACACTCTTATCCCTATTTTCTTATCAGCCCCTCCTCTGTTTATTTCACTATTTGTCTTTACAACCTTTAGTCACCGTTCATTGGACCTTTTCTTCTTGTCTTCTTTTTGGTTTTGGAGCTATTTGCAGAGCCATCATCTTCGGTCCCCTTGTAGCTAATTCTGAGTCACTGGGCACAGCTACGACTTGCATTCTTCTGACTCCATGCTGAATGAGCTGCATGAAACAAGGTATCCTACATGGTACAAAAATCAGAGCTGCTACCGCACAAAGGGAGAAAACCACCATGCGTTTAACCCATGGTCCACCAGGCAACCACGAGAACATGTCTAATTCCCATCCTTTCCCGGTTTGAACTGGCACGTGAGCTAGTTTTCTCATTCCTTTTCTTATCTGTTTTACTACCGCCCCCTGATCATGGATTTGTAAACAAGAGCTGGGTTCCTTTAGTTTTCCACCAACTCCCCCTTCTTCTGCTAGCAAATAATCTAGGACCCTTGGGTGTTGGAAAATTGCATTCCTCATCTGAGCAGATTGGTCTGCAAGAAAGTCAAGAGCCTCAGCGCTCTGGTTAGGTAAAATTGCAAAAACCGGCTTGTAATCTAACTATCCTATTTAAATTATAAATGGGGTCTCTTGCTCCAGAAATCACCTGGTGGGGATTCCGTGCTGCTGGTCCAGAATACCGTATAATTCGTTCAGGTTCATCTGATGTATAATTCATCTTTTCCCCATGATTGGGAACCCCCTTTAGTTAGGGATTTATCAGTTGCTCGTCGTTCTCTTATCAGATCATCCTATCCATTAACCCCTAACTTGTTTCCTTGAACTTGTGGTAATAAGGAAAATAACGGTCTCATATATCCTATAGAACGTATCCCTGAGCGCTTTGGAGGTAACCTTTGGTAGGCGTGTTGCCCACAAATCCAGTAATGGCCCTTCAAAGCCCAAGCCCCGTTAGCGAATGGGCCTTCCCATGTTTCATTATCCTGTGGTATTTCACAGTATAGAGTATCTTTTGATCCCAGGGGTCCTCCTGCTATACTGAAATCGCCATAGGAATCGCAATAATCACATTCAAAGGCTCCCGCATCTGCGTGCCCTTTACAGTTACATCCCCTACCATTCTTAGTTCAATTTGTAGCCGACCAAAATTTTCTAAAATAGGTCCTAGTTCCACTTGAGTTTTGCCAGCCCCATTGATAAACCCTTATTACATGATTCTTGTTAATGGTATTGTCCCACTGACAAGCCAGGAATAAAGAATCTCTAAATCCCCCTTTTTGCGTAATTTCTCTCGCAACTGCTTTGCATCCACTGTGCCAAGGTTCTTTGAAAGAGCACTTTACCCAGGTGCCACCTATAAGCTTAACATGCGTTTGGTTCCATCTTCCTCGGTACCTAAAGCAATTATAAGGTCTACAATATGGATCGTAACAACCCATTCCTGGTGACAATGTCCACTCACATTCGCTTTTACCTACATTTTTCCCTCCCAGCTTGGTTCTGTTCAGACAGTAATTTCCTTTTCCTGGGTACTGTATTTTCCATGTACCTCCGTCTTCCTTCCAGAACCCAGTTCCATTATGCACTCTACTTAAGTCACTCACCAACCATTTAGGCTGGACAGGCTGGGCTACCCACAGCCAATCTTCAGCTCCTCCTGGACCTCCACGGACCCAGCAATTACTGAGGTTAAAAGCTTTGGCTACCTCGTCCCCTAGAGTCAAAAATCGGTTTTCCCATCCCAGACTTCGATTTTGCCAATAGTATAGAAACATGATCATTACTAAAAATTTCATCTTGAGCTTATCATCTTTCTACACTTGATGTGGCAAGTGAATATACGGAAACAATTCAGTTAGTGTCTGCTCACCAGTTGCTGGAAGTTAAATAAGGGGCCTCTTTTCCTTATGGATCTATACCGTAGATCCTTTGGGTAAACACACGGAACTCCTCCCGAGGTCTACCTGATGGCTACCGGTCTGACCCACTCCTTGTAAGAGTTAGTTCTAGTCTCCCACCCTAAACTTCCATTTTTCACTTTTTCAAATCAAGGTCTGGTATGGCATGTGCTTCCACTGCTCAACGCCTACTGGGTTGCAGCCAGTAACGGAGTTTAGAATTTCTTATTGTGGCAATTGACAGAGGTCAATCCAGCCTTGCCCTTGATTTTAACTTATCAAATACTACTAATGGAGTCTTTTTCTACGGAAGGCTAGCTGCAGTTTCCCCTCCTCTTCCTTTAGCTCCCAAGTCCAGTTTTCCAGGGCCTTGGACGTCTTGACTCGAATATGACGAGTCCACCCGTGTTCGAATATGACGAGTCCACCCGTGTTTGGCCGTCTTAACTGCTGTTTCCGCGGTTAGTAACGCTTGGTACGGTCTCTGCCACTTTGCCACCAGTGGTGCTTCTTTCCATTCTTTAATTAGGACCCAACCTCCCCGTTGGATGCTCTAGACAGCAAAGTCCAAAGGCAGGGTCTGTGCCAGCTGAGCTTCCTGTCAAAAAGATTTCACAAGAGACAGTTTCCCGGCCACATATTGTTTCAAGTAGACGTCACTTATTTCTACCTCCCCACTAGGTCGAGAGTTAGCAGGGTAAGGGATTCCAAACATTCATTCAAAGGGGGATAGTTGAGTATCTCCTCTGGGTTTGGCCCCTATGCTAGCTAAAGCTAATGGCAGAAGACATATCCATGGCATTTTGGTTTCCAAAAATAATTTCAAAAGATGCTGCTTAATTCCCCCATTCATCTTCTCTACTTTCCCTGAACTCCGGGGCTTCCACAGAGTACGGAAATCTCATTGTATTCCTAAGGCCACCACAACCCCTTGAAGAATTTTTCCAGTAAAATGTGTTCCTCTCTGTGAGTCTGTTGCCTCTATTACTCCCTATCTAGGAATTATTTGTCCTAAAAGCACTTTAATAACTGATCCCGTAGTTGCTGAAGCAACTGGAAATGCTTCTGGCCACCCGGTTAGCTGGCATACTATTACCAAAAGATCCTGTTCAGGGAAAGGAAGAAATCTTCCTGTTCAGGGCATTTCAGTAAAATCCACCTGACATCGTTGGAATGGGCCCAAGGTCGCCCTCCTCTAGCACCTTCCCTTGTAAATTGACCTTAGCACAAATTAAACAACCCTCAATTGCCCTTTTTGCTTGTTTTGTGAGCACGACTAGCAACAAGTGATAAGGACATAAGCAATAAAGACACGCAGAGCAACAGACACAGCAATCCTCTCCCTTTGTTCATGAACAAACTAAATCCCTAGGCACAAACGTTCAGCATCTTCGTGTCATGGGCCTGCGCTCAAAAAGGACACTTTTCTTCTCCAGACGGACACCAACTGAGGAAATAACACTCCTGGTAATGATGCTGAGGGGAAGAGGGATTGAGATAGGGAGTTCAAAAGTGAGCATGTCACACCTTGACCTGTGGAGGGGCTACCACTTCCCGTTGCAGGAAAACATCTGAAAAGGAGCATTTGCCTGGCAGTTTCTCCTTTAAAATGCTACAGGCACATTAACAGGTGACCCCATGAAGATACTGGAAGGAAAGAGACAGCTCCAGCTCCAATTTTTTTGCAGCCAGTTTAATGTTTGCATGATGTTAAGGGTTGCAAAACCAGTTTGCCGTTAAGCAGAGGCATCTAGAAGCAAGTGCTTCCTCCCACACCAATCTAAAGCTTGTATCCATCATTATTGGGGGAAATTGGGACCCAGTTACACTCGTACCAATCAGGAAAAACCTTCCTAGTTTTTCAGCTTCAAGGAAGTAGAATCGCTGTCATCTGAAAGGTATTCAAGGGGAATTTCTCTACATTTGTCTGAGCGAGAGTGAAAGGTTTTTCAGTGCAGTTTCCACCCAAACACTTTCCCCAGCACAAGCTTTGGGAATCACCTGGAGAAACGGGTGATGTTTCTGTCTCCAGGTGTGACTGGTGAAGAAGGAACGCTTTACGGCCGATGAAGAAGAGGATTTCAGCTTTCAAGCAGCAACTTCTGGACACTGCAATGGGGGAAAAAAGGCACTGGGCTTTCCAGGCCACACCTCTAGACCTGGACTGCAATTCCACAACCACGCTCTGCCCTTTTGCAAAGGGACAGAGTGCAAATGGCAGAAAAACCTGAGGCACAAGCGCTCAGGAAGAGGCAGAGCAAAGCCAGAGGACGCAGGCAGAACTCCGAGGGGACACGCCAGCTGGTCTGATGCCGCCACTTCAGAGCTTCTGGGCATCCTCTGGGCACAGGAGGGGAGCTGGAGGGCAGTCCCGCTGCCCCAGGGGCTGCCTTGCTCTCTGGCAAGCCAAAGGGCCGCCCGGCATGGGGCCTGCAGGGCCTCATGGGCCACCCTCCCAGACACAGAAAGGTCCGTTGGTGACGTCACCGGCCGGCCGTTGGCCAACTGGCACCCCTGTGGCTGACCCACAGCTCGCTCAGCAGCCAGAGATTCCTGCACCAAGCCTGCTTGGTAGAGGAGGAGGCGGCAAAGGGAGGCCAGTGCCCACATTGGGTGGGACGAGCGCCCACATTGAGTGGGCCCAGCCAGAAGGGGCTCCTCGGAAGCCCGGAGGATGCCCAAGCACCGAGAGAAACGCAAGTGGGCTGCGGCCAGCAGCAGCGGCAGCAGCAGCGATGGCCAAGGAGTTGAGCCCATGGAGGTCGACCCACCCCTGAAGAGGGAGAAGGAAGAGCCCATGGAGGTCGACCCACCCGCCAAGAGGGACAAGGGAGAGCCCATGGAGGTCGACCCACCGGCAGAGGAGCCAATGGAGGTGGATCCCTCTCCCGCAGGCCTGACGGGGCACACCTCCACCGTGGCCAGGCTGCCTCCAGCAGCAGCGGGCCCAAAGCGCCGCAGGACCCCCGCCGGCTCAAAGGGACCCTCCGCAAAGCCATGGTCCAGCAAGCGGCGCCGGCCCCGCGGCCGACGCTAACCGTAAGTGGGCCATCCACACCGCCATGCGGCAGGCTCAGCAGGAACATCAGCCGGCTGTCAAGCCGCCGAGGAGCCCTGCTTTCCCTCCCCACACCCCCGCCCCTCAGCAAGGGGGGCTATCTCCTCTGCCCTCAGGCCTGGGCAAGAGGAGAGGAGAGGAGAGGGGCTGCCCTCTTCTGCCCGGCAGCCCCACAGCACCAGCACCAGACCTTACCGCTCCCGACAACTCCCCGAGAGGAGGCTGGAGCCAGGGGGCTGTCGCTCTCTTCTCCCAAGGCACGAGGGACAGGACAAGGGGAAACGGCCTCAAGTTGCGCCAGGGGAGGTTGAGAGGGGAGACTGGGAAAGAGTTCTTCCCTGAAGGGCTTGACAAGCATTGGAACAGGCTGCCCAGGGAAGGGCTTGAGGCACCCTCCCGGGAGGGATTTCAAAGACCTGTAGATGTGGGCCTTAGGAACGTGGTTGAGCTGCGGACTTGGCGGTGCCAGGCTAACAGCTAGACTCCATGAGCTTCCATTTCTTTTCCAACGTAAACGATTCTGTGATTTCTCTTTCAGAGCCGCGGGGAAGAGGCGAGGAGAGGGGCTGCCATCTTCGGGCCGGCAGCCCCATAGGACCAGGAGGAGTCCCTTGGAGACGGCTGAGACTGCTGGAGAGCGTCGGAGACCACCAGAGACCGGCGGAGACCACAGGACACCATGGGAGACCACCGGAGAGGATCAGACACTGGCGGTGTCCTGCGGCCTCCGGTGGTCTCACACTGGAGACCGTCGGAGTCCGCTGGAAACCGCCAGAGTCCATCGAAGACCACCGCAGACTGCCAGCCACCGGTGGCCTCCGATGGTCTCCAGCGGTGTCCGGCGGTCTCATCAATGGAGACCACCGGACACCGCAAGAGAATGCTGGGGACCATCGGAGACCGCCGGACACCGCTGGAGACCGCCGGAGAACACCGGAGACCATCGCAGAACACCAGAGACCGCCGGAGACCGCCGGAAACCACTGCAGATCGCCACAGCCTGTTGGACTCCCCTGGAGCGCCACCCAGGTTATTGGGGCCTGGAGTTGGCATTGTTTCAGGCTGAGGATGAGAAAGCCAGTGGCAGGGGGCTGTCCTCAGCCAGACCTCGCCTCAGCTAACGCATGGGTGGGGGAAAAAAGCCAGACCCACCCTGGCCCTGCGCAGAGAACAGCAACAGATCATCAAAGACAGCAGATGCCAGAAACATTCCAGATGCAGAGACAGCTCTTCCTTTGGAGAATCAGAAGAGTTCCCTTCCGAGAGAAAGAAGTTTGGCCAAGACTGGCCAAGAAACAATACAAAAACCAATCAAATACAATAAAGAACCCCTAAAAACACAATCAAAAAGCCAGGAGAAAGGGTCAGCCCTTGGCATTGCACAGCTTCCTCCAAAGCATCCCCACCAAGCTCCTCGTCATCGACCTCTATGAGGACTGGATGCCAGCCATGGAGAGGAGGAGCAAGCAGGCCGACGCGGGAGAGCTGAAAGCGTAAGTGTGGGCAGCAGCCTGCCTGTTGAGCAGGAGCCCTGAGCGCTGGCTGAGAGCACCTGGAAAGCTGCGCAACACAGCCGCTGCCTCCCACCTGCCTTGGGCAAGCTTTGGCCATGGCTGTGGGCAACGTTTGCTTTCTTCACCTTGTGCTCCTCTTCCCTCAGGGTGGCCGAGAACTTGCCAGCAGCACATGTCCTCCTCCTGAAGCGGCTACTCCCCGTCCTGCAGCACATCGGCCACAACGCCTGCACCAGCAGGATGAGCTGCAGCAACCTGGCCATCTGCCTTGGGCCAAACCTGCTGAGCCCACCCAAGGAGGACCTGCTCCCGCTGGAGGTCCCGCTGGAGGGCACTGGGAAGGTACGCTGGATGGAGCAGCCGGCTGCAGCCTTCCCGGCCCAGCAGAGCTTGGCGGTTGAGAGGTGCCTGGCTGCCTCCTTCCTCTCTATTGAGCAAATGCTGGTGGGGAGGGCTGGGCTGGGGGGGGGGGGGTGGCTGCCTGGAAGAGCAGCCCCACAGCCACAGCCTTCTGCGTGGAGGCAAGGGTGAGGAGTGGGAAAGGCTGCTTGCCACCTTTTCAGCCACCTGCCCTGCAACCGAGGCTGTGATGTGTGCAGCTGAAGGTGCTGGTGGAGTTCCCCATGGAAAAGCCCTGTGAAATCTTTGGGGAAGAGATGGCCGGCCCTTCCAGTCCTTCAGCTGAGGAGTCGCCAGCACCCACGCACACAGCCACAGGTAGGAGGAGGGACTGAGCGTTGTCACAGCCTGAGCGGAAAGCTGGTCTAGGGCTTTGGGTGGCTTTGGCTTTAGCTGTTGTCCACTTCCAACAAGTCACTTTGCTGCATGTGCTTTTGCTTCCCAGAGCTGCCTTTGGAAGAGCAACGGGACCACGCAGGCGAGGCAGACGTGGAGCACGAAGCAAAAGCCTTCCTGGATGCACCACCCTCTCTGCTCGTCCTCCAGAAAGCAGCAGGGGTAGATACGGTGGAAGGATCGCCAACGGCAGAGGTAGGGCAGGTCCACAAACTCTGGGACAAGGCGTCTCCTGGAGGAGGAGTTCCTGAGGAGTCCAAGTAGCTGCTCTGCCTCTTCCTGGTATTTCAGCTCTTGTGCCTTTGGGTGGGGCTTGTTCATCCCCCTTGGAATGGTGCCTTGTAAGTAAAACTGGAAGGGGTCTTTCTCCAATGCGTTAGGCACGTCCTCAGCCAAAGGACAGGCCTACAAAAGACCTACAGAAGGACAGCTTCCAGAAGCAAAGCCACCACAGAAGGTGCTGTTGCACCAAAGGGACATGCGCAGAGCTCTGTCTCAGGAGGGTGAAGAAACTGCAGCAGAATGAAGCGGGCAAGGCTCTTCTTGCCTGGAGGGGGACCGCAGGCTCCCTGCTGAACGGCCCCCCAAATGAACTGAGTGTCACACCCCGCTGTGAACACTATGTTCCCCCGGGAGGCCCCTGGGAGAAAGGGCTAATGCAAACCAGACCAGGGATCTTCTCTAGCGAGCGATTCGCCCAGCAGTGGCTTACTCCTCCAGGACGTCCCTTGTCACCTGCTAACTCCAACATTTCTGGTTTAGGCACCCGCCGCTTTGCCTCCAACCGCCCCAGAGACCACGCAAGACTCCCTGGGATGCGCCCAAGAACAAAGAAGGAGCCTTTCAGAGGAAAGAAGGTACAAGGAGTCAGCTTGGGTTCAATCAGGAACTGGTTCACCCAGCTGATCCCGGCTAGAGCTATCTAACCACGCTGTGGGATGGAAAGGTTTGCAGGCTCCCTCCAGGAAACTGAAAACCCAAGAAAAAGAAAGAGAGAAGAGGCCTGCTCAGGGGAGAGGGAAGAGAAGAGACAAGAAGGAAGAGAGAGAAAAGACGGGCACTGCAACAAAGCGGCAAGGTCCAGAAGGTGCAGAAGCCCAGGTGTGTCCCAGGCTCTGCTGCTGCCCGTCTTTCCCAACTCTGAGAACTGCTCCAAGGCAGTGCAAGTCCGCTGGCAAGGGAGGGCGAGGGATGGTGCTGCGCAGGGTCGGGAAAGAACTCCATGGCAGCTCCCCAGGGGCTCCCGATGGAGCCCTGCTGCGTGGCACAGGGCCACCGTGCATCTCCCCACACGCACAGTCTCTGAGGGCACTTCCCACGGAGAGAAGGTGCCAGAGCCATCCCCTGCTCCATGCCCGCAACAGCTCTCTCTTCTGGGCTAGAAACAGCTCCCTGTCAAGGGTGTTTCCCACAGAAAGGGGAAGCAAGTCCTGCCTCTTCCTGCCCTTGGGCTTTCATCAGGGCTTTCTGACTCTGTCCTTGTAGGTGCCCATTTCCTGTCACCGGCTGAACCCCTGCAACTCCTGGGCTCCTGCACCTGATGTCCCGCACCATTCCCGGGGTTCGGGTGGCAGCGAGCACTGGCCGTCATGAGCTGAGGATACCCAGCTGTGAGAGTGCAAGAGTGGGAGACTGAGGAGAGCTGCTGGCGGTGAGCGACAGCTTCCCCTCCCTTCCTCTCTGTAGTGACCAGACTGTTATGCCTGGAAGAAGCCACCTGAGATGCCTCACCTCAGCTGAGGCATCTCAGCTCCTGAGATGCCCAAGGAAGGGAGGGGAAAGCGACGGATGCGAACAGCAGTGAAGGGAACACAAGAAGTGGACTAAACATTCCCTTTCTTCTTCAGGGATCCCTCCCCAGGCAGGCGGGAAGCCACAGAAGACCACAGCCTGGAGAAAGCCCTGCCTCAGGTGGAAGAGGAGCAGCAAAGGCAGAAGGAAGAAGCGTTCCCTCCTAGTGGGTGTCCTGGCTGCTCCTGGAAGGCAGGGAAAAGCTGTCAGTGCTCCCCAGTGGCCCCAAGGGAAGCGGTGGGGCAAGCCCTTTTGGAAGGAGAAAGGTCCACAACCTGTTGTGTGGGGCAGTAATAGGGGTGTGTGCTGCATGGCTCTGTTTTGAGCAGGGGGTTCCTCCGGCTGAGCTCCAAGGGTCCCTTCCCAGCCTAAGTCATGCCCTGGAGCAGTAGGTGAGGGAGTGGGGACAAGGCCAGAGAAAGGGGATGCATCCAGTGATGAGGCAGCACGAAGGGGAGGCAGCCGTTACCTGTGGGCATGGTCCGAGTTGAAGAGGAAGGGAAAGCAAAGCTGTAGAAGGACACGGAAGGCTAAAGGAGAAGCACATGAGTTTGCCAGCCCTGAGAGATCTCAGTTCATGCGAGAAAGCGCTTCTCCTGCCTCTCAGTTTGACACCAACGTCAGTGTTGGGGGAGCCGGGAAATCCCGGGGCTGCTGCTTGTGGACGGGGGTTGTTCAGTGACCTCCTGGCTGTTCCTCCCTTCCCAAGGTGTGAGGATCTGGCCAAAGGGAATGCTCTCCTGCGGGAGCACCTCGAGAAAGCGAGTGAGGTGACTTCAGCCCTTAAAGGAGATGTTGGAAAACTGAGGGTGGATTGGATGAGGGCGCAGGAGGAGCTGGAAGCGAAGGAGAGAGAATGGCACCGGGAACGTGAGGTGAAGAGGGGCTGCGGGAATGTCCGAGGTGATGCCAGCGTGGCCTGAGAATGCGTTTTATTTCTGGCCCAGACACCTCGCTGTGAGAAGGTTGTGGCTCTGATGAGGATGTGCTGGTGTTGAGGAGCAGAAGACGGGACTGGGTGTCAGCACCCAGTGTCAGCAAATGGGTCAGGAGGGGTGTCAGCAAATGGTGGTGATGGAAGAGGCCCCCCTGCTGTGGCCGTGCTGCTCGGTCCTAAAGGCCAGTGCTGCTGCTGCTGGGCGCTGTCGGGCAGTGACACAGGAGCGCTCGTCTCTCTGGTAGTTCTTCAATCTCCGCCTGGAGCCGTGAGAGCAGAGAGGTCTGTGTGTTTTCAGATTGCGAGCAGCCAAGGGAAGACCAAGAGGGGCCTCCCTCACCCACAGCAAACGTCACAGCCATTTATCTTATTGCATTATAAGCCTTCCTTAATGCCGTGAGTGAGCCTGACCTACTGTTGAATGCTCCTCTTCTTTGTGCTGCTTTGTGGAAATCATCCCAACTGCCCTTTCTGGGCCATAGGATGTGCTCTTGGGTTTGGAAACGAGAATGTTTTTACATTCAGACCTTGTTTGTCTGGAGGGGCTTCTGTTTCTAAGCGAAGGCGTGTTAAGATCCCTCCTACGCTGAAATTCAAAGGGTTTAAGGTCAGTACAGTCAGAACCACTGGGCTGGTTTTCTACCACCTTCCCCGAGATAAGTGCTGCTGAGCCTCAAACAGGCTGGATTCCAGGTTCTCGTACACAGAAAGCCCGTTTCTGCCATTTCAAATAGCAACGTGGGCCCCTCGGAGGGAATGGCCGGGCTTCCCTTGTCACCTGGCAGAGCACAGAGAGCCCAGCCCAATGTGATGGCAATAACCGCATCTGAAATTGCTGCTCTCTGATCCCTGGCACACGGGGAGCTGCGCCCATACCGTCTGTGCCAGCAAGAAAAACAATGGATGGACAATGGAGGCTGTATCTTCCAGGAGGACAACAAGCCCCTGGTTCTGATGACACCACTCTCTGGCCCTCCAAAGTAAATATGCCAAAAAGGAGGCCAACACAGGCACAGCTTCACCCAGACAAGCAGCCAAACGCCCACCCAGAAGCACCAGCATTTTGGTCCCACCTGGATGAGTTTCTCTTGGCTTTCTTCCTTCTCCTCTGCCCGGATCCTCAGCGCTGCCCGCAGCCCCTCTTCTTGCTCCTCTGCTTCCTTCAGCAGCTGCTCCAGGGGGGCTTTCTCTGCGCAGAGCTCTCCATCTGTTCTTCTACACAAGCGCAGCTTCTCCTGGGCAGAGACCTTTGCTCTCTCCATCTCCTCCACTTTACCCGACAGAGCTCCATTCTCTTGCTCCAGCCACCGCCACGGAAGCACAGAGGAAATAAAATACAGTCAGGTTTACAGTCAAGAAGAGAGCAGCAACTCCCCATCCCCTGCGTGTCTCTGACATACTCCCAGTTCAGCGCTCCCAATCAGCACGTGAGGACAGACTGCCCCAAAGACCTGCCTGCTCTCACCACCATTTCCCAAGAAGGAGACCAACATTGTACTTAAACAACAGTGGGAGAACAGAAGAGGAGCAACACGGTAGTGAAAAGACGGGCAGAGGTGGAGCTGAGGGACAGGGGTCAGTGGAGGATTTGGCGGTGTGAGGTTAGCGGTTGGACTCGAGGACTCGAAAGGTCCCTCCCAACCTCCATGATTCTATGCGTCTATGATTGTCCCTGTCTGCTGCTGCCAGAAACAGCATCTGTGGTGGCCTTGCTATCACAAGGTGACCATACCTTCGCCAGGGCCATGGTAAGCTCATCTCTCTTTTGCTTCAGCAGATCCCTCTGAAGGTGCGATTGCTCCAGTGTCTCCCTCACAACCACCAACTCACGCTGTAATGAGGAATGTTTTTCTCCAAGTGCCTCCGAGTCCTTCAGTCTCTGAGAAGGGGAGAGACAAACAAGGTTTGAACATAAAAACATTCTCGTTTCCAAACCCAAGAGCACATCCTATGTCCCAGAAACGGCAGTTGGGATGATTTCCAACCCCTTTCTATTTACACCTCAAGAACGCTGGCATTTCCTGACCAGACCTGCATCACTCTTTGTCCTTGATGGAGGGGAAACATTCAGCACTGAGAAAGTAAAACAAGCTTCCAGAAATCACAGAACCTTTCCAAAACATTCAGGTGCTCACAAATTAACAGCTTCCTGCCTCCTGGTTCTCTCTCTCCTCTTTCCTACGCTGGATACCAGCCTGGCCAAAGTTCTTCTGGGGGTCAGACAGACGTTGAAAGTCCAGACGGCTATTCCCACAATCACTTTTGCCTTCAGCGGGGAATGGATCAAAGAGCCTGCAAGCTCTTTGGGGAGACGGCTATGAATTTCCCATCCAATAATCACAGGATCACAGGATGATTCAGGTTAAGATGCTTCATGCTGCAAAATGGCCCTTCTTGCCCCCAAGGCCTTCTGCACTCAGGCTTGCAAGGAACACCCCGGCAAGTGGCTGCTCAGAGGCTGACGACAATATCTACAGAACAAACATTTCAGGAAGGTGGTGTGAGAATAAACTGAAAATGTTGTACCAACAAATCACAAAGAGGAGGAGAATTAAACAGTAGGTCAGGCACACTCGCGGCATTAAGGAAGGCTTATAATCCAATAAGATCAATGGCTGACGGTAACCCAGACTTTGAAATTGCCTCCTGACACCGGAGGCTGTGCTACTTCTGTTTGCAGAGAGAAAGGAACCCCAGAGAGATCTGAAGGGAAGCCACATTTTTTCTGCAGGACATCTGGCCTCAGCTTCTACTCACCGGTGCGTGGCAGTCTTCATTTCCCCGAAACGGCGGCAGAAGGTGTCCACCTGACGCCACAGGCCGAGCAGACGGCCACGTTCACCCCTTCTGAACTTGTCATAAAGCTACAGATGCAGAGAGAAAAAGAAATGCCAGCTCAGCCTTCGCCGTCACTGCACAAGTCTTTCAGGTGGGAAAGGGTCACACCACCGTGGCCAGGTCTCCTTCAAGAACTACTCCAACAGGGCATTGGGGACTGAAGAGCCACCACAGGAGCAGCCTCAGCAGAGCTGCCACCCGACTGCACAGGAGGGAACACCCACCCTTGTCCTGCAGGAGGGGACATCAGCAAAGCAAGTGACCCTCATTCAGCATCTCCCCTTGCAGAGGTGTCTCACACACAGGTGTCTTGGGGGAGGACGACAAAGACAAGCCCCTCCAAGGCCACTCTCACATTTGCTGTCGGTGAGGGAGGCCCCTCTTGGTCTTCCCTTGGCTGCTCGCAATCTGAAAACACACAGACCTCTCTGCTCTCACGGCTCCAGGCGGAGATTGAACAACTACCAGAGAGAACTACCAGCAGCAGCAGCACTGGCCTTTAGGACCGAGCAGCACGGCCACAGCAGGGGGGACTCTTCCATCACCACCATTTGCTTCCATCACCACCACCCCTCCATCTCCCAGCCCTGTCTGCTCCTCAGCACCAACACATCCCCAACACCAGCACATCCCCAACACCAGCACATCCCCAGCACCAACACATCCCCAACACCAGCACATCCCCAACACCAGCACATCCTCAACACCAACACATCCCCAACACCAGCACATCCCCAACACCAGCACATCCCCAGCACATCCTCAACACCAACACACCCTCAACGCCAACACACCCTCAACACCAGCACATCCTCAACACCAGCACATCCCCAGCACCAACACATCCCCAACACCAGCACATCCCCAGCACCAACACATCCCCAAAACCGCCACAACCTTCTCACAGGGAGGTCTCTGGGCCAAAAATAAAACACATTCTCGTGCCACGCTGGCATCACCTCTGACATTCCCGCAGCCCCTCCTCACCTCACGTCTGTTGCGTTAATAGGCAAAATAGTTTTGGCAGAAAATAAACCCCCTTGCGTTCTAACGCTCCTCACCGAGGTGGGAGGCTAGGTGCGGCTAGGTTTAAATCCTGAGGGATGCCCAATTCACCACTATCAGTCCAGTCGTGTTTAATATATTTAACTGTCACGAGTCCAGATACAGTCATAGTGGACTGCACCTTCAGTCTAGTCGTGCTCATGAACTAGCACGGCCGCACTCTAATGTTTGGTGGCGTTCAATGGGAAACCGAAACGGCTAGCTACTTAAGCAGTGCAGTTTATTTCAGCAACAGATACAAAGGTTCTTATGGTTTGCCGGTGATAAATACACTGTCTGCAAAGCACGTGCAAGTAAAATATGGTTTGTTCATGGTACAAAGCGTGCGACAAAGTCCCAAACAATACAGCCTGGCTATAAATGTAACAAAAATAACCCTCTAGAGAGATTTCTAAGTTTCCCGAGGAAGCACTCGGTATAGTCTAAGTCTTACCCAAAGGCCTCCCTATGGGGGGGAAGAAAGGCTCAGCCCCTCGACTGGTCCCGCAAGTCAAAGGCAGTCCGTGACGGGGTCCTCCCTGACCTCTTCACGATGGGGTCTTCCCTAGCATCCCCCCTTTCTTGGGCTAGTTTTATACTATGTTTTACCTTCAAGGTGGAGTTTGAGTGACTCTAGTCATAAATACCTTTATTAGGCTTGGTGTAAAATTCTCTCGCCTCGCTTTTAAAGGTATAGTTTACGAAAAATTCAGGGCGCAGACTCAAGGACGAGTGGTTGCACCTTGGAGGCGGGTAGCCTTCGGGCTGGAGGTGTGTTTTGGTATTATCATGACATTATAATGAGCAAAGTTCGCACAAAGGACAGCATTTCGTCAAAATCTGACAGACTGTTGGCTCAGGGTAGCAAATATGCAGCTTATCAGTTCCATAGGATCACCTCGTTCCCGTATCTGCTGTATTCTACCCTGGAAACGCTTCCATTTTATACCTTTCCTTAATGTGTGAACAATGCTATATTTTTAATAAAATTTTTATCTTAGGAATTATTCCACACACGTTCCCGGTGCCATTCTCTCTCCTTCGCTTCCAGCTCCTCCTGCGGCCCCATCCAATCCACCCTCAGTTTTCCAACAGCTCCTTTAAGGGCTGAAGTCACCTCACTCGCTTTCTCGAGGTGCCCCCGCAAGAGGACGTTCCCTTTGGCCAGATCCTCACACCTTGGGAAGGGAGGAACAGCCAGGAGGTCACCGAACAACCCCCGTCCACAAGCAGCAGCCCCGGGATATAGCAGGAGGACCCCTGGGATCAAAAGATACTCTATACTGTGAAATACCACAGGATAATGAAACATGGGAAGGCCCATTCGCTAACGGGGCTTGGGCTTTGAAGGGCCATTACTGGATTTGTGGGCAACACGCCTACCAAAGGTTACCTCCAAAGCGCTCAGGGATATGTTCTATAGGATATATGAGACCGTTATTTTCCTTATTACCACAAGTTCAAGGAAACGAGTTAGGGGTTAATGGATAGGATGATCTGATAAGAGAACGACGAGCAACTGATAAATCCCTAACTAAAGGGGGTTCCCAATCATGGGGAAAAGATGAATTATACATCAGATGAACCTGAACGAATTATACGGTATTCTGGACCAGCAGCACAGAATCCCCACCAGGTGATTTCTGGAGCAAGAGACCCCATTTATAATTTAAATAGGATAGTTAGATTACAAGCCGTTTTTTGCAATTTTACCTAACCAGAGCGCTGAGGCTCTTGACTTTCTTGCAGACCAATCTGCTCAGATGAGGAATGCAATTTTCCAACACCCAAGGGTCCTAGATTATTTGCTAGCAGAAGAAGGGGGAGTTGGTGGAAAACTAAAGGAACCCAGCTCCTGTTTACAAATCCATGATCACGGGGAGGTAGTAAAACAGATAAGAATAGGAATGAGAAAACTAGCTCACGTGCCAGTTCAAACCGGGAAAGGATGGGAATTAGACATGTTCTCGTGGTTGCCTGGTGGACCATGGGTTAAACGCATGGTGGTTTTCTCCCTTTGTGCGGTAGCAGCTCTGATTTTTGTACCATGTAGGATACCTTGTTTCATGCAGCTCATTCAGCATGGAGTCAGAAGAATGCAAGTCGTAGCTGCTGTGCCCAGTGACCCAGAATTAGCTACAAGGGGACCAAAGATGATGGCTCTGCAAATAGCTCCAAAACCAAAAAGAAGACAAGAAGAAAAGGTCCAATGAACGGTGACTAAAGGTTGTAAAGAACCTCTGAATATTGAAATAAACAGAGGAGGGGCTGATAAGAAAATAGGGATAAGAGTGTCTCCACAAACAGGGAAGTTAACGGAAATGGCAGGAGTGAGACAACCAAAAGAAGAGGAGAGTTAATTGAAGCTGCAGGAGTGAGATAACTGAAAACTAGGGGAAATAAGTGAAACTGCAAAAGTTGGACAATTAAAAACGGCAAAAGTTAAACTTTGATGTAATAGGCGGATCGAGAAGTCTGTACCTTCCAAGTACCTCAGCCAACGGGGAAAGGAAGAGGGTTACGTGCGGCCGGGGAATTAGGATAAAAGGGAGGCTGTGTCCTCCGGCAAATGGAGACACCCCACAGGGATATGCCCCAGGGGACTCTCCCTTTATTCGAATAAAGCCTTTGCAGGACTCCTCTGTCTCCTTTGTGAACATCGACCTCTGGCTATGGGGTTTTCCGCACACGTCCTTTCTATCGCTTGGCTAAGATTTCAGAGTTTAGCATGCTAGTAGTCACTTCCCGAGAATCTGTTGCGGCAACGAATCTCTGCACCTCGAGGGGCAGGACCTTAAGCGAGCGTCCCCACTCAAGGGGAGATCCTGGCCTGCAGCCGCTGCCCTGCAGGAGAGCTCCAAGGGCTCTTGGGCTGTCCGCTATTTCTGGAGTGAGATAACTGACCTAGAGTCATATTCCCACGGGAACCAAGCACCGAGGTCCCCACTCCAGACAGTGTTTTGGCTGCGTTGCCAGCACGTCCCCCCCCGTTGCGTCCCCCCCCAGCAAAGTGCGGGGGCAACTCATCACATCTGCCACCGGTGGTTATGGCTTGAGCAGGAGCCGGGAGGGGCAGAGGGGGAAAGCAGGGGAGAGCACAGCGCCACCCCCCCGTTCCCTGCCGGCAGCCGGGGCCCCTCCCGCTGCCCATCGGGGAGGAGAAGGTTCGGGAGCTGCCCCCGGGCCCGTCGGGGTTTCGCACCGGGCCGGGCCTCCCGCTCCCGCGGCAGCCGAGGCTGAAGTTGGAGCCTCCGGCAGAGGCTCCGACGGGGCCGCTGCCTTCGCCGGGCGGCGGCCCGTCCCCGCGGCGCCGGCTCTCGCCCTCCCCCCCGGGGGACCCCCCGCTGGCGGGGACCGGTTCCCCCCGCTCCCCCCTCCCGCCCCCAACCTTCGCCGGGGCCGGGGCCGGGGCCGGTCTCCGAGCGGAGCTGCCGGAGCCACCCGCGGCCGGGGCGGCCTCTCCCCCGCGGCAGCCCCGCAGCCCCGAGGGCAGCGCCGCCGCAGAGCGGCCCCGAGCGAGCCCGGCCCTCCCGCCCCGCGGCTCCCGGCGGCGCCCGGCGGGCAGGGGCAGCCGCTCCGCCCGCCCCGGCAGGCGCCGGGCCGCGGTCCGCCGGGGCAGGCGGCGGAGCAGCCCCCGCCGCGGGGCCCGTCCGGCGGCGGAGCCCGGCTGGCGAGCGGGGGCATGGCGGCGCCGGGCCCGGGCTCCCTGCAGCGCCGGCGGCAGAGCTGGCAGGAGGCGCGGCCCCGGCAAGCGGTGCTGGTGCGGAAGCTGCAGGCGAAGGTGAGGAGCGGGGGCGCCTGCCCGGGGGGAGCTGCCCGGGGCCGGGCCGGGCCGCGGTGGCGGGGCCGGGGTGCCCGGGCCGCCCGCGCCGCCCGCAGAGGGGACTCGGCGGCGGAGCCCTCGGGGGGCGAAGGCGCGGCCCCGGCGGGGCCCCCCCCGGGAGCCGCCGCGGCCGCCGTCCCCCCCGAGCCGCTGGCCGGGGCCTGGGCGGGCTCGGGGGAAGCGAAGCTTCCCGGTGCCGTAAGGACTCGGGCTGGGATGGGCAGCGCTGTGGCGTGTAACCTCCCCAGTTACATGGAATGGCTTCAAGCTCCAACAGGGTAGGTTTAGACTGAACATTAGGAAAGAATTTTTCACAGAAAGAGTGGTCGGGCATTGGAATAGGCTACCCAGGGAGGTGGTTGAGTCACCATCCCTGGATGTGTTTAAGAGCCGTTTAGATGTGGTCTTGGGGGATATGGTATAGGGGAGAACTTTGTAGAGTAGGGTAGATGGTTGGACTCGATGATCCCAAGGGTCTCTTCCAACCTAGACGATTCTATGATTGTATGATTCTATGTGCTGAGCTTGGGCTGCAGAGAGCCCGAGAAAAGCCGGTGCCGGAGGAGCCGGCTCTGTCCCCAGGGGCGCTCGCTCCTCTCCATGGCGAGTCTCCCCCCGGCTCCTGCAGGAGCAGACTCGCTGCCGAGAGCTGGAGCAGCAGCTGGAAGCAGGAGGGGTGAGTGTGCAGGGCGCTAGCTGGAGAGCGATAGCCTTCACTCATAGGAGAGAAGCAGCATTATATTTCTTGATATAAAACAGTGATTTAATGAAGTGATAGTAGATGCGACAGCTTTAAGACCATTTGATTCACACCATTGAAACCTCTGCCCAGGTCTCTGCCACCCTCTTGAATCCTTCACTTTGTGTCCGTGTCCTTGTAGAAGGTAGAGGATCTGTGTGTGTTTGAGGATGGGAGTTCATCATGGTCTGGTCCTGTCCCTTTCTGGGCCTGCTCTTGTAAGGAGACAGGATAACAAACAAGAGGTCAGCCATCCTCACTCAGCACGGACAAGCCCTGCCCAGGTCACTGCCAGACTCCTGAATGCTTAACTTCTGTCTGTATCCTCGTAGAAGGTAGAGAATGTCTCTCGCTGTTCCTGAAGATGAGAGTGCCCCATGGTCTTGTCCTTTCCCTGTCTGGCCTTCTGCCATAGCAAGCAGGAGAATATGAGCAAACTAAGGCAGCAGAGACCCTCAGTGGCCATTGACATCCGTGCCCAGGTCTCTGCCACCCTCTTGAATCCTTCACTTTGTGTCCGTGCCCTTGTAGAAGGTAGAGGATCTGTGTGTGTTTGAGGATGGGAGTTCATCATGCTCTGCTCTGGTTCGCATCTCTCCCTGCAGCTGTAAATGACAGGAAAGTGTGAAAAAAAGAAGGCATTAGAGACGATCAATAAGAGTGGACACCGCTGCCCAGGTCTCTGCCACCCTACTGAATCCTTAACTTTGTGTCCGTGTCCTTGTAGAAGGTAGAGAATCTGTGTGTCGTGCAGGATGGGAGTTCATCATGCTCTGCTCTGGTTCGTGTCTGTCCCTGCAGCTGTAAAAGGCAGGAAAATGTCAAGAAAAAAGGCATTAGAGACCATCAATAACAGTGGACACTGCTGCCAAGGTCACTGCCAGACTCCTGAATCCTTAACTTTTGTCTGTATCCTTGTAGAAGGTAGAGAATGTCCGTGTGGTTGAGGATGGGAGTTCCTCATGGTCTTGTCGTTCTGGTTATCGGGCCTGCTGCATTAAAAGGCAGAAGATTATGAACAAAGAAAGGTAGCAGAGACCATGAATAAAATGGACAACTTCTGCCCAGGTTTGTTCCAGACTCGTGAATGCTTAACTTTTGTCTGTGTCCTCGTAGAAGGAAGAGAATGTCTCTCGCTGTTCCTGAAGATGAGAGTGCCCCGTTGTCTTGTCCTTTCCCTGTCTGGCCTTCTGCCATAGCAAGCAGGAGAATATGAGCAAACTAAGGCAGCAGAGACCCTCAGTGGCCATTGACATCCGTGCCCAGGTCTCTGCCACCCTCTTGAATCCTTCACTTTGTGTCCGTGCCCTTGTAGAAGGTAGAGGATCTGTGTGTGTTTGAGGATGGGAGTTCATCATGCTCTGCTCTGGTTCGCATCTCTCCCTGCAGCTGTAAATGACAGGAAAGTGTGAAAAAAAGAAGGCATTAGAGACGATCAATAAGAGTGGACACCGCTGCCCAGGTCTCTGCCACCCTACTGAATCCTTAACTTTGTGTCCGTGTCCTTGTAGAAGGTAGAGAATCTGTGTGTCGTGCAGGATGGGAGTTCATCATGCTCTGCTCTGGTTCGTGTCTGTCCCTGCAGCTGTAAAAGGCAGGAAAATGTCAAGAAAAAAGGCATTAGAGACCATCAATAACAGTGGACACTGCTGCCAAGGTCACTGCCAGACTCCTGAATCCTTAACTTTTGTCTGTATCCTTGTAGAAGGTAGAGAATGTCCGTGTGGTTGAGGATGGGAGTTCCTCATGGTCTTGTCGTTCTGGTTATCGGGCCTGCTGCATTAAAAGGCAGAAGATTATGAACAAAGAAAGGTAGCAGAGACCATGAATAAAATGGACAACTTCTGCCCAGGTTTGTTCCAGACTCGTGAATGCTTAACTTTTGTCTGTGTCCTCGTAGAAGGAAGAGAATGTCTCTCGCTGTTCCTGAAGATGAGAGTGCCCCGTTGTCTTGTCCTTTCCCTGTCTGGCCTTCTGCCATAGCAAGCAGGAGAATATGAGCAAACTAAGGCAGCAGAGACCCTCAGTGGCCATTGACATCCGTGCCCAGGTCTCTGCCACCCTCTTGAATCCTTCACTTTGTGTCCGTGTCCTTGTAGAAGGTAGAGGATCTGTGTGTGTTTGAGGATGGGAGTTCATCATGCTCTGCTCTGGTTTGCATCTCTCCCTGCAGCTGTAAAAGGCAGGAAAATGTCAAGAAAAATGGCATTAGAGACGATCAATAAGAGTGGACACCGCTGCCCAGGTCTCTGCCACCCTACTGAATCCTTAACTTTGTGTCCGTGTCCTTTAAAAGGTAGAGAATCTGTGTGTGTTTGAGAATGGGAGTGCACCATGCTCTGCTCCGCTTCCATCTCTCTCTGCAGCTGTAAATGACAGGAAAGTGTGAAAAAAAGAAGGCATTAGAGACAATGAATCACGATGGACACCCCTGCCCAGGTCTCTGCCACCCTCTTGAATCCTTAACTTTGTGTCCGTGTCGTTGTCGAAGGTAGAGAATCTGTGTGTGGCTGAGGATGGGAGCTCCTCATGGTCTGGTCCTGTCCCTTTCTGGGCCTGCTCTTGTAAGGAGACAGGATAACAAACAAGAGGTCAGCCATCCTCACTCAGCACGGACAAGCCCTGCGAGGTCTGTGCCAGACTCCTGAATCCTTATCTTTTGTCTGTGTCTTTGTAGAAGGTAGAGACTGTCCACGTGGTTGAGGATGGGAGTTCCTCATGGTCTTGTCCGTCTTGTTTCTGGGCCTGCTGCATTAAAAGGCAGAAGATTATGAACAAAGAAAGGTAGCAGAGAGCATGAGTAAAATGGACAACTTGTGCCCAGATCTGTGCCAGACTCGTGAATGCTTAACTTTTGTCTGTGTCCTTGTAGAAGGTAGAGAATCTCTTGCTCTCTGGCTGAGTGTGGCTGTGTGCCATCGTCTGTTCCTCTGCTTTTAGGGGCCTGTGGTTTATGAGAGAGGATAAAAGCAATGGGGCATCCACCGTGCCTCACCACGGAGAACCCCTGTCAAGGTCTCTGCCACCCTCTTGAATCCTTACCTTGGTGTCCGTGTACGTTTAGAAGGTAGAGAATCTCTGGCTGTCTGGCTGCTCACCGGTCTGCTCGGCTCCAGGCTGTGACAGATCACCGCCCGTTCCTCCCCAGCAACCCTTTGTGACATGGCCACCTCCAGCATTCTATCGGTGTGTCAGGGCACAGGCTGTCCAGGGGTGATGGAAGGCCCAGGCCTTGGCTTCCTGGGGAAAATGGCTGTCACGCTTCATCCTTGTTAAAGAGAGCGGGATGGACAAAGCCCGTAACTCAGTCCCATGGGACAACTGTTGCTGAGAGCTCAGGGTCACTGCTGTCTGTGTGGGGACACCCTCTTGACCCGGGAGTGTGGTCTCCTCATGGCCCCTCACCTTTTTGCCTCTCCCCTGTCCCCTGGGCCTCATCCTGGCTTCCAGGGCCAGGGCAGAGCCGGGTGGAGCTCAGCATGAGGGCGCAGTCACAGAAGTCACAGCATCATGGAATCATTTAGGTCGTAAAAAACCCTTAAGATCATCGAGTCCAACCATAGAGCTAACACTGCCCACTCCACCACTAACCCACGTCCCTCAGCACCACGTCTACCTGTCTTTTAAATACCACCAGGGATGATGACTCCACCACTTCCCTGGGCATCCCGTTCCAATGCTCAAAAACCCTTTGTGTGAAGAAATAGTTCCTAGTATCCATCCTAAATCTTCCCTGGTGCAACATGGGGCCGTTGCCTCTTGTGCCATTGCCTGTGCCTTGGGAGAAGAGACCGACCCCCCCCGGCTACACCCTCCTTTCAGGGAGTTGTAGAGAGCGAGAAGGTCTCCCCTCAGCCTCCTTTTCTCCAGGCTGAACACCCCCAGCTCCCTCAGCTGCTCCTCACAAGACTCGTGCTCCAGACCCCTCACCAGCTCCATTGCCCTTCTCTGGACACGCTCCAGCCCCTCAACGTCTGTCCTGTCGTGAGGGGCCCAAAACTGGACACAGCCCAGAGGATGAGGATTGAGGATGATGGAGGATGATGGAGGATGAGGAGCCCAGAGGCAGAGGATTCCAAAACTTCTCTGGAGTTAGGATGGAGACGCGAATGCCCATCTTTACCGAGATCTGGGGAACCAGACTCTTCCCTCTAGCTAGAGAAGCTAGAGATTGACGGGGACCGGAGGAATCTTCCCCCACAGAACCTCTGGTTCAAATTAAGCTGGGGAAGATGAAACAGAGGCAGAATGCTCGGTTGATCCAGGAGCTGCCTCTTCAGTTCTAAATACAAAGAGCTATGAATGAGGTTATGACACTGGAAGGAAGAGTTATTGGTGCGAGAGGGAAGCCAGAAACCGGACCTTTCTTTAAACCTTTAACATTCAAGAGTGGAAAGCAAGGGGTGACACATCAGCTTTTGGACTTGCCAGGGGCACCGAAGCCCTTGATTGATCGGGACTTGTTAGAAAATTAGAAGCTGAAAGAAGATTTAAAAACGGTACAGTCAACTCTTGGGATCCCCCTGTCACTCCAGAAATACAAACGGGTTCTGTAATTGTTCGGGGGTGAAGCCCCAAACCGTTGGAGGTGAAAAGCTCTCTAGGTACCTGTCCGTATTCTCCCACGTCCCGTGCCACCCATGACTCTCCAGTCTCGGGACAGATCTCTGGGTGGGAGTCTTAAATAGTTGCTTAACCCTAAACAAGAACTGAAACACATTGAGGAGACCTAGCAATAGGACCAAGCTGGTTTGCATGTCCCAAGAGTATTCAAAATTCTCAAAAACTGGCATAGCTGGACCAAAATAGAAAAGGGAGGTGAAAGAGCTGGGGAAAGGAACACCACCAGCCCCCGCTTCCCCCATAGACTGAGTGTGATTATTAATAAATTCTGAGAGACGGTGTCCGAGGTCACAGCAGGACAGCGGTGCTGCATAAATGCCCCAACGTAACCATCTGAACAGTGATGCTATCGTATCATAAGTTGATATCACACAGGACGGCAAAATTATGATGCTGATCCCTCTCCCAGAGGTGATAAACATCATCACGGGGAGTACATAGAGCATGTCAGAATTTACATAACACGGCCGTGGGAACAAACGAAGCAACATTGTGACCAGTACTATTGACTAATATCATAAATGCATATAACACATACATTTTAACACGCTCTGGTCAGATCTGTCGTTCTCTCAACCTTCCGAGTGCCCCACGTTGGGCGCCAAAAAGGACTGTCGTGGTTTGGCCTCAGATGGCAACAAAGAACCACGTGGCAGCCACGCTCTCGGCCCCCCCACGGCCATGAGGGGAGAATTGGAAGGAAAAAAAGGGAACTGGTGGGTTGGCACAAAGGCAGTTTAACAGAACAGCAAAGGGAACAAGACAATGTGCAGAAGATCCCGTTGCCAGAGGTCGAAGTTCACAAAGGAGACAGAGGAGTCCTGCAAAGGCTTTATTCGAATAAAGGGAGAGTCCCCTGGGGCATATCCCTGTGGGGTCTCTCCATTTGCCGGAGGACGCAGCCTCCCTTTTATCCTAATTCCCCGGCCGCACGTAACCCTCTTCCTTTCCCCATTGGCTGAGGTACTTGGAAGGTACAGACTTCTCGATCCGCCTATTACATCAAAGTTTAACTTTTGCCGTTTTTAATTGTCCAACTTTTGCAGTTTCACTTATTTCCCCTAGTTTTCAGTTACCTCACTCCTGCAGCTTCAATTAACTCTCCTCTTCTTTTGGTTGTCTCACTCCTGCCATTTCCGTTAACTTCCCTGTTTGTGGAGACACTCTTATCCCTATTTTCTTATCAGCCCCTCCTCTGTTTATTTCACTATTTGTCTTTACAACCTTTAGTCACCGTTCATTGGACCTTTTCTTCTTGTCTTCTTTTTGGTTTTGGAGCTATTTGCAGAGCCATCATCTTCGGTCCCCTTGTAGCTAATTCTGGGTCACTGGGCACAGCAGCTACGACTTGCATTCTTCTGACTCCATGCTGAATGAGCTGCATGAAACAAGGTATCCTACATGGTACAAAAATCAGAGCTGCTACCGCACAAAGGGAGAAAACCACCATGCGTTTAACCCATGGTCCACCAGGCAACCACGAGAACATGTCTAATTCCCATCCTTTCCCGGTTTAAACAAGAGCTGGGTTCCTTTAGTTTTCCACCAACTCCCCCTTCTTCTGCTAGCAAATAATCTAGGACCCTTGGGTGTTGGAAAATTGCATTCCTCATCTGAGCAGATTGGTCTGCAAGAAAGTCAAGAGCCTCAGCGCTCTGGTTAGGTAAAATTGCAAAAAACGGCTTGTAATCTAACTATCCTATTTAAATTATAAATGGGGTCTCTTGCTCCAGAAATCACCTGGTGGGGATTCTGTGCTGCTGGTCCATAATACCGTATAATTCGTTCAGGTTCATCTGATGTATAATTCATCTTTTCCCCATGATTGGGAACCCCCTTTAGTTAGGGATTTATCAGTTGCTCGTCGTTCTCTTATCAGATCATCCTATACATTAACCCCTAACTCGTTTCCTTGAACTTGTGGTAATAAGGAAAATAACGGTCTCATATATCCTATAGAACATATCCCTGAGCGCTTTGGAGATAACCTTTGGTAGGCGTGTTGCCCACAAATCCAGTAATGGCCCTTCAAAGCCCAAGCCCCGTTAGCGAATGGGCCTTCCCATGTTTCATTATCCTGTGGTATTTCACAGTATAGAGTATCTTTTGATCCCAGGGGTCCTTCTGCTATATCCCGGGGCTGCTGCTTGTGGACGGGGGTTGTTCGGTGACCTCCTGGCTGTTCCTCCCTTCCCAAGGTGTGAGGATCTGGCCAAAGGGAACGTCCTCTTGCGGGGGCACCTCGAGAAAGCGAGTGAGGTGACTTCAGCCCTTAAAGGAGCTGTTGGAAAACTGAGGGCGGATTGGATGGGGCCGCAGGAGGAGCTGGAAGCGAAGGAGAGAGAATGGCACCGGGAACGTGTGTGGAATAATTCCTAAGATAAAAATTTTATTAAAAATATAGCATTGTTCACACATTAAGGAAAGGTATAAAATGGAAGCGTTTCCAGGGTAGAATACAGCAGATACGGGAACGAGGTGATCCTATGGAAATGATAAGCTGCATATTTGCTACCCTGAGCCAACAGTCTGTCAGATTTTGACGAAATGCTGTCCTTTGTGCGAACTTTGCTCATTATAATGTCATGATAATACCAAAACACACCTCCAGCCCGAAGGCTACCCGCCTCCAAGGTGCAACCACTCGTCCTTGAGTCTGCGCCCTGAATTTTTCGTAAACTATACCTTTAAAAGCGAGGTGAGAGAATTTTACACCAAGCCTAATAAAGGTATTTATGACTAGAGTCACTCAAACTCCACCTTGAAGGTAAAACATAGTATAAAACTAGCCCAAGAAAGGGGGGATGCTAGGGAAGACACCATCGTGAAGAGGTCAGGGAGGACCCCGTCACGGACTGCCTTTGACTTGCGGGACCAGTCGAGGGGCTGAGCCTTTCTTCCCCCCCATAGGGAGGCCTTTGGGTAAGACTTAGACTATACCGAGTGCTTCCTCGGGAAACTTAGAAATCTCTCTAGAGGGTTATTTTTGTTACATTTATAGCCAGGCTGTATTGTTTGGAACTTTGTCGCACGCTTTGTACCATGAACAAACCATATTTTACTTGCACGTGCTTTGCAGACAGTGTATTTATCACCGGCAAACCATAAGAACCTTTGTATCTGTTGCTGAAATAAACTGCACTGCTTAAGTAGCTAGCCGTTTCGGTTTCCCATTGAACGCCACCAAACATTAGAGTGCGGCCGTGCTAGTTCATGAGCACGACTAGACTGAAGGTGCAGTCTACTATGACTGTATCTGGACTCGTGACAGTTAAATATATTAAACACGACTGGACTGATAGTGGTGAATTGGGCATCCTTCAGGATTTAAACCTAGCCGCACCTAGCCTCCCACCTCGGTGAGGAGTGTTAGAACACAAGGGGGTTTCTTTTCTGCCAAAACTATTTTGCCTATTAACGCAACAGACGTGAGGTGAGGAGGGGCTGCGGGAATGTCAGAGGTGATGCCAGCGTGGCACGAGAATGTGTTTTATTTTTGGCCCAGAGACCTCCCTGTGAGAAGGTTGTGGCGGTTTTGGGGATGTGTTGGTGCTGGGGATGTGCTGGTGTTGGGGATGTGTTGGTGCTGGGGATGTGCTGGTGTTGAGGATGTACTGGTGTTGAGGGTGTGTTGGCGTTGAGGGTGTGTTGGCGTTGAGGATGTGCTGGGGATGTGCTGGTGTTGAGGATGTGCTGGTGTTGGGGATGTGTTGGTGCTGGGGATGTGCTGGTGTTGGGGATGTGCTGGTGTTGGGGATGTGTTGGTGCTGAGGAGCAGACAGGGCTGGGAGATGGAGGGGTGGTGGTGATGGAAGCAAATGGTGGTGATGGAAGAGTCCCCCCTGCTGTGGCCGTGCTGCTCGGTCCTAAAGGCCAGTGCTGCTGCTGCTGGTAGTTCTCTCTGGTAGTTGTTCAATCTCCGCCTGGAGCCGTGAGAGCAGAGAGGTCTGTGTGTTTTCAGATTGCGAGCAGCCAAGGGAAGACCAAGAGGGGCCTCCCTCACCGACAGCAAATGTGAGAGTGGCCTTGGAGGGGCTTGTCTTTGTCGTCCTCCCCCAAGACACCTGTGTGTGAGACACCTCTGCAAGGGGAGATGCTGAATGAGGGTCACTTGCTTTGCTGATGTCCCCTCCTGCAGGACAAGGGTGGGTGTTCCCTCCTGTGCAGTCGGGTGGCAGCTCTGCTGAGGCTGCTCCTGTGGTGGCTCTTCAGTCCCCAATGCCCTGTTGGAGTAGTTCTTGAAGGAGACCTGGCCATGGTGGTGTGACCCTCTCCCAGCTGAAAGACTTGTGCAGTGACGGCGAAGGCTGAGCTGGCATTTCTTTTTCTCTTTGCATCTGTAGCTTTATGACAAGTTCAGAAGGGGTGAACGTGGCCGTCTGCTTGGCCTGTGGCGTCAGGTGGACACCTTCTGCCGCCGTTTCCTGGAAATGAAGACTGCCACGCACCGGTGAGTAGAAGCTGAGGCCAGATGTCTGCAGAAAAAATGTGGCTTCCCTTCAGATCTCTCTGGGGTTCCTTTCTCTCTGCAAACAGAAGTAGCACAGCCTCCGGTGTCAGGAGGCAATTTCAAAGTCTGGGTTACCGTCAGCCATTGATCTTATTGGATTATAAGCCTTCCTTAATGCCGCGAGTGTGCCTGACCTACTGTTTAATTCTCCTCCTCTTTGTGATTTGTTGGTACAACATTTTCGGTTTATTCTCACACCACCTTCCTGAAATGTTTGTTCTGTAGATATTGTCGTCAGCCTCTGAGCAGCCACTTGCCAGGGTGTTCCTTGCAAGCCTGAGTGCAGAAGGCCTTGGGGGCAAGAAGGGCCATTTTGCAGCATGAAGCATCTTAACCTGAATCATCCTGTGATCCTGTGATTATTGGATGGGAAATTCATAGCCGTCTCCCCAAAGAGCTTGCAGGCTCTTTGATCCATTCCCCGCTGAAGGCAAAAGTGATTGTGGGAATAGCCGTCTGGACTTTCAACGTCTGTCTGACCCCCAGAAGAACTTTGGCCAGGCTGGTATCCAGCGTAGGAAAGAGGAGAGAGAGAACCAGGAGGCAGGAAGCTGTTAATTTGTGAGCACCTGAATGTTTTGGAAAGGTTCTGTGATTTCTGGAAGCTTGTTTTACTTTCTCAGTGCTGAATGTTTCCCCTCCATCAAGGACAAAGAGTGATGCAGGTCTGGTCAGGAAATGCCAGCGTTCTTGAGGTGTAAATAGAAAGGGGTTGGAAATCATCCCAACTGCCGTTTCTGGGACATAGGATGTGCTCTTGGGTTTGGAAACAAGAATGTTTTTATGTTCAAACCTTGTTTGTCTCTCCCCTTCTCAGAGACTGAAGGACTCGGAGGCACTTGGAGAAAACCATTCCTCATTACAGCGTGAGTTGGTGGTTGTGAGGGAGACACTGGAGCAATCGCACCTTCAGAGGGATCTGCTGAAGCAAAAGAGAGATGAGCTTACCATGGCCCTGGCGAAGGTATGGTCACCTTGTGATAGCAAGGCCACCACAGATGCTGTTTCTGGCAGCAGCAGACAGGGACAATCATAGACGCGTAGAATCATGGAGGTCGGGAGGGACCTTTCGAGTCCTCGAGTCCAACCGCTAACCTCACACCGCCAAATCCTCCACTGACCCCTGTCCCTCAGCTCCACCTCTGCCCGTCTTTTCACTACCGTGTTGCTCCTCTTCTGTTCTCCCACTGTTGTTTAAGTACAATGTTGGTCTCCTTCTTGGGAAATGGTGGTGAGAGCAGGCAGGTCTTTGGGGCAGTCTGTCCTCACGTGCTGATTGGGAGCGCTGAACTGGGAGTATGTCAGAGACACGCAGGGGATGGGGAGTTGCTGCTCTCTTCTTGACTGTAAACCTGACTGTATTTTATTTCCTCTGTGCTTCCGTGGCGGTGGCTGGAGCAAGAGAATGGAGCTCTGTCGGGTAAAGTGGAGGAGATGGAGAGAGCAAAGGTCTCTGCCCAGGAGAAGCCGCGCTTGTGTAGAAGAACAGATGGAGAGCTCTGCGCAGAGAAAGCCCCCCTGGAGCAGCTGCTGAAGGAAGCAGAGGAGCAAGAAGAGGGGCTGCGGGCAGCGCTGAGGATCCGGGCAGAGGAGAAGGAAGAAAGCCAAGAGAAACTCATCCAGGTGGGACCAAAATGCTGGTGCTTCTGGGTGGGCGTTTGGCTGCTTGTCTGGGTGAAGCTGTGCCTGTGTTGGCCTCCTTTTTGGCTTTGATAAGCTGCCGAGAGAGGATGGAATCCATGAATCCACTATTCTCACCCGTGGCAAAAGAGACAAACTGTGTAGCTCTGAGTCCTTTGTCTGAGGGAAAGCCCAGGGCTGCATCAAGGGCTTTGGCTGCATTTGGTCCCGCCTTCAGGTTCCCCGGCAGCAAGAGTGGGCTCGCAGTGGCCTGGAGCAGTTGTGCCAGGAGTCCTCTGGCCAAGGGCAGGCACTGGCCGAGGTGTCCGCAGAGAAGGAATTGCTGCTGCGGGAGAAAGCTGCCCTGGAGGTGCCACTGGCAGCCGTGGAGCGGGACAGAGAAGGCCTTTCCGAGCAGCTGGCAGAGGCCAGGTAAGGGCAGGGAGGAGACCCTGGGGCAGGGCGTTGTTTGATGTCCGTGATGATAAAGGTGGTCATCGTTCCACCAGGGTTTATTGCATCCTGTGTGCTTTCCACTTCCATGGCCAGCAAAACTTGGCTCTGAGTTGAGCCATAATCAAACCATGGAGATGTTTCCTGAAACCTGAAGTTTCTCTCTGGTCTTGGATTGTTTTTCTGTGCCTTTGAACATCGGTCTTGCCTTATGCAGGAGTTTGACGTGGGATCTTCAGAATTCGAGGCTGTTGCTTGTGGACGTTGTGAGCAGGACGCTGCCCTTCAGGGTGAAGCCAGAGCCTCCCGCAGAAAATCTGGAGGGGCTCCTGTTTCTAAGCGAAGGCATGTTAAGTGTGGTGCAGGACCTAGAACTGGTGGCACCAGCAGCAGGGGAACCTCTCTGGAATTCTCGCCAGTCTTCAGGGCTTCTTGCCCGTCGCTGATGTCTGTTAAACTGGAGCATATTTACTTTGGAGGGCCAGAGAGTGGTGTCATCAGAACCAGGGGCTTGTTGTCCTCCTGGAAGATACAGCCTCCATTGTCCATCCATTGTTTTTCTTGCTGGCACAGACGGTGTGGGCGCAGCTCCCCGTGTGCCAGGGATCAGAGAGCAGCAATTTCAGATGCGGTTATTGCCATCACATTGGGCTGGGCTCTCTGTGCTCTGCCAGGTGACAAGGGAAGCCCGGCCATTCCCTCCGAGGGGCCCACGTTGCTATTTGAAATGGCAGAAACGGGCTTTCTGTGTACGAGAACCTGGAATCCAGCCTGTTTGAGGCTCAGCAGCACTTATCTCGGGGAAGGTGGTAGAAAACCAGCCCAGTGGTTCTGACTGTACTGACCTTAAACCCTTTGAATTTCAGCGTAGGAGGGATCTTAACACGCCTTCGCTTAGAAACAGAAGCCCCTCCAGACAAACAAGGTCTGAATGTAAAAACATTCTCGTTTCCAAACCCAAGAGCACATCCTATGGCCCAGAAAGGGCAGTTGGGATGATTTCCACAAAGCAGCACAAAGAAGAGGAGCATTCAACAGTAGGTCAGGCTCACTCACGGCATTAAGGAAGGCTTATAATGCAATAAGATAAATGGCTGTGACGTTTGCTGTGGGTGAGGGAGGCCCCTCTTGGTCTTCCCTTGGCTGCTCGCAATCTGAAAACACACAGACCTCTCTGCTCTCACGGCTCCAGGCGGAGATTGAAGAACTACCAGAGAGACGAGCGCTCCTGTGTCACTGCCCGACAGCGCCCAGCAGCAGCAGCACTGGCCTTTAGGACCGAGCAGCACGGCCACAGCAGGGGGGCCTCTTCCATCACCACCATTTGCTGACACCCCTCCTGACCCATTTGCTGACACTGGGTGCTGACACCCAGTCCCGTCTTCTGCTCCTCAACACCAGCACATCCTCATCAGAGCCACAACCTTCTCACAGCGAGGTGTCTAGGCCAGAAATAAAACGCATTCTCAGGCCACGCTGGCATCACCTCGGACATTCCCGCAGCCCCTCTTCACCTCACGTTCCCGGTGCCATTCTCTCTCCTTCGCTTCCAGCTCCTCCTGCGCCCTCATCCAATCCACCCTCAGTTTTCCAACATCTCCTTTAAGGGCTGAAGTCACCTCACTCGCTTTCTCGAGGTGCTCCCGCAGGAGAGCATTCCCTTTGGCCAGATCCTCACACCTTGGGAAGGGAGGAACAGCCAGGAGGTCACTGAACAACCCCCGTCCACAAGCAGCAGCCCCGGGATTTCCCGGCTCCCCCAACACTGACGTTGGTGTCAAACTGAGAGGCAGGAGAAGCGCTTTCTCGCATGAACTGAGATCTCTCAGGGCTGGCAAACTCATGTGCTTCTCCTTTAGCCTTCCGTGTCCTTCTACAGCTTTGCTTTCCCTTCCTCTTCAACTCGGACCATGCCCACAGGTAACGGCTGCCTCCCCTTCGTGCTGCCTCATCACTGGATGCATCCCCTTTCTCTGGCCTTGTCCCCACTCCCTCACCTACTGCTCCAGGGCATGACTTAGGCTGGGAAGGGACCCTTGGAGCTCAGCCGGAGGAACCCCCTGCTCAAAACAGAGCCATGCAGCACACACCCCTATTACTGCCCCACACAACAGGTTGTGGACCTTTCTCCTTCCAAAAGGGCTTGCCCCACCGCTTCCCTTGGGGCCACTGGGGAGCACTGACAGCTTTTCCCTGCCTTCCAGGAGCAGCCAGGACACCCACTAGGAGGGAACGCTTCTTCCTTCTGCCTTTGCTGCTCCTCTTCCACCTGAGGCAGGGCTTTCTCCAGGCTGTGGTCTTCTGTGGCTTCCCGCCTGCCTGGGGAGGGATCCCTGAAGAAGAAAGGGAATGTTTAGTCCACTTCTTGTGTTCCCTTCACTGCTGTTCGCATCCGTCGCTTTCCCCTCCCTTCCTTGGGCATCTCAGGAGCTGAGATGCCTCAGCTGAGGTGAGGCATCTCAGGTGGCTTCTTCCAGGCATAACAGTCTGGTCACTACAGAGAGGAAGGGAGGGGAAGCTGTCACTCACCGCCAGCAGCTTTCCTCAGTCTCCCACTCTTGCACTCTCACAGCTGGGTATCCTCAGCTCATGACGGCCAGTGCTCGCTGCCACCCGAACCCCGGGAATGGTGCGGGACATCAGGTGCAGGAGCCCAGGAGTTGCAGGGGTTCAGCCGGTGACAGGAAATGGGCACCTACAAGGACAGTCAGAAAGCCCTGATGAAAGCCCAAGGGCAGGAAGAGGCAGGACTTGCTTCCCCTTTCTGTGGGAAGCACCCTTGACAGGGAGCTGTTTCTAGCCCAGAAGAGAGAGCTGTTGCGGGCATGGAGCAGGGGATGGCTCTGGCACCTTCTCCCCATGGGAAATGCCCTCAGAGACTGTGCGTGTGGGGAGATGCACGGTGGCCCTGTGCCACGCAGCAGGGCTCCATCGGGAGCCCCTGGGGAGCTGCCATGGAGTTCTTTCCCGACCCTGCGCAGCACCATCCCTCGCGCTCCCTTGCCAGCGGACTTGCACTGACTTGGAGCAGTTCTCAGAGTTGGGAAAGATGGGCAGCAGCAGAGCCTGGGACACACCTGGGCTTCTGCACCTTCTGGACCTTGCCGCTTTGTTGTAGTGCCCGTCTTTTCTCTCTCTTCCTTCTTGTCTCTTCTCTTCCCTCTCCCCTGAGCAGGCCTCTTCTCTCTTTCTTTTTCTTGGGTTTTCAGTTTCCTGGAGGGAGCCCGCAAACCTTTCCATCCCACAGCATGGTTAGATAGCTCTAGCCGGGATCAGCTGGGTGAACCAGTTTCTGATTGAACCCAAGCTGACTCCTTGTACCTTCTTTCCTCTGAAAGGCTCCTTCTTTGTTCTTGGGCGCATCCCAGGGAGTCTTGCGTGGTCTCTGGGGCGGTTGGAGGCAAAGCGGCGGGTGCCTAAACCAGAAATGTTGGCGTTAGCAGGTGACAAGGGACGTCCTGGAGGAGTAAGCCACTGCTGGGCGAATCGCTCGCTAGAGAAGATCCCTGGTCTGGTTTGCATTAGCCCTTTCTCCCAGGGGCCTCCCGGGGGAACATAGTGTTCACAGCGGGGTGTGACACGCAGTTCATTTGGGGGGCCGTTCAGCAGGGAGCCTGCGGTCCCCCTCCAGGCAAGAAGAGCCTTGCCCGCTTCATTCTGCTGCAGTTTCTTCACCCTCCTGAGACAGAGCTCTGCGCATGTCCCTTTGGTGCAACAGCACCTTCTGTGGTGGCTTTGCTTCTGGAAGCTGTCCTTCTGTAGGTCTTTTGTAGGCCTGTCCTTTGGCTGAGGACGTGCCTAACGCATTGGAGAAAGACCCCTTCCAGTTTTACTTACAAGGCACCATTCCAAGGGGGATGAACAAGCCCCACCCAAAGGCACAAGAGCTGAAATACCAGGAAGAGGCAGAGCAGCTACTTGGACTCCTCAGGAACTCCTCCTCCAGGAGACGCCTTGTCCCAGAGTTTGTGGACCTGCCCTACCTCTGCCGTTGGCGATCCTTCCACCGTATCTACCCCTGCTGCTTTCTGGAGGACGAGCAAAGAGGGTGGTGCATCCAGGAAGGCTTTTGCTTCGTGCTCCACGTCTGCCTCGCCTGCGTGGTCCCGTTGCTCTTCCAAAGGCAGCTCTGGGAAGCAAAAGCACATGCAGCAAAGTGACTTGTTGGAAGTGGACAACAGCTAAAGCCAAAGCCACCCAAAGCCCTAGACCAGCTTTCCGCTCGGGCTGTGACAACGCTCAGTCCCTCCTCCTACCTGTGGCTGTGTGCGTGGGTGCTGGCGACTCCTCAGCTGAAGGACTGGAAGGGCCGGCCATCTCTTCCCTAAAGATTTCACAGGGCTTTTCCATGGGGAACTCCACCAGCACCTTCAGCTGCACACATCACAGCCTCGGTTGCAGGGCAGGTGGCTGAAAAAGTGGCAAGCAGCCTTTCCCACTCCTCACCCTTGCCTCCACGCAGAAGGCTGTGGCTGTGGGGCTGCTCTTCCAGGCAGCCACCCCCCCCCCCAGCCCAGCCCTCCCCACCAGCATTTGCTCAATAGAGAGGAAGGAGGCAGCCAGGCACCTCTCAACCGCCAAGCTCTGCTGGGCCGGGAAGGCTGCAGCCAGCTGCTCCATCCAGCGTACCTTCCCAGTGCCCTCCAGCGGGACCTCCAGCGGGAGCAGGTCCTCCTTGGGTGGGCTCAGCAGGTTTGGCCCAAGGCAGATGGCCAGGTTGCTGCAGCTCATCCTGCTGGTGCAGGCGTTGTGGCCGATGTGCTGCAGGACGGGGAGTAGCCGCTTCAGGAGGAGGACATGTGCTGCTGGCAAGTTCTCGGCCACCCTGAGGGAACAGGAGCACAAGGTGAAGAAAGCAGACGTTGCCCACAGCCATGGCCAAAGCTTGCCCAAGGCAGGTGGGAGGCAGCGGCTGTGTTGCGCAGCTTTCCAGGTGCTCTCAGCCAGCGCTCAGGGCTCCTGCTCAACAGGCAGGCTGCTGCCCACACTTACGCTTTCAGCTCTCCCGCGTCGGCCTGCTTGCTCCTCCTCTCCATGGCTGGCATCCAGTCCTCATAGAGGTCGATGACGAGGAGCTTGGTGGGGATGCTTTGGAGGAAGCTGTGCAATGCCAAGGGCTGACCCTTTCTCCTGGCTTTTTGATTGTGTTTTTAGGGGTTCTTTATTGTATTTGATTGGTTTTTGTATTGTTTCTTGGCCAGTCTTGGCCAAACTTCTTTCTCTCGGAAGGGAACTCTTCTGATTCTCCAAAGGAAGAGCTGTCTCTGCATCTGGAATGTTTCTGGCATCTGCTGTCTTTGATGATCTGTTGCTGTTCTCTGCGCAGGGCCAGGGTGGGTCTGGCTTTTTTCCCCCACCCATGCGTTAGCTGAGGCGAGGTCTGGCTGAGGACAGCCCCCTGCCACTGGCTTTCTCATCCTCAGCCTGAAACAATGCCAACTCCAGGCCCCAATAACCTGGGTGGCGCTCCAGGGGAGTCCAACAGGCTGTGGCGATCTGCAGTGGTTTCCGGCGGTCTCCGGCGGTCTCTGGTGTTCTGCGATGGTCTCCGGTGTTCTCCGGCGGTCTCCAGCGGTGTCCGGCGGTCTCCGATGGTCCCCAGCATTCTCTTGCGGTGTCCGGTGGTCTCCATTGATGAGACCGCCGGACACCGCTGGAGACCATCGGAGGCCACCGGTGGCTGGCAGTCTGCGGTGGTCTTCGATGGACTCTGGCGGTTTCCAGCGGACTCCGACGGTCTCCAGTGTGAGACCACCGGAGGCCGCAGGACACCGCCAGTGTCTGATCCTCTCCGGTGGTCTCCCATGGTGTCCTGTGGTCTCCGCCGGTCTCTGGTGGTCTCCGACGCTCTCCAGCAGTCTCAGCCGTCTCCAAGGGACTCCTCCTGGTCCTATGGGGCTGCCGGCCCGAAGATGGCAGCCCCTCTCCTCGCCTCTTCCCCGCGGCTCTGAAAGAGAAATCACAGAATCGTTTACGTTGGAAAAGAAATGGAAGCTCATGGAGTCTAGCTGTTAGCCTGGCACCGCCAAGTCCGCAGCTCAACCACGTTCCTAAGGCCCACATCTACAGGTCTTTGAAATCCCTCCCGGGAGGGTGCCTCAAGCCCTTCCCTGGGCAGCCTGTTCCAATGCTTGTCAAGCCCTTCAGGGAAGAACTCTTTCCCAGTCTCCCCTCTCAACCTCCCCTGGCGCAACTTGAGGCCGTTTCCCCTTGTCCTGTCCCTCGTGCCTTGGGAGAAGAGAGCGACAGCCCCCTGGCTCCAGCCTCCTCTCGGGGAGTTGTCGGGAGCGGTAAGGTCTGGTGCTGGTGCTGTGGGGCTGCCGGGCAGAAGAGGGCAGCCCCTCTCCTCTCCTCTCCTCTTGCCCAGGCCTGAGGGCAGAGGAGATAGCCCCCCTTGCTGAGGGGCGGGGGTGTGGGGAGGGAAAGCAGGGCTCCTCGGCGGCTTGACAGCCGGCTGATGTTCCTGCTGAGCCTGCCGCATGGCGGTGTGGATGGCCCACTTACGGTTAGCGTCGGCCGCGGGGCCGGCGCCGCTTGCTGGACCATGGCTTTGCGGAGGGTCCCTTTGAGCCGGCGGGGGTCCTGCGGCGCTTTGGGCCCGCTGCTGCTGGAGGCAGCCTGGCCACGGTGGAGGTGTGCCCCGTCAGGCCTGCGGGAGAGGGATCCACCTCCATTGGCTCCTCTGCCGGTGGGTCGACCTCCATGGGCTCTCCCTCGTCCCTCTTGGCGGGTGGGTCGACCTCCATGGGCTCTTCCTTCTCCCTCTTCAGGGGTGGGTCGACCTCCATGGGCTCAACTCCTTGGCCATCGCTGCTGCTGGCCGCAGCCCACTTGCGTTTCTCTCGGTGCTTGGGCATCCTTCGGGCTTCCGAGGAGCCCCTTCTGGCTGGGCCCACTCAATGTGGGCGCTCGTCCCACCCAATGTGGGCACTGGCCTCCCTTTGCCGCCTCCTCCTCTACCAAGCAGGCTTGGTGCAGGAATCTCTGGCTGCTGAGCGAGCTGTGGGTCAGCCACAGGGGTGCCAGTTGGCCAACGGCCGGCCGGTGACGTCACCAACGGACCTTTCTGTGTCTGGGAGGGTGGCCCATGAGGCCCTGCAGGCCCCATGCCGGGCGGCCCTTTGGCTTGCCAGAGAGCAAGGCAGCCCCTGGGGCAGCGGGACTGCCCTCCAGCTCCCCTCCTGTGCCCAGAGGATGCCCAGAAGCTCTGAAGTGGCGGCATCAGACCAGCTGGCGTGTCCCCTCGGAGTTCTGCCTGCGTCCTCTGGCTTTGCTCTGCCTCTTCCTGAGCGCTTGTGCCTCAGGTTTTTCTGCCATTTGCACTCTGTCCCTTTGCAAAAGGGCAGAGCGTGGTTGTGGCATTGCAGTCCAGGTCTAGAGGTGTGGCCTGGAAAGCCCAGTGCCTTTTTTCCCCCATTGCAGTGTCCAGAAGTTGCTGCTTGAAAGCTGAAATCCTCTTCTTCATCGGCCGTAAAGCGTTCCTTCTTCACCAGTCACACCTGGAGACAGAAACATCACCCGTTTCTCCAGGTGATTCCCAAAGCTTGTGCTGGGGAAAGTGTTTGGGTGGAAACTGCACTGAAAAACCTTTCACTCTCGCTCAGACAAATGTAGAGAAATTCCCCTTGAATACCTTTCAGATGACAGCGATTCTACTTCCTTGAAGCTGAAAAACTAGGAAGGTTTTTCCTGATTGGTACGAGTGTAACTGGGTCCCAATTTCCCCCAATAATGATGGATACAAGCTTTAGATTGGTGTGGGAGGAAGCACTTGTTTCTAGATGCCTCTGCTTAATGGCAAACTGGTTTTGCAACCCTTAACATCATGCAAACATTAAACTGGCTGCAAAAAAATTGGAGCTGGAGCTGTCTCTTTCCTTCCAGTATCTTCATGGGGTCACCTGTTAATGTGCCTGTAGCATTTTAAAGGCGAAACTGCCAGGCAAATGCTCCTTTTCAGATGTTTTCCTGCAACGGGAAGTGGTAGCCCCTCCACAGGTCAAGGTGTGACATGCTCACTTTTGAACTCCCTATCTCAATCCCTCTTCCCCTCAGCATCATTACCGAGAGTGTTATTTCCTCAGTTGGTGTCCGTCTGGAGAAGAAAAGTGTCCTTTTTGAGCGCAGGCCCATGACACGAAGATGCTGAACGTTTGTGCCTAGGGATTTAGTTTGTTCATGAACAAAGGGAGAGGATTGCTGTGTCTGTTGCTCTGCGTGTCTTTATTGCTTATGTCCTTATCACTTGTTGCTAGTCGTGCTCACAAAACAAGCAAAAAGGGCAATTGAGGGTTGTTTAATTTGTGCTAAGGTCAATTTACAAGGGAAGGTGCTAGAGGAGGGCGACCTTGGGCCCATTCCAACGATGTCAGGTGGATTTTACTGAAATGCCCTGAACAGGAAGATTTCTTCCTTTCCCTGAACAGGATCTTTTGGTAATAGTATGCCAGCTAACCGGGTGGCCAGAAGCATTTCCAGTTGCTTCAGCAACTACGGGATCAGTTATTAAAGTGCTTTTAGGACAAATAATTCCTAGATAGGGAGTAATAGAGGCAACAGACTCACAGAGAGGAACACATTTTACTGGAAAAATTCTTCAAGGGGTTGTGGTGGCCTTAGGAATACAATGAGATTTCCGTACTCTGTGGAAGCCCCGGAGTTCAGGGAAAGTAGAGAAGATGAATGGGGGAATTAAGCAGCATCTTTTGAAATTATTTTTGGAAACCAAAATGCCATGGATATGTCTTCTGCCATTAGCTTTAGCTAGCATAGGGGCCAAACCCAGAGGAGATACTCAACTATCCCCCTTTGAATGAATGTTTGGAATCCCTTACCCTGCTAACTCTCGACCTAGTGGGGAGGTAGAAATAAGTGACGTCTACTTGAAACAATATGTGGCCGGGAAACTGTCTCTTGTGAAATCTTTTTGACAGGAAGCTCAGCTGGCACAGACCCTGCCTTTGGACTTTGCTGTCTAGAGCATCCAACGGGGAGGTTGGGTCCTAATTAAAGAATGGAAAGAAGCACCACTGGTGGCAAAGTGGCAGAGACCGTACCAAGCGTTACTAACCGCGGAAACAGCAGTTAAGACGGCCAAACACGGGTGGACTCGTCATATTCGAACACGGGTGGACTCGTCATATTCGAGTCAAGACGTCCAAGGCCCTGGAAAACTGGACTTGGGAGCTAAAGGAAGAGGAGGGGAAACTGCAGCTAGCCTTCCGTAGAAAAAGACTCCATTAGTAGTATTTGATAAGTTAAAATCAAGGGCAAGGCTGGATTGACCTCTGTCAATTGCCACAATAAGAAATTCTAAACTCCGTTACTGGCTGCAACCCAGTAGGCGTTGAGCAGTGGAAGCACATGCCATACCAGACCTTGATTTGAAAAAGTGAAAAATGGAAGTTTAGGGTGGGAGACTAGAACTAACTCTTACAAGGAGTGGGTCAGACCGGTAGCCATCAGGTAGACCTCGGGAGGAGTTCCGTGTGTTTACCCAAAGGATCTACGGTATAGATCCATAAGGAAAAGAGGCCCCTTATTTAACTTCCAGCAACTGGTGAGCAGACACTAACTGAATTGTTTCCGTATATTCACTTGCCACATCAAGTGTAGAAAGATGATAAGCTCAAGATGAAATTTTTAGTAATGATCATGTTTCTATACTATTGGCAAAATCGAAGTCTGGGATGGGAAAACCGATTTTTGACTCTAGGGGACGAGGTAGCCAAAGCTTTTAACCTCAGTAATTGCTGGGTCCGTGGAGGTCCAGGAGGAGCTGAAGATTGGCTGTGGGTAGCCCAGCCTGTCCAGCCTAAATGGTTGGTGAGTGACTTAAGTAGAGTGCATAATGGAACTGGGTTCTGGAAGGAAGACGGAGGTACATGGAAAATACAGTACCCAGGAAAAGGAAATTACTGTCTGAACAGAACCAAGCTGGGAGGGAAAAATGTAGGTAAAAGCGAATGTGAGTGGACATTGTCACCAGGAATGGGTTGTTACGATCCATATTGTAGACCTTATAATTGCTTTAGGTACCGAGGAAGATGGAACCAAACGCATGTTAAGCTTATAGGTGGCACCTGGGTAAAGTGCTCTTTCAAAGAACCTTGGCACAGTGGATGCAAAGCAGTTGCGAGAGAAATTACGCAAAAAGGGGGATTTAGAGATTCTTTATTCCTGGCTTGTCAGTGGGACAATACCATTAACAAGAATCATGTAATAAGGGTTTATCAATGGGGCTGGCAAAACTCAAGTGGAACTAGGACCTATTTTAGAAAATTTTGGTCGGCTACAAATTGAGATATGTCTTCTACCATTAGCTTTAACTAACCCCACTCAACTGTCCCTTATGGCAATTAGCGACAGGGACTCCGCCGGAGAGTGAAGCGAAAACCTTGATTAGCATCACAAAACTCTTTATATATCTTTCAACACCCAGCTAGTATTATTCCATTCCCTAGTCTCACAAAATACATCAGTACTTTCCCACTGCTACTACCTTATCATAGTTTTCACAACATGTTCCATGGATGGTATACACAGAGACAGCACGCGGACGTCGCCTGCTCGTCCTTCTCAGGAGCTGTGTACTGGCTGCTCCCTTTACTCTTCCCATGGTTTTCTGCCCACCAGTGCGAGGATGTCATCAGTGCTGTTCCCCAGGTCCACATCCACAGCTTCTTCTTCCTCCACAACTCCCCCTTCTTTATTTACAACAAAAGCAGCAGCTAGTGTTTTGTTAATCAAACGCTGTACACATTGTAACAAGCAAGGAGTACAAATCATAATACAAAAAAAGATGATGATACAGAAAAGCACAATTTGTAAGGCTGATCGCATCCAACCCGTTAGACCCCAATCATTAAAAAGATCATTTAACCAACCCCACCCTTCAGATACTCTTAAACGCTGCACATTTGACATGATCTGCTGTATGCTCTTACGTATTGATTCAGAACGGTCAGATAGATTCATACAACACATACCATCGAAATCTTTACACACCTGTGACCATGCGCAAGAAGCAAAAAATCTATGGCAGCTCTGTTTTGTAGAGTTGCATGCCATACCGAGTCTACCTCTAACAATAGCCCAGAAAGCGCTACCGAAGTAGCATTGCTCTGCTTTGCGAGTCAACACCCCAGCTTTCGCAAGGATGTTAATGCACGAGCAGATAACCCGAACCAGGAGAGCAGGCTCATTCAATCCTTCCGATTCGAATGTTGTTGGTACGGACGAACACACCTTGCTGGAACCCACCGTGGTCCATTACCTGTGGAAACACAAGCATACCCTCTCCCCCAGGTTATCAACAGAAATGGACCTTCTATAGCCCCAGACTCAAGATTATGAATTGACACCTGCGCTTTGCCTTCTACAGGGTCCCTGTCTGCCCGTAAGGACGCGTAATGGCGACTGATTGCAGATTCCATATTAACAGATAAATTTAAAACATTAAATACATATAGGGCTTTAGCCAGGCATTCTTGTGGAGACATTACCATGTCCGCAATTCCCCCTTTTTGTTTAGTTAGCAAGCGTTTCAAGGTGCCATGAGATCGTTCGACGACGGCTTGACCGGTCAGGGAGTGAGGAATACCAGTGGTATGTTTGACGCCCCAGTCTTGGAAAAATAATTTCAGTCTTTGAGATATATACGCAGGGCCATTATCTGTCCGTACTGCGTGCAGGACGCCAAGGGCTGCAAGGGCAAGCAAAAAGTGTTTAATAACGTCTCGGGCCTTTTCCCCAGTATGACAAGTGGCATGTATGGCCCCAGAAAACATATCCACAGAGACATGGATATATTTCAGACGACCGAACTCAGGGAAATGAGTCACATCTGTCTGCCACAGCTCCAGGGCGGTAAGACCCCTCGGGTTAACGCCCGCAGCTGGCGGAGAGGGGTGGAAGCGCTGACAATCTAGGCAAGCGGTAACAGTGGTTTTTGCCTGTGACGAGGTGAGGGAGAATGTCTTCTGTAGCGCCCTTGCGTTTTGACGGAAGAAGGCATGCGAAAGACGCGCCTGTTCGACTGCTTGCGGTGTTATTTGCGCTGCAAGAGTCAAAGCGTCCGCACGGCGATTTCCTTCTATCAACAGTCCCGGAAGTCTGGTATGCGCGCGGATGTGCATAATAAAATAAGGATGTTTTCTATCATTTAGTAAGCATAACAATTGCCATAACAGTGAATACAACAATGGGTTAGAAGTTTCTTTCAAGCAAGCATTTTCTAAGCGTGGCACTAGCCTGGCCACATAGGCAGAGTCAGTAATTATATTTACAGGGGTTTTCCATTTTTGAAAAGCTCGAACTACAGCGGCAAGCTCAATGATCTGCGGAGAGCCCTCAACCCGACACACATCTGAAACCCAAGTTTTCGTCTCAGGGTTTTGCCATACTATAACAGATCGGCCGGTTTTGCCGGAGCCATTTGTAAAGATGGTTATAGTCTGCAGAGGCGCATGACTAACTTTCGGGAGTTCATATAGCGTAAAGTCTTGTTGAAGCAGTTTATGGCTTGGGCTATGTATGCTTAATTCCCCTGGAAATTCCATTGTTGCTGTCTGGAAAAGAACTGAAGTTTGAAGAAGCCATTGCAGTACCTGAGTATCTGTTGGCAAAATAATGCGAGAGAACTCTTGTCCCACTAGCGCCAACAGACGCTGTCTGGCCTTTATTATTAGCATGGCAAAACACTCCGGTCGGGTTACAACTGTTTTCTGCAGTTGGTGTGGGAGGAAAACCCATTCAATAATGGCCAGAGGGTCCGGTCGATTCTCATCCCATTGCAAAATTAAGGCATATGGCTGTGAAGTGGGGTTTTTTAATGAGCAGTTGAAAGGACACCTCTGGGTATATTCTGTTTGCCTGGCAGCTCTCTATAGCCTGGGAGACCTTTTCTAGGGCGACTTGAGCCTCCAAAGTCAGGCTTCTTGGTGACAAAAGCGCTGGGTCTCCCTTAAGATGGGAGAACAGGGGGCTCAGTTCGTGATTCGGTATACCTAACAGTGGACGGATCCAATTTATTGCCCCCAGGAGCTTCTGCAGATCATTTAAAGTTTTCACAGTTACTTGCAACTTTACCTGTTGCGGAACAATCTTTTGTTCCATAGTTCGCCACCCTAAGTAATTCCAGAGTGCTGTTTGTTGTATTTTTGGGGGGGCTATCTGTAACCCTGCAGTTTGTACTTGCTGATATAACATCTTAAGCACGTCCTGCATAGTCTGTTGAGCTTGCGCCGCAACAAGAGTATCATCCATATAATGATAAAGTACAACATCAGGAAAGGCTTTCCTAACAGGAGACAGGGCTTTAGCTACAAACCATTGGCATATGGTGGGGCTATTTTTCATTCCTTGAGGGAGGACTGTCCAATGATAGCGCCTGTAAGGTTCACTTACGTCAAGTGACGGCACCGAGAACGCCAATTTTGGTGCATCGTCTGGGTGTAGGGGAATAGTAAAAAAACAGTCTTTCAAATCGCTAATGGTGAGGCACCAATTTTGGGGGATCATGGTGGGTGATGGCATATCGGGTTGTAACGTGCCCATGTCTTCCATCACATCATTTATTCTGCGCAGATCATGCAATAAACGCCGTTTCCCGCTCTTTTTCTGAATAACAAAAACAGGTGAATTCCACGGACTAGTAGTTAGGGACAATATGTCCCTCCTTCAATTGTTCTTCCACTAATTCATTAAGGTGGTGCAACTTTTTACAACCAGGTGCCACTGCTCCACCCAGACAGGATTGTTAGTTTTCCGTGTAAGTTTTAAGGTGGGTTGCACTGCAGCGGCCCCTAAGAAAAATGTGACCCAATGTTTACTCCCCACTGACTCATACAATCACGACCCCGTAAGGTAATAGGTGCGGCGAGCACAAAGGGGCGAACCGAGGCCACACGGCCTTCAAGACCTTCAATTTGAATTAAATGTTTGCTCTGAAAGGGTATGGCATGTCCACCTATGCCCATTAACATTCTACACATTTGAGTTAACGGCCAGTCTGTAGGCCATCGATCCCTTGAAATGACTGTGACATCAGCTCCAGTGTCTAAAATCCCATCGAAACAGATGTAGCCTTTTTGCTGCAATGGCAGCTTGCATTTCATCACCGGCCAACCGGTAGTAACAGGTTGTGTCCACAAAATCTGCGGATGCCTGGTGGAACCAAACCCCGAGCCCTGCCTTTCTGTCTGGCTCGTTTTAGAGGGACAAGCAGTAAAGTAAACAAGTTGCGCAATGCAGGCAGCCCGACGGTGCATGGTGGTGTCGGAGTCCAGGCCATGATTTTTATTTCCGCCGTGTAGTCCGAGTCGATGACACCAGGGAGAACAAACAGACCCTGCAACGTGGTGGAAGATCAGCCTAAAAGCAGGGCACTTTTACCCCCGCCTAATGGCCCATGGACACCAGTAGGTATCAGGGAGACGGAGGAATCTGTAAGAGTTACTGATTCGGCGGCTGCCAGGTCCACTCCGGCACTGCCGCGGGTTCTTGCACACAGGCTGGAAGGGTTTGAAGAGGCGATGATCCTGGAGCCATTTGTGTCCTGGCCCGGTCCCAGGCAGGCGTGCTCCGCTGGCGGTTTCCCGATAAGGGCTTGCCATCCTTATCGTATTTCGAGCGGCATTGGTTTGCGTAGTGCCTACCCTTCTTACATCGCGGACAGATGTTTGGAAGTTTAGGCTTTTGTGCATTATGGCAATGTTTCTTAATGTGCCCTGGCTGCCCGCAGCCAAAGCATGTTTGATTGCCAGCTGTCATTGTAGCAAAGGCTGGTGCCATAACCTCAAACGTATGCTCCAGTGATCCTATCCAGTTACATGCTTCTATCATTTGAATGAGGTTAGGGTTTTCTAAAGGACGCAATACACGCTGGCAGTCTGTATTAGCATTTTCTACCACCAATTTTAGTAAAATAGTATTTTGGGCTTGCTCATTGGGTACTTGTTTATCTAAGCTTTCTCGCAGCCGATCTATAAAACTCACGTAGGATTCTTTCGCACCTTGTTTGATTTCCGTAAAGGACTTCTGCGGTTTTCCCACGTCGGGGACTTCTAAGAATGCTCGATAGGCCAGATTTTTAACATCATTGAGCACACCTCGTGGTATTTCTTGAGCTTGGCGATGGGGTGGTTGGAAGTTACCCGTCCCCGTTAGATGTTCCATCGTCATGGCAAAAGCAGGGTCGCGTGGACCCCAGTCCACATACCCTAGGCACTGCATTTCTAAGAGACGCCTCCATGCAGCCTCCCATAAAGTATACTGTGTACCAGTGAGGATAAGCTGCGCAAGGGTTTTACAGTCATGGGGGTCAGAGTATATGATTTCATAATGGAACCAAACATGGAGGTGGAGTACGGCGATGACAAACCATAATCAAGCACTCCCCTTCGGAGTTCCTTCATAATACTAAAATTCAGAACTTCCCATTTCGGGACCTGATTCTCTTCATAAATTACTGGTGCAACAATTTTTTCTGCTACAGCTAATTCCCCAGCTGCTAATGCTTCCTGCCGAACCTTTCTCCAATTATTGTGTGGGTCGGGGGGGAACAGATTGGGTTCTTTATCGGGATCAACTTCTCCCAGGTCAAAAGGGTCCCCAGGCTGATCTTCCAGGTCTGGGCACAGCAAAGTAGCCGCGGGAGCGGGCGACTCCGTTTTTGGACCGCAGTGCTCACCTCCCTCTGTGCGCCTAGCGTCTTCCTGTTTTTTAAGCATTTCTAGGCCCTTTCTCCAAGGAGTTAAAAGCTCCCCCGCCAACTTGTCTGAACGTGTGGCTCTATCCCAAAGTTTCACACCAGCTTCATCCCATACCTTTGTGGTGAAAATGGAAGCAGTGTCTACCCCTGGGCACATTACAAATACCCGTTTCAACCGTTTTAACGAATGTGGGTCGACTGCAACATCATGGTTTTGTAAAAGACCCTCCATCAATTTAAGTACTGATTTTTCTTCACTAGATGCATTATTCTCCATAGTCCCCCACGGCTCACCTCTCTCAGAAGAGATGATTCAAGCCGGCTCCTGCTCCCTTTCAGCAGCACTTCAGTTCCATGGGGCTTGCCACCGGCCAGTCTCTTTTGACTCGGTTATTCGCGCCTCACACAGGGCACCATTTGTGGCAATTAGCAACACGGACTCCGCCGGAGGGTGAAGCGAAGACCTTTATTGCTATGACCATGCGTCTTTTATAATACTCTTATGGCCTCGGGTTAGTACTTTTCCGTCACGCATAACGCAACGCGAGCTAGTGCTTTTGCACGTCTACCTCCTTATTTCATGTTTCATGTCGTGACCATTACAGAGTTGCAAAGAGACAGTTACGTGCCCTGCAGTTGCTTAGGTTGGCATTCTTCTGAGACCACATCTTCTTCAGGATCCGTGTTCTCACAGGCTGTTTATACCTCCCACGGCTTTCGGCCCACTAATGCAAGGATGTCGGCCCCGCTGCTCCCCGGCTCCATATCCACAGCTTCTTCTTCCTCCACAGGAAGTTGGAGGCACCACCCCAAGTCCCACTTGAAATGAGAGTCAAACACAAGCTGGTCACTGATTGCAGTGGGAGTGGGGTGTCTCTGAGGGTCCCAGGGATAATTTAGGCAGTTCCCGAGAGCAGTTCCCGCCTCTTGCTGCATTACTCTATTCTTTGGAGTATTTCCTTTCTTTGATGGCCACGAGACGTCACACTGGGTCCCATTCCATAAGCTGTGTCCAGGGACACATTAGGGGGAGGGACCCATATCAGATCCTTTTCTGTGAACGGTAACCATCCCTTCTGAGGTTTCATTTTTTGCATGACACAGTTGACGTTAACATCTCGCACGGGTGGTAGAATCCCAGACAAATTCCTCTGTTCCACTTTCATAGACAGTGGGTGAAATTCATGGAAAGCAGTCCCATTCTAATCCCTTCCTGGGCTGATGTAGTGGGGGCCACAGTATCATTCCATGTACATATAAATCCTTGTGTCAATTCCTAAGCTAAATTTGGGGGGGTCCTCCCCTCGTGTATTACCAGCGAGGCTGAGGGTGATGAGGATGGTTGCCCAAAACACCTTTCCCTATTATAACACATAAAAATCACAATTATAACCAAACAAAAGACACACACACAATAATCCATAGAGTCAAAGTTTACATGGAGCCGGCGTTGCTTCCTCTAATAACCTGCAGGACATATACACGTAAAATACAAGGATTAGAAGGACGGGATTATCCACGGAGTACGAATATGATGGTCTTTTCCGTGGGCGTCGGTAGCCACCCCCGCGTAGCGATTCCGTGGGGTTTTTTGAATGAGGGGTCCTTCTCCTATGGTTGGGAGATCAAGCAAGACTGGCTGTCCTGGGGAGGGAAGGGCTTCTGTTGGATCTTTGCCTTCCCTGTTTCCTGGGAGCAGGGAAGGGGGGTCAGGACAGAAGGCCGTAAGTGGAGGACCCCCGTTCTTTCCCCACCTCTTAGGAGCTTTTGCTTTTCCGTTCCCGACCCTCCAACGGGGCAAAGAACAAAGTCAGCCGCCCTTGGTCGTGATAGCAACAGGTATAAGCAAGAGCCTCTCTGCACCCCATTCCTTGGCACCGACTATCAACACAGGTCTGATCCCTCTGAGAAGGAACAACCTCTGCTGCCCCTGGCAGCAAAGCAAGCGGCAGGGCCGTGTGGGGCAGGGACAGGCGGGGGGGGCACGGCCAGCTCAGCCCCGGCAGCCGGCACCCACCGGGGACAGACGCCCAGCACCGAGCCAGCCAGGAGGGAGGGAGAGAGGGGGCCCCGCATCGCCCCCCGCCTCCACACGCCAGGGAGCGGCCCCTCCCCAGCCCGCCACCCCAGAGCCCCGTCCGGGCACCCCAGAGCCCGACCCCCGCCCGGGCAGCCTTCCCCAGGGCGAGGGGCAGCACGGCGGGGCCCCGACGCCGCCTCCGCCCGGCGTCGGGATCGGGATCGGGATCGGGATGGAAATCGGGATCGGGCTCCAGCCCCGCCGCTGCCGCTGCCCGCGCCCCCACGGCCGGCAGCGCCCCCCGCCCGCCTCCGCGAGGAGGGCGCCCGACCCCGCCCGCCGCTAATGAGCGGCTGTGGCCGCGGCTAATGAAGGAGGCGGCGGGGCCGCGGGTAACGAGCGCCCGGCGGCAGCCCCGTGCCCGCAGCCCCGGCCCCCCGCGGTTCCCCGCATCCTGCCCCCCCCGCACCGCACAGCGTCGCGCCCCCTCGGGACTCTGCCAGCGCCCACGGCTCCCCGCACCCCACGGCCAGGGACCCTGCGCCCACCTACGTGCCCCAGGGCACCGCTTCCCCACCCCCCTCTCCCCAAAGGCCCCCGCAGCCTCTCCCCCGCAGCCTGCGCTACCCACTCCCCGGGTCGCCCCAAGTGGGGACCAGGGGCCGGGGCCACTGCCAACAGCAGGAATGGCGGCAGGGCAAGGAGGGCTTTGCCTGGGACTTCTTCTCTTGTCATGGCACAGGGGAAAGCCAGGCAGGAGGAGAAGCAAAGCCCTGGGCGTGGGCAGGGTCAAAGACTTCAAGATTTTTGCCTTTTGGCCTATGAGTCCCTTTCCCTCCAGCAGGAAGGGGAGCAGAAGGTGTCCTGCTGCTTTGATGGCATCACGGCAGGGGTCAGTCACCTCAGAGCTCAGGCTTTGCTGGGGACCTCTTTGCTGTTGGGGACACCACTCTCCAGCAGCCCGTGAACCCCGCTGCTGCCCAGTGCCGTCCCCTGCGTCAGCGGGACCCCTCTGTGCACAGGGACCCCCTGCCCCCGGGGCGGCCGTGCCAGCACCCCCAGCCCCCTCCAGCCCCGGGAACCCCCAGCAAGAGGAAACCACAGCTCTGCAAACGCCGCGGGTGGCCAAGGCAACACAGAGAGAGCTTGGGTCTGAAGAACATACATACAACTCTTTATTAACAACACAACAGCTTTCAACAACTATTTACAAAACAACAACTCTGGAAAACTATTAACAAAAAACCAACTCTCTAGAACTATTGAAAAAACCCAACTCTAAACAACTATTTACAGCACTTCCTCTTGGATCCTCCTCTCCTTTGCCACCGCCGTTCCCCGCAGCTCTGCTGGCCCTGAAAGCAAAGCAAGCGGCAGGGCCCTTTGGCTAACGAGCAGTGCCCGCCGAGCAGAGCTGGGGTTCCCGAGCCGGCTCAGCGGCAGCAGCTGCTTCGGCTGGGGCTTGGCTCTGACGGGCATTCGATGGTCACAGCCCTGGGACACGCTGGGGAGAGCGGGACTCTGCCGCCAGTGCTGAGCCCTGGCTGGGCTCCGGGTGAGATTTGGGTGTCCTGGCCCCAAGAAACTGCTCCCATCCCAAAGCGGACGGGGGCTCAGGGCAGCGCGGTGGGGGCGGTTGTGCCGCCAGGACGAGGGCACCAGGCGCCGTATCCCTGCAGCAGAGACCACCCACCCCAGCCCCAACCCCAGCCCAGTGGCAGGAGACCCTCCCTCCCTACGGGCAGTGGGTGGGGAGCACGTGCCTGTGCTGCTGGGGGATCCGTGTCCATCGGCTCCTCCTCCTCCACATCCACCTCCATCTCTTCATCTTCAACCGGGTCGATCTCCATTTCTTCAGTTGTCCCCATGTCCACACTGCTGGGACCCTCCTCCAGAGCCTCCAGCGCAAGGTCACACATCCTGAGCCCAAAGGCAAGCAAAAAAGTGCATTCGTCCTGCCCTGGCCAGCAGTGGGACGGGGGCCTCGGCACCCCTGCCCCTCTCGCCACCCAAGGAGAGCCATGGGGCGATGGGACCCCTGGGCACATCCCCAGCAGGAGCTGGCTGGACCTGGGCGGCTCCTTGGCCACCAGCACCCACCAACAGTCCCGGGCCAGCGCCTGCAGCTGGAGGCTCCTCATCTTTTTCTCCTTCACTAATTTTGCATGCAGCAGGGTCTTCTGGATCTGCCAGAGCAGAGAGGGCAGGGGTGAGCAGCCCTGCTCCCTGCCCCGCGGGGCCCGGGCACAGACCCCGGCCCACCACGTGCAGACCCCAGCCCCACGCCTGCCTGGGTGCCCAGAAGCTTCTTACTCTGTGAAGCCACCCTTTGGGCTCGGTGCTGCTCCTCGTCCAGGGCTCGGCTCCTCTGGCTCCAGCCTGGAAATGGGCAGAGGAGGCATCGGCTCAGGCTCTGGGCAGCACCCGGCTGCTCCCGGCGAGCATCCCTGCGGCACCAGCCCAGGGCGCCCTGGGGTCTGCCGGGGACGTGTCCCCCTACGCAGGGATGCTCCATCCCAGAAGGGCATGAGCAGCCCAGGAGGGCTTCTGCCAGCCCCTGGCCTTGCAGGGCTTGGGGGAGAGGGCGAGCCAAGCTCCCGGCCCCCCGAGCTGCCCAGAGTGGGGTCCCCGCGCCATCCCCGCAGTGCCTGCTCCAGCCTGCCCAGGCAGTGGAGGGTGCCCACCTCCATGGAGCAGGGACGTACCTCGGGCAGCGCAATTGTCCTCCTCTTCTGGGCTTTCATGATGCCAGGGAGCAAAACAGAGAGGGGAAGAAGGTGCTGGGACCAGGCAGGAAGGGAAGGGCTGGGTTATGGGTTCAAGGCACAAGGAGCAGGGCAGAAGGGCTGTGGGGCGCAGGGCAGAAGGGTGAGTTGTGCCCGTCGCCTGGTACTGGCAGTTGCAGATGGAACACGGGCCATGGCAACGGGATGCGCAGTGGGGATGGGGATGAGCCCCCTTAAAGTGGGCGCAGCTTCATACGTGCATACCCCAAAAGCTAATAATCCCAACACATTTCACTTCCTTCCTGTCCTAAGCTGTTCTTCCCAACCATCCCCTCATTGAACAAGTGGGGTTTGCCCAGAGCGTTGCAGACTGTCTGTGGGACGCTGGGGCAAGTGGTGCCCGTCCTTCCCAAAGAGATCTGGATGTATGGAAGTGCTAAGGAAAATCCCAGCCCGTCCTCATGGACAAGTGCCAGCCCAGTCTTCAGGCAGCCCCTGCCGGGCCTTTGGGCCAACCACCTCTCATCAGCCTCCGTTGCTGACGGTCTCATCACACAACAGCTCTTACAGGTCAGGAGGTGACCAGCCAGAAGAGAAGCCCAAAGGCCAAGCCCCAGAGCAAAGCCAGCGCCAATTCCAAACACCAATGGGCAGGTCCAGTTGACACCAAGAGGGTCAAGGCAGTCCACAGGCAGGGCTGGAGCTTGTCCTTGTGGTGGCATTTGAGCCAAGGCAGCTCCTAGAGACCCCCCCAGCTCTGCTGGGACAGGCCATTCCCCCCGCGCTGGCTCTGAAGACCCTCGGTGGGACCCTTGGAGGCTGGGCAGCGCTGAGGCAGGGGAGCAGCCCTTGCCCATGGCTGAGGCACCAGGAATTCCCAGGGCCCGGGCAGGTCCCTTCCAGGGCAGCCCAAGGGCCTTTGGGCTGGCACCTCCAGGGAGACCCTGGCTCCTGCTTCCAAGGTTGGGTCGTTTTCCGTCTCATACAGCCTGCAGGGTTTTGCAGTCCTGACAGCCCCGTGCCAACAAGTGCAATTATTCTCCCCCTCTTTTGAGAGCAGAAAACACGCACCAGAAGAACAGACAAGTGGACAAACATCCCACTGGGCAACGGCTTTGTCAGCGGAGATAGAAATAATCTGGATCAAGTACCAGGAGGTGTTCAGCACTTCCTGGTGTTTTTCTGCTTCCCACCGCTGAAAGCCCAAGCAGACGGGTTGGTTCAGGCGTCAGGGTCTCTCCAAGTTGTTGGAAATGCCTTGGGTCTTACTGAGCCAAGGGATGACCTTCCAAATTCTGTCCCACAGACAATATTTTAACCAGGCACAGACCCTGGTTTTCTCCAATGTAGAAGCTGAAGCCTGCTGGCATTGACACTGCTGCTGAGGACACCGACCAATCTCTTGGCTCCCCATTGCAACCTTTCTGAGCTGTACTCCAGCCGACACTGACAGAGGACTTCAAGGAGTCTAGAAGTCCTCCGAAAGGTTCTGAGGAGATCTTCAGCTTGTCAAACCCCACCAACCCATCCAGCAGCAGTTTTTAGAGAGGACAGTCCTGGGCATTCTTCTCGGAAAATGCTGCCTATATTTAGGCTTTCATTCTTACCTGCTGTAATGCCTGGCTCCGTAGCAGTTACCTGTATGTAGTATATGGGACTGGTGGATTTCTGCAGCACCAAACCTCATCAAGAGGCAGACCCTGGAGTTTACAGTGGCTTCTACAGGCTCCTTGTAGCTGAGCTGGATGTAACACAGCTGTAGAGAGCCCTTGGAAAAGAGAGGGAAAAGGCAGTTTGCAGAAAAAGCCATCAATGGCAAGATTTGCCATCATTTCTGGTCAGTGCTGCTATTGCTGCAGCTGACATTGTTCACAAGAGCCTCCCAAGATCTCAGAGCTGTGTTTGGAGTGAGTCTTTTCCTTCAGGTGGTCCCATCTCCACTGGTCTCCATCTCCATCAGTCAGGTGCCTGCCAGGGACAGGGCTCTGGCACCAGAAGTGAAGCCTTTGCTGACTGGTTTTGAGGATGCTGGGGGTGGCCTGAAGACCTCAAGCAGTGTTGTGTTGTCCTTGTGGTCTCCTTCTCTTGCGGGTCCACTTGATAAGGGCACAACCGTGTCTTTTCAGAGCAGGAGTGCACTAAGTGGAGACCCGGGGGCAATGGCCAGGCCCCCTCCTCATGACCAGGGGCACTGGCCCCCTCTACCAGACCTCGCCTGTGATGTGTCCAAAGGCTGGAAGGCAACAGGGAGCATCTCTGCACCCCCACCTCCCCTTCATTTGCCACCAAAATCCCTTTCAACTTTGAGGGTATTGAGTTTGAAAAGTCCTTCACACATCCTCACAGGGAAGGGTGTGGGGAGCACAGTTTCCTCACCCATTCCTGCATGGCGGATGTTCCCCTGGCCCAGCAGCTCTGGAAAACTGTTGCCACATCAGTTGCTTTTTCCAGGAGCTCCTCCGTTTGCCCCAGCCCTCGTAGGAAAGCAGAGAAGTGTGTTAAAGCCACATCAGCTCCTCAGTTCCTTGGTCTACTCTGCTCAAGTGTCACATCTGCTTTTGTGGGGGCATCAGCCCCTGGGCACGTGGAAGAGCATTGGCTTTGGAGGAGCAGTCAAGGCGTGAGAAGGACAGGGGGTGCAGGGAGAGGCTCAAGGGGTGAAAGGGAAGGAGTGGGGAGACTGCAGCAGACACCTCTGTGCATGTAGGGGGTGCTCCATATGCATGTTTGTGCTTCTCTGGGCATGAGAGAAGAAGTTCCTGGAGAAACATTAGTGGGGAGAAGAGGAGATTTGTTACCCTGTGTGACTCCATGTCTGCATGGGAAGGTGTTCCTGCACCAGGAGGAGCACCTGATCATGTGTCTGTTACTGTGCAGGGTGGATGAGGTGCACAGGTGGCCAAGAAGGCAAACAGCATCCTGGCCTGTGTCAGGAGCAGCGTGACCAGCAGGACTGGGGCAGTGACTGTCCCCCTGTACTGGGCACTGGGGAGGTCCTACGTAGAGTGCTGTGTCCAGTTTTGGGCCCCTCACCACAGAAAAAAAAAAAAGACATTGAGGTGCTGGAGCGTGTCCAGAGAAGGGCAACGGAGCTGGTGAGGGGTCTGGAGCACGAGTCTTGTGAGGAGAGGCTGAGGGAGCCGGGGGTGCTCAGCCTGGAGAAAAGGAGGCTGAGGGGAGACCTTCTCGCTCTCTACAACTCCCTGAAAGGAGGGTGTAGCCGGGGGGGGGGGTCGGTCTCTTCTCCCAAGGAACAGACAATGGGACAAGAGGAAACGGCCTCGAGTTGCGCCAGGGGAGGTTTAGATCGATATTAGGAAAAATTTCTTCACTGAAAGGGTTGTCAAACATTGGACCAGGCTGTCCAGGGAAGTGGCGCAATCGCCATCCCTGGAGGTATTTAAAAGCCAGGCAGGTGTGGTGCTGAGGGACATGAGTTAGTGGTGGAGTTGACAGTGTTAGGTTAATGGTTGGACTTGATGATCTGAAAGGTCCCTTCCAACCTGGACAATCCTGTGATTCTAAAGAGAGAAGGGCTCCCCAGAGAGCAGTCAAGAAGAGCAGCAACTGGATTTTCAGGTGAGTGTCCCCTGAACATCCTCTCCTCTATGGCAGGGGGTTCCCAACACTTCTCCTGCGTAATAACTGCATGCTTCTCAGCATCTTCTCAAAAGGCCTCCAGCTCCTCAGGATAGCCCAGCACAGCATCACACGGCAGGATAAACCCAGTCCCGGTCCACACCACAGCATCATCCGGGGCAGCCCCAAAGGTCTTCAAGTTTTCCTGCATGTGCCAGTAGACAGGCCAGAGTGCGGGACCCACCTCGCCCGTGTCGCTGCACCCTGCCAGCTCTCTCAGCTGCTCTCACACTCTCTCTGGTGGCTCAGTCCCAGTTTCTTCTCTGCCTCTGGCACAAAGGCATCAGTCAGGTGCATGGCAAGCCCCACCAGCGGCTGGTACTGGGTGGGGCTTTGAGCAACCTGGTCTGGTGGGAGGTGTCCCTGCCCAGGGCAGGGGGTTGGAACGAGATGGTATTTAAGGTCCTGTCCAACTCTTAACCGTTCTGGTAGGTGAAGGTGTAACCGCTCAGCGACAGTAGTTAGTGACCAAGGAGTGCTCTGGCACGGAAGGTGAGGATGCCCAACTGCAGAGAGGGTTAAACTGGCTGGGAGCAGGAGCCCGAGGGACATTGACTCCTTTCAGGAAGTGAAACTTCTCTTGATGATGAGGTAGGAAGCTCAGCAGCCTTGGCTTGTAGCCAACATGCAAAGAATTCGCTGAGGGACCACCTTTGGCCAGCGGGGCTGGTGCCAGGGGACAAACCCGCGCTCACAGGATTGGTGCCTCGGGGCTGGTGTGCGCGGGGTCTTGCAACTCAAGGCTCCCCGTAGAACCGCTTCTGGTGGTAGGACCCTGCCCAAGGCGTTGTTCATTACAGCTTTTGGTATTTAAGCTGTTACAGCAGGAGCTGCCCCCTGAGCGCTCACACCCCGTTCATGGTGTCTCTCCACACACAATCACTCACTCACAGGCGCTTCCTCCTCCTTCAGGCTCAACCCTCGGTTTCCCGCGGTAGAGTCTCAGGCATCGGATTTTATAAAATAGTTAATTTGATTGGAAGGTACAGGAGCAAGAACAGCCCGGGCTGGGTGCCTCCAAAGAGAGGGACCCCAGACAAAGGAGTCCCTGGGCAATGGTGCCCTTGTGACCCACACACCGCCCCTCACGCATCATTCACACACCATCCACGTGTCTTCTAGCCCAATGGTGATTTTTGGTCTGGGGTCTTCTAACATCTTATTGAATTCTCTTCCTGTGTCCAGGGAGGCTGGCTCTGATCTTGTTGATTTGCGGTTTCAGCAGACGGTTGGAGCCTCCATATCTTCTGGTCTACGCCCCTTGTGCACCTCCATTTGCTGGCAGAACACGGGGAACCAAAAAGTCCCAGACTTGGGAAAAACACTACCAAAACATCACAGAATCACAGAATCGTCAGGGTTGGAAAGGACCTCTGAGATCACCGAGTCCAACCATACACACACAAAAAAAACCCCTACAATCTTGGGCACCAGAGCATGCCCTGAAGTGCCACATCTACACGTTTCTTAAATACCTCCAGGGACGGTGACTCCACCACCTCCCCGGTCGGGCTGTTCCAGTGCCTGACGACTCTCTCAGTAAAGTAATTCTTCCTAACATCTAATCTAAACCTCCCCTGCCGCAACTTCAGACCATTTCCTCTGGTCCTGTCATTATTCCCTTGGGAAAAGATGTCAACCCCCACCCCTCTACACCCTCCTCTCAGGTAGTTGTAGAGGGCAATGAGGTCTCCCCTCAGCCTCCTCTTCTCCAAACTAAACATGCCCAGTTCCCTCAGCCTCTCCTCCTATGACTTGTTCTCTACACCCCTCACCAGCTTGGTAGCTCTCCTATCAAAAAGTGAGCTATCAAAACACTTTCCCACACTAGAAGACTAAACCCAGCACTGTACCAGCTGCTGGGAAAATCACTAAGGAAAAGAACGATCGCAGCCTAAAGGCTTCAGCAAATCCAGCTGCTCCTGCTCAGTAAAGCTGAGCAAACAGCCCAAATCACACCGTATTATAACCCTAAGTAATTTATTCAATTAAAACTTGCTTATTTAGGCTAAACAACTAAGATCCCTCAATGTAAGTTCAAATTCGCCTCGGGGGTACAATAAGGGGTACGTGGTGACCAGGCAGAGGGGGGAGCAGGCTGAGGCTGCTGGTGCTCTTTGTGGGAGTGCTGGGGCCCGATCCGCGTGGCTGCCCGTATATACGTGCGTCTGTTCTATAGGTGCACCGGTGCCTCTGCCTGCTGGAAACACGCCTTGGGCTCCACAGCTGGCTGGACCTGCGGGCCTGGAGCTGCGGTGGCCTCATCTCTCTTCTCTCAGGCTGCTGGATGCAGCAACTCCTAACAGAGGTGATGAGGACAAAGCTCTTTCTGTGGTCCCGTGCCCTGGACTTGCCCCCGGTCTCCAGCCAGGGGATGTGAGAAAAGGCTCTGCAGAGGAGGGCCCAGGAGTCCAACGTGCCCACGGACGGGTCTGGTGGCAGTGCCACCAACTCTGTCCTGGGCTGCGCCAGCCGGGGTACAGCCAGCAGGGTCAGCCAGGGGGGTCACTGGGCAGTGGTGAGGCCAGAGCAGCTTGGTGTCCCTCAGTCCAGTGTGGACAGCGGGAGCTGTTGAGATGAATGGGCCTGAAGGGACCAAGGAGGTGCCAAGAACTGGTTGAGCCTGGAGGAGATAAAAGGGGGGTTAAGGCAGGAGACAGGGCCAGAAGAGGTGTCCCACAAAAGGAGAAGGCCATAGGGCACGCTGCAGCAAAACTTCTCCTACCCCGCTATATCCCCAGGGGAGACCAAAAGGGCTGAAAAGGGAAGAAATGAAAGGGTAGAGAGGGTCTAGGGGTGACCACAGGGGACAGCTGAGTGTTGCGTGAAGAGGCAAAATACTTTTCGCAGAAAATAAACCCCCTTGCGTTCTAACACTCCTCACCGAGGTGGGAGGCTAGGGGCGGCTAGGTTTAAATCCTGAGGGATGCCCAATTCACCACTATCAGTCCAGCCGCGTTTAATATATTAAACTATCACGATTCTGGATACACTGACAGTGGACTGCACCTTCAGTCTAGTCGTGCTCACGAACTAGCATGGCCGCACTTCAGCGTCTGGTCGCGTTCAGTGAGAAACCAAAATGGCTAGCTACTTAAACAGTGCACTTTATTTAAGCAACAAATATAAAGGTTCTTTGCATTTGCCGGTGATAAGTACAGTCTGCAAAGCACGTGCAAGTAAAAGAAAAAATGTTAATGGTACAAAGCACGTGACAAAGTTCCAAACAATACAGCCTGGCTATAAATGTAACAAAAATAACCCTCTAGAGAGATTTCTAAGTTCCCCGAGGAAGCACTCGGTATAGTCTAAGTCTTACCCACAGGCGTCCCTATGGGGGGGAAGAAAGGCTCAGCCCCTCGACTGGTCCCAGGAGTCAGAGGCAGTCTGTGATGGGGTCCTCCCTGACCTCTTCACGATGGTGTCTTCCCTAGCATCCCCCCTTTCTCGGGTTATTTTTATATTATTTTTTTACCTTCAAGGTGCAGTTTGAGTGACTCTAGTCATACATACCTTTATTATGATTGGCGTAAAATTCTCTCGCCTCACATGACAGACTGTTGGCTCAGGGTAGCAAGCATGCCGCTTATCACTTCCATAGGATCACTTTGTTCCCATTTTGCTGCGTAATCACAGAGCTTGGCCGTTGAATCTTCACTCCACTCCATCCTCCGTGTTGCTTTTGCAAGCAATATTGTTCAGGGAGTCATAGATGTAGCGGATTCCTTGCATACCAGCTGCTGCTGTGTTCCACCCTGGAAATGTTTCGATTTTATACCTTTCCTTAATGTGTGAACAATGCTATATATTTCTAATAAAAATTGTATTTTAGGAATTATTCCACATTATCTACCCCGTGACTATAGTCACTCAAGCTCCACGATATTCAAAACTGATTGGGAATATCACAGATGCTCTTGTGGTGAGGGTTGTCGAGTACAAGTATATCTTGTGGAGCTATCAAGTGAGTTAAATTTTTCATCATAATCCAAAGTCTAACATACAAAGCGATTGTCAAAGCAAAACACAGTACAGTGAGTATTAACAAAACAACAACAGGGTGGAGCATCTTGTTAAGGATTCCTGTAGTCGTCGTCGACCATCCAAAAAGAGTGTCCCACCATTCATGTTCTCCATCCCTTTTGATTCTTTCCAACACTCGGTGTATCTCCTCGACATTGTGGTGGACAGTAATCAGAGTCTTTTGTCCGTTTTCTTGGGCTTTTTTCAACAGTCGCTTCAAGTCATTATGTTGTAGCAGCTTCTTCACCAATGTAATGTTCGTCCCAATAGGGGCAAATAATAAATCACGAATTAGCATATAGTTAGACTGTAGAATTGTAGATGTGACAGGAGCTGAATAATTGAAATCACATCCAACAATGTTAGTAAAGTTACAAGCACAAAGATTTGAGTGATTATTCATATTTACTGCTACGTTACCTACAAACACAAAACTACAAGGAGATCTCATGCAGACACACCCTTTCCCAATATATACAAGCACAGTTTCTGGAGTTTCATCAGGATGTATCTCAAAATGACAAACATTTTGGTCAGTGTCAAGACAAAAGTCTTGTGCCTTGAGGGTATTACTCTCACAAATGAATCCTTGTTGGTCTCGTGTGATGCATGCATCAACATCAACAGTTTGCCATTTATTTTTATTTTGTTGTGCCCACACCCTATGTTATATCGGATAGAGTATGGCTCCTTGGTGATTCAACCCCAGCGCAATGATTGGGTATATGGTGTATATGGAAGCATTGAGTATTGTTAAGACGAAAGCAGTGGCTTTGCTCTCAGTGGGATCGTAGGTGAAATTAACCAGATACCACCAGGACTGAAATTTCTTTTCAAACTCAATTGCATTATCCCATATTACTTTTCGAATTTCAGTGGGCAAAGTGTTTTCTTCGCCTTCCCTTATAAATGCGGCTGCCATCGATTGCATCCACAGTTGGGCTTGGATACAACCAAGACCCAAAGAAATATTGTTTTGGGCCGTATCAAGTGCATTTGTGATCAGATGGTGGTCCTTTTCATTTGTTTCTTCCCACTGAGGTAATATATTTGATAAAAGCCATTGGTGGTTCCCCAAGGCTGATAAAGAAGGTCCCAGCACCTTCTTCCCCTCTCTGTTTTGCTCCCTGGCATCATGAAAGCCCAGAAGAGGAGGACAATTGCGCTGCCCGAGGTACGTCCCTGCTCCATGGAGGTGGACACCCCCACTGCCTGGGCAGGCTAGAGCTGGCACTGCGGGGATGGCACGGGGACCCCACTCTGGGCAGCTCGGGGGGCCGGGAGCTTGGCTCGCACTCTCCCCCAAGCCCTGCAAGGCCAGAGGCTGGCAGAAGCCCTCCTGGGCTGCTCATGCCCTTCTGGGATGGAGCATCCCTGCATAGGGGGACACGTCCCCGGCGGACACCAGGGCGCCCCGGGCTGGTGCCGCAGGGATGCTCGCCGGGAGCAGCCGGGTGCTGCCCGGAGCCTGAGCCGATGCCTCCTCTGCCCATTTCCAGGCTGGAGCCAGAGGAGCCGAGCCCTGGACGAGGAGCAGCACCGAGCCCAAAGGGTGGCTTCACAGAGTAAGAAGCTTCTGGGCGCCCAGGCAGGCGTGGGGCTGGGGTCTGCACGTGGGGGGCCGGGAGCAGGGCTGCTCACCCCTGCCCTCTCTGCTCTGGCAGATCCAGAAGACCCTGCTGCATGCAAAATTAGTGAAGGAGAAAAAGATGAGGAGCCTCCAGCTGCAGGCGCTGGCCCGGGACTGTTGGTGGGTGCTGGTGGCCAAGGAGCCGCCCAGGTCCAGCCAGCTCCTGCTGGGGATGTGCCCAGGGGTCCCATCGCCCCATGGCTCTCCTTGGGTGGCGAGAGGGGCAGGGGTGCCGAGGCCCCCGTCCCACTGCTGGCCAGGGCAGGACGAATGCACTTTTTTGCTTGCCTTTGGGCTCAGGATGTGTGACCTTGCGCTGGAGGCTCTGGAGGAGGGTCCCAGCAGTGTGGACATGGGGACAACTGAAGAAATGGAGATCGACCCGGTTGAAGATGAAGAGATGGAGGTGGATGTGGAGGAGGAGGAGCCGATGGACACGGATCCCCCAGCAGCACAGGCACGTGCTCCCCACCCACTGCCCGTAGGGAGGGAGGGTCTCCTGCCACTGGGCTGGGGTTGGGGCTGGGGTGGGTGGTCTCTGCTGCAGGGATACGGCGCCTGGTGCCCTCGTCCTGGCAGCACAACCGCCCCCACCGCGCTGCCCTGAGCCCCCGTCCGCTTTGGGATGGGAGCAGTTTCTTGGGGCCAGGACACCCAAATCTCACCCGGAGCCCAGCCAGGGCTCAGCACTGGCGGCAGAGTCCCGCTCTCCCCAGCGTGTCCCAGGGCTGTGACCATCGAATGCCCGTCAGAGCCAAGCCCCAGCCGAAGCAGCTGCTGCCGCTGAGCCGGCTCGGGAACCCCAGCTCTGCTCGGCGGGCACTGCTCGTTAGCCAAAGGGCCCTGCCGCTTGCTTTGCTTTCAGGGCCAGCAGAGCTGAGGGAACGGCGGTGGTAAAGGAGAGGAGGATCCAAGAGGAAGGGCTGTAAATAGTTGTTTAGAGTTGGGTTTTTTCAATAGTTCTAGAGAGTTGGTATTTTGTTAATAGTTTTCCAGAGTTGTTGTTCTGTAAATAGTTCTTGAAAGATGTTTTGTTCCCCAAGGCTGACAAAGAAGACCGTAGGGATGTGTCAACCTGTTTAGATCAGCAGTGGTTGCGACTAGTTTGTGGGCAAGCACTTCAGCATCTATACTATTTAGGACTCCCAATCCCGTTCCTAAGAACCAGTCACATCTCTCTTCAGTCGTTGTGAAGAGGTCAGGGTTCGTCTATGCAACCATGCTGACCACCCGGCATAAGACGTACCTAGGAATGGCGAGCAGGTAGGTTTGATTGCATAGATATTAATTTGCATTGAAAATTCTACTCGTTTGAGGGAATATGTTGGGTTAGACAGTATTTGCTGCTGACCTGTGTCTTTAATAACATAAGGGCCAATGTTGAAGGTGTAAGGAGTTAGACTAATGGGTGGTTGAGTAGGTACACCTTCAGGAATTTGTTGGGGTGTAGGTTCTGTTTCCCTTTGGGCAGGTTCAGACGTAATTGTGTCAATCATAAATTCAAATAATAACTCTGTGTCTTGGTAACCCCACAGGCAATACAATACAATAGGCTTGGTAAAAGTAAAATTGTGCCAGCAATCTGAATTTGTCTCTATTATTTTATAGCATTCAGTATTATGTTTTTCTGGTTTAGTGGAGTCTACGTAGATTGTTTTAATTTCGGTTGGTCTGTGATGAGTAGACCCATTGATTACTCGGCAACTAATTTGTATTTCCTTTCCGGGGATGACTTCAAGTTTAGCCATTTGGAGTGATTCTTTCCAACTCCATTTATTTCTGGAGTATATTTCACTTCCTTGTATGACCAGAATATGACCAGTTCACTTGTATGACCAGAATAGAGAGATTTAAATTCTTTTCCTTTTTAATGCTTGCAGTATATTTTGACAATGCATTGTGCCAAGGGTCATTATCAGAGACGGTGGTGTGAAGGGGCAAATTTCTAAGTTCCCTTAGCAAGGTTTCAGGGTGGTCACTGTCAGGAGTTTCAAATAGTGGAGCTAGGTTAGGCTGTGTAGTGGGATCAGGTTCAACTATGTCTATTTTGAATTCGAATAGCAACACTATTTCACGTTGTTGCCAACGACAGGTTATGAAAGTGGGTTCTGCGAGAGTGAAGTTATACTAGCAATCCCACTTGTCGGTGATACAATGCTCTGTTGTTACTGAGTGTGGGTTCTTGGGGCGAAATACCACTATTCTGGTGGCTTTCTCATGGGTTGAACCGTTGACCATTCGACATCCTACTTGAATTTCTTCTCCTGCCTTACCCTCCAGGATTGGATACTAATTGTTCCAGGTCCACTCATTTTTTGAGAACATTCTGTTGTCATGTATAACTACAGTGGCCAAACTTAACTTTCCAAACTTTCCATTCGATGTTCCTGTCCTCGCACTGTGTCTGATCAAAGCTTGAGACCATGGCCACTCTGGGTCTCTTTCACTACAAACAACAGGGAAGAAAAGGGTAAAACAGAATAGCATTAATTCGATTTGCCGGTTCGTCATTTTAGAACTTGGGCCTCCAAATAGTCGTACACACTAAGAATAATATTACTGCCAGAATCAGTGTCAAGATTCCTTGGAGGCACTCAAGGTTAGCGTAGACCAATCCGTCTGTCCACGTGCAGTTCATTTAAGGTTCCTGTAAGACACAAAGAAAAGAAAATATGCTCGGTCTTACTTGACCAATAGGGTTAGAAGAAAGGCAAGATCCACCGGGTGCTGATCCGGTGTATCTTCTCTGAACAATCTTTGGCCCCCAGTCCTGGGGATTTTGGGGAGTAACTAGTACCATTGGTACTATTCCAATTTGAGGCATTTTCACCAGCACAGGTTGTCCAGGGTAAAATCTCCCAGAATATTTTCCTGGTTTAGTGGGAACGTTTGGAGGGACGGTATTAGCCGACACGCAGAAAGCCTTCATTTTAGGGCAGCCATCGCCACTCCATCTGTTATTCAGTTGATGGATGGCATCGTCTAATCGCAAATGCCATCCAGGTTCATGAGTTTTTGCAAAACGCTTGACCAATCCATTGGTGCACTCAACAATGCCATTGGCCTGAGGATAGTAGGGAGTGTGAAATACCCACCGAATCCCTTCCTCTTTGGCCCAATCTTGTATTACTGTAGCTGTAAAGTGTGAACCGTTATCACTTTGGATTTCTTCAGAGAGAGGAAGTGTGCTGAACCATCCTTTTAGGCTATTTACTGTGTCCTCCCCTGTTGCTGATTTGGAGCTAGTGGCCATAGTGAGGCCGGAGATAATCTCCACTCCCACCAGGACATATCTTTTTTTACCTGACGTTCTTAAGGGTCCAATATAATCGATTTGCCAGGAATGCCACAATGTCTTCTTGTCTCGAATGTGTAAAGGAGGCGCTTTACTTGGGTGATCTTTACTGAGTCGTAAGCGACATTGGGAACAGGCAGTTACTACTTGTTCACACAGCTTAACTGACACAGGCCACCCTCGGGCTAAACCTTCCCGATATAAGTCAGTTCGCCCGGTATGGCCACGCTTAACATGCAGCCATTCTAGTAGGCGTTCCCATTCCTGACCATCACTGACAATATCCATTTGCAGCAGCCGCGTGAGGCTATCTACCTGTTGGTTGAACTGAGCAGTGATTGAGTTTGAGCGATCGTGGCCTTTTACCCAACCAATGTGTAACACTTTCTGTCTTCCTATCTCTAACAGTTGCTTCCAGCTATCGGTTTCCCAAACTGGGACTCTATTCACTTGCCACTCATTGGCTGCCCGGTGGCCTATCCATTCAGTGGCTCCTTTAAAAACAGCATATGAATCAGTGTAGATGTAACTAGCTCCGTGTTGTGCAGCTAGTAGGACTGCTCTGAGGTCCCCCACCTGTGCACTACCTTCGCCTGTTTCAGTCGCTCTTTCTCCTGTCGCTACTTCTAGTGCCACAGCTTTGTATTTCCACTTATTATTCTCCCGATGAGATGACGCATCAGTAAACCACACCCTTGTAAGATAAACCACACCCTTGTAAGATCACTGTCTTCCGTTAGTGGAGGTGCTTCTTGAATTGGAGATGGTTTGCTTGGTGGGGATTGGAACGACAGAGTACTGTCTATATCTTTTTGCAGCTTGGATACTTTAGCACTGCCTTCAGAGATTGGCGTGATTTCATTCATGCCTTTTAAGTAAGCATACCACTTTCGAACTGTGGGTTTTTGGGCAATGCCAGCCGGTGGTGCTGTTCCTTTACGGACCACATCTAAGAGGCGGAAAGGTCCTCGGATGATTACACTTTGTTCTCTTCTTATTTGCTCTGCTCGTTGCAATGCTCGCATTAGGGACAGCAAACCTTTTTCAAGGTCTGAGTATCTGCTCTCAGTATCATTAAAGGAGTGAGAGCTAAATTCTAATGGTCTTTCCGGCCCTGCCGGTCCTTTCTGCCATATGTTGCAATGAGAACCATGTTCACTGAACCCCCATTCTACATGGATAGGATCAGTTGGGTGTATAGGGCCGAGTTGCTGGAATAACCTTAGCTCTTTTATTAATAACTCTAGGGCTTTGGTATGTTGGCTAGTCCATTCCCATGATTTTCCTTTTCTGAGCAAACTATAGAGGGGGCGAGCAATGATGGAAAAGCCAGGGATGTGTTTACGCCAATAGCTTAAAGTTCCCAGGACTTGTTGCAGCTCTTTCACGCTAGATGGATTTTGTCCATGCTCTATTTTTTCCAGGGTATCTTGTGGGACAGAAGCAGCTCCTTTAATCCACCAGACCCCTAGGAATTTAACTTCTTGTGCAGGTCCTTGACACTTTAAGTCTGGAACTTCCAACCCTAAATCGAGTAATGTTTCTCGGATGTTTTTCATCATGTCTTTTACACTTTCTTGGTCTTCTCCTCCTATCAGGATGTCATCAATATATTAGTATACTGTACATCCTTTTGAGACAGGAACTTCTGCTAGGACTTTAGCCAGAGCATTATGAGCAATGGTGGGGGAATGTTTATACCCCTGTGGCAGTCGGTTAAAAGTATATTGGACTCCTTTCCACGTGAATGCGAACCGCTCTTTGTCCTGCTCAAGGAGAGGAATCATGAAAAACATATCTTTTGCATCTAAGGCAGCCATCCAAGAATGGGCAGCTCCTTGTATCATGGTTACCACTTCTGCAACGTTCGGAACTGCAGCAGTTGGGGGTGCAGTATTGCCGTTCAATTTCCGATAATCTACTGTGAAACGCCATTGTCCGGTTGGTTTCTTTACTGGCCACACCGGTGAATTGTAAGGCGAATGAGTCCTTTTAATGATGCCTCTCTTCTCCAAATCTGATACCACCCCGTCAATTCCTGCAAGTGCTGCAGCAGGCAATGGATACGGTCGAACGTTAGTGATTTTAGAGGGAGGTAAAGGTATGGAAGTTTCTAACAGACTCAATTTCACTGTGCCTAATTCTTTTTCATGCCCTGCAAAACTCCACACAGTTCCATCTGGGAATTTCCACATTCGTCCACGCAGTACATCAAATCCTAACAGATTAGTACGCGCAGCACCGACTAACACTTCTGTCCTGGTTAGTCTTTGTTCCCCTGGCAACCAGAGGTTAATTTTTGCAGTGGGGCATGATTTTACCACACCATCAATTCCTGTAAAGTTGACCCTGCGCCTGGTAGGACTTATACCTAAAAGTTGTGCTGTTTTTTTAGTGATTGTAGACAGTTGGGCTCCGGTATCAATGATAAAATTTACTGACATTTTTCGAGGCCCAACAGGAATGGTAATAACAGGTTCAGAGTTTTTATTAGAGAGCCATTGAATTGCTAATACCCGCCGGGCAGGGTGGCTCACTGCCCTCCCCGGGGATAGGAGTTTTTTGGCTGGGACTCTGACAGATCAATCAAATTAGGTTCTGGTGCAGACGGCACAATTTCATCACGACTTGGGGACTTCCTGGTTAGACTTTTTTCCCCAGCCAAATTATTTTTTCTAGTTAAAGGTTGGACTAGTGTACGGAGATCCTCTGTAGGGACTCCGTGCAAAAATTGTCGAGGTACCCCCAAGTCTAGGGCTTTACGCCACAATTCATTTCGTTCCTTGTCAGGCTTGAGCCTTCCATCAGATTTAGGGGTCTGGGCATGGGTTTGGATCTATTGAACCCTTCGGGTGTGGTCGGAGGGTTTCTCACCAGTTAGGCTGGCCCAGCCCATTCGGCGCCCATAACTGTCAATTTCTTGTACATATTCATTCCAGGTGGGTATGTAGTGATGCCGGCTCCGCCTGCGACCATCACGAACGCTTCGTATGCGGTCTTGAGTGCTGACTACAAATGGCTTAAGGCAATCAGGAAGGCCTCGGAGGAGAGGGGCTAATCGATCGGGGTTGATAGGAGCTGACATTGGGGATTTCCGAAACTCTTCTCTGTCATACATGGCTTGCAGACAGGCTGCTTTCCGTACTGCTGCAGACAGATCAGAGTAGCCTGAAGCTCTGATTTCTAACGGCTCCCCCCTTTCTCGTGGATCCATACCACCTGCCCAATATGCTGCTCGAGCAGTTAGGGAATAGTTACGATCTCCAGGCATAGTGGTTAAAAACACTCCTGGTCCCGAAGCGTCTCCTGCTTCTTCTTCACTTAACATAATTCTGTCCCCCCGCTCAGAGGAAACTCGCCACACATACTCCACAGCCGACTCTCCTGGCCGCCTTGAGTATTTCTCCTTTAATTTTGCCAACTCTGTGGGTGTCCATGGGACAGTACGCACAGTGGTACGGATTTCATCATCATCGACTGCTGTTTCAGTTTTAACCAGTAGTCATAAAGGAAAAACTTGGGATTTAAAAGTGACAGTCTCTTCACTGTCATCCGCTTCATCATCCTCACTGTTAGACCAAAAATCTCCAGTCTGGGTTCCAGAATTTGGACTACACATTAACTTACGAATTTGTTGGACCTGGGCAGAGGGCTGTATTTTATCTAAAAGCCCAGTCACTTTTTCCAGTAACATTTTAAGTCGGAGATTTTCACTTACAAGTCTAGCAGTCCGATTTCCTAATTTCTCGTTTTCACTCACAAGTTTATCCACTTGAGTTTTTAGTTTTTCTCCTGTCTCCTTCTGAAATGCCAATGATGACTTCAGGACCTCATTTTCTGATTTCAGAGTCGCATATTCTACAGCAGAAATCAGATTAGGAGCAGGGGCTTCTTTAGCTTCTTGTTGTGCACAAGATAAACAGGCGCCTAACACAGCACAAACGACACCTTTTCCCTTTCCCACTCTGAGCTTCTGTGAAACCCGACACTGTTCAATACGTTCCACTACTTTCTCTTCATCCTTCCAGTATTTCTGGGTGTGGAGGAATGGCTGAGTGAAAAAGGGCATGACTTGATTACAATGAGCAACCCAGTCTTTGATAGGGATGAGAGCCCGGAGGAGGCTGTGAACTGTCCTTGAGAAACAGAAGTATGAAGAAGTAGCTACATGATAAGTAAGTGATAAGCGGTACTGCCTCCGGGAGATAGAGAAACATCTGCTGCGCGTGGACAAGAGGTCTGCACTAATTGTGTGAGCGCTCTAGGCGTGTGAACAGAGACTGTAAGCCAATCGTATAATTGTTGCTAGCGCGTGCTCTGCTTGTCTGTCTTTATATACTCTGTGTGAACTTGAATAAAGGGAGAACGACCATACTCATATTGAGACTCATCGTTACTCCGGGTCCGTCTCCCACTCCGACATCTGGTAGCAGAGGATGCACAGAGATCCATAGCTCAGCGGGACTGAGTTCTCCGAGTCTGCGGTAAGCAGCTAGAGGAGGGGAGTGGGAAACCACGGCTGGGAGAAGTGCTGCTCGGGCGCAAAGGCGGGAGCAGACAACGGTGCGAGGTGGCCTCTCGCCTCCCAGGCGCAGTGATGCAAGTAGAAGCTGCGGCCACGCTACTCGCTGGAATCCTCTCTAAGAGAGGGAGTGAAATACCGGCGAAACTGTTGATAAGTTCCATGCTACTCGCTGGAATCCTCTCTAAGAGAGATAATGAAGTACCGGCGAAACTGTTGATAAAGTTAATTAAATTAGGACAGCGATGGGGTCATTTTTCTGACACACCTATGCTGTTTTCTGTTTCGGAATGGCGAGATTTTGGAGGGACGATGTGGCAAAAAACAATCGAGGGGGATGAAAAAGAGGAGAAAGAGATAAAAGCCGTCCGTGGGTTGTGGCATACTGTGCTAGAGACTTTAAAAGCGATGAAAGCGGAGCGGGAAGTAGCCTGTGCAGCTGCTCAAATGTTAGGTCCAGGAGCGGCCGCCTTAAAACCTGAAAGTAAGCCTGAACCTATTGCGCGGCTCTTTGGGCTGCCCGCGGTAAAGGGAATGACCGGGACTGTGTGTAAAACTGTTGCTGAAATTCGAGCTAATGAGGACTCTGACCCTCCTGAGAAAAGTATAGACTTGCCGCTGAACCCCTTGCAAAACTCGGGAAAAGCGGAAGTCACTGATGCGGAACCAGAACAGAAAAGTAATGCAAATGCCGAAGCGCCTCCTCAGAAAACTCCGATAGGGGAGGGGCCTGAAAGGTCTACTGATCTCATCGATTTGGGAGGAGCAGCGTGTCGCCCTCCGCCCACAGCACCGCCTCCAGCAACTCCGCCTCCCTTGTATCCACCGCTACCCCCCTCCAGTGACTCGTCTGGTCCGCCGACTCCACCCCCGGACAAGAGTCGTAAACTGCCCACAGACAAACTGCTACAGACAGTTTTAAGGCGGCTCGACGAGTTAGATTTACGTGTGGCGAGGAAGGATGATAACGTGCCTCCATGGCTAGTGAATCCCTCAACACCTCCGAGAACTGCACGCTGGAATGGCATTATTAGAGACGCTATACTAGAAGGACAGTGGGGAACAGCCGCTAGTTTGGGCGGAACTCCACCTCTCGCGTGTCCCGTTGTACATGTAAACAATACTGGCAAATGGGAGCCACATGATTGGAAAATTTTACAACAAGCTCGCACCACCATCTCAACTTATGGATTAAAATCTGAGGCTACCCGACAAATTGTCAGCTGGATTTTTTCTGCTGATCTGATGTGTCCATATGATTGTCGTAACCTAATGAGACTGTTGCTTACTCCAACACAATATTTGTTGTGGGAATCCTCCTGGCAACAACGAGCTATGAATGAAGCATCTCGAAGACAAGGGGAGGGAGACCCCCTCCGTGGAGTCACGGCAGAGATGTTCACAGGGCACGGAAAATTTAGTGACTTGGAAGTACAATTGACGTTTCCAGCAAACCTATTACAGCGATCGGCGCAACTTGCCCTAGAGGCATTTCTCGGCCTCCCAGGATCTACTATTCCGTCATTTGGTACCATGATGCAAGGAACTACAGAAAAATATAGTAACTTTGTTGACCGACTGTGGGAAGCAATCATGAATCACCCTGATTTAGATGACAGCGGTAAACAACAGATGTTCAAAGTATTGGCTTTTGACAATGCCAATAAGACCACCAAGCAAATTCTAGTCAGTCTACCAAAAGGAGCAGGCATTGAAGAAATGTTATTGAGAGTAGAAAGGACTGAAGCTCAAAAGCAAAGCACCACGGTCTATCATAGACTCCAAGATTCGACCACAAAAAACCGAGCTCGCAACTCAATTGCGCACACTGACTGATGTCCAAACCCTGCCTGGAGACATTCAATGGGTGCGGAACTGTGTTGGTATCTCCAATACTGACATTGCACCCTTAACAGAATTATTGAGAAGCAATCATCCAGCCGACGGTGTTACTCTGACGGCGATGCAGCAAGCAGCACTACAACAAATTGCACAAAAACTGCAATCGACGTGGTCATCTCGACGCATTTTAATGTTGCCAGTGTCTTTGATAATATGTAATGGGAAAGATTCACCATATGCAGTCATTTGTCAATGGCAAAACAAAAAGGGGGAACTTGCTACTCTCTTCTCCTTCTTTGGTGATGCCACTGACAAATGCGAAGGGAAGGTAACAAAAGAGAATGTGTTCAATGTCTTAGAATGGGTATTCTTAAGTGTACAACCAAAAACGAGCATTCAAACGCGAACTGAAGCAGTAGGTGAATTGATATGAAAAGGAAGATCACGAATCATAGAAATCAATGGTAAAGAACCAGAGGATATTAGCATACCTGTTAACGCTGTAGATTTAGAATGGTGGCTGCGCAATGACGCTGCCACGCAAGAGGCCTTGTTAGGCTACAGTGGGAGAGTGCATTCACAACAGCCACAAGGGAAATTATGGCAAGTTCTAAAAAGAAATCAGTGGCTAGAAAGACCCAAGGTACGGAAAGACCCATTGTCAGATGGTATCACTGTGTATACAGATGCAGGCAAATGCTTGCGGCGTGCAGCCTGTGTTTGGCAGGAAAAGGGTCAGTGGTGTCAGCATATCATAGAGGGACAACCTCGAGATTCCCTTCAAACATTGGAACTAACTGCAGTAGTGTGGGCCTTGAACAACTGGCTAAGCACTCCCTTGAATGTAGTAACAGACTCATTATATGTGGCTGGAATAGTGCCACGCCTGGAAGACGCTCTACTTAGAGAGACAGCTAATCCTAGGCTGGGGAGTTTATTTATTCGGTTGCTATCTGTACTTGACCAAAGAACAGCTGCCTGTTGTGTTATCCATATTCGTAGTCATTAGCTAGACCTTGGATTAGGCCAGGGCAATCAACTTGCTGACAGCCTGGTTAGTCCAGTGTGTCATGTGCCTCCTATGGATAAATTTCAACAAGCTAGGCAGAGTCATGAGAATTTTCACCAAAATGCAAAAGGGCTAAAAAGGCAATTTAATTTAACAGAAAATGAGGCTCGAGGCATTATCCAAGCCTGCCCGAAATGTGGGAGCCATGGCCCAGGAATAGGGTTAGGAGTGAACCCAAAAGGATTAAAAGCGTTAAGAGTTGTGGCAGATGGATGTCACACATATCCCAGAGTTTGGTCGCTTGAAGTATGTACATGTGACCATTGATACATTTTCAAAAATGATCTGGGCAACCGCATTGCCCGGAGAAAAGGCACATCATGTATGTAAACGCTTGCTTGCTTTGCTGTATTAGGAGTGCCTGAATGCATTAAAACTGATAATGGGCCTGCTTATGTTAGTCAAAAGGTTAGAAAGTTCTTGCTAAGATGGGGAGTCGATCACACGACAGGGATCCCACATTCACCTACGGGACAAGGATTAGTGGAACGCACTCATCAAGTATTGAAGGACTATCTGGGTAAACAAAAGGGAGTAGAGACAGATGCTCAGCAAAGGCTACATCGTGTGCTCTTTACATTGAACTTTCTCTGTCTCATGGGTGATCGAGAGGAACCGCCAGTGATGAGTCACCATCAAAACCTTAAGTTCAATAGTACAACAATACTCCCGCAACTCAAAGTGATGTATAAAGATCCAGTCTCTGGAATTTGGTTGGGGCCTGTTCCTGTTATATTTAATGGTCGAGGTTATATGTGTGTCTCCACAGATTGCGGTCCAGTGTGGGTGCCTAGTCGAGCTGTAAAACCTGCTCTGACTCGACATGATCCGCCTGACAATCAAGATGTTCAAGATCCCGACCCTGGGGATATTGATTCCGGCGGTAATGACGCTCCACAAGATTGAACCTAGGGAAAACATGTGGGTCACCTGGGCGAATAAGACAGGACAACAAGCCTTTTGTCTATCGCTTGCCTCTGCTACAGAGCCTTTTCGGACATGTTTGATAGGAGTGCCTGGTTTTAAGGTAGAAGACTTCAGCAAGTATAGTAAGCAGAACTGCACTAATTCTCAGAGTGTTAGTAATTGTAGTGCCACGCTCCTTAATAGCCTGAATGTTACGCTGCCTTGGGACCCTCAAGAATTAGAGCTGTTAGGATCAATGAGAATTGGAAATGTCTCCCAGAACTGGACTCAAACCTGCATATTTTTTGGAGGACCTGCCTTTACTGGCGTAAATTATTATTGAACATTTAATTGGATGGGATGGACAAACGTCACTCCGAAAGCAAACTACTATGACTATAGACATAAAGGTGCATTTTGTGGCACAAATGACACATCAAAACAAGGACTGGGAGCCCTTGGGGTTGGAACAAAAGGGGAACAGCAAATTTGGAACAATGGCACCCCAAAAGCCTTGCCGCCAAACGTGTTTTTGATATGTGGTGACAGGGCATGGCAGGGAATTCCGAAAAATGCGATAGGTGGTCCATGTTATCTTGGCAAACTAACGTTGTTAGCCCCAAATCAAAACTGGTGGAAAAATGTGACCAAGGGAGAAAATGCCGCACGTACAAAACGGGCGGTCACGGGTCTCCCACCAAATTGCAATGATGAAGTTACCTTACTCCCTAATCGCACTGAGAGAGTGTTTTTATCCATGTTTGTACCTGGGGCAGCAGCAGGCAGAGCTTTGAAGGAGATAGGACGGTTAGCTTGTTGGGCTGAAAAACAAGCTAAAGTCACCACTGAGGTAATAGAAACTCTGTTAGGAGATCAAAATAGCTTACGCCACGCAATTTTGCAGAATAGAGCGGCAATTGACTTTTTGCTATTAGCTCAAGGTCATGGTTGCGAGGATTTTGAAGGCATGTGCTGTATGAATTTATCCGATCACAGCGAATCAATTCATAAACAGTTGCAATGGTTAAAAGAGCATGCAAACAAAATTCGTCAAAACCATGGGTTTTTAGATGGGTGGCTGACTAACTTGTTTGGGAATATGCCACAATGGTTAGTAGGCTTGCTTATTGAAGGCTTGTGCATTATAATAACTCTTGTGATTATAGGTCTATGCTTATGTTTAGTGCTTAGTTGTATTAAGAGAGCTATGTTAAAAGTAGTAAACCAAGCCTGGATTGCTCAAAAACAAAAAGGGGGAATTGTGGAGGAATGGCTGAGTGAAAAAGGGCATGACTTTATTACAATGAGCAACCCAGTCTTTGATAGGGATGAGAGCCCGGAGGAGGCTGTGAACTGTCCTTGAGAAACAGAAGTATGAAGAAGTAGCTACATGATAAGTAAGTGATAAGCGGTACTGCCTTCGGGAGATAGAGAAACATCTGCTGCGCGTGGACAAGAGGTCTGCACTAATTGTGTGAGCGCTCTAGGCGCGTGAACAGAGACTGTAAGCCAATCGTATAATTGTTGCTAGCGTGTGCTCTGCTTGTCTGTCTTTATATACTCTGTGTGAACTTGAATAAAGGGAGAACGACCATACTCATATTGAGACTCATCGTTACTCCGGGTCCGTCTCCCACTCCGACATCTGGGCCCATGCCTTCGCAGCCTGGGAAGGGGCACAATCATATTTTTGCAGAAGCATATCCATAGCAAACCCTGCTCGCTGCGCCAATTTTTTTCTGTTGCATGAAGAGGCAAAATAGTTTTGGCAGAAAATAAACCCCCTTGCGTTCTAACACTCCTCACTGAGGTGGGAGGCTAGAGGCAGCTGGGTTTAAATTCTGAGTGATGCCCAATTCACCACTATCAGTCCAGCCGCGTTTAATGTATTAAACTATCACGATTCTGGATACACTGACAGTGGACTGCACCTTCAGTCTAGTCATGCTCATGAACTAGCACGGCCGCACTTCAGTGTCTGGTCGCGTTCACGCGAAAAAATGTTCATGGTACAAAGCACGTGACAAAGTTCCAAACAATACAGCCTGGCTATAAATGTAACAAAAATAACCCTCTAGAGAGATTTCTAAGTTCCCCGAGGAAGCACTCGGTATAGTCTAAGTCTTACCCACAGGCGTCCCTATGGGGGGGAAGAAAGGCTCAGCCCCTCGACTGGTCCCGCAAGTCAAAGGCAGTCTGTGATGGGGTCCTCCCTGACCTCTTCACGATGGTGTCTTCCCTAGCATCCCCCCTTTCTCGGGTTATTTTTATATTATTTTTTACCTTCAAGGTGGAGTTTGAGTGACTCTAGTCATAAATACCTTTATTAGGCTTGGTGTAAAATTCTCTCGCCTCGCATTTAAAGGTATAGTTTACGAAAAATTCAGGGCGCAGACTCAAGGACGAGTGGTTGCACCTTGGAGGCGGGTAGCCTTCGGGCTGGAGGTGTGTTTTGGTATTATAATGACATTATAATGAGCAAAGTTCGCACAAAGGACAGCATTTCATCAAAATCTGACAGATTGTTGGCTCAGGGTAGCAAATATGCAGCTTATCACTTCCATAGGATCACTTTGTTCCCATTCTGCTGCGTAATCACAGAGCTTGGCCGTTGAATCTTCACTCCACTCCATCCTCCGTGTTGCTTTTGCAAGCAATATTGTTCAGGGAGTCATAGATGTAGCGGATTCCTTGCATACCAGCTGCTGCTGTGTTCCACCCTGGAAATGTTTCGATTTTATACCTTTCTTTAATGTGTGAACAATGCTATATATTTCTAATAAAAATTATATTTTAAGAATTATTCCACAGCTGAGAGCCCTGGAGGAGTCCAGCAGCCACTTCTCCTTTTTTCCCCAGATACAGCCATATAAACACCATCTGCCTCCCCCTGAGCGCTGCAGTTTGTTCCTGCTGGGGCCATCGGTGGCAGAGACCGTGCACAGTCAGAAGAGGGCAGGACGCGCTCGCCTGCAGCTCGCAGGAGGGCAGGGAGCTGCAGATGCCTCAGCCATCAGCCCTGTGGAATCCCTGGCCAAGCTGCCACCTCCCCTACACAGCTCCAGTCCCACAACCCACCTTTTCCCTGCTCTCCCCACTCCCACATCACCCAAAGGTGACAGCAACTTCCCCTGTTTAATTAACCCTTCGTTATTGCCAAAGGGAGCTCTGTCTACACCACTGGCCAACCCACACTAGATGGTAGCCAAGGAGGCTGGAGGTCAGGCCCCAGGTGTGGAGGAGCAGGCAGTTATTTGGAGTAAGGACCTTGCTGTTGCTCCAGCATTGAACTGGGGAGGCCCGGATGGGTGAGGAATGGGGCCAACCCTGTGGGGTGGATCCAGACCTACAGGCAGGAGATATTCCTGTCTCTCCTCTAAGGAAAGACACTATTGGCCAGGTGGGATGAAACAACCCCTGAGGAGGCCAAAGGGGACACCAAGTTGCTTCCCTCCTGTTCCCCTCCGTGGGGAAGAGCACAGCCCGGATATAGCCTTGGTGAGAAAGGCCTGACAACAAACGGAGTAATAAAATACCTGTTTCCATGGCATAGAATAAAAAAGAGGAATATAGAGCACAAGTAAATCTTACGCCCCTTCAGGTGCTGGGCACATCTCCACAGGTGGGATTTGCACAGCAGGGATTTCCCCCCCCGTGCCGTGGGAAAATCTGTCTGGGGTCCATCAGTACCGCAGGGAAGGGGGGTGCCCTGCCTCTGAAGGGATATAAGATTCACTTGCTATCTATAGTCCCCTTTTTATTCTGTCTTACTAAAACAGCTTGTTGTTGCAGCTTTCTCACGGAGACTCAGGAAGAGTCTGGTGCTGCCCCTTCTCCCCGCCCCGGTTACACAACTTCACCCTATTTCGCAAGGACTGAGAAGGAGCCATTTCCTCATCAAGAAAGAGGAAACCAAAAGCCTCGACAGCTTTTGCCTCAAGGTCCATGGGATCCTAAGGCCAAGTCATCATGGGCAGGTGACTGGTTCCAGTTCAACCGTTCCAGCCCTGCGATTGTGTCTGCAGAATCGCAGGCCGTGGGACAGAAGGCAACTTGTGGCAATGAGGATGTTATCAGAACCCACAGGAAGCTGGCCAGCCGCTCAGCGCCTCCGGCCAATGCCTTCTTCTGAAGAAGCCCCACTTGAGCGGAGGTCAGAGGGAGCCGAGAGGGAGATGATGCTGCCCGTGACCCAGGTGCTGGCTTTTGGTGAGTGCCAGAGGCTGTGTGGGCTCCCAGAGCAGGGACATGAGTGAGGTGTCCTGAGACTCCACAGAGGTGTTACGTGGCTGTTTCTCTTGCAGGTGCTTGGCCGGTGGCACAGAGCACGGCTACAGCAGGTGAGTATCATGAAGAGGTAGACGGGGAGTTTGGACACATCTCTGGGCCCCCATCCATCTCCCGGAGCTCTTCCCCAGCCCCACAGAACAAAACCTGCCCTTGTGTGGAGGTGGGGGCTGGAGCCCACTCCAGGCTCTCCGCGGGGGAGCCGGGCATTGGGGTCTCCCTGACCTGCAGCATCTCTCTCCCTGTGCAGGGGGCCCACCATCTCCATCTTCCTGAAGCCGCCTAGGGCGATCCCACCAGGAGGTTCCACCACCATCTGCTGCTGTTGCGAGTGTGACAATGGGCAGTTTGTGCTCTACAGGAGTGGCAGCAGGGTCAATACCCTGCCCAGGCTGCACAGCAGCAGGGCCGAGTTCTCCATCTCTAATGTCATCCAAGGGGATGCAGGGGGCTACCACTGCCATTACATGGATGGAGACACCGTGCTGGCTCGCAGCGAAACCGTGGAAGTCCTGGTGCACGGTGAGTAACGTGCTGTTACCCCTTTGCGTGGGGGCAGATGCCACATGGGCACACAGGGATGCACGGAGCCACTTGGCTTCCCCGTCCACATGATGGGCAGGGGTTTTCCCCTCTCTCCTGGCTTGGAGAGGTGGGGACAGTCTTCACCTCATGCCCTCTCCTCTCCCCACAGAGTTTCATCTCCCCGAACCTGTCCTCTCTGTCCTGCCTGGGCACGATGTGGTGGCAGGAGCAGATGTGGTTTCCCATTGCAACATCGCATATCCCAGGGCTGGCTGTTTCCTCTACCTGGAGGGCTGGGTCAGAGAATTAGCATTTCTCTCAAACGGAGCAGATTACAAACTCTCCCGTGAGCGCAAAGGCTATGAGGGCCGCTACAGCTGCCAGTGTTTTGTCAGGGGCGCGTTGTTTGAATGGTCTGCTGTCAGCAAGACCCTGGATTTGATGGTGAGAGGTGAGATGTCCCCCCAGCCACATCCTGCTCTTTTCCTCCCTGGCATCTGCCACATCCTGGGGTAACTAGACAAGAGGATGTGGGGAAAGAAAGCAGCTGTAGTTGGGGGCCCAGCCGAGGATTACAGCTTCCTTCAGATGTGTTTGAACTTTGCCAACTCCTCAGAGACCCTACAGATGACCTATAGCCATAGGGTTGCTAGGCCACCAGTCGGGGGGCAGGGGTCAGGGGACACCTACCAGCCCCAGGGACAGTCGTACAGCCCAGTGGCACCGTCTGGCTGCCAGTGGCAGGTGAGGGCCAGCTCCATGTTCCTGTCCTCCTCCTGATTTTTGGTGCTGCTGGTTGGGGTGACAGGTCAGAGACTGTGGGTAGGGGGTATCCCGGGGGCAGGGACGTGGGAGGTAGAGCCCACAGGAGCCCTTGGGGCTCCTTATGAACTTCCCTTTATCCCTCCTTAGCACAGGAGTCCCCCAGCGTGTCCCCTTCCCTTGCCCACCCATCTGTTTGCCCTGGGACCCCCATGTGCACCCTTCCAGCCCCTTGGGTGTCCTGTTGCCCCCATGGGACTCCCTTGGTCCGGGAGCTCCAGAGGGCTCCTCCCGGGGCCCCCCCAGTCACTGTCCCTTCTTGTCCCCTGCAGATTGCACCTGGACCAACGTGGTGATTCAGAGAATGAATGGTTAAATGTAGTTAGTGTAGATTTAGTACAGCTTGGCAAAGAACAGAGCTCGGAGCCCAGGAGCCCAGCGTTCCAAGATAAGGAACTGGCCTTGTGTATAAGATAGCAGGAACAGCCTGCATGCTAAGGAGGAACCCAATTGTCTGGGTGAAGTGTCCATCTGGTCGGGACCAGTTTTGCGGTTTGGAGTCCAGCCAGCTCAGCATTCTAAGCCAAAGGTAAAAGTACACGGTGAAGAAGACTATGAGCCTTCCTCCAGAAGACCCCGGCCCATGACCACCGGGCGACAGTACGCATGCAGCAAGGGGAGGAGACCCATGATAATGAGTTCCTAGAAATAATTAGAATAGTAACGCCTTTTCTTAGAATTAATTATAACAACCCGGTCCACATTAATGAATATGTATGCTTTTTATCATAAATAGGTGCTTGTTTTACGACCCGGTGTGCAAGTTTGGAGGAGCAATCCCCCTTGCACCCAGCGCTGCAATAAACATGCCTGCTTTATAACTCTCTGCGAGTTGTAGAGTCTGTTTCTGTGCCTCAGTGGTGCGCCTGGGGCTGGGGTCCTGCTGCTGCTGGGGCTGATCGTGCCCGAGGCCATGTGCAGCCACCGGCGCAGGACGGGGCCCCACTAGGACGGGGCACAGGTCTAGTACCCGTGCCCCCGCTGCCGGAGCTGGAGGGGCCAACACCCTCCCCTACACGGAGCTCCCCATGACTGGGACCAGTACGGGAGCACTGGGATTCCCTGCCCCCGGGAGCACTCCAGGGCCTGGGGAGGGGGGTTCCCCCCTGTCCGTGTCCCCCTGTCTCCCACAAGGGACCAGCACACATTCCCAGGGGAGGCAGGGGGGCCAAATAACCACTCTCCTTCCTATGCTGACATTCATTTATTATTTTAAAACACCGAAGAAACACATCACACCATGATCTATATATATAAATTTACTTTTATACAGGTACAAATTTATATATATAGGACCTATAAACCTCTGTATACTCAGAACACAAAGTTCCAGAATAGTTTCACTGGCTACAACGAAAGTATTTTTATTTTGAAAACACAAAGGGGAGGTGCGAATGACAAAAACGCAGAATAAAGAAATTAAAAACGAGTGCAAAATGAATGAAAGTGCAAAAAAGCTTTTGTTATCATAATGCTCCTTCCACAACATTTGGAGGTTACCTCCAAAGCGCTCAGGGAGGTTACCTCCAAAGCGCTCAGGGATACGTTCTATAGGATATATGAGACCGTTATTTTCCTTATTACCACAAGTTCAAGGAAACGAATTAGGGGTTAATGTATAGGATGATCTGATAAGAGAACGACGAGCAACTGATAAATCCCTAACTAAAGGGGGTTCCCAATCATGAGGAAAAGATGAATTATACATCAGATGAACCTGAACGAATTATACGGTATTCTGGACCAGCAGCACGGAATCCCCACCAGGTGATTTCTGGAGCAAGAGACCCCATTTATAATTTAAATAGGATAGTTAGATTACAAGCCGTTTTTTGCAATTTTACCTAACCAGAGCGCTGAGGCTCTTGACTTTCTTGCAGACCAATCTGCTCAGATGAGGAATGCAATTTTCCAACACCCAAGGGTCCTAGATTATTTGCTAGCAGAAGAAGGGGGAGTTGGTGGAAATCTAAAGGAACCCAGCTCTTGTTTACAAATCCATGATCACGGGGCGGTAGTAAAACAGATAAGAAAAGGAATGAGAAAACTAGCTCACGTGCCAGTTCAAACCGGGAAAGGATGGGAATTAGACATGTTCTCGTGGTTGCCTGGTGGACCATGGGTTAAACGCATGGTGGTTTTCTCCCTTTGTGCGGTAGCAGCTCTGATTTTTGTACCGTGTAGGATACCTTGTTTCATGCAGCTCATTCAGCATGGAGTCAGAAGAATGCAAGTCGTAGCTGTGCCCAGTGACCCAGAATTAGCTACAAGGGGACCGAAGATGATGGCTCTGCAAATAGCTCCAAAACCAAAAAGAAGACAAGAAGAAAAGGTCCAATGAACGGTGACTAAAGGTTGTAAAGACAAATAGTGAAATAAACAGAGGAGGGGCTGATAAGAAAATAGGGATAAGAGTGTCTCCACAAACAGGGAAGTTAACGGAAATGGCAGGAGTGAGACAACCAAAAGAAGAGGAGAGTTAATTGAAGCTGCAGGAGTGAGGTAACTGAAAACTAGGGGAAATAAGTGAAACTGCAAAAGTTGGACAATTAAAAACGGCAAAAGTTAAACTTTGATGTAATAGGCGGATCGAGAAGTCTGTACCTTCCAAGTACCTCAGCCAACGGGGAAAGGAAGAGGGTTACGTGCGGCCGGGGAATTAGGATAAAAGGGAGGCTGCGTCCTCCGGCAAATGGAGAGACTCCACAGGGATATGCCCCAGGGGACTCTCCCTTTATTCGAATAAAGCCTTTGCAGGACTCCTCTGTCTCCTTTGTGAACATCGACCTCTGGCTATGGGGTTTTCCGCACACGTCCTTTCTATCGCTTGGCTAAGATTTCAGAGTTTAGCATGCTAGAAGTCACTTCCCGAGAATCTGTTGCGGCAACGAATCTCTGCACCTCGAGGGGCAGGACCTTAAGCGAGCGTCCCCACTCAAGGGGAGATCCTGGCCTGCAGCCGCTGCCCTGCAGGAGAGCTCCAGGGGCTCTTGGGCTGTCCGCTATTTCTGGAGTGAGATAACTGACCTAGAGTCATATTCCCACGGGAACCAAGCACCGAGGTCCCCACTCCAGACAGTGTTTTGGCTGCGTTGCCAGCACGTCCCCCCCCGTTGCGTCCCCCCCCAGCAAAGTGCGGGGGCAACTCATCACATCTGCCACCGGTGGTTATGGCTTGAGCAGGAGCCGGGAGGGGCAGAGGGGGAAAGCAGGGGAGAGCACAGCGCCACCCCCCCGTTCCCTGCCGGCAGCCGGGGCCCCTCCCGCTGCCCATCGGGGAGGAGAAGGTTCGGGAGCTGCCCCCGGGCCCGTCGGGGTTTCGCACCGGGCCGGGCCTCACGCTCCCGCGGCAGCCGAGGCTGAAGTTGGAGCCTCCGGCAGAGGCTCCGGCGGGGCCGCTGCCTTCGCCGGGCGGCGGCCCGTCCCCGCGGCGCCGGCTCTCGCCCTCCCCCCCGGGGGACCCCCCGCTGGCGGGGACCGGTTCCCCCCGCTCCCCCCTCCCGCCCCCAACCTTCGCCGGGGCCGGGGCCGGGGCCGGTCTCCGAGCGGAGCTGCCGGAGCCACCCGCGGCCGGGGCGGCCTCTCCCCCGCGGCAGCCCCGCAGCCCCGAGGGCAGCGCCGCCGCAGAGCGGCCCCGAGCGAGCCCGGCCCTCCCGCCCCGCGGCTCCCGGCGGCGCCCGGCGGGCAGGGGCAGCCGCTCCGCCCGCCCCGGCAGGCGCCGGGCCGCGGTCCGCCGGGGCAGGCGGCGGAGCAGCCCCCGCCGCGGGGCCCGTCCGGCGGCGGAGCCCGGCTGGCGAGCGGGGGCATGGCGGCGCCGGGCCCGGGCTCCCTGCAGCGCCGGCGGCAGAGCTGGCAGGAGGCGCGGCCCCGGCAAGCGGTGCTGGTGCGGAAGCTGCAGGCGAAGGTGAGGAGCGGGGGCGCCTGCCCGGGGGGAGCTGCCCGGGGCCGGGCCGGGCCGCGGTGGCGGGGCCGGGGTGCCCGGGCCGCCCGCGCCGCCCGCAGAGGGGACTCGGCGGCGGAGCCCTCGGGGGGCGAAGGCGCGGCCCCGGCGGGGCCCCCCCCGGGAGCCGCCGCGGCCGCCGTCCGCCCCGAGCCGCTGGCCGGGGCCTGGGCGGGCTCGGGGGAAGCGAAGCTTCCCGGTGCCGTAAGGACTCGGGCTGGGATGGGCAGCGCTGTGGCATGTAACCTCCCCAGTTACATGGAATGGCTTCAAGCTCCAACAGGGTAGGTTTAGACTGAACATTAGGAAAGAATTTTTCACAGAAAGAGTGGTCGGGCATTGGAATAGGCTACCCGGGGAGGTGGTTGAGTCACCATCCCTGGATGTGTTTAAGAGCCGTTTAGATGTGGTCTTGGGGGATATGGTATAGGGGAGAACTTTGTAGAGTAGGGTAGATGGTTGGACTCGATGATCCCAAGGGTCTCTTCCAACCTAGACGATTCTATGATTGTATGATTCTATGTGCTGAGCTTGGGCTGCAGAGAGCCCGAGAAAAGCCGGTGCCGGAGGAGCCGGCTCTGTCCCCAGGGGCGCTCGCTCCTCTCCATGGCGAGTCTTCCCCCGGCTCCTGCAGGAGCGGACTCGCTGCCGAGAGCTGGAGCAGCAGCTGGAAGCAGGAGGGGTGAGTGTGCAGGGCGCCAGCTGGAGAGCGATAGCCTTCACTCATAGGAGAGAAGCAGCATTATATTTCTTGATATAAAACAGTGATTTAATGAAGTGATAGTAGATGCGACAGCTTTAAGACCATTTGATTCACACCATTGAAACCTCTGCCCAGGTCTCTGCCACCCTCTTGAATCCTTCACTTTGTGTCCATGTCCTTGTAGAAGGTAGAGAATCTGTGTGTGTTTGAGGATGGGAGTTCATCATGGTCTGGTCCTGTCCCTTTCTGGGCCTGCTCTTGTAAGGAGACAGGATAACAAACAAGAGGTCAGCCATCCTCACTCAGCACGGACAAGCCCTGCCCAGGTCACTGCCAGACTCCTGAATGCTTAACTTCTGTCTGTGTCCTCGTAGAAGGTAGAGAATGTCTCTCGCTGTTCCTGAAGATGAGAGTGCCCCATGGTCTTGTCCTTTCCCTGTCTGGCCTTCTGCCATAGCAAGCAGGAGAATATGAGCAAACTAAGGCAGCAGAGACCCTCAGTGGCCATTGACATCCGTGCCCAGGTCTCTGCCACCCTCTTGAATCCTTCACTTTGTGTCCGTGTCCTTGTAGAAGGTAGAGGATCTGTGTGTGTTTGAGGATGGGAGTTCATCATGCTCTGCTCTGGTTCGCATCTCTCCCTGCAGCTGTAAAAGGCAGGAAAATGTCAAGAAAAAAGGCATTAGAGATGATCAAGAAGAGTGGACACCGCTGCCCAGGTCTCTGCCACCCTACTGAATCCTTAACTTTGTGTCCGTGTCCTTTAAAAGGTAGAGAATCTGTGTGTGTTTGAGAATGGGAGTGCACCATGCTCTGCTCCGCTTCCCATCTCTCTCTGCAGCTGTAAATGACAGGAAAGTGTGAAAAAAAGAAGGCATTAGAGACAATGAATCACGATGGACACCCCTGCCCAGGTCTCTGCCACCCTCTTGAATCCTTAACTTTGTGTTCGTGTCGTTGTCGAAGGTAGAGAATCTGTGTGTGGCTGAGGATGGGAGCTCCTCATGGTCTGGTCCTGTCCCTTTCTGGGCCTGCTCTTGTAAGGAGATAGGATAACAAACAAGAGGTCAGCCATCCTCACTCAGCACGGACAAGCCCTGCGAGGTCTGTGCCAGACTCCTGAATCCTTATCTTTTGTCTGTGTCTTTGTAGAAGGTAGAGACTGTCCACGTGGTTGAGGATGGGAGTTCCTCATGGTCTTGTCCTTCTTGTTTCTGGGCCTGCTGCATTAAAAGGCAGAAGATTATGAACAAAGAAAGGTAGCAGAGAGCATGAGTAAAATGGACAACTTGTGCCCAGATCTGTGCCAGACTCGTGAATGCTTAACTTTTGTCTGTGTCCTTGTAGAAGGTAGAGAATCTCTTGCTCTCTGGCTGAGTGTGGCTGTGTGCCATCGTCTGTTCCTCTGCTTTTAGGGGCCTGTGGTTTATGAGAGAGGATAAAAGCAATGGGGCATCCACCGTGCCTCACCACGGAGAACCCCTGTCAAGGTCTCTGCCACCCTCTTGAATCCTTACCTTAGTGTCCGTGTACGTTTAGAAGGTAGAGAATCTCTGGCTGTCTGGCTGCTCACCGGTCTGCTCGGCTCCAGGCTGTGACAGATCACCGCCCGTTCCTCCCCAGCAACCCTTTGTGACATGGCCACCTCCAGCATTCTATCGGTGTGTCAGGGCACAGGCTGTCCAGGGGTGATGGAAGGCCCAGGCCTTGGCTTCCTGGGGAAAATGGCTGTCACGCTTCATCCTTGTTAAAGAGAGCGGGATGGACAAAGCCCGTAACTCAGTCCCATGGGACAACTGTTGCTGAGAGCTCAGGGTCACTGCTGTCTGTGTGGGGACACCCTCTTGACCCGGGAGTGTGGTCTCCTCATGGCCCCTCACCTTTTTGCCTCTCCCCTGTCCCCTGGGCCTCATCCTGGCTTCCAGGGCCAGGGCAGAGCCGGGTGGAGCTCAGCATGAGGGCGCAGTCACAGAAGTCACAGCATCATGGAATCATTTAGGTCGTAAAAAACCCTTAAGATCATCGAGTCCAACCATAGAGCTAACACTGCCCACTCCACCACTAACCCACGTCCCTCAGCACCATGTCTACCCGTCTTTTAAATACCACCAGGGATGATGACTCCACCACTTCCCTGGGCAGCCCGTTCCAATGCTCAATAACCCTTTGTGTGAAGAAATAGTTCCTAGTATCCATCCTAAATCTTCCCTGGTGCAACATGGGGCCGTTGCCTCTTGTGCCATTGCCTGTGCCTTGGGAGAAGAGACCGACCCCCCCCGGCTACACCCTCCTTTCAGGGAGTTGTAGAGAGCGAGAAGGTCTCCCCTCAGCCTCCTTTTCTCCAGGCTGAACACCCCCAGCTCCCTCAGCTGCTCCTCACAAGACTCGTGCTCCAGACCCCTCACCAGCTCCGTTGCCCTTCTCTGGACACGCTCCAGCCCCTCAACGTCTGTCCTGTCGTGAGGGGCCCAAAACTGGACACAGCCCAGAGGATGAGGATTGAGGATGATGGAGGATGAGGAGCCCAGAGGCAGAGGATTCCCTAACTTCTCTGGAGTTAGGATGGAGATGCGAATGCCCATCTTTACCGAGATCTGGGGAACCAGACTCTTCCCTCTAGCTAGAGAAGCTAGAGATTGAAGGGGACCGGAGGAATCTTCCCCCACAGAACCTCTGGTTCAAATTAAGCTGGGGAAGATGAAACAGAGGCAGAATGCTCGGTTGATCCAGGAGCTGCCTCTTCAGTTCTAAATACAAAGAGCTATGAATGAGGTTATGACACTGGAAGGAAGAGTTATTGGTGCGAGAGGGAAGCCAGAAACGAGACCTTTCTTTAAACCTTTAACATTCAAGAGTGGAAAGCAAGGGGTGACACATCAGCTTTTGGACTTGCCAGGGGCACCGAAGCCCTTGATTGATCGGGACTTGTTAGAAAATTAGAAGCTGAAAGAAGATTTAAAAACGGTACGGTCAACTCTTGGGATCCCCCTGTCACTCCAGAAATACAAACGGGTTCTGTAATTGTTCGGGGGTGAAGCCCCAAACCGTTGGAGGTGAAAAGCTCTCTAGGTACCTGTCCGTATTCTCCCACGTCCCGTGCCACCCATGACTCTCCAGTCTCGGGACAGATCTCTGGGTGGGAGTCTTAAATAGTTGCTTAACCCTAAACAAGAACTGAAACACATTGAGGAGACCTAGCAATAGGACCAAGCTGGTTTGCATGTCCCAAGAGTATTCAAAATTCTCAAAAACTGGCATAGCTGGACCAAAATAGAAAAGGGAGGTGAAAGAGCTGGGGAAAGGAACACCACCAGCCCCCGCTTCCCCCATAGACTGAGTGTGATTATTAATAAATTCTGAGAGACGGTGTCCGAGGTATGGGCAGGACAGCGGTGCTGCATAAATGGCCCAACGTAACCATCTGAACAGTGATGCTATCATATCATAAGTTGATATCACACAGGACGGCAAAATTATGATGCTGATCCCTCTCCCAGAGGTGATAAACATCATCACGGGGAGTACATAGAGCATGTCAGAATTTACATAACACGGCCGTGGGAACAAACAAAGCAACATTGTGACCAGTACTATTGACTAATATCATAAATGCATATAACACATACATTTTAACACGCTCTGGTCAGATCTGTTGTTCTCTCAACCTTCCGAGTGCCCCACGTTGGGCGCCAAAAAGGACTGTCGTGGTTTGGCCTCAGACGGCAACAAAGAACCCCGTGGCAGCCACGCTCTCGGCCCCCCCACGGCCATGAGGGGAGAATTGGAAGGGAAAAAAGGAAACTGGTGGGTTGGCACAAAGGCAGTTTAACAGAACAGCAAAGGGAACAAGACAATGTGCAGAAGATCCCGTTGCCAGAGGTCGATGTTCACAAAGGAGACAGAGGAGTCCTGCAAAGGCTTTATTCGAATAAAGGGAGAGTCCCCTGGGGCATATCCCTGTGGGGTCTCTCCATTTGCCGGAGGACGCAGCCTCCCTTTTATCCTAATTCCCCGGCCGCACGTAACCCTCTTCCTTTCCCCATTGGCTGAGGTACTTGGAAGGTACAGACTTCTCGATCCGCCTATTACATCAAAGTTTAACTTTTGCAGTTTCACTTATTTCCCCTAGTTTTCAGTTACCTCACTCCTGCAGCTTCAATTAACTCTCCTCTTCTTTTGGTTGTCTCACTCCTGCCATTTCCGTTAACTTCCCTGTTTGTGGAGACACTCTTATCCCTATTTTCTTATCAGCCCCTCCTCTGTTTATTTCAATATTCAGAGGTTCTTTACAACCTTTAGTCACCGTTCATTGGACCTTTTCTTCTTGTCTTCTTTTTGGTTTTGGAGCTATTTGCAGAGCCATCATCTTTGGTCCCCTTGTAGCTAATTCTGGGTCACTGGGCACAGCTACGACTTGCATTCTTCTGACTCCATGCTGAATGAGCTGCATGAAACAAGGTATCCTACATGGTACAAAAATCAGAGCTGCTACCGCACAAAGGGAGAAAACCACCATGCGTTTAACCCATGGTCCACCAGGCAACCACGAGAACATGTCTAATTCCCATCCTTTCCCGGTTTGAACTGGCACGTGAGCTAGTTTTCTCATTCCTTTTCTTATCTGTTTAACTACCGCCCCGTGATCATGGATTTGTAAACAAGAGCTGGGTTCCTTTAGATTTCCACCAACTCCCCCTTCTTCTGCTAGCAAATAATCTAGGACCCTTGGGTGTTGGAAAATTGCATTCCTCATCTGAGCAGATTGGTCTGCAAGAAAGTCAAGAGCCTCAGCGCTCTGGTTAGGTAAAATTGCAAAAACCGGCTTGTAATCTAACTATCCTATTTAAATTATAAATGGGGTCTCTTGCTCCAGAAATCACCTGGTGGGGATTCCGTGCTGCTGGTCCAGAATACCGTATAATTCGTTCAGGTTCATCTGATGTATAATTCATCTTTTCCCCATGATTGGGAACCCCCTTTAGTTAGGGATTTATCAGTTGCTCGTCGTTCTCTTATCAGATCATCCTATCCATTAACCCCTAACTCGTTTCCTTGAACTTGTGGTAATAAGGAAAATAACGGTCTCATATATCCTATAGAACGTATCCCTGAGCGCTTTGGAGGTAACCTTTGGTAGGCGTGTTGCCCACAAATCCAGTAATGGCCCTTCAAAGCCCAAGCCCCGTTAGCGAATGGGTCTTCCCATGTTTCATTATCCTGTGGTATTTCACAGTATAGAGTATCTTTTGATCCCAGGGGTCCTCCTGCTATACTGAAATCGCCATAGGAATCGCAATAATCACATTCAAAGGCTCCCGCATCTGGGTGCCCTTTACAGTTACATCCCCTACCATTCTTAGTTCAATTTGTAGCCGACCAAAATTTTCTAAAATAGGTCCTAGTTCCACTTGAGTTTTGCCAGCCCCATTGATAAACCCTTGTTACATGATTCTTGTTAATGGTATTGTCCCACTGACAAGCCAGGAATAAAGAATCTCTAAATCCCCCTTTTTGCGTAATTTCTCTCGCAACTGCTTTGCATCCACTGTGCCAAGGTTCTTTGAAAGAGCACTTTACCCAGGTGCCACCTATAAGCTTAACATGCGTTTGGTTCCATCTTCCTCGGTACCTAAAGCAATTGTAAGGTCTACAATATGGATCGTAACAACCCATTCCTGGTGACAATGTCCACTCACATTCGCTTTTACCTACATTTTTCCCTCCCAGCTTGGTTCTGTTCAGACAGTAATTTCCTTTTCCTGGGTACTGTATTTTCCATGTACCTCCGTCTTCCTTCCAGAACCCAGTTCCATTATGCACTCTACTTAAGTCACTCACCAACCATTTAGGCTGGACAGGCTGGGCTACCCACAGCCAATCTTCAGCTCCTCCTGGACCTCCACGGAGCCAGCAATTACTGAGGTTAAAAGCTTTGGCTACCTCGTCCCCTAGAGTCAAAAATCGGTTTTCCCATCCCAGACTTCGATTTTGCCAATAGTATAGAAACATGATCATTACTAAAAATTTCATCTTGAGCTTATCATCTTTCTACACTTGATGTGGCAAGTGAATATACGGAAACAATTCAGTTAGTGTCTGCTCACCAGTTGCTGGAAGTTAAATAAGGGGCCTCTTTTCCTTATGGATCTATACCGTAGATCCTTTGGGTAAACACACGGAACTCCTCCCGAGGTCTACCTGATGGCTACCGGTCTGACCCACTCCTTGTAAGAGTTAGTTCTAGTCTCCCACCCTAAACTTCCATTTTTCACTTTTTCAAATCAAGGTCTGGTATGGCATGTGCTTCCACTGCTCAACGCCTACTGGGTTGCAGCCAGTAACGGAGTTTAGAATTTCTTATTGTGGCAATTGACAGAGGTCAATCCAGCCTTGCCCTTGATTTTAACTTATCAAATACTACTAATGGAGTCTTTTTCTACGGAAGGCTAGCTGCAGTTTCCCCTCCTCTTCCTTTAGCTCCCAAGTCCAGTTTTCCAGGGCCTTGGACGTCTTGACTCGAATATGACGAGTCCACCCGTGTTCGAATATGACGAGTCCACCTGTGTTTGGCCGTCTTAACTGCTGTTTCCGCGGTTAGTAACGCTTGGTACGGTCTCTGCCACTTTGCCACCAGTGGTGCTTCTTTCCATTCTTTAATTAGGACCCAACCTCCCCGTTGGATGCTCTAGACAGCAAAGTCCAAAGGCAGGGTCTGTGCCAGCTGAGCTTCCTGTCAAAAAGATTTCACAAGAGACAGTATCCCGGCCACATATTGTTTCAAGTAGACGTCACTTATTTCTACCTCCCCACTAGGTCGAGAGTTAGCAGGGTAAGGGATTCCAAACATTCATTCAAAGGGGGATAGTTGAGTATCTCCTCTGGGTTTGGCCCGTATGCTAGCTAAAGCTAATGGTAGAAGACATATCCATGGCATTTTGGTTTCCAAAAATAATTTCAAAAGATGCTGCTTAATTCCCCCATTCATCTTCTCTACTTTCCCTGAACTCCGGGGCTTCCACAGAGTACGGAAATCTCATTGTATTCCTAAGGCCACCACAACCCCTTGAAGAATTTTTCCAGTAAAATGTGTTCCTCTCTGTGAGTCTGTTGCCTCTATTACTCCCTATCTAGGAATTATTTGTCCTAAAAGCACTTTAATAACTGATCCCGTAGTTGCTGAAGCAACTGGAAATGCTTCTGGCCACCCGGTTAGCTGGCATACTATTACCAAAAGATCCTGTTCAGGGAAAGGAAGAAATCTTCCTGTTCAGGGCATTTCAGTAAAATCCACCTGACATTGTTGGAATGGGCCCAAGGTCGCCCTCCTCTAGCACCTTCCCTTGTAAATTGACCTTAGCACAAATTAAACAACCCTCAATTGCCCTTTTTGCTTGTTTTGTGAGCACGACTAGCAACAAGTGATAAGGACATAAGCAATAAAGACACGCAGAGCAACAGACACAGCAATCCTCTCCCTTTGTTCATGAACAAACTAAATCCCTAGGCACAAACGTTCAGCATCTTCATGCCATGGGCCTGCGCTCAAAAAGGACACTTTTCTTCTCCAGACGGACACCAACTGAGGAAATAACACTCCTGGTAATGATGCTGAGGGGAAGAGGGATTGAGATAGGGAGTTCAAAAGTGAGCATGTCACACCTTGACCTGTGGAGGGGCTACCACTTCCCGCTGCAGGAAAACATCTGAAAAGGAGCATTTGCCTGGCAGTTTCGCCTTTAAAATGCTACAGGCACATTAACAGGTGACCCCATGAAGATACTGGAAGGAAAGAGACAGCTCCAGCTCCAATTTTTTTGCAGCCAGTTTAATGTTTGCACGATGTTAAGGGTTGCAAAACTAGTTTGCCATTAAGCAGAGGCATCTAGAAACAAGTGCTTCCTCCCACACCAATCTAAAGCTTGTATCCATCATTATTGGGGGAAATTGGGACCCAGTTACACTCGTACCAATCAGGAAAAACTTTCCTAGTTTTTCAGCTTCAAGGAAGTAGAATCGCTGTCATCTGAAAGGTATTCAAGGGGAATTTCTCTACATTTGTCTGAGCGAGAGTGAAAGGTTTTTCAGTGCAGTTTCCACCCAAACACTTTCCCCAGCACAAGCTTTGGGAATCACCTGGAGAAACGGGTGATGTTTCTGTCTCCAGGTGTGACTGGTGAAGAAGGAACGCTTTACGGCCGATGAAGAAGAGGATTTCAGCTTTCAAGCAGCAACTTCTGGACACTGCAATGGGGGAAAAAAGGCACTGGGCTTTCCAGGCCACACCTCTAGACCTGGACTGCAATTCCACAACCACGCTCTGCCCTTTTGAAAAGGGACAGAGTGCAAATGGCAGAAAAACCTGAGGCACAAGCGCTCAGGAAGAGGCAGAGCAAAGCCAGAGGACGCAGGCAGAACTCCGAGGGGACACGCCAGCTGGTCCGATGCCGCCACTTCAGAGCTTCTGGGCATCCTCTGGGCACAGGAGGGGAGCTGGAGGGCAGTCCCGCTGCCCCAGGGGCTGCCTTGCTCTCTGGCAAGCCAAAGGGCCGCCCGGCATGGGGCCTGCAGGGCCTCATGGGCCACCCTCCCAGACACAGAAAGGTCCGTTGGTGACGTCACCGGCCGGCCGTTGGCCAACTGGCACCCCTGTGGCTGACCCACAGCTCGCTCAGCAGCCAGAGATTCCTGCACCAGGCCTGCTTGGTAGAGGAGGAGGCGGCAAAGGGAGGCCAGTGCCCACATTGGGTGGGACGAGCGCCCACATTGAGTGGGCCCAGCCAGAAGGGGCTCCTCGGAAGCCCGGAGGATGCCCAAGCACCGAGAGAAACGCAAGTGGGCTGCGGCCAGCAGCAGCGGCAGCAGCAGCGATGGCCAAGGAGTTGAGCCCATGGAGGTCGACCCACCCCTGAAGAGGGAGAAGGAAGAGCCCATGGAGGTCGACCCACCCGCCAAGAGGGACGAGGGAGAGCCCATGGAGGTCGACCCACCGGCAGAGGAGCCAATGGAGGTGGATCCCTCTCCCGCAGGCCTGACGGGGCACACCTCCACCGTGGCCAGGCTGCCTCCAGCAGCAGCGGGCCCAAAGCGCCGCAGGACCCCCGCCGGCTCAAAGGGACCCTCCGCAAAGCCATGGTCCAGCAAGCGGCGCCGGCCCCGCGGCCGACGCTAACCGTAAGTGGGCCATCCACACCGCCATGCGGCAGGCTCAGCAGGAACATCAGCCGGCTGTCAAGCCGCCGAGGAGCCCTGCTTTCCCTCCCCACACCCCCGCCCCTCAGCAAGGGGGGCTATCTCCTCTGCCCTCAGGCCTGGGCAAGAGGAGAGGAGAGGAGAGGGGCTGCCCTCTTCTGCCCGGCAGCCCCACAGCACCAGCACCAGACCTTACCGCTCCCGACAACTCCCCGAGAGGAGGCTGGAGCCAGGGGGCTGTCGCTCTCTTCTCCCAAGGCACGAGGGACAGGACAAGGGGAAACGGCCTCAAGTTGCGCCAGGGGAGGTTGAGAGGGGAGACTGGGAAAGAGTTCTTCCCTGAAGGGCTTGACAAGCATTGGAACAGGCTGCCCAGGGAAGGGCTTGAGGCACCCTCCCGGGAGGGATTTCAAAGACCTGTAGATGTGGGCCTTAGGAACGTGGTTGAGCTGCGGACTTGGCGGTGCCAGGCTAACAGCTAGACTCCATGAGCTTCCATTTCTTTTCCAACGTAAACGATTCTGTGATTTCTCTTTCAGAGCCGCGGGGAAGAGGCGAGGAGAGGGGCTGCCATCTTCGGGCCGGCAGCCCCATAGGACCAGGAGGAGTCCCTTGGAGACGGCTGAGACTGCTGGAGAGCGTCGGAGACCACCAGAGACCGGCGGAGACCACAGGACACCATGGGAGACCACCGGAGAGGATCAGACACTGGCGGTGTCCTGCGGCCTCCGGTGGTCTCACACTGGAGACCGTCGGAGTCCGCTGGAAACCGCCAGAGTCCATCGAAGACCACCGCAGACTGCCAGCCACCGGTGGCCTCCGATGGTCTCCAGCGGTGTCCGGCGGTCTCATCAATGGAGACCATCGGACACCGCAAGAGAATGCTGGGGACCATCGGAGACCGCCGGACACCGCTGGAGACCACCGGAGAACACCGGAGACCATCGCAGAACACCAGAGACCGCCGGAGACCGCCGGAAACCACTGCAGATCGCCACAGCCTGTTGGACTCCCCTGGAGCGCCACCCAGGTTATTGGGGCCTGGAGTTGGCATTGTTTCAGGCTGAGGATGAGAAAGCCAGTGGCAGGGGGCTGTCCTCAGCCAGACCTCGCCTCAGCTAACGCATGGGTGGGGGAAAAAAGCCAGACCCACCCTGGCCCTGCGCAGAGAACAGCAACAGATCATCAAAGACAGCAGATGCCAGAAACATTCCAGATGCAGAGACAGTTCTTCCTTTGGAGAATCAGAAGAGTTCCCCTCCGAGAGAAAGAAGTTTGGCCAAGACTGGCCAAGAAACAATAAAAAAACCAATCAAATACAATAAAAACCCCCTAAAAACACAATCAAAAAGCCAGGAGAAAGGGTCAGCCCTTGGCATTGCACAGCTTCCTCCAAAGCATCCCCACCAAGCTCCTCGTCATCGACCTCTATGAGGACTGGATGCCAGCCATGGAGAGGAGGAGCAAGCAGGCCGACGTGGGAGAGCTGAAAGCGTAAGTGTGGGCAGCAGCCTGCCTGTTGAGCAGGAGCCCTGAGCGCTGGCTGAGAGCACCTGGAAAGCTGCGCAACACAGCCGCTGCCTCCCACCTGCCTTGGGCAAGCTTTGGCCATGGCTGTGGGCAACGTTTGCTTTCTTCACCTTGTGCTCCTGTTCCCTCAGGGTGGCCGAGAACTTGCCAGCAGCACATGTCCTCCTCCTGAAGCGGCTACTCCCCGTCCTGCAGCACATCGGCCACAACGCCTGCACCAGCAGGATGAGCTGCAGCAACCTGGCCATCTGCCTTGGGCCAAACCTGCTGAGCCCACCCAAGGAGGACCTGCTCCCGCTGGAGGTCCCGCTGGAGGGCACTGGGAAGGTACGCTGGATGGAGCAGCCGGCTGCAGCCTTCCCGGCCCAGCAGAGCTTGGCGGTTGAGAGGTGCCTGGCTGCCTCCTTCCTCTCTATTGAGCAAATGCTGGTGGGGAGGGCTGGGCTTGGGGGGGGGGTGGCTGCCTGGAAGAGCAGCCCCACAGCCACAGCCTTCTGCGTGGAGGCAAGGGTGAGGAGTGGGAAAGGCTGCTTGCCACCTTTTCAGCCACCTGCCCTGCAACCGAGGCTGTGATGTGTGCAGCTGAAGGTGCTGGTGGAGTTCCCCATGGAAAAGCCCTGTGAAATCTTTGGGGAAGAGATGGCCGGCCCTTCCAGTCCTTCAGCTGAGGAGTCGCCAGCACCCACGCACACAGCCACAGGTAGGAGGAGGGACTGAGCGTTGTCACAGCCCGAGCGGAAAGCTGGTCTAGGGCTTTGGGTGGCTTTGGCTTTAGCTGTTGTCCACTTCCAACAAGTCACTTTGCTGCATGTGCTTTTGCTTCCCAGAGCTGCCTTTGGAAGAGCAACGGGACCACGCAGGCGAGGCAGACGTGGAGCACGAAGCAAAAGCCTTCCTGGATGCACCACCCTCTCTGCTCGTCCTCCAGAAAGCAGCAGGGGTAGATACGGTGGAAGGATCGCCAATGGCAGAGGTAGGGCAGGTCCACAAACTCTGGGACAAGGCGTCTCCTGGAGGAGGAGTTCCTGAGGAGTCCAAGTAGCTGCTCTGCCTCTTCCTGGTATTTCTGCTCTTGTGCCTTTGGGTGGGGCTTGTTCATCCCCCTTGGAATGGTGCCTTGTAAGTAAAACTGGAAGGGGTCTTTCTCCAATGCGTTAGGCACGTCCTCAGCCAAAGGACAGGCCTACAAAAGACCTACAGAAGGACAGCTTCCAGAAGCAAAGCCACCACAGAAGGTGCTGTTGCACCAAAGGGACATGCGCAGAGCTCTGTCTCAGGAGGGTGAAGAAACTGCAGCAGAATGAAGCGGGCAAGGCTCTTCTTGCCTGGAGGGGGACCGCAGGCTCCCTGCTGAACGGCCCCCCAAATGAACTGAGTGTCACACCCCGCTGTGAACACTGTGTTCCCCCGGGAGGCCCCTGGGAGAAAGGGCTAATGCAAACCAGACCAGGGATCTTCTCTAGCGAGCAATTCGCCCAGCAGTGGCTTACTCCTCCAGGACGTCCCTTGTCACCTGCTAACTCCAACATTTCTGGTTTAGGCACCCGCCGCTTTGCCTCCAACCGCCCCAGAGACCACGCAAGACTCCCTGGGATGCGCCCAAGAACAAAGAAGGAGCCTTTCAGAGGAAAGAAGGTACAAGGAGTCAGCTTGGGTTCAATCAGGAACTGGTTCACCCAGCTGATCCCGGCTAGAGCTATCTAACCATGCTGTGGGATGGAAAGGTTTGCGGGCTCCCTCCAGGAAACTGAAAACCCAAGAAAAAGAAAGAGAGAAGAGGCCTGCTCAGGGGAGAGGGAAGAGAAGAGACAAGAAGGAAGAGAGAGAAAAGACGGGCACTACAACAAAGCGGCAAGGTCCAGAAGGTGCAGAAGCCCAGGTGTGTCCCAGGCTCTGCTGCTGCCCATCTTTCCCAACTCTGAGAACTGCTCCAAGTCAGTGCAAGTCCGCTGGCAAGGGAGGGCGAGGGATGGTGCTGCACAGGGTCGGGAAAGAACTCCATGGCAGCTCCCCAGGGGCTCCCGATGGAGCCCTGCTGCGTGGCACAGGGCCACCGTGCATCTCCCCACACGCACAGTCTCTGAGGGCATTTCCCACGGGGAGAAGGTGCCAGAGCCATCCCCTGCTCCATGCCCGCAACAGCTCTCTCTTCTGGGCTAGAAACAGCTCCCTGTCAAGGGTGCTTCCCACAGAAAGGGGAAGCAAGTCCTGCCTCTTCCTGCCCTTGGGCTTTCATCAGGGCTTTCTGACTGTCCTTGTAGGTGCCCATTTCCTGTCACCGGCTGAACCCCTGCAACTCCTGGGCTCCTGCACCTGATGTCCCGCACCATTCCCGGGGTTCGGGTGGCAGCGAGCACTGGCCGTCATGAGCTGAGGATACCCAGCTGTGAGAGTGCAAGAGTGGGAGACTGAGGAAAGCTGCTGGCGGTGAGTGACAGCTTCCCCTCCCTTCCTCTCTGTAGTGACCAGACTGTTATGCCTGGAAGAAGCCACCTGAGATGCCTCACCTCAGCTGAGGCATCTCAGCTCCTGAGATGCCCAAGGAAGGGAGGGGAAAGCGACGGATGCGAACAGCAGTGAAGGGAACACAAGAAGTGGACTAAACATTCCCTTTCTTCTTCAGGGATCCCTCCCCAGGCAGGTGGGAAGCCACAGAAGACCACAGCCTGGAGAAAGCCCTGCCTCAGGTGGAAGAGGAGCAGCAAAGGCAGAAGGAAGAAGCGTTCCCTCCTAGTGGGTGTCCTGGCTGCTCCTGGAAGGGAGGGAAAAGCTGTCAGTGCTCCCCAGTGGCCCCAAGGGAAGCGGTGGGGCAAGCCCTTTTGGAAGGAGAAAGGTCCACAACCTGTTGTGTGGGGCAGTAATAGGGGTGTGTGCTGCATGGCTCTGTTTTGAGCAGGGGGTTCCTCCGGCTGAGCTCCAAGGGTCCCTTCCCAGCCTAAGTCATGCCCTGGAGCAGTAGGTGAGGGAGTGGGGACAAGGCCAGAGAAAGGGGATGCATCCAGTGATGAGGCAGCACGAAGGGGAGGCAGCCGTTACCTGTGGGCATGGTCCGAGTTGAAGAGGAAGGGAAAGCAAAGCTGTAGAAGGACACGGAAGGCTAAAGGAGAAGCACATGAGTTTGCCAGCCCTGAGAGATCTCAGTTCATGCGAGAAAGCGCTTCTCCTGCCTCTCAGTTTGACACCAACGTCAGTGTTGGGGGAGCCGGGAAATCCCGGGGCTGCTGCTTGTGGACGGGGGTTGTTCAGTGACCTCCTGGCTGTTCCTCCCTTCCCAAGGTGTGAGGATCTGGCCAAAGGGAATGCTCTCCTGCGGGAGCACCTCGAGAAAGCGAGTGAGGTGACTTCAGCCCTTAAAGGAGATGTTGGAAAACTGAGGGTGGATTGGATGAGGGCGCAGGAGGAGCTGGAAGCGAAGGAGAGAGAATGGCACCGGGAACGTGAGGTGAAGAGGGGCTGCGGGAATGTCCGAGGTGATGCCAGCGTGGCCTGAGAATGCGTTTTATTTCTGGCCTAGACACCTCGCTGTGAGAAGGTTGTGGCTCTGATGAGGATGTGCTGGTGTTGAGGAGCAGAAGACGGGACTGGGTGTCAGCACCCAGTGTCAGCAAATGGGTCAGGAGGGGTGTCAGCAAATGGTGGTGATGGAAGAGGCCCCCCTGCTGTGGCCGTGCTGCTCGGTCCTAAAGGCCAGTGCTGCTGCTGCTGGGCGCTGTCGGGCAGTGACACAGGAGCGCTCGTCTCTCTGGTAGTTCTTCAATCTCCGCCTGGAGCCGTGAGAGCAGAGAGGTCTGTGTGTTTTCAGATTGCGAGCAGCCAAGGGAAGACCAAGAGGGGCCTCCCTCACCCACAGCAAACGTCTCAGCCATTTATCTTATTGCATTATAAGCCTTCCTTAATGCCGTGAGTGAGCCTGACCTACTGTTGAATGCTCCTCTTCTTTGTGCTGCTTTGTGGAAATCATCCCAACTGCCCTTTCTGGGCCATAGGATGTGCTCTTGGGTTTGGAAACGAGAATGTTTTTACATTCAGACCTTGTTTGTCTGGAGGGGCTTCTGTTTCTAAGCGAAGGCGTGTTAAGATCACTCCTATGCTGAAATTCAAAGGGTTTAAGGTCAGTACAGTCAGAACCACTGGGCTGGTTTTCTACCACCTTCCCCGAGATAAGTGCTGCTGAGCCTCAAACAGGCTGGATTCCAGGTTCTCGTACACAGAAAGCCCGTTTCTGCCATTTCAAATAGCAACGTGGGCCCCTCGGAGGGAATGGCCGGGCTTCCCTTGTCACCTGGCAGAGCACAGAGAGCCAGCCCAATGTGATGGCAATAACCGCATCTGAAATTGCTGCTCTCTGATCCCTGGCACACGGGGAGCTGCGCCCACACCGTCTGTGCCAGCAAGAAAAACAATGGATGGACAATGGAGGCTGTATCTTCCAGGAGGACAACAAGCCCCTGGTTCTGATGACACCACTCTCTGGCCCTCCAAAGTAAATATGCTCCAGTTTAACAGACATCAGCGACGGGCAAGAAGCCCTGAAGACTGGCGAGAATTCCAGAGAGGTTCCCCTGCTGCTGGTGCCACCAGTTCTAGGTCCTGCACCACACTTAACATGCCTTCGCTTAGAAACAGGAGCCCCTCCAGATTTTCTGCGGGAGGCTCTGGCTTCACCCTGAAGGGCAGCGTCCTGCTCACAACGTCCACAAGCAACAGCCTCGAATTCTGAAGATCCCACGTCAAACTCCTGCATAAGGCAAGACCGATGTTCAAAGGCACAGAAAAACAATCCAAGACCAGAGAGAAACTTCAGGTTTCAGGAAACATCTCCATGGTTTGATTATGGCTCAACTCAGAGCCAAGTTTTGCTGGCCATGGAAGTGGAAAGCACACAGGATGCAATAAACCCTGGTGGAACGATGACCACCTTTATCATCACGGACATCAAACAACGCCCTGCCCCAGGGTCTCCTCCCTGCCCTTACCTGGCCTCTGCCAGCTGCTCGGAAAGGCCTTCTCTGTCCCGCTCCACGACTGCCAGTGGCACCTCCAGGGCAGCTTTCTCCCGCAGCAGCAATTCCTTCTCTGCGGACACCTCGGCCAGTGCCTGCCCTTGGCCAGAGGACTCCTGGCACAACTGCTCCAGGCCACTGCGAGCCCACTCTTGCTGCCGGGGAACCTGAAGGCGGGACCAAATGCAGCCAAAGCCCTTGATGCAGCCCTGGGCTTTCCCTCAGACAAAGGATTCAGAGCTACACAGTTTGTCTCTTTTGCCACGGGTGAGAATAGTGGATTCATGGATTCCATCCTCTCTCGGCAGCTTATCAAAGCCAAAAAGGAGGCCAACACAGGCACAGCTTCACCCAGACAAGCAGCCAAACGCCCACCCAGAAGCACCAGCATTTTGGTCCCACCTGGATGAGTTTCTCTTGGCTTTCTTCCTTCTCCTCTGCCCGGATCCTCAGCGCTGCCCGCAGCCCCTCTTCTTGCTCCTCTGCTTCCTTCAGCAGCTGCTCCAGAGGGGCTTTCTCTGCGCAGAGCTCTCCATCTGTTCTTCTACACAAGCGCGGCTTCTCCTGGGCAGAGACCTTTGCTCTCTCCATCTCCTCCACTTTACCCGACAGAGCTCCATTCTCTTGCTCCAGCCACCGCCACGGAAGCACAGAGGAAATAAAATACAGTCAGGTTTACAGTCAAGAAGAGAGCAGCAACTCCCCATCCCCTGCGTGTCTCTGACATACTCCCAGTTCAGCGCTCCCAATCAGCACGTGAGGACAGACTGCCCCAAAGACCTGCCTGCTCTCACCACCATTTCCCAAGAAGGAGACCAACATTGTACTTAAACAACAGTGGGAGAACAGAAGAGGAGCAACACGGTAGTGAAAAGACGGGCAGAGGTGGAGCTGAGGGACAGGGGTCAGTGGAGGATTTGGCGGTGTGAGGGTAGCGGTTGGACTCGAGGACTCGAAAGGTCCCTCCCGACCTCCATGATTCTACGCGTCTATGATTGTCCCTGTCTGCTGCTGCCAGAAACAGCATCTGTGGTGGCCTTGCTATCACAAGGTGACCATACCTTCGCCAGGGCCATGGTAAGCTCATCTCTCTTTTGCTTCAGCAGATCCCTCTGAAGGTGCGATTGCTCCAGTGTCTCCCTCACGACCACCAACTCACGCTGTAATGAGGAATGTTTTTCTCCAAGTGCCTCCGAGTCCTTCAGTCTCTGAGAAGGGGAGAGACAAACAAGGTTTGAACATAAAAACATTCTCGTTTCCAAACCCAAGAGCACATCCTATGTCCCAGAAACGGCAGTTGGGATGATTTCCAACCCCTTTCTATTTACACCTCAAGAACGCTGGCATTTCCTGACCAGACCTGCATCACTCTTTGTCCTTGATGGAGGGGAAACATTCAGCACTGAGAAAGTAAAACAAGCTTCCAGAAATCACAGAACCTTTCCAAAACATTCAGGTGCTCACAAATTAACAGCTTCCTGCCTCCTGGTTCTCTCTCTCCTCTTTCCTACGCTGGATACCAGCCTGGCCAAAGTTCTTCTGGGGGTCAGACAGACGTTGAAAGTCCAGACGACTATTCCCACAATCACTTTTGCCTTCAGCGGGGAATGGATCAAAGAGCCTGCAAGCTCTTTGGGGAGACGGCTATGAATTTCCCATCCAATAATCACAGGATCACAGGATGATTCAGGTTAAGATGCTTCATGCTGCAAAATGGCCCTTCTTGCCCCCAAGGCCTTCTGCACTCAGGCTTGCAAGGAACACCCCGGCAAGTGGCTGCTCAGAGGCTGACGACAATATCTACAGAACAAACATTTCAGGAAGGTGGTGTGAGAATAAACTGAAAATGTTGTACCAACAAATCACAAAGAGGAGGAGAATTAAACAGTAGGTCAGGCACACTCGCGGCATTAAGGAAGGCTTATAATCCAATAAGATCAATGGCTGACGGTAACCCAGACTTTGAAATTGCCTCCTGACACCGGAGGCTGTGCTACTTCTGTTTGCAGAGAGAAAGGAACCCCAGAGAGATCTGAAGGGAAGCCACATTTTTTCTGCAGACATCTGGCCTCAGCTTCTACTCACTGGTGCGTGGCAGTCTTCATTTCCAGGAAACGGCGGCAGAAGGTGTCCACCTGACGCCACAGGCCGAGCAGACAGCCACGTTCACCCCTTCTGAACTTGTCATAAAGCTACAGATGCAAAGAGAAAAAGAAATGCCAGCTCAGCCTTCGCCGTCACTGCACAAGTCTTTCAGCTGGGAAAGGGTCACACCACCGTGGCCAGGTCTCCTTCAAGAACTACTCCAACAGGGCATTGGGGACTGAAGAGCCACCACAGGAGCAGCCTCAGCAGAGCTGCCACCCGACTGCACAGGAGGGAACACCCACCCTTGTCCTGCAGGAGGGGACATCAGCAAAGCAAGTGACCCTCATTCAGCATCTCCCCTTGCAGAGGTGTCTCACACACAGGTGTCTTGGGGGAGGACGACAAAGACAAGCCCCTCCAAGGCCACTCTCACATTTGCTGTCGGTGAGGGAGGCCCCTCTTGGTCTTCCCTTGGCTGCTCGCAATCTGAAAACACACAGACCTCTCTGCTCTCACGGCTCCAGGCGGAGATTGAACAACTACCAGAGAGAACTACCAGCAGCAGCAGCACTGGCCTTTAGGACCGAGCAGCACGGCCACAGCAGGGGGGACTCTTCCATCACCACCATTTGCTTCCATCACCACCACCCCTCCATCTCCCAGCCCTGTCTGCTCCTCAGCACCAACACATCCCCAACACCAGCACATCCCCAACACCAGCACATCCCCAGCACCAACACATCCCCAACACCAGCACATCCTCAACACCAGCACATCCCCAGCACATCCTCAACACCAACACACCCTCAACGCCAACACACCCTCAACACCAGTACATCCTCAACACCAGCACATCCCCAGCACCAACACATCCCCAAAACCGCCACAACCTTCTCACAGGGAGGTCTCTGGGCCAAAAATAAAACACATTCTCGTGCCACGCTGGCATCACCTCTGACATTCCCGCAGCCCCTCCTCACCTCACGTCTGTTGCGTTAATAGGCAAAATAGTTTTGGCAGAAAATAAACCCCCTTGCGTTCTAACGCTCCTCACCGAGGTGGGAGGCTAGGTGCGGCTAGGTTTAAATCCTGAGGGATGCCCAATTCACCACTATCAGTCCAGTCGTGTTTAATATATTTAACTGTCACGAGTCCAGATACAGTCATAGTGGACTGCACCTTCAGTCTAGTCGTGCTCATGAACTAGCACGGCCGCACTCTAATGTTTGGTGGCGTTCAATGGGAAACCGAAACGGCTAGCTACTTAAGCAGTGCAGTTTATTTCAGCAACAGATACAAAGGTTCTTATGGTTTGCCGGTGATAAATACACTGTCTGCAAAGCACGTGCAAGTAAAATATGGTTTGTTCATGGTACAAAGCGTGCGACAAAGTTCCAAACAATACAGCCTGGCTATAAATGTAACAAAAATAACCCTCTAGAGAGATTTCTAAGTTTCCCGAGGAAGCACTCGGTATAGTCTAAGTCTTACCCAAAGGCCTCCCTATGGGGGGGAAGAAAGGCTCAGCCCCTCGACTGGTCCCGCAAGTCAAAGGCAGTCCGTGACGGGGTCCTCCCTGACCTCTTCACGATGGTGTCTTCCCTAGCATCCCCCCTTTCTTGGGCTAGTTTTATACTATGTTTTACCTTCAAGGTGGAGTTTGAGTGACTCTAGTCATAAATACCTTTATTAGGCTTGGTGTAAAATTCTCTCGCCTCGCTTTTAAAGGTATAGTTTACGAAAAATTCAGGGCGCAGACTCAAGGACGAGTGGTTGCACCTTGGAGGCGGGTAGCCTTCGGGCTGGAGGTGTGTTTTGGTATTATCATGACATTATAATGAGCAAAGTTCGCACAAAGGACAGCATTTCGTCAAAATCTGACAGACTGTTGGCTCAGGGTAGCAAATATGCAGCTTATCACTTCCATAGGATCACCTCGTTCCCGTATCTGCTGTATTCTACCCTGGAAACGCTTCCATTTTACACCTTTTCTTAATGTGTGAACAATGCTATATTTTTAATAAAATTTTTATTTTAGGAATTATTCCACACACCTTCCCGGTGCCATTCTCTCTCCTTCGCTTCCAGCTCCTCCTGCGCCCCCATCCAATCCGCCCTCAGTTTTCCAACATCTCCTTTAAGGGCTGAAGTCACCTCACTCGCTTTCTCGAGGTGCCCCCGCAAGAGGACGTTCCCTTTGGCCAGATCCTCACACCTTGGGAAGGAAGGAACAGCCAGGAGGTCACCAAACAACCCCCGTCCACAAGCAGCAGCCCCGGGATATAGCAGGAGGACCCCTGGGATCAAAAGATACTCTATACTGTGAAATACCACAGGATAATGAAACATGGGAAGGCCCATTCCCTAACAGGGCTTGGGCTTTGAAGGGCCATTACTGGATTTGTGGGCAACACGCCTACCAAAGGTTACCTCCAAAGCGCTCAGGGATACGTTCTATAGGATATATGAGACCGTTATTTTCCTTATTACCACAAGGTCAAGGAAACGAGTTAGGGGTTAATGGATAGGATGATCTGATAAGAGAACGACGAGCAACTGATAAATCCCTAACTAAAGGGGGTTCCCAATCATGGGGAAAAGATGAATTATACATCAGATGAACCTGAACGAATTATACGGTATTATGGACCAGCAGCACGGAATCCCCACCAGGTGATTTCTGGAGCAAGAGACCCCATTTATAATTTAAATAGGATAGTTAGATTACAAGCCGGTTTTTGCAATTTTACCTAACCAGAGCGCTGAGGCTCTTGACTTTCTTGCAGACCAATCTGCTCAGATGAGGAATGCAATTTTCCAACACCCAAGGGTCCTAGATTATTTGCTAGCAGAAGAAGGGGGAGTTGGTGGAAAACTAAAGGAACCCAGCTCTTGTTTACAAATCCATGATCACGGGGCGGTAGTAAAACAGATAAGAAAAGGAATGAGAAAACTAGCTCACGTGCCAGTTCAAACCGGGAAAGGATGGGAATTAGACATGTTCTCGTGGTTGCCTGGTGGACCATGGGTTAAACGCATGGTGGTTTTCTCCCTTTGTGCGGTAGCAGCTCTGATTTTTGTACCATGTAGGATACCTTGTTTCATGCAGCTCATTCAGCATGGAGTCAGAAAAATGCAAGTCGTAGCTGCTGTGCCCAGTGACCCAGAATTAGCTACAAGGGGACCGAAGATGATGGCTCTGCAAATAGCTCCAAAACCAAAAAGAAGACAAGAAGAAAAGGTCCAATGAACGGTGACTAAAGGTTGTAAAGAACCTCTGAATATTGAAATAAACAGAGGAGGGGCTGATAAGAAAATAGGGATAAGAGTGTCTCCACAAACAGGGAAGTTAACGGAAATGGCAGGAGTGAGACAACCAAAAGAAGAGGAGAGTTAATTGAAGCTGCAGGAGTGAGGTAACTGAAAACTAGGGGAAATAAGTGAAACTGCAAAAGTTGGACAATTAAAAACGGCAAAAGTTAAACTTTGATGTAATAGGCGGATCGAGAAGTCTGTACCTTCCAAGTACCTCAGCCAACGGGGAAAGGAAGAGGGTTACGTGCGGCCGGGGAATTAGGATAAAAGGGAGGCTGCGTCCTCCGGCAAATGGAGAGACCCCACAGGGATATGCCCCAGGGGACTCTCCCTTTATTCGAATAAAGCCTTTGCAGGACTCCTCTGTCTCCTTTGTGAACATCGACCTCTGGCTATGGGGTTTTCCGCACACGTCCTTTCTATCGCTTGGCTAAGATTTCAGAGTTTAGCATGCTAGTAGTCACTTCCCGAGAATCTGTTGCGGCAACGAATCTCTGCACCTCGAGGGGCAGGACCTTAAGCGAGCGTCCCCACTCAAGGGGAGATCCTGGCCTGCAGCCGCTGCCCTGCAGGAGAGCTCCAGGGGCTCTTGGGCTGTCCGCTATTTCTGGAGTGAGATAACTGACCTAGAGTCATATTCCCACGGGAACCAAGCACCGAGGTCCCCACTCCAGACAGTGTTTTGGCTGCGTTGCCAGCACGTCCCCCCCCGTTGCGTCCCCCCCCAGCAAAGTGCGGGGGCAACTCATCACATCTGCCACCGGTGGTTATGGCTTGAGCAGGAGCCGGGAGGGGCAGAGGGGGAAAGCAGGGGAGAGCACAGCGCCACCCCCGCGTTCCCTGCCGGCAGCCGGGGCCCCTCCCGCTGCCCATCGGGGAGGAGAAGGTTCGGGAGCTGCCCCCGGGCCCGTCGGGGTTTCGCACCGGGCCGGGCCTCCCGCTCCCGCGGCAGCCGAGGCTGAAGTTGGAGCCTCCGGCAGAGGCTCCGGCGGGGCCGCTGCCTTCGCCGGGCGGCGGCCCGTCCCCGCGGCGCCGGCTCTCGCCCTCCCCCCCGGGGGACCCCCCGCTGGCGGGGACCGGTTCCCCCCGCTCCCCCCTCCCGCCCCCAACCTTCGCCGGGGCCGGGGCCGGGGCCGGTCTCCGAGCGGAGCTGCCGGAGCCACCCGCGGCCGGGGCGGCCTCTCCCCCGCGGCAGCCCCGCAGCCCCGAGGGCAGCGCCGCCGCAGAGCGGCCCCGAGCGAGCCCGGCCCTCCCGCCCCGCGGCTCCCGGCGGCGCCCGGCGGGCAGGGGCAGCCGCTCCGCCCGCCCCGGCAGGCGCCGGGCCGCGGTCCGCCGGGGCAGGCGGCGGAGCAGCCCCCGCCGCGGGGCCCGTCCGGTGGCGGAGCCCGGCTGGCGAGCGGGGGCATGGCGGCGCCGGGCCCGGGCTCCCTGCAGCGCCGGCGGCAGAGCTGGCAGGAGGCGCGGCCCCGGCAAGCGGTGCTGGTGCGGAAGCTGCAGGCGAAGGTGAGGAGCGGGGGCGCCTGCCCGGGGGGAGCTGCCCGGGGCCGGGCCGGGCCGCGGTGGCGGGGCCGGGGTGCCCGGGCCGCCCGCGCCGCCCGCAGAGGGGACTCGGCGGCGGAGCCCTCGGGGGGCGAAGGCGCGGCCCCGGCGGGGCCCCCCCCGGGAGCCGCCGCGGCCGCCGTCCCCCCCGAGCCGCTGGCCGGGGCCTGGGCGGGCTCGGGGGAAGCGAAGCTTCCCGGTGCCGTAAGGACTCGGGCTGGGATGGGCAGCGCTGTGGCATGTAACCTCCCCAGTTACATGGAATGGCTTCAAGCTCCAACAGGGTAGGTTTAGACTGAACATTAGGAAAGAATTTTTCACAGAAAGAGTGGTCGGGCATTGGAATAGGCTACCCAGGGAGGTGGTTGAGTCACCATCCCTGGATGTGTTTAAGAGCCGTTTAGATGTGGTCTTGGGGGATATGGTATAGGGGAGAACTTTGTAGAGTAGGGTAGATGGTTGGACTCGATGATCCCAAGGGTCTCTTCCAACCTAGACGATTCTATGATTGTATGATTCTATGTGCTGAGCTTGGGCTGCAGAGAGCCCGAGAAAAGCTGGTGCCGGAGGAGCCGGCTCTGTCCCCAGGGGCGCTCGCTCCTCTCCATGGCGAGTCTCCCCCCGGCTCCTGCAGGAGCGGACTCGCTGCGGAGAGCTGGAGCAGCAGCTGGAAGCAGGAGGGGTGAGTGTGCAGGGCGCTAGCTGGAGAGCGATAGCCTTCACTCATAGGAGAGAAGCAGCATTATATTTCTTGATATAAAACAGTGATTTAATGAAGTGATAGTAGATGCGACAGCTTTAAGACCATTTGATTCACACCATTGAAACCTCTGCCCAGGTCTCTGCCACCCTCTTGAATCCTTAACTTTGTGTCCGTGTCCTTGTAGAAGGTAGAGAATCTGTGTGTGGTTGAGGATGGGAGTTCCTCATGGTCTTGTCGTTCTGGTTTTCGGGCCTGCTGCATTAAAAGGCAGAAGATTATGAACAAAGAAAGGTAGCAGAGACCATGAATAAAATGGACAACTTCTGCCCAGGTCTGTGCCAGACTCGTGAATCCTTAACTTTTGTCTGTGTCCTCGTAGAAGGTAGAGAATGTCTCTCGCTGTTCCTGAAGATGAGAGTGCCCCATGGTCTTGTCCTTTCCCTGTCTGGCCTTCTGCCATAGCAAGCAGGAGAATATGAGCAAACTAAGGCAGCAGAGACCCTCAGTGGCCATTGACATCCGTGCCCAGGTCTCTGCCACCCTCTTGAATCCTTCACTTTGTGTCCGTGTCCTTGTAGAAGGTAGAGGATCTGTGTGTGTTTGAGGATGGGAGTTCATCATGCTCTGCTCTGGTTCGCATCTCTCCCTGCAGCTGTAAAAGGCAGGAAAATGTCAAGAAAAAAGGCATTAGAGATGATCAAGAAGAGTGGACACCGCTGCCCAGGTCTCTGCCACCCTACTGAATCCTTAACTTTGTGTCCGTGTCCTTTAAAAGGTAGAGAATCTGTGTGTGTTTGAGAATGGGAGTGCACCATGCTCTGCTCCGCTTCCCATCTCTCTCTGCAGCTGTAAATGACAGGAAAGTGTGAAAAAAAGAAGGCATTAGAGACAATGAATCACGATGGACACCCCTGCCCAGGTCTCTGCCACCCTCTTGAATCCTTAACTTTGTGTCCGTGTCGTTGTCGAAGGTAGAGAATCTGTGTGTGGCTGAGGATGGGAGCTCCTCATGGTCTGGTCCTGTCCCTTTCTGGGCCTGCTCTTGTAAGGAGACAGGATAACAAACAAGAGGTCAGCCATCCTCACTCAGCACGGACAAGCCCTGCGAGGTCTGTGCCAGACTCCTGAATCCTTATCTTTTGTCTGTGTCTTTGTAGAAGGTAGAGACTGTCCACGTGGTTGAGGATGGGAGTTCCTCATGGTCTTGTCCTTCTTGTTTCTGGGCCTGCTGCATTAAAAGGCAGAAGATTATGAACAAAGAAAGGTAGCAGAGAGCATGAGTAAAATGGACAACTTGTGCCCAGATCTGTGCCAGACTCGTGAATGCTTAACTTTTGTCTGTGTCCTTGTAGAAGGTAGAGAATCTCTTGCTCTCTGGCTGAGTGTGGCTGTGTGCCATCGTCTGTTCCTCTGCTTTTAGGGGCCTGTGGTTTATGAGGGAGGATAAAAGCAATGGGGCATCCACCGTGCCTCACCATGGAGAACCCCTGTCAAGGTCTCTGCCACCCTCTTGAATCCTTACCTTAGTGTCCGCGTACGTTTAGAAGGTAGAGAATCTCTGGCTGTCTGGCTGCTCACCGGTCTGCTCGGCTCCAGGCTGTGACAGATCACCGCCCGTTCCTCCCCAGCAACCCTTTGTGACATGGCCACCTCCAGCATTCTATCGGTGTGTCAGGGCACAGGCTGTCCAGGGGTGATGGAAGGCCCAGGCCTTGGCTTCCTGGAGAAAATGGCTGTCACGCTTCATCCTTGTTAAAGAGAGCGGGATGGACAAAGCCCGTAACTCAGTCCCATGGGACAACTGTTGCTGAGAGCTCAGGGTCACTGCTGTCTGTGTGGGGACACCCTCTTGACCCGGGAGTGTGGTCTCCTCATGGCCCCACACCTTTTTGCCTCTCCCCTGTCCCCTGGGCCTCATCCTGGCTTCCAGGGCCAGGGCAGAGCCGGGTGGAGCTCAGCATGAGGGCGCAGTCACAGAAGTCACAGCATCATGGAATCATTTAGGTCGTAAAAAACCCTTAAGATCATCGAGTCCAACCATAGAGCTAACACTGCCCACTCCACCACTAACCCACGTCCCTCAGCACCACGTCTACCCGTCTTTTAAATACCACCAGGGATGATGACTCCACCACTTCCCTGGGCAGCCCGTTCCAATGCTCAATAACCCTTTGTGTGAAGAAATAGTTCCTAGTATCCATCCTAAATCTTCCCTGGTGCAACATGGGGCCGTTGCCTCTTGTGCCATTGCCTGTGCCTTGGGAGAAGAGACCGACCCCCTGTCCCGGCTACACCCTCCTTTCAGGGAGTTGTAGAGAGCGAGAAGGTCTCCCCTCAGCCTCCTTTTCTCCAGGCTGAACACCCCCAGCTCCCTCAGCTGCTCCTCACAAGACTCGTGCTCCAGACCCCTCACCAGCTCCATTGCCCTTCTCTGGACACGCTCCAGCCCCTCAACGTCTGTCCTGTCGTGAGGGGCCCAAAACTGGACACAGCCCAGAGGATGAGGATTGAGGATGATGGAGGATGAGGATGAGGAGCCCAGAGGCAGAGGATTCCCTAACTTCTCTGGAGTTAGGATGGAGACGCGAATGCCCATCTTTACCGAGATCTGGGGAACCAGACTCTTCCCTCTAGCTAGAGAAGCTAGAGATTGACGGGGACCGGAGGAATCTTCCCCCACAGAACCTCTGGTTCAAATTAAGCTGGGGAAGATGAAACAGAGGCAGAATGCTCGGTTGATCCAGGAGCTGCCTCTTCAGTTCTAAATACAAAGAGCTATGAATGAGGTTATGACACTGGAAGGAAGAGTTATTGGTGCGAGAGGGAAGCCAGAAACCGGACCTTTCTTTAAACCTTTAACATTCAAGAGTGGAAAGCAAGGGGTGACACATCAGCTTTTGGACTTGCCAGGGGCACCGAAGCCCTTGATTGATCGGGACTTGTTAGAAAATTAGAAGCTGAAAGAAGATTTAAAAACGGTACAGTCAACTCTTGGGATCCCCCTGTCACTCCAGAAATACAAACGGGTTCTGTAATTGTTCGGGGGTGAAGCCCCAAACCGTTGGAGGTGAAAAGCTCTCTAGGTACCTGTCCGTATTCTCCCACGTCCCGTGCCACCCATGACTCTCCAGTCTCGGGACAGATCTCTGGGTGGGAGTCTTAAATAGTTGCTTAACCCTAAACAAGAACTGAAACACATTGAGGAGACCTAGCAATAGGACCAAGCAGGTTTGCATGTCCCAAGAGTATTCAAAATTCTCAAAAACTGGCATAGCTGGACCAAAATAGAAAAGGGAGGTGAAAGAGCTGGGGAAAGGAACACCACCAGCCCCCGCTTCCCCCATAGACTGAGTGTGATTATTAATAAATTCCGAGAGACGGTGTCCAAGGTATGGGCAGGACAGCGGTGCTGCATAAATGGCCCAACGTAACCATCTGAACAGTGATGCTATCATATCATAAGTTGATATCACACAGGACGGCAAAATTATGATGCTGATCCCTCTCCCAGAGGTGATAAACATCATCACGGGGAGTACATAGAGCATGTCAGAATTTACATAACACGGCCGTGGGAACAAACAAAGCAACATTGTGACCAGTACTATTGACTAATATCATAAATGCATATAACAAATACATTTTAACACGCTCTGGTCAGATCTGTCGTTCTCTCAACCTTCCGAGTGCCCCACGTTGGGCGCCAAAAAGGACTGTCGTGGTTTGGCCTCAGACGGCAACAAAGAACCACGTGGCAGCCACGCTCTCGGCCCCCCCACGGCCATGAGGGGAGAATTGGAAGGAAAAAAAGGAAACTGGTGGGTTGGCACAAAGGCAGTTTAACAGAACAGCAAAGGGAACAAGACAATGTGCAGAAGATCCCGTTGCCAGAGGTCGATGTTCACAAAGGAGACAGAGGAGTCCTGCAAAGGCTTTATTCGAATAAAGGGAGAGTCCCCTGGGGCATATCCCTGTGGGGTCTCTCCATTTGCCGGAGGACGCAGCCTCCCTTTTATCCTAATTCCCCGGCCGCACGTAACCCTCTTCCTTTCCCCATTGGCTGAGGTACTTGGAAGGTACAGACTTCTCGATCCGCCTATTACATCAAAGTTTAACTTTTGCCGGTTTTAATTGTCCAACTTTTGCAGTTTCACTTATTTCCCCTAGTTTTCAGTTACCTCACTCCTGCAGCTTCAATTAACTCTCCTCTTCTTTTGGTTGTCTCACTCCTGCCATTTCCGTTAACTTCCCTGTTTGTGGAGACACTCTTATCCCTATTTTCTTATCAGCCCCTCCTCTGTTTATTTCAATATTCAGAGGTTCTTTACAACCTTTAGTCACCGTTCATTGGACCTTTTCTTCTTGTCTTCTTTTTGGTTTTGGAGCTATTTGCAGAGCCATCATCTTCGGTCCCCTTGTAGCTAATTCTGGGTCACTGGGCACAGCTACGACTTGCATTCTTCTGACTCCATGCTGAATGAGCTGCATGAAACAAGGTATCCTACACGGTACAAAAATCAGAGCTGCTACCGCACAAAGGGAGAAAACCACCATGCGTTTAACCCATGGTCCACCAGGCAACCACGAGAACATGTCTAATTCCCATCCTTTCCCGGTTTGAACTGGCACGTGAGCTAGTTTTCTCATTCCTTTTCTTATCTGTTTTACTACCGCCCCGTGATCATGGATTTGTAAACAAGAGCTGGGTTCCTTTAGTTTTCCACCAACTCCCCCTTCTTCTGCTAGCAAATAATCTAGGACCCTTGGGTGTTGGAAAATTGCATTCCTCATCTGAGCAGATTGGTCTGCAAGAAAGTCAAGAGCCTCAGCGCTCTGGTTAGGTAAAATTGCAAAAACCGGCTTGTAATCTAACTATCCTATTTAAATTATAAATGGGGTCTCTTGCTCCAGAAATCACCTGGTGGGGATTCCGTGCTGCTGGTCCAGAATACCGTATAATTCGTTCAGGTTCATCTGATGTATAATTCATCTTTTCCTCATGATTGGGAACCCCCTTTAGTTAGGGATTTATCAGTTGCTCGTCGTTCTCTTATCAGATCATCCTATACATTAACCCCTAATTCGTTTCCTTGAACTTGTGGTAATAAGGAAAATAACGGTCTCATATATCCTATAGAACGTATCCCTGAGCGCTTTGGAGGTAACCTCCAAATGTTGTGGAAGGAGCATTATGATAACAAAAGCTTTTTTGCACTTTCATTCATTTTGCACTCGTTTTTAATTTCTTTATTCTGCGTTTTTGTCATTCGCACCTCCCCTTTGTGTTTTCAAAATAAAAATACTTTCGTTGTAGCCAGTGAAACTATTCTGGAGCTTTGTGTTCTGAGTATACAGAGGTTTATAGGTCCTATATATATAAATTTGTACCTGTATAAAAGTAAATTTATATATATAGATCATGGTGTGATGTGTTTCTTCGGTGTTTTAAAATAATAAATGAATGTCAGCATAGGAAGGAGAGTGGTTATTTGGCCCCCCTGCCTCCCCTGGGAATGGGTGCTGGTCCCTTGTGGGAGACAGGGGGACACGGACAGGGGGGAACCCCCCTCCCCAGGCCCTGGAGTGCTCCCGGGGGCAGGGAATCCCAGTGCTCCCGTACTGGTCCCAGTCATGGGGAGCTCCGTGTAGGGGAGGGTGTTGGCCCCTCCAGCTCCGGCAGCGGGGGCACGGGTACTAGACCTGTGCCCCGTCCTAGTGGGGCCCCGTCCTGCGCCGGTGGCTGCACATGGCCTCGGGCACGATCAGCCCCAGCAGCAGCAGGACCCCAGCCCCAGGCGCACCACTGAGGCACAGAAACAGACTCTACAACTCGCAGAGAGTTATAAAGCAGGCATGTTTATTGCAGCGCTGGGTGCAAGGGGGATTGCTCCTCCAAACTTGCACACCGGGTCGTAAAACAAGCACCTATTTATGATAAAAAGCATACATATTCATTAATGTGGACCGGGTTGTTATAATTAATTCTAAGAAAAGGCGTTACTATTCTAATTATTTCTAGGAACTCATTATCATGGGTCTCCTCCCCTTGCTGCATGCGTACTGTCGCCCGGTGGTCATGGGCCGGGGTCTTCTGGAGGAAGGCTCATAGTCTTCTTCACCGTGTACTTTTACCTTTGGCTTAGAATGCTGAGCTGGCTGGACTCCAAACCGCAAAACTGGTCCCGACCAGATGGACACTTCACCCAGACAATTGGGTTCCTCCTTAGCATGCAGGCTGTTCCTGCTATCTTATACACAAGGCCAGTTCCTTATCTTGGAACGCTGGGCTCCTGGGCTCCGAGCTCTGTTCTTTGCCAAGCTGTACTAAATCTACACTAACTACATTTAACCATTCATTCTCTGAATCACCACGTTGGTCCAGGTGCAATCTGCAGGGGACAAGAAGGGACAGTGACTGGGGGGGCCCCGGGAGGAGCCCTCTGGAGCTCCCGGACCAAGGGAGTCCCGTGGGGGCAACAGGACACCCAAGGGGCTGGAAGGGTGCACATGGGGGTCCCAGGGCAAACAGATGGGTGGGCAAGGGAAGGGGACACGCTGGGGGACTCCTGTGCTAAGGAGGGATAAAGGGAAGTTCATAAGGAGCCCCAAGGGCTCCTGTGGGCTCTACCTCCCACGTCCCTGCCCCCGGGATACCCCCTACCCACAGTCTCTGACCTGTCACCCCAACCAGCAGCACCAAAAATCAGGAGGAGGACAGGAACATGGAGCTGGCCCTCACCTGCCACTGGCAGCCAGACGGTGCCACTGGGCTGTACGACTGTCCCTGGGGCTGGTAGGTGTCCCCTGACCCCTGCCCCCCAACTGGTGGCCTAGCAACCCTATGGCTATAGGTCATCTGTAGGGTCTCTGAGGAGTTGGCAAAGTTCAAACACATCTGAAGGAAGCTGTAATCCTCGGCTGGGCCCCCAACTACAGCTGCTTTCTTTCCCCACATCCTCTTGTCTAGTTACCCCAGGATGTGGCAGATGCCAGGGAGGAAAAGAGCAGGATGTGGCTGGGGGGACATCTCACCTCTCACCATCAAATCCAGGGTCTTGCTGACAGCAGACCATTCAAACAACACGCCCCTGACAAAACACTGGCAGCTGTAGCGGCCCTCATAGCCTTTGCGCTCACGGGAGAGTTTGTAATCTGCTCCGTTTGAGAGAAATGCTAATTCTCTGACCCAGCCCTCCAGGTAGAGGAAACAGCCAGCCCTGGGATATGCGATGTTGCAATGGGAAACCACATCTGCTCCTGCCACCACATCGTGCCCAGGCAGGACAGAGAGGACAGGTTCGGGGAGATGAAACTCTGTGGGGAGAGGAGAGGGCATGAGGTGAAGACTGTCCCCACCTCTCCAAGCCAGGAGAGAGGGGAAAACCCCTGCCCATCATGTGGACGGGGAAGCCAAGTGGCTCCGTGCATCCCTGTGTGCCCATGTGGCATCTGCCCCCACGCAAAGGGGTAACAGCACGTTACTCACCGTGCACCAGGACTTCCACGGTTTCGCTGCGAGCCAGCACGGTGTCTCCATCCATGTAATGGCAGTGGTAGCCCCCTGCATCCCCTTGGATGACATTAGAGATGGAGAACTCGGCCCTGCTGCTGTGCAGCCTGGGCAGGGTATTGACCCTGCTGCCACTCCTGTAGAGCACAAACTGCCCATTGTCACACTCGCAACAGCAGCAGATGGTGGTGGAACCTCCTGGTGGGATCGCCCTAGGCGGCTTCAGGAGGATGGAGATGGTGGGCCCCCTGCACAGGGAGAGAGATGCTGCAGGTCAGGGAGACCCCAATGCCCGGCTCCCCCACGGAGAGCCTGGAGTGGGCTCCAGCCCCCACCTCCACACAAGGGCAGGTTTTGTTCTGTGGGGCTGGGGAAGAGCCCTGGGAGATGGATGGGGGCCCAGAGATGTGTCCAAACTCCCCGTCTACCTCTTCATGATACTCACCTGCTGTAGCCGTGCTCTGTGCCACCGGCCAAGCACCTGCAAGAGAAACAGCCACGTAACACCTCTGTGGAGTCTCAGGACACCTCACTCATGTCCCTGCTCTGGGAGCCCACACAGCCTCTGGCACTCACCAAAAGCCAGCACCTGGGTCACGGGCAGCATCATCTCCCTCTCGGCTCCCTCTGACCTCCGCTCAAGTGGGGCTTCTTCAGAAGAAGGCATTGGCCGGAGGCGCTGAGTGGCTGGCCAGCTTCCTGTGGGTTCTGATAACATCCTCATTGCCACAAGTTGCCTTCTGTCCCACGGCCTGCGATTCTGCAGACACAATCGCAGGGCTGGAACGGTTGAACTGGAACCAGTCACCTGCCCATGATGACTTGGCCTTAGGATCCCATGGACCTTGAGGCAAAAGCTGTTGAGGCTTTTGGTTTCCTCTTTCTTGATGAGGAAATGGCTCCTTCTCAGTCCTTGCGAAATAGGGTGAAGTTGTGTAACCGGGGCGGGGAGAAGGGGCAGCACCAGACTCTTCCTGAGTCTCCGTGAGAAAGCTGCAACAACAAGCTGTTTTAGTAAGACAGAATAAAAAGGGGACTATAGATAGCAAGTGAATCTTATATCCCTTCAGAGGCAGGGCACCCCCCTTCCCTGCGGCACTGATGGACCCCAGACAGATTTTCCCACGGCACAGGGGGGGGAAATCCCTGCTGTGCAAATCCCACCTGTGGAGATGTGCCCAGCACCTGAAGGGGCGTAAGATTTACTTGTGCTCTATATTCCTCTTTTTTATTCTATGCCATGGAAACAGGTATTTTATTACTCCGCTTGTTGTCAGGCCTTTCTCACCAAGGCTATGTCCAGGCTGTGCTCTTCCCCACGGAGGGGAACAGGAGGGAAGCAACTTGGTGTCCCCTTTGGCCTCCTCAGGGGTTGTTTCATCCCACCTGGCCAATAGTGTCTTTCCTTAGAGGAGAGACAGGAATATCTCCTGCCTGTAGGTCTGGATCCACCCCACAGGGTTGGCCCCATTCCTCACCCATCCGGGCCTTCCCAGTCCAATGCTGGAGCAACAGCAAGGTCCTTACTCCAAATAACTGCCTGCTCCTCCACACCTGGGGCCTGACCTCCAGCCTCCTTGGCTACCATCTAGTGTGGGTTGGCCAGTGGTGTAGACAGAGCTCCCTTTGGCAATAACGAAGGGTTAATTAAACAGGGGAAGTTGCTGTCACCTTTGGGTGATGTGGGAGTGGGGAGAGCAGGGAAAAGGTGGGTTGTGGGACTGGAGCTGTGTAGGGGAGGTGGCAGCTTGGCCAGGGATCCCACAGGGCTGATGGCTGAGGCATCTGCAGCTCCCTGCCCTCCTGCGAGCTGCAGGCGAGCGCGTCCTGCCCTCTTCTGACTGTGCACGGTCTCTGCCACCGATGGCCCCAGCAGGAACAAACTGCAGCGCTCAGGGGGAGGCAGATGGTGTTTATATGGCTGTATCTGGGGAAAAAAGGAGAAGTGGCTGCTGGACTCCTCCAGGGCTCTCAGCTGTGGAATAATTCTTAAAATATAATTTTTATTAGAAATATATAGCATTGTTCACACATTAAAGAAAGGTATAAAATCGAAACATTTCCAGGGTGGAACACAGCAGCAGCTGGTATGCAAGGAATCCGCTACATCTATGACTCCCTGAACAATATTGCTTGCAAAAGCAACACGGAGGATGGAGTGGAGTGAAGATTCAACGGCCAAGCTCTGTGATTACGCAGCAGAATGGGAACAAAGTGATCCTATGGAAGTGATAAGCTGCATATTTGCTACCCTGAGCCAACAATCTGTCAGATTTTGACGAAATGCTGTCCTTTGTGCGAACTTTGCTCATTATAATGTCATGATAATACCAAAACACACCTCCAGCCCGAAGGCTACCCGCCTCCAAGGTGCAACCACTCGTCCTTGAGTCTGCGCCCTGAATTTTTCATAAACTATACCTTTAAAAGCGAGGCGAGAGAATTTTACACCAAGTCTAATAAAGGTATTTATGACTAGAGTCACTCAAACTCCACCTTGAAGGTAAAAAAATAATATAAAAATAACCCGAGAAAGGGGGGATGCTAGGGAAGACACCATCGTGAAGAGGTCAGGGAGGACCCCATCACAGACTGCCTTTGACTTGCGGGACCAGTCGAGGGGCTGAGCCTTTCTTCCCCCCCATAGGGACGCCTGTGGGTAAGACTTAGACTATACCGAGTGCTTCCTCGGGGAACTTAGAAATCTCTCTAGAGGGTTATTTTTGTTACATTTATAGCCAGGCTGTATTGTTTGGAACTTTGTCACGTGCTTTGTACCATGAACATTTTTTCGCGTGAACGCGACCAGACACTGAAGTGCGGCCGTGCTAGTTCATGAGCATGACTAGACTGAAGGTGCAGTCCACTGTCAGTGTATCCAGAATCGTGATAGTTTAATACATTAAACGCGGCTGGACTGATAGTGGTGAATTGGGCATCACTCAGAATTTAAACCCAGCTGCCTCTAGCCTCCCACCTCAGTGAGGAGTGTTAGAACGCAAGGGGGTTTATTTTCTGCCAAAACTATTTTGCCTCTTCATGCAACAGAAAAAAATTGGCGCAGCGAGCAGGGTTTGCTATGGATATGCTTCTGCAAAAATATGATTGTGCCCCTTCCCAGGCTGCGAAGGCATGGGCCCAGATGTCGGAGTGGGAGACGGACCCGGAGTAACGATGAGTCTCAATATGAGTATGGTCGTTCTCCCTTTATTCAAGTTCACACAGAGTATATAAAGACAGACAAGCAGAGCACACGCTAGCAACAATTATACGATTGGCTTACAGTCTCTGTTCACGCGCCTAGAGCGCTCACACAATTAGTGCAGACCTCTTGTCCACGCGCAGCAGATGTTTCTCTATCTCCCGAAGGCAGTACCGCTTATCACTTACTTATCATGTAGCTACTTCTTCATACTTCTGTTTCTCAAGGACAGTTCACAGCCTCCTCCGGGCTCTCATCCCTATCAAAGACTGGGTTGCTCATTGTAATCAAGTCATGCCCTTTTTCACTCAGCCATTCCTCCACAATTCCCCCTTTTTGTTTTTGAGCAATCCAGGCTTGGTTTACTACTTTTAACATAGCTCTCTTAATACAACTAAGCACTAAACATAAGCATAGACCTATAATCACAAGAGTTATTATAATGCGCAAGCCTTCAATAAGCAAGCCTACTAACCATTGTGGCATATTCCCAAACAAGTTAGTCAGCCACCCATCTAAAAACCCATGGTTTTGACGAATTTTGTTTGCATGCTCTTTTAACCATTGCAACTGTTTATGAATTGATTCGCTGTGATCGGATAAATTCATACAGCACATGCCTTCAAAATCCTCGCAACCATGACCTTGAGCTAATAGCAAAAAGTCAATTGCCGCTCTATTCTGCAAAATTGCGTGGCGTAAGCTATTTTGATCTCCTAACAGAGTTTCTATTACCTCAGTGGTGACTTTAGCTTGTTTTTCAGCCCAACAAGCTAACCGTCCTATCTCCTTCAAAGCTCTGCCTGCTGCTGCCCCAGGTACAAACATGGATAAAAACACTCTCTCAGTGCGATTAGGGAGTAAGGTAACTTCATCATTGCAATTTGGTGGGAGACCCGTGACCGCCCGTTTTGTACGTGCGGCATTTTCTCCCTTGGTCACATTTTTCCACCAGTTTTGATTTGGGGCTAACAACGTTAGTTTGCCAAGATAACATGGACCACCTATCGCATTTTTCGGAATTCCCTGCCATGCCCTGTCACCACATATCAAAAACACGTTTGGCGGCAAGGCTTTTGGGGTGCCATTGTTCCAAATTTGCTGTTCCCCTTTTGTTCCAACCCCAAGGGCTCCCAGTCCTTGTTTTGATGTGTCATTTGTGCCACAAAATGCACCTTTATGTCTATAGTCATAGTAGTTTGCTTTCGGAGTGACGTTTGTCCATCCCATCCAATTAAATGTTCAATAATAATTTACGCCAGTAAAGGCAGGTCCTCCAAAAAATATGCAGGTTTGAGTCCAGTTCTGGGAGACATTTCCAATTCTCATTGATCCTAACAGCTCTAATTCTTGAGGGTCCCAAGGCAGCGTAACATTCAGGCTATTAAGGAGCGTGGCACTACAATTACTAACACTCTGAGAATTAGTGCAGTTCTGCTTACTATACTTGCTGAAGTCTTCTACCTTAAAACCAGGCACTCCTATCAAACATGTCCGAAAAGGCTCTGTAGCAGAGGCAAGCGATAGACAAAAGGCTTGTTGTCCTGTCTTATTCGCCCAGGTGACCCACATGTTTTCCCTAGGTTCAATCTTGTGGAGCGTCATTACCGCCGGAATCAATATCCCCAGGGTCGGGATCTTGAACATCTTGATTGTCAGGCGGATCATGTCGAGTCAGAGCAGGTTTTACAGCTCGACTAGGCACCCACACTGGACCGCAATCTGTGGAGACACACATATAACCTCGACCATTAAATATAACAGGAACAGGCCCCAACCAAATTCCAGAGACTGGATCTTTATACATCACTTTGAGTTGCGGGAGTATTGTTGTACTATTGAACTTAAGGTTTTGATGGTGACTCATCACTGGCGGTTCCTCTCGATCACCCATGAGACAGAGAAAGTTCAATGTAAAGAGCACACGATGTAGCCTTTGCTGAGCATCTGTCTCTACTCCCTTTTGTTTACCCAGATAGTCCTTCAATACTTGATGAGTGCGTTCCACTAATCCTTGTCCCGTAGGCGAATGTGGGATCCCTGTCGTGTGATCGACTCCCCATCTTAGCAAGAACTTTCTAACCTTTTGACTAACATAAGCAGGCCCATTATCAGTTTTAATGCATTCAGGCACTCCTAATACAGCAAAGCAAGCAAGCGTTTACATACATGATGTGCCTTTTCTCCGGGCAATGCGGTTGCCCAGATCATTTTTGAAAATGTATCAATGGTCACATGTACATACTTCAAGCGACCAAACTCTGGGATATGTGTGACATCCATCTGCCACAACTCTTAACGCTTTTAATCCTTTTGGGTTCACTCCTAACCCTATTCCTGGGCCATGGCTCCCACATTTCGGGCAGGCTTGGATAATGCCTCGAGCCTCATTTTCTGTTAAATTAAATTGCCTTTTTAGCCCTTTTGCATTTTGGTGAAAATTCTCATGACTCTGCCTAGCTTGTTGAAATTTATCCATAGGAGGCACATGACACACTGGACTAACCAGGCTGTCAGCAAGTTGATTGCCCTGGCCTAATCCAAGGTCTAGCTAATGACTACGAATATGGATAACACAACAGGCAGCTGTTCTTTGGTCAAGTACAGATAGCAACCGAATAAATAAACTCCCCAGCCTAGGATTAGCTGTCTCTCTAAGTAGAGCGTCTTCCAGGCGTGGCACTATTCCAGCCACATATAATGAGTCTGTTACTACATTCAAGGGAGTGCTTAGCCAGTTGTTCAAGGCCCACACTACTGCAGTTAGTTCCAATGTTTGAAGGGAATCTCGAGGTTGTCCCTCTATGATATGCTGACACCACTGACCCTTTTCCTGCCAAACACAGGCTGCACGCCGCAAGCATTTGCCTGCATCTGTATACACAGTGATACCATCTGACAATGGGTCTTTCCGTACCTTGGGTCTTTCTAGCCACTGATTTCTTTTTAGAACTTGCCATAATTTCCCTTGTGGCTGTTGTGAATGCACTCTCCCACTGTAGCCTAACAAGGCCTCTTGCGTGGCAGCGTCATTGCGCAGCCACCATTCTAAATCTACAGCGTTAACAGGTATGCTAATATCCTCTGGTTCTTTACCATTGATTTCTATGATTCGTGATCTTCCTTTTCATATCAATTCACCTACTGCTTCAGTTCGCGTTTGAATGCTCGTTTTTGGTTGTACACTTAAGAATACCCATTCTAAGACATTGAACACATTCTCTTTTGTTACCTTCCCTTCGCATTTGTCAGTGGCATCACCAAAGAAGGAGAAGAGAGTAGCAAGTTCCCCCTTTTTGTTTTGCCATTGACAAATGACTGCATATGGTGAATCTTTCCCATTACATATTATCAAAGACACTGGCAACATTAAAATGCGTCGAGATGACCACGTCGATTGCAGTTTTTGTGCAATTTGTTGTAGTGCTGCTTGCTGCATCGCCGTCAGAGTAACACCGTCGGCTGGATGATTGCTTCTCAATAATTCTGTTAAGGGTGCAATGTCAGTATTGGAGATACCAACACAGTTCCGCACCCATTGAATGTCTCCAGGCAGGGTTTGGACATCAGTCAGTGTGCGCAATTGAGTTGCGAGCTCGGTTTTTTGTGGTCGAATCTTGGAGTCTATGATAGACCGTGGTGCTTTGCTTTTGAGCTTCAGTCCTTTCTACTCTCAATAACATTTCTTCAATGCCTGCTCCTTTTGGTAGACTGACTAGAATTTGCTTGGTGGTCTTATTGGCATTGTCAAAAGCCAATACTTTGAACATCTGTTGTTTACCGCTGTCATCTAAATCAGGGTGATTCATGATTGCTTCCCACAGTCGGTCAACAAAGTTACTATATTTTTCTGTAGTTCCTTGCATCATGGTACCAAATGACGGAATAGTAGATCCTGGGAGGCCGAGAAATGCCTCTAGGGCAAGTTGCGCCGATCGCTGTAATAGGTTTGCTGGAAACGTCAATTGTACTTCCAAGTCACTAAATTTTCCGTGCCCTGTGAACATCTCTGCCGTGACTCCACGGAGGGGGTCTCCCTCCCCTTGTCTTCGAGATGCTTCATTCATAGCTCGTTGTTGCCAGGAGGATTCCCACAACAAATATTGTGTTGGAGTAAGCAACAGTCTCATTAGGTTACGACAATCATATGGACACATCAGATCAGCAGAAAAAATCCAGCTGACAATTTGTCGGGTAGCCTCAGATTTTAATCCATAAGTTGAGATGGTGGTGCGAGCTTGTTGTAAAATTTTCCAATCATGTGGCTCCCATTTGCCAGTATTGTTTACATGTACAACGGGACACGCGAGAGGTGGAGTTCCGCCCAAACTAGCGGCTGTTCCCCACTGTCCTTCTAGTATAGCGTCTCTAATAATGCCATTCCAGCGTGCAGTTCTCGGAGGTGTTGAGGGATTCACTAGCCATGGAGGCACGTTATCATCCTTCCTCGCCACACGTAAACCTAACTCGTCGAGCCGCCTTAAAACTGTCTGTAGCAGTTTGTCTGTGGGCAGTTTACGACTCTTGTCCGGGGGTGGAGTCGGCGGACCAGACGAGTCACTGGAGGGGGGTAGCGGTGGATACAAGGGAGGCGGAGTTGCTGGAGGCGGTGCTGTGGGCGGAGGGCGACACGCTGCTCCTCCCAAATCGATGAGATCAGTAGACCTTTCAGGCCCCTCCCCTATCGGAGTTTTCTGAGGAGGCGCTTCGGCATTTGCATTACTTTTCTGTTCTGGTTCCGCATCAGTGACTTCCGCTTTTCCCGAGTTTTGCAAGGGGTTCAGCGGCAAGTCTATACTTTTCTCAGGAGGGTCAGAGTCCTCATTAGCTCGAATTTCAGCAACAGTTTTACACACAGTCCCGGTCATTCCCTTTACCGCGGGCAGCCCAAAGAGCCGCGCAATAGGTTCAGGCTTACTTTCAGGTTTTAAGGCGGCCGCTCCTGGACCTAACATTTGAGCAGCTGCACAGGCTACTTCCCGCTCCGCTTTCATCGCTTTTAAAGTCTCTAGCACAGTATGCCACAACCCACGGACGGCTTTTATCTCTTTCTCCTCTTTTTCATCCCCCTCGATTGTTTTTTGCCACATCGTCCCTCCAAAATCTCGCCATTCCGAAACAGAAAACAGCATAGGTGTGTCAGAAAAATGACCCCATCGCTGTCCTAATTTAATTAACTTTATCAACAGTTTCGCCGGTACTTCATTATCTCTCTTAGAGAGGATTCCAGCGAGTAGCATGGAACTTATCAACAGTTTCGCCGGTATTTCACTCCCTCTCTTAGAGAGGATTCCAGCGAGTAGCGTGGCCGCAGCTTCTACTTGCATCACTGCGCCTGGGAGGCGAGAGGCCACCTCGCACCGTTGTCTGCTCCCGCCTTTGCGCCCGAGCAGCACTTCTCCCAGCCGTGGTTTCCCACTCCCCTCCTCTAGCTGCTTACCGCAGACTCGGAGAACTCAGTCCCGCTGAGCTATGGATCTCTGTGCATCCTCTGCTACCAGATGTCGGAGTGGGAGACGGACCCGGAGTAACGATGAGTCTCAATATGAGTATGGTCGTTCTCCCTTTATTCAAGTTCACACAGAGTATATAAAGACAGACAAGCAGAGCACGCGCTAGCAACAATTATACGATTGGCTTACAGTCTCTGTTCACACGCCTAGAGCGCTCACACAATTAGTGCAGACCTCTTGTCCACGCGCAGCAGATGTTTCTCTATCTCCCGGAGGCAGTACCGCTTATCACTTACTTATCATGTAGCTACTTCTTCATACTTCTGTTTCTCAAGGACAGTTCACAGCCTCCTCCGGGCTCTCATCCCTATCAAAGACTGGGTTGCTCATTGTAATCAAGTCATGCCCTTTTTCACTCAGCCATTCCTCCACACCCAGAAATACTGGAAGGATGAAGAGAAAGTAGTGGAACGTATTGAACAGTGTCGGGTTTCACAGAAGCTCAGAGTGGGAAAGGGAAAAGGTGTCGTTTGTGCTGTGTTAGGCGCCTGTTTATCTTGTGCACAACAAGAAGCTAAAGAAGCCCCTGCTCCTAATCTGATTTCTGCTGTAGAATATGCGACTCTGAAATCAGAAAATGAGGTCCTGAAGTCATCATTGGCATTTCAGAAGGAGACAGGAGAAAAACTAAAAACTCAAGTGGATAAACTTGTGAGTGAAAACGAGAAATTAGGAAATCGGACTGCTAGACTTGTAAGTGAAAATCTCCGACTTAAAATGTTACTGGAAAAAGTGACTGGGCTTTTAGATAAAATACAGCCCTCTGCCCAGGTCCAACAAATTCGTAAGTTAATGTGTAGTCCAAATTCTGGAACCCAGACTGGAGATTTTTGGTCTAACAGTGAGGATGATGAAGCGGATGACAGTGAAGAGACTGTCACTTTTAAATCCCAAGTTTTTCCTTTATGACTACTGGTTAAAACTGAAACAGCAGTCGATGATGATGAAATCCGTACCACTGTGCGTACTGTCCCATGGACACCCACAGAGTTGGCAAAATTAAAGGAGAAATACTCAAGGCGGCCAGGAGAGTCGGCTGTGGAGTATGTGTGGCGAGTTTCCTCTGAGCGGGGGGACAGAATTATGTTAAGTGAAGAAGAAGCAGGAGACGCTTCGGGACCAGGAGTGTTTTTAACCACTATGCCTGGAGATCGTAACTATTCCCTAACTGCTCGAGCAGCATATTGGGCAGGTGGTATGGATCCACGAGAAAGGGGGGAGCCGTTAGAAATCAGAGCTTCAGGCTACTCTGATCTGTCTGCAGCAGTACGGAAAGCAGCCTGTCTGCAAGCCATGTATGACAGAGAAGAGTTTCGGAAATCCCCAATGTCAGCTCCTATCAACCCCGATCGATTAGCCCCTCTCCTCCGAGGCCTTCCTGATTGCCTTAAGCCATTTGTAGTCAGCACTCAAGACCGCATACGAAGCGTTCGTGATGGTCGCAGGCGGAGCCGGCATCACTACATACCCACCTGGAATGAATATGTACAAGAAATTGACAGTTATGGGCGCCGAATGGGCTGGGCCAGCCTAACTGGTGAGAAACCCTCCGACCACACCCGAAGGGTTCGATAGATCCAAACCCATGCCCAGACCCCTAAATCTGATGGAAGGCTCAAGCCTGACAAGGAACGAAATGAATTGTGGCGTAAAGCCCTAGACTTGGGGGTACCTCGACAATTTTTGCACGGAGTCCCTACAGAGGATCTCCGTACACTAGTCCAACCTTTAACTAGAAAAAATAATTTGGCTGGGGAAAAAAGTCTAACCAGGAAGTCCCCAAGTCGTGATGAAATTGTGCCGTCTGCACCAGAACCTAATTTGATTGATCTGTCAGAGTCCCAGCCAAAAAACTCCTATCCCCGGGGAGGGCAGTGAGCCACCCTGCCCGGCGGGTATTAGCAATTCAATGGCTCTCTAATAAAAACTCTGAACCTGTTATTACCATTCCTGTTGGGCCTCGAAAAATGTCAGTAAATTTTATCATTGATACCGGAGCCCAACTGTCTACAATCACTAAAAAAACAGCACAACTTTTAGGTATAAGTCCTACCAGGCGCAGGGTCAACTTTACAGGAATTGATGGTGTGGTAAAATCATGCCCCACTGCAAAAATTAACCTCTGGTTGCCAGGGGAACAAAGACTAACCAGGACAGAAGTGTTAGTCGGTGCTGCGCGTACTAATCTGTTAGGATTTGATGTACTGCGTGGACGAATGTGGAAATTCCCAGATGGAACTGTGTGGAGTTTTGCAGGGCATGAAAAAGAATTAGGCACAGTGAAATTGAGTCTGTTAGAAACTTCCATACCTTTACCTCCCTCTAAAATCACTAACGTTCGACCGTATCCATTGCCTGCTGCAGCACTTGCAGGAATTGACGGGGTGGTATCAGATTTGGAGAAGAGAGGCATCATTAAAAGGACTCATTCGCCTTACAATTCACCGGTGTGGCCAGTAAAGAAACCAACCGGACAATGGCGTTTCACAGTAGATTATCGGAAATTGAACGGCAATACTGCACCCCCAACTGCTGCAGTTCCGAACGTTGCAGAAGTGGTAACCATGATACAAGGAGCTGCCCATTCTTGGATGGCTGCCTTAGATGCAAAAGATATGTTTTTCATGATTCCTCTCCTTGAGCAGGACAAAGAGCGGTTCGCATTCACGTGGAAAGGAGTCCAATATACTTTTAACCGACTGCCACAGGGGTATAAACATTCCCCCACCATTGCTCATAATGCTCTGGCTAAAGTCCTAGCAGAAGTTCCTGTCTCAAAAGGATGTACAGTATACTAATATATTGATGACATCCTGATAGGAGGAGAAGACCAAGAAAGTGTAAAAGACATGATGAAAAACATCCGAGAAACATTACTCGATTTAGGGTTGGAAGTTCCAGACTTAAAGTGTCAAGGACCTGCACAAGAAGTTAAATTCCTAGGGGTCTGGTGGATTAAAGGAGCTGCTTCTGTCCCACAAGATACCCTGGAAAAAATAGAGCATGGACAAAATCCATCTAGCGTGAAAGAGCTGCAACAAGTCCTGGGAACTTTAAGCTATTGGCGTAAACACATCCCTGGCTTTTCCATCATTGCTCGCCCCCTCTATAGTTTGCTCAGAAAAGGAAAATCATGGGAATGGACTAGCCAACATACCAAAGCCCTAGAGTTATTAATAAAAGAGCTAAGGTTATTCCAGCAACTCGGCCCTATACACCCAACTGATCCTATCCATGTAGAATGGGGGTTCAGTGAACATGGTTCTCATTGCAACATATGGCAGAAAGGACCGGCAGGGCCGGAAAGACCATTAGAATTTAGCTCTCACTCCTTTAATGATACTGAGAGCAGATACTCAGACCTTGAAAAAGGTTTGCTGTCCCTAATGCGAGCATTGCAACGAGCAGAGCAAATAAGAAGAGAACAAAGTGTAATCATCCGAGGACCTTTCCGCCTCTTAGATGTGGTCCGTAAAGGAACAGCACCACCGGCTGGCATTGCCCAAAAACCCACAGTTCGAAAGTGGTATGCTTACTTAAAAGGCATGAATGAAATCACGCCAATCTCTGAAGGCAGTGCTAAAGTATCCAAGCTGCAAAAAGATATAGACAGTACTCTGTCGTTCCAATCCCCACCAAGCAAACCATCTCCAATTCAAGAAGCACCTCCACTAACGGAAGACAGTGATCTTACAAGGGTGTGGTTTATCTTACAAGGGTGTGGTTTACTGATGCGTCATCTCATCGGGAGAATAATAAGTGGAAATACAAAGCTGTGGCACTAGAAGTAGCGACAGGAGAAAGAGCGACTGAAACAGGCGAAGGTAGTGCACAGGTGGGGGACCTCAGAGCAGTCCTACTAGCTGCACAACACGGAGCTAGTTACATCTACACTGATTCATATGCTGTTTTTAAAGGAGCCACTGAATGGATAGGCCACCGGGCAGCCAATGAGTGGCAAGTGAATAGAGTCCCAGTTTGGGAAACCGATAGCTGGAAGCAACTGTTAGAGATAGGAAGACAGAAAGTGTTACACATTGGTTGGGTAAAAGGCCACGATCGCTCAAACTCAATCACTGCTCAGTTCAACCAACAGGTAGATAGCCTCACGCGGCTGCTGCAAATGGATATTGTCAGTGATGGTCAGGAATGGGAACGCCTACTAGAATGGCTGCATGTTAAGCGTGGCCATACCGGGCGAACTGACTTATATCGGGAAGGTTTAGCCCGAGGGTGGCCTGTGTCAGTTAAGCTGTGTGAACAAGTAGTAACTGCCTGTTCCCAATGTCGCTTACGACTCAGTAAAGATCACCCAAGTAAAGCGCCTCCTTTACACATTCGAGACAAGAAGACATTGTGGCATTCCTGGCAAATCGATTATATTGGACCCTTAAGAACGTCAGGTAAAAAAAGATATGTCCTGGTGGGAGTGGAGATTATCTCCGGCCTCACTATGGCCACTAGCTCCAAATCAGCAACAGGGGAGGACACAGTAAATAGCCTAAAAGGATGGTTCAGCACACTTCCTCTCTCTGAAGAAATCCAAAGTGATAACGGTTCACACTTTACAGCTACAGTAATACAAGATTGGGCCAAAGAGGAAGGGATTCGGTGGGTATTTCACACTCCCTACTATCCTCAGGCCAATGGCATTGTTGAGTGCACCAATGGATTGGTCAAGCGTTTTGCAAAAACTCATGAACCTGGATGGCATTTGCGATTAGACGATGCCATCCATCAACTGAATAACAGATGGAGTGGCGATGGCTGCCCTAAAATGAAGGCTTTCTGCGTGTCGGCTAATACCGTCCCTCCAAACGTTCCCACTAAACCAGGAAAATATTCTGGGAGATTTTACCCTGGACAACCTGTGCTGGTGAAAATGCCTCAAATTGGAATAGTACCAATGGTACTAGTTACTCCCCAAAATCCCCAGGACTGGGGGCCAAAGATTGTTCAGAGAAGATACACCGGATCAGCACCCGGTGGATCTTGCCTTTCTTCTAACCCTATTGGTCAAGTAAGACCGAGCATATTTTCTTTTCTTTGTGTCTTACAGGAACCTTAAATGAACTGCACGTGGACAGACGGATTGGTCTACGCTAACCTTGAGTGCCTCCAAGGAATCTTGACACTGATTCTGGCAGTAATATTATTCTTAGTGTGTACGACTATTTGGAGGCCCAAGTTCTAAAATGACGAACCGGCAAATCGAATTAATGCTATTCTGTTTTACCCTTTTCTTCCCTGTTGTTTGTAGTGAAAGAGACCCAGAGTGGCCATGGTCTCAAGCTTTGATCAGACACAGTGCGAGGACAGGAACATCGAATGGAAAGTTTGGAAAGTTAAGTTTGGCCACTGTAGTTATACATGACAACAGAATGTTCTCAAAAAATGAGTGGACCTGGAACAATTAGTATCCAATCCTGGAGGGTAAGGCAGGAGAAGAAATTCAAGTAGGATGTCGAATGGTCAACGGTTCAACCCATGAGAAAGCCACCAGAATAGTGGTATTTCGCCCCAAGAACCCACACTCAGTAACAACAGAGCATTGTATCACCGACAAGTGGGATTGCTAGTATAACTTCACTCTCGCAGAACCCACTTTCATAACCTGTCGTTGGCAACAACGTGAAATAGTGTTGCTATTCGAATTCAAAATAGACATAGTTGAACCTGATCCCACTACACAGCCTAACCTAGCTCCACTATTTGAAACTCCTGACAGTGACCACCCTGAAACCTTGCTAAGGGAACTTAGAAATTTGCCCCTTCACACCACCGTCTCTGATAATGACCCTTGGCACAATGCATTGTCAAAATATACTGCAAGCATTAAAAAGGAAAAGAATTTAAATCTCTCTATTCTGGTCATACAAGTGAACTGGTCATATTCTGGTCATACAAGGAAGTGAAATATACTCCAGAAATAAATGGAGTTGGAAAGAATCACTCCAAATGGCTAAACTTGAAGTCATCCCCGGAAAGGAAATACAAATTAGTTGCCGAGTAATCAATGGGTCTACTCATCACAGACCAACCGAAATTAAAACAATCTACGTAGACTCCACTAAACCAGAAAAACATAATACTGAATGCTATAAAATAATAGAGACAAATTCAGATTGCTGGCACAATTTTACTTTTACCAAGCCTATTGTATTGTATTGCCTGTGGGGTTACCAAGACACAGAGTTATTATTTGAATTTATGATTGACACAATTACGTCTGAACCTGCCCAAAGGGAAACAGAACCTACACCCCAACAAATTCCTGAAGGTGTACCTACTCAACCACCCATTAGTCTAACTCCTTACACCTTCAACATTGGCCCTTATGTTATTAAAGACACAGGTCAGCAGCAAATACTGTCTAACCCAACATATTCCCTCAAACGAGTAGAATTTTCAATGCAAATTAATATCTATGCAATCAAACCTACCTGCTCGCCATTCCTAGGTACGTCTTATGCCGGGTGGTCAGCATGGTTGCATAGACGAACCCTGACCTCTTCACAACGACTGAAGAGAGATGTGACTGGTTCTTAGGAACGGGATTGGGAGTCCTAAATAGTATAGATGCTGAAGTGCTTGCCCACAAACTAGTCGCAACCACTGCTGATCTAAACAGGTTGACACATCCCTACGGTCTTCTTTGTCAGCCTTGGGGAACAAAACATCTTTCAAGAACTATTTACAGAACAACAACTCTGGAAAACTATTAACAAAATACCAACTCTCTAGAACTATTGAAAAAACCCAACTCTAAACAACTATTTACAGCCCTTCCTCTTGGATCCTCCTCTCCTTTACCACCGCCGTTCCCTCAGCTCTGCTGGCCCTGAAAGCAAAGCAAGCGGCAGGGCCCTTTGGCTAACGAGCAGTGCCCGCCGAGCAGAGCTGGGGTTCCCGAGCCGGCTCAGCGGCAGCAGCTGCTTCGGCTGGGGCTTGGCTCTGACGGGCATTCGATGGTCACAGCCCTGGGACACGCTGGGGAGAGCGGGACTCTGCCGCCAGTGCTGAGCCCTGGCTGGGCTCCGGGTGAGATTTGGGTGTCCTGGCCCCAAGAAACTGCTCCCATCCCAAAGCGGACGGGGGCTCAGGGCAGCGCGGTGGGGGCGGTTGTGCTGCCAGGACGAGGGCACCAGGCGCCGTATCCCTGCAGCAGAGACCACCCACCCCAGCCCCAACCCCAGCCCAGTGGCAGGAGACCCTCCCTCCCTACGGGCAGTGGGTGGGGAGCACGTGCCTGTGCTGCTGGGGGATCCGTGTCCATCGGCTCCTCCTCCTCCACATCCACCTCCATCTCTTCATCTTCAACCGGGTCGATCTCCATTTCTTCAGTTGTCCCCATGTCCACACTGCTGGGACCCTCCTCCAGAGCCTCCAGCGCAAGGTCACACATCCTGAGCCCAAAGGCAAGCAAAAAAGTGCATTCGTCCTGCCCTGGCCAGCAGTGGGACGGGGGCCTCGGCACCCCTGCCCCTCTCGCCACCCAAGGAGAGCCATGGGGCGATGGGACCCCTGGGCACATCCCCAGCAGGAGCTGGCTGGACCTGGGCGGCTCCTTGGCCACCAGCACCCACCAACAGTCCCGGGCCAGCGCCTGCAGCTGGAGGCTCCTCATCTTTTTCTCCTTCACTAATTTTGCATGCAGCAGGGTCTTCTGGATCTGCCAGAGCAGAGAGGGCAGGGGTGAGCAGCCCTGCTCCCGGCCCCCCACGTGCAGACCCCAGCCCCACGCCTGCCTGGGCGCCCAGAAGCTTCTTACTCTGTGAAGCCACCCTTTGGGCTCGGTGCTGCTCCTCGTCCAGGGCTCGGCTCCTCTGGCTCCAGCCTGGAAATGGGCAGAGGAGGCATCGGCTCAGGCTCCGGGCAGCACCCGGCTGCTCCCGGCGAGCATCCCTGCGGCACCAGCCCGGGGCGCCCTGGGGTCCGCCGGGGACGTGTCCCCCTATGCAGGGATGCTCCATCCCAGAAGGGCATGAGCAGCCCAGGAGGGCTTCTGCCAGCCTCTGGCCTTGCAGGGCTTGGGGGAGAGTGCGAGCCAAGCTCCCGGCCCCCCGAGCTGCCCAGAGTGGGGTCCCCGTGCCATCCCCGCAGTGCCAGCTCTAGCCTGCCCAGGCAGTGGGGGTGTCCACCTCCATGGAGCAGGGACGTACCTCGGGCAGCGCAATTGTCCTCCTCTTCTGGGCTTTCATGATGCCAGGGAGCAAAACAGAGAGGGGAAGAAGGTGCTGGGACCTTCTTTATCAGCCTTGGGGAACCACCAATGGCTTTTATCAAATATATTACCTCAGTGGGAAGAAACAAATGAAAAGGACCACCATCTGATCACAAATGCACTTGATACGGCCCAAAACAATATTTCTTTGGGTCTTGGTTGTATCCAAGCCCAACTGTGGATGCAATCGATGGCAGCCGCATTTATAAGGGAAGGCGAAGAAAACACTTTGCCCACTGAAATTCGAAAAGTAATATGGGATAATGCAATTGAGTTTGAAAAGAAATTTCAGTCCTGGTGGTATCTGGTTAATTTCACCTACGATCCCACTGAGAGCAAAGCCACTGCTTTCGTCTTAACAATACTCAATGCTTCCGTATACACCATATACCCAATCATTGCGCTGGGGTTGAATCACCAAGGAGCCATACTCTATCCAATATAACATAGGGTGTGGGCACAACAAAATAAAAATAAATGGCAAACTGTTGATGTTGATGCATGCATCACACGAGACCAACAAGGATTCATTTGTGAGAGTAATACCCTCAAGGCACAAGACTTTTGTCTTGACACTGACCAAAATGTTTGTCATTTTGAGATACATCCTGATGAAACTCCAGAAACTGTGCTTGTATATATTGGGAAAGGGTGTGTCTGCATGAGATCTCCTTGTAGTTTTGTGTTTGTAGGTAACGTAGCAGTAAATATGAATAATCACTCAAATCTTTGTGCTTGTAACTTTACTAACATTGTTGGATGTGATTTCAATTATTCAGCTCCTGTCACATCTACAATTCTACAGTCTAACTATATGCTAATTCGTGATTTATTATTTGCCCCTATTGGGACGAACATTACATTGGTGAAGAAGCTGCTACAACATAATGACTTGAAGCGACTGTTGAAAAAAGCCCAAGAAAACGGACAAAAGACTCTGATTACTGTCCACCACAATGTCGAGGAGATACACCGAGTGTTGGAAAGAATCAAAAGGGATGGAGAACATGAATGGTGGGACACTCTTTTTGGATGGTCGACGACGACTACAGGAATCCTTAACAAGATGCTCCACCCTGTTGTTGTTTTGTTAATACTCACTGTACTGTGTTTTGCTTTGACAATCGCTTTGTATGTTAGACTTTGGATTATGATGAAAAATTTAACTCACTTGATAGCTCCACAAGATATACTTGTACTCGACAACCCTCACCACAAGAGCATCTGTGATATTCCCAATCAGTTTTGAATATCGTGGAGCTTGAGTGACTATAGTCACGGGGTAGATAATGTGGAATAATTCCTAAAATACAATTTTTATTAGAAATATATAGCATTGTTCACACATTAAGGAAAGGTATAAAATCGAAACATTTCCAGGGTGGAACACAGCAGCAGCTGGTATGCAAGGAATCCGCTACATCTATGACTCCCTGAACAATATTGCTTGCAAAAGCAACACGGAGGATGGAGTGGAGTGAAGATTCAACGGCCAAGCTCTGTGATTACGCAGCAAAATGGGAACAAAGTGATCCTATGGAAGTGATAAGCGGCATGCTTGCTACCCTGAGCCAACAGTCTGTCATGTGAGGCGAGAGAATTTTACGCCAATCATAATAAAGGTATGTATGACTAGAGTCACTCAAACTGCACCTTGAAGGTAAAAAAATAATATAAAAATAACCCGAGAAAGGGGGGATGCTAGGGAAGACACCATCGTGAAGAGGTCAGGGAGGACCCCATCACAGACTGCCTCTGACTCCTGGGACCAGTCGAGGGGCTGAGCCTTTCTTCCCCCCCATAGGGACGCCTGTGGGTAAGACTTAGACTATACCGAGTGCTTCCTCGGGGAACTTAGAAATCTCTCTAGAGGGTTATTTTTGTTACATTTATAGCCAGGCTGTATTGTTTGGAACTTTGTCACGTGCTTTGTACCATTAACATTTTTTCTTTTACTTGCACGTGCTTTGCAGACTGTACTTATCACCGGCAAATGCAAAGAACCTTTATATTTGTTGCTTAAATAAAGTGCACTGTTTAAGTAGCTAGCCATTTTGGTTTCTCACTGAACGCGACCAGACGCTGAAGTGCGGCCATGCTAGTTCGTGAGCACGACTAGACTGAAGGTGCAGTCCACTGTCAGTGTATCCAGAATCGTGATAGTTTAATATATTAAACGCGGCTGGACTGATAGTGGTGAATTGGGCATCCCTCAGGATTTAAACCTAGCCGCCCCTAGCCTCCCACCTCGGTGAGGAGTGTTAGAACGCAAGGGGGTTTATTTTCTGCGAAAAGTATTTTGCCTCTTCACGCAAGACTCAGCTGTCCCCTGTGGTCACCCCTAGACCCTCTCTACCCTTTCATTTCTTCCCTTTTCAGCCCTTTTGGTCTCCCCTGGGGATATAGCGGGGTAGGAGAAGTTTTGCTGCAGCGTGCCCTATGGCCTTCTCCTTTTGTGGGACACCTCTTCTGGCCCTGTCTCCTGCCTTAACCCCCCTTTTATCTCCTCCAGGCTCAACCAGTTCTTGGCACCTCCTTGGTCCCTTCAGGCCCATTCATCTCAACAGCTCCCGCTGTCCACACTGGACTGAGGGACACCAAGCTGCTCTGGCCTCACCACTGCCCAGTGACCCCCCTGGCTGACCCTGCTGGCTGTACCCCGGCTGGCGCAGCCCAGGACAGAGTTGGTGGCACTGCCACCAGACCCGTCCGTGGGCACGTTGGACTCCTGGGCCCTCCTCTGCAGAGCCTTTTCTCACATCCCCTGGCTGGAGACCGGGGGCAAGTCCAGGGCACGGGACCACAGAAAGAGCTTTGTCCTCATCACCTCTGTTAGGAGTTGCTGCATCCAGCAGCCTGAGAGAAGAGAGATGAGGCCACCGCAGCTCCAGGCCCGCAGGTCCAGCCAGCTGTGGAGCCCAAGGCGTGTTTCCAGCAGGCAGAGGCACCGGTGCACCTATAGAACAGACGCACGTATATACGGGCAGCCACGCGGATCGGGCCCCAGCACTCCCACAAAGAGCACCAGCAGCCTCAGCCTGCTCCCCCCTCTGCCTGGTCACCACGTACCCCTTATTGTACCCCCGAGGCGAATTTGAACTTACATTGAGGGATCTTAGTTGTTTAGCCTAAATAAGCAAGTTTTAATTGAATAAATTACTTAGGGTTATAATACGGTGTGATTTGGGCTGTTTGCTCAGCTTTACTGAGCAGGAGCAGCTGGATTTGCTGAAGCCTTTAGGCTGCGATCGTTCTTTTCCTTAGTGATTTTCCCAGCAGCTGGTACAGTGCTGGGTTTAGTCTTCTAGTGTGGGAAAGTGTTTTGATAGCTCACTTTTTGATAGGAGAGCTACCAAGCTGGTGAGGGGTGTAGAGAACAAGTCATAGGAGGAGAGGCTGAGGGAACTGGGCATGTTTAGTTTGGAGAAGAGGAGGCTGAGGGGAGACCTCATTGCCCTCTACAACTACCTGAGAGGAGGGTGTAGAGGGGTGGGGGTTGACATCTTTTCCCAAGGGAATAATGACAGGACCAGAGGAAATGGTCTGAAGTTGCGGCAGGGGAGGTTTAGATTAGATGTTAGGAAGAATTACTTTACTGAGAGAGTCGTCAGGCACTGGAACAGCCCGACCGGGGAGGTGGTGGAGTCACCGTCCCTGGAGGTATTTAAGAAACGTGTAGATGTGGCACTTCAGGGCATGCTCTGGTGCCCAAGATTGTAGGGGTTTTTTTTGTGTGTGTATGGTTGGACTCGGTGATCTCAGAGGTCCTTTCCAACCCTGACGATTCTGTGATTCTGTGATGTTTTGGTAGTGTTTTTCCCAAGTCTGGGACTTTTTGGTTCCCCGTGTTCTGCCAGCAAATGGAGGTGCACAAGGGGCGTAGACCAGAAGATATGGAGGCTCCAACCGTCTGCTGAAACCGCAAATCAACAAGATCAGAGCCAGCCTCCCTGGACACAGGAAGAGAATTCAATAAGATGTTAGAAGACCCCAGACCAAAAATCACCATTGGGCTAGAAGACACGTGGATGGTGTGTGAATGATGCGTGAGGGGCGGTGTGTGGGTCACAAGGGCACCATTGCCCAGGGACTCCTTTGTCTGGGGTCCCTCTCTTTGGAGGCACCCAGCCCGGGCTGTTCTTGCTCCTGTACCTTCCAATCAAATTAACTATTTTATAAAATCCAATGCCTGAGACTCTACCGCGGGAAACCGAGGGTTGAGCCTGAAGGAGGAGGAAGCGCCTGTGAGTGAGTGATTGTGTGTGGAGAGACACCATGAACGGGGTGTGAGCGCTCAGGGGGCAGCTCCTGCTGTAACAGCTTAAATACCAAAAGCTGTAATGAACAACGCCTTGGGCAGGGTCCTACCACCAGAAGCGGTTCTACGGGGAGCCTTGAGTTGCAAGACCCCGCGCACACCAGCCCCGAGGCACCAATCCTGTGAGCGCGGGTTTGTCCCCTGGCACCAGCCCCGCTGGCCAAAGGTGGTCCCTCAGCGAATTCTTTGCATGTTGGCTACAAGCCAAGGCTGCTGAGCTTCCTACCTCATCATCAAGAGAAGTTTCACTTCCTGAAAGGAGTCAATGTCCCTCGGGCTCCTGCTCCCAGCCAGTTTAACCCTCTCTGCAGTTGGGCATCCTCACCTTCCGTGCCAGAGCACTCCTTGGTCACTAACTACTGTCGCTGAGCGGTTACACCTTCACCTACCAGAACGGTTAAGAGTTGGACAGGACCTTAAATACCATCTCGTTCCAACCCCCTGCCCTGGGCAGGGACACCTCCCACCAGACCAGGTTGCTCAAAGCCCCACCCAGTACCAGCCGCTGGTGGGGCTTGCCATGCACCTGACTGATGCCTTTGTGCCAGAGGCAGAGAAGAAACTGGGACTGAGCCACCAGAGAGAGTGTGAGAGCAGCTGAGAGAGCTGGCAGGGTGCAGCGACACGGGCGAGGTGGGTCCCGCACTCTGGCCTGTCTACTGGCACATGCAGGAAAACTTGAAGACCTTTGGGGCTGCCCCGGATGATGCTGTGGTGTGGACCGGGACTGGGTTTATCCTGCCGTGTGATGCTGTGCTGGGCTATCCTGAGGAGCTGGAGGCCTTTTGAGAAGATGCTGAGAAGCATGCAGTTATTACGCAGGAGAAGTGTTGGGAACCCCCTGCCATAGAGGAGAGGATGTTCAGGGGACACTCACCTGAAAATCCAGTTGCTGCTCTTCTTGACTGCTCTCTGGGGAGCCCTTCTCTCTTTAGAATCACAGGATTGTCCAGGTTGGAAGGGACCTTTCAGATCATCAAGTCCAACCATTAACCTAACACTGTCAACTCCACCACTAACTCATGTCCCTCAGCACCACACCTGCCTGGCTTTTAAATACCTCCAGGGATGGCGATTGCGCCACTTCCCTGGACAGCCTGGTCCAATGTTTGACAACCCTTTCAGTGAAGAAATTTTTCCTAATATCGATCTAAACCTCCCCTGGCGCAACTCGAGGCCGTTTCCTCTTGTCCCATTGTCTGTTCCTTGGGAGAAGAGACCGACCCCCCCCCCCGGCTACACCCTCCTTTCAGGGAGTTGTAGAGAGCGAGAAGGTCTCCCCTCAGCCTCCTTTTCTCCAGGCTGAACATCCCCAGCTCCCTCAGCCTCTCCTCACAAGACTCGTGCTCCAGACCCCTCACCAGCTCCGTTGCCCTTCTCTGGACACGCTCCAGCACCTCAATGTCTTTTTTTTTTTTCTGTGGTGAGGGGCCCAAAACTGGACACAGCACTCTACGTAGGACCTCCCCAGTGCCCAGTACAGGGGGACAGTCACTGCCCCAGTCCTGCTGGTCACGCTGCTCCTGACACAGGCCAGGATGCTGTTTGCCTTCTTGGCCACCTGTGCACCTCATCCACCCTGCACAGTAACAGACACATGATCAGGTGCTCCTCCTGGTGCAGGAACACCTTCCCATGCAGACATGGAGTCACACAGGGTAACAAATCTCCTCTTCTCCCCACTAATGTTTCTCCAGGAACTTCTTCTCTCATGCCCAGAGAAGCACAAACATGCATATGGAGCACCCCCTACATGCACAGAGGTGTCTGCTGCAGTCTCCCCACTCCTTCCCTTTCACCCCTTGAGCCTCTCCCTGCACCCCCTGTCCTTCTCACGCCTTGACTGCTCCTCCAAAGCCAATGCTCTTCCACGTGCCCAGGGGCTGATGCCCCCACAAAAGCAGATGTGACACTTGAGCAGAGTAGACCAAGGAACTGAGGAGCTGATGTGGCTTTAACACACTTCTCTGCTTTCCTACGAGGGCTGGGGCAAACGGAGGAGCTCCTGGAAAAAGCAACTGATGTGGCAACAGTTTTCCAGAGCTGCTGGGCCAGGGGAACATCCGCCATGCAGGAATGGGTGAGGAAACTGTGCTCCCCACACCCTTCCCTGTGAGGATGTGTGAAGGACTTTTCAAACTCAATACCCTCAAAGTTGAAAGGGATTTTGGTGGCAAATGAAGGGGAGGTGGGGGTGCAGAGATGCTCCCTGTTGCCTTCCAGCCTTTGGACACATCACAGGCGAGGTCTGGTAGAGGGGGCCAGTGCCCCTGGTCATGAGGAGGGGGCCTGGCCATTGCCCCCGGGTCTCCACTTAGTGCACTCCTGCTCTGAAAAGACACGGTTGTGCCCTTATCAAGTGGACCCGCAAGAGAAGGAGACCACAAGGACAACACAACACTGCTTGAGGTCTTCAGGCCACCCCCAGCATCCTCAAAACCAGTCAGCAAAGGCTTCACTTCTGGTGCCAGAGCCCTGTCCCTGGCAGGCACCTGACTGATGGAGATGGAGACCAGTGGAGATGGGACCACCTGAAGGAAAAGACTCACTCCAAACACAGCTCTGAGATCTTGGGAGGCTCTTGTGAACAATGTCAGCTGCAGCAATAGCAGCACTGACCAGAAATGACGGCAAATCTTGCCATTGATGGCTTTTTCTGCAAACTGCCTTTTCCCTCTCTTTTCCAAGGGCTCTCTACAGCTGTGTTACATCCAGCTCAGCTACAAGGAGCCTGTAGAAGCCACTGTAAACTCCAGGGTCTGCCTCTTGATGAGGTTTGGTGCTGCAGAAATCCACCAGTCCCATATACTACATACAGGTAACTGCTACGGAGCCAGGCATTACAGCAGGTAAGAATGAAAGCCTAAATATAGGCAGCATTTTCCGAGAAGAATGCCCAGGACTGTCCTCTCTAAAAACTGCTGCTGGATGGGTTGGTGGGGTTTGACAAGCTGAAGATCTCCTCAGAACCTTTCGGAGGACTTCTAGACTCCTTGAAGTCCTCTGTCAGTGTCGGCTGGAGCACAGCTCAGAAAGGTTGCAATGGGGAGCCAAGAGATTGGTCGGTGTCCTCAGCAGCAGTGTCAATGCCAGCAGGCTTCAGCTTCTACGTTGGAGAAAACCAGGGTCTGTGCCTGGTTAAAATATTGTCTGTGGGACAGAATTTGGAAGGTCATCCCTTGGCTCAGTAAGACCCAAGGCATTTCCAACAACTTGGAGAGACCCTGACGCCTGAACCAACCCGTCTGCTTGGGCTTTCAGCGGTGGGAAGCAGAAAAACACCAGGAAGTGCTGAACACCTCCTGGTACTTGATCCAGATTATTTCTATCTCCGCTGACAAAGCCGTTGCCCAGTGGGATGTTTGTCCACTTGTCTGTTCTTCTGGTGCGTGTTTTCTGCTCTCAAAAGAGGGGGAGAATAATTGCACTTGTTGGCACGGGGCTGTCAGGACTGCAAAACCCTGCAGGCTGTATGAGACGGAAAACGACCCAACCTTGGAAGCAGGAGCCAGGGTCTCCCTGGAGGTGCCAGCCCAAAGGCCCTTGGGCTGCCCTGGAAGGGACCTGCCCGGGCCCTGGGAATTCCTGGTGCCTCAGCCATGGGCAAGGGCTGCTCCCCTGCCTCAGCGCTGCCCAGCCTCCAAGGGTCCCACCGAGGGTCTTCAGAGCCAGCGCAGGGGGAATGGCCTGTCCCAGCAGAGCTGGGGGGGTCTCTAGGAGCTGCCTTGGCTCAAATGCCACCACAAGGACAAGCTCCAGCCCTGCCCGTGGACTGCCTTGACCCTCTTGGTGTCAACTGGACCTGCCCATTGGTGTTTGGAATTGGCGCTGGCTTTGCTCTGGGGCTTGGCCTTTGGGCTTCTCTTCTGGCTGGTCACCTCCTGACCTGTAAGAGCCGTTGTGTGATGAGACCGTCAGCAACGGAGGCTGATGAGAGGTGGTTGGCCCAAAGGCCCGGCAGGGGCTGCCTGAAGACTGGGCTGGCACTTGTCCATGAGGACGGGCTGGGATTTTCCTTAGCACTTCCGTACATCCAGATCTCTTTGGGAAGGACGGGCACCACTTGCCCCAGCGTCCCACAGACAGTCTGCAACGCTCTGGGCAAACCCCACTTGTTCAATGAGGGGATGGTTGGGAAGAACAGTTTAGGACAGGAAGGAAGTGAAATGTGTTGGGATTATTAGCTTTTGGGGTATGTACGTATGAAGCTGCGCCCACTTTAAGGGGGCTCATCCCCATCCCCACTGCGCATCCCGTTGCCATGGCCCGTGTTCCATCTGCAACTGCCAGTACCAGGCGACGGGCACAACTCACCCTTCTGCCCTGCGCCCCACAGCCCTTCTGCCCTGCTCCTTGTGCCTTGAACCCATAACCCAGCCCTTCCCTTCCTGCCTGGTCCCAGCACCTTCTTCCCCTCTCTGTTTTGCTCCCTGGCATCATGAAAGCCCAGAAGAGGAGGACAATTGCGCTGCCCGAGGTACGTCCCTGCTCCATGGAGGTGGGCACCCTCCACTGCCTGGGCAGGCTGGAGCAGGCACTGCGGGGATGGCGCGGGGACCCCACTCTGGGCAGCTCGGGGGGCCGGGAGCTTGGCTCGCCCTCTCCCCCAAGCCCTGCAAGGCCAGGGGCTGGCAGAAGCCCTCCTGGGCTGCTCATGCCCTTCTGGGATGGAGCATCCCTGCGTAGGGGGACACGTCCCCGGCAGACCCCAGGGCGCCCCAGGCTGGTGCCGCAGGGATGCTCGCCGGGAGCAGCCGGGTGCTGCCCGGAGCCTGAGCCGATGCCTCCTCTGCCCATTTCCAGGCTGGAGCCAGAGGAGCCGAGCCCTGGACGAGGAGCAGCACCGAGCCCAAAGGGTGGCTTCACAGAGTAAGAAGCTTCTGGGCGCCCAGGCAGGCGCGGGGCTGGGGTCTGCACGTGGTGGGCCGGGGTCTGTGCCCGGGCCCCGCGGGGCAGGGAGCAGGGCTGCTCACCCCTGCCCTCTCTGCTCTGGCAGATCCAGAAGACCCTGCTGCATGCAAAATTAGTGAAGGAGAAAAAGATGAGGAGCCTCCAGCTGCAGGCGCTGGCCCGGGACTGTTGGTGGGTGCTGGTGGCCAAGGAGCCGCCCAGGTCCAGCCAGCTCCTGCTGGGGATGTGCCCAGGGGTCCCATTGCCCCATGGCTCTCCTTGGGTGGCGAGAGGGGCAGGGGTGCTGAGGCCCCCGTCCCACTGCTGGCCAGGGCAGGACGAATGCACTTTTTTGCTTGCCTTTGGGCTCAGGATGTGTGACCTTGCGCTGGAGGCTCTGGAGGAGGGTCCCAGCAGTGTGGACATGGGGACAACTGAAGAAATGGAGATCGACCCGGTTGAAGATGAAGAGATGGAGGTGGATGTGGAGGAGGAGGAGCCGATGGACACGGATCCCCCAGCAGCACAGGCACGTGCTCCCCACCCACTGCCCGTAGGGAGGGAGGGTCTCCTGCCACTGGGCTGGGGTTGGGGCTGGGGTGGGTGGTCTCTGCTGCAGGGATACGGCGCCTGGTGCCCTCGTCCTGGCGGCACAACCGCCCCCACCGCGCTGCCCTGAGCCCCCGTCCGCTTTGGGATGGGAGCAGTTTCTTGGGGCCAGGACACCCAAATCTCACCCGGAGCCCAGCCAGGGCTCAGCACTGGCGGCAGAGTCCCGCTCTCCCCAGCGTGTCCCAGGGCTGTGACCATCGAATGCCCGTCAGAGCCAAGCCCCAGCCGAAGCAGCTGCTGCCGCTGAGCCGGCTCGGGAACCCCAGCTCTGCTCGGCGGGCACTGCTCGTTAGCCAAAGGGCCCTGCCGCTTGCTTTGCTTTCAGGGCCAGCAGAGCTGCGGGGAACGGCGGTGGCAAAGGAGAGGAGGATCCAAGAGGAAGCGCTGTAAATAGTTGTTTAGAGTTGGGTTTTTTCAATAGTTCTAGAGAGTTGGTTTTTTGTTAATAGTTTTCCAGAGTTGTTGTTTTGTAAATAGTTGTTGAAAGCTGTTGTGTTGTTAATAAAGAGTTGTATGTATGTTCTTCAGACCCAAGCTCTCTCTGTGTTGCCTTGGCCACCCGCGGCGTTTGCAGAGCTGTGGTTTCCTCTTGCTGGGGGTTCCCGGGGCTGGAGGGGGCTGGGGGTGCTGGCACGGCCGCCCCGGGGGCAGGGGGTCCCTGTGCACAGAGGGGTCCCGCTGACGCAGGGGACGGCACTGGGCAGCAGCGGGGTTCACGGGCTGCTGGAGAGTGGTGTCCCCAACAGCAAAGAGGTCCCCAGCAAAGCCTGAGCTCTGAGGTGACTGACCCCTGCCGTGATGCCATCAAAGCAGCAGGACACCTTCTGCTCCCCTTCCTGCTGGAGGGAAAGGGACTCATAGGCCAAAAGGCAAAAATCTTGAAGTCTTTGACCCTGCCCACGCCCAGGGCTTTGCTTCTCCTCCTGCCTGGCTTTCCCCTGTGCCATGACAAGAGAAGAAGTCCCAGGCAAAGCCCTCCTTGCCCTGCCGCCATTCCTGCTGTTGGCAGTGGCCCCGGCCCCTGGTCCCCACTTGGGGCGACCCGGGGAGTGGGTAGCGCAGGCTGCGGGGGAGAGGCTGCGGGGGCCTTTGGGGAGAGGGGGGTGGGGAAGCGGTGCCCTGGGGCACGTAGGTGGGCGCAGGGTCCCTGGCCGTGGGGTGCGGGGAGCCGTGGGCGCTGGCAGAGTCCCGAGGGGGCGCGACGCTGTGCGGTGCGGGGGGGGCAGGATGCGGGGAACCGCGGGGGGCCGGGGCTGCGGGCACGGGGCTGCCGCCGGGCGCTCGTTACCCGCGGCCCCGCCGCCTCCTTCATTAGCCGCGGCCACAGCCGCTCATTAGCGGCGGGCGGGGTCGGGCGCCCTCCTCGCGGAGGCGGGCGGGGGGCGCTGCCGGCCGTGGGGGCGCGGGCAGCGGCAGCGGCGGGGCTGGAGCCCGATCCCGATTTCCATCCCGATCCCGATCCCGATCCCGATCCCGATCCCGATCCCGACGCCGGGCGGAGGCGGCGTCGGGGCCCCGCCGTGCTGCCCCTCGCCCTGGGGAAGGCTGCCCGGGCGGGGGTCGGGCTCTGGGGTGCCCGGACGGGGCTCTGGGGTGGCGGGCTGGGGAGGGGCCGCTCCCTGGCGTGTGGAGGCGGGGGGCGATGCGGGGCCCCCTCTCTCCCTCCCTCCTGGCTGGCTCGGTGCTGGGCGTCTGTCCCCGGCGGGTGCCGGCTGCCGGGGCTGAGCTGGCCGTGCCCCCCCCGCCTGTCCCTGCCCCACACGGCCCTGCCGCTTGCTTTGCTGCCAGGGGCAGCAGAGGTTGTTCCTTCTCAGAGGGATCAGACCTGTGTTGATAGTCGGTGCCAAGGAATGGGGTGCAGAGAGGCTCTTGCTTATACCTGTTGCTATCACGACCAAGGGCGGCTGACTTTGTTCTTTGCCCCGTTGGAGGGTCGGGAACGGAAAAGCAAAAGCTCCTAAGAGGTGGGGAAAGAACGGGGGTCCTCCACTTACGGCCTTCTGTCCTGACCCCCCTTCCCTGCTCCCAGGAAACAGGGAAGGCAAAGATCCAACAGAAGCCCTTCCCTCCCCAGGACAGCCAGTCTTGCTTGATCTCCCAACCATAGGAGAAGGACCCCTCATTCAAAAAACCCCACGGAATCGCTACGCGGGGGTGGCTACCGACGCCCACGGAAAAGACCATCATATTCGTACTCCGTGGATAATCCCGTCCTTCTAATCCTTGTATTTTACGTGTATATGTCCTGCAGGTTATTAGAGGAAGCAACGCCGGCTCCATGTAAACTTTGACTCTATGGATTATTGTGTGTGTGTCTTTTGTTTGGTTATAATTGTGATTTTTATGTGTTATAATAGGGAAAGGTGTTTTGGGCAACCATCCTCATCACCCTCAGCCTCGCTGGTAATACACGAGGGGAGGACCCCCCCAAATTTAGCTTAGGAATTGACACAAGGATTTATACGTACATGGAATGATACTGTGGCCCCCACTACATCAGCCCAGGAAGGGATTAGAATGGGACTGCTTTCCATGAATTTCACCCACTGTCTATGAAAGTGGAACAGAGGAATTTGTCTGGGATTCTACCACCCGTGCGAGATGTTAACGTCAACTGTGTCATGCAAAAAATGAAACCTCAGAAGGGATGGTTACCGTTCACAGAAAAGGATCTGATATGGGTCCCTCCCCCTAATGTGTCCCTGGACACAGCTTATGAAATGGGACCCAGTGTGACGTCTCGTGGCCATCAAAGAAAGGAAATACTCCAAAGAATAGAGTAATGCAGCAAGAGGCGGGAACTGCTCTCGGGAACTGCCTAAATTATCCCTGGGACCCTCAGAGACACCCCACTCCCACTGCAATCAGTGACCAGCTTGTGTTTGACTCTCATTTCAAGTGGGACTTGGGGTGGTGCCTCCAACTTCCTGTGGAGGAAGAAGAAGCTGTGGATATGGAGCTGGGGAGCAGCGGGGCCGACATCCTTGCATTAGTGGGCCGAAAGCCGTGGGAGGTATAAACAGCCTGTGAGAACACGGATCCTGAAGAAGATGTGGTCTCAGAAGAATGCCAACCTAAGCAACTGCGGGGCACGTAACTGTCTCTTTGCAACTCTGTAATGGTCACGACATGAAACATGAAATAAGGAGGTAGACGTGCAAAAGCACTAGCTCGCGTTGCGTTATGCGTGACGGAAAAGTACTAACCCGAGGCCATAAGAGTATTATAAAAGACGCATGGTCATAGCAATAAAGGTCTTCGCTTCACCCTCCGGCGGAGTCCGTGTTGCTAATTGCCACAAATGGTGCCCTGTGTGAGGCGCGAATAACCGAGTCAAAAGAGACTGGCCGGTGGCAAGCCCCATGGAACTGAAGTGCTGCTGAAAGGAAGCAGGAGCCGGCTTGAATCATCTCTTCTGAGAGAGGTGAGCCGTGGGGGACTATGGAGAATAATGCATCTAGTGAAGAAAAATCAGTACTTAAATTGATGGAGGGTCTTTTACAAAACCATGATGTTGCAGTCGACCCACATTCGTTAAAACGGTTGAAACAGGTATTTGTAATGTGCCCAGGGGTAGACACTGCTTCCATTTTCACCACAAAGGTATGGGATGAAGCTGGTGTGAAACTTTGGGATAGAGCCACACGTTCAGACAAGTTGGCGGGGGAGCTTTTAACTCCTTGGAGAAAGGGCCTAGAAATGCTTAAAAAACAGGAAGACGCTAGGCGCACAGAGGGAGGTGAGCACTGCGGTCCAAAAACGGAGTCGCCCGCTCCCGCGGCTACTTTGCTGTGCCCAGACCTGGAAGATCAGCCTGGGGACCCTTTTGACCTGGGAGAAGTTGATCCCGATAAAGAACCCAATCTGTTCCCCCCCGACCCACACAATAATTGGAGAAAGGTTCGGCAGGAAGCATTAGCAGCTGGGGAATTAGCTGTAGCAGAAAAAATTGTTGCACCAGTAATTTATGAAGAGAATCAGGTCCCGAAATGGGAAGTTCTGAATTTTAGTATTATGAAGGAACTCCGAAGGGGAGTGCTTGATTATGGTTTGTCATCGCCGTACTCCACCTCCATGTTTGGTTCCATTATGAAATCATATACTCTGACCCCCATGACTGTAAAACCCTTGCGCAGCTTATCCTCACTGGTACACAGTATACTTTATGGGAGGCTGCGTGGAGGCGTCTCTTAGAAATGCAGCGCCTAGGGTATGTGGACTGGGGTCCACGCGACCCTGCTTTTGCCATGACGATGGAACATCTAACGGGGACGGGTAACTTCCAACCACCCCATCGCCAAGCTCAAGAAATACCACGAGGTGTGCTCAATGATGTTAAAAATCTGGCCTATCGAGCATTCTTAGAAGTCCCCGACGTGGGAAAACCGCAGAAGTCCTTTACGGAAATCAAACAAGGTGCGAAAGAATCCTACGTGAGTTTTATAGATCGGCTGCGAGAAAGCTTAGATAAACAAGTACCCAATGAGCAAGCCCAAAATACTATTTTACTAAAATTGGTGGTAGAAAATGCTAATACAGACTGCCAGCGTGTATTGCGTCCTTTAGAAAACCCTAACCTCATTCAAATGATAGAAGCATGTAACTGGATAGGATCACTGGAGCATACGTTTGAGGTTATGGCAGCAGCCTTTGCTACAATGACAGCTGGCAATCAAACATGCTTTGGCTGCGGGCAGCCAGGGCACATTAAGAAACATTGCCATAATGCACAAAAGCCTAAACTTCCAAACATCTGTCCGCGATGTAAGAAGGGTAGGCACTACGCAAACCAATGCCGCTCGAAATACGATAAGGATGGCAAGCCCTTATCGGGAAACCGCCAGCGGAGCACGCCTGCCTGGGACCGGGCCAGGACACAAATGGCTCCAGGATCATCGCCTCTTCAAACCCTTCCAGCCTGTGTGCAAGAACCCGCGGCAGTGCCGGAGTGGACCTGGCAGCCGCCGAATCAGTAACTCTTACAGATTCCTCCGTCTCCCTGATACCTACTGGTGTCCATGGGCCATTAGGCGGGGGTAAAAGTGCCCTGCTTTTAGGCTGATCTTCCACCACGTTGCAGGGTCTGTTTGTTCTCCCTGGTGTCATCGACTCGGACTACACGGTGGAAATAAAAATCATGGCCTGGACTCCGACACCACCATGCACCGTCGGGCTGCCTGCATTGCGCAACTTGTTTACTTTACTGCTTGTCCCTCTAAAACGAGCCAGACAGAAAGGCAGGGCTCGGGGTTTGGTTCCACCGGGCATCCGCAGATTTTGTGGACACAACCTGTTACTACCGGTTGGCCGGTGATGAAATGCAAGCTGCCATTGCAGCAAAAAGGCTACATCTGTTTCGATGGGATTTTAGACACTGGAGCTGATGTCACAGTCATTTCAAGGGATCGATGGCCTACAGACTGGCCGTTAACTCAAATGTGTAGAATGTTAATGGGCATAGGTGGACATGCCATACCCTTTCAGAGCAAACATTTAATTCAAATTGAAGGTCTTGAAGGCCGTGTGGCCTCGGTTCGCCCCTTTGTGCTCGCCGCACCTATTACCTTACGGGGTCGTGATTGTATGAGTCAGTGGGGAGTAAACATTGGGTCACATTTTTCTTAGGGGCCGCTGCAGTGCAACCCACCTTAAAACTTACACGGAAAACTAACAATCCTGTCTGGGTGGAGCAGTGGCACCTGGTTGTAAAAAGTTGCACCACCTTAATGAATTAGTGGAAGAACAATTGAAGGAGGGACATATTGTCCCTAACTACTAGTCCGTGGAATTCACCTGTTTTTGTTATTCAGAAAAAGAGCGGGAAACGGCGTTTATTGCATGATCTGCGCAGAATAAATGATGTGATGGAAGACATGGGCACGTTACAACCCGATATGCCGTCACCCACCATGATCCCCCAAAATTGGTGCCTCACCATTATCGATTTGAAAGACTGTTTTTTTACTATTCCCCTACACCCAGACGATGCACCAAAATTGGCGTTCTCGGTGCCGTCACTTGACGTAAGTGAACCTTACAGGCGCTATCATTGGACAGTCCTCCCTCAAGGAATGAAAAATAGCCCCACCATATGCCAATGGTTTGTAGCTAAAGCCCTGTCTCCTGTTAGGAAAGCCTTTCCTGATGTTGTACTTTATCATTATATGGATGATACTCTTGTTGCGGCGCAAGCTCAACAGACTATGCAGGACGTGCTTAAGATGTTATATCAGCAAGTACAAACTGCAGGGTTACAGATAGCCCCCCCAAAAATACAACAAACAGCACTCTGGAATTACTTAGGGTGGCGAACTATGGAACAAAAGATTGTTCCGCAACAGGTAAAGTTGCAAGTAACTGTGAAAACTTTAAATGATCTGCAGAAGCTCCTGGGGGCAATAAATTGGATCCGTCCACTGTTAGGTATACCGAATCACGAACTGAGCCCCCTGTTCTCCCATCTTAAGGGAGACCCAGCGCTTTTGTCACCAAGAAGCCTGACTTTGGAGGCTCAAGTCGCCCTAGAAAAGGTCTCCCAGGCTATAGAGAGTTGCCAGGCAAACAGAATATACCCAGAGGTGTCCTTTCAACTGCTCATTAAAAAACCCCACTTCACAGCCATATGCCTTAATTTTGCAATGGGATGAGAATCGACCGGACCCTCTGGCCATTATTGAATGGGTTTTCCTCCCACACCAACTGCAGAAAACAGTTGTAACCCGACCGGAGTGTTTTGCCATGCCAATAATAAAGGCCAGACAGCGTCTGTTGGCGCTAGTGGGACAAGAGTTCTCTCGCATTATTTTGCCAACAGATACTCAGGTACTGCAATGGCTTCTTCAAACTTCAGTTCTTTTCCAGACAGCAACAATGGAATTTCCAGGGGAATTAAGCATACATAGCCCGAGCCATAAACTGCTTCAACAAGACTTTACGCTATATGAACTCCCGAAAGTTAGTCATGCGCCTCTGCAGACTATAACCATCTTTACAAATGGCTCCGGCAAAACCGGCCGATCTGTTATAGTATGGCAAAACCCTGAGACGAAAACTTGGGTTTCAGATGTGTGTCGGGTTGAGGGCTCTCCGCAGATCATTGAGCTTGCCGCTGTAGTTCGAGCTTTTCAAAAATGGAAAACCCCTGTAAATATAATTACTGACTCTGCCTATGTGGCCAGGCTAGTGCCACGCTTAGAAAATGCTTGCTTGAAAGAAACTTCTAACCCATTGTTGTATTCACTGTTATGGCAATTGTTATGCTTACTAAATGATAGAAAACATCCTTATTTTATTATGCACATCCGCGCGCATACCAGACTTCCGGGACTGTTGATAGAAGGAAATCGCCGTGCGGACGCTTTGACTCTTGCAGCACAAATAACACCGCAAGCAGTCGAACAGGCGCGTCTTTCGCATGCCTTCTTCCGTCAAAACGCAAGGGCGCTACAGAAGACATTCTCCCTCACCTCGTCACAGGCAAAAACCACTGTTACCGCTTGCCTAGATTGTCAGCGCTTCCACCCCTCTCCGCCAGCTGCGGGCGTTAACCCGAGGGGTCTTACCGCCCTGGAGCTGTGGCAGACAGATGTGACTCATTTCCCTGAGTTCGGTCGTCTGAAATATATCCATGTCTCTGTGGATATGTTTTCTGGGGCCATACATGCCACTTGTCATACTGGGGAAAAGGCCCGAGACGTTATTAAACACTTTTTGCTTGCCCTTGCAGCCCTTGGCGTCCTGCACGCAGTACGGACAGATAATGGCCCTGCGTATATATCTCAAAGACTGAAATTATTTTTCCAAGACTGGGGCGTCAAACATACCACTGGTATTCCTCACTCCCTGACCGGTCAAGCCGTCGTCGAACGATCTCATGGCACCTTGAAACGCTTGCTAACTAAACAAAAAGGGGGAATTGCGGACATGGTAATGTCTCCACAAGAACGCCTGGCTAAAGCCCTATATGTATTTAATGTTTTAAAATTATCTGTTAATATGGAATCTGCAATCAGTCGCCATTACGCGTCCTTACGGGCAGACAGGGACCCTGTAGAAGGCAAAGCGCAGGTGTCAATTCATAATCTTGAGTCTGGGGCTATAGAAGGTCCATTTCTGTTGATAACCTGGGGGAGAGGGTATGCTTGTGTTTCCACAGGTAATGGACCATGGTGGGTTCCAGCAAGGTGTGTTCGTCCGTACCAACAACATTCGAATCGGAAGGATTGAATGAGCCTGCTCTCCTGGTTCGGGTTATCTGCCCGTGCATTAACATCCTTGCGAAAGCTGGGGTGTTGACTCGCAAAGCAGAGCAATGCTACTTCGGTAGCGCTTTCTGGGCTATTGTTAGAGGTAGACTCGGTATGGCATGCAACTCTACAAAACAGAGCTGCCATAGATTTTTTGCTTCTCGCGCATGGTCACGGGTGTAAAGATTTCGATGGTATGTGTTGTATGAATCTATCTGACCGTTCTGAATCAATACGTAAGAGCATACAGCAGATCATGTCAAATGTGCAGTGTTTAAGAGTATCTGAAGGGTGGGGATGGTTAAATGATCTTTTTAATGATTGGGGTCTAACGGGTTGGATGCGATCAGCCTTACAAATTGTGCTTTTCTGTATCATCATCTTTTTGTGTATTATGATTTGTACTCCTTGCTTGTTACAATGTGTACAGCGTTTGATTAACAAAACACTAGCTGCAGCTTTTGTTGTAAATAAAGAAGGGGGAGTTGTGGAGGAAGAAGAAGCTGTGGATGTGGACCTGGGGAACAGCACTGATGACATCCTCGCACTGGTGGGCAGAAAACCATGGGAAGAGTAAAGGGAGCAGCCAGTACACAGCTCCTGAGAAGGACGAGCAGGCAACGTCCGCGTGCTGTCTCTGTGTATACCATCCATGGAACATGTTGTGAAAACTATGATAAGGTAGTAGCAGTGGGAAAGTACTGATGTATTTTGTGAGACTAGGGAATGGAATAATACTAGCTGGGTGTTGAAAGATATATAAAGAGTTTTGTGATGCTAATCAAGGTTTTCGCTTCACTCTCCGGCGGAGTCCCTGTCGCTAATTGCCATAAGGGAGAGTTGAGTGGGGTTAGTTAAAGCTAATGGTAGAAGACATATCCATGGCATTTTGGTTTCCAAAAATAATTTCAAAAGATGCTGCTTAATTCCCCCATTCACCTTCTCTACTTTCCCTGAACTCCGGGGCTTCCACAGAGTACGGAAATCTCATTGTATTCCTAAGGCCACCACAACCCCTTGAAGAATTTTTCCAGTAAAATGTGTTCCTCTCTGTGAGTCTGTTGCCTCTATTACTCCCTATCTAGGAATTATTTGTCCTAAAAGCACTTTAATAACTGATCCCGTAGTTGCTGAAGCAACTGGAAATGCTTCTGGCCACCCGGTTAGCTGGCATACTATTACCAAAAGATCCTGTTCAGGGAAAGGAAGAAATCTTCCTGTTCAGGGCATTTCAGTAAAATCCACCTGACATCGTTGGAATGGGCCCAAGGTCGCCCTCCTCTAGCACCTTCCCTTGTAAATTGACCTTAGCACAAATTAAACAACCCTCAATTGCCCTTTTTGCTTGTTTTGTGAGCACGACTAGCAACAAGTGATAAGGACATAAGCAATAAAGACACGCAGAGCAACAGACACAGCAATCCTCTCCCTTTGTTCATGAACAAACTAAATCCCTAGGCACAAACGTTCAGCATCTTTGTGTCATGGGCCTGCGCTCAAAAAGGACACTTTTCTTCTCCAGACGGACACCAACTGAGGAAATAACACTCTCGGTAATGATGCTGAGGGGAAGAGGGATTGAGATAGGGAGTTCAAAAGTGAGCATGTCACACCTTGACCTGTGGAGGGGCTACCACTTCCCGTTGCAGGAAAACATCTGAAAAGGAGCATTTGCCTGGCAGTTTCGCCTTTAAAATGCTACAGGCACATTAACAGGTGACCCCATGAAGATACTGGAAGGAAAGAGACAGCTCCAGCTCCAATTTTTTTGCAGCCAGTTTAATGTTTGCATGATGTTAAGGGTTGCAAAACCAGTTTGCCGTTAAGCAGAGGCATCTAGAAGCAAGTGCTTCCTCCCACACCAATCTAAAGCTTGTATCCATCATTATTGGGGGAAATTGGGACCCAGTTACACTCGTACCAATCAGGAAAAACCTTCCTAGTTTTTCAGCTTCAAGGAAGTAGAATCGCTGTCATCTGAAAGGTATTCAAGGGGAATTTCTCTACATTTGTCTGAGCGAGAGTGAAAGGTTTTTCAGTGCAGTTTCCACCCAAACACTTTCCCCAGCACAAGCTTTGGGAATCACCTGGAGAAACGGGTGATGTTTCTGTCTCCAGGTGTGACTGGTGAAGAAGGAACGCTTTACGGCCGATGAAGAAGAGGATTTCAGCTTTCAAGCAGCAACTTCTGGACACTGCAATGGGGGAAAAAAGGCACTGGGCTTTCCAGGCCACACCTCTAGACCTGGACTGCAATTCCACAACCACGCTCTGCCCTTTTGCAAAGGGACAGAGTGCAAATGGCAGAAAAACCTGAGGCACAAGCGCTCAGGAAGAGGCAGAGCAAAGCCAGAGGACGCAGGCAGAACTCCGAGGGGACACGCCAGCTGGTCTGATGCCGCCACTTCAGAGCTTCTGGGCATCCTCTGGGCACAGGAGGGGAGCTGGAGGGCAGTCCCGCTGCCCCAGGGGCTGCCTTGCTCTCTGGCAAGCCAAAGGGCCGCCCGGCATGGGGCCTGCAGGGCCTCATGGGCCACCCTCCCAGACACAGAAAGGTCCGTTGGTGACGTCACCGGCCGGCCGTTGGCCAACTGGCACCCCTGTGGCTGACCCACAGCTCGCTCAGCAGCCAGAGATTCCTGCACCAAGCCTGCTTGGTAGAGGAGGAGGCGGCAAAGGGAGGCCAGTGCCCACATTGGGTGGGACGAGCGCCCACATTGAGTGGGCCCAGCCAGAAGGGGCTCCTCGGAAGCCCGGAGGATGCCCAAGCACCGAGAGAAACGCAAGTGGGCTGCGGCCAGCAGCAGCGGCAGCAGCAGCGATGGCCAAGGAGTTGAGCCCATGGAGGTCGACCCACCCCTGAAGAGGGAGAAGGAAGAGCCCATGGAGGTCGACCCACCCGCCAAGAGGGACGAGGGAGAGCCCATGGAGGTCGACCCACCGGCAGAGGAGCCAATGGAGGTGGATCCCTCTCCCGCAGGCCTGACGGGGCACACCTCCACCGTGGCCAGGCTGCCTCCAGCAGCAGCGGGCCCAAAGCGCCGCAGGACCCCCGCCGGCTCAAAGGGACCCTCCGCAAAGCCATGGTCCAGCAAGCGGCGCCGGCCCCGCGGCCGACGCTAACCGTAAGTGGGCCATCCACACCGCCATGCGGCAGGCTCAGCAGGAACATCAGCCGGCTGTCAAGCCGCCGAGGAGCCCTGCTTTCCCTCCCCACACCCCCGCCCCTCAGCAAGGGGGGCTATCTCCTCTGCCCTCAGGCCTGGGCAAGAGGAGAGGAGAGGAGAGGGGCTGCCCTCTTCTGCCCGGCAGCCCCACAGCACCAGCACCAGACCTTACCGCTCCCGACAACTCCCCGAGAGGAGGCTGGAGCCAGGGGGCTGTCGCTCTCTTCTCCCAAGGCACGAGGGACAGGACAAGGGGAAACGGCCTCAAGTTGCGCCAGGGGAGGTTGAGAGGGGAGACTGGGAAAGAGTTCTTCCCTGAAGGGCTTGACAAGCATTGGAACAGGCTGCCCAGGGAAGGGCTTGAGGCACCCTCCCGGGAGGGATTTCAAAGACCTGTAGATGTGGGCCTTAGGAACGTGGTTGAGCTGCGGACTTGGCGGTGCCAGGCTAACAGCTAGACTCCATGAGCTTCCATTTCTTTTCCAACGTAAACGATTCTGTGATTTCTCTTTCAGAGCCGCGGGGAAGAGGCGAGGAGAGGGGCTGCCATCTTCGGGCCGGCAGCCCCATAGGACCAGGAGGAGTCCCTTGGAGACGGCTGAGACTGCTGGAGAGCGTCGGAGACCACCAGAGACCGGCGGAGACCACAGGACACCATGGGAGACCACCGGAGAGGATCAGACACTGGCGGTGTCCTGCGGCCTCCGGTGGTCTCACACTGGAGACCGTCGGAGTCCGCTGGAAACCGCCAGAGTCCATCGAAGACCACCGCAGACTGCCAGCCACCGGTGGCCTCCGATGGTCTCCAGCGGTGTCCGGCGGTCTCATCAATGGAGACCACCGGACACCGCAAGAGAATGCTGGGGACCATCGGAGACCGCCGGACACCGCTGGAGACCGCCGGAGAACACCGGAGACCATTGCAGAACACCAGAGACCGCCAGAGACCGCTGGAAACCACTGCAGATCGCCACAGCCTGTTGGACTCCCCTGGAGCACCACCCAGGTTATTGGGGCCTGGAGTTGGCATTGTTTCAGGCTGAGGATGAGAAAGCCAGTGGCAGGGGGGCTGTCCTCAGCCAGACCTCGCCTCAGCTAACGCATGGGTGGGGGAAAAAAGCCAAACCCACCCTGGCCCTGCGCAGAGAACAGCAACAGATCATCAAAGACAGCAGATGCCAGAAACATTCCAGATGCAGAGACAGCTCTTCCTTTGGAGAATCAGAAGAGTTCCCTTCCGAGAGAAAGAAGTTTGGCCAAGACTGGCCAAGAAACAATACAAAAACCAATCAAATACAATAAAGAACCGCTAAAAACACAATCAAAAAGCCAGGAGAAAGGGTCAGCCCTTGGCATTGCACAGCTTCCTCCAAAGCATCCCCACCAAGCTCCTCGTCATCGACCTCTATGAGGACTGGATGCCAGCCATGGAGAGGAGGAGCAAGCAGGCCGACGCGGGAGAGCTGAAAGCGTAAGTGTGGGCAGCAGCCTGCCTGTTGAGCAGGAGCCCTGAGCGCTGGCTGAGAGCACCTGGAAAGCTGCGCAACACAGCCGCTGCCTCCCACCTGCCTTGGGCAAGCTTTGGCCATGGCTGTGGGCAACGTCTGCTTTCTTCACCTTGTGCTCCTGTTCCCTCAGGGTGGCCGAGAACTTGCCAGCAGCACATGTCCTCCTCCTGAAGCGGCTACTCCCCGTCCTGCAGCACATCGGCCACAACGCCTGCACCAGCAGGATGAGCTGCAGCAACCTGGCCATCTGCCTTGGGCCAAACCTGCTGAGCCCACCCAAGGAGGACCTGCTCCCGCTGGAGGTCCCGCTGGAGGGCACTGGGAAGGTACGCTGGATGGAGCAGCCGGCTGCAGCCTTCCCGGCCCAGCAGAGCTTGGCGGTTGAGAGGTGCCTGGCTGCCTCCTTCCTCTCTATTGAGCAAATGCTGGTGGGGAGGGCTGGGCTGGGGGGGGGGGTGGCTGCCTGGAAGAGCAGCCCCACAGCCACAGCCTTCTGCGTGGAGGCAAGGGTGAGGAGTGAGGAGTGGGAAAGGCTGCTTGCCACCTTTTCAGCCACCTGCCCTGCAACCGAGGCTGTGATGTGTGCAGCTGAAGGTGCTGGTGGAGTTCCCCATGGAAAAGCCCTGTGAAATCTTTGGGGAAGAGATGGCCGGCCCTTCCAGTCCTTCAGCTGAGGAGTCGCCAGCACCCACGCACACAGCCACAGGTAGGAGGAGGGACTGAGCGTTGTCACAGCCTGAGCGGAAAGCTGGTCTAGGGCTTTGGGTGGCTTTGGCTTTAGCTGTTGTCCACTTCCAACAAGTCACTTTGCTGCACGTGCTTTTGCTTCCCAGAGCTGCCTTTGGAAGAGCAACGGGACCACGCAGGCGAGGCAGACGTGGAGCACGAAGCAAAAGCCTTCCTGGATGCACCACCCTCTCTGCTCGTCCTCCAGAAAGCAGCAGGGGTAGATACGGTGGAAGGATCGCCAACGGCAGAGGTAGGGCAGGTCCACAAACTCTGGGACAAGGCGTCTCCTGGAGGAGGAGTTCCTGAGGAGTCCAAGTAGCTGCTCTGCCTCTTCCTGGTATTTCAGCTCTTGTGCCTTTGGGTGGGGCTTGTTCATCCCCCTTGGAATGGTGCCTTGTAAGTAAAACTGGAAGGGGTCTTTCTCCAATGCGTTAGGCACGTCCTCAGCCAAAGGACAGGCCTACAAAAGACCTACAGAAGGACAGCTTCCAGAAGCAAAGCCACCACAGAAGGTGCTGTTGCACCAAAGGGACATGCGCAGAGCTCTGTCTCAGGAGGGTGAAGAAACTGCAGCAGAATGAAGCGGGCAAGGCTCTTCTTGCCTGGAGGGGGACCGCAGGCTCCCTGCTGAACGGCCCCCCAAATGAACTGAGTGTCACACCCCGCTGTGAACACTATGTTCCCCCGGGAGGCCCCTGGGAGAAAGGGCTAATGCAAACCAGACCAGGGATCTTCTCTAGCGAGCGATTCGCCCAGCAGTGGCTTACTCCTCCAGGACGTCCCTTGTCACCTGCTAACGCCAACATTTCTGGTTTAGGCACCCGCCGCTTTGCCTCCAACCGCCCCAGAGACCACGCAAGACTCCCTGGGATGCGCCCAAGAACAAAGGAGCCTTTCAGAGGAAAGAAGGTACAAGGAGTCAGCTTGGGTTCAATCAGGAACTGGTTCACCCAGCTGATCCCGGCTAGAGCTATCTAACCACGCTGTGGGATGGAAAGGTTTGCAGGCTCCCTCCAGGAAACTGAAAACCCAAGAAAAAGAAAGAGAGAAGAGGCCTGCTCAGGGGAGAGGCACTGCCAACAAGAAGAGACAAGAAGGAAGAGAGAGAAAAGACGGGCACTGCAACAAAGCGGCAAGGTCCAGAAGGTGCAGAAGCCCAGGTGTGTCCCAGGCTCTGCTGCTGCCCATCTTTCCCAACTCTGAGAACTGCTCCAAGTCAGTGCAAGTCCGCTGGCAAGGGAGGGCGAGGGATGGTGCTGCGCAGGGTCTGGAAAGAACTCCATGGCAGCTCCCCAGGGGCTCCCGATGGAGCCCTGCTGCGTGGCACAGGGCCACCGTGCATCTCCCCACACGCACAGTCTCTGAGGGCACTTCCCACGGGGAGAAGGTGCCAGAGCCATCCCCTGCTCCATGCCCGCAACAGCTCTCTCTTCTGGGCTAGAAACAGCTCCCTGTCAAGGGTGTTTCCCACAGAAAGGGGAAGCAAGTCCTGCCTCTTCCTGCCCTTGGGCTTTCATCAGGGCTTTCTGACTCTGTCCTTGTAGGTGCCCATTTCCTGTCACCGGCTGAACCCCTGCAACTCCTGGGCTCCTGCACCTGATGTCCCGCACCATTCCCGGGGTTCGGGTGGCAGCGAGCACTGGCCGTCATGAGCTGAGGATACCCAGCTGTGAGAGTGCAAGAGTGGGAGACTGAGGAGAGCTGCTGGCGGTGAGCGACAGCTTCCCCCCCTTCCTCTCTGTAGTGACCAGACTGTTATGCCTGGAAGAAGCCACCTGAGATGCCTCACCTCAGCTGAGGCATCTCAGCTCCTGAGATGCCCAAGGAAGGGAGGGGAAAGCGACGGATGCGAACAGCAGTGAAGGGAACACAAGAAGTGGACTAAACATTCCCTTTCTTCTTCAGGGATCCCTCCCCAGGCAGGTGGGAAGCCACAGAAGACCACAGCCTGGAGAAAGCCCTGCCTCAGGTGGAAGAGGAGCAGCAAAGGCAGAAGGAAGAAGCGTTCCCTCCTAGTGGGTGTCCTGGCTGCTCCTGGAAGGGAGGGAAAAGCTGTCAGTGCTCCCCAGTGGCCCCAAGGGAAGCGGTGGGGCAAGCCCTTTTGGAAGGAGAAAGGTCCACAACCTGTTGTGTGGGGCAGTAATAGGGGTGTGTGCTGCATGGCTCTGTTTTGAGCAGGGGGTTCCTCCGGCTGAGCTCCAAGGGTCCCTTCCCAGCCTAAGTCATGCCCTGGAGCAGTAGGTGAGGGAGTGGGGACAAGGCCAGAGAAAGGGGATGCATCCAGTGATGAGGCAGCACGAAGGGGAGGCAGCCGTTACCTGTGGGCATGGTCCGAGTTGAAGAGGAAGGGAAAGCAAAGCTGTAGAAGGACACGGAAGGCTAAAGGAGAAGCACATGAGTTTGCCAGCCCTGAGAGATCTCAGTTCATGCGAGAAAGCGCTTCTCCTGCCTCTCAGTTTGACACCAACGTCAGTGTTGGGGGAGCCGGGAAATCCCGGGGCTGCTGCTTGTGGACGGGGGTTGTTCAGTGACCTCCTGGCTGTTCCTCCCTTCCCAAGGTGTGAGGATCTGGCCAAAGGGAATGCTCTCCTGCGGGAGCACCTCGAGAAAGCGAGTGAGGTGACTTCAGCCCTTAAAGGAGATGTTGGAAAACTGAGGGTGGATTGGATGAGGGTGCAGGAGGAGCCGGAAGCGAAGGAGAGAGAATGGCACCGGGAACGTGAGGTGAAGAGGGGCTGCGGGAATGTCCGAGGTGATGCCAGCGTGGCCTGAGAATGCGTTTTATTTCTGGCCTAGACACCTCGCTGTGAGAAGGTTGTGGCTCTGATGAGGATGTGCTGGTGTTGAGGAGCAGAAGACGGGACTGGGTGTCAGCACCCAGTGTCAGCAAATGGGTCAGGAGGGGTGTCAGCAAATGGTGGTGATGGAAGAGGCCCCCCTGCTGTGGCCGTGCTGCTCGGTCCTAAAGGCCAGTGCTGCTGCTGCTGGGCGCTGTCGGGCAGTGACACAGGAGCGCTCGTCTCTCTGGTAGTTCTTCAATCTCCGCCTGGAGCCGTGAGAGCAGAGAGGTCTGTGTGTTTTCAGATTGCGAGCAGCCAAGGGAAGACCAAGAGGGGCCTCCCTCACCCACAGCAAACGTCACAGCCATTTATCTTATTGCATTATAAGCCTTCCTTAATGCCGTGAGTGTGCCTGACCTACTGTTGAATGCTCCTCTTCTTTGTGCTGCTTTGTGGAAATCATCCCAACTGCCCTTTCTGGGCCATAGGATGTGCTCTTGGGTTTGGAAACGAGAATGTTTTTACATTCAGACCTTGTTTGTCTGGAGGGGCTTCTGTTTCTAAGCGAAGGCGTGTTAAGATCCCTCCTACGCTGAAATTCAAAGGGTTTAAGGTCAGTACAGTCAGAACCACCGGGCTGGTTTTCTACCACCTTCCCTGAGATAAGTGCTGCTGAGCCTCAAACAGGCTGGATTCCAGGTTCTCGTACACAGAAAGCCCGTTTCTGCCATTTCAAATAGCAACGTGGGCCCCTCGGAGGGAATGGCCGGGCTTCCCTTGTCACCTGGCAGAGCACAGAGAGCCCAGCCCAATGTGATGGCAATAACCGCATCTGAAATTGCTGCTCTCTGATCCCTGGCACACGGGGAGCTGCGCCCACACCGTCTGTGCCAGCAAGAAAAACAATGGATGGACAATAGAGGCTGTATCTTCCAGGAGGACAACAAGCCCCTGGTTCTGATGACACCACTCTCTGGCCCTCCAAAGTAAATATGCTCCAGTTCAACAGACATCAGCGACGGGCAAGAAGCCCTGAAGACTGGCGAGAATTCCAGAGAGGTTCCCCTGCTGCTGGTGCCACCAGTTCTAGGTCCTGCACCACACTTAACATGCCTTCGCTTAGAAACAGGAGCCCCTCCAGATTTTCTGCGGGAGGCTCTGGCTTCACCCTGAAGGGCAGCGTTCTGCTCACAACGTCCACAAGCAACAGCCTCGAATTCTGAAGATCCCACGTCAAACTCCTGCATAAGGCAAGACCGATGTTCAAAGGCACAGAAAAACAATCCAAGACCAGAGAGAAACTTCAGGTTTCAGGAAACATCTCCATGGTTTGATTATGGCTCAACTCAGAGCCAAGTTTTGCTGGCCATGGAAGTGGAAAGCACACAGGATGCAATAAACCCTGGTGGAACGATGACCACCTTTATCATCACGGACATCAAACAACGCCCTGCCCCAGGGTCTCCTCCCTGCCCTTACCTGGCCTCTGCCAGCTGCTCGGAAAGGCCTTCTCTGTCCCGCTCCACAGCTGCCAGTGGCACCTCCAGGGCAGCTTTCTCCCGCAGCAGCAATTCCTTCTCTGCGGACACCTCGGCCAGTGCCTGCCCTTGGCCAGAGGACTCCTGGCACAACTGCTCCAGGCCACTGCGAGCCCACTCTTGCTGCCGGGGAACCTGAAGGCGGGACCAAATGCAGCCAAAGCCCTTGATGCAGCCCTGGGCTTTCCCTCAGACAAAGGACTCAGAGCTACACAGTTTGTCTCTTTTGCCGCGGGTGAGAATAGTGGATTCATGGATTCCATCCTCTCTCGGCAGCTTATCAAAGCCAAAAAGGAGGCCAACACAGGCACAGCTTCACCCAGACAAGCAGCCAAACGCCCACCCAGAAGCACCAGCATTTTGGTCCCACCTGGATGAGTTTCTCTTGGCTTTCTTCCTTCTCCTCTGCCCGGATCCTCAGCGCTGCCCGCAGCCCCTCTTCTTGCTCCTCTGCTTCCTTCAGCAGCTGCTCCAGGGGGGCTTTCTCTGCGCAGAGCTCTCTATCTGTTCTTCTACACAAGCGCGGCTTCTCCTGGGCAGAGACCTTTGCTCTCTCCATCTCCTCCACTTTACCCGACAGAGCTCCATTCTCTTGCTCCAGCCACCGCCACGGAAGCACAGAGGAAATAAAATACAGTCAGGTTTACAGTCAAGAAGAGAGCAGCAACTCCCCATCCCCTGCGTGTCTCTGACATACTCCCAGTTCAGCGCTCCCAATCAGCACGTGAGGACAGACTGCCCCAAAGACCTGCCTGCTCTCACCACCATTTCCCAAGAAGGAGACCAACATTGTACTTAAACAACAGTGGGAGAACAGAAGAGGAGCAACACGGTAGTGAAAAGACGGGCAGAGGTGGAGCTGAGGGACAGGGGTCAGTGGAGGATTTGGCGGTGTGAGGGTAGCGGTTGGACTCGAGGACTCGAAAGGTCCCTCCCAACCTCCATGATTCTATGCGTCTATGATTGTCCCTGTCTGCTGCTGCCAGAAACAGCATCTGTGGTGGCCTTGCTATCACAAGGTGACCATACCTTCGCCAGGGCCATGGTAAGCTCATCTCTCTTTTGCTTCAGCAGATCCCTCTGAAGGTGCGATTGCTCCAGTGTCTCCCTCACGACCACCAACTCACGCTGTAATGAGGAATGTTTTTCTCCAAGTGCCTCCGAGTCCTTCAGTCTCTGAGAAGGGGAGAGACAAACAAGGTTTGAACATAAAAACATTCTCGTTTCCAAACCCAAGAGCACATCCTATGTCCCAGAAACGGCAGTTGGGATGATTTCCAACCCCTTTCTATTTACACCTCAAGAACGCTGGCATTTCCTGACCAGACCTGCATCACTCTTTGTCCTTGATGGAGGGGAAACATTCAGCACTGAGAAAGTAAAACAAGCTTCCAGAAATCACAGAACCTTTCCAAAACATTCAGGTGCTCACAAATTAACAGCTTCCTGCCTCCTGGTTCTCTCTCTCCTCTTTCCTACGCTGGATACCAGCCTGGCCAAAGTTCTGGGGGTCAGACAGACGTTGAAAGTCCAGATGGCTATTCCCACAATCACTTTTGCCTTCAGCGGGGAATGGATCAAAGAGCCTGCAAGCTCTTTGGGGAGACGGCTATGAATTTCCCATCCAATAATCACAGGATCACAGGATGATTCAGGTTAAGATGCTTCATGCTGCAAAATGGCCCTTCTTGCCCCCAAGGCCTTCTGCACTCAGGCTTGCAAGGAACACCCCGGCAAGTGGCTGCTCAGAGGCTGACGACAATATCTACAGAACAAACATTTCAGGAAGGTGGTGTGAGAATAAACCGAAAATGTTGTACCAACAAATCACAAAGAGGAGGAGAATTAAACAGTAGGTCAGGCACACTCGCGGCATTAAGGAAGGCTTATAATCCAATAAGATCAATGGCTGACGGTAACCCAGACTTTGAAATTGCCTCCTGACACCGGAGGCTGTGCTACTTCTGTTTGCAGAGAGAAAGGAACCCCAGAGAGATCTGAAGGGAAGCCACATTTTTTCTGCAGGACATCTGGCCTCAGCTTCTACTCACCGGTGCGTGGCAGTCTTCATTTCCCCGAAACGGCGGCAGAAGGTGTCCACCTGACGCCACAGGCCGAGCAGACGGCCACGTTCACCCCTTCTGAACTTGTCATAAAGCTACAGATGCAGAGAGAAAAAGAAATGCCAGCTCAGCCTTCGCCGTCACTGCACAAGTCTTTCAGCTGGGAAAGGGTCACACCACCGTGGCCAGGTCTCCTTCAAGAACTACTCCAACAGGGCATTGGGGACTGAAGAGCCACCACAGGAGCAGCCTCAGCAGAGCTGCCACCCGACTGCACAGGAGGGAACACCCACCCTTGTCCTGCAGGAGGGGACATCAGCAAAGCAAGTGACCCTCATTCAGCATCTCCCCTAGCAGAGGTGTCTCACACACAGGTGTCTTGGGGGAGGACGACAAAGACAAGCCCCTCCAAGGCCACTCTCACATTTGCTGTCGGTGAGGGAGGCCCCTCTTGGTCTTCCCTTGGCTGCTCGCAATCTGAAAACACACAGACCTCTCTGCTCTCACGGCTCCAGACGGAGATTGAACAACTACCAGAGAGAACTACCAGCAGCAGCAGCACTGGCCTTTAGGACCGAGCAGCACGGCCACAGCAGGGGGGACTCTTCCATCACCACCATTTGCTGCCATCACCACCACCCCTCCATCTCCCAGCCCTGTCTGCTCCTCAGCACCAACACATCCCCAACACCAGCACATCCCCAACACCAGCACATCCCCAGCACCAGCACATCCCCAGCACCAACATATTCCCAACACCAGCACATCCCCAACACCAGCACATCCCCAGCACATCCTCAACACCAACACACCCTCAACGCCAACACACCCTCAACACCAGTACATCCTCAACACCAGCACATCCCCAGCACCAACACATCCCTAACACCAGCACATCCCCAGCACCAACACATCCCCAAAACCGCCACAACCTTCTCACAGGGAGGTCTCTGGGCCAAAAATAAAACACATTCTCGTGCCACGCTGGCATCACCTCTGACATTCCCGCAGCCCCTCCTCACCTCACGTCTGTTGCGTTAATAGGCAAAATAGTTTTGGCAGAAAATAAACCCCCTTGCGTTCTAACGCTCCTCACCGAGGTGGGAGGCTAGGTGCGGCTAGGTTTAAATCCTGAGGGATGCCCAATTCACCACTATCAGTCCAGTCGTGTTTAATATATTTAACTGTCACGAGTCCAGATACAGTCATAGTGGACTGCACCTTCAGTCTAGTCGTGCTCATGAACTAGCACGGCCGCACTCTAATGTTTGGTGGCGTTCAATGGGAAACCGAAACGGCTAGCTACTTAAGCAGTGCAGTTTATTTCAGCAACAGATACAAAGGTTCTTATGGTTTGCCGGTGATAAATAAACTGTCTGCAAAGCACGTGCAAGTAAAATATGGTTTGTTCATGGTACAAAGCGTGCGACAAAGTTCCAAACAATACAGCCTGGCTATAAATGTAACAAAAATAACCCTCTAGAGAGATTTCTAAGTTTCCCGAGGAAGCACTCGGTATAGTCTAAGTCTTACCCAAAGGCCTCCCTATGGGGGGGAAGAAAGGCTCAGCCCCTCGACTGGTCCCGCAAGTCAAAGGCAGTCCGTGACGGGGTCCTCCCTGACCTCTTCACGATGGTGTCTTCCCTAGCATCCCCCCTTTCTTGGGCTAGTTTTATACTATGTTTTACCTTCAAGGTGGAGTTTGAGTGACTCTAGTCATAAATACCTTTATCAGGCTTGGTGTAAAATTCTCTCGCCTCGCTTTTAAAGGTATAGTTTACGAAAAATTCAGGGCGCAGACTCAAGGACGAGTGGTTGCACCTTGGAGGCGGGTAGCCTTTGGGCTGGAGGTGTGTTTTGGTATTATCATGACATTATAATGAGCAAAGTTCGCACAAAGGACAGCATTTTGTCAAAATCTGACAGACTGTTGGCTCAGGGTAGCAAATATGCAGCTTATCAGTTCCATAGGATCACCTCGTTCCCGTATCTGCTGTATTCTACCCTGGAAACGCTTCCATTTTATACCTTTCCTTAATGTGTGAACAATGCTATATTTTTAATAAAATTTTTACTTTAGGAATTATTCCACACACATTCCCGGTGCCATTCTCTCTCCTTCGCTTCCAGCTCCTCCTGCGGCCCCATCCAATCCGCCCTCAGTTTTCCAACATCTCCTTTAAGGGCTGAAGTCACCTCACTCGCTTTCTCGAGGTGCCCCCGCAAGAGGACGTTCCCTTTGGCCAGATCCTCACACCTTGGGAAGGGAGGAACAGCCAGGAGGTCACTGAACAACCCCCGCTCACAAGCAGCAGCCCCGGGATATAGCAGGAGGACCCCTGGGATCAAAAGATACTCTATACTGTGAAATACCACAGGATAATGAAACATGGGAAGGCCCATTCGCTAACGGGGCTTGGGCTTTGAAGGGCCATTACTGGATTTGTGGGCAACACGCCTACCAAAGGTTACCTCCAAAGCGCTCAGGGATACGTTCTATAGGATATATGAGACCGTTATTTTCCTTATTACCACAAGTTCAAGGAAACGAGTTAGGGGTTAATGGATAGGATGATCTGATAAGAGAACGACGAGCAACTGATAAATCCCTAACTAAAGGGGGTTCCCAATCATGGGGAAAAGATGAATTATACATCAGATGAACCTGAACGAATTATACGGTATTCTGGACCAGCAGCACGGAATCCCCACCAGGTGATTTCTGGAGCAAGAGACCCCATTTATAATTTAAATAGGATAGTTAGATTACAAGCCGGTTTTTGCAATTTTACCTAACCAGAGCGCTGAGGCTCTTGACTTTCTTGCAGACCAATCTGCTCAGATGAGGAATGCAATTTTCCAACACCCAAGGGTCCTAGATTATTTGCTAGCAGAAGAAGGGGGAGTTGGTGGAAAACTAAAGGAACCCAGCTCCTGTTTACAAATCCATGATCACGGGGCGGTAGTAAAACAGATAAGAAAAGGAATGAGAAAACTAGCTCACGTGCCAGTTCAAACCGGGAAAGGATGGGAATTAGACATGTTCTCGTGGTTGCCTGGTGGACCATGGGTTAAACGCATGGTGGTTTTCTCCCTTTGTGCGGTAGCAGCTCTGATTTTTGTACCATGTAGGATACCTTGTTTCATGCAGCTCATTCAGCATGGAGTCAGAAGAATGCAAGTCGTAGCTGTGCCCAGTGACCCAGAATTAGCTACAAGGGGACCGAAGATGATGGCTCTGCAAATAGCTCCAAAACCAAAAAGAAGACAAGAAGAAAAGGTCCAATGAACGGTGACTAAAGGTTGTAAAGACAAATAGTGAAATAAACAGAGGAGGGGCTGATAAGAAAATAGGGATAAGAGTGTCTCCACAAACAGGGAAGTTAACGGAAATGGCAGGAGTGAGACAACCAAAAGAAGAGGAGAGTTAATTGAAGCTGCAGGAGTGAGGTAACTGAAAACTAGGGGAAATAAGTGAAACTGCAAAAGTTGGGCAATTAAAAACGGCAAAAGTTAAACTTTGATGTAATAGGCGGATCGAGAAGTCTGTACCTTCCAAGTACCTCAGCCAATGGGGAAAGGAAGAGGGTTACGTGCGGCCGGGGAATTAGGATAAAAGGGAGGCTGCGTCCTCCGGCAAATGGAGAGACCCCACAGGGATATGCCCCAGGGGACTCTCCCTTTATTCGAATAAAGCCTTTGCAGGACTCCTCTGTCTCCTTTGTGAACATCGACCTCTGGCTATGGGGTTTTCCGCACACGTCCTTTCTATCGCTTGGCTAAGATTTCAGAGTTTAGCATGCTAGAAGTCACTTCCCGAGAATCTGTTGCGGCAACGAATCTCTGCACCTCGAGGGGCAGGACCTTAAGCGAGCGTCCCCACTCAAGGGGAGATCCTGGCCTGCAGCCGCTGCCCTGCAGGAGAGCTCCAGGGGCTCTTGGGCTGTCCGCTATTTCTGGAGTGAGATAACTGACCTAGAGTCATATTCCCACGGGAACCAAGCACCGAGGTCCCCACTCCAGACAGTGTTTTGGCTGCGTTGCCAGCACGTCCCCCCCCGTTGCGTCCCCCCCCAGCAAAGTGCGGGGGCAACTCATCACATCTGCCACCGGTGGTTATGGCTTGAGCAGGAGCCGGGAGGGGCAGAGGGGGAAAGCAGGGGAGAGCACAGCGCCACCCCCCCGTTCCCTGCCGGCAGCCGGGGCCCCTCCCGCTGCCCATCGGGGAGGAGAAGGTTCGGGAGCTGCCCCCGGGCCCGTCGGGGTTTCGCACCGGGCCGGGCCTCCCGCTCCCGCGGCAGCCGAGGCTGAAGTTGGAGCCTCCGGCAGAGGCTCCGGCGGGGCCGCTGCCTTCGCCGGGCGGCGGCCCGTCCCCGCGGCGCCGGCTCTCGCCCTCCCCCCCGGGGGACCCCCCGCTGGCGGGGACCGGTTCCCCCCGCTCCCCCCTCCCGCCCCCAACCTTCGCCGGGGCCGGGGCCGGGGCCGGTCTCCGAGCGGAGCTGCCGGAGCCACCCGCGGCCGGGGCGGCCTCTCCCCCGCGGCAGCCCCGCAGCCCCGAGGGCAGCGCCGCCGCAGAGCGGCCCCGAGCGAGCCCGGCCCTCCCGCCCCGCGGCTCCCGGCGGCGCCCGGCGGGCAGGGGCAGCCGCTCCGCCCGCCCCGGCAGGCGCCGGGCCGCGGTCCGCCGGGGCAGGCGGCGGAGCAGCCCCCGCCGCGGGGCCCGTCCGGCGGCGGAGCCCGGCTGGCGAGCGGGGGCATGGCGGCGCCGGGCCCGGGCTCCCTGCAGCGCCGGCGGCAGAGCTGGCAGGAGGCGCGGCCCCGGCAAGCGGTGCTGGTGCGGAAGCTGCAGGCGAAGGTGAGGAGCGGGGGCGCCTGCCCGGGGGGAGCTGCCCGGGGCCGGGCCGGGCCGCGGTGGCGGGGCCGGGGTGCCCGGGCCGCCCGCGCCGCCCGCAGAGGGGACTCGGCGGCGGAGCCCTCGGGGGGCGAAGGCGCGGCCCCGGCGGGGCCCCCCCCGGGAGCCGCCGCGGCCGCCGTCCCCCCCGAGCCGCTGGCCGGGGCCTGGGCGGGCTCGGGGGAAGCGAAGCTTCCCGGTGCCGTAAGGACTCGGGCTGGGATGGGCAGCGCTGTGGCGTGTAACCTCCCCAGTTACATGGAATGGCTTCAAGCTCCAACAGGGTAGGTTTAGACTGAACATTAGGAAAGAATTTTTCACAGAAAGAGTGGTCGGGCATTGGAATAGGCTACCCAGGGAGGTGGTTGAGTCACCATCCCTGGATGTGTTTAAGAGCCGTTTAGATGTGGTCTTGGGGGATATGGTATAGGGGAGAACTTTGTAGAGTAGGGTAGATGGTTGGACTCGATGATCCCAAGGGTCTCTTCCAACCTAGACGATTCTATGATTGTATGATTCTATGTGCTGAGCTTGGGCTGCAGAGAGCCCGAGAAAAGCCGGTGCCGGAGGAGCCGGCTCTGTCCCCAGGGGCGCTCGCTCCTCTCCATGGCGAGTCTCCCCCCGGCTCCTGCAGGAGCGGACTCGCTGCCGAGAGCTGGAGCAGCAGCTGGAAGCAGGAGGGGTGAGTGTGCAGGGCGCCAGCTGGAGAGCGATAGCCTTCACTCATAGGAGAGAAGCAGCATTATATTTCTTGATATAAAACAGTGATTTAATGAAGTGATAGTGGATGCGACAGCTTTAAGACCATTTGATTCACACCATTGAAACCTCTGCCCAGGTCTCTGCCACCCTCTTGAATCCTTAACTTTTGTCTCTATCCTTGTAGAAGGTAGAGAATGTCCGTGTGGTTGAGGATGGGAGTTCCTCATGGTCTTGTCGTTCTGGTTTTCGGGCCTGCTGCATTAAAAGGCAGAAGATTATGAACAAAGAAAGGTAGCAGAGACCATGAATAAAATGGACAACTTCTGCCCAGGTCTGTGCCAGACTCGTGAATGCTTAACTTTTGTCTGTGTCCTCGTAGAAGGTAGAGAATGTCTCTCGCTGTTCCTGAAGATGAGAGTGCCCCATGGTCTTGTCCTTTCCCTGTCTGGCCTTCTGCCATAGCAAGCAGGAGAATATGAGCAAACTAAGGCAGCAGAGACCCTCAGTGGCCATTGACATCTGTGCCCAGGTCTCTGCCACCCTCTTGAATCCTTAACTTTGTGTCCGTGCCCTTGTAGAAGGTAGAGGATCTGTGTGTGTTTGAGGATGGGAGTTCATCATGCTCTGCTCTGGTTCGCATCTCTCCCTGCAGCTGTAAAAGGCAGGAAAATGTCAAGAAAAACGTCATTAGAGACCATCAAGAAGAGTGGACACCGCTGCCCAGGTCTCTGCCACCCTACTGAATCCTTACTTTTGTGTCCGTGTCCTTTAAAAGGTAGAGAATCTGTGTGTGTTTGAGAATGGGAGTGCACCATGCTCTGCTCCGCTTCCCATCTCTCTCTGCAGCTGTAAATGACAGGAAAGTGTGAATAAAAGAAGGCATTAGAGACAATCAATCACGATGGACACCCCTGCCCAGGTCTCTGCCACCCTCTTGAATCCTTAACTTTGTGTTCGTGTCGTTGTCGAAGGTAGAGAATCTGTGTGTGGCTGAGGATGGGAGCTCCTCATGGTCTGGTCCTGTCCCTTTCTGGGCCTGCTCTTGTAAGGAGACAGGATAACAAACAAGAGGTCAGCCATCCTCACTCAGCACGGACAAGCCCTGCGAGGTCTGTGCCAGACTCCTGAATCCTTATCTTTTGTCTGTGTCTTTGTAGAAGGTAGAGACTGTCCACGTGGTTGAGGATGGGAGTTCCTCATGGTCTTGTCCTTCTTGTTTCTGGGCCTGCTGCATTAAAAGGCAGAAGATTATGAACAAAGAAAGGTAGCAGAGAGCATGAGTAAAATGGACAACTTGTGCCCAGATCTGTGCCAGACTTGTGAATGCTTAACTTTTGTCTGTGTCCTTGTAGAAGGTAGAGAATCTCTTGCTCCCTGGCTGAGCGTGGCTGTGTGCCATCGTCTGTTCCTCTGCTTTTAGGGGCCTGTGGTTTATGAGAGAGGATAAAAGCAATGGGGCATCCACCGTGCCTCACCACGGAGAACCCCTGTCAAGGTCTCTGCCACCCTCTTGAATCCTTACCTTGGTGTCCGTGTACGTTTAGAAGGTAGAGAATCTCTGGCTGTCTGGCTGCTCACCGGTCTGCTCGGCTCCAGGCTGTGACAGATCACCGCCCGTTCCTCCCCAGCAACCCTTTGTGACATGGCCACCTCCAGCATTCTATCGGTGTGTCAGGGCACAGGCTGTCCAGGGGTGATGGAAGGCCCAGGCCTTGGCTTCCTGGGGAAAATGGCTGTCACGCGTCATCCTTGTTAAAGAGAGCGGGATGGACAAAGCCCGTAACTCAGTCCCATGGGACAACTGTTGCTGAGAGCTCAGGGTCACTGCTGTCTGTGTGGGGACACCCTCTTGACCCGGGAGTGTGGTCTCCTCATGGCCCCTCACCTTTTTGCCTCTCCCCTGTCCCCTGGGCCTCATCCTGGCTTCCAGGGCCAGGGCAGAGCCGGGTGGAGCTCAGCATGAGGGCGCAGTCACAGAAGTCACAGCATCATGGAATCATTTAGGTCGTAAAAAACCCTTAAGATCATCGAGTCCAACCATAGAGCTAACACTGCCCACTCCACCACTAACCCACGTGCCTCAGCACCACGTCTACCCGTCTTTTAAATACCACCAGGGATGATGACTCCACCACTTCCCTGGGCAGCCCGTTCCAATGCTCAATAACCCTTTGTGTGAAGAAATAGTTCCTAGTATCCATCCTAAATCTTCCCTGGTGCAACATGGGGCCGTTGCCTCTTGTGCCATTGCCTGTGCCTTGGGAGAAGAGACCGACCCCCCCCCCCGGCTACACCCTCCTTTCAGGGAGTTGTAGAGAGCAAGAAGGTCTCACCTCAGCCTCCTTTTCTCCAGGCTGAACATCCCCAGCTCCCTCAGCTGCTCCTCACAAGACTCGTGCTCCAGACCCCTCACCAGCTCCATTGCCCTTCTCTGGACACGCTCCAGCCCCTCAACGTCTGTCCTGTCGTGAGGGGCCCAAAACTGGACACAGCCCAGAGGATGAGGATTGAGGATGATGGAGGATGAGGATGAGGAGCCCAGAGGCAGAGGATTCCCTAACTTCTCTGGAGTTAGGATGGAGATGCGAATGCCCATCTTTACCGAGATCTGGGGAACCAGACTCTTCCCTCTAGCTAGAGAAGCTAGAGATTGACGGGGACCGGAGGAATCTTCCCCCACAGAACCTCTGGTTCAAATTAAGCTGGGGAAGATGAAACAGAGGCAGAATGCTCGGTTGATCCAGGAGCTGCCTCTTCAGTTCTAAATACAAAGAGCTATGAATGAGGTTATGACACTGGAAGGAAGAGTTATTGGTGCGAGAGGGAAGCCAGAAACCAGACCTTTCTTTAAACCTTTAACATTCAAGAGTGGAAAGCAAGGGGTGACACATCAGCTTTTGGACTTGCCAGGGGCACCGAAGCCCTTGATTGATCGGGACTTGTTAGAAAATTAGAAGCTGAAAGAAGATTTAAAAACGGTACAGTCAACTCTTGGGATCCCCCTGTCACTCCAGAAATACAAACGGGTTCTGTAATTGTTCGGGGGTGAAGCCCCAAACCGTTGGAGGTGAAAAGCTCTCTAGGTACCTGTCCGTATTCTCCCACGTCCCGTGCCACCCATGACTCTCCAGTCTCGGGACAGATCTCTGGGTGGGAGTCTTAAATAGTTGCTTAACCCTAAACAAGAACTGAAACACATTGAGGAGACCTAGCAATAGGACCAAGCTGGTTTGCATGTCCCAAGAGTATTCAAAATTCTCAAAAACTGGCATAGCTGGACCAAAATAGAAAAGGGAGGTGAAAGAGCTGGGGAAAGGAACACCACCAGCCCCCGCTTCCCCCATAGACTGAGTGTGATTATTAATAAATTCTGAGAGATGGTGTCCGAGGTCACAGCAGGACAGCGGTGCTGCATAAATGGCCCAACGTAACCATCTGAACAGTGATGCTATCATATCATAAGTTGATATCACACAGGACGGCAAAATTATGATGCTGATCCCTCTCCCAGAGGTGATAAACATCATCACGGGGAGTACATAGAGCATGTCAGAATTTACATAACACGGCCGTGGGAACAAACGAAGCAACATTGTGACCAGTACTATTGACTAATATCATAAATGCATATAACACATACATTTTAACACGCTCTGGTCAGATCTGTCGTTCTCTCAACCTTCCGAGTGCCCCACGTTGGGCGCCAAAAAGGACTGTCGTGGTTTGGCCTCAGACGGCAACAAAGAACCACGTGGCAGCCACGCTCTCGGCCCCCCCACGGCCATGAGGGGAGAATTGGAAGGGAAAAAAGGAAACTGGTGGGTTGGCACAAAGGCAGTTTAACAGAACAGCAAAGGGAACAAGACAATGTGCAGAAGATCCCGTTGCCAGAGGTCGAAGTTCACAAAGGAGACAGAGGAGTCCTGCAAAGGCTTTATTCGAATAAAGGGAGAGTCCCCTGGGGCATATCCCTGTGGGGTCTCTCCATTTGCCGGAGGACGCAGCCTCCCTTTTATCCTAATTCCCCGGCCGCACGTAACCCTCTTCCTTTCCCCATTGGCTGAGGTACTTGGAAGGTACAGACTTCTCGATCCGCCTATTACATCAAAGTTTAACTTTTGCCGTTTTTAATTGTCCAACTTTTGCAGTTTCACTTATTTCCCCTAGTTTTCAGTTATCTCACTCCTGCAGCTTCAATTAACTCTCCTCTTCTTTTGGTTGTCTCACTCCTGCCATTTCCGTTAACTTCCCTGTTTGTGGAGACACTCTTATCCCTATTTTCTTATCAGCCCCTCCTCTGTTTATTTCACTATTTGTCTTTACAACCTTTAGTCACCGTTCATTGGACCTTTTCTTCTTGTCTTCTTTTTGGTTTTGGAGCTATTTGCAGAGCCATCATCTTCGGTCCCCTTGTAGCTAATTCTGGGTCACTGGGCACAGCTACGACTTGCATTCTTCTGACTCCATGCTGAATGAGCTGCATGAAACAAGGTGTCCTACATGGTACAAAAATCAGAGCTGCTACCGCACAAAGGGAGAAAACCACCATGCGTTTAACCCATGGTCCACCAGGCAACCACGAGAACATGTCTAATTCCCATCCTTTCCCGGTTTGAATTGGCACGTGAGCTAGTTTTCTCATTCCTTTTCTTATCTGTTTTACTACCACCCCGTGATCATGGATTTGTAAACAGGAGCTGGGTTCCTTAAGTTTTCCACCAACTCCCCCTTCTTCTGCTAGCAAATAATCTAGGACCCTTGGGTGTTGGAAAATTGCATTCCTCATCTGAGCAGATTGGTCTGCAAGAAAGTCAAGAGCCTCAGCGCTCTGGTTAGGTAAAATTGCAAAAACCGGCTTGTAATCTAACTATCCTATTTAAATTATAAATGGGGTCTCTTGCTCCAGAAATCACCTGGTGGGGATTCCGTGCTGCTGGTCCAGAATACCGTATAATTCGTTCAGGTTCATCTGATGTATAATTCATCTTTTCCCCTTGATTGGGAACCCCCTTTAGTTAGGGATTTATCAGTTGCTCGTCGTTCTCTTATCAGATCATCCTATCCATTAACCCCTAACTCGTTTCCTTGAACTTGTGGTAATAAGGAAAATAACGGTCTCATATATCCTATAGAACGTATCCCTGAGCGCTTTGGAGGTAACCTTTGGTAGGCGTGTTGCCCACAAATCCAGTAATGGCCCTTCAAAGCCCAAGCCCCGTTAGCGAATGGGCCTTCCCATGTTTCATTATCCTGTGGTATTTCACAGTATAGAGTATCTTTTGATCCCAGGGGTCCTCCTGCTATATCCCGGGGCTGCTGCTTGTGGACGGGGGTTGTTCAGTGACCTCCTGGCTGTTCCTCCCTTCCCAAGGTGTGAGGATCTGGCCAAAGGGAACGTCCTCTTGCGGGGGCACCTCGAGAAAGCGAGTGAGGTGACTTCAGCCCTTAAAGGAGATGTTGGAAAACTGAGGGCGGATTGGATGAGGGCGCAGGGGGAGCTGGAAGCGAAGGAGAGAGAATGGCACCGGGAAGGTGTGTGGAATAATTCCTAAAATAAAAATTTTATTAAAAATATAGCATTGTTCACACATTAAGGAAAGGTATAAAATGGAAGCGTTTCCAGGGTAGAATACAGCAGATACGGGAACGAGGTGATCCTATGGAACTGATAAGCTGCATATTTGCTACCCTGAGCCAACAGTCTGTCAGATTTTGACAAAATGCTGTCCTTTGTGCGAACTTTGCTCATTATAATGTCATTATAATACCAAAACACACCTCCAGCCCGAAGGCTACCCGCCTCCAAGGTGCAACCACTCGTCCTTGAGTCTGCGCCCTGAATTTTTCGTAAACTATACCTTTAAAAGCGAGGCGAGAGAATTTTACACCAAGCCTAATAAAGGTATTTATGACTAGAGTCATAGTCTCTATGAGTCATGACTCAAACTCCACCTTGAAGGTAAAACATAGTATAAAACTAGCCCAAGAAAGGGGGGATGCTAGGGAAGACCCCATCGTGAAGAGGTCAGGGAGGACCCCGTCATGGACTGCCTTTGACTTGCGGGACCAGTCGAGGGGCTGAGCCTTTCTTCCCCCCCATAGGGAGGCCTTTGGGTAAGACTTAGACTATACCGAGTGCTTCCTCGGGAAACTTAGAAATCTCTCTAGAGGGTTATTTTTGTTACATTTATAGCCAGGCTGTATTGTTTGGAACTTTGTCGCACGCTTTGTACCATGAACAAACCATATTTTACTTGCACGTGCTTTGCAGACAGTGTATTTATCACCGGCAAACCATAAGAACCTTTGTATCTGTTGCTGAAATAAACTGCACTGCTTAAGTAGCTAGCCGTTTCGGTTTCCCATTGAACGCCACCAAACATTAGAGTGCGGCCGTGCTAGTTCATGAGCACGACTAGACTGAAGGTGCAGTCCACTATGACTGTATCTGGACTCGTGACAGTTAAATATATTAAACACGACTGGACTGATAGTGGTGAATTGGGCATCCCTCAGGATTTAAACCTAGCCGCACCTAGCCTCCCACCTCGGTGAGGAGTGTTAGAACGCAAGGAGGTTTATTTTCTGCCAAAACTATTTTGCCTATTAACGCAACAGACGTGAGGTGAGGAGGGGCTGCGGGAATGTCAGAGGTGATGCCAGCGTGGCACGAGAATGTGTTTTATTTTTGGCCCAGAGACCTCCCTGTGAGAAGGTTGTGGCGGTTTTGAGGATGTACTGGTGTTGAGGGTGTGTTGGCGTTGAGGGTGTGTTGGTGTTGAGGATGTGCTGGTGTTGGGGATGTGTTGGTGTTGAGGATGTGCTGGTGTTGGGGATGTGTTGGTGTTGAGGATGTGCTGGTGCTGAGGATGTGTTGGTGCTGGGGATGTGCTGGTGTTGGGGATGTGCTGGTGTTGGGGATGTGTTGGTGCTGAGGAGCAGACAGGGCTGGGAGATGGAGGGGTGGTGGTGATGGAAGCAAATGGTGGTGATGGAAGAGTCCCCCCTGCTGTGGCCGTGCTGCTCGGTCCTAAAGGCCAGTGCTGCTGCTGCTGGTAGTTCTCTCTGGTAGTTGTTCAATCTCCGTCTGGAGCCGTGAGAGCAGAGAGGTCTGTGTGTTTTCAGATTGCGAGCAGCCAAGGGAAGACCAAGAGGGGCCTCCCTCACCGACAGCAAATGTGAGAGTGGCCTTGGAGGGGCTTGTCTTTGTCGTCCTCCCCCAAGACACCTGTGTGTGAGACACCTCTGCAAGGGGAGATGCTGAATGAGGGTCACTTGCTTTGCTGATGTCCCCTCCTGCAGGACAAGGGTGGGTGTTCCCTCCTGTGCAGTCGGGTGGCAGCTCTGCTGAGGCTGCTCCTGTGGTGGCTCTTCAGTCCCCAGTGCCCTGTTGGAGTAGTTCTTGAAGGAGACCTGGCCATGGTGGTGTGACCCTCTCCCAGCTGAAAGACTTGTGCAGTGACGGCGAAGGCTGAGCTGGCATTTCTTTTTCTCTTTGCATCTGTAGCTTTATGACAAGTTCAGAAGGGGTGAACGTGGCCGTCTGCTCGGCCTGTGGCGTCAGGTGGACACCTTCTGCCGCCGTTTCGGGGAAATGAAGACTGCCACGCACCGGTGAGTAGAAGCTGAGGCCAGATGTCTGCAGAAAAAATGTGGCTTCCCTTCAGATCTCTCTGGGGTTCCTTTCTCTCTGCAAACAGAAGTAGCACAGCCTCCGGTGTCAGGAGGCAATTTCAAAGTCTGGGTTACCGTCAGCCATTGATCTTATTGGATTATAAGCCTTCCTTAATGCCGCGAGTGTGCCTGACCTACTGTTTAATTCTCCTCCTCTGTGATTTGTTGGTACAACATTTTCGGTTTATTCTCACACCACCTTCCTGAAATGTTTGTTCTGTAGATATTGTCGTCAGCCTCTGAGCAGCCACTTGCCGGGGTGTTCCTTGCAAGCCTGAGTGCAGAAGGCCTTGGGGGCAAGAAGGGCCATTTTGCAGCATGAAGCATCTTAACCTGAATCATCCTGTGATCCTGTGATTATTGGATGGGAAATTCATAGCCGTCTCCCCAAAGAGCTTGCAGGCTCTTTGATCCATTCCCCGCTGAAGGCAAAAGTGATTGTGGGAATAGTCATCTGGACTTTCAACGTCTGTCTGACCCCCAGAAGAACTTTGGCCAGGCTGGTATCCAGCGTAGGAAAGAGGAGAGAGAGAACCAGGAGGCAGGAAGCTGTTAATTTGTGAGCACCTGAATGTTTTGGAAAGGTTCTGTGATTTCTGGAAGCTTGTTTTACTTTCTCAGTGCTGAATGTTTCCCCTCCATCAAGGACAAAGAGTGATGCAGGTCTGGTCAGGAAATGCCAGCGTTCTTGAGGTGTAAATAGAAAGGGGTTGGAAATCATCCCAACTGCCGTTTCTGGGACATAGGATGTGCTCTTGGGTTTGGAAACGAGAATGTTTTTATGTTCAAACCTTGTTTGTCTCTCCCCTTCGCAGAGACTGAAGGACTCAGAGGCACTTGGAGAAAAACATTCCTCATTACAGCGTGAGTTGGTGGTCGTGAGGGAGACACTGGAGCAATCGCACCTTCAGAGGGATCTGCTGAAGCAAAAGAGAGATGAGCTTACCATGGCCCTGGTGAAGGTATGGTCACCTTGTGATAGCAAGGCCACCACAGATGCTGTTTCTGGCAGCAGCAGACAGGGACAATCATAGACGCATAGAATCATGGAGGTTGGGAGGGACCTTTCGAGTCCTCGAGTCCAACCGCTAACCTCACACCGCCAAATCCTCCACTGACCCCTGTCCCTCAGCTCCACCTCTGCCCGTCTTTTCACTACCGTGTTGCTCCTCTTCTGTTCTCCCACTGTTGTTTAAGTACAATGTTGGTCTCCTTCTTGGGAAATGGTGGTGAGAGCAGGCAGGTCTTTGGGGCAGTCTGTCCTCACGTGCTGATTGGGAGCGCTGAACTGGGAGTATGTCAGAGACACGCAGGGGATGGGGAGTTGCTGCTCTCTTCTTGACTGTAAACCTGACTGTATTTTATTTCCTCTGTGCTTCCGTGGCGGTGGCTGGAGCAAGAGAATGGAGCTCTGTCGGGTAAAGTGGAGGAGATGGAGAGAGCAAAGGTCTCTGCCCAGGAGAAGCTGCGCTTGTGTAGAAGAACAGATGGAGAGCTCTGCGCAGAGAAAGCCCCCCTGGAGCAGCTGCTGAAGGAAGCAGAGGAGCAAGAAGAGGGGCTGCGGGCAGCGCTGAGGATCCGGGCAGAGGAGAAGGAAGAAAGCCAAGAGAAACTCATCCAGGTGGGACCAAAATGCTGGTGCTTCTGGGTGGGCGTTTGGCTGCTTGTCTGGGTGAAGCTGTGCCTGTGTTGGCCTCCTTTTTGGCATATTTACTTTGGAGGGCCAGAGAGTGGTGTCATCAGAACCAGGGGCTTGTTGTCCTCCTGGAAGATACAGCCTCCATTGTCCATCCATTGTTTTTCTTGCTGGCACAGACGGTGTGGGCGCAGCTCCCCGTGTGCCAGGGATCAGAGAGCAGCAATTTCAGATGCGGTTATTGCCATCACATTGGGCTGGGCTCTCTGTGCTCTGCCAGGTGACAAGGGAAGCCCGGCCATTCCCTCCGAGGGGCCCACGTTGCTATTTGAAATGGCAGAAACGGGCTTTCTGTGTACGAGAACCTGGAATCCAGCCTGTTTGAGGCTCAGCAGCACTTATCTCAGGGAAGGTGGTAGAAAACCAGCCCGGTGGTTCTGACTGTACTGACCTTAAACCCTTTGAATTTCAGCGTAGGAGGGATCTTAACACGCCTTCGCTTAGAAGCAGAAGCCCCTCCAGACAAACAAGGTCTGAATGTAAAAACATTCTCGTTTCCAAACCCAAGAGCACATCCTATGGCCCAGAAAGGGCAGTTGGGATGATTTCCACAAAGCAGCACAAAGAAGAGGAGCATTCAACAGTAGGTCAGGCACACTCACGGCATTAAGGAAGGCTTATAATGCAATAAGATAAATGGCTGTGACGTTTGCTGTGGGTGAGGGAGGCCCCTCTTGGTCTTCCCTTGGCTGCTCGCAATCTGAAAACACACAGACCTCTCTGCTCTCACGGCTCCAGGCGGAGATTGAAGAACTACCAGAGAGACAAGCGCTCCTGTGTCACTGCCCGACAGCGCCCAGCAGCAGCAGCACTGGCCTTTAGGACCGAGCAGCATGGCCACAGCAGGGGGGCCTCTTCCATCACCACCATTTGCTGACACCCCTCCTGACCCATTTGCTGACACTGGGTGCTGACACCCAGTCCCGTCTTCTGCTCCTCAACACCAGCACATCCTCATCAGAGCCACAACCTTCTCACAGCGAGGTGTCTGGGCCAGAAATAAAACGCATTCTCAGGCCACGCTGGCATCACCTCGGACATTCCCGCAGCCCCTCTTCACCTCACGTTCCCGGTGCCATTCTCTCTCCTTCGCTTCCAGCTCCTCCTGCGCCCTCATCCAATCCACCCTCAGTTTTCCAACATCTCCTTTAAGGGCTGAAGTCACCTCACTCGCTTTCTCGAGGTGCTCCCGCAGGAGAGCATTCCCTTTGGCCAGATCCTCACACCTTGGGAAGGGAGGAACAGCCAGGAGGTCACTGAACAACCCCCGTCCACAAGCAGCAGCCCCGGGATTTCCCGGCTCCCCCAACACTGACGTTGGTGTCAAACTGAGAGGCAGGAGAAGCGCTTTCTCGCATGAACTGAGATCTCTCAGGGCTGGCAAACTCATGTGCTTCTCCTTTAGCCTTCCGTGTCCTTCTACAGCTTTGCTTTCCCTTCCTCTTCAACTCGGACCGTGCCCACAGGTAACGGCTGCCTCCCCTTCGTGCTGCCTCATCACTGGATGCATCCCCTTTCTCTGGCCTTGTCCCCACTCCCTCACCTACTGCTCCAGGGCATGACTTAGGCTGGGAAGGGACCCTTGGAGCTCAGCCGGAGGAACCCCCTGCTCAAAACAGAGCCATGCAGCACACACCCCTATTACTGCCCCACACAACAGGTTGTGGACCTTTCTCCTTCCAAAAGAGCTTGCCCCACCGCTTCCCTTGGGGACACTGGGGAGCACTGACAGCTTTTCCCTGCCTTCCAGGAGCAGCCAGGACACCCACTAGGAGGGAACGCTTCTTCCTTCTGCCTTTGCTGCTCCTCTTCCACCTGAGGCAGGGCTTTCTCCAGGCTGTGGTCTTCTGTGGCTTCCCGCCTGCCTGGGGAGGGATCCCTGAAGAAGAAAGGGAATGTTTAGTCCACTTCTTGTGTTCCCTTCACTGCTGTTCGCATCCATCGCTTTCCCCTCCCTTCCTTGGGCATCTCAGGAGCTGAGATGCCTCAGCTGAGGTGAGGCATCTCAGGTGGCTTCTTCCAGGCATAACAGTCTGGTCACTACAGAGAGGAAGGGAGGGGAAGCTGTCGCTCACCGCCAGCAGCTCTCCTCAGTCTCCCACTCTTGCACTCTCACAGCTGGGTATCCTCAGCTCATGACGGCCAGTGCTCGCTGCCACCCGAACCCCGGGAATGGTGCGGGACATCAGGTGCAGGAGCCCAGGAGTTGCAGGGGTTCAGCCGGTGACAGGAAATGGGCACCTACAAGGACAGAGTCAGAAAGCCCTGATGAAAGCCCAAGGGCAGGAAGAGGCAGGACTTGCTTCCCCTTTCTGTGGGAAACACCCTTGACAGGGAGCTGTTTCTAGCCCAGAAGAGAGAGCTGTTGCGGGCATGGAGCAGGGGATGGCTCTGGCACCTTCTCCCCGTGGGAAGTGCCCTCAGAGACTGTGCGTGTGGGGAGATGCACGGTGGCCCTGTGCCACGCAGCAGGGCTCCATCGGGAGCCCCTGGGGAGCTGCCATGGAGTTCTTTCCCGACCCTGCGCAGCACCATCCCTCGCCCTCCCTTGCCAGCGGACTTGCACTGCCTTGGAGCAGTTCTCAGAGTTGGGAAAGATGGGCAGCAGCAGAGCCTGGGACACACCTGGGCTTCTGCACCTTCTGGACCTTGCCGCTTTGTTGCAGTGCCCGTCTTTTCTCTCTCTTCCTTCCTGTCTCTTCTCTTCCCTCTCCCCTGAGCAGGCCTCTTCTCTCTTTCTTTTTCTTGGGTTTTCAGTTTCCTGGAGGGAGCCTGCAAACCTTTCCATCCCACAGCGTGGTTAGATAGCTCTAGCCGGGATCAGCTGGGTGAACCAGTTCTTGATTGAACCCAAGCTGACTCCTTTTACCTTCTTTCCTCTGAAAGGCTCCTTTGTTCTTGGGCGCATCCCAGGGAGTCTTGCGTGGTCTCTGGGGCGGTTGGAGGCAAAGCGGCGGGTGCCTAAACCAGAAATGTTGGCGTTAGCAGGTGACAAGGGACGTCCTGGAGGAGTAAGCCACTGCTGGGCGAATCGCTCGCTAGAGAAGATCCCTGGTCTGGTTTGCATTAGCCCTTTCTCCCAGGGGCCTCCCGGGGGAACATAGTGTTCACAGCGGGGTGTGACACTCAGTTCATTTGGGGGGCCGTTCAGCAGGGAGCCTGCGGTCCCCCTCCAGGCAAGAAGAGCCTTGCCCGCTTCATTCTGCTGCAGTTTCTTCACCCTCCTGAGACAGAGCTCTGCGCATGTCCCTTTGGTGCAACAGCACCTTCTGTGGTGGCTTTGCTTCTGGAAGCTGTCCTTCTGTAGGTCTTTTGTAGGCCTGTCCTTTGGCTGAGGACGTGCCTAACGCATTGGAGAAAGACCCCTTCCAGTTTTACTTACAAGGCACCATTCCAAGGGGGATGAACAAGCCCCACCCAAAGGCACAAGAGCTGAAATACCAGGAAGAGGCAGAGCAGCTACTTGGACTCCTCAGGAACTCCTCCTCCAGGAGACGCCTTGTCCCAGAGTTTGTGGACCTGCCCTACCTCTGCCGTTGGCGATCCTTCCACCGTATCTACCCCTGCTGCTTTCTGGAGGACGAGCAGAGAGGGTGGTGCATCCAGGAAGGCTTTTGCTTCGTGCTCCACGTCTGCCTCGCCTGCGTGGTCCCGTTGCTCTTCCAAAGGCAGCTCTGGGAAGCAAAAGCACGTGCAGCAAAGTGACTTGTTGGAAGTGGACAACAGCTAAAGCCAAAGCCACCCAAAGCCCTAGACCAGCTTTCCGCTCAGGCTGTGACAACGCTCAGTCCCTCCTCCTACCTGTGGCTGTGTGCGTGGGTGCTGGCGACTCCTCAGCTGAAGGACTGGAAGGGCCGGCCATCTCTTCCCCAAAGATTTCACAGGGCTTTTCCATGGGGAACTCCACCAGCACCTTCAGCTGCACACATCACAGCCTCGGTTGCAGGGCAGGTGGCTGAAAAGGTGGCAAGCAGCCTTTCCCACTCCTCACTCCTCACCCTTGCCTCCACGCAGAAGGCTGTGGCTGTGGGGCTGCTCTTCCAGGCAGCCACCCCCCCCCCCAGCCCAGCCCTCCCCACCAGCATTTGCTCAATAGAGAGGAAGGAGGCAGCCAGGCACCTCTCAACCGCCAAGCTCTGCTGGGCCGGGAAGGCTGCAGCCGGCTGCTCCATCCAGCGTACCTTCCCAGTGCCCTCCAGCGGGACCTCCAGCGGGAGCAGGTCCTCCTTGGGTGGGCTCAGCAGGTTTGGCCCAAGGCAGATGGCCAGGTTGCTGCAGCTCATCCTGCTGGTGCAGGCGTTGTGGCCGATGTGCTGCAGGACGGGGAGTAGCCGCTTCAGGAGGAGGACATGTGCTGCTGGCAAGTTCTCGGCCACCCTGAGGGAACAGGAGCACAAGGTGAAGAAAGCAGACGTTGCCCACAGCCATGGCCAAAGCTTGCCCAAGGCAGGTGGGAGGCAGCGGCTGTGTTGCGCAGCTTTCCAGGTGCTCTCAGCCAGCGCTCAGGGCTCCTGCTCAACAGGCAGGCTGCTGCCCACACTTACGCTTTCAGCTCTCCCACGTCGGCCTGCTTGCTCCTCCTCTCCATGGCTGGCATCCAGTCCTCATAGAGGTCGATGACGAGGAGCTTGGTGGGGATGCTTTGGAGGAAGCTGTGCAATGCCAAGGGCTGACCCTTTCTCCTGGCTTTTTGATTGTGTTTTTAGTGGTTTTTTATTGTATTTGATTGGTTTTTGTATTGTTTCTTGGCCAGTCTTGGCCAAATTTCTTTCTCTCGGAAGGGAACTCTTCTGATTCTCCAAAGGAAGAGCTGTCTCTGCATCTGGAATGTTTCTGGCATCTGCTGTCTTTGATGATCTGTTGCTGTTCTCTGCGCAGGGCCAGGGTGGGTCTGGCTTTTTTCCCCCACCCATGCGTTAGCTGAGGCGAGGTCTGGCTGAGGACAGCCCCCTGCCACTGGCTTTCTCATCCTCAGCCTGAAACAATGCCAACTCCAGGCCCCAATAACCTGGGTGGCGCTCCAGGGGAGTCCAACAGGCTGTGGCGATCTGCAGTGGTTTCCAGCGGTCTCCGGCGGTCTCTGGTGTTCTGCGATGGTCTCCGGTGTTCTCCGACGGTCTCCAGCGGTGTCCGGCGGTCTCCGATGGTCCCCAGCATTCTCTTGCGGTGTCCGGTGGTCTCCATTGATGAGACCGCCGGACACCGCTGGAGACCATCGGAGGCCACCGGTGGCTGGCAGTCTGCGGTGGTCTTCGATGGACTCTGGCGGTTTCCAGCGGACTCCGACGGTCTCCAGTGTGAGACCACCGGAGGCCGCAGGACACCGCCAGTGTCTGATCCTCTCCGGTGGTCTCCCATGGTGTCCTGTGGTCTCCGCCGGTCTCTGGTGGTCTCCGACGCTCTCCAGCAGTCTCAGCCGTCTCCAAGGGACTCCTCCTGGTCCTATGGGGCTGCCGGCCCGAAGATGGCAGCCCCTCTCCTCGCCTCTTCCCCGCGGCTCTGAAAGAGAAATCACAGAATCGTTTACGTTGGAAAAGAAATGGAAGCTCATGGAGTCTAGCTGTTAGCCTGGCACTGCCAAGTCCGCAGCTCAACCACGTTCCTAAGGCCCACATCTACAGGTCTTTGAAATCCCTCCCGGGAGGGTGCCTCAAGCCCTTCCCTGGGCAGCCTGTTCCAATGCTTGTCAAGCCCTTCAGGGAAGAACTCTTTCCCAGTCTCCCCTCTCAACCTCCCCTTGTCCTGTCCCTCGTGCCTTGGGAGAAGAGAGCGACAGCCCCCTGGCTCCAGCCTCCTCTCGGGGAGTTGTCGGGAGCGGTAAGGTCTGGTGCTGGTGCTGTGGGGCTGCCGGGCAGAAGAGGGCAGCCCCTCTCCTCTCCTCTCCTCTTGCCCAGGCCTGAGGGCAGAGGAGATAGCCCCCCTTGCTGAGGGGCGGGGGTGTGGGGAGGGAAAGCAGGGCTCCTCGGCGGCTTGACAGCCGGCTGATGTTCCTGCTGAGCCTGCCGCATGGCGGTGTGGATGGCCCACTTACGGTTAGCGTCGGCCGCGGGGCCGGCGCCGCTTGCTGGACCATGGCTTTGCGGAGGGTCCCTTTGAGCCGGCGGGGGTCCTGCGGCGCTTTGGGCCCGCTGCTGCTGGAGGCAGCCTGGCCACGGTGGAGGTGTGCCCCGTCAGGCCTGCGGGAGAGGGATCCACCTCCATTGGCTCCTCTGCCGGTGGGTCGACCTCCATGGGCTCTCCCTCGTCCCTCTTGGCGGGTGGGTCGACCTCCATGGGCTCTTCCTTCTCCCTCTTCAGGGGTGGGTCGACCTCCATGGGCTCAACTCCTTGGCCATCGCTGCTGCTGCCGCTGCTGCTGGCCGCAGCCCACTTGCGTTTCTCTCGGTGCTTGGGCATCCTCCGGGCTTCCGAGGAGCCCCTTCTGGCTGGGCCCACTCAATGTGGGCGCTCGTCCCACCCAATGTGGGCACTGGCCTCCCTTTGCCGCCTCCTCCTCTACCAAGCAGGCTTGGTGCAGGAATCTCTGGCTGCTGAGCGAGCTGTGGGTCAGCCACAGGGGTGCCAGTTGGCCAACGGCCGGCCGGTGACGTCACCAACGGACCTTTCTGTGTCTGGGAGGGTGGCCCATGAGGCCCTGCAGGCCCCATGCCGGGCGGCCCTTTGGCTTGCCAGAGAGCAAGGCAGCCCCTGGGGCAGCGGGACTGCCCTCCAGCTCCCCTCCTGTGCCCAGAGGATGCCCAGAAGCTCTGAAGTGGCGGCATCAGACCAGCTGGCGTGTCCCCTCGGAGTTCTGCCTGCGTCCTCTGGCTTTGCTCTGCCTCTTCCTGAGCGCTTGTGCCTCAGGTTTTTCTGCCATTTGCACTCTGTCCCTTTGCAAAAGGGCAGAGCGTGGTTGTGGAATTGCAGTCCAGGTCTAGAGGTGTGGCCTGGAAAGCCCAGTGCCTTTTTTCCCCCATTGCAGTGTCCAGAAGTTGCTGCTTGAAAGCTGAAATCCTCTTCTTCATCGGCCGTAAAGCGTTCCTTCTTCACCAGTCACACCTGGAGACAGAAACATCACCCGTTTCTCCAGGTGATTCCCAAAGCTTGTGCTGGGGAAAGTGTTTGGGTGGAAACTGCACTGAAAAACCTTTCACTCTCGCTCAGACAAATGTAGAGAAATTCCCCTTGAATACCTTTCAGATGACAGCGATTCTACTTCCTTGAAGCTGAAAAACTAGGAAGGTTTTTCCTGATTGGTACGAATGTAACTGGGTCCCAATTTCCCCCAATAATGATGGATACAAGCTTTAGATTGGTGTGGGAGGAAGCACTTGTTTCTAGATGCCTCTGCTTAATAGCAAACTGGTTTTGCAACCCTTAACATCATGCAAACATTAAACTGGCTGCAAAAAAATTGGAGCTGGAGCTGTCTCTTTCCTTCCAGTATCTTCATGGGGTCACCTGTTAATGTGCCTGTAGCATTTTAAAGGCGAAACTGCCAGGCAAATGCTCCTTTTCAGATGTTTTCCTGCAACGGGAAGTGGTAGCCCCTCCACAGGTCAAGGTGTGACATGCTCACTTTTGAACTCCCTATCTCAATCCCTCTTCCCCTCAGCATCATTACCGAGAGTGTTATTTCCTCAGTTGGTGTCCGTCTGGAGAAGAAAAGTGTCCTTTTTGAGCGCAGGCCCATGACACAAAGATGCTGAACGTTTGTGCCTAGGGATTTAGTTTGTTCATGAACAAAGGGAGAGGATTGCTGTGTCTGTTGCTCTGCGTGTCTTTATTGCTTATGTCCTTATCACTTGTTGCTAGTCGTGCTCACAAAACAAGCAAAAAGGGCAATTGAGGGTTGTTTAATTTGTGCTAAGGTCAATTTACAAGGGAAGGTGCTAGAGGAGGGCGACCTTGGGCCCATTCCAACGATGTCAGGTGGATTTTACTGAAATGCCCTGAACAGGAAGATTTCTTCCTTTCCCTGAACAGGATCTTTTGGTAATAGTATGCCAGCTAACCGGGTGGCCAGAAGCATTTCCAGTTGCTTCAGCAACTACGGGATCAGTTATTAAAGTGCTTTTAGGACAAATAATTCCTAGATAGGGAGTAATAGAGGCAATAGACTCACATAGAGGAACACATTTTACTGGAAAAATTCTTCAAGGGGTTGTGGTGGCCTTAGGAATACAATGAGATTTCCGTACTCTGTGGAAGCCCCAGAGTTCAGGGAAAGTAGAGAAGATGAATGGGGGAATTAAGCAGCATCTTTTGAAATTATTTTTGGAAACCAAAATGCCATGGATATGTCTTCTACCATTAGCTTTAGCTAGCATAGGGGCCAAACCCAGAGGAGATACTCAACTATCCCCCTTTGAATGAATGTTTGGAATCCCTTACCCTGCTAACTCTCGACCTAGTGGGGAGGTAGAAATAAGTGACGTCTACTTGAAACAATATGTGGCCGGGATACTGTCTCTTGTGAAATCTCTTTGACAGGAAGCTCAGCTGGCACAGACACTGCCTTTGGACTTTGCTGTCTAGAGCATCCAACGGGGAGGTTGGGTCCTAATTAAAGAATGGAAAGAAGCACCACTGGTGGCAAAGTGGCAGAGACCGTACCAAGCGTTATTAACCGCGGAAACAGCAGTTAAGACGGCCAAACACGGGTGGACTCGTCATATTCGAACACGGGTGGACTCGTCATATTCGAGTCAAGACGTCCAAGGCCCTGGAAAACTGGACTTGGGAGCTAAAGGAAGAGGAGGGGAAACTGCAGTTAGCCTTCCGTAGAAAAAGACTCCATTAGTAGTATTTGATAAGTTAAAAATCAAGGGCAAGGCTGGATTGACCTCTGTCAATTGCCACAATAAGAAATTCTAAACTCCGTTACTGGCTGCAACCCAGTAGGCGTTGAGCAGTGGAAGCACATGCCATACCAGACCTTGATTTGAAAAAGTGAAAAATGGAAGTTTAGGGTGGGAGACTAGAACTAACTCTTACAAGGAGTGGGTCAGACCGGTAGCCATCAGGTAGACCTCGGGAGGAGTTCCGTGTGTTTACCCAAAGGATCTACGGTATAGATCCATAAGGAAAAGAGGCCCCTTATTTAACTTCCAGCAACTGGTGAGCAGACACTAACTGAATTGTTTCCGTATATTCACTTGCCACATCAAGTGTAGAAAGATGATAAGCTCAAGATGAAATTTTTAGTAATGATCATGTTTCTATACTATTGGCAAAATCGAAGTCTGGGATGGGAAAACCGATTTTTGACTCTAGGGGACGAGGTAGCCAAAGCTTTTAACCTCAGTAATTGCTGGGTCCGCGGAGGTCCAGGAGGAGCTGAAGATTGGCTGTGGGTAGCCCAGCCTGTCCAGCCTAAATGGTTGGTGAGTGACTTAAGTAGAGTGCATAATGGAACTGGGTTCTGGAAGGAAGACGGAGGTACATGGAAAATACAGTACCCAGGAAAAGGAAATTACTGTCTGAACAGAACCAAGCTGGGAGGGAAAAATGTAGGTAAAAGCGAATGTGAGTGGACATTGTCACCAGGAATGGGTTGTTACGATCCATATTGTAGACCTTATAATTGCTTTAGGTACCGAGGAAGATGGAACCAAACGCATGTTAAGCTTATAGGTGGCACCTGGGTAAAGTGCTCTTTCAAAGAACCTTGGCACAGTGGATGCACAGCAGTTGCGAGAGAAATTACGCAAAAAGGGGGATTTAGAGATTCTTTATTCCTGGCTTGTCAGTGGGACAATACCATTAACAAGAATCATGTAATAAGGGTTTATCAATGGGGCTGGCAAAACTCAAGTGGAACTAGGACCTATTTTAGAAAATTTTGGTCGGCTACAAATTGAACTAAGAATGGTAGGGGATGTAACTGTAAAGGGCACCCAGATGCGGGAGCCTTTGAATGTGATTATTGCGATTCCTATGGCGATTTCAGTATAGCAGGAGGACCCCTGGGATCAAAAGATACTCTATACTGTGAAATACCACAGGATAATGAAACATGGGAAGGCCCATTCCCTAACGGGGCTTGGGCTTTGAAGGGCCATTACTGGATTTGTGGGCAACACGCCTACCAAAGGTTACCTCCAAAGCGCTCAGGGATACGTTCTATAGGATATATGAGACCGTTATTTTCCTTATTACCACAAGTTCAAGGAAACGAGTTAGGGGTTAATGGATAGGATGATCTGATAAGAGAATGACGAGCAACTGATAAATCCCTAACTAAAGGGGGTTCCCAATCATGGGGAAAAGATGAATTATACATCAGATGAACCTGAACGAATTATACGGTATTCTGGACCAGCAGCACGGAATCCCCACCAGGTGATTTCTGGAGCAAGAGACCCCATTTATAATTTAAATAGGATAGTTAGATTACAAGCCGGTTTTTGCAATTTTACCTAACCAGAGCGCTGAGGCTCTTGACTTTCTCGCAGACCAATCTGCTCAGATGAGGAATGCAATTTTCCAACACCCAAGGGTCCTAGATTATTTGCTAGCAGAAGAAGGGGGAGTTGGTGGAAAACTAAAGGAACCCAGCTCTTGTTTACAAATCCATGATCAGGGGGCGGTAGTAAAACAGATAAGAAAAGGAATGAGAAAACTAGCTCACGTGCCAGTTCAAACCGGGAAAGGATGGGAATTAGACATGTTCTCGTGGTTGCCTGGTGGACCATGGGTTAAACGCATGGTGGTTTTCTCCCTTTGTGCGGTAGCAGCTCTGATTTTTGTACCATGTAGGATACCTTGTTTCATGCAGCTCATTCAGCATGGAGTCAGAAGAATGCAAGTCGTAGCTGTGCCCAGTGACCCAGAATTAGCTACAAGGGGACCGAAGATGATGGCTCTGCAAATAGCTCCAAAACCAAAAAGAAGACAAGAAGAAAAGGTCCAATGAACGGTGACTAAAGGTTGTAAAGACAAATAGTGAAATAAACAGAGGAGGGGCTGATAAGAAAATAGGGATAAGAGTGTCTCCACAAACAGGGAAGTTAACGGAAATGGCAGGAGTGAGACAACCAAAAGAAGAGGAGAGTTAATTGAAGCTGCAGGAGTGAGGTAACTGAAAACTAGGGGAAATAAGTGAAACTGCAAAAGTTGGGCAATTAAAAACGGCAAAAGTTAAACTTTGATGTAATAGGCGGATCGAGAAGTCTGTACCTTCCAAGTACCTCAGCCAATGGGGAAAGGAAGAGGGTTACGTGCGGCCGGGGAATTAGGATAAAAGGGAGGCTGCGTCCTCCGGCAAATGGAGAGACCCCACAGGGATATGCCCCAGGGGACTCTCCCTTTATTCGAATAAAGCCTTTGCAGGACTCCTCTGTCTCCTTTGTGAACTTCGACCTCTGGCAACGGGATCTTCTGCACATTGTCTTGTTCCCTTTGCTGTTCTGTTAAACTGCCTTTGTGCCAACCCACCAGTTTCCTTTTTTCCCTTCCAATTCTCCCCTCATGGCCGTGGGGGGGCCGAGAGCGTGGCTGCCACGTGGTTCTTTGTTGCCGTCTGAGGCCAAACCACGACAGTCCTTTTTGGCGCCCAACGTGGGGCACTCGGAAGGTTGAGAGAACGACAGATCTGACCAGAGCGTGTTAAAATGGATGTGTTATATGCATTTATGATATTAGTCAATAGTACTGGTCACAATGTTGCTTCGTTTGTTCCCACGGCCGTGTTATGTAAATTCTGACATGCTCTATGTACTCCCCGTGATGATGTTTATCACCTCTGGGAGAGGGATCAGCATCATAATTTTGCCGTCCTGTGTGATATCAACTTATGATATGATAGCATCACTGTTCAGATGGTTACGTTGGGCCATTTATGCAGCACCGCTGTCCTGCTGTGACCTCGGACACCGTCTCTCAGAATTTATTAATAATCACACTCAGTCTATGGGGGAAGCGGGTGCTGGTGGTGTTCCTTTCCCCAGCTCTTTCACCTCCCTTTTCTATTTTGGTCCAGCTATGCCAGTTTTTGAGAATTTTGAATACTCTTGGGACATGCAAACCAGCTTGGTCCTATTGCTAGGTCTCCTCAATGTGTTTCAGTTCTTGTTTAGGGTTAAGCAACTATTTAAGACTCCCACCCAGAGATCTGTCCCGAGACTGGAGAGTCATGGGTGGCACGGGACGTGGGAGAATACGGACAGGTACCTAGAGAGCTTTTCACCTCCAACGGTTTGGGGCTTCACCCCCGAACAATTACAGAACCCGTTTGTATTTCTGGAGTGACAGGGGGATCCCAAGAGTTGACTGTACCGTTTTTAAATCTTCTTTCAGCTTCTAATTTTCTAACAAGTCCCGATCAATCAAGGGCTTCGGTGCCCCTGGCAAGTCCAAAAGCTGATGTGTCACCCCTTGCTTTCCACTCTTGAATGTTAAAGGTTTAAAGAAAGGTCTGGTTTCTGGCTTCCCTCTCGCACCAATAACTCTTCCTTCCAGTGTCATAACCTCATTCATAGCTCTTTGTATTTAGAACTGAAGAGGCAGCTCCTGGATCAACCGAGCATTCTGCCTCTGTTTCATCTTCCCCAGCTTAATTTGAACCAGAGGTTCTGTGGGGGAAGATTCCTCCGGTCCCCGTCAATCTCTAGCTTCTCTAGCTAGAGGGAAGAGTCTGGTTCCCCAGATCTCGGTAAAGATGGGCATTCGCGTCTCCATCCTAACTCCAGAGAAGTTAGGGAATCCTCTGCCTCTGGGCTCCTCATCCTCCATCATCCTCAATCCTCATCCTCTGGGCTGTGTCCAGTTTTGGGCCCCTCACGACAGGACAGACGTTGAGGGGCTGGAGCGTGTCCAGAGAAGGGCAATGGAGCTGGTGAGGGGTCTGGAGCACGAGTCTTGTGAGGAGCAGCTGAGGGAGCTGGGGATGTTCAGCCTGGAGAAAAGGAGGCTGAGGCGAGACCTTCTCGCTCTCTACAACTCCCTGAAAGGAGGGTGTAGCCGGGGGGGGGGGTCGGTCTCTTCTCCCAAGGCACAGGCAATGGCACAAGAGGCAACGGCCCCATGTTGCACCAGGGAAGATTTAGGAAGGATACTAGGAACTATTTCTTCACACAAAGGGTTATTGAGCATTGGAACGGGCTGCCCAGGGAAGTGGTGGAGTCATCATCCCTGGTGGTATTTAAAAGACGGGTAGACGTGGTGCTGAGGCACGTGGGTTAGTGGTGGAGTGGGCAGTGTTAGCTCTATGGTTGGACTCGATGATCTTAAGGGTTTTTTACGACCTAAATGATTCCATGATGCTGTGACTTCTGTGACTGCGCCCTCATGCTGAGCTCCACCCGGCTCTGCCCTGGCCCTGGAAGCCAGGATGAGGCCCAGGGGACAGGGGAGAGGCAAAAAGGTGAGGGGCCATGAGGAGACCACACTCCCGGGTCAAGAGGGTGTCCCCACACAGACAGCAGTGACCCTGAGCTCTCAGCAACAGTTGTCCCATGGGACTGAGTTACGGGCTTTGTCCATCCCGCTCTCTTTAACAAGGATGACGCGTGACAGCCATTTTCCCCAGGAAGCCAAGGCCTGGGCCTTCCATCACCCCTGGACAGCCTGTGCCCTGACACACCGATAGAATGCTGGAGGTGGCCATGTCACAAAGGGTTGCTGGGGAGGAACGGGCGGTGATCTGTCACAGCCTGGAGCCGAGCAGACCGGTGAGCAGCCAGACAGCCAGAGATTCTCTACCTTCTAAACGTACGCGGACACTAAGGTAAGGATTCAAGAGGGTGGCAGAGACCTTGACAGGGGTTCTCCGTGGTGAGGCACGGTGGATGCCCCATTGCTTTTATCCTCTCTCATAAACCACAGGCCCCTAAAAGCAGAGGAACAGACGATGGCACACAGCCACGCTCAGCCAGAGAGCAAGAGATTCTCTACCTTCTACAAGGACACAGACAAAAGTTAAGCATTCACGAGTCTGGCACAGATCTGGGCACAAGTTGTCCATTTTACTCATGCTCTCTGCTACCTTTCTTTGTTCATAATCTTCTGCCTTTTAATGCAGCAGGCCCAGAAACAAGACGGACAAGACCATGAGGAACTCCCATCCTCAACCACGTGGACAGTCTCTACCTTCTACAAAGACACAGACAAAAGATAAGGATTCAGGAGTCTGGCACAGACCTCGCAGGGCTTGTCCGTGCTGAGTGAGGATGGCTGACCTCTTGTTTGTTATCCTGTCTCCTTACAAGAGCAGGCCCAGAAAGTGACAGGACCAGACCATGAGGAGCTCCCATCCTCAGCCACACACAGATTCTCTACCTTTTAAAGGACACGGACACAAAGTTAAGGATTCAGTAGGGTGGCAGAGACCTGGGCAGCGGTGTCCACTCTTCTTGATGGTCTCTAATGACGTTTTTCTTGACATTTTCCTGCCTTTTACAGCTGCAGGGAGAGATGCGAACCAGAGCAGAGCATGATGAACTCCCATCCTCAAACACACACAGATCCTCTACCTTCTACAAGGACACGGACACAAAGTTAAGGATTCAAGAGGGTGGCAGAGACCTGGGCACAGATGTCAATGGCCACTGAGGGTCTCTGCTGCCTTAGTTTGCTCATATTCTCCTGCTTGCTATGGCAGAAGGCCAGACAGGGAAAGGACAAGACCATGGGGCACTCTCATCTTCAGGAACAGCGAGAGACATTCTCTACCTTCTACGAGGACACAGACAAAAGTTAAGCATTCACGAGTCTGGCACAGACCTGGGCAGAAGTTGTCCATTTTATTCATGGTCTCTGCTACCTTTCTTTGTTCATAATCTTCTGCCTTTTAATGCAGCAGGCCCAGAAACAAGAAGGACAAGACCATGAGGAACTCCCATCCTCAACCACACGGACATTCTCTACCTTCTACAAGGATAGAGACAAAAGTTAAGGATTCAGGAGTCTGGCAGTGACCTTGGCAGCAGTGTCCACTCTTGTTGATGGTCTCTAATACCTTTTTTCTTGACATTTTCCTGCCTTTTACAGCTGCAGGGACAGACACGAACCAGAGCAGAGCATGATGAACTCCCATCCTGCACGACACACAGATTCTCTACCTTCTACAAGGACACGGACACAAAGTTAAGGATTCAGTAGGGTGGCAGAGACCTGGGCAGGGTTGTCCATCGTGATTGATTGTCTCTAATGCCTTCTTTTTTTCACACTTTCCTGTCATTTACAGCTGCAGGGAGAGATGCGAACCAGAGCAGAGCATGGTGCACTCCCATCCTCAAACACACACAGATCCTCTACCTTCTACAAGGACACGGACACAAAGTTAAGGATTCAAGAGGGTGGCAGAGACCTGGGCAGAGGTTTCAGTGGTGTGAATCAAATGGTCTTAAAGCTGTCGCATCTACTATCACTTCATTAAATCACTGTTTTATATCAAGAAATATAATGCTGCTTCTCTCCTATGAGTGAAGGCTATCGCTCTCCAGCTGGCGCCCTGCACACTCACCCCTCCTGCTTCCAGCTGCTGCTCCAGCTCTCGGCAGCGAGTCCGCTCCTGCAGGAGCCGGGGGGAGACTCGCCATGGAGAGGAGCGAGCGCCCCTGGGGACAGAGCCGGCTCCTCCGGCACCGGCTTTTCTCGGGCTCTCTGCAGCCCAAGCTCAGCACATAGAATCATACAATCATAGAATCGTCTAGGTTGGAAGAGACCCTTGGGATCATCGAGTCCAACCATCTACCCTACTCTACAAAGTTCTCCCCTATACCATATCCCCCAAGACCACATCTAAACGGCTCTTAAACACATCCAGGGATGGTGACTCAACCACCTCCCTGGGTAGCCTATTCCAATGCCCGACCACTCTTTCTGTGAAAAATTCTTTCCTAATGTTCAGTCTAAACCTACCCTGTTGGAGCTTCAAGCCATTCCATGTAACTGGGGAGGTTACATGCCACAGCGCTGCCCATCCCAGCCCGAGTCCTTACGGCACCGGGAAGCTTCGCTTCCCCCGAGCCCGCCCAGGCCCCGGCCAGCGGCTCGGGGCGGACGGCGGCCGCGGCGGCTCCCGGGGGGGGCCCCGCCGGGGCCGCGCCTTCGCCCCCCGAGGGCTCCGCCGCCGAGTCCCCTCTGCGGGCGGCGCGGGCGGCCCGGGCACCCCGGCCCCGCCACCGCGGCCCGGCCCGGCCCCGGGCAGCTCCCCCCGGGCAGGCGCCCCCGCTCCTCACCTTCGCCTGCAGCTTCCGCACCAGCACCGCTTGCCGGGGCCGCGCCTCCTGCCAGCTCTGCCGCCGGCGCTGCAGGGAGCCCGGGCCCGGCGCCGCCATGCCCCCGCTCGCCAGCCGGGCTCCGCCGCCGGACGGGCCCCGCGGCGGGGGCTGCTCCGCCGCCTGCCCCGGCGGACCGCGGCCCGGCGCCTGCCGGGGCGGGCGGAGCGGCTGCCCCTGCCCGCCGGGCGCCGCCGGGAGCCGCGGGGCGGGAGGGCCGGGCTCGCTCGGGGCCGCTCTGCGGCGGCGCTGCCCTCGGGGCTGCGGGGCTGCCGCGGGGGAGAGGCCGCCCCGGCCGCGGGTGGCTCCGGCAGCTCCGCTCGGAGACCGGCCCCGGCCCCGGCCCCGGCCCCGGCCCCGGCGAAGGTTGGGGGCGGGAGGGGGGAGCGGGGGGAACCGGTCCCCGCCAGCGGGGGGTCCCCCGGGGGGGAGGGCGAGAGCCGGCGCCGCGGGGACGGGCCGCCGCCCGGCGAAGGCAGCGGCCCCGCCGGAGCCTCTGCCGGAGGCTCCAACTTCAGCCTCGGCTGCCGCGGGAGCGGGAGGCCCGGCCCGGTGCGAAACCCCGACGGGCCCGGGGGCAGCTCCCGAACCTTCTCCTCCCCGATGGGCAGCGGGAGGGGCCCCGGCTGCCGGCAGGGAACGGGGGGGTGGCGCTGTGCTCTCCCCTGCTTTCCCCCTCTGCCCCTCCCGGCTCCTGCTCAAGCCATAACCACCGGTGGCAGATGTGATGAGTTGCCCCCGCACTTTGCTGGGGGGGGACGCAACGGGGGGGGACGTGCTGGCAACGCAGCCAAAACACTGTCTGGAGTGGGGACCTCGGTGCTTGGTTCCCGTGGGAATATGACTCTAGGTCAGTTATCTCACTCCAGAAATAGCGGACAGCCCAAGAGCCCCTGGAGCTCTCCTGCAGGGCAGCGGCTGCAGGCCAGGATCTCCCCTTGAGTGGGGACGCTCGCTTAAGGTCCTGCCCCTCGAGGTGCAGAGATTCGTTGCCGCAACAGATTCTCGGGAAGTGACTTCTAGCATGCTAAACTCTGAAATCTTAGCCAAGCGATAGAAAGGACGTGTGCGGAAAACCCCATAGCCAGAGGTCAATGTTCACAAAGGAGACAGAGGAGTCCTGCAAAGGCTTTATTCGAATAAAGGGAGAGTCCCCTGGGGCATATCCCTGTGGGGTCTCTCCATTTGCCGGAGGACGCAGCCTCCCTTTTATCCTAATTCCCCGGCCGCACGTAACCCTCTTCCTTTCCCCATTGGCTGAGGTACTTGGAAGGTACAGACTTCTCGATCCGCCTATTACATCAAAGTTTAACTTTTGCCGTTTTTAATTGTCCAACTTTTGCAGTTTCACTTATTTCCCCTAGTTTTCAGTTACCTCACTCCTGCAGCTTCAATTAACTCTCCTCTTCTTTTGGTTGTCTCACTCCTGCCATTTCCGTTAACTTCCCTGTTTGTGGAGACACTCTTATCCCTATTTTCTTATCAGCCCCTCCTCTGTTTATTTCACTATTTGTCTTTACAACCTTTAGTCACCGTTCATTGGACCTTTTCTTCTTGTCTTCTTTTTGGTTTTGGAGCTATTTGCAGAGCCATCATCTTCGGTCCCCTTGTAGCTAATTCTGGGTCACTGGGCACAGCTACGACTTGCATTCTTCTGACTCCATGCTGAATGAGCTGCATGAAACAAGGTATCCTACATGGTACAAAAATCAGAGCTGCTACCGCACAAAGGGAGAAAACCACCATGCGTTTAACCCATGGTCCACCAGGCAACCACGAGAACATGTCTAATTCCCATCCTTTCCCGGTTTGAACTGGCACGTGAGCTAGTTTTCTCATTCCTTTTCTTATCTGTTTTACTACCGCCCCCTGATCATGGATTTGTAAACAAGAGCTGGGTTCCTTTAGTTTTCCACCAACTCCCCCTTCTTCTGCTAGCAAATAATCTAGGACCCTTGGGTGTTGGAAATTGCATTCCTCATCTGAGCAGATTGGTCTGCAAGAAAGTCAAGAGCCTCAGCGCTCTGGTTAGGTAAAATTGCAAAAACCGGCTTGTAATCTAACTATCCTATTTAAATTATAAATGGGGTCTCTTGCTCCAGAAATCACCTGGTGGGGATTCCGTGCTGCTGGTCCAGAATACCGTATAATTCGTTCAGGTTCATCTGATGTATAATTCATCTTTTCCCCATGATTGGGAACCCCCTTTAGTTAGGGATTTATCAGTTGCTCGTCGTTCTCTTATCAGATCATCCTATCCATTAACCCCTAACTCGTTTCCTTGAACTTGTGGTAATAAGGAAAATAACGGTCTCATATATCCTATAGAACGTATCCCTGAGCGCTTTGGAGGTAACCTTTGGTAGGCGTGTTGCCCACAAATCCAGTAATGGCCCTTCAAAGCCCAAGCCCCGTTAGCGAATGGGCCTTCCCATGTTTCATTATCCTGTGGTATTTCACAGTATAGAGTATCTTTTGATCCCAGGGGTCCTCCTGCTATACTGAAATCGCCATAGGAATCGCAATAATCACATTCAAAGGCTCCCGCATCTGGGTGCCCTTTACAGTTACATCCCCTACCATTCTTAGTTCAATTTGTAGCCGACCAAAATTTTCTAAAATAGGTCCTAGTTCCACTTGAGTTTTGCCAGCCCCATTGATAAACCCTTATTACATGATTCTTGTTAATGGTATTGTCCCACTGACAAGCCAGGAATAAAGAATCTCTAAATCCCCCTTTTTGCGTAATTTCTCTCGCAACTGCTTTGCATCCACTGTGCCAAGGTTCTTTGAAAGAGCACTTTACCCAGGTGCCACCTATAAGCTTAACATGCGTTTGGTTCCATCTTCCTCGGTACCTAAAGCAATTATAAGGTCTACAATATGGATCGTAACAACCCATTCCTGGTGACAATGTCCACTCACATTCGCTTTTACCTACATTTTTCCCTCCCAGCTTGGTTCTGTTCAGACAGTAATTTCCTTTTCCTGGGTACTGTATTTTCCATGTACCTCCGTCTTCCTTCCAGAACCCAGTTCCATTATGCACTCTACTTAAGTCACTCACCAACCATTTAGGCTGGACAGGCTGGGCTACCCACAGCCAATCTTCAGCTCCTCCTGGACCTCCACGGAGCCAGCAATTACTGAGGTTAAAAGCTTTGGCTACCTCGTCCCCTAGAGTCAAAAATCGGTTTTCCCATCCCAGACTTCGATTTTGCCAATAGTATAGAAACATGATCATTACTAAAAATTTCATCTTGAGCTTATCATCTTTCTACACTTGATGTGGCAAGTGAATATACGGAAACAATTCAGTTAGTGTCTGCTCACCAGTTGCTGGAAGTTAAATAAGGGGCCTCTTTTCCTTATGGATCTATACCGTAGATCCTTTGGGTAAACACACGGAACTCCTCCCTGCCGCGATGGAGAGACGGGACGCAGCTTGATGCGAGCAAGATGTCGATTTTATTATAATTCTTTACATACATTTATACTAGTCCTAAGGTAGCGTGTTCTAAGCTAATTGGTTCACATTCCACATTAGGCACTCACAGATTGGCTAATGCTGATGCTAATGCAAAAAGTATTTTTCTAAACACCTATAAATCTATCTTGAGCAAGGACAACAGGATAATTGTTTTACAGTCTCACCAGCTGTCCTTGTAGGATGTCAGTACTCCCTATTCTGAAAGTTTTTATCTTATCTTTCCCAGGGCCTGTGGCCCACAAGTTCCAGCACATTTTCTTTTATCAACTGAGCAGTGCTGGGGGTTTTGCTGAGACCAGCTGAATCCTGTCCCACATCTCCCCCTTCTTGTTGCACAGTAAGAACTCTTTTTATGGAGCGTGCTATCAATCCTTGTAAGCATTGCAACAAACACGGCAAAAAAAGTAACAAGAAAACAAAGACAGCCAAAGCATACATAATCATTTTCACAAGACTCCTTAACCACCCTGACAATCCCCCTCCTTCAAAAAGTTTATCTAACCAATCCCAACTGTCGCTTTGTCGAAGCTTAGAGACCCCAGCTTTGAGCTGCTGGATGATTGTGGTAGGGATTCACGGAAGGGTCGTACACTCTTTGCCGGGATCCATCGGGGGCCTTTCTCTGTGGAGACACAAGCATAGCCTCTGCCCCATGTGATAAGGGGATACGGTCCCATGATCTTACCTGTTTCCGGATCACGAACCAACACGGGGGCTTTGACTCGCACCTCAAGTGAAGCATTCGTGTTAAAATGTCAGACTATCGGAGGGTTGCTATCTAACAAAGAGCAATTCAAAAAGTTAAAAACATACAAAGCTTTCTGCAGACGTTCCTCAGGAGTAGCAGTTCCTACTCCCCCTTTTTGTTGTTGTAACAAACGCTTCAAAGATTGGTGAGAGCGTTCAATTAGAGATTGACCTGTAGGGGAATAAGGAATACCAGCAATGTGAGTCACACCCCAGGAGTCAAAAAATGCTTTTGTTGCCGTAGAGACATAAGCAGGACCGTTGTCCGTCTTTATTTGTGAAGGTATACCTAAAGTAGCAAAAGCGCGCATCAAGTGTTTGCGGACATCACGTGCCTTCTCTCCTGTGTGGCAAGAAGCAAATAAAGCACCTGAAAAGGTGTCAATGGAGGAATGGACATATTTCAATTTACCAAACTCCGGATAATGCGTAACGTCTGTTTGCCATAGCTGTAGACTCTGTAGTCCTCTGGGATTAACTCCTCCTGCGACTGACGGGAAAGAATGCCTTTGGCAGTCAGGACATAGAGCAATAATGTTAGATGCTTGTTGAGAGGTAAGTCCAAACTGCCGTTTGAGACCTCCAGCATTCTGGTGAAAAAAGGAATGGCTGAGTTTAGCCTGTGCCACGCGATCCGGCAACACCTGTACTGGTAATGTCAGCAAATCGGCTCGTCGATTCCCTTCTGCAATAAAACCAGGTAGAGAAGTGTGTGATCTGACATGCATAACAAAATAGGGGTGAGGGCGAGAGTCCAAGAGAAAGATAAGTTCTTGTAATAAAGCAAATAGGTCAGAATGTGGGACGTTGCGTAACACAGATGCTTCAGCTCGCTCAACAATCCCCGCAACATAGGCTGAATCAGTGATGAGATTAAGCGGTGTGGACCACCTCCGAAAAACTCGAACAACCGCAGTTAACTCCACTATCTGGGGAGAACCAGGAACAGTCTCTATGTCCGAGTCCCAGCGTTCATGCTGGTTGTCCCACCATAAAATGACTGATTTGTGCGATTTTCCAGACCCGTCTGTAAATACAGTAAGGGCTTGTAATGGCTGATCACTCCTTTTCGGCTTGGGTATCAAGTGAAAATCGACATTAAGCAGCTTATGCGAAGGTGGGTAGGATGTGAGTTGGCCCGTATAGTCTGTCAGGTGTCTGACTGCTGATAAAGCCATTGTAGATATATATTTGTCACAGGTAAACAAATACAAGCAAAGTCTACTCCTGATAACGTTAACAAGCGTTGCCTGGCTTTAATTATCAAAGAAGCAAACATCTCATGCTGCGTCGAAATGGTTCTTGTAGATTGATTCGACAAGAAAACCCATTCGATAATCAGCAGTGGGTCTGATTTTTGAGAGTCCCATTGAAATATTAGTGCATGAGGCTGTCGAGCGGGGTTTAAAATAATTAGATAAAAAGGTAGTTCGGGAGCCCACCGGTGTGCTTGTTTAAGAGTGATTGCGGTAGCAACCTTTTGTAAGGAGTCAATGGCCTCAGGATCAAGACTGCGGTGGGAACGCAAGTCAGTATCTCCTTTAAGCAGTTCGAATAAAGGACCTAAGTCCGCATTAGAAATTCCCAACAGCGGTCGGACCCAATTGATTGTTCCCAGCAATTTTTGCACATCATGCAAGTTTTTTATATCTGTCTGTATCTGTAAAGGTTGAGGAACTATAGTTTGAGCCCTTATGCGCCAGCCTAAATATTTCCACGGCGGTGTTTTCTGAATTTTTTCCGGCGCGATACAGAGGCCTGCCGAATTAACGGCAGCCGTGACAAGGGCTACAGCTTCCTCCATGACCTCGTGATGTTGTGCAGCCACCAGGATATCATCCATATAGTGGTACAATAAGACACTAGACATTGCAGTCCTGACTGGACTAAGCACTTTGGCTACATACCATTGACATATCGTGGGGCTATTTTTCATTCCTTGTGGCAGCACAACCCACTGGTATCTTTGCAACGGAGCTTGCATGTTGACGCTTGGAACTGAAAAAGCAAATTTAGGAGCATCATTTGGATGCAGAGGAATATTAAAAAAACAGTCTTTGAGGTCAATAACAGTCAAGTGCCAATCTCGAGGAATCATAGTAGGGGACGGGAGTCCGGGTTGTAGGGCTCCCATGTCTTCCATAGCATCATTAATTTTTCTAAGGTCATGGAGCAAGCGCCACTTGTCGGTCTGTTTTTTAATAACAAAAACCGGTGAGTTCCATGGACTAGTAGAAGGTACAATATGTCCTTTCATTAGTTGCTCCGTAACTAATTCTTGAAGGGCGCGAAGCTTTTCTAAAGGTAGGGGCCATTGATCTACCCAAATGGGGACATCGGTTTTCCAGGTTAATTTTAGGGTGTCGCGCATTTCAATGGCCCCACCTAAAAATGGGTTTGAATGGACATTCCCCATTGTGATAGTACGTCACGCCCCCATAAAATCATGGGAACAGGTAATACAAAAGGTTTGACAGAGGCTATACGTCCTTCTGGGCCTTGAATTTGGATTAATTCCAAGCTTTGGTGGCTGCTGCCGGTTCCACCGATCCCAGCTAACGCCTGGGAAATATTGGCTAGGGGCCACTGTGGGGGCCATTTAGCTTGAGATATTACTGTAACATCAGCCCCGGTGTCAATAATTCCGTTTAACACCACCTGCTGCCCTCCGCGAATGAGGGTGCATTGGCATATAGGCCGTTTTTGGGAGAGAGACTGTACCCATAAGATTTGTGGGCTCCCCGTAGATCCGAACCCACCCTGCCTTTGTTGGAGCTGACTAGAAATTGGGCAACTTGTGCCTGTGGGAATCAGTATCAATTGCGCTATACGGCTATCTTTCGGTACAGTGCAAGGAGGAAACGGGGTCCATGCCATAATCTTAATTTCATCAGTGTTATCAGAGTCAATAACACCTGGTAACACAAAAAGCCCTGACAATGTTGTAGATGATCTTCCTAATAATAAGGCTTGTGTTTTAGGGGGTAAAGGTCCCGAGACATTTGTTGACAATAGGTGGACCGAGGAATCGAGTAACGTTACTGTGTGAGCGGTTGCCAGGTCCAGTCCGGCGCTGCCTGTTGTTGCTGGGCGAAGACCTGAGGCACTGCTGCTTCCCTCCGAGGGGGTTGAAGCGTCGGCTGTGGTATTTGTGTCTGCACGCGTCGCTGCTCCGCACTCCGTAGCCGGTTTCCCTGTATCAGTTGTCCCTGAAAATCGTACTTGGACCGACATTGATTAGCATAATGACGCCCTTTTCGGCACCTGGGACAAATCCCAGGGGCTTGGGATCTAGCACTGGTATTAGCATTTAGACAATTTTTCTTTAGATGCCCGGGTTTGCCACAACCATAACAGTTTCCTGGTCCCGTTGGACCATGCATAGCTGCGAAAGCAGCGGCCATGGCCTCAAATTTATGATCCATAGTACCAATTCTATTACAAGCCTCCACCATTTCAATTAATGTAGGGTTCGGGTTTGGGAGGGATTTTAACAATTTTTTGCAATCCGCGTTAGCATTTTCAGCAGCCAGTTTTAGCAACAAAATTTCGCGTGCCTCTGTGTTATCTATTTGGCGTTCCAAGGCTTGTTTTGGTCTGTCAATAAACTGCATATAAGGCTCTCGGGGTTCCTGGGTAATAGTAGTAAAAGCCTTTTGCGGTTTCTGAGAATCGGGAACCTTGAAAAAGGCCTTTTTCGCTTCTTCACGAGTTGCCTCGAGGGCCTCCCGTGGAATTCGAGCTTGATTTACAGGGTTAGTGTGCTGACCTGTGCCTGTGAGGTGCTCCAAGGTCAGTGCAGCAATAGCGTTATTATTATGACCTACATAAGTTAAAAGGAGTGCTTGGAGTCCCCCTCTCCAATGAGCCTCCCACAAAGTATATTGTGTCGGCGTCAATAGCAATCGCGCTAAGGATTTTAAATCATGCGGAGTCATAACATATGTATCAAAAACAGAGGATAACAAGCTTGCAAAATACGGCGAGGAAAGTCCATGTTCAGTGACAGTACGGCGCAACTCCTTAACTACCGGAAAAGATAGAGCTTCCCACTGTGCCCCCCGACCTTGATAAATCACGGGAGCTACTATCATTTTAGCAATCTCTAGTTCTCCTTCCTTTAAGGCTTGGCGCCTTATGTTAGCCCACACATCGTGTGGGTCGGGGGGGTAGAGGTCTGGCTCCTTTTCAGGGTCCACTGGTCCCGGATCAAAGGGATCCTCCTCTGGGGGATACCCCGCAGCACACACCTCTAGTGGTGCAATGGATTTTTTACCCTCCGACGATAACGGAGGTATCGCAGGAGAGTCTTCCTCTCTCTCTGCTTCATCTTTGTGACTTTTTTCCTGGGCTTTTAAAGTTTCAAAAATACTTCTCCACCACGGAAGCATATGCCGTGCTTCAGCATTCCCCGTAGTCGCTGCATCCCATAATTTCACTCCCACATCGTCCCAAAGTTCTCGCGTAAAAATAGTGGATGCAGTCACAGTGGGTATTTTCACTTGCACCCATTTAAGTATCGTTTTAAGATCATGCCCAGAGATATTCTTTCCATGCTTTTTAAGGAGAGCTTTCATAAGCTCATATACGTCTCTCTCAGGGGAAGACGCTTGATTCCCCATGTTTCCCACACTTCACCTCTCTACTCCGGAGGGATTGATTGCCGGCCGGCTCCTGCTTCCTTTCAGCAGCTCATTCAAAGTTCTGTGGGACTCGCAGCAAGTCGCTCAGCTAGGCGATTCATAAACCCATCACGTCGGGGTCACCAATTTGCCGCGATGGAGAGACTTGATGCAGCTTGATGCAAGCAAGATGTCGATTTTATTATAATTCTTTACATACATTTATACTAGTCCTAAGGTAGCGTGTTCTAAGCTAATTGGTTCACATTCCACATTAGGCACTCACAGATTGGCTAATGCTGATGCTAATGCAAAAAGTATTTTTCTAAACACCTATAAATCTATCTTGAGCAAGGACAACAGGATAATTGTTTTACAGTCTCACCAGCTGTCCTTGTAGGATGTCAGTACTCCCTATTCTGAAAGTTTTTATCTTATCTTTCCCAGGGCCTGTGGCCCACAAGTTCCAGCACATTTTCTTTTATCAACTGAGCAGTGCTGGGGGTTTTGCTGAGACCAGCTGAATCCTGTCCCACACTCCCGAGGTCTACCTGATGGCTACCGGTCTGACCCACTCCTTGTAAGAGTTAGTTCTAGTCTCCCACTCTAAACTTCCATTTTTCACTTTTTCAAATCAAGGTCTGGTATGGCATGTGCTTCCACTGCTCAACGCCTACTGGGTTGCAGCCAGTAACGGAGTTTAGAATTTCTTATTGTGGCAATTGACAGAGGTCAATCCAGCCTTGCCCTTGATTTTTAACTTATCAAATACTACTAATGGAGTCTTTTTCTACGGAAGGCTAGCTGCAGTTTCCCCTCCTCTTCCTTTAGCTCCCAAGTCCAGTTTTCCAGGGCCTTGGACGTCTTGACTCGAATATGACGAGTCCACCCGTGTTCGAATATGATGAGTCCACCCGTGTTTGGCCGTCTTAACTGCTGTTTCCGCGGTTAATAACGCTTGGTACGGTCTCTGCCACTTTGCCACCAGTGGTGCTTCTTTCCATTCTTTAATTAGGACCCAACCTCCCCGTTGGATGCTCTAGACAGCAAAGTCCAAAGGCAGTGTCTGTGCCAGCTGAGCTTCCTGTCAAAGAGATTTCACAAGAGACAGTATCCCGGCCACATATTGTTTCAAGTAGACGTCACTTATTTCTACCTCCCCACTAGGTCGAGAGTTAGCAGGGTAAGGGATTCCAAACATTCATTCAAAGGGGGATAGTTGAGTATCTCCTCTGGGTTTGGCCCCTATGCTAGCTAAAGCTAATGGTAGAAGACATATCCATGGCATTTTGGTTTCCAAAAATAATTTCAAAAGATGCTGCTTAATTCCCCCATTCACCTTCTCTACTTTCCCTGAACTCTGGGGCTTCCACAGAGTACGGAAATCTCATTGTATTCCTAAGGCCACCACAACCCCTTGAAGAATTTTTCCAGTAAAATGTGTTCCTCTATGTGAGTCTATTGCCTCTATTACTCCCTATCTAGGAATTATTTGTCCTAAAAGCACTTTAATAACTGATCCCGTAGTTGCTGAAGCAACTGGAAATGCTTCTGGCCACCCGGTTAGCTGGCATACTATTACCAAAAGATCCTGTTCAGGGAAAGGAAGAAATCTTCCTGTTCAGGGCATTTCAGTAAAATCCACCTGACATCGTTGGAATGGGCCCAAGGTCGCCCTCCTCTAGCACCTTCCCTTGTAAATTGACCTTAGCACAAATTAAACAACCCTCAATTGCCCTTTTTGCTTGTTTTGTGAGCACGACTAGCAACAAGTGATAAGGACATAAGCAATAAAGACACGCAGAGCAACAGACACAGCAATCCTCTCCCTTTGTTCATGAACAAACTAAATCCCTAGGCACAAACGTTCAGCATCTTTGTGTCATGGGCCTGCGCTCAAAAAGGACACTTTTCTTCTCCAGACGGACACCAACTGAGGAAATAACACTCTCGGTAATGATGCTGAGGGGAAGAGGGATTGAGATAGGGAGTTCAAAAGTGAGCATGTCACACCTTGACCTGTGGAGGGGCTACCACTTCCCGTTGCAGGAAAACATCTGAAAAGGAGCATTTGCCTGGCAGTTTCGCCTTTAAAATGCTACAGGCACATTAACAGGTGACCCCATGAAGATACTGGAAGGAAAGAGACAGCTCCAGCTCCAATTTTTTTGCAGCCAGTTTAATGTTTGCATGATGTTAAGGGTTGCAAAACCAGTTTGCCGTTAAGCAGAGGCATCTAGAAGCAAGTGCTTCCTCCCACACCAATCTAAAGCTTGTATCCATCATTATTGGGGGAAATTGGGACCCAGTTACACTCGTACCAATCAGGAAAAACTTTCCTAGTTTTTCAGCTTCAAGGAAGTAGAATCGCTGTCATCTGAAAGGTATTCAAGGGGAATTTCTCTACATTTGTCTGAGCGAGAGTGAAAGGTTTTTCAGTGCAGTTTCCACCCAAACACTTTCCCCAGCACAAGCTTTGGGAATCACCTGGAGAAACGGGTGATGTTTCTGTCTCCAGGTGTGACTGGTGAAGAAGGAACGCTTTACGGCCGATGAAGAAGAGGATTTCAGCTTTCAAGCAGCAACTTCTGGACACTGCAATGGGGGAAAAAAGGCACTGGGCTTTCCAGGCCACACCTCTAGACCTGGACTGCAATTCCACAACCACGCTCTGCCCTTTTGCAAAGGGACAGAGTGCAAATGGCAGAAAAACCTGAGGCACAAGCGCTCAGGAAGAGGCAGAGCAAAGCCAGAGGACGCAGGCAGAACTCCGAGGGGACACGCCAGCTGGTCTGATGCCGCCACTTCAGAGCTTCTGGGCATCCTCTGGGCACAGGAGGGGAGCTGGAGGGCAGTCCCGCTGCCCCAGGGGCTGCCTTGCTCTCTGGCAAGCCAAAGGGCCGCCCGGCATGGGGCCTGCAGGGCCTCATGGGCCACCCTCCCAGACACAGAAAGGTCCGTTGGTGACGTCACCGGCCGGCCGTTGGCCAACTGGCACCCCTGTGGCTGACCCACAGCTCGCTCAGCAGCCAGAGATTCCTGCACCAAGCCTGCTTGGTAGAGGAGGAGGCGGCAAAGGGAGGCCAGTGCCCACATTGGGTGGGACGAGCGCCCACATTGAGTGGGCCCAGCCAGAAGGGGCTCCTCGGAAGCCCGGAGGATGCCCAAGCACCGAGAGAAACGCAAGTGGGCTGCGGCCAGCAGCAGCGATGGCCAAGGAGTTGAGCCCATGGAGGTCGACCCACCCCTGAAGAGGGAGAAGGAAGAGCCCATGGAGGTCGACCCACCCGCCAAGAGGGACGAGGGAGAGCCCATGGAGGTCGACCCACCGGCAGAGGAGCCAATGGAGGTGGATCCCTCTCCCGCAGGCCTGACGGGGCACACCTCCACCGTGGCCAGGCTGCCTCCAGCAGCAGCGGGCCCAAAGCGCCGCAGGACCCCCGCCGGCTCAAAGGGACCCTCCGCAAAGCCATGGTCCAGCAAGCGGCGCCGGCCCCGCGGCCGACGCTAACCGTAAGTGGGCCATCCACACCGCCATGCGGCAGGCTCAGCAGGAACATCAGCCGGCTGTCAAGCCGCCGAGGAGCCCTGCTTTCCCTCCCCACACCCCCGCCCCTCAGCAAGGGGGGCTATCTCCTCTGCCCTCAGGCCTGGGCAAGAGGAGAGGAGAGGAGAGGGGCTGCCCTCTTCTGCCCGGCAGCCCCACAGCACCAGCACCAGACCTTACCGCTCCCGACAACTCCCCGAGAGGAGGCTGGAGCCAGGGGGCTGTCGCTCTCTTCTCCCAAGGCACGAGGGACAGGACAAGGGGAAACGGCCTCAAGTTGCGCCAGGGGAGGTTGAGAGGGGAGACTGGGAAAGAGTTCTTCCCTGAAGGGCTTGACAAGCATTGGAACAGGCTGCCCAGGGAAGGGCTTGAGGCACCCTCCCGGGAGGGATTTCAAAGACCTGTAGATGTGGGCCTTAGGAACGTGGTTGAGCTGCGGACTTGGCGGTGCCAGGCTAACAGCTAGACTCCATGAGCTTCCATTTCTTTTCCAACGTAAACGATTCTGTGATTTCTCTTTCAGAGCCGCGGGGAAGAGGCGAGGAGAGGGGCTGCCATCTTCGGGCCGGCAGCCCCATAGGACCAGGAGGAGTCCCTTGGAGACGGCTGAGACTGCTGGAGAGCGTCGGAGACCACCAGAGACCGGCGGAGACCACAGGACACCATGGGAGACCACCGGAGAGGATCAGACACTGGCGGTGTCCTGCGGCCTCCGGTGGTCTCACACTGGAGACCGTCGGAGTCCGCTGGAAACCGCCAGAGTCCATCGAAGACCACCGCAGACTGCCAGCCACCGGTGGCCTCCGATGGTCTCCAGCGGTGTCCGGCGGTCTCATCAATGGAGACCACCGGACACCGCAAGAGAATGCTGGGGACCATCGGAGACCGCCGGACACCGCTGGAGACCGTCGGAGAACACCGGAGACCATCGCAGAACACCAGAGACCACCGGAGACCGCCGGAAACCACTGCAGATCGCCACAGCCTGTTGGACTCCCCTGGAGCGCCACCCAGGTTATTGGGGCCTGGAGTTGGCATTGTTTCAGGCTGAGGATGAGAAAGCCAGTGGCAGGGGGCTGTCCTCAGCCAGACCTCGCCTCAGCTAACGCATGGGTGGGGGAAAAAAGCCAGACCCACCCTGGCCCTGCGCAGAGAACAGCAACAGATCATCAAAGACAGCAGATGCCAGAAACATTCCAGATGCAGAGACAGCTCTTCCTTTGGAGAATCAGAAGAGTTCCCTTCCGAGAGAAAGAAGTTTGGCCAAGACTGGCCAAGAAACAATACAAAAACCAATCAAATACAATAAAGAACCGCTAAAAACACAATCAAAAAGCCAGGAGAAAGGGTCAGCCCTTGGCATTGCACAGCTTCCTCCAAAGCATCCCCACCAAGCTCCTCGTCATCGACCTCTATGAGGACTGGATGCCAGCCATGGAGAGGAGGAGCAAGCAGGCCGACGCGGGAGAGCTGAAAGCGTAAGTGTGGGCAGCAGCCTGCCTGTTGAGCAGGAGCCCTGAGCGCTGGCTGAGAGCACCTGGAAAGCTGCGCAACACAGCCGCTGCCTCCCACCTGCCTTGGGCAAGCTTTGGCCATGGCTGTGGGCAACGTCTGCTTTCTTCACCTTGTGCTCCTGTTCCCTCAGGGTGGCCGAGAACTTGCCAGCAGCACATGTCCTCCTCCTGAAGCGGCTACTCCCCGTCCTGCAGCACATCGGCCACAACGCCTGCACCAGCAGGATGAGCTGCAGCAACCTGGCCATCTGCCTTGGGCCAAACCTGCTGAGCCCACCCAAGGAGGACCTGCTCCCGCTGGAGGTCCCGCTGGAGGGCACTGGGAAGGTACGCTGGATGGAGCAGCCGGCTGCAGCCTTCCCGGCCCAGCAGAGCTTGGCGGTTGAGAGGTGTCTGGCTGCCTCCTTCCTCTCTATTGAGCAAATGCTGGTGGGGAGGGCTGGGCTGGGGGGGGGTGGCTGCCTGGAAGAGCAGCCCCACAGCCTTCTGCGTGGAGGCAAGGGTGAGGAGTGGGAAAGGCTGCTTGCCACCTTTTCAGCCACCTGCCCTGCAACCGAGGCTGTGATGTGTGCAGCTGAAGGTGCTGGTGGAGTTCCCCATGGAAAAGCCCTGTGAAATCTTTGGGGAAGAGATGGCCGGCCCTTCCAGTCCTTCAGCTGAGGAGTCGCCAGCACCCACGCACACAGCCACAGGTAGGAGGAGGGACTGAGCGTTGTCACAGCCCGAGCGGAAAGCTGGTCTAGGGCTTTGGGTGGCTTTGGCTTTAGCTGTTGTCCACTTCCAACAAGTCACTTTGCTGCATGTGCTTTTGCTTCCCAGAGCTGCCTTTGGAAGAGCAACGGGACCACGCAGGCGAGGCAGACGTGGAGCACGAAGCAAAAGCCTTCCTGGATGCACCACCCTCTCTGCTCGTCCTCCAGAAAGCAGCAGGGGTAGATACGGTGGAAGGATCGCCAACGGCAGAGGTAGGGCAGGTCCACAAACTCTGGGACAAGGCGTCTCCTGGAGGAGGAGTTCCTGAGGAGTCCAAGTAGCTGCTCTGCCTCTTCCTGGTATTTCAGCTCTTGTGCCTTTGGGTGGGGCTTGTTCATCCCCCTTGGAATGGTGCCTTGTAAGTAAAACTGGAAGGGGTCTTTCTCCAATGCGTTAGGCACGTCCTCAGCCAAAGGACAGGCCTACAAAAGACCTACAGAAGGACAGCTTCCAGAAGCAAAGCCACCACAGAAGGTGCTGTTGCACCAAAGGGACATGCGCAGAGCTCTGTCTCAGGAGGGTGAAGAAACTGCAGCAGAATGAAGCGGGCAAGGCTCTTCTTGCCTGGAGGGGGACCGCAGGCTCCCTGCTGAACGGCCCCCCAAATGAACTGAGTGTCACACCCCGCTGTGAACACTATGTTCCCCCGGGAGGCCCCTGGGAGAAAGGGCTAATGCAAACCAGACCAGGGATCTTCTCTAGTGAGCGATTCGCCCAGCAGTGGCTTACTCCTCCAGGACGTCCCTTGTCACCTGCTAACGCCAACATTTCTGGTTTAGGCACCCGCCGCTTTGCCTCCAACCGCCCCAGAGACCACGCAAGACTCCCTGGGATGCGCCCAAGAACAAAGAAGGAGCCTTTCAGAGGAAAGAAGGTACAAGGAGTCAGCTTGGGTTCAATCAAGAACTGGTTCACCCAGCTGATCCCGGCTAGAGCTATCTAACCACGCTGTGGGATGGAAAGGTTTGCAGGCTCCCTCCAGGAAACTGAAAACCCAAGAAAAAGAAAGAGAGAAGAGGCCTGCTCAGGGGAGAGGCACTGCCAACAAGAAGAGACAAGAAGGAAGAGAGAGAAAAGACGGGCACTGCAACAAAGCGGCAAGGTCCAGAAGGTGCAGAAGCCCAGGTGTGTCCCAGGCTCTGCTGCTGCCCATCTTTCCCAACTCTGAGAACTGCTCCAAGGCAGTGCAAGTCCGCTGGCAAGGGAGGGCGAGGGATGGTGCTGCGCAGGGTCTGGAAAGAACTCCATGGCAGCTCCCCAGGGGCTCCCGATGGAGCCCTGCTGCGTGGCACAGGGCCACCGTGCATCTCCCCACACGCACAGTCTCTGAGGGCACTTCCCACGGGGAGAAGGTGCCAGAGCCATCCCCTGCTCCATGCCCGCAACAGCTCTCTTCTGGGCTAGAAACAGCTCCCTGTCAAGGGTGTTTCCCACAGAAAGGGGAAGCAAGTCCTGCCTCTTCCTGCCCTTGGGCTTTCATCAGGGCTTTCTGACTCTGTCCTTGTAGGTGCCCATTTCCTGTCACCGGCTGAACCCCTGCAACTCCTGGGCTCCTGCACCTGATGTCCCGCACCATTCCCGGGGTTCGGGTGGCAGCGAGCACTGGCCGTCATGAGCTGAGGATACCCAGCTGTGAGAGTGCAAGAGTGGGAGACTGAGGAGAGCTGCTGGCGGTGAGCGACAGCTTCCCCTCCCTTCCTCTCTGTAGTGACCAGACTGTTATGCCTGGAAGAAGCCACCTGAGATGCCTCACCTCAGCTGAGGCATCTCAGCTCCTGAGATGCCCAAGGAAGGGAGGGGAAAGCGACGGATGCGAACAGCAGTGAAGGGAACACAAGAAGTGGACTAAACATTCCCTTTCTTCTTCAGGGATCCCTCCCCAGGCAGGCGGGAAGCCACAGAAGACCACAGCCTGGAGAAAGCCCTGCCTCAGGTGGAAGAGGAGCAGCAAAGGCAGAAGGAAGAAGCGTTCCCTCCTAGTGGGTGTCCTGGCTGCTCCTGGAAGGCAGGGAAAAGCTGTCAGTGCTCCCCAGTGGCCCCAAGGGAAGCGGTGGGGCAAGCCCTTTTGGAAGGAGAAAGGTCCACAACCTGTTGTGTGGGGCAGTAATAGGGGTGTGTGCTGCATGGCTCTGTTTTGAGCAGGGGGTTCCTCCGGCTGAGCTCCAAGGGTCCCTTCCCAGCCTAAGTCATGCCCTGGAGCAGTAGGTGAGGGAGTGGGGACAAGGTCAGAGAAAGGGGATGCATCCAGTGATGAGGCAGCACGAAGGGGAGGCAGCCGTTACCTGTGGGCATGGTCCGAGTTGAAGAGGAAGGGAAAGCAAAGCTGTAGAAGGACACGGAAGGCTAAAGGAGAAGCACATGAGTTTGCCAGCCCTGAGAGATCTCAGTTCATGCGAGAAAGCGCTTCTCCTGCCTCTCAGTTTGACACCAACGTCAGTGTTGGGGGAGCCGGGAAATCCCGGGGCTGCTGCTTGTGGACGGGGGTTGTTCAGTGACCTCCTGGCTGTTCCTCCCTTCCCAAGGTGTGAGGATCTGGCCAAAGGGAATGCTCTCCTGCGGGAGCACCTCGAGAAAGCGAGTGAGGTGACTTCAGCCCTTAAAGGAGATGTTGGAAAACTGAGGGCGGATTGGATGAGGGCGCAGGAGGAGCTGGAAGCGAAGGAGAGAGAATGGCACCGGGAACGTGAGGTGAAGAGGGGCTGCGGGAATGTCCGAGGTGATGCCAGCGTGGCCTGAGAATGCGTTTTATTTCTGGCCCAGACACCTCGCTGTGAGAAGGTTGTGGCTCTGATGAGGATGTGCTGGTGTTGAGGAGCAGAAGACGGGACTGGGTGTCAGCACCCAGTGTCAGCAAATGGGTCAGGAGGGGTGTCAGCAAATGGTGGTGATGGAAGAGGCCCCCCTGCTGTGGCCATGCTGCTCGGTCCTAAAGGCCAGTGCTGCTGCTGCTGGGCGCTGTCGGGCAGTGACACAGGAGCGCTCGTCTCTCTGGTAGTTCTTCAATCTCCGCCTGGAGCCGTGAGAGCAGAGAGGTCTGTGTGTTTTCAGATTGCGAGCAGCCAAGGGAAGACCAAGAGGGGCCTCCCTCACCCACAGCAAACGTCTCAGCCATTTATCTTATTGCATTATAAGCCTTCCTTAATGCCGTGAGTGTGCCTGACCTACTGTTGAATGCTCCTCTTCTTTGTGCTGCTTTGTGGAAATCATCCCAACTGCCCTTTCTGGGCCATAGGATGTGCTCTTGGGTTTGGAAACGAGAATGTTTTTACATTCAGACCTTGTTTGTCTGGAGGGGCTTCTGCTTCTAAGCGAAGGCGTGTTAAGATCCCTCCTACGCTGAAATTCAAAGGGTTTAAGGTCAGTACAGTCAGAACCACCGGGCTGGTTTTCTACCACCTTCCCTGAGATAAGTGCTGCTGAGCCTCAAACAGGCTGGATTCCAGGTTCTCGTACACAGAAAGCCCGTTTCTGCCATTTCAAATAGCAACGTGGGCCCCTCGGAGGGAATGGCCGGGCTTCCCTTGTCACCTGGCAGAGCACAGAGAGCCCAGCCCAATGTGATGGCAATAACCGCATCTGAAATTGCTGCTCTCTGATCCCTGGCACACGGGGAGCTGCGCCCACACCGTCTGTGCCAGCAAGAAAAACAATGGATGGACAATGGAGGCTGTATCTTCCAGGAGGACAACAAGCCCCTGGTTCTGATGACACCACTCTCTGGCCCTCCAAAGTAAATATGCCAAAAAGGAGGCCAACACAGGCACAGCTTCACCCAGACAAGCAGCCAAACGCCCACCCAGAAGCACCAGCATTTTGGTCCCACCTGGATGAGTTTCTCTTGGCTTTCTTCCTTCTCCTCTGCCCGGATCCTCAGCGCTGCCCGCAGCCCCTCTTCTTGCTCCTCTGCTTCCTTCAGCAGCTGCTCCAGGGGGGCTTTCTCTGCGCAGAGCTCTCCATCTGTTCTTCTACACAAGCGCAGCTTCTCCTGGGCAGAGACCTTTGCTCTCTCCATCTCCTCCACTTTACCCGACAGAGCTCCATTCTCTTGCTCCAGCCACCGCCACGGAAGCACAGAGGAAATAAAATACAGTCAGGTTTACAGTCAAGAAGAGAGCAGCAACTCCCCATCCCCTGCGTGTCTCTGACATACTCCCAGTTCAGCGCTCCCAATCAGCACGTGAGGACAGACTGCCCCAAAGACCTGCCTGCTCTCACCACCATTTCCCAAGAAGGAGACCAACATTGTACTTAAACAACAGTGGGAGAACAGAAGAGGAGCAACACGGTAGTGAAAAGACGGGCAGAGGTGGAGCTGAGGGACAGGGGTCAGTGGAGGATTTGGCGGTGTGAGGTTAGCGGTTGGACTCGAGGACTCGAAAGGTCCCTCCCAACCTCCATGATTCTATGCGTCTATGATTGTCCCTGTCTGCTGCTGCCAGAAACAGCATCTGTGGTGGCCTTGCTATCACAAGGTGACCATACCTTCGCCAGGGCCATGGTAAGCTCATCTCTCTTTTGCTTCAGCAGATCCCTCTGAAGGTGCGATTGCTCCAGTGTCTCCCTCACGACCACCAACTCACGCTGTAATGAGGAATGTTTTTCTCCAAGTGCCTCCGAGTCCTTCAGTCTCTGAGAAGGGGAGAGACAAACAAGGTTTGAACATAAAAACATTCTCGTTTCCAAACCCAAGAGCACATCCTATGTCCCAGAAACGGCAGTTGGGATGATTTCCAACCCCTTTCTATTTACACCTCAAGAACGCTGGCATTTCCTGACCAGACCTGCATCACTCTTTGTCCTTGATGGAGGGGAAACATTCAGCACTGAGAAAGTAAAACAAGCTTCCAGAAATCACAGAACCTTTCCAAAACATTCAGGTGCTCACAAATTAACAGCTTCCTGCCTCCTGGTTCTCTCTCTCCTCTTTCCTACGCTGGATACCAGCCTGGCCAAAGTTCTTCTGGGGGTCAGACAGACGTTGAAAGTCCAGATGACTATTCCCACAATCACTTTTGCCTTCAGCGGGGAATGGATCAAAGAGCCTGCAAGCTCTTTGGGGAGACGGCTATGAATTTCCCATCCAACAATCACAGGATCACAGGATGATTCAGGTTAAGATGCTTCATGCTGCAAAATGGCCCTTCTTGCCCCCAAGGCCTTCTGCACTCAGGCTTGCAAGGAACACCCCGGCAAGTGGCTGCTCAGAGGCTGACGACAATATCTACAGAACAAACATTTCAGGAAGGTGGTGTGAGAATAAACCGAAAATGTTGTACCAACAAATCACAAAGAGGAGGAGAATTAAACAGTAGGTCAGGCACACTCGCGGCATTAAGGAAGGCTTATAATCCAATAAGATCAATGGCTGACGGTAACCCAGACTTTGAAATTGCCTCCTGACACCGGAGGCTGTGCTACTTCTGTTTGCAGAGAGAAAGGAACCCCAGAGAGATCTGAAGGGAAGCCACATTTTTTCTGCAGACATCTGGCCTCAGCTTCTACTCACCGGTGCGTGGCAGTCTTCATTTCCCCGAAACGGCGGCAGAAGGTGTCCACCTGACGCCACAGGCCGAGCAGACGGCCACGTTCACCCCTTCTGAACTTGTCATAAAGCTACAGATGCAAAGAGAAAAAGAAATGCCAGCTCAGCCTTCGCCGTCACTGCACAAGTCTTTCAGCTGGGAAAGGGTCACACCACCGTGGCCAGGTCTCCTTCAAGAACTACTCCAACAGGGCATTGGGGACTGAAAAGCCACCACAGGAGCAGCCTCAGCAGAGCTGCCACCCGACTGCACAGGAGGGAACACCCACCCTTGTCCTGCAGGAGGGGACATCAGCAAAGCAAGTGACCCTCATTCAGCATCTCCCCTTGCAGAGGTGTCTCACACACAGGTGTCTTGGGGGAGGACGACAAAGACAAGCCCCTCCAAGGCCACTCTCACATTTGCTGTCGGTGAGGGAGGCCCCTCTTGGTCTTCCCTTGGCTGCTCGCAATCTGAAAACACACAGACCTCTCTGCTCTCACGGCTCCAGACGGAGATTGAACAACTACCAGAGAGAACTACCAGCAGCAGCAGCACTGGCCTTTAGGACCGAGCAGCACGGCCACAGCAGGGGGGACTCTTCCATCACCACCATTTGCTTCCATCACCACCACCCCTCCATCTCCCAGCCCTGTCTGCTCCTCAGCACCAACACATCCCCAACACCAGCACATCCCCAACACCAGCACATCCCCAGCACCAACACATCCCCAACACCAGCACATCCTCAACACCAGCACATCCCCAGCACCAACACATCCCCAACACCAGCACATCCCCAGCACCAACACATCCCCAAAACCGCCACAACCTTCTCACAGGGAGGTCTCTGGGCCAAAAATAAAACACATTCTCGTGCCACGCTGGCATCACCTCTGACATTCCCGCAGCCCCTCCTCACCTCACGTCTGTTGCGTTAATAGGCAAAATAGTTTTGGCAGAAAATAAACCCCCTTGCGTTCTAACACTCCTCACCGAGGTGGGAGGCTAGGTGCGGCTAGGTTTAAATCCTGAGGGATGCCCAATTCACCACTATCAGTCCAGTCGTGTTTAATATATTTAACTGTCACGAGTCCAGATACAGTCATAGTGGACTGCACCTTCAGTCTAGTCGTGCTCATGAACTAGCACGGCCGCACTCTAATGTTTGGTGGCGTTCAATGGGAAACCGAAACGGCTAGCTACTTAAGCAGTGCAGTTTATTTCAGCAACAGATACAAAGGTTCTTATGGTTTGCCGGTGATAAATACACTGTCTGCAAAGCACGTGCAAGTAAAATATGGTTTGTTCATGGTACAAAGCGTGCGACAAAGTTCCAAACAATACAGCCTGGCTATAAATGTAACAAAAATAACCCTCTAGAGAGATTTCTAAGTTTCCCGAGGAAGCACTCGGTATAGTCTAAGTCTTACCCAAAGGCCTCCCTATGGGGGGGAAGAAAGGCTCAGCCCCTCGACTGGTCCCGCAAGTCAAAGGCAGTCCGTGACGGGGTCCTCCCTGACCTCTTCACGACGGTGTCTTCCCTAGCATCCCCACCTTCTTGGGCTAGTTTTATACTATGTTTTACCTTCAAGGTGGAGTTTGAGTGACTCTAGTCATAAATACCTTTATTAGGCTTGGTGTAAAATTCTCTCGCCTCGCTTTTAAAGGTATAGTTTACGAAAAATTCAGGGCGCAGACTCAAGGACGAGTGGTTGCACCTTGGAGGCGGGTAGCCTTCGGGCTGGAGGTGTGTTTTGGTATTATAATGACATTATAATGAGCAAAGTTCGCACAAAGGACAGCATTTTGTCAAAATCTGACAGACTGTTGGCTCAGGGTAGCAAATATGCAGCTTATCAGTTCCATAGGATCACCTCGTTCCCGTATCTGCTGTATTCTACCCTGGAAACGCTTCCATTTTATACCTTTCCTTAATGTGTGAACAATGCTATATTTTTAATAAAATTTTTATTTTAGGAATTATTCCACACACGTTCCCGGTGCCATTCTCTCTCCTTCGCTTCCAGCTCCTCCTGCACCCTCATCCAATCCGCCCTCAGTTTTCCAACATCTCCTTTAAGGGCTGAAGTCACCTCACTCGCTTTCTCGAGGTGCCCCCGCAAGAGGACGTTCCCTTTGGCCAGATCCTCACACCTTGGGAAGGGAGGAACAGCCAGGAGGTCACTGAACAACCCCCGCCCACAAGCAGCAGCCCCGGGATATAGCAGGAGGACCCCTGGGATCAAAAGATACTCTATACTGTGAAATACCACAGGATAATGAAACATGGGAAGGCCCATTCCCTAACGGGGCTTGGGCTTTGAAGGGCCATTACTGGATTTGTGGGCAACACGCCTACCAAAGGTTACCTCCAAAGCGCTCAGGGATACGTTCTATAGGATATATGAGACCGTTATTTTCCTTATTACCACAAGTTCAAGGAAACAAGTTAGGGGTTAATGGATAGGATGATCTGATAAGAGAACGACGAGCAACTGATAAATCCCTAACTAAAGGGGGTTCCCAATCATGGGGAAAAGATGAATTATACATCAGATGAACCTGAACAAATTATACGGTATTCTGGACCAGCAGCACGGAATCCCCACCAGGTGATTTCTGGAGCAAGAGACCCCATTTATAATTTAAATAGGATAGTTAGATTACAAGCCGGTTTTTGCAATTTTACCTAACCAGAGCGCTGAGGCTCTTGACTTTCTCGCAGACCAATCTGCTCAGATGAGGAATGCAATTTTCCAACACCCAAGGGTCCTAGATTATTTGCTAGCAGAAGAAGGGGGAGTTGGTGGAAAACTAAAGGAACCCAGCTCTTGTTTACAAATCCATGATCACGGGGCGGTAGTAAAACAGATAAGAAAAGGAATGAGAAAACTAGCTCACGTGCCAGTTCAAACCGGGAAAGGATGGGAATTAGACATGTTCTCGTGGTTGCCTGGTGGACCATGGGTTAAACGCATGGTGGTTTTCTCCCTTTGTGCGGTAGCAGCTCTGATTTTTGTACCATGTAGGATACCTTGTTTCATGCAGCTCATTCAGCATGGAGTCAGAAGAATGCAAGTCGTAGCTGCTGTGCCCAGTGACCCAGAATTAGCTACAAGGGGACCGAAGATGATGGCTCTGCAAATAGCTCCAAAACCAAAAAGAAGACAAGAAGAAAAGGTCCAATGAACGGTGACTAAAGGTTGTAAAGAACCTCTGAATATTGAAATAAACAGAGGAGGGGCTGATAAGAAAATAGGGATAAGAGTGTCTCCACAAACAGGGAAGTTAACGGAAATGGCAGGAGTGAGACAACCAAAAGAAGAGGAGAGTTAATTGAAGCTGCAGGAGTGAGATAACTGAAAACTAGGGGAAATAAGTGAAACTGCAAAAGTTGGACAATTAAAAACGGCAAAAGTTAAACTTTGATGTAATAGGCGGATCGAGAAGTCTGTACCTTCCAAGTACCTCAGCCAATGGGGAAAGGAAGAGGGTTACGTGCGGCCGGGGAATTAGGATAAAAGGGAGGCTGCGTCCTCCGGCAAATGGAGAGACCCCACAGGGATATGCCCCAGGGGACTCTCCCTTTATTCGAATAAAGCCTTTGCAGGACTCCTCTGTCTCCTTTGTGAACTTCGACCTCTGGCAACGGGATCTTCTGCACATTGTCTTGTTCCCTTTGCTGTTCTGTTAAACTGCCTTTGTGCCAACCCACCAGTTTCCTTTTTTCCCTTCCAATTCTCCCCTCATGGCCGTGGGGGGGCCGAGAGCGTGGCTGCCACGTGGTTCTTTGTTGCCGTCTGAGGCCAAACCACGACAGTCCTTTTTGGCGCCCAACGTGGGGCACTCGGAAGGTTGAGAGAACGACAGATCTGACCAGAGCGTGTTAAAATGGATGTGTTATATGCATTTATGATATTAGTCAATAGTACTGGTCACAATGTTGCTTCGTTTGTTCCCACGGCCGTGTTATGTAAATTCTGACATGCTCTATGTACTCCCCGTGATGATGTTTATCACCTCTGGGAGAGGGATCAGCATCATAATTTTGCCGTCCTGTGTGATATCAACTTATGATATGATAGCATCACTGTTCAGATGGTTACGTTGGGCCATTTATGCAGCACCGCTGTCCTGCTGTGACCTCGGACACCATCTCTCAGAATTTATTAATAATCACACTCAGTCTATGGGGGAAGCGGGGGCTGGTGGTGTTCCTTTCCCCAGCTCTTTCACCTCCCTTTTCTATTTTGGTCCAGCTATGCCAGTTTTTGAGAATTTTGAATACTCTTGGGACATGCAAACCAGCTTGGTCCTATTGCTAGGTCTCCTCAATGTGTTTCAGTTCTTGTTTAGGGTTAAGCAACTATTTAAGACTCCCACCCAGAGATCTGTCCCGAGACTGGAGAGTCATGGGTGGCACGGGACGTGGGAGAATACGGACAGGTACCTAGAGAGCTTTTCACCTCCAACGGTTTGGGGCTTCACCCCCGAACAATTACAGAACCCGTTTGTATTTCTGGAGTGACAGGGGGATCCCAAGAGTTGACTGTACCGTTTTTAAATCTTCTTTCAGCTTCTAATTTTCTAACAAGTCCCGATCAATCAAGGGCTTCGGTGCCCCTGGCAAGTCCAAAAGCTGATGTGTCACCCCTTGCTTTCCACTCTTGAATGTTAAAGGTTTAAAGAAAGGTCTGGTTTCTGGCTTCCCTCTCGCACCAATAACTCTTCCTTCCAGTGTCATAACCTCATTCATAGCTCTTTGTATTTAGAACTGAAGAGGCAGCTCCTGGATCAACCGAGCATTCTGCCTCTGTTTCATCTTCCCCAGCTTAATTTGAACCAGAGGTTCTGTGGGGGAAGATTCCTCCGGTCCCCGTCAATCTCTAGCTTCTCTAGCTAGAGGGAAGAGTCTGGTTCCCCAGATCTCGGTAAAGATGGGCATTCGCGTCTCCATCCTAACTCCAGAGAAGTTAGGGAATCCTCTGCCTCTGGGCTCCTCATCCTCATCCTCCACCATCCTCAATCCTCATCCTCTGGGCTGTGTCCAGTTTTGGGCCCCTCACGACAGGACAGACGTTGAGGGGCTGGAGCGTGTCCAGAGAAGGGCAATGGAGCTGGTGAGGGGTCTGGAGCACGAGTCTTGTGAGGAGCAGCTGAGGGAGCTGGGGATGTTCAGCCTGGAGAAAAGGAGGCTGAGGCGAGACCTTCTCGCTCTCTACAACTCCCTGAAAGGAGGGTGTAGCCGGGGGGGGGGGTCGGTCTCTTCTCCCAAGGCACAGGCAATGGCACAAGAGGCAACGGCCCCATGTTGCACCAGGGAAGATTTAGGAAGGATACTAGGAACTATTTCTTCACACAAAGGGTTATTGAGCATTGGAACGGGCTGCCCAGGGAAGTGGTGGAGTCATCATCCCTGGTGGTATTTAAAAGACGGGTAGACGTGGTGCTGAGGCACGTGGGTTAGTGGTGGAGTGGGCAGTGTTAGCTCTATGGTTGGACTCGATGATCTTAAGGGTTTTTTACGACCTAAATGATTCCATGATGCTGTGACTTCTGTGACTGCGCCCTCATGCTGAGCTCCACCCGGCTCTGCCCTGGCCCTGGAAGCCAGGATGAGGCCCAGGGGACAGGGGAGAGGCAAAAAGGTGAGGGGCCATGAGGAGACCACACTCCCGGGTCAAGAGGGTGTCCCCACACAGACAGCAGTGACCCTGAGCTCTCAGCAACAGTTGTCCCATGGGACTGAGTTACGGGCTTTGTCCATCCCGCTCTCTTTAACAAGGATGACGCGTGACAGCCATTTTCCCCAGGAAGCCAAGGCCTGGGCCTTCCATCACCCCTGGACAGCCTGTGCCCTGACACACCGATAGAATGCTGGAGGTGGCCATGTCACAAAGGGTTGCTGGGGAGGAACGGGCGGTGATCTGTCACAGCCTGGAGCCGAGCAGACCGGTGAGCAGCCAGACAGCCAGAGATTCTCTACCTTCTAAACGTACACGGACACCAAGGTAAGGATTCAAGAGGGTGGCAGAGACCTTGACAGGGGTTCTCCGTGGTGAGGCACGGTGGATGCCCCATTGCTTTTATCCTCTCTCATAAACCACAGGCCCCTAAAAGCAGAGGAACAGACGATGGCACACAGCCACGCTCAGCCAGAGAGCAAGAGATTCTCTACCTTCTACAAGGACACAGACAAAAGTTAAGCATTCACGAGTCTGGCACAGATCTGGGCACAAGTTGTCCATTTTACTCATGCTCTCTGCTACCTTTCTTTGTTCATAATCTTCTGCCTTTTAATGCAGCAGGCCCAGAAACAAGACGGACAAGACCATGAGGAACTCCCATCCTCAACCACATGGACAGTCTCTACCTTCTACAAAGACACAGACAAAAGATAAGGATTCAGGAGTCTGGCACAGACCTCGCAGGGCTTGTCCGTGCTGAGTGAGGATGGCTGACCTCTTGTTTGTTATCCTGTCTCCTTACAAGAGCAGGCCCAGAAAGGGACAGGACCAGACCATGAGGAGCTCCCATCCTCAAACACACACAGATTCTCTACCTTCGACAACGACACGAACACAAAGTTAAGGATTCAAGAGGGTGGCAGAGACCTGGGCAGGGGTGTCCATCGTGATTGACTGTCTCTAATGCCTTCTTTTTTTCACACTTTCCTGTCATTTACAGCTGCAGAGAGAGATGGGAAGCGGAGCAGAGCATGGTGCCCTCCCATTCTCAAACACACACAGATTCTCTACCTTTTAAAGGACACGGACACAAAAGTAAGGATTCAGTAGGGTGGCAGAGACCTGGGCAGCGGTGTCCACTCTTCTTGATCATCTCTAATGCCTTTTTTCTTGACATTTTCCTGCCTTTTACAGCTGCAGGGAGAGATGCGAACCAGAGCAGAGCATGATGAACTCCCATCCTCAAACACACACAGATCCTCTACCTTCTACAAGGGCACGGACACAAAGTTAAGGATTCAAGAGGGTGGCAGAGACCTGGGCACAGATGCCAATGGCCACTGAGGGTCTCTGCTGCCTTAGTTTGCTCATATTCTCCTGCTTGCTATGGCAGAAGGCCAGACAGGGAAAGGACAAGACCATGGGGCACTCTCATCTTCAGGAACAGCGAGAGACATTCTCTACCTTCTACGAGGACACAGACAAAAGTTAAGCATTCACGAGTCTGGCACAGACCTGGGCAGAAGTTGTCCATTTTATTCATGGTCTCTGCTACCTTTCTTTGTTCATAATCTTCTGCCTTTTAATGCAGCAGGCCCGAAAACCAGAACGACAAGACCATGAGGAACTCCCATCCTCAACCACACGGACATTCTCTACCTTCTACAAGGATAGAGACAAAAGTTAAGGATTCAGGAGTCTGGCAGTGACCTGGGCAGGGCTTGTCCGTGCTGAGTGAGGATGGCTGACCTCTTGTTTGTTATCCTGTCTCCTTACAAGAGCAGGCCCAGAAAGGGACAGGACCAGACCATGAGGAGCTCCCATCCTCAGCCACACACAGATTCTCTACCTTCTACAAGGACACGGACACAAAGTTAAGGATTCAAGAGGGTGGCAGAGACCTGGGCAGAGGTTTCAATGGTGTGAATCAAATGGTCTTAAAGCTGTCGCATCTACTATCACTTCATTAAATCACTGTTTTATATCAAGAAATATAATGCTGCTTCTCTCCTATGAGTGAAGGCTATCGCTCTCCAGCTAGCGCCCTGCACACTCACCCCTCCTGCTTCCAGCTGCTGCTCCAGCTCTCGGCAGCGAGTCCGCTCCTGCAGGAGCCGGGGGGAGACTCGCCATGGAGAGGAGCGAGCGCCCCTGGGGACAGAGCCGGCTCCTCCGGCACCGGCTTTTCTCGGGCTCTCTGCAGCCCAAGCTCAGCACATAGAATCATACAATCATAGAATCGTCTAGGTTGGAAGAGACCCTTGGGATCATCGAGTCCAACCATCTACCCTACTCTACAAAGTTCTCCCCTATACCATATCCCCCAAGACCACATCTAAACGGCTCTTAAACACATCCAGGGATGGTGACTCAACCACCTCCCTGGGTAGCCTATTCCAATGCCCGACCACTCTTTCTGTGAAAAATTCTTTCCTAATGTTCAGTCTAAACCTACCCTGTTGGAGCTTCAAGCCATTCCATGTAACTGGGGAGGTTACATGCCACAGCGCTGCCCATCCCAGCCCGAGTCCTTACGGCACCGGGAAGCTTCGCTTCCCCCGAGCCCGCCCAGGCCCCGGCCAGCGGCTCGGGGGGGACGGCGGCCGCGGCGGCTCCCGGGGGGGGCCCCGCCGGGGCCGCGCCTTCGCCCCCCGAGGGCTCCGCCGCCGAGTCCCCTCTGCGGGCGGCGCGGGCGGCCCGGGCACCCCGGCCCCGCCACCGCGGCCCGGCCCGGCCCCGGGCAGCTCCCCCCGGGCAGGCGCCCCCGCTCCTCACCTTCGCCTGCAGCTTCCGCACCAGCACCGCTTGCCGGGGCCGCGCCTCCTGCCAGCTCTGCCGCCGGCGCTGCAGGGAGCCCGGGCCCGGCGCCGCCATGCCCCCGCTCGCCAGCCGGGCTCCGCCGCCGGACGGGCCCCGCGGCGGGGGCTGCTCCGCCGCCTGCCCCGGCGGACCGCGGCCCGGCGCCTGCCGGGGCGGGCGGAGCGGCTGCCCCTGCCCGCCGGGCGCCGCCGGGAGCCGCGGGGCGGGAGGGCCGGGCTCGCTCGGGGCCGCTCTGCGGCGGCGCTGCCCTCGGGGCTGCGGGGCTGCCGCGGGGGAGAGGCCGCCCCGGCCGCGGGTGGCTCCGGCAGCTCCGCTCGGAGACCGGCCCCGGCCCCGGCCCCGGCGAAGGTTGGGGGCGGGAGGGGGGAGCGGGGGGAACCGGTCCCCGCCAGCGGGGGGTCCCCCGGGGGGGAGGGCGAGAGCCGGCGCCGCGGGGACGGGCCGCCGCCCGGCGAAGGCAGCGGCCCCGCCGGAGCCTCTGCCGGAGGCTCCAACTTCAGCCTCGGCTGCCGCGGGAGCGGGAGGCCCGGCCCGGTGCGAAACCCCGACGGGCCCGGGGGCAGCTCCCGAACCTTCTCCTCCCCGATGGGCAGCGGGAGGGGCCCCGGCTGCCGGCAGGGAACGGGGGGGTGGCGCTGTGCTCTCCCCTGCTTTCCCCCTCTGCCCCTCCCGGCTCCTGCTCAAGCCATAACCACCGGTGGCAGATGTGATGAGTTGCCCCCGCACTTTGCTGGGGGGGGACGCAACGGGGGGGGACGTGCTGGCAACGCAGCCAAAACACTGTCTGGAGTGGGGACCTCGGTGCTTGGTTCCCGTGGGAATATGACTCTAGGTCAGTTATCTCACTCCAGAAATAGCGGACAGCCCAAGAGCCCCTGGAGCTCTCCTGCAGGGCAGCGGCTGCAGGCCAGGATCTCCCCTTGAGTGGGGACGCTCGCTTAAGGTCCTGCCCCTCGAGGTGCAGAGATTCGTTGCCGCAACAGATTCTCGGGAAGTGACTACTAGCATGCTAAACTCTGAAATCTTAGCCAAGCGATAGAAAGGACGTGTGCGGAAAACCCCATAGCCAGAGGTCGATGTTCACAAAGGAGACAGAGGAGTCCTGCAAAGGCTTTATTCGAATAAAGGGAGAGTCCCCTGGGGCATATCCCTGTGGGGTCTCTCCATTTGCCGGAGGACGCAGCCTCCCTTTTATCCTAATTCCCCGGCCGCACGTAACCCTCTTCCTTTCCCCATTGGCTGAGGTACTTGGAAGGTACAGACTTCTCGATCCGCCTATTACATCAAAGTTTAACTTTTGCCGTTTTTAATTGTCCAACTTTTGCAGTTTCACTTATTTCCCCTAGTTTTCAGTTACCTCACTCCTGCAGCTTCAATTAACTCTCCTCTTCTTTTGGTTGTCTCACTCCTGCCATTTCCGTTAACTTCCCTGTTTGTGGAGACACTCTTATCCCTATTTTCTTATCAGCCCCTCCTCTGTTTATTTCACTATTTGTCTTTACAACCTTTAGTCACCGTTCATTGGACCTTTTCTTCTTGTCTTCTTTTTGGTTTTGGAGCTATTTGCAGAGCCATCATCTTCGGTCCCCTTGTAGCTAATTCTGGGTCACTGGGCACAGCAGCTACGACTTGCATTCTTCTGACTCCATGCTGAATGAGCTGCATGAAACAAGGTATCCTACATGGTACAAAAATCAGAGCTGCTACCGCACAAAGGGAGAAAACCACCATGCGTTTAACCCATGGTCCACCAGGCAACCACGAGAACATGTCTAATTCCCATCCTTTCCCGGTTTGAACTGGCACGTGAGCTAGTTTTCTCATTCCTTTTCTTATCTGTTTTACTACCGCCCCCTGATCATGGATTTGTAAACAGGAGCTGGGTTCCTTTAGTTTTCCACCAACTCCCCCTTCTTCTGCTAGCAAAGGACCCTTGGGTGTTGGAAAATTGCATTCCTCATCTGAGCAGATTGGTCTGCAAGAAAGTCAAGAGCCTCAGCGCTCTGGTTAGGTAAAATTGCAAAAAACGGCTTGTAATCTAACTATCCTATTTAAATTATAAATGGGGTCTCTTGCTCCAGAAATCACCTGGTGGGGATTCCGTGCTGCTGGTCCAGAATACCGTATAATTCGTTCAGGTTCATCTGATGTATAATTCATCTTTTCCCCATGATTGGGAACCCCCTTTAGTTAGGGATTTATCAGTTGCTCGTCGTTCTCTTATCAGATCATCCTATCCATTAACCCCTAACTCGTTTCCTTGAACTTGTGGTAATAAGGAAAATAACGGTCTCATATATCCTATAGAACGTATCCCTGAGCGCTTTGGAGGTAACCTCCAAATGTTGTGGAAGGAGCATTATGATAACAAAAGCTTTTTTGCTCTTTCATTCATTTTGCACTCGTTTTTAATTTCTTTATTCCCCATTTTTGTCATTCGCACCTCCCCTTTGTGTTTTCAAAATAAATATACTTTCGTTGTAGCCAGTGAATCTATTCTGGAACTTTGTGTTCTGAGTATACAGAGGTTTATAGGTCCTATATATATAAATTTGTACCTGTATAAAATTAAATTTATATATATAGATCATGGTGTGATGTGTTTCTTCGGTGTTTTAAAATAATAAATGAATGTCAGCATAGGAAGGAGAGTGGTTATTTGGCCCCCCTCCCTCCCCTGGGAATGGGTGCTGGTCCCTTGTGGGAGACAGGGGGACACGGACAGGGGGGAACCCCCCTCCCCAGGCCCTGGAGTGCTCCCGGGGGCGGGGAATCCCAGTGCTCCCGTACTGGTCCCAGTCATGGGGAGCTCCGTGTAGGGGAGGGTGTTGGCCCCTCCAGCTCCGACAGCGGGGGCGCGGGTACTAGACCTGTGCCCCGTCCTAGTGGGGCCCCGTCCTGCGCTGGTGGCTGCACGTGGCCTCGGGCACGATCAGCCCCAGCAGCAGCAGGACTCCAGCCCCAGGCGCACCACTGAGGCACAGAAACAGACTCTACAACTCGCAGAGAGTTATAAAGCAGGCATGTTTATTGCAGCGCTGGGTGCAAGGGGGATTGCTCCTCCAAACTTGCACACCGGGTCGTAAAACAAGCACCTATTTATGATAAAAAGCATATATATTCATTAATATGGACCGGGTTATTATAATTAATTCTAAGAAAAGGTATTACTATTCTAATTATTTCTAGGAACTCATTATCATGGGTCTCCTCCCCTTGCTGCATGCGTACTGTCGCCCGGTGGTCATGGGCCGGGGTCTTCTGGAGGAAGGCTCATAGTCTTCTTCACCGTGTACTTTTACCTTTGGCTTAGAATGCTGAGCTGGCTGGACTCCAGACCGCAAAACTGGTCCCGACCAGATGGACACTTTACCCAGACAATTGGGTTCCTCCTTAGCATGCAGGCTGTTCCTGCTATCTTATACACAAGGCCAGTTCCTTATCTTGGAACGCTGGGCTCCTGGGCTCCGAGCTCTGTTCTTTGCCAAGCTGTACTACATTTACTACATTTACTACACTAACTACATTTAACCATTCATTCTCTGAATCACCACGTTGGTCCAGGTGCAATCTGCAGGGGACAAGAAGGGACAGTGACTGGGGGGCCCCGGGAGGAGCCCTCTGGAGCTCCCGGACCAAGGGAGTGCCATGGGGGCAACAGGACACCCAAGGGGCTGGAAGGGTGCACATGGGGGTCCCAGGGCAAACAGATGGGTGGGCAAGGGGACACGCTGGGGGATTCCTGTACTAAGGAGGGATAAAGGGAAGTTCATAAGGAGCCCCAAGGGCTCCTGTGGGCTCTACCTCCCACGTCCCTGCCCCCGGGATACCCCCTACCCACAGTCTCTGACCTGTCACCCCAACCAGCAGCACCAAAGATCAGGAGGAGGACAGGAACATGGAGCTGGCCCTCACCTGCCACTGGCAGCCAGACGGTGCCACTGGGCTGTACGACTGTCCCTGGGGCTGGTAGGTGTCCCCTGACCCCTGCCCCCCGACTGGTGGCCTAGCAACCCTGTGGCTATAGGTCATCTGTAGGGTCTCTGAGGAGTTGGCAAAGTTCAAACACATCTGAAGGAAGCTGTAATCCTCGGCTGGGCCCCCAATTACAGCTGCTTTCTTTCCCCACATCCTCTTGTCTAGATCCCCCAGGATGTGGCAGATGCCAGGGAGGAAGAGAAGAGCAGGATGTGGCTGGGGGGACATCTCACCTCTCACCATCAAATCCAGGGTCTTGCTGACAGCAGACCATTCAAACAACGCGCCCCTGACAAAACACTGGCAGCTGTAGCGGCCCTCATAGCCTTTGCGCTCACGGGAGAGTTTTTAATCTGCTCCGTTTGAGAGAAATGCTAATTCTCTGACCCAGCCCTCCAGGTAGAGGAAACAGCCAGCCCTGGGGTATGCGATGTTGCAATGGGAAACCACATCTGCTCCTGCCACCACATCGTGCCCAGGCAGGACAGAGAGGACAGGTTCGGGGAGATGAAACTCTGTGGGGAGAGGAGAGGGCATGAGGTGAAGACTGTCCCCACCTCTCCAAGCCAGGAGAGAGGGGAAAACCCCTGCCCATCATGTGGACGGGGAAGCCAAGTGGCTCCGTGCATCCCTGTGTGCCCATGTGGCATCTGCCCCCACGCAAAGGGGTAACAGCACATCACTCACCGTGCACCAGGACTTCCACGGTTTCACTGCGAGCCAGCACAGTGTCTTCATCCATGTAATGGCAGTGGTAGCCCCCTGCGTCCCCTTGGGTGACATTAGAGATGGAGAACTCGGCCCTGCTGCTGTGCAGCCTGGGCAGGGTATTGACCCTGCCGCCACTCCTGTAGAGCACAAACTGCCCATTGTCACACTCGCAACTGCAGCAGATGGTGGTGGAACCTCCTGGTGGGATCGTCCCAGGCGGCTTCAGGAAGATGGAGATGGTGGGCCCCCTGCACAGGGAGAGAGATGCTGCAGGTCAGGGAGACCCCAATGCCCGGCTCCCCCGCGGAGAGCCTGGAGTGGGCTCCAGCCCCCACCTCCACACAAGGGCAGGTTTTGTTCTGTGGGGCTGGGGAAGAGCCCTGGGAGATGGATGGGGGCCCAGAGATGTGTCCAAACTCCCCGTCTACCTCCTCATGATACTCACTTGCTGTAGCCGTGCTCTGTGCCACCAGCCAAGCACCTGCAAGAGAAACAGCCACGTAACACCTCTGTGGAGTCTCGGGACACCCCACGTCCCTGCTCTGGGAGCCCACACAGCCTCTGGCACTCACCAAAAGCCAGCACCTGGGTCACGGGCAGCATCATCTCCCTCTCGGCTCCCTCTGACCTCCGCTTAAGTGGGGCTTCTTCAGAAGAAGGCATTGGCCGGAGGCGCTGAGCGGCTGGCCAGCTTCCTGTGGGTTCTGATAACATCCTCATTGCCACAAGTTGCCTTCTGTCCCACGGCCTGCGATTCTGCAGACACAATCGCAGGGCTGGAACGGTTGAACTGGAACCTGCCCATGATGACATGGACCTTGAGGCAAAAGCTGTCGAGGCTTTTGGTTTCCTCTTTCTTGATGGGGAAATGGCTTCTTCTCAGTCCTTGTGAAATAGGGTGAAGTTCTGTAACCGGGGCGGGGAGAAGGGGCAGCACCAGACTCTTCCTGAGTCTCCGTGAGAAAGCTGCAACAACAAGCTGTTTTAGTAAGACAGAATAAAGAGGGGACTATAGATAGCAAGTGAATCTTATATCCCTTCAGAGGCAGGGCACCCCCCTTCCCTGCGGTACTGATGGACCCCAGACAGATTTTCCCACGGCACAGGGGGGGAAATCCCTGCTGTGCAAATCCCACCTGTGGAGATGTGCCCAGCACCTGAAGGGGTGTAAGATTTACTTGTGCTCTATATTCCTCTTTTTTATTCTATGCCATGGAAACAGGTATTTTATTACTCCGTTTGTTGTCAGGCCTTTCTCACCAAGGCTATGTCCGGGCTGTGCTCTTCCCCACGGAAGGGAACAGGAGGGAAGCAACTTGGTGTCCCCTTTGGCCTCCTCAGGGGTTGTTTCATCCCACCTGGCCAATAGTGTCTTTCCTTGGAGGAGGGACAGGAATATCTCCTGCCTGTAGGTCTGGATCCACCCCACAGGGTTGGCCCCATTCCTCACCCATCCGGGCCTCCCCGGTCCAACGCTGGAGCAACAGCAAGGTCCTTACTCCAAATAACTGCCTGCTCCTCCACACCTGGGGCCTGACCTCCAGCCTCCTTGGCTACCATCTAGTGTGGGTTGGCCAGTGGTGTAGACAGAGCTCCCTTTGGCAATAACGAAGGGTTAATTAAACAGGGGAAGTTGCTGTCACCTTTGGGTGATGTGGGAGCGGGGAGAGCAGGGAAAAGGTGGGTTGTGGGACTGGAGCTGTGTAGGGGAGGTGGCAGCTTGGCCAGGGATCCCACAGGGCTGATGGCTGAGGCATCTGCAGCTCCCTGCCCTCCTGCGAGCTGCAGGCGAGCGCGTCCTGCCCTCTTCTGACTGTGCACGGTCTCTGCCACCGAAGGCCCCAGCAGGAACAAACTGCAGCGCTCAGGGGGAGGCAGATGGTGTTTATATGGCTGTATCTGGGGAAAAAAGGAGAAGTGGCTGCTGGACTCCTCCAGGGCTCTCAGCTGTGGAATAATTCTTAATATATAATTTTTATTAGAAATATATAGCATTGTTCACACATTAAAGAAAGGTATAAAATTGAAACATTTCCAGGGTGGAACGCAGCAGCAGCTGGTATGCAAGGAATCCGCTACATCTATGACTCCCTGAACAATATTGCTTGCAAAAGCAACACGGAGGATGGAGTGGCGTGAAGATTACACGGCCAAGCTCTGTAATTACACAGCAGAATGGGAACAAAGTGATCCTATGGAAGTGATAAGCTGCATATTTGCTACCCTGAGCCAACAGTCTGTCAGATTTTGATGAAATGCTGTCCTTTGTGCGAACTTTGCTCATTATAATGTCATTATAATACCAAAACACACCTCCAGCCCGAAGGCTACCCACCTCCAAGGTGCAACCACTCGTCCTTGAGTCTGCGCCCTGAATTTTTCGTAAACTATACCTTTAAAAGCGAGGCGAGAGAATTTTACACCAAGCCTAATAAAGGTATTTATGACTAGAGTCACTCAAACTCCACCTTGAAGGTAAAAAAATAATATAAAAATAACCCGAGAAAGGGGGGATGCTAGGGAAGACACCATCGTAAACAAGTCAGGGAGGACCCCATCACAGACTGCCTCTGACTCCCGGGACCAGTCGAGGGGCTGAGCCTTTCTTCCCCCCCATAGGGAGGCCTGTGGGTAAGACTTAGACTATACCGAGTGCTTCCTCGGGGAACTTAGAAATCTCTCTAGAGGGTTATTTTTGTTACATTTATAGCCAGGCTGTATTGTTTGGAACTTTGTCACGTGCTTTGTACCATTAACATTTTTTCTTTTACTTGCACGTGCTTTGCAGACTGTACTTATCACCGGCAAACGAAAAGAACCTTTATATCTGTTGCTTAAATAAAGTGCACTGTTTAAGTAGCTAGCCGTTTTGGTTTCTCACTGAATGCGACCAGACACTGAAGTGCGGCCGTGCTAGTTCGTGAGCACGACTAGACTGAAGGTGCAGTCCACTGTCACTGTATCCAGAATCGTGATAGTTTAATATATTAAACGCGGCTGGACTGATAGTGGTGAATTGGGCATCACTCAGAATTTAAACCCAGCCGCCCCTAGCCTCCCACCTCGGTGAGGAGTGTTAGAACGCAAGGGGGTTTATTGGCGCAGCGAGCAGGGTTTGCTATGGATATGCTTCTGCAAAAATATGATTGTGCCCCTTCCCAGGCTGCGAAGGCATGGGCCCAGATGTCCGAGTGGGAGACGGACCCGGAGTAACGATGAGTCTCAATATGAGTATGGTTGTTCTCCCTTTATTCAAGTTCACACAGAGTATATAAAGACAGACAAGCAGAGCACGCGCTAGCAACAATTATACGATTGGCTTACAGTCTCTGTTCACACGCCTAGAGCGCTCACACAATTAGTGCAGACCTCTTGTCCACGCGCAGCAGATGTTTCTCTATCTCCCGAAGGCAGTACCGCTTATCACTTACTTATCATGTAGCTACTTCTTCATACTTCTGTTTCTCAAGGACAGTTCACAGCCTCCTCCGGGCTCTCATCCCTATCAAAGACTGGGTTGCTCATTGTAATCAAGTCATGCCCTTTTTCACTCAGCCATTCCTCCACACCCAGAAATACTGGAAGGATGAAGAGAAAGTAGTGGAACGTATTGAACAGTGTCGGGTTTCACAGAAGCTCAGAGTGGGAAAGGGAAAAGGTGTCGTTTGTGCTGTGTTAGGCGCCTGTTTATCTTGTGCACAACAAGAAGCTAAAGAAGCCCCTGCTCCTAATCTGATTTCTGCTGTAGAATATGCGACTCTGAAATCAGAAAATGAGGTCCTGAAGTCATCATTGGCATTTCAGAAGGAGACAGGAGAAAAACTAAAAACTCAAGTGGATAAACTTGTGAGTGAAAACGAGAAATTAGGAAATCGGACTGCTAGACTTGTAAGTGAAAATCTCCGACTTAAAATGTTACTGGAAAAAGTGACTGGGCTTTTAGATAAAATACAGCCCTCTGCCCAGGTCCAACAAATTCGTAAGTTAATGTGTAGTCCAAATTCTGGAACCCAGACTGGAGATTTTTGGTCTAACAGTGAGGATGATGAAGCGGATGACAGTGAAGAGACTGTCACTTTTAAATCCCAAGTTTTTCCTTTATGACTACTGGTTAAAACTGAAACAGCAGTCGATGATGATGAAATCCGTACCACTGTGCGTACTGTCCCATGGACACCCACAGAGTTGGCAAAATTAAAGGAGAAATACTCAAGGCGGCCAGGAGAGTCGGCTGTGGAGTATGTGTGGCGAGTTTCCTCTGAGCGGGGGGACAGAATTATGTTAAGTGAAGAAGAAGCAGGAGACGCTTCGGGACCAGGAGTGTTTTTAACCACTATGCCTGGAGATCGTAACTATTCCCTAACTGCTCGAGCAGCATATTGGGCAGGTGGTATGGATCCACGAGAAAGGGGGGAGCCGTTAGAAATCAGAGCTTCAGGCTACTCTGATCTGTCTGCAGCAGTACGGAAAGCAGCCTGTCTGCAAGCCATGTATGACAGAGAAGAGTTTCGGAAATCCCCAATGTCAGCTCCTATCAACCCCGATCGATTAGCCCCTCTCCTCCGAGGCCTTCCTGATTGCCTTAAGCCATTTGTAGTCAGCACTCAAGACCGCATACGAAGCGTTCGTGATGGTCGCAGGCGGAGCCGGCATCACTACATACCCACCTGGAATGAATATGTACAAGAAATTGACAGTTATGGGCGCCGAATGGGCTGGGCCAGCCTAACTGGTGAGAAACCCTCCGACCACACCCGAAGGGTTCGATAGATCCAAACCCATGCCCAGACCCCTAAATCTGATGGAAGGCTCAAGCCTGACAAGGAACGAAATGAATTGTGGCGTAAAGCCCTAGACTTGGGGGTACCTCGACAATTTTTGCACGGAGTCCCTACAGAGGATCTCCGTACACTAGTCCAACCTTTAACTAGAAAAAATAATTTGGCTGGGGAAAAAAGTCTAACCAGGAAGTCCCCAAGTCGTGATGAAATTGTGCCGTCTGCACCAGAACCTAATTTGATTGATCTGTCAGAGTCCCAGCCAAAAAACTCCTATCCCCGGGGAGGGCAGTGAGCCACCCTGCCCGGCGGGTATTAGCAATTCAATGGCTCTCTAATAAAAACTCTGAACCTGTTATTACCATTCCTGTTGGGCCTCGAAAAATGTCAGTAAATTTTATCATTGATACCGGAGCCCAACTGTCTACAATCACTAAAAAAACAGCACAACTTTTAGGTATAAGTCCTACCAGGCGCAGGGTCAACTTTACAGGAATTGATGGTGTGGTAAAATCATGCCCCACTGCAAAAATTAACCTCTGGTTGCCAGGGGAACAAAGACTAACCAGGACAGAAGTGTTAGTCGGTGCTGCGCGTACTAATCTGTTAGGATTTGATGTACTGCGTGGACGAATGTGGAAATTCCCAGATGGAACTGTGTGGAGTTTTGCAGGGCATGAAAAAGAATTAGGCACAGTGAAATTGAGTCTGTTAGAAACTTCCATACCTTTACCTCCCTCTAAAATCACTAACGTTCGACCGTATCCATTGCCTGCTGCAGCACTTGCAGGAATTGACGGGGTGGTATCAGATTTGGAGAAGAGAGGCATCATTAAAAGGACTCATTCGCCTTACAATTCACCGGTGTGGCCAGTAAAGAAACCAACCGGACAATGGCGTTTCACAGTAGATTATCGGAAATTGAACGGCAATACTGCACCCCCAACTGCTGCAGTTCCGAACGTTGCAGAAGTGGTAACCATGATACAAGGAGCTGCCCATTCTTGGATGGCTGCCTTAGATGCAAAAGATATGTTTTTCATGATTCCTCTCCTTGAGCAGGACAAAGAGCGGTTCGCATTCACGTGGAAAGGAGTCCAATATACTTTTAACCGACTGCCACAGGGGTATAAACATTCCCCCACCATTGCTCATAATGCTCTGGCTAAAGTCCTAGCAGAAGTTCCTGTCTCAAAAGGATGTACAGTATACTAATATATTGATGACATCCTGATAGGAGGAGAAGACCAAGAAAGTGTAAAAGACATGATGAAAAACATCCGAGAAACATTACTCGATTTAGGGTTGGAAGTTCCAGACTTAAAGTGTCAAGGACCTGCACAAGAAGTTAAATTCCTAGGGGTCTGGTGGATTAAAGGAGCTGCTTCTGTCCCACAAGATACCCTGGAAAAAATAGAGCATGGACAAAATCCATCTAGCGTGAAAGAGCTGCAACAAGTCCTGGGAACTTTAAGCTATTGGCGTAAACACATCCCTGGCTTTTCCATCATTGCTCGCCCCCTCTATAGTTTGCTCAGAAAAGGAAAATCATGGGAATGGACTAGCCAACATACCAAAGCCCTAGAGTTATTAATAAAAGAGCTAAGGTTATTCCAGCAACTCGGCCCTATACACCCAACTGATCCTATCCATGTAGAATGGGGGTTCAGTGAACATGGTTCTCATTGCAACATATGGCAGAAAGGACCGGCAGGGCCGGAAAGACCATTAGAATTTAGCTCTCACTCCTTTAATGATACTGAGAGCAGATACTCAGACCTTGAAAAAGGTTTGCTGTCCCTAATGCGAGCATTGCAACGAGCAGAGCAAATAAGAAGAGAACAAAGTGTAATCATCCGAGGACCTTTCCGCCTCTTAGATGTGGTCCGTAAAGGAACAGCACCACCGGCTGGCATTGCCCAAAAACCCACAGTTCGAAAGTGGTATGCTTACTTAAAAGGCATGAATGAAATCACGCCAATCTCTGAAGGCAGTGCTAAAGTATCCAAGCTGCAAAAAGATATAGACAGTACTCTGTCGTTCCAATCCCCACCAAGCAAACCATCTCCAATTCAAGAAGCACCTCCACTAACGGAAGACAGTGATCTTACAAGGGTGTGGTTTATCTTACAAGGGTGTGGTTTACTGATGCGTCATCTCATCGGGAGAATAATAAGTGGAAATACAAAGCTGTGGCACTAGAAGTAGCGACAGGAGAAAGAGCGACTGAAACAGGCGAAGGTAGTGCACAGGTGGGGGACCTCAGAGCAGTCCTACTAGCTGCACAACACGGAGCTAGTTACATCTACACTGATTCATATGCTGTTTTTAAAGGAGCCACTGAATGGATAGGCCACCGGGCAGCCAATGAGTGGCAAGTGAATAGAGTCCCAGTTTGGGAAACCGATAGCTGGAAGCAACTGTTAGAGATAGGAAGACAGAAAGTGTTACACATTGGTTGGGTAAAAGGCCACGATCGCTCAAACTCAATCACTGCTCAGTTCAACCAACAGGTAGATAGCCTCACGCGGCTGCTGCAAATGGATATTGTCAGTGATGGTCAGGAATGGGAACGCCTACTAGAATGGCTGCATGTTAAGCGTGGCCATACCGGGCGAACTGACTTATATCGGGAAGGTTTAGCCCGAGGGTGGCCTGTGTCAGTTAAGCTGTGTGAACAAGTAGTAACTGCCTGTTCCCAATGTCGCTTACGACTCAGTAAAGATCACCCAAGTAAAGCGCCTCCTTTACACATTCGAGACAAGAAGACATTGTGGCATTCCTGGCAAATCGATTATATTGGACCCTTAAGAACGTCAGGTAAAAAAAGATATGTCCTGGTGGGAGTGGAGATTATCTCCGGCCTCACTATGGCCACTAGCTCCAAATCAGCAACAGGGGAGGACACAGTAAATAGCCTAAAAGGATGGTTCAGCACACTTCCTCTCTCTGAAGAAATCCAAAGTGATAACGGTTCACACTTTACAGCTACAGTAATACAAGATTGGGCCAAAGAGGAAGGGATTCGGTGGGTATTTCACACTCCCTACTATCCTCAGGCCAATGGCATTGTTGAGTGCACCAATGGATTGGTCAAGCGTTTTGCAAAAACTCATGAACCTGGATGGCATTTGCGATTAGACGATGCCATCCATCAACTGAATAACAGATGGAGTGGCGATGGCTGCCCTAAAATGAAGGCTTTCTGCGTGTCGGCTAATACCGTCCCTCCAAACGTTCCCACTAAACCAGGAAAATATTCTGGGAGATTTTACCCTGGACAACCTGTGCTGGTGAAAATGCCTCAAATTGGAATAGTACCAATGGTACTAGTTACTCCCCAAAATCCCCAGGACTGGGGGCCAAAGATTGTTCAGAGAAGATACACCGGATCAGCACCCGGTGGATCTTGCCTTTCTTCTAACCCTATTGGTCAAGTAAGACCGAGCATATTTTCTTTTCTTTGTGTCTTACAGGAACCTTAAATGAACTGCACGTGGACAGACGGATTGGTCTACGCTAACCTTGAGTGCCTCCAAGGAATCTTGACACTGATTCTGGCAGTAATATTATTCTTAGTGTGTACGACTATTTGGAGGCCCAAGTTCTAAAATGACGAACCGGCAAATCGAATTAATGCTATTCTGTTTTACCCTTTTCTTCCCTGTTGTTTGTAGTGAAAGAGACCCAGAGTGGCCATGGTCTCAAGCTTTGATCAGACACAGTGCGAGGACAGGAACATCGAATGGAAAGTTTGGAAAGTTAAGTTTGGCCACTGTAGTTATACATGACAACAGAATGTTCTCAAAAAATGAGTGGACCTGGAACAATTAGTATCCAATCCTGGAGGGTAAGGCAGGAGAAGAAATTCAAGTAGGATGTCGAATGGTCAACGGTTCAACCCATGAGAAAGCCACCAGAATAGTGGTATTTCGCCCCAAGAACCCACACTCAGTAACAACAGAGCATTGTATCACCGACAAGTGGGATTGCTAGTATAACTTCACTCTCGCAGAACCCACTTTCATAACCTGTCGTTGGCAACAACGTGAAATAGTGTTGCTATTCGAATTCAAAATAGACATAGTTGAACCTGATCCCACTACACAGCCTAACCTAGCTCCACTATTTGAAACTCCTGACAGTGACCACCCTGAAACCTTGCTAAGGGAACTTAGAAATTTGCCCCTTCACACCACCGTCTCTGATAATGACCCTTGGCACAATGCATTGTCAAAATATACTGCAAGCATTAAAAAGGAAAAGAATTTAAATCTCTCTATTCTGGTCATACAAGTGAACTGGTCATATTCTGGTCATGGAAGTGAAATATACTCCAGAAATAAATGGAGTTGGAAAGAATCACTCCAAATGGCTAAACTTGAAGTCATCCCCGGAAAGGAAATACAAATTAGTTGCCGAGTAATCAATGGGTCTACTCATCACAGACCAACCGAAATTAAAACAATCTACGTAGACTCCACTAAACCAGAAAAACATAATACTGAATGCTATAAAATAACAGAGTCAAATTCAGATTGCTGGCACAATTTTACTTTTACCAAGCCTATTGTATTGTATTGCCTGTGGGGTTACCAAGACACAGAGTTATTATTTGAATTTATGATTGACACAATTACGTCTGAACCTGCCCAAAGGGAAACAGAACCTACACCCCAACAAATTCCTGAAGGTGTACCTACTCAACCACCCATTAGTCTAACTCCTTACACCTTCAACATTGGCCCTTATGTTATTAAAGACACAGGTCAGCAGCAAATACTGTCTAACCCAACATATTCCCTCAAACGAGTAGAATTATCAATGCAAATTAATATCTCTGCAATCAAACCTACCTGCTCGCCATTCCTAGGTACGTCTTATGCCGGGTGGTCAGCATGGTTGCATAGACGAACCCTGACCTCTTCACAACAACTGAAGAGAGATGTGACTGGTTCTTAGGAACGGGATTGGGAGTCCTAAATAGTATAGATGCTGAAGTGCTTGCCCAAAAACTAGTCGCAACCACTGCTGATCTAAACAGGATGACACATCCCCTACAGTCTTCTTTATCAGCCTTGGGGAACAAAACATCTTTCAAGAACTATTTACAGAACAACAACTCTGGAAAACTATTAACAAAAAACCAACTCTCTAGAACTATTGAAAAAACCCAACTCTAAACAACTATTTACAGCGCTTCCTCTTGGATCCTCCTCTCCTTTGCCACCGCCGTTCCCCGCAGCTCTGCTGGCCCTGAAAGCAAAGCAAGCGGCAGGGCCCTTTGGCTAACGAGCAGTGCCCGCCGAGCAGAGCTGGGGTTCCCGAGCCGGCTCAGCGGCAGCAGCTGCTTCGGCTGGGGCTTGGCTCTGATGGGCATTCGATGGTCACAGCCCTGGGACACGCTGGGGAGAGCGGGACACTGCCGCCAGTGCTGAGCCCTGGCTGGGCTCCGGGTGAGATTTGGGTGTCCTGGCCCCAAGAAACTGCTCCCATCCCAAAGTGGACGGGGGCTCAGGGCAGCGCGGTGGGGGCGGTTGTGCCACCAGGACGAGGGCACCAGGCGCCGTATCCCTGCAGCAGAGACCACCCACCCCAGCCCCAACCCCAGCCCAGTGGCAGGAGACCCTCCCTCCCTATGGGCAGTGGGTGGGGAGCAGGTTCATGTGCTGCTGGGGGATCCGTGTCCATCGGCTCCTCCTCCTCCACATCCACCTCCATCTCTTCATCTTCAACCGGGTCGATCTCCATTTCTTCAGTTGTCCCCATGTCCACACTGCTGGGACCCTCCTCCAGAGCCTCCAGTGCAAGGTCACACATCCTGAGCCCAAAGGCAAGCAAAAAAGTGCATTCGTCCTGCCCTGGCCAGCACCCCTGCCCCTCTCGCCACCCAAGGAGAGCCATGGGGCGATGGGACCCCTGGGCACATCCCCAGCAGGAGCTGGCTGGACCTGGGCGGTTCCTTGGCCACCAGCACCCACCAACAGTCCCGGGCCAGCGCCTGCAGCTGGAGGCTCCTCATCTTTTTCTCCTTCACTAATTTTGCATGCAGCAGGGTCTTCTGGATCTGCCAGAGCAGAGAGGGCAGGGGTGAGCAGCCCTGCTCCCGGCCCCACACGTGCAGACCCCAGCCCCACGCCTGTCTGGGCGCCCAGAAGCTCCTTACTCTGTGAAGCCACCCTTTGGGCTCGGTGCTGCTCCTCGTCCAGGGCTCAGCTCCTCTGGCTCCAGCCTGGAAATGGGCAGAGGAGGCATCGGCTCAGGCTCCAGGCAGCACCCGGCTGCTCCCAGCGAGCATCCCTGCGGCACCAGCCCGGGGCGCCCTGGGGTCTGCCGGGGACGTGTCCCCCTACGCAGGGATGCTCCATCCCAGAAGGGCATGAGCAGCCCAGGAGGGCTTCTGCCAGCCCCTGGCCTTGCAGGGCTTGGGGGAGAGGGCAAGCCAAGCTCCTGGCCCCCCCAGCTGCCCAGAGTGGGGTCCCCGCGCCATCCCCGCAGTGGCTGCTCCAGCCTGCCCAGGCAGTGGGGGGTGCCCACCTCCATGGAGCAGGGACGTACCTCGGGCAGCGCAATTGTCCTCCTCTTCTGGGCTTTCATGATGCCAGGGAGCAAAACAGAGAGGGGAAGAAGGTGCTGGGACCAGGCAGGAAGGGAAGGGCTGGGTTATGGGTTCAAGGCACAAGGAGCAGGGCAGAAGGGCTGTGGGGCGCAGGGCAGAAGGGTGCGTTGTGCCCCCGTCGCCTGGTACTGGCAGTTGCAGATGGAACACGGGCCATGGCAACGGGATGCGCAGTGGGGATGGAGATGAGCCCCCTTAAAGTGGGCGCAGCTTCATACGTACATACCCCAAAAGTTAATAATCCCAACACATTTCACTTCCTTCCTGTCCTAAGCTGTTCTTCCCAACCATCCCCTCATTGAACAAGTGGGGTTTGCCCAGAGCGTTGCAGACTGTCTGTGGGACGCTGGGGCAAGTGGTGCCCGTCCTTCCCAAAGAGATCTGGATGTACGGAAGTGCTAAGGAAAATCCCAGCCCGTCCTCATGGACAAGTGCCAGCCCAGTCTTCAGGCAGCCCCTACCAGGCCTTTGGGCCAACCACCTCTCATCAGCCTCCGTTGCTGACGGTCTCATCACACAACAGCTCTTACGGGTCAGGAGGTGACCAGCCAGAAGAGAAGCCCGAAGGCCAAGCCCCAGAGCAAAGCCAGCGCCAATTCCAAACACCAATGGGCAGGTCCAGTTGACACCAAGAGGGTCAAGGCAGTCCACGGGCAGGGCTGGAGCTTGTCCTTGTGGTGGCATTTGAGCCAAGGCAGCTCCTAGAGACCCCCCAGCTCTGCTGGGACAGGCCATTCCCCCTGCGCTGGCTCTGAAGACCCTCGGTGGGACCCTTGGAGGCTGGGCAGCGCTGGGGCAGGGGAGCAGCCCTTGCCCATGGCTGAGGCACCAGGAATTCCCAGGGCCAGGGCAGGTCCCTTCCAGGGTAGCCCAAGGGCCTTTGGGCTGGCACCTCCAGGGAGACCCTGGCTCCTGCTTCCAAGGTTGGGTCCTTTTCCGTCTCATACAGCCTGCAGGGTTTTGCAGTCCTGACAGCCCTGTGCCAACAAGTGCAATTATTCTCCCCCTCTTTTGAGAGCAGAAAACACGCACCAGAAGAACAGACAAGTGGACAAACATCCCACTGGGCAACGGCTTTGTCAGCGGAGATAGAAATAATCTGGATCAAGTACCAGGAGGTGTTCAGCACTTCCTGGTGTTTTTCTGCTTCCCACCGCTGAAAGCCCAAGCAGACGGGTTGGTTCAGGCGTCAGGGTCTCTCCAAGTTGTTGGAAATGCCTTGGGTCTTACTGAGCCAAGGGATGCCCTTCCAAATTCTGTCCCACAGACAATATTTTAACCAGGCACAGACCCTGGTTTTCTCCAACGTAGAAGCTGAAGCCTGCTGGCATTGACACTGCTGCTGAGGACACCGACCAATCTCTTGGCTCCCCATTGCAACCTTTCTGAGCTGTACTCCAGCCGACACTGACAGAGGACTTCAAGGAGTCTAGAAGTCCTCCGAAAGGTTCTGAGGAGATCTTCAGCTTGTCAAACCCCACCAACCCATCCAGCAGCAGTTTTTAGAGAGGACAGTCCTGGGCATTCTTCTCGGAAAATGCTGCCTATATTTAGGTTTTCATTCTTACCTGCTGTAATGCCTGGCTCCATAGCAGTTACCTGTATGTAGTATATGGGACTGGTGGATTTCTGCAGCACCAAACCTCATCAAGAGGCAGACCCTGGAGTTTACAGTGGCTTCTACAGGCTCCTTGTAGCTGAGCTGGATGTAACACAGCTGTAGAGAGCCCTTGGAAAAGAGAGGGAAAAGGCAGTTTGCAGAAAAATCCATCAATGGCAAGATTTGCCATCATTTCTGGTCAGTGCTCTATTGCTGCAGCTGACATTGTTCACAAGAGCCTCCCAAGATCTCAGAGCTGTGTTTGGAGTGAGTCTTTTCCTTCAGGTGGTCCCATCTCCACTGGTCTCCATCTCCATCAGTCAGGTGCCTGCCAGGGACAGGGCTCTGGCACCAGAAGTGAAGCCTTTGCTGACTGGTTTTGAGGATGCTGGGGGTGGCCTGAAGACCTCAAGCAGTGTTGTGTTGTCCTTGTGGTCTCCTTCTCTTGCGGGTCCACTTGATAGGGCACAACCGTGTCTTTTCAGAGCAGGAGTGCACTAAGTGGAGACCCGGGGGCAATGGCCAGGCCCCCTCCTCATGACCAGGGGCACTGGCCCCCTCTACCAGACCTCGCCTGTGATGTGTCCAAAGGCTGGAAGGCAATAGGGAGCATCTCTGCATCCCCACCTCCCCTTCATTTGCCACCAAAATCCCTTTCAACTTTGAGGGTATTGAGTTTGAAAAGTCCTTCACACATCCTCACAGGGAAGGGGCCTTTCAGGCTGTGGGGAGCACAGTTTCCTCACCCATTCCTGCATGGCGGATGTTCCCCTGGCCCAGCAGCTCTGGAAAACTGTTGCCACATCAGTTGCTTTTTCCAGGAGCTCCTCCGTTTGCCCCAGCCCTCGTAGGAAAGCAGAGAAGTGTGTTAAAGCCACATCAGCTCCTCAGTTCCTTGGTCTATTCTGCTCAAGTGTCACATCTGCTTTTGTGGGGGGCATCAGGCCCTGGGCACATGGAAGAGCATTGGCTTTGGAGGAGCAGTCAAGGCGTGAGAAGGACAGGGGGTGCAGGGAGAGGCTCAAGGGGTGAAAGGGAAGGAGTGGGGAGACTGCAGCAGACACCTCTGTGCATGTAGGGGGTGCTCCATATACATGTTTGTGCTTCTCTGGGCATGAGAGAAGAAGTTCCTGAAGAAACATTAGTGGGGAGAAGAGGAGATTTGTTACCCTGTGTGACTCCATGTCTGCATGGGAAGGTGTTCCTGCACCAGGCGGAGCACCTGATCATGTGTCTGTTACTGTGCAGGGTGGATGAGGTGCGCAGGTGGCCAAGAAGGCAAACAGCATCCTGGCCTGTGTCAGGAGCAGCGTGACTAACAGGACTGGGGCAGTGACTGTCCCCCTGTACTGGGCACTGGGGAGGTCCTACGTAGAGTGCTGTGTCCAGTTTTGGGCCCCCTCACCACAGAAAAAAAAAAAGACATTGAGGTGCTGGAGCGTGTCCAGAGAAGGGCAACGGAGCTGGTGAGGGGTTTGGAGCACGAGTCTTGTGAGGAGAGGCTGAGGGAGCCGGGGGTGCTCAGCCTGGAGAAAAGGAGGCTGAGGGAGACCTTCTCGCTCTCTACAACTCCCTGAAAGGAGGGTGTAGCCGGGGGGGGGTCAGTCTCTTCTCCCAAGGAACAGACAATGGGACAAAAGGAAACGGCCTCGAGTTGCACCAGGGGAGGTTTAGATCGATATTAGGAAAAATTTCTTCACTGAAAGGGTTGTCAAACATTGGACCAGGCTGTCCAGGGAAGTGGCGCAATCGCCATCCCTGGAGGTATTTAAAAGACAGGCAGGTGTGGTGCTGAGGGACATGAGTTAGTGGTGGAGTTGACAGTGTTAGGTTAATGATTGGACTTGATGATCTGAAAGGTCCCTTCCAACCTGGACAATCCTGTGATTCTAAAGAGAGAAGGGCTCCCCAGAGAGCAGTCAAGAAGAGCAGCAACTGGATTTTCGGGTGAGTGTCCCCTGAACATCCTCTCCTCTATGGTAGGGGGTTCCCAACACTTCTCCTGCGTAATAACTGCATGCTTCTCCTCAGCCACTACTCTTATGATGCTACTCAGAATATGCATTTCTCAGGGGGAGGTGTGGCTTCGTGATCAGGTAGAAGAGGACCCAGAGAGCCAGAGCCCTGGGAAGAACACAGGAGACCAAGGCATTAGGACATGCCCCCACTCTAGCTCCTGGACTTTACTTCCACAAATTACTAACACAGGTGTCCAGGTTTGCCGGAGCCTTGCCCTTCTCTTTCCACTAGACAGTTAGTCCACAAACTGCAGAAGCAACCAAATATCTAGGCCATAAGGAACCTCCTCCCTGCAAGCTCCAGGAGGACCCCGGTGCTCAGGACTCCTTCAACCCCCACTTTTCTCTTACCCATGGGAGGACACAGGCTTTCAGATTCAAAGCACCCTCTTCCTGCTCTAACCTCAAGGTTCCCACCCGGCTGGTACTGGGCGGACCGCAGCTCCTTCTGGGGCAGGAAGGGCTGCCCTGGCTTTCCAGTGCACTTGGAACGAGGCACCCATGGAAGGGCCTGGAGCTGCCTCAGCTCTGCAGCGCTGAAGCCAGCTAGTGCCTTGGGGCAGTTGCAGATCTTGATCAGTGCCTGTGCCCTGTCCAGGCCGGGTTGGATGGGGCTTTGAGCAACCTGGTCTGGTGGGAGGCATCCCTGCCCAGGGCAGGGGGTTGGAACGAGATGGTATTTAAGGTCCTGTCCAACTCTAAACCGTTCTGGTAGGTGAAGGTGTAACTGCTCAGCGACAGTAGTTAGTGACCAAGGAGTGCTCTGGCACGGAAGGTGAGGATGCCCAACTGCAGAGAGGGTTAAACTGGCTGGGAGCAGGAGCCCGAGGGACATTGACTCCTTTCAGGAAGTGAAACTTCTCTTGATGATGAGGTAGGAAGCTCAGCAGCCTTGGCTTGTAGCCAACATGCAAAGAATTCGCTGAGGGACCACCTTTGGCCAGCGGGGCTGGTGCCAGGGGACAAACCCGTGCTCACAGGATTGGTGCCTCGGGGCTGGTGTGCGCGGGGTCTTGCAACTCAAGGCTCCCCGTAGAACCGCTTCTGGTGGTAGGACCCTGCCCAAGGCGTTGTTCATTACAGCTTTTGGTATTTAAGCTGTTACAGCAGGAGCTGCCCCCTGAGCGCTCACACCCCGTTCATGGTGTCTCTCACACACACAATCACTCACTCACAGGCGCTTCCTCCTCCTTCAGGCTCAACCCTCGGTTTCCCGCGGTAGAGTCTCAGGCATCGGATTTTATAAAATAGTTAATTTGATTGGAGGGTACAGCAGCAAGAACAGCCCGGGCTGGGTGCCTCCAAAGAGAGGGACCCCAGACAAAGGAGTCCCTGGGCAATGGTGCCCTTGTGACCCACACACCGCCCCTTACGCATCCTTCACACACCGTCCACGTGTCTTCTAGCCCAATGGTGATTTTTGGTCTGGGGTCTTCTAACATCTTATTGAATTCTCTTCCTGTGTCCAGGGAGGCTGGCTCTGATCTTGTTGATTTGCGGTTTCAGCAGATGGTTGGAGCCTCCATATCTTCTGGTCTATGCCCCTTGTGCACCTCCATTTGCTGGCAGAACACAGGGAACCAAAAAGTCCCAGACTTGGGAAAAACACTACCAAAACATCACAGAATCACAGAATCATCAGGGTTGGAAAGGACCTCTGAGATCACCGAGTCCAACCATACACACACCAAAAAACCCCCTACAATCTTGGGCACCAGAGCATGCCCTGAAGTGCCACATCTACACGTTTCTTAAATACCTCCAGGGATGGTGACTCCACCACCTCCCTGGCCAGCCTGTTCCAGTGCCTGACGACTCTCTCAGTAAAGTAATTCTTCCTAATATCTAATCTAAACCTCCCCTGCCGCAACTTCAGACCATTCCCTTGGGAGAAGATGTCAACCCCCACCCCTCTACACCCTCCTCTCAGGTAGTTGTAGAGGGCAATGAGGTCTCCCCTCAGCCTCCTCTTCTCCAAACTAAACATGCCCAGTTCCCTCAGCCTCTCCTCGTATGACTTGTTCTGTAGACCCCTCACCAGCTTGGTAGCTCTCCTATCAAAAAGTGAGATATCAAAACACTTTCCCACACTAGAAGACTAAACTCAGCACTGTACCAGCTGCTGGGAAAATCACTAAGGAAAAGAACGATCGCAGCCTAAAGGCTTCAGCAACTCCAGCTGCTCCTGCTCAGTAAAGCTGAGCAAACAGCCCAAATCACACCGTATTATAACCCTAAGTAATTTATTCAATTAAAACTTGCTTATTTAGGCTAAACAACTAAGATCCCTCAATGTAAGCTCAAATTCGCCTCGGGGGTACAATAAGGGGTACGTGGTGACCAGGCAGAGGGGGGAGCAGGCTGAGGCTGCTGGTGGTCTTTGTGGGAGTGCTGGGGCCCGATCCGCGTGGCTGCCCGTATATACGTGCGTCTGTTCTATAGGTGCGCTGGCGCCTCTGCCTGCTGGAAACACGCCGTGGGCTCCACAGCTGGCTGGACCTGCGGGCCTGGAGCTGCAGTGGCCGCATCTCTCTTCTCTCAGGCTGCTAGATGCAGCAACTCCTAACAGAGGTGATGGGGACAAAGCTCTTTCCGTGGTCCCGTGCCCTGGACTTGCCCCCGGTCTCCAGCCAGGGGATGTGAGAAAAGGCTCTGCAGAGGAGGGCCCAGGAGTCCAACGTGCCCACGGATGGGTCTTGTGGCAGCGCCACCAACTCTGTCCTGGGCTGCGCCAGCCGGGGCACAGCCAGCAGGGTCAGCCAGGGGGGTCACTGGGCACTGGTGAGGCCAGAGCAGCTTGGTGTCCCTCAGTCCAGTGTAGACAGCGGGGGCTGTTGGGATGAATGGGTCTGAAGGGACCAAGGAGGTGCCAAGAACTGGTCGAGCCTGGAGGAGACAAAGGGGGATTAAGGCAGGAGACAGGGCCAGAAGAGGGGTCCCACAAAAGGAGAAGGCCATAGGGCACCCTGCAGCAAAACTTCTACTACCCCGCTATATCCCCAGGGGAGACCAAAAGGGCTGAAAAGGGAAGAAATGAAAGGGTAGAGAGGGTCTAGGGGTGACCACAGGGGACAGCTGAGAGCCCTGGAGGAGTCCAGCAGCCACTTCTCCTTTTTTCCCCAGATACAGCCATATAAACACCATCTGCCTCCCCCTGAGCGCTGCAGTTTGTTCCTGCTGGGGCCTTCGGTGGCAGAGACCGTGCACAGTCAGAAGAGGGCAGGACGCGCTCGCCTGCAGCTCGCAGGAGGGCAGGGAGCTGCAGATGCCTCAGCCATCAGCCCTGTGGGATCCCTGGCCAAGCTGCCACCTCCCCTACACAGCTCCAGTCCCACAACCCACCTTTTCCCTGCTCTCCCCGCTCCCACATCACCCAAAGGTGACAGCAACTTCCCCTGTTTAATTAACCCTTCGTTATTGCCAAAGGGAGCTCTGTCTACACCACTGGCCAACCCACACTAGATGGTAGCCAAGGAGGCTGGAGGTCAGGCCCCAGGTGTGGAGGAGCAGGCAGTTATTTGGAGTAAGGACCTCGCTGTTGCTCCAGCGTTGGACCGGGGAGGCCCGGATGGGTGAGGAATGGGGCCAACCCTGTGGGGTGGATCCAGACCTACAGGCAGGAGATATTCCTGTCCCTCCTCCAAGGAAAGACACTATTGGCCAGGTGGGATGAAACAACCCCTGAGGAGGCCAAAGGGGACACCAGGTTACTTCCCTCCTGTTCCCCTCCGTGGAGCTGCCAAACCTTCCGTGGGGAAGAGCACAGCCCGGACATAGCCTTGGTGAGAAAGGCCTGACAACAAACGGAGTAATAAAATACCTGTTTCCATGGCATAGAATAAAAAAGAGGAATATAGAGCACAAGTAAATCTTACACCCCTTCAGGTGCTGGGCACATCTCCACAGGTGGGATTTGCACAGCAGGGATTTCCCCCCCTGTGCCGTGGGAAAATCTGTCTGGGGTCCATCAGTGCCGCAGGGAAGGGGGGTGCCCTGCCTCTGAAGGGATATAAGATTCACTTGCTATCTATAGTCCCCTCTTTATTCTGTCTTACTAAAACAGCTTGTTGTTGCAGCTTTCTCACGGAGACTCAGGAAGAGTCTGGTGCTGCCCCTTCTCCCCGCCCCGGTTACACAACTTCACCCTATTTCACAAGGACTGAGAAGAAGCCATTTCCCCATCAAGTGACCATCAAGAAAGAGAAACCAAAAGCCTCGACAGCTTTTGCCTCAAGGTCCATGGGATCCTAAGGCCAAGTCACCATGGGCAGGTAACTGGTACATTCTGGTTCAACCGTCCCAGCCCTGCGATTGTGTCTGCAGAATCGCAGGCCGTGGGACAGAAGGCAACTTGTGGCAATGAGGATGTTATCAGAACCCACAGGAAGCCGGCCAGCTGCTCAGCGCCTCCGGCCAATGCCTTCTTCTGAAGAAGCCCCACTTAAGCGGAGGTCAGAGGGAGCCGAGAGGGAGATGATGCTGCCCGTGACCCAGGTGCTGGCTTTTGGTGAGTGCCAGAGGCTGTGTGGGCTCCCAGAGCAGGGACATGAGGTGTCCTGGGACTCCATAGAGATGTTACGTGGCTGTTTCTCTTGCAGGTGTTTGGCTGGTGGCACAGAGCACGGCTACAGCAAGTGAGTATCATGAGGAGGTAGACGGGGAGTTTGGACACATCTCTGGGCCCCCATCCATCTCCCAGGGCTCTTCCCCAGCCCCACAGAACAAAACCTGCCCTTGTGTGGAGGTGGGGGCTGGAGCCCACTCCAGGCTCTCCGCGGGGGAGCCGGGCATTGGGGTCTCCCTGACCTGCAGCATCTCTCTCCCTGTGCAGGGGGCCCCACCATCTCCATCTTCCTGAAGCCACCTGGGACGATCCCACCGAGAGGCTCCACCACCATCTGCTGCAGTTGCGAGTGTGACAATGGGCAGTTTGTGCTCTACAGGAGTGGCGGCAGGGTCAATACCCTGCCCAGGCTGCACAGCAGCAGGGCCGAGTTCTCCATCTCTAATGTCATCCAAGGGGATGCAGGGGGCTACCACTGCCATTACATGGATGAAGACACTGTGCTGGCTCGCAGCGAAACCGTGGAAGTCCTGGTGCATGGTGAGTGATGTGCTGTTACCCCTTCGCGTGGGGGCAGATGCCACATGGGCACACGGGGATGCACGGAGCCACTTGGCTTCCCCGTCCACATGATGGGCAGGGGTTTTCCCCTCTCTCCTGGCTTGGAGAGGTGGGGACAGTCTTCACCTCATGCCCTCTCCTCTCCCCACAGAGTTTCATCTCCCCGAACCTGTCCTCTCTGTCCTGCCTGGGCACGATGTGGTGGCAGGAGCAGATGTGGTTTCCCATTGCAACATCGCATACCCCAGGGCTGGCTGTTTCCTCTACCTGGAGGGCTGGGTCAGAGAATTAGCATTTCTCTCAAACGGAGCAGATTACAAACTCTCCCGTGTGCGCAAAGGCTATGAGGGCCGCTACAGCTGCCAGTGTTTTGTCAGGGGCGCGTTGTTTGAATGGTCTGCTGTCAGCAAGACCCTGGATTTGATGGTGAGAGGTGAGATGTCCCCCCAGCCACATCCTGCTCTTCTCTTCCTCCCTGGCATCTGCCACATCCTGGGGGATCTAGACAAGAGGATGTGGGGAAAGAAAGCAGCTGTAATTGGGGGCCCAGCCGAGGATTACAGCTTCCTTCAGATGTGTTTGAACTTTGCCAACTCCTCAGAGACCCTACAGATGACCTATAGCCATAGGGTTGCTAGGCCACCAGTCGGGGGGCAGGGGTCAGGGGACACCTACCAGCCCCAGGGACAGTCGTACAGCCCAGTGGCACCGTCTGGCTGCCAGTGGCAGGTGAGGGCCAGCTCCATGTTCCTGTCCTCCTCCTGATCTTTGGTGCTGCTGGTTGGGGTGACAGGTCAGAGACTGTGGGTAGGGGGTATCCCAGGGGGCAGGGACGTGGGAGGTAGAGCCCACAGGAGCCCTTGGGGCTCCTTATGAACTTCCCTTTATCCCTCCTTAGTACAGGAGTCCCCCAGCGTGTCCCCTTGCCCACCCATCTGTTTGCCCTGGGACCCCCATGTGCACCCTTCCAGCCCCTTGGGTGTCCTGTTGCCCCCATGGGACTCCCTTGGTCCGGGAGCTCCAGGGGGCTCCTCCCGGGGCCCCCCCAGTCACTGTCCCTTCTTGTCCCCTGCAGATTGCACCTGGACCAACGTGGTGATTCAGAGAATGAATGGTTAAATGTAGTTAGTGTAGATTTAGTACAGCTTGGCAAAGAACAGAGCTCGGAGCCCAGGAGCCCAGCGTTCCAAGATAAGGAACTGGCCTTGTGTATAAGATAGCAGGAACAGCCTGCATGCTAAGGAGGAACCCAATTGTCTGGGTAAAGTGTCCATCTGGTCGGGACCGGTTTTGCGGTTTGGGGTCCAGCCAGCTCAGCATTCTAAGCCAAAGGTAAAAGTACACGGTGAAGAAGACTATGAGCCTTCCTCCAGAAGACCCCGGCCCATGACCACCGGGCGACAGTACGCATGCAGCAAGGGGAGGAGACTTATGATAATGAGTTCCTAGAAATAATTAGAATAGTAATACCTTTTCTTAGAATTAATTATAATAACCCGGTCCACATTAATGAATATATATGCTTTTTATCACAAATAGGTGCTTGTTTTACGACCCGGTGTGCAAGTTTGGAGGAGCAATCCCCCTTGCACCCAGCGCTGCAATAAACATGCCTGCTTTATAACTCTCTGCGAGTTGTAGAGTCTGTTTCCGTGCCTCAGTGGTGCGCCTGAGGCTGGAGGCTGGGGTCCTGCTGCTGCTGGGGCTGATCGTGGCCGAGGCCATGTGCAGCCACCGGCGCAGGACGGGGCCCCACTAGGACGGGGCACAGGTCTAGTACCCGCGCCCCCGCTGCCGGAGCTGGAGGGGCCAACACCCTCCCCTACATGGAGCTCCCCATGACTGGGACCAGTACGGGAGCACTGGGATTCCCCGCCCCCGGGGAGTGTGAAGGGGCTGGAGCCTCGGGAGGGGGGTTCCCCCCTGTCTGTGTCCCCCTGCCCCCCACAAGGGACCAGCACCCGTCCCCAGGGGAGGCGCGGGGGCGGAATAACCACTCTCCCTCCATTGCTCACATTCGTTTATTATTTTAAAACACCAACGAAACACATCACACCATGATCTATATATATAAATTTACTTTTATACAGGTATAAATTTATATATATAGGACCTTTAAACCTCTGTATACTCAGGACACAAAGTTCCAGAATAGCTTCACTGGCTACAACGAAAGTATTTTTGTTTTGAAAACACAAAGGGGAGGTGCCAATGACAAAAACGCAGAATAAAGAAATTAAAAACGAGTGCAAATTGAATGAAAGTGCAAAAAAGCTTTTGTTATCATAATGCTCCTTCCACAACACGCCCCCCCCTTTCCTCCCTCCAAGGGCGGGTGAGCCTCAGGTCCTGGAGGGAAGGGGGTGGTTGGAGGAAGGGAGCCCAGCTGCAGCCCCCGGGTCTCTCCCTCTCCTCTGCCCCGTGGAGTCCCCTCAGGAGGGCACAAAGTGAGGAACCGAGGAGCAGAAGCAGCCAAGTGACATCCCCCTCAGGCTCCTTCCTCTTCTCCAATGCCCCTCATTGCACTCACATCCCCAGATTTGCCTCTGCGAGCGGCAGCTGCCCCCAAGCCAGGGCTCACCCAGAGGGAGCTGCAAGCAGGGAATGGGAAAAAATGGGGCGGGAGCAGATGTCCCTAAATCAGTGTTCTTCACCTGCTCTGCAAAAACCAACCAGTGCACTGAGTCGAGGTACTTGTCTTCATTTCAGTTCTGCAGAATCGGGTGCCGGGTGCTTAACAACAGCCAGCAACACCCCACATTTTGGACAGTTCCAGTGATAAGATACAGCCCATGGGCGAGCTACGGTTCCTTTAGCATCCCTCATCATATGTGTGCATTCAAAACATGTTTTGAACATTTTGAAGAATCCCCCTTATTAGCCCAATTCAGTTTTTGTATGAGCCGATGCCGACAGGATGGAGGAACAACTGCAAAACCACGGATAAAAGGCACAGAACAAATTTAATCTCAATACCTCGTGGATTGGGGAACCTCTGATGCAGCACCCGGGCAGAGGTGTGCAAGCAGGAGACACAGGCACTGCGGAGCGAGAGGGAGTCCTTGTGAGCAAGGGAGTGAGAGAATGAGAGCTCACACTTGCTGTTCTGGCCTGTATTTCCAGGATTCCAGCAGGCAGAGGTTTCTGCTGGGCTTTAATCTCTCCAATAGCAGGGCAGGAATCTCAGGGATGTTCCATAAGGAGTCCATCCCAGGCCGACGATATCTAAGTGCGGGTGTTCTACTGGTTGAGCATATAAGACTAAACAACCATTAGTGTGATATGTGTGTTTTCCAGCACCCCACATGTGAGTCACTCGAGCTTACTTTTATAGACCTCTTCACCCACCTGCCATTACTTTCCCACACTCAATAAACTGCACTATTCATCAGAGCCTTCGCCCCATTTCTGTCCTCTCTGGGGATGAGGAGCAAAGGAGTCCCACCAAAACCACGTTCCCACATAAATGGTCCTTCACTAGAGACTTTTGCGTAGCCCATGCTGCCTCCTCCCTCATGCACAAGGGGCTGCCCCCAACTTGAAAATATGCTGAATTTTTTAATTAGAAAACTTTGCAGGGCAGGATGCAGCTGGGACAGTCCCTCCTTCTGCCCACGCCACCCTGACATTTCAGAGTCCCCCACGGCCCCAGCTCCCCCAGGTGATGGGTGATCCCAGGGGTGCTGGGCCACTGTGCAGTGCTCCTGGGCTGCGAGCAGCTCCCTTCCCGATGGTGTGGGTTGTATCAGCTGAGCTCCCTGGGTGAGGGACAACAACCTCTGGGGTGGCAAACATCCATCTCCTGTGACAAACCCCACTGGACTCCGCAGGCAGGGCCAGAGCCACATGCTCATGTTTTCTTCCCTGGCAGCAGACACAGCTCAGGGTGTTCCTGCCTCACCCCGAGGCCACATCCAGATGCTCCCAGGCTTTTAGGGTTAAAAAAACAGATCTCTGCCCTCCTCCTGCCCTGGTCCGCGGTGGTGGCCACGAGCAAAGCAGCTCAGGGAACCACCTGGGATTGTTTTGCCCAGCACAGCCCGTACTGCTGGCTGAGCCGGGGAGGGAGGTGCCGGCACCACCGTGTCCCATGCCAGCCCTGCCACAGCTGCGTGTGCCCGCTGGGACCCATGTGGGCTGGGACCGGGAGGCAGCAGCCTGGGCGAGGTGGGCCCTCCGAGCGGAGGACTCACAGCTCCCTCTCCTGGGGCCAGGAGAGCACTGCGCGCTGGCTCCTTGCGGGGCTGAGGGTGATCCAACCCCGGGCACTGGTCACCCCAACCCCGAGTGCTCCTGGAAGTCTCCCCATGGCACCAGCGCGGTGGGGATGGAGCTTCCCGTCACAGATGAGGGGTGTCAGGATGAAAAGGAGGGGGACGGGCATTGCCAGGGAGAGGGCAGAAGTTTGGTCAAGGTGGGACGGTGCTGGCAGGAGGCACTGGGCAATGCTGTGGGGAGCAGTGCTGGAGGGGGACCAGTGGCTGGTGCTGAGGAGCGTGGTGCTCAGACCTGCCGGTGACTCACCCAGCGACCTCTGGTCCTCCTGCCTCCCCAGGCCTGAACCCGGGGCCATTCGTGATCATGCATGAAGCCTTCGTGATGCATAACTTGCCTGGCTGTGAGTCTGTCACCGCTCCGGATGCTCAGCATGGCTGTTGGGTGCTCAGCCTTGTGACCAGCTCTCTGAGAGGAGTCACACCCGGGCTGTTTTGTCCTGTGGGACCTGTCTCTTTGAAGTCCACACCCAGCCTGTCCTGTGGTGTGTGACTCAGCTGCCGGCCGCCCTGGGGACCCTTCCCTCGTGCCCGTCACGTGTGGCTTGAGCTGCCGACCACAGCCCCATGCTCTCCCCACCCTGTGGCCAGGCAGTGGGTGCAGGGCCAGGGGTGCTCAGCAGGGCAGAAGGTTTTGCTTCTGCCTCTCAAGAGGAGGCTGATGACCCTGAGTGCAAGCCCCTGCCATCGCACTCTGGGTAAAGGGAGTGTTGGGGGTCTCTGACTGCACTGGGGGCTCTCTGCCCCTGAGCTGTGAGCTTTGGGGAAGCAGTCATGAGTTTCTGGTCAAATATTTGGAAAACCATGTCCTCCCATCACTGCCATGCTGGAGCATCTCTGCACCCAGAGCTGCTGTGCCCTGCCCTGCACTCCTACCCTGCCCTGGCCAAACACCCACCCTGTGTCCTGCCTGGTGAAGGATGAGAGCACCGGGGTGCACCCTGTCCTGCTGGGGTGCACCATGTCCCTCTGGGATGGACCCTGTCCCATCAGGGTTCATCCTGTCCCTTTGGGATGGACCCTGTCCCATCAGGGTGCACCCACTGCCCATCTCTACCTGTGATGGCTCTTCCTGTCCTTGCGGGGAGGGACCCCAGGGCACAGCGGGGAGTGGAGCATCAGCCCCTGCTGGTCCAGGGCTCGCGGCCCTCCCCGGGTGGGGGAAGTTGTTAGTTGTTCCAGACTCTGCCAGTGTCACCCCAGCACCTCTGCTTACCTGCCTGTTGGGCACACTGTGCCGTGCTCCAGAGACCTCTGGCATGTCTGCCACAGTGACCACGGGGGGCTGTGGGGGGCTGAGGGAGGGCAAGTGCAAGCTGGGCACTGTCCCCGCAGCCCGGCACCCCTGTGTCCTCTCCACCCCCGCCTGCCGACGGACTCATCCCACCTGCTGCAAACAGGTGGGGTGACATGGCAGCAAGGACAGACAGACAGAACCTGGGGGTCCCCACTCCGCTCCCCTCTACAGCACCCCTTGCTTTGCTGCTCCCCCCAGGCAGCCACAGGGCACCGGTGGGTTCGATGGCCATGGCAGGGACGAATGTCTGGGCTGTGTGGCTGAGGAGGGACTGGCCCAGGCTTTGTGGGGTGTTTGGAGGAAGCTCTGAGGAGGTGTGGTCCCTCTTCCAATCCTGTCTCTCCAGCTCTTCGCCACCCCCAGCTCAACTTGCCTGGCTGGATTGCTCAGACTGGCTCTCCCCAGTTTTTGTCCCCAGGGTGACTGATCCCTGGTGTTTCGGCCAGTGCCCGCCCTGGCTCGGCTGCCTGCACTCACAGTGGCAGCGGGAAGGTCTGCTGGACATGGTCCTCACTGTCGTGTGGCCCCTGCACAGCCCCCGCTGTGCTGTGCTGGTGCCACCCCACCATGCCCACAGCGGTGGGTGAGGAGGGGACCCTGACTCAGGTGCTGACCGTCTCGCTCACCTTCAGACCTCAGGGAAGCAGGACAGGGGTGCACCACCCTCCTTGGGGTGTCAGTCAAATTAATTCATCTTTGTTTTGCTCCAGCTTTATTTCTTCAGATCGCTGACAGAAAGAGGCAGCGACGAAAACACCACCTTTAGCTTCCTGGTTACAGGGTGGGACAGGAGCCGGTGGAGTCCCACTGACTTCGGAAGTATCTTCCCAAAGAGGAGCACGTCCGTGAGTGCTCCTCTATAACGGCAGCCTCTTGAACCATCCCCGCTGATGTCAGCCCCAATGGTGGAATTACAATATTCTGGCTCTATCCCCATTGCTGCATTTGGGATGCTGAACTAGGCACATCTGAAATGCTTTATTGCGACCAAAAGCAGGGTTTCTACCCTCTCTGTTGCTCTTCCACATCCTTCCCCCACCACGGGGGGGGGTCAGGCCTGGCAGTGGGCTCTGTCTCCTGCTCAGTAAATCCCACCCTTCCCAGCACCCTGGAGCAGGAGAGCGGAGCTGGCCCTGGTGCCTGTGCCTACCCCGGCTGCAATCACAGCCGGCTCTTGCATCACCCCCCCGGCAGCCTTCAGTTGCCGAAGAGCAGGAAGTAAAACGTTTTTCTTTTTAACGACCCGACTAATACATACACACACAAATTGTCCAGCTGGGGCAAAATGGGGTTTGCAGGAGAAGCAGTTCTGCAGGAGCCTTTCACCTAAGCGTGTGATGGCTCAGAGGTGAAGAGGTTTGTAGCCGGAAGAGCAGTAGCACTCCTAACCGTGCCCTTTCTGCCATTGCCCTGCTGTCATTGCTTTCATTCGGATGAGACCAGGGGAAAGAGCTTATTGAAATAAAATTCCTGTCTATGGCTCGCTGGGGAGGGGATGCTGCAGAGCTGCCTACGAACCCTTCCCAGACCAATCGGACCGGAACCTCATAGGCTGTTGCAGGACTTGGGATTGTTGATGCAGGGACAGGAGCTGGGGTAAAGGATATGGGGGTGATTTTTCCCACTGGACTCATTTTTTGGTCCCCCCCATTGTAGATCAGGCCCTAACAACCTCTCTGGTGTCTGTCCTTGATCAGGGGAGCGTTTGGCTAAAGTTACCCTGGGCACACACACACGATCCCAGACTGGTGCCACTGCCCGGGTGGCGGTGTAGGAGAGAAGGGGTACTGGGAGAGTTATTCCCAGTGCTGCCTGGCTTCAGCCCAGCTGGCTCCCAACACCAGCCATGCGTCTGCTTTGCTGGGTGTGTGTCACGGTGCCCTCAGTGAGGCAGAATCGAGCCCTATGACTTTGAGAAGCGGGTGGCTGGAGGAGGAGGAGGCAGAGCTCTGGTCCCTGGTCCCTCTGCCTGCCCAGGTCACCGCTAGCAGGCAGGGCGGGCAGAGACATCCGTGCCCACTGAAGCACTGCCAGCTCTGCCCCTGAAGCCCACAAAGTGCCATTTCTTCTTAGCCCATCTCCAACGGCGCTTCCAGCAGTGGGTGATCCTGCTCCTGAGGGAGGAAGGGAGAAGGCTCGCCGGGGCCACAAGCCCCCAGGTTACCAACTCACTTGACTGCAGCGGTTCCCTGTGCCGTTCCACCTCATGTTGTGGGTTCTCCTTAGCCACCAGCCTGCTCCACACACCTGTGGGCGATTCCTGGCGCTGACCTCGCCTCTCCGGCCCCTTCCTGGTCTCAGCTATAATGATGGGGTGTCACAGTCCTGGTCATGGACAGGTGATGATGGAAACGCCTGAACTGTTTGTGAGAGCTTATCTGTACCATACCATGACACAATTTTTATGAAAGACGTCATGAAGAAGGTGTGGGGCATCAGGTCTGGATACAGATCTTGGAGGTGTGTTTGTGTTTCTGGTGTTGCAAAACCAGCTTCCTCGGTGGCCGAAACCAGGTTGCTGTGGCTGGAGGTCAGGAAGGTCTGGTGTGAGTCGGGAGCAGAAATGCCAAGGAAGTACTTTATCTCCTGAGGGCAACACCATGGGGAGCAGCACCTCTTCCCATGCCCCATGCGCTGAGCCGGCTGCGTCAGACGTGTCTGGCAAAGCGTCTATTTACCTAAAACTCCATGAATAAAGTGCATCTACAAGCATCAGCTGATGAAGCCTGTCTCGTGGTCCAGGCATGACTTTGTTCCCAAAAAAGACCCCACTGCTGCAGGTGAGGCTGTTTCTTGGCAGCTTGGATCTGCTGCCGGCAGTGGCGGAGGAAGGTGCCAGGCTGCCAGGGCTCGCTCAGGCTGCTGTAAATGAGCCGAAAGGACTTCAAAGGATCTTGGACCTTTTTCAAGGATACTTTCCTAACACATTTCAAAAAGATAACAAGGCTTGGCCCTATCAGACACATTTTATGAGCTTCATTCTGCCTTTGTCTCAGCCCTCATGCTTGGGGAAGGGTTTTTTTAATGCCAGGAATTCATGACCAAAAACCATTACATCTCAGAAACAGGCAGAGCCACTGGATCTGCTTCAGTGCCCACCCAGAGCTCTGGAGATCTTCTCCTGGGGGAGCAGTCCTCCAGTGTCTGGGGACTGCCTGCATGGGCAAAATTCCTTTCCTCCCCTCCTTCTGCCCATCGGTGTTCACCTCTGCCCCCTCCCCTCCACCCCCACCCCAGCCGTGCTTGCCCTCCTTGGCAACTGATGTGCCCAAACGGCTCAGTCACTCTTGCACCTCAGTGGGTCAGGAGACAGGGAAGTGGCCAAGACATCGGCAGGGCTTCGACAGGCTGCGGCAGGAAAAAACACCACGTGGCTTTAAAATTCCAACCCAGGCAAGCAGAGACCCACTGGGGGCAACTTGGCTGCAAAGTGCCAAAGGCAGTGGTGCTGCTCGGACTGACCAGGCTCAGGGCTCAGGGCTACCGGGACCCCCTGCCCCGAGAGCTTTTGCAGCAGGTTGCCATTCACGCTGTGCAGGGCAGAGGGCAGGTTAGGCCTTCACAGGGCTCTCAAGTGCCGGAAAACTGGACGATTTCCCACTCTGTGCTGTAAACGGAGCTGAACGACCTGCCTCAGGTGACAGCACCCCCTGCCTGCACCTTCCCCTCTGGCTTAAATCAGCCAAAGCCATTTCTGAAGTTCAGGTTGATTTGGGCAATCTGGTGGCCAGGGGCGATGGTTCTTGTGCGAACTGCTGTCCCACTGCGGTGGCAGCAGTGGATCCTGGCTGACGTCGCTGCCGGCAGGGTCAGTGAGCGCGTACGCCTTCAAAAGGCCAGTGCAGATCCGCTATGGCCATCTCTCACACGGGGCACTTGTTCCCCTGTGCCCGGGGCCATACAGACCCTGAGCTCACTGCCTCTCCCCTGCAGGCGGGATGCTCGCCCTGGCAGCATCTGCAGGGAGGATAATCTTGGTCACCCACTTTCTGAGTGCCCTGAGAGCCATGGCAGAGTGACCTGGGGTTGTATCCAACCGAGGTATGACATGAACCCCCTCCGAGCACATCAGCTGGGATGGACATGGACCTTTAAAAAGCCTGTCTGTCTGCAAGTGACACTTAGCTATGCGCCAGGCTGGCCAGCACTGCAGCTGGGGGCCAAAACTTTTTTGTCTATATTTAGTGCATTTTTCAGATAACCCTCTCATTCTATTTTGGGGCCATGTGCTGACTTAGGGCTCCAGTTTTGCTCTTGTGCTCTGCTGTATCACAGGTTCAAAGCCTTTCCATTTTCAGGATCCTCAGGCACCCAGATGTTTGGAAGGGGGTTGAGGAGAAGACAGGTAAATGGATATTTTCGTTTCTTTATTAATATTTAAAAACAGGTGAGAAAATTGTTCTTAAACATTTTGATGGAGCAGCTAATCCTGGAAACCATGAAAGGCTTTTGCCACCTATCCCTCCTTCCAATGAGACCTTCCAAGGAACAGAAACCTGGGCTTCACATGTGAGAAGGTGCCAGGGGCATCTTCTGCCTTGGGTGGGTTTTGAAGTTTTTGTCTCCATCACGGAGAGAGCAGAGGGATCTGAGAGTGGTTTCAGTGATGGGTCCTTATAAGGCTGCTGTGACTGGGCTCAGTGAGAGCCACCCGCCTGGTGGGAGAGCTTGGCTGGCGGGACCAGGGTGCCTGCCAAGACCCAGTGGAAACGCCTGAGAGCAGAAACCTTCAAAGCAGTCTGTGCTTTGCTCTTTTTAAAGTCAGTTCCTTGGAAAGCTCCGTGCTTGGGCAGGCCACCATCCGAGGAGCAAACTGACAGGCACACATGTCCCCAGCAGCCCGTTATGGTGCCCCCTTGCCTGCTCCTGTGAAGGGCCAGAGCAGCATGTGGACCCAAGTGCTGGGGGAGCTTCACCGCCTTGAGAGCTTGCTGTGCTGTCCTCGTTATGTCAGAGCTCTCTGAGGTTTGAAAAAGCAGCTACAGCTCCTGAGGTCATGGGGAGCGGAGCCACCCCTCCTTGATATGGGGTCAGGCACAGCCATTGCAGCGTTTCTGCAGGACAAACCAGACCAGTCCCACCACCATGTGTGGTCCATGAAGGGCAAAGACCGCAGAGCCATGTGTTGCTGTGTCTCCCACCACGCTCTACTCTTGATCTGCAACCAGCGCAACCCAGAGGTGTCACCCGGGCACGGGGTCACCAGGGATTGTATGTATTTTAAAACTCCTGTATGTGTCAAAGTTCTTGAGATGGCACCCGGAGAGCAAAGGAAAAACTTTCCCCTTGTCCTCTCCTCTCCTCTACTCAAATTTGGATTCCTGTCTCCAATGTCACTGCCATCCTATCTCCTCTCCCGGCTCCTGGGGAGGGTGACACAGGCCTTCAGTGAGGTGCCAAGGTACACACAGTGAGACTCTGCCTTGCGTCAGTTGTCTGGAGGAGGATTTTTGAAATGCCACAGAGTCATTGAAGGCTTTCAGTCCTCTGTCACCGAGCTCTGCTGTGTTTATCGCCACCCAGCCTGCACCTCGTGAGGCTGGCTGCACCCCGCTGAGGTCAGCCTGGGGCTCATGGAAGGGCCTGGCTTGGGGGTGACCTCAGTCCCAGCCTGCAGCACCCGACCAGCACTGGCAGAGCACAGCTCACCCCCAACTGCGGCAGGACCCCCCTCCTGGCCCTGGTGCTGGGCTGCCAGAGAGTGCTCTGCCAGCACAGCCAGGTGCTTGGCAGCACCTGGGGCGAGCATGGCCATTAACGCTGCCCATCCGTCAGTGCAGGCAAGTGGAGGTGGTTTGTCCTCAGGCTTTTAGGAGCGATGCTACTCATGAAGCACAGCCCCGTGTGGAGGGGTTTTCTCCTGGCCACACCAAAGGCAGTGGTGGGGGTGGTTTGGCACAAACCTGGGCACAGCCTGACCATGGGAGTGCTGCAGCAAGAGGAGAACCAGAGCCACAACCAGAGCCAGGACGAGACCAGGGCTCAGAGCTTCTGCTGGCCCTGAACGGCCCTCACTTGTCACGGTTCATCTGGGACTATAGGCAGTGCAGCCTGATGCCTATCCACTCACCTCGTGTCAGACACCAGATGCACAGTGGTGGGGTGGGAAGTTTTTCCACGATGGCCCTAATACAGCTGTGCACCGTGGTGCTGCCTCCCCGGGTCCCGCACATGTGGCCATAGCTCAGCCCAGAAGCTGAAGTTCCCATGGACGTTTGCAGCCCCTGTCTCCAGATTCCCATCCCATGCCCAGCTGCCTGAAGCCGTGGTTCCAAAGTTCACACTGCTCCTGTGTGCGAGCCGGGCTCCTTCTCCAGTTCAGGGCCTCGGCTGTGCCACTGGTGTTGCCGCCAAGCAGTGTTGCTGGCCTGGCCAAAAATAGCCCGAAGCTAATTTTATCCTTGGTGGTGTTATATTTTTCAGGTCGTTGGGATGGGTGGTGGGGAGGACGGGGCGGGGGCATGGTGTGTGTGGGAATGTGCGCACATGGGTATCTGCAGGGGCATCAGAACTCAGGGAGGCACCCTGGGTACGGCAGCAGGGGATCTGTTCCTATCGTCTCAGCACAAAACCAGACCGCGGATTAAGAGAAGACTTTAGTGTTCCCTTCCTCCCCTCAATATAGGGAAACCTGCACAGGGTGGGACATTTATAGCTGCCCTTCCTTATCGGGAGTTCTCTTGGGTTTCACTCCTGGGTGACACCTGGGACCGTGCTCTAGTGCTGCTGCAGGCAGTGGAAGGGGGGGGACAGAGTCTTCCTGCCCTGCAGATGCTGCACAGCCCCCCCCGGGCTCTGCAGGCTGGGGCTGGGGCTGAACAGAGTGGGGGCTGTAGCCATGGTGCCGGGCACCTGCAGCACCCATCTCATGCTCCTCGGGGCCACCCCATTTCTCTGTGAGAAGCAGGCAGGGGGGGTCTCTTGGCCTGGTATTGCGCTGCTTCTGTTGGTATCTGTGCCGTAAGACTCCGAACACTTTGCTCGGTGCTACCACAACCTTTACTGCAGCCACAGGAGCTCAATGAGGAGGAAAACCCCTCCTTTGGATAGATGCCACCTGCAAATTGGTGAACTTACTCCAGGGTCTCCATCAGCTCCCCGGGTCCCTCCTCTCCGTTTTTCACACCTGGCTTTATAATCTTGCTTCAAAAAGAGATAAAAGAGCTGCTCAGCAGGGTCTCAAGAGCAAGGGACTCTCCAGGGAGAGATTCTGAGCCAAAGTGCCAAATGGGCAGGCGGATCCCAGGGGTAAAGGGGAGGGGGAGCAGGAATCTTCCCAGCATCATGGGCCAGCTCATGGGCACGACTTGGGAAAAACCGCAGGCAACCAGTCCCTGTCACCCAGGGAGAGCAGGGCCAGGGCTCAGGGCTGCAGCAGCAGCAAGGTCTCCTCTCGACCCGGGGCAGCTGCAGAGAGCAGGTCCCTGCCTGGCCGCCCTCTAACCCCCGGGGGACAGGGGGTCAGGGGGCTGAGACACGGTTGTGGGAGCTGCCCTCTCTCCTGACCAGCATGTCGCAGTCTAAAGACACCATAAAGAGTCGAGGTGACTCACAGCAAGGACAGCCATCAACACAGCTGAGACACCGCCTGGAACAGCTCCTCCAAGACTTTATTTCAGGCTGAGGGTCACAGTGAGTGCTGGATAAACCCGTCCTTGTCCAAGGGACCCTACTCCAACATGAACTCCTTAGATTGCAGAAAACTCACTAGTGAGGGGAGAGTAGAGCTGAGTTGGTGCTGGTGTCCTGGCCAGGGCAGCTGAGCGCAGCGTGGCCACCCCGAAGCTACTCCCACCAGCCGCTGCTGGCACAAGACCCCCAGCTCCTTCCCGGGGTGCTCTGGGGAGCCCTTTCTTTCCACATCAGGTCAAAACCAAACTGCAGGGCAGAAAACTCCTCCGGAGGGGGTGATAGGTTCACTTTTCCCCACTTTACCTGGACATTCTGAGATGAGGATGCCCGTGATGAGGCTTTGACTGTGCAGTTTGGATGGGAACATGGGTGTCCAGAGAAAAGCCCAACGGAGAAGTTTGTCTCTGCACCAGAACTGGACCATGTCACCATGTCACCATAGCGGTGGCCAGCAGCAGTGTCCCCTGTGAACACCAGCTGCTGGGGAAGGTGCAGTGTGATCCTGTATCATGAAGTACAGGGAGCAAAGAGAAGGGGCATGTCTGGATGGCACCAGCAAAGTGCAGGAGAACCGGTCTGGCCAGGACACACCGCTCTGACCACTCTCCAAAAAACCTTAGCCTAGCGAGCAAGGCTGGCCACCCACGGAAGACTGATTTTTCTCCCCTATAATTTTCCCATCCCCTGAAATGGAACACCATTTTATTTGCTTATAATTGTCCTGGCTTGAATTTGAGAGTAGAAAGTTCCTGCCTCTTGTCCTAGGGAGTGATTTAAAATGAATTGATACAAATAAATGGGACTGTGAGCAGATGAAGGTGATCGTGGGTGAAGGCCAGCATGCTGCCAGTGCCCACCATGGGGGGTAAAGCATGTGGGGGTGCTGCTGCCATGCTATGTCCTCCACAACCACCACTGTTGTGTGCCTCAGCCCAGCTGGGGTTCACATTTAAGTGTGTGTACTCCCAGGGCTCCAGCTCGAATAGGCAAGTAATAATAGAATCCATACTGAATGGGAGGGCAGCCTGGCCGGGTGATCGAGGGCTTGCTCTTTTATTCAGCTCCAGCCCAAGCTGAGCCTTCCCTGCCTGGATGGGTCCGCAGGGCTCAGTGCCATTCTCCAGTAGGACTGACGGCCAAGACCTCATCTTGCACAAGACAAATATATGGCAGGAGTCAAAAAGAGAAAGAAACCCTCTCGTGCAAGAGCTGACAGCTTGCAGGTTGCTAGATTCCCCCAGCCTGGGCACACACAGGGCCCCACTGGCATCCCAGTGTGTCCTGCCCCGACCCAGCGGGCTTGCAGCACCTCCGGTCACTGAGGAATGGCAAGGCTTGATTTTCCACTGGCCCAGCGTCAGCTTAGGCACGATTTAACCCTGACCTTAAAGAGGCCCTGAACGCAGATTCAAATGCTCATGCTCCTTTGGGGACACATGGCTGAGCTCAAGGACTTGAGGGCAAGCCGGGAGCAATCTTGAGTAAAGCATCACTGGGCAGAGCAGTGGCCACCTCATGATACCTATCTGGAGGGGGTCACTTCCAACCTGGGTGCAGGGAGAGGAGCCAGGGACATGTGGGATCTAACCCCTGGAAAATCAAACTGCCCCGATTTATAAAAGCTGCAAACCTGTATCATTGCTGAAGCCACTCAGGGGGTATCAGAGGTCTGGGGGGAACTCTATAGTCCCAAGGCACCCAAGGGCCTCCAGGGTCCTTGTCCAGACTGGCTGGAGTCAGTAGGACTGTAGGAAGAGCAAACTTTCAGCTGTGGTCCATTCCTCACCTCTGCACCACAATGTGCCCTCTGGGGTACCACCCCCCAGTGTACACTCACCCTATGGAGCACATACTCCCCTCTATGGAGAACACCCACCCCCATGGAGAACACACCACTCCTATGGATATCATGCCACCCCTATGGAACACATCCCACCCCTAGAGAGAACACACCAACCCAATGGAGCACATCCCACCCCTATGGCTCATGGCATGAGGCCTTCTGGGGGTGAGGCCAGGGCCTGGGAGGTAACTGCTGCTGCTGCTGGAAGCCACACATGGAGCCAACATGGGGAAGGGCAAGCCCCAGGGGGGATGCAAAGACTGAACAGGTGATGGGGGAGGAAGGACCAGCCATCCCCCAGCAGCAGAGGGGCACAGGGCAGCAGGGTGGGCAGGCTCCTTCTCTTGGCGCTGTGGTGAAGATGGAAGTTGTTATCAGCCAGGGGATCCCTCACCAAGATACCACTAGGGATGAGATGGCCCATGGCCAATGGCTGTTAATGGGCAGCAGTGGGTTTCCCCCCTCCTTGTTCTGCAGCGCAGGCAGGGAGAGGGCAAACCCCTGCCTGCTCTCTTCGCCCATGGAAGCCACCTGCTCCCTCCCAGGCTCGGGCAGAGGTGCTGAGGCTGCTGGGGAGGTGGCAGTGGCAGGGGTGACAGGGCGCTGCCGTGCCTGGTCCTGCGCCAGCCCCTCGCTTCACAGGCAGTGAGCCTGGCTGCCTGCACCCGGGCTGGCAAGGTTACTCCACGCTGAGACACACACACCCCAAAATCACCCTGGGTCAAATTACTGGACTCATCTCACCAGCTGCTATTTCCTTCTGTCCCAAAGCCAAGCGAGGAACTTGTAGAAAACAAGAACGTGTCAGTCTGAGGGCACTCTGAGTCAGAGAGCTCCTGGGCTCGGGTCACGTGGGGCTGCCCATGGCAATGGGCTCTCTGCAGCATCCCCTGGGAGGGACACCCCACCCCGGCTGGGTGCTGCTGCGGAAGGTGGCCAGCTTCTCCCCTGATGACTCCCCCAAAGTATCTGCGTCCCTGGGCAGCCTTCCCAACGGGACACCGCTGCCTGGCCAAAAGCCAGTTTGCAACCCTGGTTTCAAAAGATGTTTTGGTGTCTCCTGGCAGAAAGCTGCTGGTGACCCAAATTCTAAATATAGAAGCTAGTCCATTTTTTTGTAATGAATGCAAAACATCTGCACCAAGATCATCTTTGGGAAACAGGTCTTTTTGTCAGAGAAGTGTAAATATAACACCCAGATTTCTTTCTAGTGAGGTCACCTCCTGGCTGTGATCATTCTCTGAGTGCTCTCATGGTTATTTGCTCTAGGTAAACTCCTCCATGCTCCTTCCCTGCTGGAAAGCCACACTCAGAGCCACTGGCAAATCCCAGGCCTGGGGCTGCAGCTCTTCATGTGATGGACCATCCCCATCTCAGGTGAATGGGAAGCTCCTCCAGGACGGAAGCACAGCGTGAAGCCTGTCCACTGCCTGCTCCTTCGGGGGAAGGCTAGCAAGCCAGGCCCCTGTCTCTCCCCCGCATCCTTGGGTTGTCATGTGGGCTGTGGGCATCTATTGGTGGCACAAGGAGGTTTCTTGGGGCTGGATGGCTGTGATTGTCCCATAGGCGTGTTCAGCATCCATTCCCTCTGCACCTTGCTCAGGCTGGCGTCTCTTGCCCAGCCCCAGCAGCAGGTAGCAGCTTCTGCCCACTGCAGAGCACATCACCATTCCAGTCCCACAGGCATGCAAGGTGTCCCCAGGAGAGAATCTGTCCTCAGCCTTGAAATAATCTCAGGTTCCCTGAGTGCCCAGCTCCTCGCAGTGCCTGAGGAACCTCACAGCTCTTCTCCAGTGTGGGCTGGGCAGTGGGAGGAGGTCCCCATGCCCAGCGGGGGCTGGGAGCTGCTGCTGACAGTGGAGCAAAGGCAGGACGAGGCTGCAAAGCCCCATACTGGGAGCAGTGGGGTCTGGCCACCAGGGAGCAAGTGACCAAAGATCATAACAAATCCACTTTAATGAGCACCTGAGCCACACCACGTCCCCACAGTCCTGGCTCCCATAGGGACTGAACTGAAGCCTTCACCTGTGGTGTGTCTGGGCAAGTGCTGTTAGGTTTCCCTGCCAGTGTCCCTTCGGTGCGAGCAGAGAGGAGAAGGGAAGGGGGAAGAGACACTGCTGTGGAGCCCCATGGACTTGGGACAGTGCCCACCTGGGCCAGCCAGGTCTTGGGCATCTCTGGGGAAGCACGGCCGTGGGAGAGACCATGCTGGGCCCGTCACTGATGGATCTTCCTCTGGCCACTAAACCCCAGCAAGACTCCCCTGAGATTTCTTAGGGCCTAGTAGTTTTGCCTAGTTTAAGTAAATTTTGAGAAGAGTGAGTAGGGGCAGAGCTGACACCCATGGGCACACCTCCTGTCCCCGGTGCCACCACTTCAGGAGCCAGAGCTGCTCACAAGGAGAGCAATGAGGACTTTTAATGATGTAAAACTGTGTGTGTTGACTTTTCTTACCTAGGACACAGAAAACCACCTTCAGGCAGGAGCTCCCAGGCGAACAGGCAGCATGAAGACAGCAGCCTGAGGAGCGGAAGCGTGGCAGACACTTGGACACTGAAGTTGTGGGTTATTGGTGGCACCTCCCAGTCCGCTTCGCTGGGGCTGGACGGTGTCAGGGTTTCTGGGCACATCCCAGGCCCCTGGAGTGGGCGCCTCGAGGGCGTGCAGTGGAATGGGGGTGACTGGGACAGGATGTCCTTTTGGGAAGGAGAAAGAGCAGCTTCTCCTCATTTAATTTTCCTGTTCTCTATTGTTTCATGCAGAGCGCGTGTTTAAGGACTGTTTCTGCACATTGCACATGTACCTCTTCATTAACTGCTCTCCCCTGCCCCCACTGACGAGCACACAACTCATGAAGTGGCAGCAAGCCACACAGCTCAAAGGGATTGTGGCCTGAGGGCATGCTGCAAAGACTTCAGGGTGCTGTTGACCCATATCCCCAGGACATACAGGGCCACGGTTGTGAAATGCTTCTTCACGGTGCTCAACAGTTACCTGTGTGACCCTGGCATCACCAGGAGAAATGACTGGGGCAGTGCTCCTCAGGCCTGGGGAAAAAGTCTTGCCAGGGATGACAGGATCAGCATCTGCTAAGGATGTAGCGAGGTGACACCAGGGACCTGCAGGGAAGCCAGAGCAGACAGCCAGGGCTGGAGGAACACCCTGGGACACCCTTGCTCAGTCCATCCCGAATGCTGGAGACATGTTCCCAGAGGGCTTTGCAAAGATCCAGTCACACTATTATTTCCTGATCTCTTATTTTTTTAGAAGTTTTGGGAAGCTGGACCCAGTATCTTCTTTCTCTTTTTTTTTTTTTTTTTTTTTTTTTAATAAAGGACAGGTAAATAATGAAAGCCTGGACTGATTTGCTGCCATTTGTTGGGTGAAATGAAGCGCGTGCATTACTTGCCAGCCCTGCACCTTGCCAGGACCTATCAGCGCTGCCTCCCAAAACCTCTTGGGTGAAGCAGAAGCCAACGTGATGACCATCCTCTTTTCAACAGTCATCCCGACACGGAGTGCTGCCGGTTACACATCTGAGCAGCAGAGCCCAAGGCACCTGCTGATGTCGACTCATGCTGGGACATACCGAGGCTCCTGCTGACTCTCCATGACCTGAGGCAGGTGATGGGCAGTCAGCTGCCTTCTTGCCCTCTCTGGGCACAGCCACCTCGGGCCTTGCAGGTCAAGTCACCGCAGCGTGACTTTCCTCAGTGACCTGATGGCCAGGGCCATCTGGGAGCCAAAGCCAGGTCACCCCCTTTGCTAGGGTGGGTGTCCCTGCATCCTGCCCCAGCACAGAAGTCACTTTGGTTTTCTGTCCCTTATTCAGTGTCAACGGACACTGCTGTCCTGGGGAGCGAGGAGAGGGCCACTCCAACACCCGCAGGCTCTCCCTGGCTAGCAGCCCAGAAGGCAGAATGACATGGCCCATGGCTCAAGGTGGCAGCTCGATCACCGCAGTCTCGTAGGCACACGAGGGCTGGGTGACCACAGCTTCCTGACCACTGTTCCCTGTGCTGGCGAGATTAAAATCCCTATTTCCCACTGCCACATAGAGCACAGCTGTCAACCATCACTTGAGCCCACCAACCAGGGCAGCCAGGGCCAGGCCCAGCAGGTACCAGCAACCTCTGTGGACTGCTCCAGGCTGGCGCAGAGCCTGCTCTTCTGCTTTATCGTGTTTGCAGCAGCTTCCTCCCAGCGATAAATCACTGTGGGTAATAACCACCTGGGAGGGAGGCTGTCTTCCATTTTTTGCAGCAAAAGAGCAGGGCAGCGTGTAGCAGAGATGGAAACATTTCCCACCCCAATGGGGAGAGAGGGTCATCCCATTAAACCAACCCTTCCGGGTCCCCCCGTGCCAGGGGGAATGGGACAATTTACCCTGGGATAAATTTAACCCTAGCAAGATTTGTTCTGATGCATGTATTTGTATCTACTCCTGTACGGCATCAGGATTAAAGGTTCATTTCTGCAGTCCTGCCGCAGCCAGTAGAAGCAACATTACAATCTCTCTGTGCAAAACGAGTACTAATAAAAGCAGCAAACTGAAATCCACTGGCAGCATCTCTCGCCTTCAAGCAGGAACCAGATCAGGGGTCAAGCTTCAGCTGTATCATAATTTCTGGGTGTTTCCTGCAGGTGCCTCCGCCGCTACGCCCAGCGGTGCTGAGCACCTCCAGCTCATTGTGGCGTTAATGGAAACTGCCATTGCCAGCTGAAAATGCCCTCCCCGGGACATCCCAAACGAGTGGGTTTTCTGCTTAGAAATGTTTCAAGTTCACAGACTTCTCTCCCTCCCAGCAAAGCTCTGCCAGGTGGTAGCTCTCCCCTCCTGAGATGGTCTACACCCTTCTGCAAGGTCCTTCAATTACAGAAGACTAAATGTTATTTAATTTGTGACTGCACGTTGAATAAGACTCAATTAAATTCTGCCTCTTGTGAATTTGTGATGGGGAATTCTCACCTGTGATGCCAAATGAGTCCTAACTGTACCATGCATGACTCAGACACTTAAACTGTTCTATTAATGACTGTTTTAATAAATGTTCTATCTTTATACGGACAATTTCCTGCCGTGTGATGAGCTTGGCACGATGTCAAACCAAACCTTGGTCCCATGGTCAGCCCGTGCTGAGGACGAACGCGAACGCAGTGCTGCCGAGCATCTCGGGGGCTGCAGCACCCACAGGATGTCTCCAGTTACGGCCCCCAGGTACCAGCCGTCCCCCCGAGCCCTCGCTTTGGTGGGAAGGCTGGCAGGTTGACGGCAAGTGGCTTTCACTTGCCCCCAACGCCCTCCTTTGCGTCCCACCAAAGTTTCTCTCGGAACGAGGCCTCGGCAGCGCAGGAGGGCGAAGGAAACGGGTGTCGGGCGGGGGGGGAGGGGGCCGCTCCTTGGGCCACCCCAGGCCCCGTCCCTCCCTGCCCGTCGGTGGCCGGTCCGGCGCATCGCCTCGCCGGCGCCCTTCCTGCCGCCCTGCGCGCCCCGACCGCGGCCGGGCCACTCCGCAGCGCCGCCGGCTCCGGTTCTTTCGGTCTTTCACTCGTTTCCCGCCTCCCCCCGCTCCCGTTGCCTCCTCCCAGCTCCGCACCTCGCCTTTGCCCCCACACACCCGGGGCTTTCCCGGCCTCTCGCCGCCCTTCCCTTGTGCCCGTCCCCGCGGGGACCCCCCCGGGACACCGGAGGGGCCCTGCCTGACCCCGGCCTCAGGCTCACACCGAGCGCCATCCCCCGCCCCGGCCCCGGGGCTGAGCTCCCCCCGGGGGAACCGCTCTCCCCAGATCGGACCCCCGCCCTGGCCCCGCCCCCTCACCGACCCCGCCCTCCCTCCGCCGCTTCCCATTGGTCACTTCCCCCGCCGGCGGGCGGGCCGCTTTGTGACGTCACGATCAGCTGTCGGAAGGTCCCGATTTGTGCGGGGGAGCGGCGGGCGTTCGCCACAACCGCGCCAGCCCCGCCGGTACCGGCACTACCTCAGCGCCTCCCCGCCGGTCTCCCCCAACTCCACCCCACCCCCCGCCGCGGTGCCGTTACAGGCGAGGTGAGTCTCCCCCCGACCGGGGGCTGCTGGGTGGGGGGGGGTGCCGGAGAGGGGCCGGGGCTGGGCAGGATCTCACCGACTTAGTATTTCCTCGCGAGGGGGGGGGGGTGGGGAGCCGGGCGGCGGGGGGGGACACTCCCCCCCCGCCGCCCGGCCCGCCGCCCGGCCCCCCTCCCCCACCCACCCCCCCGCGCTTGTTGTTTGTTTCTTCATCTCCGGATTAAGATTCGAGGTTGGTCTCCGCTCCTATTGGCTCCGCTGTAGTGACGTATGCCTCATTTGCGTATGACATTGAGACGTCATAAGGCTGTCGTCGTCCGCCCCCCCCCCCCACCTTCTATCGGTCCTCCCCCTCCCCCCTCCCGCGCTGTCCTGCCGTGACCCCGCGGAGCGCAGCCTCTCCTCCTCCCGCCTGCCATACCCCGTCCCGGGGGTGGGGTGGGTGGGTATGTGTGTTCCTTGCGTGGGGGGGGGGAACGATCGTGGTCACGCGTGGGCGTCCCCCCCCGTGTCCCCCGGCGGCTCTTCGGGCCGTGTCGCCCCGCCGCTCTCTGCTGTGGCCTTTCCCCAGGCGAGTCCCAAAGGCGGGCGCGTCTCCCAACTGTTTATTAGAGGCCATTTGGGGTGAAAAACGTGGCCTTTTTGGAAAAGGCAATGCAAATGTGTCATCTAGAAATGTTTCCCATTTAACTCCCCACTTTCCAGCGGGTTCTTCCGAATCCCTCCATCTTTAGCTCTCGCTTTACTTTGTGGATCCCAGTGGTTTTAAGGAGATTTGGGTGTGTGCTGAGATATTTTTGTGGAGTGTTAACTCTGGTGCCCGGGAAGGAGCTATGGGGACGGGCGTAGCAGGTGAAGGGCGCTGGCACTGCCAGGTTTGAGGTCCCTGCCATGGCATCCCGCTCTGCCACCAGTGTGGCACCACCATGTCCCGGGATGCTGAGCTCACAAATATGCCAGCATCCCGGGATGCTGAGCCCATGAGTATGTCGGGTACCGCATGCAGCAGCTGCTTTTATCATTACTGCTCTAAGTGCACCGCTTTGAGACAGCTCAAAAATGTCCTAAAGTCCTAGAAGGTCAACTTTCACATGGATTTCATGCCTCTTGCCTCAGGCCCTCAGTAGCTTGGCTGAGCCTGGGAGGCCCCAGGCACTAAACCTGCTCCCACCTGAGGGGGGTCATCAGCTGGAAAAGTTGGACTCTATGGAGCGTAACTGTAGAAGCATGTTTAAAAGGGCATTATTGCTTTTTTAATTTATTTTTTTTCATATATCTATACATTTGTGTCTCTTGTGTGCAGGGGAGCAACAGCCCTGCTTAGAGAGCCTGAGCAAAGGCACTGGCACTCTGGGGTTCCAAGCTGCTGGCTTAAAGTGCCTCCCTGGGGACCAGCGACACCCACTGCTGGCAGGGGCACCGGTGAGGGATGAGCGGGGCGGGCGCCGAGGGCTGTTGCCAATTTGGCCAAGGATTTGCTGGGGTAGGAAACCATCCCAAAAACAGGTGTTGGGATCTGGTACAGGACTGTGCTGTACCTTCTTTCCCACTGGGCTTAGTCTACGAAGTGCCAAGAACAATTTTTTTTTTTGCTCTAAAATAAATCTTTCATCTCTTTTTATATTCTCCCTCCCCCCCCCAAAAAAAAAAAAAAGAAAAAAGACAAAAGTTTTCTGCTGTAGCTCACTGTCACCATTAGGAACCCGTTGCATCAAATTGATGCTTATCTGACTGAACACAAAAGGAAAAACGTAACAGAAGTTTTTCCCCTTGAGAATAAACCAATATCACCCACTCGTAGCAAGACTGGAAAAACCTGAGATGTGAACTCTTATCTAAGAGCTTTTAAGCACTAATTGCACAGCGAGCCCTGCACTGGCAAGTTCCGCCCTGGCACACACAGAGCCATGGGCCGGCTCGGGAGGACCTGGTGGGGAGCTTGGGGCTCCTGCGATACCAAAGTCCAGCTTGGCAGTTGGTATCCAGCCTCCTGCAATTTACGGACGGTGGAACGTTGGGGCCGCTCCTCTCTGGATGCGCGCGCTCCTAGAGATGTTTTACCTAGGGCATCCCAGAGAGGAAGCTTCTAAAATTTCATAGGACAGTTCATGGCAAATCTAAAAATTTCCCGGTTGCTCAGATCGTGCAGGCCACTGACAGATTTTCCAGGGCTTTGTGCAATGACAGCAAATAGCAGAAGGTCCGGTTTGTCCTTGGGGCAAGGACCTTCCTGCAGCAGTTATGCAAGGGAGCCAGGGAGAGACACCAGCTCCAGGACACACACATCCCCCCCCCCCGCCCCGTTCTGCGACCCCAAGTCCCCCTCCTTCAGGTGGGATCTGGAGGAGCAGGTGGGGGCTCCAGACCATGCTGAGCTCCTGGGCTGGCCGAGGAGAGCCCTTCCAGGTGCTGGCTTGGTCTGCCATTAATAATAAGGGTCTCATGATAAAGAGGTTTTGGGGGGATTTTTCTAACTACTCTGCCTTCTCCCCCTCCGCTTCCCTGCTCTGCAGCGGAAGAGGCTCTGCCTGTGAATCAGCCTCGGGTTTGCTGGAGTCGGTCTGTCCGTGCCGGCGACAGCCTTGGGGTCCAGCTCTGCCAGTGGTCCCCAAGGGGAACCCCGAAACCGAGGCTGCTGGCAAAGCAAAGGCAACAGCAGGAGCTGTAGTGCACTTGTTGAGGGACCAAATGCATTAATCCAGCCCTGCAAACTGCCCTGGGCAAGCCCCTGCCTGCTCTGGTCCCTTCCTTGCCGTGGACGGATAGAGGACAGCACAGGGATGCTTCACTCGTCATTTTTGGGGAGATGAACACACATCCCCCCCCTGCCCCAGCTGCTGGACCCCCTTCTCCTTCGCTTTGTGTTTCTGTGCCAGGTTTAGGATTTTGGTACATACAGCACGGCGAGAGCAGCCTGTGAAACACTCATCTAATTTAGGTAAAATGAGTTGAAAATAACATTTCCCAAGTGGGTTGGAGGAAGGCACCTGATTTATACCTCCAACGCCTGCCATGCTGACTGCGCTGGGGTATTCTTAGTCCCGCGAGGAAGGACCGCTTCTGCCGCTTGTCAGCAGCATCCCTGCCGCCACCCAGTATTTATGGAAAGTTTCAGGGAGCCTGTTGCCATTTCCAAGCGGAGCTGCTGTTGTTCTTGCAGCCTGTGACTTTTGGGAGCTGCCAGCCCTGTGAAGCTGTGGCTCCTGCCCCGGCGAGCTCCTGGTGCATCCCGGGGCTTTGCTGCCAATCCCTTTGCGTATTCTTAGCTCCTGGGGTTATTTGCAGTGACGGTGACTCAGAAAACTAATTATTGTGTTGAGGTTTCTGAAGGGGGAAAAAGAAATAACTTGATGCATTACAGTTGCCTTACTCCTACTATAACTTTTTATGTTTAATACCCTCCGGCTAGTTTTACCAGGCTGTTGGAATTTCTGGAAGGATTCTGATAAACTTCATTCATTAAGAAACTCAGCTGTCCCCACGTGAGTGTCACCTGTGGGCTGTCCCTTCGTGCTGGCTGTGGCCTGGGATGGGGTTGACATGCCAAGTAAGGGGCTTACTGGGAAGGATGGTGGCTGTCCCGCAGTGGTGACCCCGGCTCTGACAGGGGATGGGTGTGTGGTCTCCGGGGCAGCTCAGCCCCAAGGAAGTGGTGCACGGGCAGTCCCCTTGTGCCCCAGCGCTGGTCATGTGGGATGTCTGGCAAATTCGGGTGGGCTGGAAGAGATCTGACCCAGCCCTGGTCACCGGAGGGGCAGAGAAGCCACCTCTGGGTCCAAACTGCTTCTGTGGGTCTGTCTCTGCTTGGTGACAAGGCACTACTTGAGCAGCAGTGACTTAAATCCCCTGGCAGGGACACATCCCACGCCGCAGTTTCCATGAGGCTGATGGCTCCAGTTCCCCTGGTGTAAATGGGGCAAACGTTTGGCACAGGGAAAGTGGAGGCTTTCCAAAACCCTGGAGAAACTTTGGAGCTTGATCTGCCAATGGCTGTGGGCTGTCCTAGCCAGAGGACTTGGTGGAACCCGCAGGGACTGAGGTGGCATGTGCCCATCTTGCCATCTGGGTGCTGTTGGTAGCAGCCAGCCAAGGAACCTTTTGCCTCACAAAGGGCCGAGGAAGTCATCCCCAACCCTCCGTGATGGTGACACTGAGAAGCTGATGTTCTTGGTGGCTTGCAGGGAAGGTGTGAAGAGGCTCAAAGATGATGCACTGATCACGTTGGCCGGGAGCTGCTCCCTTCTAGGGTGGATGGGAGATCATTGGCTCACAGACCTTCAAAGCCCATCCAGTGCCACCCCCTGCCCTGGGCAGGGACACCTTCCACCAGACCAGGTTGCCCAAAGCCCCCTCCAACCTGGCCTTGAACTCCTCCATTGATGGGGCAGCCACAGCTTCTCTGGGCAACCTGGGCCAGGCTCTCACCACCCTCACAGCAAAGAAGTTCTTCCCCACATCTCAGCTCAATCTCCCCTCTTTCAGTGTCAAACCCTTTCCCCTCCTCCTATGGCTCCCCTCCCTGATCACGAGTCCCCCCCCAGCTTTCCTGGAGCCCCTTGAGGGACTGGAAGGGGCTCTAAGTTCTCCCTGGAGCCTTCTCTTCTCCAGGCTGAACCCCCCCAACTCTCTCAGCCTGTCCTCACAGCAGAGGGGCTCCAGCCCTCCCAGCATCTCCGTGGCCTCCTCTGGCCCCGCTCCAACAGCTCTATGTCCTTCTGCTGTTGGTGGTCCCAGAGCTGGAGGCAGCACTGCAGGGGGGTCTCCCCAGAGCGGAGCAGAGGGGCAGAATCCTCCCCCTCCCCCTGCTGGCCACGCTGCTGGGGATGCAGCCCAGGATGTGGGGGGCTTTCTGGGCTCTGACTGCAAGTTGCCAGCTCACATCCAAGTTGTCACCCACCATTGTCCCCAAGTCCTTCTTCACAGGGCTGCGCTCAACCATCTATCCCCCAGACTGTGCTGGTACTGGGGGTTGCCCCAACCCAGGTGCAGGACCCTGCACTTGGCCTGGTTGAAAGTGATCAAGTTGGCATGAGCCCACTTCTCCAGCCCGCCAAGGTCCCTCCGGATGGCATCCTGTCCCTCTGGCCTGTCAACCCCGCCATTCAGCTCGGTGTCATCAGCAAACTTGCTGAGGGTGCATCTCGGAGATAAAGAGCCTGATCCTGCCTCTTTAGCTTAGTGTTGCTGAGGATTTCTGAGCAGACAGGATAAAGTGAGGGTGAGGATTAAAGCTCATTTTGATCCTTGCTTGCCAGGATCTAGCTCCTGCCTCCACCCCGCAGGTTTGATCCTGAGGGCTCTGCCGGCTACGATCCCCCACAGCTCCCTGAGTGCCGCCTGGGCCGGCCCTGGCAGGGCTGCTCCGACTCCCGGGAAGCCTTTGCTCTCTTCCCACGATGCCCGTCTGATCACGCCGTCTGTCCCTCTGCCCAGCTCCTGCTCCGGCCAGCACAGGCAGCCACGGCAGAGTCTGCCCGAGCAGCCCCGGGCAGCCCTTCTGCGAGGATCCCGGCGCAGCAACCTGGCTTTGCCGGCTCAGTCCATGCTGTCACCAACCCATGGTGACAGCTGGTCACTTACTTAAATTCTCTGGGGAATGATCCCTTAAAATGATCCATCTCAACTTTTGCTTTCGGGTGAGCTTTTAACTCTTTCCTGCTGCCCCCAGAGCCCTCGTCCCCCTTGCCCCAGCCCTCCCATTGCACCGTGGGTTTGCTCTGAAGCAGGACGGCCCCTGACAGCCCATTCTCACGGGGTTGGCTGTGCCTGACGAGAGTGTGGTTATCCCAGGGCCTTTAATTAGAGAGAGAAGGAAAATGAAGTTAAATTTGGGAGAGGGGGCAACCGAGACTAATAGTATCTGCTGTATCTTCAGGAAAGGAAAGTTATCTTTGGGTTAGGGTGGGCACCTGTGGAGTCCAGACACTTCAGCTCCTGACCTTCCCGGTGAATTCCCATGATTTTTTGGGGACTAGTCTGTAAGCAGGCGGGTGCTGGGGGAATGACCGCCGCTCCCAGGGGGATGGAGCGGGAGATCAGCTTTGCTGCTGTCCGGTGAAAGCTGCTGCGAAGTTTTAACAAAATGAAAATACAAGTTTTTCTGCTTTCTGTTTTGACCGTCTAGTTTGTCATTTGGCTTTGACCTTGCTCGAGGATAAGCTCCCTGCTGGGGGCTCTCCAGGCTGAGCCCGCAGAGCAGAGGGGAGCCCTGCGGTGCCATCCTGGCGAGGAGCTTCGGCAGGGCTGTGCTTGCCAAGCCAGCCCATGGGCCAGCAGTAACCAACGGGGAAAATCTCTGCCTGGGCCAGACCTTGGCCTGCGGTAGCTGCTTGGGTGCTTTTCTGGGTGACCTCCCCACTGCAGCTGGATGAGGGCCACTGGCATCCCCGTCCCCTGTGTGCCAAGCTCTTGTCCCCAGCTCTTGTCCCCAGTTCTCTGCTGCTGCTCTATGGGGGAGGGAAAAAAAAAAGACTGAAATTTGCACATGGGGCACTGATCAAGGCAGACTGAGAGCATTTCCAGTGCCCTCCCCAGTGAGGTGGGCTCGGGGCACAGCAAAGGGGACCCTGCTGTCCCCAGCCCCATTCAGCCTTGGTGTGTCACCCTGAGAAGCTGCACGGTGACGCTGGGCTCAGCTTCAGCTCAGCACTTCTGCCGGCCTGGGAATGCCGCAAGCAGAGCTGCCCCAGCTCAAAAAGCTCAGGAACCTGCTCCTGGCCTTGCACTGGGCCAGGGCATGGGGACCTTGGGGACCAGAGCCCCCCTTGTGCCTGCCATGGGCTGCTGGGTGCATCCTGCCCCTCTCCTCCTGCCTGGGGAAAAGCAAACAGTGGGAAGCCCTGAGACATCACCAGCGGGTAGCTGGGAGCAACAGGGCTTCTGCCACAATTAGGTATTTAATAAATTTATTAAATAAATGATCTTAATGTAATATTAAAAGATATACACTAAACAGGCATGTGCTCCAGGCAGATGCCAGATTTCAGATGGCAGGCAGGGACTGGTGTGTCATGGAGCCGTGGCTGGGTACCGCAGCCCTCAGGGCTGTCCTGGGTGCCCTGTGCCAGCCTGGCCGGGGGGAGGACGGATGCACATGTGGGTCCCGCGGGAGGGAAATGCCCACTGTGCTCGGCACAGAGCACATGGGAGAGCCCCATGGGCCAGTTTCCATTCATTGCCCAGCTGGATATCAGCCCCTCTTCATATTATTACACTTTAATGCTCTGGGGAAGGGAGGTGTCTGGATAATTTAGTTGTGAGTGTGCTGGAGGATAACGTGGCTTTGCTAGAGTCATGGTGGCGATGGGGGGGCTGGGAGGTGAGAGCTGCCTTAGCTGAGCCTGCTGCTCTCACTGCAGTCGGAGGAAACGACTGTCACGTCTCTGTGCCCCAAAACCCTCTGCTCAGTGCTTCTGGAGGAAGCCAGGAACCCTCTTAGAGCATGGAGTGGGGAATCCTCCCCAGCCTCTTATTCATCGTGGTGAGAGGCTCCGTGAGCCTCAGCCAAGTCTGTTTTGAACACACTGTCCCAGTCAGGACCCAGCTTGTTTAGTTGCAGCCTCTCCCCTGGCATGGATCTGAGCACAGGGTGCGAGTGGAAGGGATGAACCATGGCGGTGGGGACTGCCGTGCACCTCTGGGGCAACTGAAGTCACCTGGGGCTTGAGACCTGCTCGAGGGGACAGGCAGTGTCACGCTGCTGCCCGGCCATGCCAGGGAGGGAGAAGTGGATGCTGCAGGGCTGCTTCGTGCTCCGGCGCTCCCTTCTGCGTCCGGGGGCGGCAGAGGTCAGGATGAGCCCCCGAAGCCCAGGAGATCCCACCCATGGTGAGAGGCTCCCCTTGGTTTTTCATTTTCTGCCCTGTGGAGCAGATGTTGTACCTCCCGAGGCACCTAAGAGAAGGCAAAAGGCGCGTTGATCCCACAACAGATAAATACAGGCATTCCTGAGCCCCAGAACTGCACCAAGTGTCCAGACCAGCTGCCCTTCCCGGCAACGCTGAGGCTGGAGAGCCCGTTTTGTTGGCTGGGCTGGGGGGGGATCTGAGCTAGAACTGGAGCTGTTGGAGAACTGGCACAGACACATCGTGGCTTCCTGCACCCTTCCCATTCCATGTTGCCCAGAGCATATGGGGCTTCACCAGGATCCAGGACCACTTGCAGGCTCTTCACCACCTTGGTCGACAGAGCCAGGAACTGGGGGTTTGCCCTCTAAATGCCCCCACGGCAATGTGCCAAGTCAGGCAGCACACAGCTGTCCTCTCTCCCCACGGCTAGCTCTTGATGGCATTTTAATGCCCTTTAATGTCTCTGGACCAAAAAGCATTTTCTCTGCACAAATAACACTCTGCACCTTGTGGCTGCCGTCTGTCTGTGTCTCTCTCAGAGCTTTGCAGTCATTAATACAGTTAGTGAGTCCCAACCTCCCCCCTGAGCTGAGGGGAACCTGTTTCCCCAGGGGTGAAACAGTGATGAGTGTAGATGGGACTTGCCCGGGGCTGGGATAACGCCGTCCTTGCTGCCGCCCGCTCCTGCATGCTGATGCCTGGGTGCTTGGGGCTAAGACACAGCCCATAGCCAAGAACTTTGTCCCATGAGTCCTTGTAAAGACACATGTGATGCTGTCATCTTTTGGGGCTGGAGGGTGGCAATAAAACACAACCGCATCAGAGGAACACCCCTGCAGATACACACACACAGCGATAATAACAGTAACGACTTTCAAAATTAAACCCTCCTCAAGCAGATAATGACACGGGCAGGGCTTGAGCAAAAGAAGGAGGATCCAGGAAACTACAGGCTGGTCAGGCCCACCTCCATCCCTGGAAAGGAAATCGAACAGCTTGTCCTGGATGTCTAAGCATGTAGAAGAAGAAAAGGTCATCAGGAGTGGTCAGCATGGATTCACCAAGCGGAAATCATGCTTGACCAGTCTGATAGCCTTCTACGATAGAAGGACTGGCTGGGTGGATGAGGGGAGAGCAGTCGTCGTTGTCTACCTTGACTTCAGCAGGGCTTTTAATGCTGTCTCCCATAACTCCCTCATAGGTCAGCCTAGACAGTGTGGGTTGGATGAGAGGACAGTGGGGTGGATTGAAAACTGGCTGAAAGATAGAGCTTAGAGGGTTGTGATTGGTGGCATGGAATCTGGTTGGAGGTCCGTAACAAGTGGGGTTCCACAGGGGTCAGTACTGGGTCAGGTCTTGTCCAATATATTCATCGATGACCTGGATGTGGGGACAGAGTGTACCCTCAGCACGTTTGTGGATGACACCAAACTGGGAGGGGTGGCTGACGCACCAGAAGACCGTGCCGCCACACAGCGAGACCTGGACAGGCTGGAGAGTTGGGCAGAGAGGAACCTGATGAACTTCAACAAGGGCAAGTGTCGGGTGCTGCACCTGGGGAGGAATAACCCCCTGCACCAGGACAGGTTGGGGGCTGACCTGCTGGAGAGCAGCTCTGAGGAAGAAGACCTGGGAGTCCTGGTGGACAACAGGATGCCCGTGAGCCAGCAATGTGCCCTTGTGGCCAGGAAGGCCAATGGCATCCTTGGGGGGCATTAAAAAGAGTGTGGCCAGCAAGTCGAGAGAGGTCATCCTCCCCCTCTGCTCTGCCCTGGGGAGGCCCCATCTGGAGCACCGTGTCCAGTTCTGGGCTCCCCAGTTCAAGAAGGACAGGGAACTGCTGGAGAGGGTACAGCACAGGGCTACATAGATGGTTAGAGGATTAGAATATCGCTCTTATGAGGAAAGGCTGAGAGACCTGTGTCTTTTTGGCCTGGAGAAGAGAAGACTGAGGGGGGATCTCATCAATGCTCATAAATATCTAAAGGGTGGGAGTCAAGAGGATGGGGTCAGGCTCTTCTCAGTGGTGCCCAGTGATAGGACAAGGGGCAACAGACACAAGCTGGAACACAGGAAGTTCTGTCTGAACATGCAGAAAAAATTCTTTCCTGTGAGGGTGCCAGAGCCCTGGAACAGGCTGCCCAGAGAGGTGGTGGACTCTCCTTCTCTGGAGATATTCAAAACCTACCTGGATGCATTCCTGTGCAACCTGCTCTGGGTGACCCTGCTCTGGCAGGGGGTTGGACTGGATGATCTCCAGAGGTCCCTTCCAACCCCTGCCAGGCTGTGATGCTGTGTGAAATGCTAGCAAGGGCTTCTTGGAACACAGCTCAAGGAGGGGAGGGTGGCCACACTGGCGTGGCTGTCAGTGGGTTGGTGGTGGGTTTTAGGGACGGCTCATGCCAGCGGTCCTCAGACAGGAGAGCAGCATTGCACCCTTTGCCCTGCTCTAACAGCAAAGCTTAGTGCCACCAGCCATGCTCAGTGCCCATTCAGTGCCAGAGAAGCAGGTCCCAGCCTGACCATGGGAGAGTATTTGGCTCTGTCCCTGCCAGCTCAAGCCGATGGGTCCCTTGGGACAGACTGCTCATCAGGAAGGGGACATGATGAGGGGCTGGGTGCAGGCGGGGGCCTGGAGGGTGCGGGCGCCCAGCCCTTCTCTGCTGCTTTCAGACATGGTGTGTGATGCCCTTGGAGATGCCAGCAGCTGGGACAGCTCATGGCAAAGATCAGTGCCAGAGGCACCTTTCCAGAGTCCCCTTCAGCCCGTCTGAGCCCTCTGTACCAGTCCAAATGCATTATTCCGTTTTCCTTTCCCTTTTACAGGCCTTTGCACTGAAGCCAAGTGAAGAACCTCAGAATTGCACTACACACCATTTAACTCAGCTACTCTAGCAGCAAAGCATCTCCGTCACCACTGAGACCTTGACGGCTGGTTTTTTCCCTCCCTACCCATCGCTCCCATCTCCGTGCCTGGAAGCCAGTGCTCAGCAGTAGCTCTAACTCTAACTGTCCATCCCACTGGACTGCTTCCCACCATGTTTCAACGTCTCACCAGCCTCTTCTTCAGCGACAGCAACACACCGGAAAGCCTGGAAGAGCCCAAACCCTTTGTTGAGGAGGAGGAGGAGGAGGATGGCTGGCTCGTAATTGATCTTGCAGGTGAGAAAGCAGGGGGGGACTCTTTTCCCACAGCCTCTGCTGCACCTTGTCCCTTTGGAGCTGGGCAAACCCCTTGAGATGACAGCAGATGAGCTTCCACCACGTGTGAGCAGCTCTGCCCTTCATCACTCCTCCCATGGTCCCCCTGCCCTGCCCATGGTACCCAGCGCTGTGGTTGCTGCAGCAGCCCCAGACCTGCTTCTCCTTTTTACCTTCCCTTTCCTCTCCCAGTGGTGATTCCTGACTTTCCACCAGCACGGGAGCAGCAGCAGCAGCATCTCCAGCTGGGGCTGCTCCTGCCCGGGAGCCTCCAGGTGCCTCCATGCCAGGATGGGACCCTGGCACAGCACCAGCCTGGGGAGCTCACCCAGGGTTTCAGTGTGATGCTGTCCACCGGGACCTTGGTGGGGTGAGGGATGCCAGCCCCCACGGGCTGTCTGGCAGTGCCGTGGCCTCGGCTGAGCTGTGCTGGGAGCAGCGCTTTGCCAGGAGGAGCTGGGCTTGGCCGCTCCCTGCAACGCCCCTGCTGAGAGCAAACTGGGACCCTATTCCCACGGGGGAAACCCCCGTCCTGGGTGCTGGTGGGGGGCTAGGGTTTTCCCCACACCCGGGAAGGCAGCTGGGGACGTGCCGCCAACGATCTGGTCACGTTTGGGTCAAGCTGGCCACATTTGGGTCATCTGAGTCCATCAGGGGAGCAAATCTCAACTCCGGTGGGTTTATCTTCCCAAATCATTCCCAGTGCCCATGCAAACAGCAAACAGCACTCAGCCAAGGGATGTCTGGCACAAGGTCCCCGTTCCCAGGGATGGCAACAACCATCCAGAGCTCCATTTGACATCAACCAGGCGGATCAAATTCTTTGTGTGCTGAGAGCTTCTCCGGCTCCATTAAGACCTTGGCGTTTCTGTTGTGTGGTTGATGACTCAACCAATTGCAATGATAATTTTATGACCTTTTGCTTGCAAGTTGAGCAGCGCACTCAGACAAACAAGCCTGCCCTGTGCAGGAGCTCCTCGACAGTCATGGTCTGCTTTTGCAGCCTCTGGTTAGTTGTGGTGGCCCAGCCCAGGGGACCACAAATGTATCCTGCAGGTTTAGGAGGAGGGTTTTGTCCTCCCTCTTGCAGGCATCTGTTCTCCAAGCAGATGCTCCCCACTTGTCCCCTGTGCACTGAGCAGAGCTCATTTTCATGATGCGAGTTGTTTGTTAGGGATTTTCCCCCCTGCAGTGAGCTGGAGAGGGGACAGGAGCATGGACAAGCCTGGCATGGGGGACAGGGACAGCCCCGTGCCTGGTGGGAGCACTATGGAGAGCTGGTGGAGGTGGATGGGTGATGTTGGCTTGGGCAGCCATGGAGGATTCCCTGTCCTCTGGACTCTCTGGTGACTGCCCCAGGGGGGACACAGCAGTGACACAGGACGGGGCTGGCTGCAAGGAGGACCCTGGAGCTACGGGCATGCAGCTGCAGCCATGCAGTCTGGGCCAGCTGGCAATAGCTGCAGCATGCCCAACGCGTGCCAGAAGGGGCCAGGAGTTTCCCCAGAGAGAGAAATGCTGGGCTGTGCCCTGATTCCCTGGGTGTGAGACTGCAGCCGGCTCAGCGAGGACACAGGGATGACTTTGGTACAAAAGGCTCCCATTTTTTTTCCAATCAGGCGGCCAGGCGCTCGGTGCAGGGCCGACTCTCAGCAGTGTGCCTGCCAGGGACATGCCACCCCCCTGCTAATTCCCACCGGCCCTGCCTCTGCCTTTTCCCGTAGCATTCCCTGGCTGGTGAGGGACTGATTTATTTCAGCCCTATTTTTGGGGCTGGAGTTATGCAAAGCACTTTAAAAACTAAACCCACTGGCTCCAGCCTCCATCCTTCACTTTCGAGCCACAGTGGCCGGCAAGCATCTCACAGCCTGGCTCCCTCCTAGTAGTGGGGCAGCCTAATGAGCCTCCCAGTTCGTTCCTTCTCAGCCAGGTCTTTGACCCACGTATTGCAAAATGCATCTGAATTTACCAGATGTCCCCGGAGCATTTCAGATGCTCCTCTCGCCCCATTGCCCAGCCTGGCTCTGTTCAGCGCCCAGGGAGGCAGCAAAGAGCATTTCCCGGTGTTTAGTGATACAGCTGCAAGTCACCCAGGGATTTGGGGATCCTAAAATATTCCTTGTGATATTAAACCCCACCTTGGCGAAGGATGGGGACAGGTAGCCATGGATGGCAAGGGCTGGGTTCAGCCATGCTGGGTCCCCTGCTCCCGGTGCCCACAGCACCTCTGTTACGGGAGCATTGCGGGACCGGGAATGCTGCAGCCAGGCTCCATGGCTGTCTCCAGGCTGACAAATAATCTCCAGCCCGGCCTGTCAACAACTATTAATAGCTTGATATCCACTGACCTGAAGAAAGACACTCTCGTGTTCACAAGGCTAATTGTGGCCTGCCCTAAGCCCCGGGCTGGGGCATCATCCCTGGGGAGGAGCCAGGGACATGCTGGGTGGCGAATGCCGGCCCTGTGCTTCCTGTGCTGTATTTCTCCACCACAAGAACACACTCACCTCTGATTTCTCCTGCACCCTCACCCAGCCTCAGGGTCACACATGTCCATATGGATACTGGCCAGTTCCCTCGAATCCCCCTTGTGAGGCCGGGAATGGGTCTGGATATCCTGATGAGCCCAACATTAGGTGCAGGCTCCCTTCCCGTAACACAACCAGTAATTCCAAGCGCAGGCAGCCCAGGAAAGCACCAGCCCCAGTGCTTTTGCCAGGCAGAGGTGAGGAAGGGAAGGCAAGGAAGGCTGGGTGTCGGAGGGGGGTGGGAGGGCAGCTCCAGGATCAACCACCCAAAGTTTGGTCTCTAATGGACTGAAGCTGAAGGTGCGGCGAAAAGCTTTGCTGAAGAATTTAGTCCCCTGATTTCTTCCAGAAAAAAAGGTGTGAATTGTTTTTTTCCTCTGTGTATGTGTGTGTGTGTGTGTGTGTGTGTGCTTGGTTTCAATGTTTGCAAAGTGCCAGGCGGTGTTTGCAAGCACAGGTGGGCTGGCATTCCTCCGGCACGGCACGGCACAGCTCGGCTGCCAGAACAACAGCCAAAAGCAGTATTTCTTTGTTGGCTGAATTTCTTCCTTCATTTGGAGAAGGAAAAAAAAAACCCAAACCCTGCTGATTTCCCTCACTTTTTGGTTAAACTACTACCCAGATCCGTCTCCGTTGCTTGGTGGCTTAGTGCAGCCGGACCCAGCAGCCCCAGCAGCCGCCCCGGTGTGGGGGGTGCCAGCTGGGATGCGGGGTGGTGCTGGCGTCCCCCTCCCCACGAGGTTCTGTCGACGCCGTGCTCGTCTCTAGTGGTGGTGATGGCGGTGGGGTGTCTCTTGCACTAACGATGCCCCTTTCTCTCCCCCCTCCCCTCCCCACTGTACATGGTATGTGTGTGTGTCCCCTGCTGCACCCCGCATGGCTCTGCACCCCCCCGCCACCCCCAGGCAGCCGTGCCCGCCCTGGTGCAGCCCGGCGAGTGGGTGCTGGCAGTACCGGGCGCTCGGTGCGATCCCGCCCGGCACCCCCCGGTCTGCCACCGCCGCCGGCCGCTTCCCCGGCTCCGGCCGGTCCCTGCTTGATGGACGAGAGTTGGTTTGTCACCCCTCCCCCCTGTTTTACTGCAGAGGAGCCCGGCCCCGATGGTGTGGGGAGCAGCCCCATGGAGGACCTGCTCATCGAGCACCCCAGCATGTCCGTCTACGTCACCAGCACCCTCGAGGTGGACAGGGAGGGCCCTGAGGACGATGCTGCCGGGTGAGTGTGACTTGGGGGCGCTTGCCAGGGGCTGCCAGCCCCAGCACCCACTGGGGAAACAAGGTGGACAGTCAGTCCCGGCATCCCAAATCACCACATACACCTGGGAGCATTTTGCCCACACTGCCTGGAGATGGAGTGGGGCTGTGAGAGACCTCAACGTCCCCACGTCCCACCCCAGGGAGCACCCTGCTCGCCTGGCAGTTTGCCCCGGCTGGTGCTGTGCAAGGATGGCAGCCTCTGTGTCCTGAAATACTCTGCTAAGGGCATCTCAGTGCCGTGTTGGGATGGCCATGGGTGCATCACCATGAGTGTGCCGCTGGGCTGCAGCAGATGTCTGCGTCCCTCTCCCCTGTCCCGAGCAGAGTCTCCTGGCGATGCTGCCTGTCCCAGGGGGTTTTCCAGGCTGGGCTTAAACACGGGGTTTTGCACAGGTATGGCACAACCAATGCAAACCCAACAGGACAAGGTGGCCTTTGGGCACAGTGATCCCCCCAGAATCCCTTGGCTGCCCCAGGCAGGAAGGTGCTGCAGCCCCTCTGATCCCCGTCTTGGCCCACAGCCGTGGGCGAGTAGGACACCACCGGCCATGAGTGCAGACATTTCTCCCTGCCCCAAGGTCCAGCTTAGCAGGGGGACTAAAGTTAAACAGAAACACCCCAAATCTCACCACTGCCCTCTCCTCCCCCAGGAGCTGTGGGCTGGAGCCCCCCAACATGCTTTCCGGGGCCACAGCCTCGCTGCAGCCCCTGGGGAGCTCTGCCCTTTCCCTATGGCTGCCCTTGCTGCCCTGCAGCACTGAGAAAGCCCTCATCATGCCCATGCTCAGCCCTGCTGCTGCCGACTGAGCCCCAGGTCCCACTGTGCTGTGGGGTCCCCACTGTCCCTCAGTCCCAGCCCTCCAGCATCTCCCCCGAGAGCCCCTCACCGGGTAGGGGAGATGGAAGAATCTGGGGTGATCCTCCACCTGGGCTAGGGGACACCATTCCTCCAGGACTTCTCTCTTTCCAAACTCTCCCTGGGGGCCAGAGCTTGATCTCAGAACTTCAGCAGAACCTCAGCGCTGGAGGGTGCAGAAAGGGGGCCAAAGGAAGCTAGAAATGGGCCAGGAGACCAAATGGGTCACAAGTGGGATGGAAATGGGGCTGGACTTGGCTTCCCTCCGCTGGGGTCAAGGGAGTTAGCCATGGTGGGGGACTCTGGGGCTGCCCCGTTCCTGGTGGTGCCTGGATTTATCCCGGGTGTCCTAGCGCCTGCTGGAGCCTTTCCCTTTTGTCTGTGGAGCGGGAGGGGACTGGGTCCATCCTGGGGGCACGGTGTGATGGGGAGGGAGACCGGGTTGGAGGCTCCAGTCGCCTTCTTGCCAGGGTGGGCGAGGGCCAGGTGCGGGTGGCCACTGATAGCCCCTTTCTCCGCAGGGAGGTGCCAGAGCCCCGGCTGGAGCGGCACGTGCCGCACCACAGCAGGTCCCTCTCGGTGAAGGCCGCCATCCTGGAGAAGGTGGGGCAGGCACGGCGGGTGCAGCGGGCCAAGCAGATGGCGGAGAAGCACCAGCTCAGCCAGAAGGCCCTGCAGCGGCAGAACCGGTCCCGCCAGCGCCCGCTGCGCCGGGCCAAGCAGTACGCCGGGACCTTCGTCCACCAGCCCTGCCAGCGCCACTGCAACTACTGACCTTGCCGGGACGCCCCCCCGCCGCCTCCCCAGGCAGAGAGAGGGAGACCTCACCCCCCGCCCCGACACCAGCCGCCTCGGGGAGCCAACACCGGTGAAGCCAGGAGGCGGTTTCACTCCACGCACCCCCCCCACACACACACACCTGCACTCCTCACCCCCCACTCTTTGTCTTCCTTCCCCCCCTCCCCACAGCTCCCCTCACTCTTTGCCCCCGATGCCGGCCGGGCCAGCACCCCCCAGCACTGCCGGCATGGAGGGCCCTGCCGCCCCTTCCACCCTGGCAGCCAACGCTGGCCTTCACGCGGGAAATCGGTATTCCTGGTGAAATCACCCATTTCCCAAATCCACAGCGACGCCTGTGTTTGTCCTGAGGAGCCTGTGACATCAGTGCCTTTCTTCATGACATCATGACTCCGCGTACAGCCGGGCTGGGATGTCACAAGCAGGGACACCGAGCGGAAGTGAAAAGAGCAATGACGCAACAAGATTTGGGATTTTTAGGAAAAATCTCATCAATAACACTAAATAATGCTTCCTCCCCCCAAAACCAGCAAATAACCCCCTCTCTCCCTGATTTCCTAATTACATTTTTACCGTGATAAGACAAAAAACCTGCTGCCGGTCCCGAGGGGGCTTGTTGTGGGGAAGAGCTGGTGGAAACATCGGTGGCAGGGTCAGCCGGGCGGCTCACGGTGCCTCATGGTGTTTTTTTTAAAGACAACCTTAAAAGCAATCTCAGGAAACAAAGCACCGTCCCAGCGCCTCGCCGGAGCCCTCCATGGCCTCACCAGGAGGGGGTGGTACCGTGACTGGTGGTCCTTCCAACTGGCTGGCTGCTTCGTCCAAGCGAGCCCCCTCCTCCTGGAGCCACTCATCTGCCCAAGCCGCACTGACATACATACATATATACACTTACGGGTGTATATTTCTTTGTGTACTTGGAAGAGGCACCGTTGAAGCCAAGGAGCACCGTCGGCCCCGTGTTAATCCCTGGGAGGGGAGCGGAGACAGGGACCTGCGCAGCTTCCCCAAGGTGGCAAAAGCACGTGGAAGGTGGTGGTGAAGGGATGCTGAAGAGGAGGCCAGAAGAAAGAGGCTGAAGTAAGGGCAGAGATGGACCTGGGAGCGGTTGCAAAGGGACAGGATGGGGCTGGCCCGGTCAGTGAGGCCGGGCGAGGGGATCGCTGCAGTGAAGCCATAATGGGAACACCTTCTTCCCCCACTAAAAATTGCATCCTTTCCCGTGAAGGGCCAAATTCCGGCGTGGGCAATGCTGATTTTTAATGCAAATCCCTCCCCTCCCCATGACCAACTCATTCTGCCTTGCAAAGGACATGGTCCAGACTTTTCACCAGCTCCAGCACCAGCTGAGATGGCTCCAAACCCAGCAGAAATTTGCTGATTCCCCACCAGCTCCCTCCCTTTACAGACTGGTTTTGCACTCCATGCCCCGAGGAAGATCTGGCCATCGTGTCCTGCTCGTGGCAAACTCTCAGCCTGGATTCCCACACTCTGAGACAAGAAATATCCCCATTTCACCACCCCAAAAAAATGCATTCTTCCATTCACCATATTATATCCCTAAATATCAGTTTGGGACTTAGGTTGAAGGAATCATGGTAAGCCCAACCTCAGACAGTTGATATATATTAATTTTTTTTAATGAGATTAAAAACAAAACAAACCCTCTTACAAACACCAGCCCCTGGCTCTGTGCCTGGGAGCCTGGACCACAGGGGAGCTGGCTGATGATGCTCACCTGCAGCGTTTGTCTTTTGCTCCGATGACATGGCGTTCCCAAAACCACAGAAAGAATGAAAAAAAAAAAAAAGCTTTCAAGTAGCTCTTTTCAGCCTTTCATTCTCAATTCTTCCAGGCCAGTTTCTTGTTTCAAGTCCTCCTGAGACCCGGCGCCCTCATCACAGGAGTGATGTGATGCCTCCTGCCCCTCCGCCTGTGGCAGCCGGTGCTGTGCCGGCAGAGGTGCCAGGCTGTATCCTGTGGCCGCCACACCGGTTTGTCTGCTGCTCTTCAGCCTTTCTGGTGAGTGCGGTGGCACCGGAGCTGGTGTTTCACAGCTGGTGGTTTATCAGCAAGGAGTGGGCAAGGATTGGGGAACCTGGTGTTGCCCCCCCGCCCTGACCCTCAGCATCGCCTGCCGCTCCTGGGGCCTCGCCGCAGCTGCCGTCCCTCACCGCCGAACCTAAACCTGTGCTGGAGATCACCCTGTTTCATCTCTGTGTCTTCTCGGCGAAGAGACCGGCAACTCCTTGACTCGAGGGGAATGTTTACATCCTTTGGCTTCCTGGTCTTCACATTAAATGCCTTTTTTTTCCCCCCCGAAGTGATGCCTGGTGTGAACCGGGAGCATGGCATTTGTAGGGACGCTGGCACCGGTGCTTGTGAAGACAAGCGGGCGCTGAGCCCCAGCTCTCAGGTGCCTGATGAGGTGCTGCCTTCCCTGCACCGCTCTTTCCCCTGTCACTGGGTGACGTACCCTGTGGCCACTGGGCAACAGCGTCAGAGGAAGCATTGTCTCTCTAGCCTGAGTACACATCAAGACATGGATGAGCCAAGCAATGTCCTGCCTCCCTGCCCCTTCTCCATTGCAAATTCTTCTCCTGCTCATCTGAGATGCCGACAGTCCTTCTGGAGTGCTGGCCATGACCCCGTCACCCCCCCGCAGCTCCCCAGGGAGGACGTGCTGGGGGCAGTGAGGCTGGCTGGGAGCGGCATCCCCAGGGCCCATCCATCCTGCTGTGTCTCTCCTACCAGCCCTTCCCGTGCCCACCAGTCTGCTTGCAAACGGTACCCCAGTAGTAGAAACCCCTCATCAAAATCCTCCTCATCCATCACGACCCAGAAACCCATGGCCATGCTCCTGGGGCTGCCAACGGCCAGCACCCAGCACCCGGCTCCGACGGCCAGTGGAATTACTCCGTCCTGGTTTTTGGAAGTGAATGCAAACTGTTTTCTTTTCCTTTCTTCTTTCTGTGCCAGTCTGAGACATCTTTCATCACGCTGTGCCCAGCCAGCACAGGACATGAAGCAGAACTATTATCACACTTTATATCAAGAGTATGTTTATAAAGGATTAATAAATTATTAATAATGTTTTCATGAAGAGGTTAATCCAGAGTCCTAGCATCCCGCAGGTCAACAGAGCGCACTTACCACAGCATATATGGGCTCCTGCGACTCCCCCCATTGTTTGCACACTTGCTCATGTATTAACATCTAATAATCACCTATTAATCCCTGCAAAGCGACTCTCGATCCACTGGTGTGACCAACTCTTCTTATGCTGCGGCAAAGGTGTGTTGAAACTGCGCTTTGCAGAAGCCCTGCCACGCTCCTCTCCAGCCTGATGGTGAGCACAAGACCTGGCCTGATACCAAATCTCCTGCCCAGTGTCGCCAGAGCAAGAAAACCCTTTTACACTGAGCTTACGAGTCTCCTCGAATCTTAAAACAAATGAAAGGTGCTTAAAAACTGAGAACTTTTCCTGTCTGTGCACATGTGTGCATGTGTAGATACTTCACCACGGCATGGGTGTTCGGTAGGTTGTTTTGGGGTGTGGGTTTTAGTTTTTTTAGGGGGTTGTTGATATTCTTTTCCACCCAGTATTTTCAGTTTGTGACTAGCTGTGCGGTGCTCCCGACGGGAGGGTGAAGCAGACACGGCGCTGGCTGGCAGGGAGGCCCTTGGGCCAGTGTCCTGCTGGAAAGGCTGGGACGAGTCTTGCTTTCTTTTCTTTACTTGTGTAGCGGGAAACTACAGCATGGACTCAGGGACAAACAGATATGTCGGGGTCTTTTAAAAAAGAGGTGGTTTGGTTTTTTTTCTGGGCTTCTCTGTTCGGCTGTGGGGTTTGTTTCTGTCTGTGAGGCCTCCAGTTGGCACGGTCCTGAAGGATGCTGCGGGGATGTGGCCAAAGCCTTTGGCAGCCCATGTCGGTGCGAGGCTGCTGCATGTTGGAAGAGAAGCAGGGTTCGATGCTTGGACGTAGCACCTGTGTGGAAGGGAGCTGTGACCACTTGTGGTGAGACCGTCCCTGAGCAGCAGCCCCTCTGCGTTTGCCCATGTCCTGAAAATTCACCTTACAGCTGCTGGAGTGCGGCTGGTCCCTCCTTGGGCTTGTCTCAGAACAACCAGGTACAGATTTTAAGCAATGAGGTCCCGAGGAAGCGGAGCTGCATCAGCCACAGCTGGCCTGGCTCCCACTGCGTCCCTGGGAGCAGAAGGCAGCTGGGACAGGGGAAGCTGTCAGAGCAATCAGGTGGAGAAATGCTGGTGCAGGTGACAGGCAGGTTTCTGGGTGGAAATTTTTGTTTCTTGCAATGAAAGCACAAAAAAAAAAAAAAAAAAAAGGAAGGAAGGAAAACTTCTCCGGTGGAAAGATCTGGGCAAATCTCTGTTCAGTAAAGGGCAGCTTTGCCTGGGCAGTGTGGCAGTGCTACTGCCATGGCTGCGGGGGCTCGGATGGGCGAGCTGGCTCCAGCCCTGCGCTGGGGGGCACAGACGGGCAGGTGTGGGGGCATTGGGACACTGCGGGCAGGCTGGGGCTGGTGGAGGCAGCAGGCCCCCATGGTGGCAAGATCCCTATGGTGCAGGGGATCTTCTCCGAGCAAGGCATGAGAGATTTTGCATCTTGGTTGCCTTCTCTGGGTATGGGGCAGGGCAGCCCAGCTCCACAGCAGAGGGATGGGTGAACCCCCTGAAGCGAATGGCGAGGCTGCCCCGGCTGTCGGGACCAGGCCAGGAGAGACAGCCTCCTGGAGAAGTGTCACCTCTCAAGATGAAAACAGATCAAGCCAGGACACATCTAAACCCGTGTACCCCCATGCGACCCACCTCTGGGGCAGCTCCCTGCCTGGCTCTGCTTGCCACAAAGGCAGGCTGGCAGCCACGGCAGGGGCAGGACACCTCGCTGGCACGCAAGTTTTTGCTGAATTTGGGCTCTCGCCTGCATTGCAAGACCAGGGGGGACCTGCCATGGGAGGCGGGGCAACGGTCCTCGTCACCCGATGCTCTGAAACACACATTCACAAATACGCTTTCCAAAAAACTCTGCTGTAAAAGCTCAATCTAGAAGGAAAAGGATTCTCTCCATGGGAGTCAGTGTGGTTTTTTTTCATCACGGATAACATGAACACACAGCTCATCCCAAAGATCAATCACCACTGTGGGAATCCTCACTCTTTGTTTAGGCATCTTTCTAATCAAGAGATAATTTTACATTTACATCTTACTGATACCTTTTCCTCTTCCATCCAACCCCGCTGGGGAGAAAAAAAACCCACTAGATGTCAGAACAAAACAAAAAAAAGATTAAAAAAAATGCTCCAGTTTGGTTCTAGGCTTGATTCACAGCTTTGCAGTTGCTCCTGTGGAGGATAAATATCAGTTCCAGTGCCCTGCGTAGAGTGGAAATTAGATTTCATGTGAATTCATTGAAAAACAAGTGACTCCCCAAAGATTAAACCATACGGTAATTAGAAAACAGCCAGTGCAAAGTGGTACGACACCTCAAGTCAAGAAAAATGGTTCTCAGCATCTTCCTGTTGCTGCCTGGCAGAAGGCAGTGCTGAGCCCCACTCCCCTGTGGGGTTGGGGTAACCACAGTCCCCAAGGCTTCCCTAAGTGTCCAGGTTTAAAACAAGAGGCTACCTGTGTCCAGCTGGTGCCATGGTGACTCTCCAGCCGCCGGGGATTGTCAACAGCCACAGTTCCCACCGATGGCACAGATGTGCCTCCAGTTTGCTGTGCCTCCTTTGCTGTCTGCACTCAGAAATAGCTGCTGGGGGGCAGAGGGACACGTCGGCACCCCAGCATTCCCCTGCCCTGAGTCCTCAGAGCTTCCCCCCACATCCTTCTCCGCCCCAGGGCTGTGTCTGGTGACGTCCTCAGCACAGCTGCTTGCAGGGACCAGAGCCCGAGGACAGACACCCACCGCTCTCGCAGCCTCTTCATCCCACTGTCACACCAGCTGGGGACATTAAAGGGCCTTAAGTGGCCTTGGTCGCCATGGGGCTTGTCTTCTTCAAGGCGGAGCTTTCCATCTCTGCCCATTTCTCTCAGCTCTGCTCAGTACAATGTCAAAGTCATGAATAATTTCCTGGCATCTTCAAGGGCTCAGTCCTCATCCTGTTAATGTGACCGGAGCAGCTGTCACAGGTCTCATGAGCGTGGCCACAGAAGCTGGAGGAAGTAGTGGGAGGGGCTCAGCGTGGTTGGCAGGTCTGTCTTTTGGTGGGAGGTGTCCTCAAACCCATCAGAGATGCCGTCTTCTCCCTGGCTTCACCCCAGGATGCCAGTGGTGGTGGAAGCACACATCAGCCGCAGGCTCTGGACAGCCTGACGCCACTTGGGCAGGAGGTATCCCCATGGCTACCTGTTTCATGCCATTCATGGATGTATGGTCAAGCAGCCTTTCTTTTTGCTTCTCATTAACTAAACCCACAACTCTTTCCTTAATAGGATGAAGATGACAAAGATGAGCAGCTCCATTTAATAACAAAGACGGCTCTTATATGTAGTCCTTTTTTACAATTCTTTTTTACAGGGAGGTGACATGCAGGTGTCCCCCCCTTACACTCCCTCTGAGCTAATACCTCCTGGGCTGGTCGGGGGGGGTTGCTTTTCCAGCCCCATACCCAGAGGAAGGGGGATGCTACTGCACAGAAGCACTGCCATGAAGCTTTGGCTCGTACAGCTAACCACGAAAATCCCCCACCTTCCACTCCGATCCATATTTTATTGAGGGGTGTGTGTCTGAAGATTTTATTCCTTGCAATTGGAGGGGGAAACCAGCACAGTAAATTGTAATTGTAGCTTAAAAATGTGTTGCGCAGAGGAGCCCAAAGCTTCTCCGCTCTTTCCCGTTCCCCTCATGTACCTATGTCGGGGGGGTCGGGGGCGGCTGTGCACAGTCTCACTGAAATCCCCTCCACAGCTTTGTATCGGTACAATTATGCTTCGGGAAATCTAGGGAGGAGGGAAACAGCTCAAGGTGTAACAGTAAAATAGCAATATTTGCTCTTGTATCTTAAGTATACCCGTAGAGAGGCACTGAGCACTGCAATATTGTACCCGTATGTATCAACCCCAGGTATTCTGCTTGTAAAGCTCCTCCATGCGCATCGTCCATCTCCATCTGGGACTGACTGTACATGTGCCTTTCACCTTTTTTCATGGTTTGTCATCTTTTTTTAACACAACTGCAGAACTTGAATAAATCAGCAAACTCTAGTTAAAAGTCCTATGCAAGAGGTGACTGGGGAGTCAGTTTTCGGTATTTCTGTGTTTTCTATGTTGTTTTAAAAGTAGATGCTGGGATTTTCAGAGAAGCCTAACAGAATTAATACCCTAAAAAGCATTTAGGTTTGGGGTGTTGTTTTGTTTTTTTTTTTTAGCTAAAAAGCATTTAGCATTTCGGCTGCTAAATCTCTTGGGCAGCTTTGAAAAGATCAGCCAAAACCCCAGCTCCTGTCGTGGTTTGTGCGTGGAGAGGGAGCAGCAGCAGCAGAACGAGCACCAGCACTTCACCAGGACGGGCAGCGTGTTCGATGGCCGGTGTTTCCTTTCAAGAGAAAGGAGAAGAAAGTGCTATTCGGTGCAAAAAGGTTGCCTTAAACCTTCCCTGAATGCGCTGGAGAAGGTGATGGTCCCCGGCCGCCCCAGGCCATCGGATGCCCAGGCAGAGGGTCTCTCCCAGCCGGCTGCTGCCAGATGCCTTATAACAGTGGGACAAACTTCCACCCCCCGGGATTTGGAGAAGAGGGAAAGAAAAAAAAAAAAAGCCCCACATTTTTCAACATAACCTATGCTGTAGGACTGAGACCTCGTCCAAACCTCGAAGCTAACGGAATAACGTCCTTTTTGTGTGTTACATGTGAAATCGGTGTAAGCAAGGTTAGTAGAGAAAGGGTGTCTCCTTCTCGTAGGACATTGTGTAAACATTTGCCATGTGTCAACAGACTGAAGGACACGACTGCCTGGAATACGTTACGTAGTGTGCCTGTGTGTATGTAACCTGGATTTGGTTGTTAGGTTGTAATGCTGTCTTTTGACTGAAAAAAAAATCTAATATAAAGAAAAACCACAAGAAATAAATAAAAAAATATATTTAAACTCTATTTTGTGTGTATTCCTCTATAGCCTGCAAATAAACCTGTTTGCAAAATGCTTTGGTTTTTAAAATAAGCTTCTAAAAGTCAATGCTGTGACTGTCAGAGACAAGTCAATAGATAAAGGTTCCCTGTGAAGACAAGGATGCACAGGGCAAGGGAGGGCACGGCCTGAGTCGTTGGAGGGTTTTTCTTTTCCCTCCCCATTAACAAACCCTAAAACTCAGCGGATGATCTCAAGGGCTACAGCAGCTGCTGACTGCCTGGAGAAAGCTGAGTCCCACGGAGGCCCATCTCTTACAGCATCAGATGTTTCTCCAAGCATGCACCCAACAGCCTGATACATTCTGAGCACCCACCCGGTACCTGAGAGGCAGAGACGCCTCCAAGATGATGAAGAGCTTGGAGCATCCGACCGATGAGGGGAGGCCGAGAGCTGGGACCGCTCAGCCTGGAGGAGAGAAGGCTCAGTGGGATCCCATCCGCATGAGCAGGTACCTGATGGGGGAAGTTCAGAAGAAGGAACCGGACTCTTCCCAGCCCAGGGGCAGGATGAGAGGCACAAACTGAAGTAAAAAGAAGAGAAATTCCACTTAAACATAAGAAAATGCATTTTTACTGTGTGGGTGGTTGATCACAGGAGCAGGGTGCTCAGTGAGGTTGAGGAGTCTCCATCCTTGGAGACACTCAAAATGAGAGGGGACTGGGCCATGAGCAACCTGCTCTGGGCAGGGGTGGGACGGGCTCGCCCAGGCCAGCAGCCCAGAGCAAAGCCAGGGGTGCCCCGGGTGTCACACCCACGATCCCCCAGCTGCTGGGAGAAGCACTTCAAGGAATTGTTAGGTTCAGTATCGGGCATGAAAAACTCGGTACGAGCAAGCTTTGATAAAGCTTCTCATGGGAAAACCAAAGTTGGCAGCAAGAGAAAAAGCCCAGGGTCATTGGGGCTGGGATGGACCTCAGGAGTTCTTCAGTCCAACCTCCTGCTCACAGCAGGGGAAATACCGAATTCAGACCATGTCGTACAGGGCTTTGTCCAGCTGATTCTTTAAAAACTTCAGAGAGATCCAGCCATCTCCCTGAGCCCTGGTCCAGTGCCCAGCTGTCCCCAGGGAGAATTTTTTCTTCTATCCAGTCAGAACCTCCCCTCTTTCCATTTATTCCAGTGGTGTCCCCTCCTCCCAGCACCTACCTCCCTAAGTCTGGCTCCATCTTCTCCAGAACCTGACAGGGTGATGAAGCCCATTTCCCTCCATCGCTCCTCTTTGGCCAGGTGTTCCCAGCCCCTGGCCATCTTGGTGACCTCTACTGTGTCCCTTCTACATTATCAACATCTTTCTTGTGTGTGGGGGTGGTGGTGGGAAGCAGGAGGTAATATTCCAGACATGGTCTCACAAGTGTCAAGAAGAGGGGAACGATCCCTTCCCCTCCTGGCCACACCTCTGCTGGTCCCAGCCCTCCTCGCCACATTCAGCCGGGCTTTGCTCGCCCTCCCCAAGGGCCCCGAGCACAGAGCTGCTCCCCAGCCGGGCACTATCGAGCTCATCGGTGGGTCCTTGGCTCCTTCGCAGGCTCCTTCCCAGGTGTAGGGTCTTGCATTTGTCCTTTCCCAAGGTCCCTGTCCCTGTACAGGGTGACCCTGTCCACCAGCTCACCTGCTTCCCCCAGTCTGGTGTTTTCCACAAGCCTGAGTGCATCCTCTCTCTTCCCCCAGTTTACTGGTACATGGACCTTGACTGTGAAGACGACCTTCGCGTTTCGTGGACATTTCCAGCTCCTCATTTCCCAAAACATCCCAACGGACCTGACCAGCAACAGCAGCAGTGGGGGCAAGCAGAGGCCGGGCCACCCACATGCTGGGCCCTCAGGGTTTGGGCAGACTCAGAGGACATCGAAGAGCAACACCCCAAGGGGGCCTCTCCCACCCCACCAAAGGCTTGGACAGGCGTGGGGACACCCTGCCTTGTCCTCAGCACAGTTGACGGGGGTAATAAAGCCCCTCTGCGAACTGGCCAACTAGAGATGAGGGTTAAGAAACACAACGTGGAGGAAGAAAGTAGTAAAAATGGGGAATTTCAGAAACTGCTTCTTTTTGACTGTGCTCATGTGTGCGTGAATGCACGTAGAAATATATAAATAGGTGTATATACAAATGGGTACATATGGATCTATAATCCTAAGGGAGTAGACAGTTTTTGTGGAAACCAACTTCACACCATTCCCAGTAAAGTGTGAGAAGCGCCTGCCCCTGGGGGGGAGCAGGAGCTGCAGAGAAGAGGGGCTCTGGGGCTCCTGGGGTGCGGGAGGAGGCACCGTTCCCCATCCAACATCCGACTTCTCCCAGGCAAGAGACACAGAGCGTCCAAACTCCAACAGCGAGGAGCAGAGACATCAGCCTCGCTCAGTGTCTATTACCTTGTGCACAAAGAGGTCATTTCTGTCCTTAGAAGAGGTGACAACTTACAAATAATGACAGTTTACATTTAATCAGCCTTTAGATATACATAAATGTATTTTTCAAATTCCGTAAGAAAAGAAAAAAAGGTAGAGTACCTCTTTGTGAACAAAGCAGGGAGCAATCTGACCAGACCGGCTTCTCAGCGTCTCCCCGCAAGAGCTCCCGGGACAGGGACTGACCCACGTTCTGCGCCAGCACCCACGGAGCATCACCCCGATGGCAGTACCGTCCCCCCGATAACCACACGGCAGGCTCCCGCCTTTCAGAAAGTCCCCAAACCATTTCATACAGCATTTTTCTCCACCGTGTTTTCCTGCTGAGGAGCTCTATTTGCGGGCAGCGCCAGCTGCTGGCTCTCCCCACTCAGGGCACACTCACCCCAGGCGGCCTCGGGGGTTTTCTCTTGCTTTGCCAGAACAGCTGCATCAGTTAATTCATTTGTGGTTAAACAAATTCCTCTCTAAAGCTCCATATAAGGAGCTCACAGGCCTAGAGCTCTAAATAATCCCTTCCATCTTCCTGTTTGGAACGATGCTGTTGTTGTTGCTAGTAATTATACAACCCAAATTATAGGACAATAACATTTATTTAGAGCATGAGGGATTCCACATTATACAAACCCTTAAATTTTTTTTTGTTTGTTTCACTGGTCCATTTCTACAACAAATACATCAAATCTACTTTATAATAAAATTATTTACATTTCCAAACAAGATCGGGTTTGTTTATAAACCCTTACTGCTATTCACATACAGTACTTAAACAACAGCACAATACATTATTTCCATTACCTAAAAATGACAACCCTGTATTCTAATTTGTTTATGAAAAGTGGAAACAAATAAATTTACAATTGTCTTCCCCTCCCCTTCCATTTCATACAAACACATTAACCTCATGTGCTAACCCCGGACTTCGCTTCTGAAATCCAGGGGGTTTTAGAAGAACCCAGTTTTTATATCTATTTATCTGTTTTTTAGAAAAAAAATCATTTATTTGGAACAGTATAATATTAAAATGACTTACTGTACAGAATTTTATTTAAAAAAGAAAAATCACAGCTCAAAATTCCTATCGGTAAATTCACACTCATTTACAAGTTTCATGTTTCCATGCAGTAATTTACTTGGATTTTCTTCGCTTTGACTGCATTGCACTGGCACTCGTTTCTGAAATCAAGAGAAGAAAAAAAGCATGGATACGACGTCGATAAGCCATTCACCAGAGCTGCACAGATTGCCCTTCTATTTCTCTAAAGTCACGGGGAGTGGAACCCTCTGATGACCGGGGCCGGCTCCGCACCAGCCGTGACACCGAGGGACGCTCTGCCCCGGTGGTGACACACACAAAGCTCCCCCTCGCTTCTCTAGGGACACAATTTCCCAGCGCGGCGAGCGTAGCATTTATGAAATCCTAATATAACAGCCTTAAAAATGAGAGTCATGTATTTTTAACTGGAGTCCCCACGGGCCACGACTCGCTCGGCCACCCCACGGAAGGGCAGCCAGCCCCAAGCATCTGGGGGACGGTTATAGAAAAACAAGGTATTTCGGAGCATGCCACGCAAGTTAAACATCCCGGTGTTTGAGTCCTTGCAAAGTCAGGTCATTAAAAAACCAGTCTCTTCAGGGCACATTGTGATTCACAGAAAAGCAGCTTATGCAGAAAGATAGAAAATCTTATCTAGCACCGACAGAGCGGGCGGGAGCACGTGCAGAAGCCACAGGGAAAGCAGATGACATTTTCAGTGCACTTACCAAGGCACTACACCTCCATTTCGAAACAAAAAGAGAGTAAGGACCGAGGGTATTTGCATCTTTAGATTTTTTTAAAAATGTGATTTGAAATGTTGGCAATGCATCTTTGGCTCTTTACAATATTTTCCCGAAGCTGTTAGAGCTGCGTGTGTTTTCTAAGAGTCAAAAGGGGAAAAAATTCCAAGACATCTGAAACTAGAAAAGCAACAGTGCAACCCCAGGGCTGCCAAGTGTTGTAGTAAAAAAAAAAATAAATCAACATTTCAAAATTTGACAAACTTGAAGCTACAGTAAATGCTGGAACAGCCCTTGCTGGAAAGGTACTCCAAAAAGTGAAAATGCCAGTACAGTGCCAGTTTTTGGAAGTGAAACATTTAAACAGGCACAACTGCCTGTCACGGAGTGCCCTCTGAGCAGCCGGGCTGCAGTCTCCGGGTTTGGGAGAACGAAGCGGGCAGCAGCGGTCAGTGCCTGTCCCCGGTCCCTTGGGAGCATCACCAGCATCTTGTGACCATCATCAGCATCTCCTGAGCATCACCAGCATCTCCCTCCTGTCTCTACCCCAAAGCCATGCCCCGGTGCGTGCCGTGTACGCATGGGCGAGGGCTGGCTCAGCGTGTCCTCTTCTCTCACAGTTACCCCTCTGCCTCCTCCTTCCCGACACTTAGCGAGGGAATTCCTACACCAACAGCTCAAACTCCACTTCTCTCTCCCTGCAACATTTCAGTTTCTCCTACGTGCCATTTTTATAATGACCTTAATCAGCCTCTCTCTCAAAAGGTACCTCCTCCCAGCCCTGCATTCTCTTTAACAGAAATTAGCGAGTTTCTCCAGATACAGGAGGTGTCCAGGAGGAGACCAGGAACACACAAACCAAGTGTGCTCTCTTAAGCCAGGATTCACTAATAAAAATGTAGAACAGAGTAGGCACAAGCGGCAAACCTCGTTATGCGTCCTCAGCTGCCTCGCTAACCCTCCAGCCTGCCTTGGGTTGCCCATTTTCTCTGCACCGTGAGAACAGCCGCTTGCAGGGCCACCAGGTCACCAAAGCCCCAAAAGGGACTATGTGGTCAGCGGGACCTCTGTTCTCAAGCAAAACCCTTGGACACTGCGGCAGTTTCAGACACACGTTTTAAAAACCATTATTTTACTTACAGAGGTAAAGGAATAATACAGTTGGTACAAAACCCCTAAGTGAGTTCTGGCGTTAAATTTAAATTTTATTTACTTCAGTGTTCCCACATTTTCAGAATTTGACGTGCCACTGGTTGTCATCTTTAGGTTTATTCATCACAGTGCATGGGGCAGGTCACACGTTTCTCGTCCCCTTGAACTCAGGAAAGTATCACCAAATCTTTTGTACATTGCCTTCACATTTTTTCAAACTTTTTCTTCACAATCATAAAAGAGAACTTATTTTTACAATACAGGCTTCGATCCTCCTGCACAATCCTGCCACAAGGAGTAAATGTAATTAAATTCAGCAGCCACAGAAGTGCAGACCGTACGGGTCCCTCCGTGTAATCTTTGAGAGTCACTGCACAGTTAAGTACAGCTGGAAGTCTTCTCTGAAACTCTGAAAATGCAAATATTCTTACCATCAAATTTTAGTATCTTCAGTATGGAAAATGGTTGCTGAATTCAACTTGACTTCCTCTTATAATCATTTGATATTAATACCTCTGTGTTCTGCATGTTATCTTTAAAATATTGGTCAAATGTCGCCTCTTGATGGTCTCTCTCTACCCTCTCGCACAACTTTTTTCCATCAGAATTTTTCTGACCCTTACACACAAGGAGCTGACAGAATTAGCTTCAGAAATGCAGAACGGCACTGTGCACTAGGGCAACAACTGTGTGTGTCACACAAACACTGCACACTTTGTTAAAGGCTGTGACCTGGGCAGAAATAAGGCCCATCAGCAACTGCGACTGCCATGGGTTAATAGCTGTAATTTTAGGATGTCCCGTGCTTTCAGGAGCCGCAGCCGAGGCCCCATGCGTGGGGCCCAGCACCCCCCGGGGCTGCCGGCAGCTCCCGGAGCCTGCCCGAACCTCAGCACTTGGCTGCGGGAGAGCTGAGTGTGCCCTTGGGAAGAGTTAAGCCTTTGTCTTGTGTCTCTCAGGCTTCAGGGGGGAAAAAAACCCAAAAGAAGTCACTTTTTGACTTGAGCACAGTCCTTTTAATGGCAACACATTTCTGCCAAGAGAATTCAGGTTCCACTAGGCAAGCTGGCTGAACACTACGGTGGCGAGAGCTGTGGGAAACAAGTTCCATAAACTTAACAATAGGAAATTCACACCAGATTTACTGCCAGTGCAGACGTCGGTACATACTTCAACCTGTGACTGAATCACTGACACCAGAGTTAACAGCACACAACACTCACAAGCTGTAAACCATCGTTAGGAGCCAGTTATTGGAAGGGTTATTATTTGGGGGAGTAGGTTAGGTCCTGCCCGCTCCAGAGAAAGGATGGCTGTGCCTTTTACCTTTTGCCGTGCCAGACGCAGAGGCCGGTCGGGAGGATCTCTTGCGCTGCCCGTTCTCTACAGTTTCCTGTGAAGCGGCAGAATCCTCTGTTCTTGAATTTCTTCTATTTGGAGTTTTAGACTTTTCACAATTCTCTTTTGTCTCATTACTAATAAAGTGGGACAAAATAGTTCTGATGAAGTGTAAGAAGAATTATGTTTTTCTATGCAACTCAGACAAGCTGGAGGATGGACCGACACAGGTACCAGTTCCGGACTATTAGCACTGAAGATATGAAATGCTAGAGATACCAGAAGTTTTATCAGATGAAGAATGACCTGAGTAAGCCAGAGTATAGTCCGTTTCTATTAAAAATTATCAGAGGATACAGAACTGAGAAGTCCTCAAAGAGAATACTTTCAACATTAGAAGCCCAAGAAATTATAGATGCATTACAAATTGTCTGCTCTGTTTTCCACAGGTGCCACCATTACTGAAGTCTAGGAAAAGCAAACAAGTTACATTAGAGACTGCTACGATACGGGAACACAGAGTTGAAATTGCAGCTGAACATAAGGAGGAATCACGACCCCTTCAGTGAGTACAGCCAGCTTTTGTTTTCACTGAAAAGACTCACTCCATTGATCCAAGTGATTTCTTTACATATTAAAAAGCTTAAGGTTTATTTAAAACTTTCTTCAACCTTTAAAGCTTGAAGTTAAAATATATTTTTTTTATAACAGACAGCTTTTTCTGGTATAAAAAATAATTTTAGGTACTGTGGAAATCCGTGTTTGTTGTCACTGAGACAATAAATGGAGTGCTACAGTTTTTAATTAAACTCCTCTTTTATTTTATCACTCTTAACCCTGGAAACTCATCCCGAGGTTTGGGTGTTTGCATTAATTTTGCATTCCTTAATGCATTAACGCCAGACAATTTCCAATGACTAAAGTTTCTGAAGATTAAGCCAAACTTATCTCCTGCAAATTCAAAGGTGAGTAATCAAACAAATTATTCGGCTGATAACAGAAAAGGAGAAAGAAAGCTCATTTCATGCCCTTTGGGTGATACTTGCAAGATTTCAAGAAAGGCTGCCCTAATCCGAGAACTGACAGAAAACACCAGAGCAGACCTGTGTGTTACAGAGGTCCCGCTACAGCGTCAGTGTGTCAGGGGAAAAACTACTACAAATACTTGTGGTTGTAAGTAACAGCTATCTGAAATAAACCAGTTTGTCACTGGAAGGAGAGACAAATGCTCTCTAGCAAGGAAACACATGGCAGAAGGAGGATATGGAAGCACGTGGATTGTCTCAGATACAAACTAAATATCGAAATCTATTTCCCCCCAAGTCAGTATTATAGTAATCTATAAACCAAATCCCCCAAAGAGGTCACAAACTGGTCTTCTGCTACGTAACTGGGGCAGCTGAAGCCACAGCCACCCGCTGCAGAGGACGCCTGGAGGTGAGCAAACAGGCAGCAGCTGAAGGTCAGTTATTACCGGGCATTTTTACAGATTCCAGTGATTAATCCATAGTTTGGATTGTCTCATAGGAACCAACACATCACCTTTCTCCTTTTACAGGGGGAAATCAAGTTGGCCCAAGTGAAAATATCTCCAGTGCTTTGTAGGTTGCAAGGTTCCTCTAAGGTTTGTCCCATACGGCGTTTAACTGCGGGGGCTCAAAGCCCACCCCTGTCACTATCAGCCATCACCAGATTCACAGTTTGCCTAAAACCTTCCCTTCTTTTCCGGCCTTGCTCAGAAAAGCATCAGTCCAGAAAAATCCAAACAGAACTGCACTTGGGGTAATTTGATGTGCCGCTTGAGTCTGGAGAACGGTCACGCAAGGACACTGCATTGGGAGAACCCACTCATCTCCCAGGTGTCTCACCTTCAGCTTTTTAGAGAAAAACCAAACTTGTGGTGAAATTTCAGTTTGTCTTTGATACAACTAGAAAGATCCCAATCCAAGTGAAGGTAAATATAGTTAAATATTCAATTCAGAGTCATTCCTGATCTGAGAAGGCGCATTGTGTCACCTCCCTTTCAAAAGAGGACGCTGCCTTGTTTCCTGATGAACCACCCAAGTGAGGTGCCCTTCCTGCCCTGCCTCAGGGCATCACTCCACTGAGGAGGGGGCATCAAAACCCCGGCCAGCTGTGCCACCACCCTTACCCGAAAACCTGACAAAGGTCTGTCATGACAGCTGCCTAGACCTGGTGGGTTTAGAATCTAACAGAAATAGATCTTGGAAACCATCTTTTCTTCTGACAGAACACAACCATTTGAAATTTGATCTTTTAATTACTGACTGTCTTAATTGGGACAAGATGAAGTTTCTGCTTGGCTTTCCTATCAGGTCTTGGCAAGGTGTCAACAAGCAAACACAGAGGAAATCTGGAGAAAACAGTCACGAAGGCAGAAGAAGAACAAACTTTAGAAAGACCTACTTTCAGAAAACAAAAATCCACATGACAGCTAAGCTTGACATGGCTTTGGAGGTTTTAGTTTTGATTTGTTTTCAGAAAATAGCAAACAGTGGAACCATCAAGACCCTTCCAGGACGTGAAACACTCAGGCCTGAAGGGACAAGCGGAAACACTGTCCAAAGCATGAAGACAGACTCGGGAAAAAGTTACCAAACAGTCTGTATTTCAGCATTATTTCGAACCATTCAACTCTCCCAATTTCTTAGCAGGACAGAAAGGTATGGACAAGAAAATGAAAAGCAGTAGAAGTTGTGCAATTGAAGCAAAGAGAAAGGGGCTTCCTCCCATGAAAGCTATAGCTATTCTGAATCTACACAAACTATCTCCTTACCTTTGACCAGCAACTAGTGGAGCATTTGTTTCAAGTTCTACAAGAGAAAAAGATAATTTTTAAGTCTGCTGTAGAAGTACATACCCGCTGACAAGGCATGACTATCTCACATTTTTGCTCATTATGCATTAGGTCTGAAGAATAAATTTCTCTCAGCTATCGTTACCCTCAAAGCAAAGCAAGCCGAGTATCTTGGTACCACACCAGCCCCACGCTCCTCTTGGCTGTGGCCTGCACCAGCTCAAACAGAGAAAAGTTAAAAAGAACCCTGCAGAAGAAAACTGTAGAGAAACTCCCTGACTGTAGCCCTTGTTCTCCTCCTTTTTAAACTTCCATTTTAGACAGTTCATTCCTTCTAAAACATCTCGGTTTTGTTAGTTTTAAACCTTAAAAGTACTGATCTGGATATGCATGGAAAATTTTGCCTTGACTCAACCACCTCTCACAGCAATATCTTCTAATGCAAAGGTAGACGATTTTCTGAAGCCCAATTATACTTCTACCAAATTGGGAAAAATCTGTGGGGAAATGATGTAAAGAGCAGGCTGCCCTCTCCCCTTTGTCTGTCTCTCTCCTGGGGGTTTTATACACACAGATCAGGCTTCCCTTTGAGCCGCCACCGTAATGAACAGCTCTCCTTTTCACCATGTAAGACTTCTAAGCTTTTAACTGTCCACCTTTTCATTCTCCAGATCCTTTGTTGAGAGGGAGCAGCTACACCCGAACCCAGCACCTCTTGTGAGAAACTGCCCCTGGGTCAGGGATTGCCATCGCAGCGTGACGTCCTGCTCCCCCCTGTCACCCTGCCTGCAGCGCACCCCTCTCCCCACCGAACACCCACACTTCTGGGGACAGCGGTGCGCAGAACTGTGGCTTCATGATCCATCTAGTAGCCAAAGTTTGCTAGAGTGTGCACAAAGGATAAAGGTGTAATAAAATTAAGAAACCAGGTAATATCTGTCCCCTTACGGTAAATACCCCTTACAATTTGTATTGTTGGAGTATCAGACTCTTCAGTGTAAGTGCGCACAGCACTGTCTGGGAAAATGTCTTGGCAACGAAAGAAAAATAGGCTAAGCAACACAAGGAAAGAATTCTTTTTCTTCCTACCCAAAATTTGAACAGGGAGAATACACCATAATAAAAAACGATAAGGTCAGTGCTATTTCCCCCAGCAGGAAGTCCCCAGTACGGCCACATCGGCACCGGGGCAATGACTCAGCTGTGGAGCGACAGGGTGCAGGAACATCTTTTAAGTTTAAGTAGAAGTGTAAAGAAAGCAGTTTAGTACAACTTGTACTTTCTGAAAGCTCTACTTCTAATCGTATTTGAAATGGCAAATTGATGGAGAGTGGCACTTCCCATGTGCAAGTCCACGTCTATCCCATTTTCCCTACTCATCTTGGGAATTACTTTTTTAAAGCGCCACAGAACTGATGGTGAAACATCGTGATAATGGATGGCACCAACAAAAAGTCATCTGCCAGGTCTCCATCCCTGAGACTCTGCCGAGGGGTCATTAAAAGCTGAACAGCAAAAAAAAGGATTACAAGTCTAAAACTTACATTCCTAGCATGGCTTTGGAAAATATTTTCAGAAGTGTCCCATATAAAAGAAAAACTCCTGTTTGCACTTAACAAAACTTCAGAGCTCAAACAAAACGTATCACTGCAAATCCAGTCCTTCCAGCTTATCACCCAGTAGCTAAAAACTGCCTTAGTAATTTTTTAATTTATTTTACTTGATCCCACCCTGAATCTCCAATAAGGCTTTGGAGACTTCTAAAGCACAATGTATCTAACAAGGAAAAGTAATCCCAAAAGCACAAATAATAGAAAAGGAAACCAATCCCCAAGCTATCGAGCATATTAGTGACCATTAAATATGCATTAAAATAAATGCATTTTCAGTTACAAACATAAAGAGTTTAGTTCACCTATATTCTGCTTTTCCAAAGTGAGATTTACCTGTTCTTTGAACAGTACTTTCTGATGCTGCAACTGAACTTTTTTTCTGTGTTAAGTGTTGAGAGGATGCTGGAATAAAAGTAGAGGGAAAAAGCATTATTTTCAAAGGGAGTCACAAGAATTTTCTGTTGTGCGATCGGGCTGCTTTTACAAAATGCTCTATCCTCCCGCTTACTGCATTCTTCAATTTAGAGGTGCAATTGTTTTAACCCACCCTCTGTTTCACCACCGCCACACACACCTCCCCAGTTTTAAAAAAAAAAAATTTGGCAAAACTATCCCAAGCAAGTTTTCTCAAATTAGAATAAATGACAAAATCATTAGATCATAAAGCACATTTTTAAAAGGTAACACCTTTTAACCAGACTGAGAAATTAAAGAAAGTCCTAGAAATTAAAAGAGTTTAGTCTCTCTCAGGTTAATGCTTATCTCAAACAGAAGCTCTGGGGGAAACAGCACCTTTGTTAAGGAATGAATGCTCTCACTCTTTCAGTTAAATTGCAAGAGTGCAAAATATGCTCCAGAGGCTCCCTTGAAGTCCTCTGGCACTAAGACCACATGACTTAACATTTCTTAGGTTGCCAAGTTAAAAAATAAGATGGAAAAACAATTCTTGTTGGGCTAATGCTTTCTAGTCTTCTCTTCTATGCGAAAATGAACTTAGGAAGAACATGAAAACAAAAAGTAAAACATTCCTGTTTAAATATAGAATATCCATTTCTGATTTTCTCCTAACAAACCCCAATTCCCTCTGTGAAGCTCAAAGTGAACATTTGCACCCTCAGTAAGTTTGCAGACAACACCAAGTTTGGTGGGAGTGTTGATCTGCTGGAGGGTAGAAAGGCTTTGCAGAGGGATCTGGACAGGCTGGATGGATGGGCCGAGGCCAATGGGATGAGGTTCAACAAGGCCAATTGCCGGGTCCTGCCTTTGGGTCACACCAACCCCCTGCAGCGCTACAGGCTGGGGCAGAGTGGCTGGAGCTGCCTGGCAGAAAACGACCTGGGGGTGTTGGTCGACTGTGGGCTGAACATGAGCCAGCAGTGTGCCCAGGTGGCCAAGAAGGCCAACAGCATCCTGGCCTGTGTCAGGAACAGCGTGGTGAGTAGGACTCGGGAGGTGATCGTCCCCCTGTACCGGGCACTGGGGAGGCCCCACCTCGAGTGCTGTGTCCAGTTTTGGGCCCCTCAGGATAAGAAAGACCTTGAGGGGCTGGAGCGTGTCCAGAGAAGGGCAATGGAGCTGGTGAGGGGTCTGGAGCAAGAGTCTTGTGAGGAGCAGCTGAGGGAGCTGGGGGTGTTCAGCCTGGAGAAAAGGAGGCTGAGGGGAGACCTTCTCGCTCTCTACAACTCCCTGAAAGGAGGGTGTAGCCAGGGGGGGTCGGTCTCTTCTCCCAAGGCACAGGCCATGGGACAAGAGGGAATGGCCTCAAGTTGCTCCAGGGGAGGTTCAGATTGGATATTAGGAACATTTTTTACACAGAAAGGGTTATTAAGCCTTGGAATGGGCTGCCCAGGGAAGTGGTTGAGGCACCATCCCTGGAGGGATTTAAAAGCTGGGTTGACATAGTGCTTAGAGACATGGGTTAGTGATGGTTTTTATCAGAGTTAGGTTGATGGTTGTACTCGCTGATAGTAAAGGTCCCTTCCAACCCAGACAATTCTACGATTCTATGATTCCCATGTTCTACTGGCACACAGCTATGGCATACGCCAAACAGCCACGGGGAAAGTCACTCTCAAGCTCAAGTTCTCATTCCACTGACTTCTGTGGATTTTTTTTCTTCCAGGACTTCATCTTCTGTGTCTAAATTCAAGGGGTATTCAGACAGCTTACATCAAGAGTGATGGTTTATTTCCACATCATTTTCAATAGATCAAAAACGGCATCAAGAAATAGCGATGTCATAAATAAAGACTGTCAGATGCCCAAATTAAAGTAGTAAAGGAGAAGACAGTTCAGCTGTGAAGGTATTTTATGTTTTGAATTGGGTGCAATTCACTTATAATCACTTTTTCAAGCATTTCTCTGAAATGAGCATTTTAATTTTTCCCTAGACATAACTATTTTTGTGTTTGGTTGTTGTTTTTTTTTTCCTCTGGAAGTTATTCAGCTATTTCCCTACGGGGTTAAGGTTATTCAAAGAGGGAACTAGTATTAGTAAGATTAACTCAAAATAACATAAATTAAGTCAATAAATTGAACCAAGTTGCAAATATAGAAAGTCTCTGGCAAAAATGAAGCAGAATAGCAGTGTATCCACCAGTACAAAAGGCATCGTACGGATGACTTCTGTAACTACTGATACATCTACTTTTTCTCTCCACTTCTAACAGGTTTTGAAAGTCACTCCTCTGCTACAGCATCATACGCTCGTGACAAATACCCCGCTTCTGCAGTAAATGAAAACTGAAAAACATCTGAAACATGAATCAGTGAAATCCAAGCGACTGCGTGTCACTCGGACATTAGAAACACAAAAGCAGTTTTCAGCCTTGGCTACAGCGTCTAAATTTTATTATGCTCCTGGCAAAAAGCCCCTGAGCAGTCGAAAAGCCATCTCATTCCTTCCCCTTATGGCGGGTGGCACTGGACTTACCGGCGCTTTGCAGCAGTTCCTGGTGTGCTCCCGCCTTCTCCTCGGCCGCGCCAGCCCCACTCTGCTCGGGAAGCAGACCCCCAAGGCCCCCACCGTTGGTGCTGGGTGCGGGGGGAGCAGGCTCCGGGGCAGGGGGCACGGCGGGCACGGCGGTGGCAGCAGGAGTGCTGGCTGTCACGCCTGGGGAGGTGGCGGCAGGAGGCGCAGCCGCGGGGCTGAGGCTGGAACCGCTGGGCCCAGAAGTGCTCTGTTTTATAAGAGTGGGTGCCGGGGGTGTCACAGTTTTATTCTCTAGTTCTGCTGGTGGTTGCTCGGTTCCCAAACTGTTTGGGACCGATGTTTCTATTCCCTGACCTTCTGCTTCTCCATCCAAAGCGTATTGCTCTTCCCCTTTCTCAAGGGAGCCAGTGACTTTCTTGCACGCTTTCGTCAGCAAGAGTTGGCCAATCTTGTCTACTTTGCCCTTTCCCTTGCTCGACGAAACGGGACTGCGCCTGTTCCCAGAGCCCGGACTACTGGTAAGGAGAGGTGACACAACAGGTCCAGGCTGGGCTGCTGTGACAGAGCACTGGTCACTCGACCCACCGCTCTGAGAAGAAGTCTCCTCTGGGCTGAAGTCTTTGACTGGCTGAGCAGGGCTGTGTGAAGGAACACTGGAAGAAGTCGTAGCAGGAGAAGGCAGCTGAGCAGGAGGTGCCACAGCATTAAGAACCAGTGCCCTGCTGGTGGGAATGCTCGAAACGGGACTGCCGGATGACGTGCTGGGAGGAGTGGGCCCAGAGGAGAACTTTATGTTCTGCGGTATGTGCAGAGGACCAACCACCGCCACCGACTGAGGCATCAGACTTGAGTTAGAAGTCATCGGGGCTGCTGGAATCGTACTTGACTGAGAGCCCTTCATAACCTGAATTATTGACGATGAGTTTATAAAAACGGGTGTAATAAACTGTGGCCGGGCGTTAGACTGAGCTGCTGACTGTCCCTCAGAAACCATAACTTTGTTCCCTACGTTGGGCATCGTGACAACAGTCGACACTAATGCAGGTTGCAAGTGAGATGGTAACGGTGCTGATGTATTAGCAGAAGATGTTATAGGGTTTGAAGTTACGAAAACTGTTATCTGGTTGGGGGGTAAAGGACCTGAAATTGAAGAAGAGCTGACAGGCCTCTGCATCACTGGAGGAACACTCTGTGCAACATTGGAGTTTATTTCTCCTGGTTCCTGGTGGCCTGGATTTGAACTGGGCTCATTATTTTGAGGCAAGCTAAGTGAATTAGATGGCTCTTTGCTTGAGGATGACTCCTGCAGTGGAGGAATGACAGCTATCTTCTTTAGCTCCTCACCAGTGGTGACTATTGGTGCCTTTTCAAGACCAGTCAGCCCAGGGGGCTTAATGGTTACGTTAGGTGCTCCAGAATTATCAAGAAGTTGACTTAAAGAAGTTGGTGCCTCCCTCATAGCTGGAGATACCATGGTTTTACTTTCCTCCAAGACTGGAAGCTTACTGGTGTCTAAGGCCTGCCCGTCTTTTTTCGACTGTTCTTCTGGAACCAACACCTTCATTTCTGGAGCAGTAGGGACACCTTTTAGTTCAACGCTGGGCTGGTCTTTGTTACCTTGGACACCTTGTGCACTTGGACACTCGTTATCTTGAGGCAGACTAAGGCTCTCTTTATTGTCTTCAGGAACACCAGTGACAGCAGGGACAGGACCTGCAGGACTCTGATTACTTAGCATGTTATTATTTTGAAAACTTGTAGTCACAGGTGTCGGCAAAGGAGAGGGACCAGCCATCATATTTCTTTGTAATTCCATGTTCTGCAAGAGAGATGGATTCTGCTGAGTTGTCAATGATAATTTAGCTGCTTTTGAATTCTGTCTGCCGGGGCTCGGCGTAGTTTTCCTACTGGATCCAGGACTGGACCTTCGACTATTGCTTGGACTTGCTCTCTTTGTTCCTCCAGCGTTGGCTTGTTTTCCCGAATTCATGACCATGCCTTCCAATTTGTGTGACTGTGGAGCAGCAAAACTAGACTGACTGTTAATTGTGAGATTTGATGGGGCTTGTCCAATGGCCTTCAAAGTAGTGGGATTGAGACCTTGCTGATCAAATCCTCTATTGAGATTAGGCCGGGGAGGTAAAGGAATATTGATCTGGGGAGGGAACAGACCAGCTATAGAAGCATTGAGTCTCTCTGGAGACAAGCTGATTTCTGATGGCTCTGTGCTAGGTGGACGGTTATTAGGAGTCTGAGGATAGTATGGCCTTGGGCTTGCTCTGTTTGGGGTTTTAGGCCTTGAAGTTTGTGATGGGGTGGCAACATTTGGAAAATGGTGTGTAAGAGTGCTAGGCAGAGAATTAGACTGCTGCTGGGGACTTGCACCTTGGGCAGCTGAAAGTGGGGATGGTCCAGGTTTGGGTCCTGTCATCATTAACTGGTTCTGTGAAACTACTAAATGAGACGTCAAATTATTCTGAGCTCCTGATGCTGGGGGGCCTTCAGCTCCACCTCCTTCTGGAAGGGAGGATACTGATGAAACCTCTCCGAGGGGTGAGCTGGAAGGATTCTGTACATTATCTTGATAAACCATTTTTCTTGCATTATTTCCCAGAGGAGGATTGCCTGGCAAGGACATTCTTTGTTTATCAGGAGACGGAGGCACCGATCCAGGACCCTGGAGGTTAACCATCACTGACATGTTGCCACTCTGCTGCATCGGCATTCGCTGAGCATCTGGATTCAGAGGTCCTCTCGGTGGGTGAACTCCCTGTGGCACAGGAAGCCTGACAGATTTGGGATCCTGCTGCATCATAAGCATCATCATCATCTGCTGCTGCTGCTGCTGCGGGGTTTGCGGTGGGGCCTGCACTTGCTGTGGTGGTGGCTGCGGCTGCTGCTGCGGCTGCTGCGAGTGAGGCATGAGTTGAGGTGGCATCTGCTGAAGTGGTCTCTGTTCCACTGGCTGAGATGGGTAACCTGAGAGGACCAGATGATACTTTCATTAAAACCAAGGATCAGAGAAAGCAGAATTTCTGTAACAAACAGGATCAGATAGAAAGTGGAGCCAGGAATCTTACGCGAGAGCTGCATTAATGAAACAAGCTTTACAAATAAGGACAAAGATTTAATTTAATTCTTACAAATATTTTTACTTGATGTATGAATGACTTGCACGACATTGAATTGGAGATCTCTTAGTGTATCGTACCAGCTAATAGCTATTACTCCAGATTCATGCCACCTGAAAAGTCTCTGAAACTGTCCATGAGTTTGCTTTCACTTACAAATGCAGAGCTGGACTTTCACTAATTAATACTCCTTAAAATGGTGTTAAGAACCACCCATGTGGCTTATAACAGAAATTCCTTCATGGACTTTGGATTTAATCCTCCCTGTGTGCAAAGGATAATTCCAACTGCAATGCCTATTTCTTAATTCTGAAAAAGCAGCTATTGGTTAATGTTAAATTTTTAAGGCATTAGTCTGTGATACAGCTAGAAATACAGAATTTTTCATCAATTATGTTATTGGTGAGTAATTACAGTATTCAATATGACACCTGCAGGATGAAACATGAGAACGCAGCCCTCTCTTTGTTTTCAGTTACTTCAGAGAAAAAACTAATGGTACCAATTAGAATCATAAAATCATAGAATTGTCTAGGTTGGAAGGGACCTTTAAGATCATCTAGTCCAAATCAGTTACTTGGAGGGAAAAAAGGGCTTGGACTTGAATGTCTGATAACACAAATAAAATAGAATGCTCACAAAGATCAGTAAAAGCTCTCTTACAGTTATTACATTCAGATAATCCACAGAAAAGTCCTACTACCTGGTGGCCTACTTGCAAAATCGGAAAGTTTAGGGCCTGAATTATCTAAATTCATTCCTTGTTCTCCAGACATCGACGACTGATCACTCTCCTCCAGGCCAGATGGACGTGGTTCTGAAGAACTGAAAGAAAAAGAATTGCAAGTAAGATCCAGCCCTCACATCAGTGTTTGGCTTCTGCTTCCATAACAAAGTACTCGAGTAATTAATTCCCAGTGCTTTTCACAGACCCGTGCTGCTACATGACAAACCTGGACACAGAGCCCAGGATGCTGACAGTCACTCCCGTGCCTTAAATACTGCCCAAAAGGAAACAAGTTGCCTGGTGCTCTATTGATGTTAAACATTTCTTTCCTTTGTTTCTACCTTGAATCTGAGTGTTACAACTAAGTCAATGCCCATGGATATTCCAAATGATTTTTTTTTTTTTTTTTTTTTTAAACTAAATAGGCTTCTCTCTGATACTGCTGTGACATATGTATAGATAAGTATCATGGGCAGAGGCATAAAAATTAATTTTAATGGTAGCACCATTTTGTCCAGTATTGTACCCAGAAGCGGCTCAGGGTATCAGAGACCTCTGTTAAGGTCACAGCAAAAATGCATGGATGTATCAGATATTATGAGCCAACCACCAGAGCACAGACCTTTGTGGGATAATGAGGCTCTGTAAGCGCTCATAGAATCACAGAATGGTTTGGGTCGGAAGGAACCTTCAAAGCCCATCCAGTGCCACCCCCTGCCCTGGGCAGGGACACCTCCCACCACACCAGGTTGCTCAAAGCCCCCTCCAACCTGGCCTTGAACTCCTCCATTGATGGGGCAGCCACAGCTTCTCTGGGCAACCTGGGCCAGGCTCTCACCACCCTCACAGCAAAGTTGTTCTTCCCCACATCTCAGCTCAATCTCCCCTCTTTCAGTGTCAAACCCTTCCCCTCCTCCTTCCCCTCCCTGATCACGAGTCCCTCCCCAGCTTTCCTGGAGCCCCTTGAGGGACTGGAAGGGGCTTCAAGGTCTCCCTGGAGCCTTCTCTTCTCCAGGCTGAACCCCCCCAACTCTCTCAGCCTGTCCTCACAGCAGAGGGGCTCCAGCCCTCCCAGCATCTCCGTGGCCTCCTCTGGCCCCGCTCCAACAGCTCCATGTCCTTCTGCTGTTGGTGGTCCCAGAGCTGGAGGCAGCACTGCAGGGGGTTCTCCCCAGAGCGGAGCAGAGGGGCAGAATCCTCCCCCTCTCCCTGCTGGCCACGCTGCTCGGGATGCAGCCCAGGGTGCGGGGGGCTTTCTGGGCTGGGGGCACACATTGCCGGCTCATGGCCAGCTTTTCACCCACCAACACCCCCAAGTCCTTCTCCAGGGATACTTGATGCTCCTTGAGACTCACTGAGACAATTTAAAATTGTTCAGATTCAACACCGAATACTTCCACTGTGAATCAGGAAACACTGTGAATCAAGACATCTTTTGTAGACTTAGAAAAAATGGAAGTTTCTATAGCGATCAGTCTATACGGTCAGAGGGTGTACGATAAAGAGGGATGAAGAGTAAAAGACCTTAACTGCTCATCGGCTTCATGACTATATGAAGGCTGTAGGGAGATCTACATAATAAAAGCTCCGAGATAAATTAAAGACATCAAAACAAGCCCATTGCCAACACAGAGAGACAGAATCATGCAGAAATGCCAAGCAGAATAGAAATTTTCAACAAAGTAAGAATCTGAAGTATATAAATGTAGAGATATATAAATTATATAAATTTAATATAAATTAAATAAATCTTATTTAATTTTACTTGAGAATAACAGTTTCTGGCACCTGTACAGCTGACGTGGAGAGACCAGGCCCCTCCTAATGTCCTATTAACTACCTGAGGTTCTAAAAGCAGCGTGTGGCTTGAAAGTCCCCAAATTTTCGCTGGTCAAACTTGGGGAGAACATAAACCGAGACAAAAGGAAGGTAAGAAATGGAGCAAACAGAGAACCGTGCCAAGCACGGCTGCTGAGCGGGCAAGTCTTGCCAGGGAAAGTATTTGGAATTAAAACCCGTGTCTCATCCAGCCTACCACCAACTCCTGTGATGCAGTTGTTACAGGCTCACGTGTCTCCACCAATACATTTGATGAAAATTGGCAAAATGCATACACACGCCCTGGAAGCATCGCATTAACAGCCACAAACGAACAAAAATTCTGGCAACAAAATCACCCAGAGGAGCCGCAGCCTTTGATGTGGGTGCCAGCAACATGAACTGGAATAACTGCCTCAAATTGCGAATGCAATCTCAAATTTGTAATTTTGCCATTTAGGATTTCTTCATAATGGGGGGAGATTAAAAATGCTACAGTTAAAGATTAGATAAAAAGCCGACCCGGGGCATCACTGCACAAACAGGTTTAACTTAGAAAACTGCAAAGTTTCTAAGTTTTGTCTAAGTTTTCTTTGCAAAAGTGCTGCAAAATTGATTCTTAGAAAACCTCTCCTGCCAGATGGGGCTCACTGGGAAAGCCCTACAAACCCCACAGAACAGACAGGACCCATCTTTGCGAGCAAAGAAGAGCAGTTATTGTAGGAACGACTGCTACAGTAATGGCTGGAAAATGTAAACGTAACTTGAATTTTGAATGTAGCTGAAATTCACTGGGCAGAATTAACAACCACGAGTCATCCAAAAAGCCCCAAATTCTCAATACGAATAAGAAGCAAGAGGAGAAGTTTGTGTGAGATGGACAAATATTCCACATTTGCTCTTCTCTCTTATTGCTCTGGATGTAATAAAACCCAACTACCCATTAGGTACAGTATGGATTGTGGTTAGTGAACCCTTGGCTCCACCAGCTGCATTGTCAAGCACAACCTCCAGATACAAAATCCATTGTCAGAGTGGAGAGAGACTCATAGAATCACAGAATCATTCAGGTTGGAAAAGACCCTTGGGATCATCGAGCCCAATCATCAACCCTACTCTACAAAGTTCTCCCCTACACCATATCCCCCAACACCACATCTAAACGACTCTTAAACACATTCAGGGATGGTGACTCAACCACCTCCCTGGGCAGCCTGTTCCAGTGTCTGACCACTCTTTCTGTGAAGAATTGTTTCCTAATGTCCAGTCTAAACCTACCCTGTTGCAGCTTGAAGCCATTCCCTCTTGTTCTATTGCTAATAACCTGTGAGAAGAGACCAGCACCAACCTCTCTACAGTGTCCTTTCAAGTAGTTGTAGAGAGTGATGAGGTCTCCCCTCAGCCTCCTCTTCCTCATACTGAACAGTCCCAGCTCCTTTAACTGCTCTTCATATGATTTGTTTTCCAGGCCCTTCACCAGCTTCGTTGCCCTCCTCTGCACTCACTCCAGCACCTCAATATCTCTCCTGTACTGAGATGCCCAAAACTGGACACAATAGTCGAGGTGTGGCCTCACCAGTGCCGAGTACAGGGGGAAAATCACCTCCCTACTTCTGCTGGTCACACTATTTCTCATACAAGCCAGGATGCCGTTGGCTTTCTTGGCCACCTGGGCACACTGCTGGCTCATATTCAGCCGCTTGTCAATTAGAACCCCCAGGTCCTTTTCTGCTGGGCAGCTCCAGCCACACTTCCCCAAGCCTGGAGCGATGCATGGGGTTGGTGTGACCCAAGTGCAGGACCTGGCACTTGGCCTTGTTGAAGCTCATACCGTTAACGGAACTCTAGAAGATGTACAAAACCCAACCAAAACCCAACAAACAAACCCCTAAAGTGCTGCAGATGCTGAAATCAGGCGTGCAAAAATAAAATTCCAGCACAGATACAAGCAGAAACAGCCCTGCCAACATGGTACAACGCTCTGCAACAACTTTTGCTTCCATAGAAAGACATTCATCCTCTGATGCTCAATGGGCCTGGCTTCCCTCATTTCCAGGGGGGGCTGTCACCCCCAGCCCCGTGGTTACAGGTGATCTGAGTCTGGGTGAGAAAAGCTGCTCTTCCCCACAGGGCTATTCACCCCCTGCACATGCCAGCGCCCACCGGGACTGCCCTCCGAACACCCGCAGGGACAGCAGCCGGGGGATGATCACTGGTCTCCCAGTGCAGGTGGTGGTCACGGTCTGTGCAGAGGGGAACACCACACAACCGCGTGTGCATGTATTTAACAGAATTAACTAACACGCTTTATCTACAGTCATGTTTCATCTACCATCTTTTTCCTTAGTTTACACCCCATTACCTGTCCTCAGGTTCAGAAAACAGACACAATCACTTTTAAACAACCTACTTTTCCAAAATGTCCTGGTTTTCATTCCAGTGCTGAGTTGCTCAACTGGGCAAAGCCTTCAAATGATCCTAGACTCATAAATAAACCCATGAATAAACCCTTCCAATAGCTCACATATCCCATTTACATTCTGATACGGCTCAGTCTACAAACCATATCATTAATGGTACTTTTGTTACTATATTATCACACCTCAGAAATTATTTTGAAGTGATTTCTAGCTGCATTTCCAAACCAGGTTTGCTGCTCTGAATGGCAAAATTTCTGAGGAAGAATGAGAGAGAAAAAGCCAAGATGAAAAGCTACTTTCTTCTGATGCAAAGGTAAGTGATCCAAATGAGATTTAGAAGAACCAGCAATTCCAAGCCAGGAGAAGGCTGAGCTGGCCCAACGATATGACGGAAGCCGAGAGGGAAGGAGGCAGGAAGGTCTCAGGGCCAGCCCTCATTACAGTCCCCTCCTTCTGCTGGAGAATAACCTCAAAAACATTTATAAGGATAGTGCCCTTCCTAATGCTCCTGCAAGGATAAAGTGATTAATATACAGCCCGCTAAGGAACAAAATGCTAATCCGTGTCGGGTGTCTGCATCCTGCAGGTAGTGCTGGCAAGAGAACGTGCACTGAAAACTGAAGTGACAGAGTAAGTACAGAGTGGGATTTCCTTTTAAGTCCACCGAAACCTGATTAAAAGCACTATTTAAGAGCTAGGACTTCTTTTGGGTTGTCACAGCTCAATAGAAAAGCTGTATTATAGTTTTCTTTTTTTTTTTTTTTGTGAAAACTTTTTAACAAGCACATAGTCTTGTGGGGCTTTGTGAGCTCAGAGGAGAGCTTTAGATGTTCTTGTCCTGATACTCCCAGGCCACACTGAAGTTGGGTGACCACCAGTAAGGTCACCGAAAACAAACCCCTAACAAGGCTTTTGTCTAACAATTAACGGATTTTCTTTTCAGAAGAGAGTGCCAGCTCGTCTTCTCCCACTGAACCCTTTGCCACTTCCATGGTAAGAGAGCTCACTGGAGTAGTGATTACTGTTATTTCACTGGAATCTGTTTAGACTTGAAGCATTTTATTTTTCACATGTAGCACCAGATCTTTCCTACCTAGAAATACAAAGCCATTTTTGTCTTTGATTTGGGCCAAAAAAAACCACTTTCCATGACAGATACAGGTGACTAACAGTGACACCAGGTCTGCGTATTTTACTTTGCTGCAAATCATCAGCTATGCCTCCGGTGCTGTACAAACTGCTGTTGGGTCCCATCCCTGGAAGGGTTCAAGGCCAGGTTGGATGGGGCTTGGAGCAACCTGGTTTGGTGGGAGGTGTCCCTGCCCAGGGCAGGGGGTGGCACTGGATGGGCTTTAAGGTGCCTTCCAACTCTAACCATTCTGTGATTCTATGAACATGAAAGTTTTTGATTCCAAGAAAAATAAGACATTGTTATTGTTTGGAAGACATCTGGATAGCTTTGAATGTCAGGTGAAAAACAAACAGGAAAATACCTGCTTGCTCTTTATCTGAGACTCTCTGCAGGATCTAACGTACCAAAAGCAGGAAGAAGCACATCCTGCCATCATTCTACTGCTGTTCTCTACACCTGGACCACACAACACTACGTCCTGCAATATACCCTTACAAGCCACTCCTGCCAAATTACTTGCACTTAAAATTTCTGGAATTGCAAACTGAACCACCGACATGCCCTCAGATACCTTCCTCCCACACAGCCACAGACTATCAAAGCTGGAAAGCTCGGCACGCCGTCACCTATGGCCCTTCCTCCAGCAGCACTGCAACAGGATGGATGGTGCCTGCCCTCGACCACCCCCCTGGGCAAAAGGAGCCTCTTCTGCACATCTCAGAACCTGGTGAGGTGTAACAAGCCGGGCACTGCAAGGGACGAGCTGGGACCTCAGTGACGGATTCCAAACATCATGGTTCCAGCTGGGATGGAGTTAACTTTCTTACAGCAGCTGGTGCAGTGCTGTGTTTTGGATCTGGGATGGGCACAGAGCGATATCGCGCTGGTGTTTTGGGTTGTTACTGAGCTCTCAAGGCCATTCTGCTCCTCAGCCCACCCCACCAGCGATGGGCTGGGGGGGCACAAGGAGCTGGGAGGGGACACAGCCGGGACAGCTGACCCCCATCACCAAAGGGATGTTCCATGCCGTGTGACGTCACACTCAGTATATAAAGCTGGGGAAGGAGGAGGAAGGGGGGACGCTCGCAGCGATGGCGTTTGTCTTCCCCAGTCACCGTTACGCTGATGGAGCCCCGCTGTCCTGGGGGTGCTGAACCCCCCTCTGCCCCTGGGGAGCGGGGAGCGGACTCCTTGGTTTGCTTTGCTTGTGTGTGTGGCTTTTGCTCTACCTGTTAAACTGGCTGTATCTCAACCCACGAGGTTTTTCTCACTTCTACTCGTCCGATTCTCTCCCTCATCACAACTTGGAGGAGGGAGCAAGGGGCTGCGTGGTCCCAGATGCCACATGGGGTTAAACCACCACAGTCCTTTTTAGCGCCCAACGTTGGGCTCAACAGGTTGAGACAGCCAGATTTGATTAGAATGTGCTAGATTGAGTTTATAGCGGTTATTGCTGTTTGCCTATTAACTGGCAGACTCCCGTGCTCGCCATGGGGCTTGCTTGTCTTACTGTATAATTAGTCTTGTGCTCGTTAGTGGTTGCTTCCCGCTTTGGCTGCTTGCTGCACTGCTGACTGCTTCTCATCCTGCTCTGCCAGGCTCAGGAAGGTCCTGATCCCAGCAATGGAGATGTTCCTGGGCTGCAGACAGCCAGGGCTGCTGCTGCCTGCGCCTCCGATGGGACGGAACTGAGTGGAAGTAACTGCAGACACACAGGTGAGTGAAGGAGGAGGGAGAGGAGCTGCTTTAGGTGCCACATTCCCCTGCAGCCCGTGGTGAAGACCACGGTGATGCAGGCTGTGCCCTGCAGCCCATGGAGGTTAACGCCAGGGCAGGGGATGCTCGCGGGAAGGACCCAGATGGGAGCAGCTCATGAAGAGCTGCAGCCCCTGGGAGGGACCCTGCGCTGGAGCAGCGGAAGGCGGTGAGGAGTCCTCTCCCAGAAGAAGGAGCGGCATAAACCAGGAGTGATGAACTGACTGCAACTGCCATTCCCTGTTCCCCTGTGCCACTGGGGGGGATGGGGGGAGTGGCACAGAAATCAGGAGTAAAGTTAAAGCCAGGATTTGAGTTGCACGTTATGGGAATTACTCTAGCAGGAACGCCTCGATGCCAGGCTAGGAGGAAGGGGAGGACTTCACTGCAATGTTTAATCCCGTAACCTGGTCCAAAGGGACCAGGGGTGGAGACTGCAATGGATATATCTTTATATTGTTGTGACCCATGATTTGAATTGTGTGTTACAGGAATTGTTACAGCAGGAACCACCTAAACCATTGGAGGCCAAGCTTTACAAGCAGCAGTGCAGTGCAGCAGTGACACCACCTGAGCTGGCTTTGGTGCCCAGTGCCTCCACCCAACACAGCATCGCTACTGGCCTGGGTGATGCTGGGGCAGATGGAGCACAAGGTCATGGACTGGAAGACCTTAATGGACATTTGTGGACATTTACGGATACTTTACAGACATTTCACAGGGGTGGTCCATGGACTAAGAGAATGATATCTGTGTATCACATCAAAGGATGGGAAGGGGGGGGTGGTTAATGAGGGACTGAACAGTGTAGGACCTGAGCATGACATAAATGGTATGGAAGAAGGGGTGGAGAATGTCATGGTTCCAGCTGGGATGGAGTTAACTTTCTTACAGCAGCTGGTGCAGCGCTGTGTTTTGGATCTGGGATGGGCACAGAGCGATATCGCGCTGGTGTTTTGGGTTGTTACTGAGCTCTCAAGGCCATTCTGCTCCTCAGCCCACCCCACCAGCGATGGGCTGGGGGGGCACAAGGAGCTGGGAGGGGACACAGCCGGGACAGCTGACCCCCATCACCAAAGGGACGTTCCATGCCGTGTGACGTCACACTCAGTATATAAAGCTGGGGAAGGAGGAGGAAGGGGGGACGCTCGCAGCGATGGCGTTTGTCTTCCCCAGTCACCGTTACGCTGATGGAGCCCTGCTGTCCTGGGGGTGCTGAACCCCCCTCTGCCCCTGGGGAGTGGGGAACGGACTCCTTGGTTTGCTTTGCTTGTGTGTGTGGCTTTTGCTCTACCTGTTAAACTGGCTGTATCTCAACCCACGAGGTTTTTCTCACTTCTACTTGTCCGATTCTCTCCCTCATCAAAACCGGGGGGAGTCAGTGAGTGGCTGCGTGGTCCCAGCTGCTACACAGGGTTAAACCACAACACCAAGTCACCCCGAAGCTGCCATCTACCCACACGTTGGCTACTTGGTTCTAGGCAAGTTACTTGAACCAAGTTTCCACAGCTGGCCACAGACTGTGTACTCCTTCAGACTTAATCTGAAATCACAGGGCCTGTTTTGCAGCAGTATTGAGCTGACAGGCCACACCATGAGCATATATAATTATATAGCAGGTATTTGAAAGACTTTTTTCAAGGCCTATTAAGCTAGCATGATTTGCTTTACATCTGCTATGAAGCATTTCTGCACCTGTAAAAGGCAAGTAACAGCTTCTGCATTTTATTTTAGTACGAGTTAAGCCAATTAAGGATTGTCACAAAAGATCACTTGCTATAGATGATGCGAGTCGTTTCAGTCCAGAACTAAAATGTCCATGAGAAAATTAATTACATCTTCATGAAGCAATCTTGACATTGTGCAGAAGATGCAGGTTGGGGCTGCACACTGAATAACCGAGGGAAAAAAATAAAATATTGAATAACCACTAAGTACTTGAATGCCATCCACTCTTTGCACTGAACTGGACACCTGCCTCTGGAAAAGGTAGTGTTAACTTCAGGTTAAAGACTGATAATGATTATTCAAAGGAGTGGGACTGGTGGAACCAGAGCCACACCGACAGCTCAGAGTGCCATTTCTACCTTTTTGTTTGTTTAAGAACTTAACTTTGAGATTTGGATACTCCTGTGTTACAATTTTCTGTGCAAAGTTTTTCCATTTTTTTCTAAAGCAAACTGAAAACAATCCCCAGAAGTTCCATCAGGTGGATTCTTGTCAATGCCCCTGTGGCTCACCTGCAGCATTAGAATAATTAGATACAGCACAGCCCCCTTCACCACATTAGCTGAATAATGGTACAGCAGCAGCGGTCTACAGCCCTGGGCTGGTATCAGCAGCCTGTCAACAGCAAAAGGCTACAGGACAGCTGGCCAATGAAGACTACATTGGCCAAAGAGGAATGAAGAGATTCAGCAACCTCATATTTCCATTGAATAGGTACATTCATTATCTCCCAATATTATGCATTTGCCTCTTCCCTCTCAAGAGCTGGAGTTTTTTTTTTCCTTCTTAATCTCTCCCAGGCCAGGAAGACCAGCGCTGCTTGGGCTCGTTGTCCTGGTACCCACAAAGTACCAGATTCCTCCCTCTAAATTCCAGCTGCAGCTTCAACTAAGAGAGAAGTTCCAGCTCAATTCCAGGCAGAAACATGTCAGGATATACATATAATTCAGGAAACAACCCCCCCAAAAATCTCTACTGCACAGGTTATACAGTGGCTTAGAATTCTTCTGAAAGTACTCCCCCAACCTTTGTGGCTGTCAGACTGCTTGAAACAGGCAGCCTGCTCTTCCCAGGGCTGCGGCACCATGTGCCCTCTGACACATTGAAACGCCTTCTACCCTTCCTCTTACATCTCCCAGTAATTGTAAGGACCGGTGGTGATATAATTAGGTTAATAACCAAGCTGGGATGTTTGCATGGTGGTTTGGTGTTTTTTTTAAATCTTGAATGAACTTTCCAGTGGCAGACTTACCAGTGGGTTATCATTTAACTCTTGAGAGAAATCGGTAGAATATGAAATAATACAGGTCCTTTCTTACCCCATACTTACTGAACAAATATTGACAAGTTGCCTGTGGAGCTTCCCCATGCCCCTTAAAAAAACAATGTAATATTAAACCTACGTTGTTTGTTCTAGTTGTTGATTATTTTTCTTCTTCCTTGGAGGCTTCTTCTTCTTTGGCTTGTTGGCATTCTGATTATTTTGTTTGTTGTTCACACCAAAGTGTCCTGCTGATATATCGCTTTGTAGAAGGTTAACCAAGAGTGGACTTGTGAGCGTAACATCTTTATTGACAGGAAAAACAGGATTCTGCCCACAGGAAATCTGATTCCCATTTGGCGTTCCGCTGAACCCTGTATTGAAAGGCAGCCCATGGCCGGAGAAATGACTCCCTGAAGCGCTGTTGTTTCCTTGCATTGCTTGCATATGAGAAGGCACCATGTTCGGCTGCTGCACAGGAACATCAGGTAACATCTGTGTCAAGTTCACATCATTATTTGTTGTAGTAGTAGTATCCCCAAGTTGCTGAGATATGTGAGGACCAGGTCCAGTGGGTCTTAAAACTTGCCCTTGAATTCCCATCACCTGAGAAGGATTTCCATTCACAGGGCCTTGCTGTGCCATCATCTGCCCTGAGAACTGCACCATGTTTCCTTGCATGTTTGGGGTTGGTCCTCTCATCAGCTGAGCTGGCCCCGACATAACATTGGACTGGTTTTGGGTACTAAAAGGCTGTTTATTTCCTTGCATCTGAGTGGTCATCATCTGTTCCATCATCGAGTTCTGCTGTAACAAGACCTGGCCCTGAGGTCCCATCATCTGATTGTGTGTAGACAGCATCTGTTGTCCCTGCTGGGGAATCATCTGTTTGGGTGGGGTCATCCTTTGGGGAGAAGGACCAAGATTTTGGTTTTGTGGTGTCACCATCATTTGGCCTTGTGGCATGAGCTGAGTTCGAGAAAGTATCATCTGGTTTTGAGGGTTCAGCGATCCCTGAGCCTGAATGTTCACCATCTGTCCTTGAGAGGACACAATTTGCTGGTGCATTCCCATGAGCTGAGACTGTGGTCCTTGCTGCGGCTGTCCCGGCATGTTGCCCATGTTAACCTGTGGCACCCCACTAGCACCAGCCTGCTGGTTGTTCATATTTCCATGAAGTCCCATTAGATTGGTCTGCATCATATTTGGTGGGCCGTGTGGTGCTTGCATCTGATTTTGAGGAGGTCCAGATCCTTGGCCACCTTAAAAAAAAAAAAAAAAAAAAAAAAAAAGCAAGCCAGTAAGAAACTGACTGGAATAAGTTTTCACAACTCCAAAATTGTTTTACTCCCTTTTCCAAAGAACTGGAATATCTGACATAGTTGCAGTCCTGTGATGCAATGGTTGATGCTACAGATACCGGTTAGTTGTCAAAACAGAACATCAGACTTCTTAAAATAAACACTCAGACAGGTACTTCCCGTGTACGCCACTGCAGAAGATGCAACATTCCACTTCAGTTACTATCTGCAAGTAAGTTTTGAAGTCTTCCGTATCACCTCATTCAACAGAGTAATTCCTAACCAAAATAAGCATCAAACCTTGAGGTTATTTTATAATGGGTTATGAAGTAAATTCATGGAGTACTGATGAAATGACATCAGCAAGGTTTCCATAATCCAGACAAAAGACTGATAATCAAATTGTTAAATGGAGACATTAGTGAACTAAAGATGTAATTTTTACAGGGCTGCCTGTACGTAGACTTCCAAAGCTTTCAAAGGATCTAATAAATAATTTTGTGTATTTTGTTCTGCTTCTAAGATATCAACGCTGCTTTATTTTTTTTCTGGGCAAAGTTACAACACAAAAGGAACTTCTTATTATCCCTAGCCTCCAAACTTCCATGCTACTTCCATTCAGTTTCTTAATGGGTACTTCTGGATCCTACTATCACAGTCGTAATCAATAATAGGTGTGGTGTTTGAAAAGCATGAACAGCCTCCTGCTTTTCTTTTCCTCATTTCCCAACACAGAGAGAACACGCCTGCAGCCCCGGCGAGCTAACTCCCTATTAATGACAAGAGTTTAATGTTTTGGTATCTGTGTGACCCAAGTAAAGGCATAATTTTCTACAAAAAAAGGAAAAAAAAACCTGCAGAACACCATGTTTGGAACAGACCTGTGTGCTGGATGCTCTGGCTGGTCTGCAGCTGCGGTGCCCCGCTGCTCCCTGGCGTTCCCGGGGCGCTGGAAGGCACCTGCCCTGCCATGAAGTTCTGGTTGGCCTGGCCTGCAGGGAACCCCGGGGGCAGGCGCTTGGGCACCCCTAAACACAAGAATGTTGTTAGTAGGAAGCACGGAGAACAGGTAGAAAAAGAAGATAAAATCAGGAACGTGCTGTCACAATGCAGGCTTAGGCAGAAAGTACTTTTTGCCAATAAACGAAACCCACTGAACACATGTATAGTTCTCTCCTGTGCAGTAATTCTGCCTAACGAGCTACTAAAATTACAGTTTGAACTGAATCAAACTACAAAACTCACCCCACAGAGATGGCAAAAAGTCCATGTTTTAGAAACTAGAAATTAAAGTCACATAGTTTGCTGTTTTCTTACCTACTGCATCTCAACTCTAATTGAGCCCTTAACTTACTCCACATGCAGAAACACAAATACCTTGCATTTTTCTTACAGTGATGTGCTCCTCTCAACAACTGGCACCATCACACACCAGGTACACGCTCCTCAGCATTGCTGCTGGCTCTATGCACACTCAGAACGTCTCAGCCCAGAGCGGGTTGAGTCACCCCTCGAGACAGCATGTCCAGGGTCCCTAACAGCCGCTCATTCAGGTAGCCCTGCTATTACTGCTGCCCTTGTCACAGCAAAACATCACCCTGCCCTGGGACAGAGAGCAAACTCTCCCCTCCACCCACCAACCTCAGCAGGAGCAGAGATGGATTTAACAGAACCCACTTCTTCTTAACTTGCTGTCAAATGGTTGGCGCCACAGACCCAGCGGCCACCCCGTCCTCCCTCGGTTTTCTGACCTGCGATGCACAGCCAGAATCTGAGCTTAGTTCCTTCTACAGTTACAGCTTTCTTGCACACTTAATTGTATCGCTGGTGTTAACTAATCGGGACCTGGGTTTGTAATGAATATTTTGAGATCATCAAGTTTACAGGTCAAACAATCATAGAGTTGTCTAGGTTGCGAGGGACCTTTAAGATCATATAGTCCAACCATCAACCTAACTCTGATAAAAACCATCACTAAACCATGTCTCTAAGCACTATGTCAACCCGGCTTTTAAATCCCTCCAGGGATGGTGCCTCAACCACTTCCCTGGGCAGCCCATTCCAAGGCTTAATAACCCTTTCTGTGTAAAAAATGTTCCTAATATCCAATCTGAACCTCCCCTGGAGCAACTTGAGGCCATTCCCTCTTGTCCCATGGCCTGTGACTTGGGAAAAGAGACCGACCCCCCCTGGCTACACCCTCCTTTCAGGGAGTTGTGGAGAGCGAGAAGGTCTCCCCTCAGCCTCCTCTTCTCCAGGCTGAACACCCTCAGCTCCCTCAGCTGCTCCTCACAAGACTCGTGCTCCAGACCCTTCACCAGCTCCGTTGCCCTTCTCTGGACCCATCAGCAAATACAGAACACATACTTCTTGAAACATCACATCACCGGACTATAGTTTTAGTGCTGCTAAACTTTTAGGGAATTTTTGCACACAGTAATGCTTGAACTGAGAAAAAAAGAAGCATTAACTTGGCCTCTTCCAAATCTGATGTAAATTCTGATTTGCGAAATTAACGGGGTGAAATGGAAGCATTTGAATGTATTCATCTGCACCAAACCTTTAAATCCAAGATGACTTAAAAATTGAAAGATCCGTAATTACAACTTAATTAACATCTAAATTGCAGCAAGGAACGAGCACGCACAGAAGCCAGGCAAAAATCTCAGCAAGTGGAAGCACCACAGCTTTGCTGAAACCAATAGGATCCTGCCTTCTTAAATCAGCTGAGGATAGAGCTCTGAGCAGGATTACTGAATTTAGCAATAAGGTCTACAGTGAGTCCAAATAAAGTATTTTGATAGTTTATTTGGGGTGTTTTTTAACTGAAAAGGTAGGGTTTTGTTTGTAGTAGGTTTACTTAGAAAGGAAGGAGAAGAGGCAGGTGACACTGTCTATGGGACGTGGTTGTGCTACCTCGAGGAAATGGTTCCTGATGGGGACATATGGCTTGGTGAGGCAAAACTGCAGGGAAACATGACTATAATAAATAATAAATAACTGTTTCCAGATGGAGACAAGATAAGATATGCCAAGTATAGGGCACTGCCAGATCCTAAGAACAATCTGGAAGAGAAGAACTTGGAAACCGAGACAATTCATCTGAATTCAAATGAGACCCGTGGTACAAACAGGGAAAACAAGGAGCTTGTCCAGACCAGCACACAAAGAAAAGGGCATTCCTTACAGCTTTTGGACAGATTTCAGATGTACAATGTGAGAATGCAAGAAACTAGAACATATATATGTGTGTGTAGGTGGATAAAAAATATAGCTCATATTTTATAAGTACAGAAAGAAAATACTTTAAAGGCTTAAGCAAGAGGTTGTGTCTGGGTAAACGAGAGCAGCCGTTCAAGAGAAAGATGAAGAAATGAGTGAGCAGAGAGAAGTGCTACAAGTCTGGCACAGAGGGCTCAAGGAGAAAAAGAAATACACCAAGGACATAACAGAGATCTTGGGACTGACAAATTAAATTCCTTCAACTGTCAGAGAAGAATTGCAGGAGTAGTAACTAAAAGATGTGAGAGCAGAGGTCTGAGGAGAAAACTAAAGACAACACAACCAATGGGGAATTTAAAACATTGCTTGACCTCTTAATTACAGAATAGGGAGTGAAACAGCATGGCAGTAACAGCTCTTTCCTCTTCTCTATGGGAAGAAACTGGTGACAAATAAAGACAGGGTCAAGAAGAGACACCCACAACGTAGAAAAAGATGTGAAATAATGCCTCGGTTCTGTAGTAGAAAATGTAAATGGTGACAGAGGAAGCTGAAGAGAGAAAGAAAACATTCATTTCTTCTTATTACACTCTCTCCCTCTTTCTCAAAAAATATCCCCCTCCCAAAAAAGACCACCACCAAACCAAAAGAAAAAACCCCACACCGTCTGTGAATATCCCCAACTTTCTTAAAGGCAACAGAAGAAGTGTCAAGAGGACACGTGGCAGTCATAACCAGCAATGGCATCCAGCTGTTTCTCTCTGCAGTGGCCCAGAGTCCACCCTGCAGCCATCACTGGGACACTGCAGGACAGAGACAGGCAGCAGAAACATGGTGACACTGCTGCTAATCCACCCATACCCACTTCATACTCTACCTAGGCCTTTATTCTGCCTTTTAAAGGATCTTTTCAAAACTGACAGCAACATTAGTTCTAGCCTATTTTATGCTTCTTCTCATTTTAAAATAAAAGGTCTCAGTTCTTCTTACCTCCTAAGCCAGGGTGTAAACCTTGTGGACCTTGGTTTTGCTGCTGCATCACCATGAAGTTGGGGGGTACATTCCCCTGCTGCACCATAGGATTACGACTGGGAGAAGTGACAGGCTGCTGGAATCCCTGGGGAAGCGTGCTGCTCTGGGGGGGCCTTGGTCCCATCTGCTGCTGCGTCTGGGGAACTGTTGGAGATGATGCAGGAGAGCCCTGCTGGAAGGAGGAGGGAGAGGAAGCAGGAGACTTGTTGGTCAGGTGGGGTTGTTGTAGTGGCGTAGGAACCCGTGAGGGCCCTCCCTGAAGGCTTTTCATTTGAGGAGCAGTAAACTGGCCAGGATTGCTCATTTGGGGAAAGTTTGAGTGAGCCTGGGAAGCTTGCTGGCTTCCAAAAGGGTATGGAGGTGGAGGATGAGTAGGAGTTTGTACTGTTGCTAGAGATGGTCTTGCTTGAAGTTGCTGCTGCATTTGTCCAGGCAGCGGGGCCTTTTTCCAGCCCTGATTTACTGTCAATGTACCCAATGCTCCCTGGGTTGGTGGAGGCTGAAGTGCTCCAGAAGGAAGCTGGTTCCAGCCAGGGGGAACTGGAACCTGTGCTGGTGAAGTAAATGAAGGTCGAATACCCTGCTGTGGCTGCTGGTGTGGCTGGGGAGGACGTGTCTGCAACTGCGTCTGCTGCTGTAGCTGCTGGAAGTTGGCTGAGTTCATCTGCCTGTTTACTGGGACTGACTGCATTGAATGGAGCTGGGGAGCTAAAGATCCAGATGGATGATTTTGCTGCTGGATATTTAGCCCAGATAAGAGTGGATCCATTGCATCTATTAAAATAGCAAAGAAAAGTTAAAAAAAAAAAAAATAGTAACCTACTGTAGACAAAACCCACCCCACAACAAGAAAGGGTAAATTGCTTGCTTGCATTTGCTTACTCTGCACAAAAATTCATGCTCCAGCGTCCCAATTTCTCCAACAGACAGAACAGACAATGCTCTATATAAGTTTTCAAAATGTTGGGGAACTCTGAGAAGCCAGGTCTTATACATTTATAACCTCTACAATAAAGCACAAGAGCTTCACAGCACTTTTCACTACAGACTAATGTACGCCTTCTACGCACCCAGAATGGTAGAACCACAGAACCTCTTCAGTTGGAAGGGACCCATAAGGATCATCGAGCCCAACTCCCCGCTCCTCGCAGGACTGCCTCACACTAAACCCTATGACTAAGAGCATCGTCCAGACGCTCCCTGATCTCTGACAGGGCTGGTGCTGTGACCAGTTCCCTGGGGAGCAGGAACCGAGCAATCACTCAGTGAAGAACCTTCTCCTCATGTCCAACCTGCGCTTCCCCTGAGGCAGCCTCATTCCATTCCCTCATGTCCCATCGCTGGTCACCAGAGAGAGGAGATCAGTGCCTCCCCTCCGCTGCCGCCTGGTGAGGAAGGTGCAGGTGCCATGAGGGCACCCCTCGGTCTTCTCTTCTCCAGGCTGAACGAGCCCAGTGACCTCAGCCACTGCTCCTGAGCCTTGCCCTTGAGACCCCTCACCATCCCGGTCGCCCTTCTCTGGACACACTCCAATATTTGATGTCCTCCTTCCATGGAGGCACCCAGAGATGCACTGGGAGCTGGAGCTGGGGCCGCACTGGTGCGGTGCAGAGCGGGATGGTCACCTCACCTCTTGGTGCTTGGTGTCCCCAGGGCATGGCTGGCTCTTTGGGCTGCCCGGGCTCACTGCTGGCTCCTGCTCAACTTTCATCAGCACAAACCCCAGAGCTCTCTCTGCAGGGCTGCTCTCTAGCCTCTTCTTCCCTGGTTTCTATGTAAAACCCACTTGTTGGAGCTATTGTCCCTACCAGTTAAAATAAGTGGCATAATGAGGAATTAAGGTAGTATCATAAACCAATATTCCCAGAATATTTAAAACATTTATGAAAAATGCTGTCTGTAAGAATAAATACTGCAGAGATCTAGAGAAGTTGGCAAGTACTGCCACCATTTTATGGAGGGACAAGTAATAACCCCCTCTCTTTTTCTGTAGTCTCAAAATCCAAGTAACTTGTACTGGTAGAATTTGAAGAATAAACCCTAAACATTCTCAACCCGCAAATCCCCAATCCTTAAACTTCCCAACTCCTGACCCCTCCTGAAAAGCGCTCGAGCTCAGGCTGGTGCATTCACTTCCTACTGGAGACCTCTGCCTCATTTGACCGATCCTTCTCTTACCTTTATTTAAACATAAAGCTCAGTTCCAACAGCTCTGCTGCAGAATTACCACTGCCCCTGCTCAGTGTATTTGAACCAAGCACCCAGCAAGCTGGTGACTTATTAGGCACCCAAATTATTTGAAAAGTTTTGCCAGGTTAATGGGGGCAGAGAGGCTTCCACAGAAACTCCCAGAAGGGGCAGGGAAGTATTCCGAGACAATTCTGGAGTACTCTAATGAGTACAGGCTGAAGCCCACTTGCTAAAGAATAAAAATTCAAGAACGTTTTCAGGTGAGGACTGTGAGTAAATTGTAGCACCTGGCTGTGAGGAAGGCCGAGGTGTTCTTGGCTGCAGCTCAGCACTAGCAGCACTCGTCACCATAGAGGAGGGCACATTTCCACTCTGGGACATCATGACAGCTGCAGCATTGCTCATTCTTATTAAACCTTAAAGAATAAAAATAAAAATTATCAAGTCTTGCATTTTTTACATAGAGAAGAATTTTAGATTTTTTTTTTACAAGAAAAAAACTATATTTGTTAATAAAATATGTTTTTTAGACTTTAATAATTGTTTGTCCGAAATAACCTGAGGACACATAAGTCTGAAAGCTTAGATTCCCTGGTATAAAACAAACAAGTTAAGGTCATGATGAAGCTTTTCCTTTAGCACCGCATCTATAGAAAGGCTGTAGAAGGAAACACTAGTATCCATTATTTGAGCCTGAATTGCCGCTAAAGCCACTAAGTGACAAGATTGTATCAAAGCTATACATGTACTGAGGTTCTTGCAAAATCTGACCCTAGAAAGGAACTGAGGTGTTGTAAGACAGAAAAGTGACAATGTTACACTTATTTCATGAAATGTTTATACTGTTGACCTGTTGGCTACATTCCCCTTGTTGACCTGCAGGCAGGAAAGGAAGCTGGTCATGGTGACAGCGAAGATGAGAGCAGCCGCTTCCCCAGTAAACCTTTCTTTAATTGTTTTACATTGCTCGCTAAGCACAATGACTTCCCTACTGTTTAGCAGGGAAACAGTTAAGCAGGTTTATACAGAGTGAAACGTTCTTTGCATTTCTTCTCCGCAGCAGCCACACCTGCATCTTACTTTAACTCTGACAAAAACTGTTCCCTTTTTTTTAATCGCTTTAAATCCTAAGATACTAATTAGTTTATTTTGCCTCATGACTCAGCTATTAAAATAAACTACATAGCAGCTTTGTTTTAACTCTTCTTAAAATCTGACCTTTGTAGTCAAGAATTACTTATCATGCCTATACAATGCTCTAAAACATAGTTTAATAAAACTACACCTCTCCATGAAAATTAATTCCCTATGATCAGATCTCAAAAGTTTATCAGATAATAAAAAGAGAGACTAAGAACGACAGTGTCCTGTCCTTCCCTTAATTATAATGGATTTAATCTAAAACAGTTTATTACTGTACGCTGAATGAAGGCTCATTTTCGTTTGGCTAAAAGTAGCCAAACAGAAAACTGTGCTAACTTGTGCACATTTCGAAGCGAATTCACTATAGACTCATCACTTTAACAGTCCTTATGTAAAAAAAAAAAAAAACCAAACAAAAACAACCAACCAACCAAAACAAAACCAACCCCAAACCACCAAAACAAAAACCCAAACCACCAAACCCTCGAAAAACCCCAAAACTAACCCATCTGCCCCACCCAAATTACTCCAACGTTTGTGGGACAAAACGCAGCCAATTATTTAGTTTGCATAATGTGAGACAGGGTTTGACAGTACAGAAACAAGAACACACCTTAATTAAAATGGCAATTATAATTCTGCAAACAACAGCTGCTGTAATCAGTGAAATGTTATGATTAGCTTTGGGAACAAAATTTCAAAGCGTATAAAGTTAAAGGAATAAAACCCAAAGGAGTTCACCTTGTCCCCCTTGCATGGGAAAGCTGGTCTCCATCCGCACCGCGCTGCTGGCGCCCAGGGGCCCGTTGATTCGCACATCCTGGGTTCTGTTTTGAGCTAAAGCTAAATTGATAGCCCCTTCCCCTAAAAGCAAGGTACAGTTTGGGTGAACTGCGTGATACACAGCAAAGCAGAACACAGACATTTCCAAAAGGGCATTTAAAAGATGTCAAGGAAGGAAGAACAAACTCTACCTATAACGCACATTTTAGAAGGAGAGTTACGCATCACCCTACCCTTATCTTCTGGATTTCAATTTTAAGAAAACACCACAACAAGCATTAAATGCCGTTGTTTTTACCCTGAGAGTGCTCTTGGACAACTGTCCAGAATGGATATCTTAATTGTGAATTCCATTGAAAACTTGTTTTTAAGAAAGCCCCATACAAAACAGGGGAAAAAAAAATTAGGGCACATTTTGCTAACACTCAAAAAACATTTTTCAGGAGGTTTCCTGATGCTCAGAGGATTTTCAGTTATCATTTTTATTACCGAACCTGTTCTTGGAGCAATAAGACTCTTGAGCTACCTTTTCCCTGAAGTCATTTTCCAAGTTACTAAATTAGAAGCTTTGCAACATTAACCAAGTACACAAAATCCCTTGCTGAGCGTACTTAAATTTTAGCTTAATGCTTTTGGAAGCAAATTAGGTGTGAAATACCTTCAATTTGAACTGAGAGAATTCCCAGGTCACGAAGCTGTTGGTTATTGTTCTGAGCCAAAATTCGCAGCCGCTCGGCAGCTTCCCGGGGTATATTGAAGGTAACGCGGACGCTGTTCCAAGGCTCGATCTTCTGCAGTTTCAACTTGTCGGATTCTTAAAAGAAAAAGGGCTGGAGTCAGTGCAAAGGCAGTTTTCAAACACATATGATGAAATAACTTGGTACTAAAGCACAGCTGAAAAAATTTAAACGTTTATTTGGCCTTGCAAATGATGAGTGGTTTGGGAAGGCCAGTGCCAACAGAGTCCTAGCAGAATTTCATTAATTTATTAATATTATTTAGTTCTTCTGAATAGGAATGTTCGATCCACCGCAAAAAAAGCATACTAAAGTTGTGCAAAATATTTAGCTGCACATTCTCTGAAAACCTCTTCTACATATATCAGTGTTTCTACATAGATCAGTTCTTTTAGAAGTAACAAGTGGGAAGGTAAAAGGTAAGGCAGTCACATTGGACAGATTTATCTGAAACAGTACCTAACTAAATTATTGCTAAAAAATGAACTTAAGGATAATTAAAAATATATTCCTAATACAGGTTGATAAGCTTCCAGTTTCTAGCTTTCTGAGACGGAAGTCCCTTTGAAAACAGTAAACATTGGCCCACACTTAATTCAGCTACTTCTTCCACTGTAACATCACATTTACTAAAAGTTTGGTAACTTTTTGATTCTGAAGAACATGTCATTTAAAAATGCCAATAACTCATTTCTATTTAGGAATCTCTTGTCCTTAATTAATTCACCAAATTCCTTCTGCTGCTACAGTATTAAATTCATCCTCTTTCTACCTATAAACAAGCTTTTGGCTGGAACCATGACAGGAGTAGTTTTAAAACCTCCTTTTGTGGAGGTTTGAACAGCCCTGTATTTACTGCTATTAATGTTCCAATATTTCACATATAAAAATTGGATTATCAGTTCCAATATTTCTAGATATGAGTACCCAAGTTTCTTGTTTTTCAAATATTGCATCTGCTAAGCCTAAACCAATGTTATTTACTAACTCGACACTCTGAATATCCTATTTTGCTCCGAACCAGTTTAAATAACTTGTCACGTTGATAATTTTCATATCAATTTGACATTGATTTTAAAACCTTCTGTTCTGCTTTCTCAGCTGAGGCCTGAATCATGTTCATAACATGTTGACACACCGGAGGGCCGTGCTGCCACACAGCGAGACCTGGACAGGCTGGAGAGTTGGGCAGAGAGGAACCTGATGAACGCTTCAACAAGGGCAAGTGTCGGGTGCTGCACCTGGGGAGGAATAACCCCCTGCACCAGGACAGGTTGGGGGCTGACCTGCTGGAGAGCAGCTCTGAGGAAGAAGACCTGGGAGTCCTGATGGACAACAGGATGCCTGTGAGCCAGCAATGTGCCCTTGTGGCCAGGAAGGCCAATGGCATCCTTGGGGGGCATTAAAAAGAGTGTGGCCAGCAGGTGGAGGGAGGTCATCTTCCCCCTCTGCTCTGCCCTGGGGAGGCCCCATCTGGAGCACCGTGTCCAGTTCTGGGCTCCCCAGTTCAAGAAGGAAGGGGAACTGCTGTACAGTTCTGTACAGTTCTCTGTAGCAGAGGGCTACAAAGATGATGAGGGGCCTGGAGCATCTCTCTTATGAGGAGAGGCTGAGGGACTTGGGTCTTTTTAGTCTAGAGAAGAGAAGACTGAGGGGGGATCTGATCAATGCTTATAAATACTTAAAGGGAGGGTGTCAAGAGGATGGGGCCAGTCTTTTTTCAGAGGTGCCCAGTGACAGGACAAGAGGGAATGGGCACAAACTTGAATATAAGAAGCTCCATCTAAACATGAGGAGGAACTTCTTTCCTGTGAGGGTGGCAGAGCCCTGGAACAGGCTGCCCAGAGAGGTGGTGGAGTCTCCATCTCTGGAGACATTCAAAACCCGCCTGGACACGTTCCTGTGCAACCTGCTCTGGGTGACCCTGCTCTGGCAGGGGGTTGGACTGGATCATCTCCAGAGGTCCCTTCCAGCCCCATAGCATTCTGTGATTCTGTGATGCCATGCCAGGTCAGAGCAGCACTGCTGTGGTCCCAGTCTCCAAGGCTCTTCTGGTTACATGCTCCTGCCACCACAGTTAAGGCAACCCTCCTGGCTTTAGTCTGTTTCTACAGCAAACTACACTGATGGCAAGAAACAAAGCCATTAAACCTGACCGTTCAAGTAATGCTAGAGGAGGGACATTGCTGGGGAAGCTGGTGGTGGGGAGGGAGCACAGCATTGATCCCAGAGCACTGACCCTACATAAATGAGCAGGTCTAAGTAATCATCACAAAACCCTTTGCAAAGATGCTCAGACAGCAGATAGATGTCTTTTTCCAGATCTAGATGTGCTGGTAAAAGACATTATTGTCCCAAAAGCCTGTTATCACTCACTACTCTCTCCCCAGAGCTCGGTGGGTACACAGGGGTACATGAGAGCACTCCACATCCTCCAGCAGAAAATAAAACAAAAATGAGGTAGGGCAGGTGAGTGCAGCAAAGGGGCAGTAACACCTTGAACTGACACAATTACTTGAGAGTGAACCTATTCTCAGATGAACTGCAGTGGTTTAAATTGGATGGTTTGGGCAGTAAAAAACATCTCCTGGTCTCACTTTCATATCGCAGAGCAATGTGTAATGCAGGGAAATGGAAAAAAAAAACCACCAAAGGAACTGAATAGGAATAAATAAATTCAGTTTTAAACAATGAAATAACTGCAGAAATTTGTATTCTGTGTCTCCGAGAAGAAAACTCCTGAATTCACAAAGAATAACCCCAACAAATCTTATTACAAACTAAGTAACTTGAAAATAATATAATACAAGCACCCTGACTATGTAAATAAATATTTTAAGGACAGTTGAAAAATGCCAAGAAGGTACATTACCCATGTGTAAAAGGCCAGGCACGTTCTCCAGTATGGTATCGAGTTTCTGCTCAAAGTCTGTGTCACCTATATTTCCTTTAAAAGCTACAAAGATCGTGGAATCCTCAGGAGCAGCCTCCTGTTTCAGTTCATCTTCCTCCAGTCCTGAATCAAAATCCATCTCTAAATCTTCCATAGCTGAGGAGTACAAGGAGGCATATGTATCTTTTAAGTTAGGGAGATCATCCAAAACCATTGTTTCCAACAACAGGAGCCTGTCAGACGTTAAAATGATGCTGGGAGGGAAAAAAAAAAAAAAAAGAAAAAAAAAGAATTAAGGTAAGTATAATAGTAAGCATGTAAAGACATTAACAACTGCTTTCAATGGCACATAAGATCATTGACAGGAAAACCTACCAGGTGACCCAACGCCAGGATCTGTGAGACAAACTGTGCGGCTTCGCAAACCGTGGCCATCGCAGCACCCAACTGTTCAGCCACCAGAACAGACAGAAGTGGTTTCCGGACAGAATCCTGCTCCACGTGATTCGAGAAATATTCTGGTTGGCCTAAACAACAGCCAGGTAGAAATGAAGGAAGAGGGGGCAAAAAATATAATAAGAAAATCAATTACACTCATCTCCATATCATAGAGAGGACAAGCAAGCGCCCAGTACCACCTCTGCAGGGCCTGACTGCCAGGAAATTATAAGGCTCACAGCAATACTTTAGTTATAGAAAGATAGGAACAAACACCATATTTTCAGGGACTGCAGGTGCAATAGGCACTCCTTTGTCCAGCAAAGCAGTAGGAAAGCCATAGCATTTTTTCCACAAGAAATTTAGCATTCAACAAACATTTTACTCACATCCAGGGAAACCTCAGGGATACTACGTCTATTTCTAAAAGTTTCTAAAGATTTACATGTTTTCAGCTGCTTATGCACATTACAACCTGAAACCTGCTCCCCCTGTGCTAGCCCACAACGCCCCCCACGCTCCTGTTGAGCTTCGACAAGAATGAATTCAGTAAATCAAGTCACACACCTGGTGCTTTTTACTTTATAAAATGTCTAGACTTTGCACTAAATTCTACTCGATGTCGTGATAGTAATCTAAGCTGTTATCTGTACAGTGGTACAGTCTATGATAAAAGTTATCCCTATAGTTACGGTGAATGATACTGATGTTGAGTCTGATTAGTTGAGACAATACCAATGTTACGACAGACGTTTTTCCAGTCCAACACCAGCCGCTCCAAGGGCTACAGCACGGACTCCTCCAGGAGACCTCTGTTCTCACACTCAACACTTCATGAGTATTGCTGAAAGATTAAAACCATAGAATCATAGAATTGTCCAGGTTGGAAGGGACCTTTACGATCATCAAGTCCAACCATCAACCTAACTCTGATAAAAACCATCACTAAACCATGTCTCTAAGCACTATGTCAACCCGGCTTTTAAATCCCTCCAGGGATGGTGCCTCAACCACTTCCCTGGGCAGCCCATTCCAAGGCTTCATAACCCTTTCTGTGTAAAAAATGTTCCTAATATCCAATCTGAACCTCCCCTGGAGCAACTTGAGGCCATTCCCTCTTGTCCCATGGCCTGTGACTTGGGAGAAGAGACCGACCCCCCCTGGCTACACCCTCCTTTCAGGGAGTTGTAGAGAGCGAGAAGGTCTCCCCTCAGCCTCCTTTTCTCCAGGCTGAACACCCCCAGCTCCCTCAGCTGCTCCTCACAAGACTCGTGCTCCAGACCCCTCACCAGCTCTGTTGCCCTTCTCTGGACACGCTCCAGTCCCTCAAGGTCTTTCTTATCCTGAGGGGCCCAAAACTGGACACAGCACTTGAGGTGAGGCCTCCCCAGTGCCCGGTACAGGGGGACGATCACCTCCCGAGTCCTACTCACCACGCTGTTCCTGACACAGGCCAGGATGCTGTTGGCCTTCTTGGCCACCTGGGCACACTGCTGGCTCATGTTCAGCTGACAGTCGACCAACACCCCCAGGTCGTTTTCTGCCAGGCAGCTCCAGCCACTCTGCCCCAGCCTGTAGCGCTGCAGGGGGTTGGTGTGACCCAAAGGCAGGACCCGGCAATTGGCCTTGTTGAACCTCATCCCATTGGCCTCGGCCCATCCATCCAGCCTGTCCAGATCCCTCTGCAAAGCCTTTCTACCCTCCAGCAGATCAACACTCCCACCAAACTTGGCGTCATCTGCAAACTCGCTGAGGGTGCAGTCGATCCCCTTGTCCAGATCATTGTCAAACATATTAAAGAGAACCAGCTCCAATACTGAGCCCTGGGGGACACCACTCATGACTGGCCGCCAACTGGATTTAACTCCATTCACCACCACTCTCTGGGCCAGGCCCTTCAACCAGTTTGCCCGGCCATCTACACCAGCAGCCAAAGGTGATGTCAAAACCTCAAAAGGGACTCATTCCTGACTACCACTGTCAAAGCCACATGAATTCAACAGCCAGGACTGTCAGGAGCTCATAACTCCAAGGTGGTGGGTATTCAGCACAGCCCACCGAGAATGCTTAGCTCTGGAGGACATATCATGGAATCGGATACAAGTTGGGGTTTTGGCAGGGGTTCAAGTTCCCAACACAAATTAAAACCACAACTCTGAGATTAAAGGTGAGCCGCAGACACTGGCCACAAAACAGCCATTTTTAATAAAAGAATATAACTGTGTTAGACAAGCTTAGATTGAGCTCTATGTTGTTCACTCACATAATGCCGCTGAAGGGACAATATTACAAATGAAAAAACAAGGATTTGGAAGTCACAAAATACCCACAGCTTTTGGTCAGGTCTCTACACACACACTTACTGGGATTTTACAAAATAGGGTCTTTTTTTCTCCCTTGCAACCCTACACCACACTGGGCAGGCTAAATGGCTTTAACGAATAATCACCTATTTTACACATAGTTATCTCTTCATACTGCAGGACCAGGCCTTCATTCTCAAACACCACCCAAATATCGCATTAAAACAAAGTTAATTTTGTCTCACGAGCTCTTCTGGAGTCTTGCAACAGGAAGAAAGTAAAAATATTTCATGGTCACTGATCTATTTCCATAGTGCTTTCATAAGTTACTTATTATTACCATGGAAATTTTTAAAGATGGGGAATAAAGACAAAAATTTTAAAAATTCATTACCAGCTGAATATGGAGACAATTAAATCTTTTTTTTTTCCCCCAGACTCCTTGCTGCTCAGCTCTGTATCTGAATTGCAGGTCTGAGCACCTCCACTAAGTCAAACTATTCAATTCCATGTCAGGTGCCCAGAAAATGAGAATGACAATTAATAACTATCTGTGAAAAGCTGTTTTAATTGATTTTCACCCACAATTTCTTGGAGAGGGAACTTCCTCACCAGAGCTGGCTTTACACCAGCCAGGAGAGAATTCCTTCTCCTTCTGCATCCCTACATCACTCCTTACACACACACTGACTTCAGGGAGAAAGGAGCTGGGGGTCCTACACAAATTAGCTTTTGGACAACCGAGCAGACTCATTCCGGGCAGTGAACGAGGCAAGCATCCTGTGAAATATACGCACTGTATTTTGAAGAAATTTTCATAGAAAATTATTTATCTGAAAATCTTGAGTAAGTTTTTTAGGGAGAGAGATCTCAGCTCAATATACAGGCCCTTATGTGTTGAAAAAACACAATTACTTGAAGGGGACGGAGTGTTCCACCTGCAGCAAGAAACATGAGTATTCCTGACAATTCCTGGCACCAAAGAAACAAAAATTTCTCTAAAAGAACACAAACATTTCCAATCTTTTTTTGAATGGAAGTGCCTGAAGCATCCACCTGCTCCATGAAAGAGCAGAAGACCCCCCAGACTGCTCAAACCGTGATTTTAAAGACTTCATGAAAATGCTGCAGCTTAGACCAGATTCCACCAACCTCACCTCAAAGTGTCAAAATCTGACAGGATTTGTTGAAATTATGCCCTTTGTGAACATTATTAAAACACAGTTCGCTAAATTCCACAGGCCCTGTTTCATTTGACTCAGAAAATCATAGACTGCAGGGAAAGCCTGAGTTAAGGAAAAAAAAGGCAAACCGGAATTGAGCTTTAAATTTTACTTTCTGGCTAAGAAGGGGTAGCTACAGCTCCCTTGGCATTTTTTTTATTTTTTTTCCACATGACACTCCTCAGGGATCTCTGCTACATCTGTCTTCCCCCTCTCCCTCTCAAACACACGCAGTTCAAGTACATTCCTATATTCAGGTATAATTTATCTCAAGTATGACAGGAGGAAGTAATGATTTGCAAAATCTTCCTCTTCAGGCAGAGCACAGCACACCATCCATCTCCAACCAAATGAATCCCAGCTGCATCCCTCCTCCTAACAAATTCTGTAATCTCCCGGTTAGAGGGTTGACTTCCATAAATCATGGGCCAGCATGTTACCCTAATTAGCGTGTACCTTCACTCAAGGCTCTTCCACATAAACACAAAAAGCCTTTAGCATAAGCACCAACAGTTAAAACCCTGGTGATTCAAGAATTCCTGTAAAACAGCTGAACTCCCAGGGGGCTGGAGAGTAACTGATGAGCAAGATCCGTACCCGAATCAATCTGCGTAACCACAGCATGACCGGGAGCATTCCCGCTCTCATGGCAGCACAAAACCAGCTCTGAGTATCATCCCCCTTCCTGCCCTTGCACCCCCCTTTGTTTGAGAGTTTCCAATTTAGTATTTCCCATCACACAATTGTTTCTGGAAACTCAGAGCAAGTCCAGTGCTCCCACGTGACAACCATCTATCCATGAACCTGGCCCAGGACGGGCTACAGCAGCATGAGGAATATTATGCATGTTTATTATAAAGTTAGTTTTATTCAGTATAGTTTAATTATTAAAAGTTTGTAACTGAAGTAAGAGAGATGGGGATAAGTAGCCAGATAACAGACTAATAACAGAAATGCACCTGCAGTATCTCATGGGGGTGGGGGGTGGCAGGGGACAGCCCACAGAGACCGGAGGGTCCAAACTGATGGATACAGGGCACACCCCGGGCTGCGGGAGCTCCCGGGAGCACTCAGCATGTGGGTAAAACGATTGATCAACTGAAATGTGCAAAACAGAGACTATCCAGAGGAAGAACTCGGGTAGGATAGAGCAATGCCACTAGATCTGGGCTGATGGACAGCAGGGTCCCACCACGGGGAACCAGAAGGCAGTTGGTCACGTCACACATTGTGCCCCAGAACAGCCCTGGCCGCGAAAGGAAGCTGGCACGACGGACCCAGTGCCATGGGACGGCAACACTGGGAAAATCCTGTCCAGTCCCTGGGAGAGATGGGATTAGAGCAAAATTCGCAACAGCCGGTTGTCGCTAACGGGAGCAGCTGAACTCCGGAAATGAACTCCGGAGCAGCAGGCTCCGGAGTGCCAGCGCTGCCAGATGGAAGTGCTGGGCTCTGGGGTTAAAAAAAAAAAACAAAGGGGGAAAAAAGCCCTGGTATAAAAGCCTCTCATCCCAAGATCCGCTCAACTGATCCAAACTTAAGGTTATGTCAATTTGTTTCTTAAAGAGAACTTGAAACCTCTGGTGTTGCCATCTTGCCCCACACAAAGCGAGCAAACCAAAGGCAGGCTTTGTCCAACAACTCGTCCCAGCGTTTCTGTGACACGGGCTATTGATCTCCAGGCTGTTTATTCACTTCAGGCAACTCAGAATAAGCACTTTCACAACTGATGTCACACCAGAACATGTACCCTCTCAAAACAAATATGACAGGAGCCCAATTAAATAAAAAGTACTAAAATCCCACCCTACATCTGAGAAAGTATTCTTCCAAATGACACCAAAGACTGGAAAGGATGAAAGCAGAAGGAAGGACAGACTGATGTCCTTCACTAGCAGATGGCAGAAGTTAGCACTGAGCAGGGTCCCCATCCTCACACTGACCAGTATTTAAAGCTACAACAGGGAAGAGGAAGAAAAATCAGTCCAGAAATGAGACTACAATTAAATCCTTTGGGGAATCCAGAACTGAGAGTGAGAAGAAAAAGCCTTTGATAGCACTAGCAACATAATTTCCGAAGAACACAGAACGCTCCTTGCCTCTGCCTTCATTGAAAAATGCTTTTCAAGCAACTTAACAGGGGAAAAAAAAAAAAAAAGGAAATCAGAAAAAAAGCACGTCTTGAATAATACACTTGAAAGTTTTCTTTTTTCCTTTGTTTTAGGTGCCAATGAGAAAATATGTAAAGGTATTTATTAAGGTTTTCAGGATGGGGACAGAGGAGGTTCAGCATTGTCAGAATACTGTTGAGAAGATGGCTCTCTCTTAATACATAACACATACACACATGCACCCACACAGGCACACTTTTCAAGTGTACCACCTTTAACAGCCAGAAACTCTCTGATAATAGCACTGTTTCTATTGCAAATTTGTTAACAGTGTATTATCCTCCTACAACTGTTTTGGCTGGTTTGTCGCCTGCGTGGTGATCTTGGAGCTTATTGAATCTGGCCAATGAATAAATCTATATATACACAACCATTCTACCATACAAAGATTAAAATGATGTAATTGTTTTTGGCAAAAATATACAAAAAAGACTTCTAAACAAATGTCACATCATTACACAAGGAGATTAAATAAGGCTAAGAACAGCTGCTATAATATGAAAAATGCAAAAAAATAAGCTTCAACATGCAGTAACATTTCCTCTGAAACCACTTAGCTAGGGGTAATTCCAGTAATTTGGAACATCAAAAGTTTGGCACTGCAGAGGTTCAACCCCCCGAGCGTGTCCCAGCTGTCCCCTGGGGGAGAACGGCTGAGAACAGCCACGAACCCGATGGCAATCGCCTGTAACCCTCGATGGCAGCCTCAACAGTCAGCTCCGGAGACACCCAGCCCTTCAAACACACAGACACGAGGGGCAGGGAACTATTAGCTGGAGAGTCAGGAGGAGAATAGAGAACAAGAGCTAGTCAAATGCACCATATGCTTATTTTACCTACCAAAACAAATTCCACGACTTCAGTACCCTGTGGCGTGCAACAGGTCTTCAGGTAACCCCAGACCGGCAAACATGGTTAAACAGCAACTCCCAACAACATAATCCTGCAAGAAAACCATCACGTTTCATCAGATAACACTGCAAAATAACAGAAATACTGAATAGAACACAGTAAATACCTTGATTTTTAATACACAGTTTTGTACCAAATCCAACTCTCTCCTTAGTAATGTAAAAAGCACTCGCTACAATATTCAAATATTAACAGCAAAACCGAGCGATCTGGAAAAATCAACCTTTCATTAGAGGCAAGAAAGTGAATACTCCCTTTGGCTGGAAATAACATTATAGTCTTCTAAACAGGGCAAGTTTCATCTGGAATAACATATCTTAAGATAAACTCTTCTATATTAAATTCATCTTCAGAAAAGAGAGACTGGCACAAGAAGAATACACCTCAGCTCATCCTAAGCAGGCACCTTACCCGGCTCCCATGGAGCTCGTTCCAGAAATACATTCAGAGCCCACATGACCACCTCGGATGGACGTTTTTACTACAGGTGGCCAACAAAGCAAGGGGAATCCAGCCCCAGGACCCGTTCCTGTTCACCCGTTTCACCAAGCTGCACTCAAACCTCTCAGGGTAATGAAAATGCAGCAGTAAAGCTACTGGCTTCAGCGACAACAAAATGCCTCCCCTCCAATCGAGATGATTTATATTAACATCCCCATGCTGTTTTTCAAGCGTATTTTCTGCTGACACGGCAGCCTGCTCAGCAGTGGGGAAGGGGACTGCCCAAAAACAAACTGGGGAAGCAGAAGAGGGAAGAAGACTCAGAAAGCCAAAGCAGAAATTTGCTGTCTTCTATGCGGATGGCACACTCAAATCGCTTTAAAAGCCTTAGGATTGTGTCACAGCCTTTGCACTTCTGCCAGCCCAGCAACTCAAAGGGAAGAGGATTCACATTAAATCTCACCATATATGCTTTGTAGCACTTTTAAAAGCTATCTAATGTTTTTCAAAGGCTGGTATCTTCTTATCTTTCTAAATAGACACTGTAATTCAAGCAGTAGCATAGCGCTGAGTAGGAGACCCGAGCGGCTAAACCATGGGCAGGAACTCTGCTGTTTCCAGCTTCATGCAAACCTGCCTGGATCCCAGGCCCAGGCCCCAAGCTGACAAGCAAAACCAAAACCTGAAGTAAGAAATTTTAATATTGTTCAGTAGCTGTAAGCCAAAACTAAAAAAGCTTTCCACGTTCTATAGCAGATACCGCATTAGTTCTGGCTTTTCACCCTTTTTATAAAGGGATGTTCCACTGACTGTTTTAGACAGCCTTAAATTGAGTCACGTAACAAACCGGGTTGTTATCTCCGCAGCCCTGCTAAGAGCTGACGTGAAAGGACAGTCCTCACCTGCCCGGTAAAAGCTGTTTTTAAGAAAGCCTCATTCAAACTCTCTGGGCCTTGGCAGGGCTGGGGGCTTGGCTGTGAACCAGAGGGAAAATCATCTGAGCTCCTTGGTGCAAGGCACCGAGAGGCTTTTTGTTCCTCCAGTTCTCCCTTCGGAGGGGAAGGGTGTCTGGGGAAGTGGACACCCAGCTCCTCCAGAGATGGGAGGGCTGGGAAAGGCGAGCTCCAGTAAGAAACTGACGATGGTCAGCCCGGGCTATGGGGAGAGGAGCAATCACCTGCTCTTGTCTCCATTCCCATTGTACACATAAGATGATACCAAATTTGTTTAAGGAAAATGACCTTGGTTCATTGGTTCATTAACTCCAACTTTCATTACAGTAAGTTACCCAACAGAGAGCTTGGAAATGCCAAGAGGCTGAACGTGCACCTTAGCGAGGAATCCATAGAAACAGCCCTGGAAAGCGTTCCACCTAGAGAGAGGGTTTTGTTTAGAGCTTATGCTTTCCCAAACACCAAGAAAACGAAACAGGTCAGTCTAGAGAGAGGCAGGCTTCATTCACCCCTTCCCATACGCAGCCACTCAATCGCTGTTCATGCTGCTCTGCTGCACTCCCACAGCCCCCAAGCATCAAACACCTAAATCCAAGTGTCTCTGACAAGGAGAAAATGACAGCTTTTTATAATGCATGGGACCTGCAGTGCTATCTTGATGTATCTGGAGAGCAGGTGTGTTAGCAGTGCGTTAAAGTTTCATAAAGTTGGTTGAAACCCCACAACTCGTGCCAAGCTGCAATGGACACGGCTCAACTGAGCCTTTCATTTTAACTTCAACAGAATTTGACTGATGAGATCATCAGGGTTGCTTTAAAAAGCAAGGTGATAACCCCAGAATGAGTTTTAACTGCAGCTAAGTGAGCCACGGAGAAGTTCCCACTTTGGGTAGCTGAGAGACCAACCCAAGGCGGCTGCCAGTCTTCTCCCTAAGTCCCGGGTTACCTCGGAATCAGCAATTTTCTTGGAAGCTGTTATCTACACAGTGTAATATTTGATCAATCAATTCCCATTAGCTGAATTATTAGCTCCGCATGTTAAGGATATTTCCATTTGGAAGAAATACACCACAGCTTGTAACAGATGAATACTGGAACGGAGCTTTGCAGGATGTAACTCTTCACAAAGATCCGTCAATACAACTAGCAACCAAGTAAAACGAGATGCTATTTAAAATCAGATGCATCTTGACAAGAAACTATTTTATCTTGCTTTCCAAAGGCTATGAGAAAATGCCTCTTCAAGTAGCAATCTATTCATTGTATTGCGATAAGCTTTATACCTAAAGTCGAATTTAACCACTACCAAACCTTTCTGGGTTGACATGCCCCCCCAGATACTCCTTTATCACCAAATTCTCACCGAGCTCCGTAACTGCCAATAGAACCAGTGCAGGGATTCCTGTCATTCTTAGTTCAGTCCTGAACCGAGGCCTGTCTGAAAACTGCACCTCGTTTACTGCTATAGTCTTCCTTCTTGCATGTCATAAAAATCTAGGAAATTTCACTAAGTTTTTTAAAATTCTGAATGTTATAAAGTACGAAGAAAAGATTTAAGCTAAAACAATAATAAGCACCCTATTCTACCTGACCAAAAAATACCTTCATATAACAAAAGCAGGTATAGCTCTGTTAAAGATAAGATCGTTCTGAGCGTCCCTTTTGTATAAAAGCTGGCAGCGTATTTTGTGCTACTCTGGGCTTTTGGAAGAACCAGATTTCAAAAGTGTTATTTATTGTCACTACTGCTATTAAGAACCACAGGATCACTGGTCAGCACTGGTGCAACACGGCGATGGCTTCTCGCCAGGATGCAAAGAGCACCCCAAAAATCCCTTAGAAGGAACACTGTCCCCTGCTGCAACCAGAAGATGAGACAGTATTTCTTGTCCAGTTATTCCTAACTGAGCCTTGCTGAAAAAAAACTGGTGACACTTTTGCTTTGGGAGGTTCAGCTCCTGCAGGCACAGTACCAGCAGCGCCACCGCTCGCCATCCCTGGGAGAGACCCCTCAGAAGCGCCGCTATGAGCCTCGCACCCCATCTCTCGCCTGCTCCCCACGCACTGCCGGGAAAAAATATGGCATTACAGACGCCAAAACTTCCTATTTATCAGGAAGCAAGGCAGAAATAATTCTTCACGTTTTCCTTGTCTCATCCAGGGCGGAGGGAGGCTGGGGAGAGCATGTCTGCGCACACGCAGAACAGCTGCTTACGTCTAATTCAGTGTCTATGTACCACCCAGGAACCATGATGAGAAGCACAATCTCAGCCCAGCTGCGCGGTCCTGGGAGGTTGCTTGATTTTTTTAAAGAGTAAGAATTAAAATGAATGCATAGGACATGGAGAATTTAATAGCACGCATCTGTTGGTGGGAATAACTGCATCATTCCTTTCCATCCGTCAAATCTAAGCAGGTTCCCACATATGTAACTCAGTATAAGCAACTTCCAGTCCCAAATTATCAGTTTACATGAAGGCAAATGCATTAGACGAGGCATCATTCATCTCCTGGACTTTTCAATTTTCATACAAACCCAACTCAAACCCCTGTGTAGGGCTATGCCTCAAGACTACTCATTCCAGCCAGAGAAGCAGGCAACGTTTCTCTCAGTTCCAAAAAAGTGACAGCTCTCAGGAGCTGTGGAGCGCCCTGCGCACCCCCACCTCTCCCCCAGCTCCCAAACCAGCTACACTGCACAGGCACTGGTCATCTTTCTTTTTTCCTAAATACATAAAGAAGGGCTATTTTCTGTGACACAACCTCAAGGCCACAATATATAAGTGACAGAATTCACTTCTTATTTCTATTTTTAATGACAATAGCAGGTTTTGACGTGTCATTCAGAGTGCAGTGGGATGCTGTTAATAGCATCAACTAATGATGGAGGACATGTTGGATGGAAAATGACCCCCAATGCTCAATGGACTGAGAAAAATCCCAGGCTCCGGGACCTTCCACTGGTATCCCCCTGTATAATCCAAAGCTTCGATGAAATTTCAACTACAGCAGTGTCACTGAAAAGACTTTTTTCCTTCCTTCTAATTAGTCAGGACACTAGAAAATCTGAGTTTCACACACCGTCTTGAGCCAAACCTTCAGCTATCGATGCATCCAAACTAAGGAACGCGCAGACTATGTGGGTGAGATGCTCAGTTATCTGCAATGGGCAGTTCCTGCTGAAGAACATCACTGATCCGCTCAGGAGGGGACAGCAGAGTACGGAACAGTGTCCAGACAAAACACAAAATACCCGTGGCTTCAGTAAAGCACTGGTGAGCTGGTCATCTGCTAACAGATGGAGAACAGCTCACCTGGCGTGTGACAACGCACCTTCCCTGCTTCACATCCGTCTCACCTGGGGTGATTTCTCCTTCCGCTTCTGCCCCTTCACTTCTCCCAACCCTATGTGTTCTCTCCCGTTGGCTTTGCTCGAGCCCAGCTTAAGGAACAAGTTTACGCTCGGACCCAGTTTTTGCAGCACAGAGGGCTGTCTCGCTGCTCAATGGTCTCCATGTGCTGCTCCCTGTATCCTCTCCACGCCACAGCGTTTGTGTTTCTCAATAGCAACCACATGACTTTGGAACAGACACCACCATCAGCCTTCTGCCCTTCAGAGGTCCACTAGTGACCTACAAAACTTCAACATTCCCAATGCAATCAAACTGTTACAGCCACGTTACTCTTCTGTACCTTCAGTGGCAAACCCTCTGCCGCTGCAAAGCTGTTAAATTTGGTATCTCTGTGTACCTTGGTTGTACCTCCAGGGTCCATCCAAAAGCAATCAATATGCTATTAGAAAATAAAAATGCACTGTAAATCTGTTTAACGGCTTAGTTAACAGCTTGAAATATTTAATATCTACCACAAAGGCACACAATCTTTGACAGTACCATACTTAAACAGAACAAAGTGTGGCATCACGATTGTCCAGCAGAATTTAACTCTATATGCCCATTCCCTGGAGGGGTTCAAGGCCAGGTTGGATGGGGCTTTGAGCAACCTGGTCTGGTGGGAGGTGTCCCTGCCCAGGGATGATCTTTAAGGTCCCTTCCAACCCAAACCATTCTGTGATTCTGTATTTTCAAGTATTGAAGCCACTAAAAAAAAGAACGGACTAACACTTAGTTTAGAGATACACGGAGGGGGCCTGGATTTCTCAGGTTTACACACACACAGTTGTTTTTTATTTTAAGGAAGCAGCTATTTTTTTATCAGAATAGTGTAAAATTACTGCATCCGTTGGAAGCCTGTCTTAAACAACTCCTCCCTGCACGTCCTATGGAACACCAGGCTTTCCGGAGAAAACGGCTGGAGAGCGCTGCTGGGAGTTCTTCCAGCCAAGATCCAAAGCCTAACGGAACACTCTTCTGCAGGTTTAAAATATTAAAAAATGTCATTCCTCAATAGATCAGCTCTGTGTGCAGACCTCCCCCCGGTATGATTTTATTTTTTCTCTCAGGACAGTCAGGACAGGGTATTACTGTGAAAAATGCCCTGGTAAAGCCAGGTCCCTTCCAGAGACAGCCACAGGGCTCAGTGAACACTGAAGGGCGTACAAACTCCCAGCAAACTCCCACTGCCTTCCTGCAGGTACCGCGTCTGCTCCGGAGGCCGGCGGACCTGGCTGTTTTGGGTACGTGTCTTGAGACCTTTGTTTCTCTCTCTCTCTCTCTCCTGGGTATAGAAGCTGGGACCACTTGCTATAATTGGAAAAGAGCTGCTAAATCCAAGAGTTGCGGTGGTTATTACACGTGGTGACCTTTTTTGAAAATGCCAAATTTGTTCTCTGTGGCTGTTTCCTCCTACGTGAAATATGGAAAGACACTTGAGCTCCATAAAGAACTGGCCTGGAAGACTCCAGTGCATGATAATTATAAATACAGACAAGAGGCACTGCCTTTCCTCTAATAAAATTCAAATGAGAGAGGTTTTACTGTATTTTCCAGTTAAGGGAATGAGCACAAGTGTGTGCGTGTGTCCGGAAGCCGAGGGGTCGTGAAGAGACAAAGCTCGTAAAGCTACCATTTGGGCCCAGCTTTCCGACCCGACAGAAGAGCTCTCTGCTTCCCATTCCCCCCAGGAGCCGGAAGGAATGAGAACCCCGAGTTTTCTGAGACGTTCCAAGAGGAGATGAAATTCAGACAAAGGCAGAAATCGAGGCGAGGGAACAAGTTAAAAAGCCTTTCTCTGCTTTAAAGAGTTACCGAGGAACTCAAACAAAAAGCTCGGGTTCAAGGCAGCGACAGCGCATCCTCGCTGACATCTCACAAAGACGTCACCGCCCGCCTCAGCCCGGGGAACCGGAATCACCAACAACCTCCCGAGCGGCGGAGCAGCTCCCGGGGCTGACAGCACCCCCCTCCCCGGGGAGCGCCGCCCGCCCCGGCGCCCGCCTCTCCCACGGGGGGCTTTGCCTCGAGCCGCGCCCCGCCCCCGTCCCCCCCGCCCCGGGGCTGAGCTCAGGCTGCGACCGGCAGCGGCTGAGATCGGAGCAGCGGGACGGACGGGGCAGGCTCCGTCCCGGCGGGGCGGGCTGCAGGCCGCGGCCGAGCGGGCTCACCCGGCGCCGGGGCCCAGGCCGCAGCCCCCCGCCGCACGCCGAGGAGCCCCCGCGGGGCCCGGCGCCCCGCCGCCTGCGCACCCCGGCCCGGCTCAGCGGGGCGCTCCGCCGGCGGCGGGCCGGGCCCACGCACCGCTCCGCGCCCCGCCAGGCCCCGCCGCGCCGCGGGCCCGGACTGCTCCCCTCCCGGCCCGAGCCGGCCCGGCCCTGACACCGCTTCCGCCCCGCCGCCCCTGTCCCGCCCGCGGCCGCGTCCCCGCCGAGAGGGGCCCCGCCGAGGGCCTGCCCCGCCCTCACCTGGCGCTGCCGCCGCTGGTGGCGGCCGCGGTGGCGTCGCCGCCGCTGCTGCCGCCGCCGCCGCCGCCGCGCCGCGAGCGCGCGCAGGAGGGCGGGGGCCGCCGGGGCGGGAGGGGGCGCGCGCGGGGCCAGCGGGGGCGGGGGTGAGGGGGGGGGGGGGGGGTCGCGCTCGGCGCGGGGACGCCCGGGACAGGCAGCGCGGCCGCTCCGCCTCCCGCCGCCGCCGCCGCCGCCGCCGCCGCCCCACGTGATCCGGCCCGCCCCGCGCGCGCCTGCGTCCGAGCGCGCGGAGCCGTGGCAGGGGGGCGGGGAGGGAAGAATCGCGCCCCCGCGCGCGGTGCCGGTACGTGGCGGGCGGAGCGCGGCGGGACGACCCCCTCCCCCCCCCCCGCCGGGGACCGGGACGCACACCCCCGCGGGGACGGCTGGGCTCCTCCGCCCTGTCCCGGCTGCGGGACTCCGACCTTCCGCGGGGCTCCCGTACCCCCACCGCGGGGCGCGGGACCCTCCGTGGCCGGGGGAGCCGGGGGCGCCGGGGGCGGGCGGCCCTGCCGGAGCGGAGCAGAGCGTGATTCCTGGGCGAAGTTAAAGATGAAAATAATAATTTATAGGAAATTTATCGAACATAGAAAATTCCTGTACTAACAGTGATTTTATAGACAGGCACTATAAAACACGGCTTTTCATTCAGGAAGGTTTTAGTTCAGAGGAGCTTTTCATCGGGAGACTTTGGACTTGATAAACATCACCGAGTCGTGTGGAGTCTCACCCCCGGGGAGATGGGGAAGGAGCCAGAGAGCGCCCCGACAGGGATGCGGCAGTGCCGAATGTTAATTAAAACCCACTTTACTTGGCTAACGAGCTGTCCCCCGGTCCCTGGTGGGTGACGGTGGCTCCCCAGCACCCCGGGGGGGCTTTCCGGCAGGGTGCCCCAGAGCGGCCGCGGGACACCCAGCGTGTCCCTCACAGACCCTTAACGCTGAGAACGAGCCTTATCCCACAAATCTTATTTGTGAGAAATGATAAAATTAATCTAAAGAGACAGCGGCGCTGCAGAGAGGGCTGAGTTTCTTCCTGTCAGTCGTTGTTTTTGGCAGAAAGCTCAGCCCCGGTGGTGGTGAAGGGAAGGAACACGTGGCAGTCCCCATTTCGGGCAGTAATACAATCAGAGGTCCTTTGTGGGAAAAATACAGACTTTGCTCCACAAAGAAGGAGCCTCGTTAAATGTCGGTGGCTGGAGAGGGTCCTGCTGGCCCCAGGAGGGCTGGGGGGAGAGGGGGGGCTGGGGTCAGCCCTCCCTGACCCCCCTGGCGCTGGCTGCACACGGGTGGCTGCAGGATAAAGGGTGTGAAAAAGAGGAAAATGGGTTTTTAGTTTGCAAAACCTCTTCAGCACAGCAATCCCGTGTCTCACCTGACGCTACAGCTCGCAACACAGGAAAAGCTTTTTTTACATTGAGATATAAATGCGTTCCATAAAAAAAAAAAAACAAACAACCCCAAACAAAATAATGACCGTCATGGTTGTGATATGATTGATCTTAATGGTTGGTGTTGGGCTGTGGAGAGCTGCAGGCAGGGACCTTCGTGTTTGCAGCTCCGAAGCTCCCTGCCGGCAGCCAGGCAGGAATTCCTCGCTAAAGGATTGTTCTGTTCCTGCCTTTTTCTCTTCTCTGGTTTCGGGGGTAGGGGACCCCCTCTCCAGCCCCCGCCGGTGTGCTACGGCCCGGTGCGAACCCCCCCCACCCCACTGGAGACTCCCCCAGGGTGTTGGGAGAGGAGCCGGGGGGTCCCTGATGGCGGGTGACCCGGAGGGTTCCCTGCGTGTCCCTCGGGGAGTTTCTGTCGGCGTCAGCCAGGAGGTTCCCCTGCTCCACCTTGTTCCGCTCATGTCCTGCCAAGAATTACCTTTTCTTCCCCACTTCTCTTCACGCTTTCCTCTGCTTCAGGAGGCGCTTCTTAACCCAGCTGCAATTAACATCTTCCTCCTCCTCCTCCTCCAGCCTGATCGTCCCCCAAAGGCTCACACGTGTCCCGCTCGGGTGCAGCTATGTCAGGTGCTGTTCCCAAAACATCCCAGTGTTTGCCACCGGTGCCGCTGTGTTTGTCTTGCAAGATTGTCATAGAATCATGGGATGGTTTGGGTTGGAAGGGATCTTAAAGCCCACCCAGTGCCACCCCCTGCCCTGGGCAGGGACACCTCCCACCAGACCAGGTTGCTCAAAGCCCCCTCCAACCTGGCCTTGAACCCCTCCAGGGATGGGGCAGCCACAGCTTCTCTGGGCAACCTGGGCCAGGCTCTCACCACCCTCACAGCAGAGAAGTTCTTCCCCACATCTCAGCTCAATCTCCCCTCTTTCAGTGTCAAACCCTTTCCCCTCCTCCTATGGCTCCTCTCCCTGATCACGAGTCCCTCCCCAGCTTTCCTGGAGCCCCTTTAGGGACTGGAAGGGGCTCCAAGGTCTCCCCGGAGCCTTCTCTTCTCCAGGCTGAACCCCCCCAACTCTCTCAGCCTGTCCTCACAGCAGAGGGGCTCCAGCCCTCCCAGCATCTCCGTGGCCTCCTCTGGCCCCGCTCCAACAGCTCCATGTATTGTCCTTCAGGTTTTTTTGTTTGCTCGTGTTTGCATGTATATCTACATTAATACTGGGCACATCCCAGACCATAGCAAACAAGAACAGGTGCCACACTAGCTTTCAAGACCCAGGTTCTCTGGAGGCACAATATGGTGGTACCTCCCTAAGATCTGCTCAAGCCATCTAAGTGCTGTGGGTTTCTGATGGGGGCTTGAGAGGTCCCACATGGACAACTGTCCTGGGCCTTGTCACACAGGGAGTTTGCAAACACTTTCCTGGGCCCTGTACATCCCCTCAGCACTTGGTAGCATGCCTCTTCTGGTGGCTTTTCCTCACGCTTCTGCTCTCCGTTGGGAAAGACCGGCGCTGGCACAAACTCCACACAATGAAAATTAATCCCCATTGTCTCCACGTGGCTTTGGCACAAATGTAAGGAAGTAAAGGGAAGGCAGAGCTGAAGAGACACCAGGGTGACAGGGCACAACCGAGGATCCTTCTGAGGCATCTCTGCTGAAGCCGGGCAGCCGGAGGGACCCCAGGTGGGTTTGCCACCCCGCATATTGTGGCTAGCACAGGGCGTCTGGGGGCTCGATCTGTCCCATCACTCTCTGTGGAGCCCCTCTACGAGCAGCCCCTCATTTTGGTTTGGAATCCGAAGCTTTACTGCAAAACAAATATACCTACTAATAGGTATCACTATCAGACACTGGAAGAGGCTGCCCAGGGAGGTGGTTGAGTCACCATCCCTGAATGTGTTTAAGAGTGGTTTATATGAGGTGTTGGGGGATATGGTGTAGGGGAGAACTTTGTAGAGTGGGGTTGATAGTTGGACTTGATGATCCCAAGGGTCTTTTCCAACCTGAATGATTCTATCATCCTATGATTTTAATATAAGGTCACCTGTGGAGTGACACCGCGAAGAAGGAGGGCTGCGGAGAGCAGGCAGAGTTTGAGCTGGCTCAGTGTCCGCAAGCAGAACAGAGAAACCCATTTGAGATTACGACAATCAAAACAGTGGTTGTATTTACACACGTTTTCACACGACAGTATTCTCAAAGGAAAGATATTTTTATGGAAAAAGTAGTAGGGTTGTGAGCAGCTCCAGATTTTTCCAAACTTAAACATTATACAGTGACTTGAACAAAATAATTTCTCCTCCAATATGGGTACAATCCGAGGAAGAAGGGAGAAGTCACCGTCACTTCTGATCTGGCATGTTAAACTGTGGGTGTGGGGAGAAGGAGAGAGGTGGGTGACTGGCTGCAGAGGTGACAGAGGGGGGTACCCGGGAGCCATCCCCTCCTCTGCCCTGTGGAAGGGGGAGAGGTGAGGGCTGCCGGGGGGGAACCCTGGCCATGCTGCGGACAGTCCTGGTGGTGGAGGGTCATGGTAACTGCTGTCGAAGGGGATATTGCCTCTGGGCAGCAGGGTCAGCTCTGTGAGGACAGTCTGCACCTAACAGTACTGTGGCCACTGGGTTCCGCTGCTCGAGGGCTCCTACTCCATGGGCTCCGCTGCCCCCTCCGTGGACATGTTTCATTCTAAGGCAGTGCCCTGCCTCTCCGAAACCAGCTCTGCCGCTCCGAGTGCTTCTTTCCCCAGCCAGTGAGCAGATGTCCATCCCTGGAGTATGGAAGAGCTTTCCAAGACTGCTGTGATGACAGCACCTGGGTGCTATGGGAGCTCTTCCCGCTCCACCTGACTCTTTGCAAACTTTACAAAATCTTCAGTCGGTTTGGTATGTGCATGAAAGAGACACTGGCTTCACCTCATGGTGTTACTGAGGCCTGGCTCCCCTTTCCCTCCAAGCAGCCGGTGTCCAGGACCAGCCTTGGAAGCCTGTGGAGTGTGCACAGTGGGTGGAAGGAGGCTCTGAGATGGTCCTGCCAGGAGGGACCCAGCAGCTGCCGGGAGGGTCCAGGTCCCCGCAGGCACCGACCAGCTGGTGCCAAACAGGCACTTTTGGACTCACTGCCCCAGCTGAGGGACCCCTTGGAGAGACACTGGCAGAGCTGCAAGACACTGGTCATAATCCCTGGAGCTGGGGACCTGAACCTGCTGCCCCAGCTCCGGTGGCAGCGGCTGCTCTCTGCCCTCACCCGTCCCAGCAGACCCAGTCTCCTGGGGCAAAGAGCAGGGCACGGAGCAGAGCTGCCGGCTGGAGTGTGGGAACACCTGGGGTGCCCGGGGCCACTGGTCTCACACCGTGCTGGGGTGCAGCTAGGGACCCCAGCCCTCCTTGTGCCTCACCAGCAGCATGGCTCCAACCACCCCAACAGCCTACCAGCACTGGCCCACGTCCAGACCGGTGGGGGCACAGCAGGCTCCAGCCCCTCTCAGTGTCCGGGCGCTGAACGGGACAGCGATGGAGACAAAATGGCACAGCTGAAGGGCCGGAGCATCCTTGTCCCCCCGGCTGAGGACGGCGGTGCTGACTTCTGCCTTGCCCCACCTTTAGGCAGCGACCAGAGCTCAATGCAGGTGGAGAGCAGTCCCTCACGCTGGGGAAGCCCTGGTTGGTGACTGTGCTGAGGAACGGCATCGAGCCTGGGTGAGAAACGCCAACAAACTGAGCTAACACTTAACGGCAGAGCCTGGCTCCAGCTTATCCCAGGTAAAAACCAGTGCATGTGGATGGCAGCAACGCAAACGCGAGCAGAGACAACCTGATCGCGTTCCAGATCATAACAGTCACATTTGGCAAATGCATCTTTCTTTTTATTATTATTTTGTTTGGTTTTATTTTGTTCCTTTAAAATTTTTCTTCATTGTGTTTCTCGGCCACTTTGTATTTTGTGTTTTGAGCTCCTCCCTGACACTTCCATGTAAAAGTTTCAGGACAAATTCTGCTTCAGAGCTGTTAGATGCAGGCCGTGGTCGGGCTGAAATCCCTGCAGTTACTCCGCACACACGCCTCCAGAATACGGCCCTTTATTTCACAACGTCTTGTCTCACCTGTACAGAATGAAACATCGGGTATTTCTTGGTACCACCCATTAAATTAATCAGATCTCACTGCAACAGATGGACTCAAAGCGTCAGAGACACTGGGCCAATTAGCAGATTAAAGGTGTCTGTATTGAATACATCTGTGCTATACTGATGTTGTTTTTAAAGAGAGAAAATGGGAAATAATTCAAAATATCTTTCCTTCTCTTAGCCATGACCTAGGGGCCTAAATCCCATCTCCAAATTATTTTAAATTTTCTCTTTTTTTTTCCAACATAGGCCATGATCCAGCAGAGCACTTAAGAAACATGCTTTATTTTGAGGTTCTGGATAACTGCTGTGAAATTGTCCCTTGGGGTGTGTTAAGTGCCCTTTTGACTCAAGACCAGAGTCTTTAACTCCCAAATGAATACACAGTTTCAAGCCTCAGAAGTGAGTTGGTGAATTCAGTTATTAAGGAGGGACTTTATCTTTCAAAGTGTTCTGTGATAGCCCATGCAAAGTACTGAAGCGACGATGACTCCACCACTCGTTTTGCGCTCAGCAAACCTTCATGCCCGAGGGACACACCGAGCTGTGCCCTTCCAGAAACTCCCAAACTTCCACCAGTGAGATTCCATGCACAAAACCGCATCCTTCCCTTCCTGGGAAACCTGAAGAGCTCTGCTCCAAGACACGGAAAGTTTCATGAACGCTCCGACTTCGGGCAGTGACCAACTCTAGTGCTGATGACAGAAAAATAAATAAATAAGATTTGATGTCCCTACGGTGAAGAAAGTCCCTTCTTGCCCTTTGGGCAGTGTGGTGGCAGAGAAGACAACTTCCCAACAACGACGTGGTATTTCCCCCATCTCTCAGCTGAGGCCACTGATGCATTTGGAACAGAAAATACCGCCGATGTTCCCACCTGCCGGGCACCTGCCGAGCTCTTCTCACGGGTGGCCACGCTTCAGCAGAGCACGAAAGCATCTCTGTCCTCCTTCCACGGCCCAACGTGCAAGGCTTTGTGTGAGATGCTCTGAGATCTTCAGCTGGCAGGTGGCCAGGACGATTAGTCCGATTATGGGCTGCGGTGCCCTGACCGCCCCCAGATGACCCGTGCCCTCCCCGTGTCCAACGGCCAGGAGCGTTGGAAGGTGCGTTACAGCAGACAGGCGTCACGGTGTCCCTTGGGAAGAAGGCTGGGGGTGACTGGTGTCACCATCAAATGAAAGACCAGGACAAGCGTAAGCAGACACACATATATAATATGTGCAGTGGCCACAGATGCGTTTGCACCATGAAGGAAATCATCAAATTTTAAACTGCAGAAAATGATCAAATTGCAGGATTTTTGGGTGGCAGGTGTCTGTCTAACTTGCTAGTGAAAAGAGAAGGAAATGTTCAAACACGGGTTGAATGGAGCAGGGCAGCTCTCAGAGGTGGTGTTATTTCTTTGCTCTATTTCAGACCAGAAATGCAGAAGTATTCTTGGATTTTGCATGATGTGCTGTGGACAGAAAAACATCTCAGTAATATTTGGGTTGTTTTGTACCTTTTCTCTCACTCTCTTCAGCTTTTCCAATAGAGCCACCAGTATCAAAATAGAGAGCTGAAGCGCAGGTGTGAATTTAGGAGGCAGAAAATCCCAAGCCTCTCTGTAGGGATTACGCAACTCAGGCTTTCGGAGCAGTCTGGGATAAGGCAGTGTAAGGAAAGCCCTGAACCTCCCTAAACACCCTCCGTGGGGTTTTCAATCTGTGGTCTGTGAATTTTCACAAATCTGTGGATTTTCTAAGTCTGTGGAGTACTGCTAATGTAGCTCCAAAAAGTATCTAGGAAAATTAAGCCCATTACCAAACTCACCTCTGAACCTCTGTAAGAAAACTAGTGGGGGGTCCACAGGTTGTTAGAAGGTGAAAACCATTGCTCCAGTTACAAAATCAGACTCCCAGCAAGTCTGCGCAGCCACTGGATCCAAAATATTTACTCTCGAAATCCAAGGTCTGTAGCGATGTGAGAAACAGAATGGGCACCCCAGTAAAAAACAGCTGGGCCCACGTGGGGTATGAAAGGACCCCCCGAAATTCCAGCTCCAGGCAGCTACAGACACTGCATTAGGCTGCATTAATTATTGGCTTACACAAGAGGTGAAGAATGAACTTGGGGAAGACAGGGTGACAAAGATGACATCATCAGCTGTTTTTCCCTTTGCTAATGTCCCTGCTCGCTAAAATTAAGATGGTGGCTAGAATGACGCTTTTGAAAAGACTGACATTATTAGCAAGACTCTGCCAAAAGGGAAGTGTGCTCCCTGTGTTCCTGTCACAAGGGCTGGGCTGCTTGCAATTCAAATCATTTAAAAATAAAATAAAAAAAAAACCCCAAACCAGAGCGCTGGGTGTTGGTGCTGTAGCCCCCGTGGTGTGGGTCTGGGTGGGGTGGGAATGCAGAACGGCTTCTCAGCAGCATGTGTGTGTGGGGCTCCCGCCCCAGGGAGGGAGAAGGGGCCGTTTCAGAACATGCATGTCACTGGGGTGATTTGTCTGCACCGTGTTCCGGAGGTGCTACAATATTGTGGCTCCAGCAGCGTCCACGCTCCTGGGGTCCTTCAGGCCGATGATGAAACTGTTGGTTCTCCTGGCCCCATGAACGAGGGAGACCACTTTGACCTTCTCCACTTCGTGGCCCCTAGCTGCAAGAAATCCAATATCTTCTTCAGGAAACTCACCTGTAGGGGTTTTAAAAGAGGAGTTTGTAACTGAAACCACTGCTGCCTTTGATGCAAAGCTCTGCCCCAACCCTGCTGGGATCTCCAGTGGGAAGGAACCTGTGGGCAGCCCCTGAGAAGCTGTCCCAGCTGGGGCGAGCTGAGCGGCCAAGAAGGACCAGTGCTGTGTGCCGTGGGGGAAACGAGAGGATCCAGAAGACCATTTAAAGATGCGGAAGATCATCCTCTTTGGAAAAAGGGGAAAATACGTTGTCGGCACCTACTGTAGTTATTCTGCTTACAGACCAGCCAGCAGCCCCTGCTCTTAAGGGCTTAGTTACAAATAATAGTAATAACAGTTATTAGTCAAAACGAGATGCAAGGCAGCTCAGAACTAACGCCAGTAAAACAAGTTGCCAAATGACAAACTTTGGGATAAACCTTCCAACTTCCCCTTCACGTATTTCTTAATCTTCCAGCCATCTACCTTAGGTTGCCTGCTCTTCTGCTTTCGTTTTGTTTGTTTGGTGTTCTGTAATTTCTGTAGGAATGGAAGCGCTGGAGGACAGGAAGCTGGGGATGCAGCCAGACAAACTGAGCAGGCACACAACCCCCCCCCGGTTGTTTAAGCTCTACACATTGCAGATATATTGCATGGATCTTGTTGATGCCAAATGTCCAAACCCGCAAATTAGGACCTTTGGAAGCTTTGGATTTGTTTTAATTACATTCTAGTTTCCAAGTCTGTGGGTTACATTCGACAGACATTTTTAGATTTTCCTCTAAAATGGGAAGGCCTAGAAACTTTGGCCATTTTGTGTGAAATAACTAAATTTCACTTCTGGTTCACTCTGGTAAGGTACGGGGCTTTGTGAAAAATACCAATGGACCAAGCCTTGCAATACCAAGGACTAGAGCTGGCAGTACAGTCTCCAGAGGGTCGCTATTGATGCTGCACTGTCACGCTACAAGCCTTGCCATAAGCCTTGTCTTCTCGCCAGCTGGTGGAGTTAAGGGACACGGGCTGGAAAGTGAAGGACTATCATTTATGGCAGTGGTAGTAAAGTGTAGGAAGATCTGCTGGCTCTTAGGACCTGTCTGGGTGAAGCTGTAGTTGCAATCTTGTTTATTTGGATACCCTCAATGGCATAATATCAGATCACCAAAAGGTTTTAAGGATGGGACGAGGCAACTACCAGGAGATGAGCTGGGAGAGAGAGAGGGCTGGGGAGAAGCACCTGAAACAGGGTGAAGAGGTGGCTAGGGAGCATTCCCAAGAAAAGAAGGAGAGGGCATGGCTCAGCAAGGGCTCCAAGCTTTGAAGAAGCGAGGCTGCCACTTTCTGTCTTCCCCAAAACCCTCTGTGCTGGGCACCACACCCAGGGTCCATACTCACTGTCAACCTGCAAGGTGTTGGACTGAAGCTGTGGGTGAAGTCGACCAAGTGACAAACTTTCACTCAGATTCTTGTTGAATGTTAAAACATTTACCAAAACCTGCAAGAGAATAAAAGATCCTCAATAATAATAATAAAAAAGTAATGAGAATAGAAGCCAACTTCATAGAATCATAGAAAGGTTAGAGGTGGAAAGGACCTTAAAGATCATTGAGTTCCAACCCCCCTGAGCATCCCTCCATTCGGTGGCTCCAACATCTGCAGATGCAGCAGGCAAAGAAGATTTTGAACTATTTACCAAACTGCATGGACTAACACAGGGTTTCACACATACAAAGGGACCCTTGAAATACGGGCTGTATATTGCTGGTGGAAAAGCAGTACCTTTTCAGGATTTCATGGGCTTTTTGTCATGTAGTTCCTGCTAAATTGGGAGAGTTGTGTGTCTGGAACATGAGGTCATCTCTAAATACATGTTTGTTACAGCCAAAAGCTCAGCACGTGACTTCTCCAAACAAAGTAGCAACGGTTGGGTTCAGTTTTGCTCTGAGTAATGCCTCCCAAAAGGTAAGGAAAATGGGAGCCACCTCCAGTTCTGCCTCTCTTTTTAGCGATCCATTGCTGCTGTGCACGTGATCAGGCCATACACAAGTACTTCACCTCATGACAAATCACAAATTAGGAAGAGCTGCCCAATTTATAGCAAGTGCTGAGCAGGGAGGAATTCAGTCGGGAATGCAGTAAAAGGAGCTTTTCATCAGGAGAAGGGCTAAAAGCTGCCAGCCTCCTGCAATTCTCGGGGTACAAAATGCTCATTTTTTTTTTTTCCTAACAATCCTTAAGACGAGCTTTGAACAGGTATTAGAATGACACAAAACCGTTACAGATTTTGCCAAAATGCTTCTCCTCTACAATTATGAGCGGTGCCACCCAGAAAGGTGCAAGAGAAGTAACCTGGTAGCTCCTAGAGATTTGAATCGAGTGGCCACCAGTTGCAAAATAGCCTGGGACATGAGGAATGGAGGGGCCCTGCTCAGCGTTGGTCTCGGCTGCTGCTCTGAGCGGGTGCCTGGACACAGCACTGACCTGAACGATGCTGCTCAAGGCTCTGTCCCCGTTGTCAGCTCCCAGACACAGGTACGTCCCGCACATCCCCTCGGACGGTCTCACGATGGTGGGCAACAGGAAAGACAGTGGCCGTTTCCGAGGCTGAATGAGATTTTGCTGCAGTTGAAGAAAAGACACACCAAAGAGTTTCAACAAGGTGACTAAATCACAGAATGCTGTGGGGCTGGAAGGGACCTCTGGAGATCATCTAGTCCAACCCCCTGCCAGAGCAGGTCCACCCAGAGCAGGTTGCACAGGAACGTGTCCAGGCGGGGTTTGAAGGTCTCCAGAGACAGAGACTCCACCACCTCCCTGGGCAGCCTGTTCCAGGGCTCTGGCACCCTCACAGGAAAGAAGTTCCTCCTCATGTTTGGGTGGAACTTCTTATATTCAAGTTTGTGCCCATTCCCTCTTGTCCTGTCACTGGGCACCGCTGAAAAAAGACTGGCCCCATCCTCCTGACACCCACCCTTTAAGTATTGATAGGCATTGATCAGATCCCCCCTCAGTCTTCTCTTCTCTAGACTAAAAAGACCCAAGTCCCTCAGCTTCTTCTTATAAGAGAGATGTTCTAATCCTCTAACCATCTTTGTAGCCCTCTGCTGTACCCTCTCCAGCAGTTCCCTGTCCTTCTTGAACTGGGGAGCCCAGAACTGGACACAGTGCTCCAGATGGGGCCTCCCCAGGGCAGAGCAGAGGGGGAGGATGACCTTTCTCCACCTGCTGGCCACACTCTTCCTGATGCACCCCAGGATGCCATTGGCCTTCCTGGCCACAAGGGCACATTGCTGGCTCACAGGCATCCTGTTGTCCACCAGGACTCCCAGGTCTTCTTCCTCAGAGCTGCTCTCCAGCAGGTCAGCCCCCAACCTGTCCTGGTGCAGGGGGTTATTCCTCCCCAGGTGCAGCACCCGACACTTGCCCTTGTTGAAGTTCATCAGGTTCCTCTCTGCCCAACTCTCCAGCCTGTCCAGGTCTCGCTGTGTGATGGCACGGCCCTCCAGTGTGTCAGCCACCCCTCCCATATTTGTATCATCAGCAAACGTGTTGAGGGTACATTCCATCCCTTCATTCAGGTCATCGATGAATATATTGGACAAGACCTGGACCCAGTACTGACTCCTGTGGAACCCCACTTGTTACGGACCTCCAACTAGATTCTGTGCCACCAATCACAACCCTCTAAGTTCTATCTTTCAGCCAGTTTTCAATCCACCCCACTGTCCATTCATCTAACCCACACTGCCTAGGCTGACCTATGAGGATGCTGTGGGACACTGTGTCAAAAGCCTTGCCGAACTCAGGGTAGACAACATCCACCGCCCTCCCTTCACTTATCCATCCAGACTAAAGACTAAAGCTTTGTTGGTGCTCAGGCTGTGCAGGTTAACGTCTCACTCTCTGTGCTTCAGCCAGCAATTGCACTTGAGTAGTTGTACAAGGCTGACACCCTCCCTGCTGTGACAATGCTTGCTGGTGTTAATGGGATACGTCCCGTTTCACGCCGTTGGCTCTCTTTTACAGAACATATACGGAGCCATTCTAAAGTATCAACGCAGCAAAGTGGGATGGTTTTACAGCACACGGCAAGAAGAAACAACAAGGCAGCACTGGAAGCCACCAGTACTGGTCTGTAATTGTTTCTTTCCAAGACCTGAAGATATTTTTTTTCTGCTGTCTGTTACTTTTAAACCTGCAGAGCAGTAACTCATAGAGCCCTTAACCCAAGTCCACGAAAAAGGACAATTGCTTTAAAGTGCATCTGGAATGCAGGGAAAATAGGCAGCTGAGATGTGCAACACTGTTTGATAGAACTGCATTGTAATGACAATGGATACGTGTGAAGCCTTCTCTTTACTCTGTTTCAGTGGCTCATATAATGGAAAAACAGGAGCTTTCTACAGGCTGTTGTCTCTCAGTTATTAAAAAGGCATTAAACAGCCTTCCTGTTGTGGAGATGAGAATAAAATTTAAAAAAAAAAAAAAAAGGTACAAACAGGTCAAATAAAGAATTTGTCATGTCATTCATTACCGGCCTGGGAATGGAGTGGTTCATTGTTTTATTTTGCCAGGAGAAGTCCAACATCTGGCTGTTGAGGAGGATTCCAGAGGGTGTTATTATGCCACTGCCAAAGGGACGATTCAAAGAACTGAAAAGAAACATGAAGAAATCTCATAAAAATCCTCCCTGAGATTTCTGTACACCTCAAGGCTTTCAGGGCTCCAATCTTCTGTCCCATCTTGACTTGACAGAGACACCGGTAATTCTCTAGGGCTGGTTAGATGTGAGGAGTGAAAGTCTCCCCATACTTGGGAGCAGGAACCATGTGGGCGATAGCAGCTCTGTCCCTCCCTGTGTTAAGGACTCCCCTCACGCTGATGGAGCTCCATGCCCCCATCAGCCCTCAAAACTGGCCATCACTGCTTCTCCAGGGAGCAGGTTCAGGCCAATCCAGACATGTTTCACTGCAAGAGGGCTGTAGGATTGCACAGGGCAGAGCGACACCAGCTTGCACATCTCCACCCCATCTCTCCCATTTCTCCTGTCACAGGACTAACTGGGACTGAGCAGCCCAGCTGCGTCAGGTCTGGTCCCATCCTGTCCTGCTGAACCTGCTGCCTTCTCCCTGCTCCCACCCTCTGAGTGCATTATGGAGGGAAGAAATAAATCCTTTACCTTACAACCGCAACAATGAAGTCATCGGGTCCCATGACAAGGACCTGGCTTGCAGCGGGTCCGCTCTCCACGGTGAAGTGAGGCAGGTGGAGATCAGACGAGAAGGACTGGGAGTCATTAATCAGCTGGCGCAGGGAATTAGCTTCCGATTTACTGCAGCGATGAGGGAGGGAAAGAGGAAAGAAAGCCATAAGCCTGGGGAGCCAAACACGGCTTGGTCTCTGGGAGGGGGGGGAATATCTACACGGCTACTGGCGGTGTCTCCCTGAGAGGACTGACAGGGAGCTCTTCCAGCTCACCCGATGGAAGGAGACAAGATGGCTCAGTCCCCACAGAAAGGCAACGCCATGGACCTCCCAGGCTCTGTCTACAGTGGTAAACTCAGCCTCAATGGACAAGGGGTGGCACCACCTGGCTGAAGGCCAGTCCTCCAGGTGAAGGGCAAATCAGGTCCAGCTCTGGCCACCAACCGTGACTAATCCTGGCTCTGAAGAGGGAAGCTGGGCTGAAACCCCAGGCCTGGCCTCTCCTGCCTGTCTGGGGGTACTGCAAAGGCACCGAGCCCCACAGTGGGGAAGGGAGAGCCAGAAACTTGCATGTGTGGTCATGACCACATGGATGGCTGCTTGTCCGACCTGCTGAGAAGGAATATTTAGAGGGGTGAGAAAGTGGGCGGAACCCTCAAGGTCAAGCTGGTTCCAGGAAATGTCTGTGTGAGGACATCCCACACTCCATCCCCAGAGCCCCGTGGCATCAGCTGTGATCCTTGTGGCAGAGTGAGCCCTAGGAGGACACTCAAGGACTGACCTTTCCTCAGTAAAATAGAGGTAGAAAAACCTTGCCTTTCCCTGTGCGCTGAAAATCCAGGAATGATATCCAAAACCACACATCTGGCAACTGTCACTGTGCCACCATGTCACCTCAGACCTACCTCACCATGCCTTCTGCAGTGTGAGCGACGGACACATCATCAGATGGGTCTCCCAGGTTGCTAGCTAGACTCAGGGCTATTTTTAATGTCTAAATGAAAGAGAGAAAGAAAGAGAGAAAGAGAGAAGGAGAGAAGGAGAGAAAGAGAGAAAGAGAGAGAGAAAGAGAGAAAGAGAGCGAAAAACATTTATGTGACCCTGGAAATACAACTTTTGATACTCCAAACAGGAAGATGTATCTGGTCTCTTGGCTTGTTGGCTAAAGCCTTTGAAGAAAATTGCCCAACAGCCTGGTTCTGGGAATACCTCATTGCCAAGGGCTGCCACATGTGGTTATGGGGACTAAAGGGCACCAGTTTAGCATGGCAAACTGTGTGCCAGGGGACTTGAGCGTATCCAGCAGTGTCTGTACGAGGTGGAACATGCCTGACTGGCTGGCTCAGCCCAGCTCAGCAGTCCGGCTGCGTCACCAGCTGGCACACAGGGTCACCAGGATGCCACTTACTTTCTGTTCCCATTCCCAAGTGGTCACCAGGATGCCACTTACTTTCTGTTCCCATTCCCAAGTGGTCACCACAACAGCAGAGATCAAACTGAACCCCAGTGGGACAGTGGATCCTGGGCTCGCCGCTGCCTCTGGAGGGCAGCTCCACTGGCACAGCACCACTGCTGAGCAGAAACAAGCCATTCTGCTCACCAGCTGCTACCCATGTTCCTAGTTGTAAGTCATCCCAAGCGTCTGAACAGAAAGCATTAGTCCCAGCACACTTAAGGGAATGATAGTGTAAAAAGAGGACGGGATCTGGTTTCTCATACATGCAGAATCCTGCCTAAGCCAATCCATTAAAAAGGGGAAAAGAAGAGCAGTTTCAAAAGACAGAGTTTATCCAGTGCTGGTGTTACAGCGCATAGCCAGAGGACAGCCCCAAGGAGAAATGTGCTCTTCAATCAAGCCAGCTTGTGCCTAGCAGAAACATGCCAGACTTTCAGCTTGCAGGGTGTGCCACTGTCATTCAGGATCCAAGACAGCACATTACCCTGCAGGGACAGCTAGATGTGGCTTCTGTTTCGATATGTGCCATGCATTGACTCCTCCTGAAGTGTCATCATTTATCTTCTGATGTACAGTGTAGAACGTGGTTTAACTTCTGAAGAAGGTGGTGTTTTCATGAAACAGTCTCCTGACCACCATACCACGTGGAGGATGTACAAGCTTGGTGGCCAGGGAAGAGCTCCACCGAAACAAGCAGACCGCATCCACCCCACAGGCACAGGTTAAGGACATCTTGGTCATGGCTGTCCCAGCGCTGGACAATCTGGTGCTGACCTACCACTGAACCTCAGCCATGTGTTCAGAGTTACACACCTTCTGAAGATACTGCCATTTCTCTGGATGCTGCTGTTCCTCAGCTGGGACATGACAACCAACGTGTGAAACTCTTGACCCGGTGAAAATGCAGAGCAAACAGATTCATCTAAAGCTTCCCAAAGAGTGCTCCAAAATAACTTAGGTGAATCAATCTTCTCTGCCTCTGCACAAGCCTGGCAGCGTGTGAGACCTCTGGTTGTTGCATTTTGGATGAGAGGCAATGACTTCCAAGCACCCACTGCCCTGTCTGCTACAAGGATGTTGTTACCTCCTTGCTTAAAATTCCCAACTCATAAAACCCAGTTGTGGCTCTGCTAAGCATCTAAGAACAGAACTATGCTTACAGAGCAGGAATAGGAGCACATGCTTGGCTTCCTGGGAAGCTGCAAAGTTTTGGTAGGGCTGACAGCCCTAAATACTGGAAAAATCAAAATCTAGACCACTGAGATCATGAAGTTGGCTAAAATGTAAAGATTTTTTAAAAATATATAAAGTCATATAAAATATAAATCAGTTTTCCTCGTCGTCGACACACACAGGTTTTTGCTGGCAGCGTCACGTCGCTGACTCTCCCAGCAGTGCTCTGGTACAGCCAGGGCCACGGGGGCATAAGAGGTGGAGGAAACAGAGGGGACCACCCTCAGCTGCTGTGGGGTCATTCTGAAGAGATGCTCACGTACAAGAAATGGGTAAAACCCACAGTTTGTTGTTCTGAAAAAGCTCTGCCTAAGCAAGAAGCAGCTCAGCTGAGCAGGAGGCACAGCTCAGATTTATACCTTAGCAGCCTATTTGCTCATTCTCCTCTGGGAATTACCTACAAACATTTTTGTACAGCCAAGGAATAAATAAATTCTTCCCTAGCAGCACGAGAAATTCAGCCAAATGTTGAACCTCTGCTTACCTCTGCCATCCAGTGCAAGGTATCCCCCCTGGATACTTGACTCGTGATGTTAAAGCCCTCGAGGATGTTCAGTGCTGTCATCAGCGCAGGGCCTGCATGCGGAGGTGGGGGGCTGAAAACAAGATGCCCTGTGAAGGGGAGAAGAGAGAAATGAAGCTGGTTTTGTCAGATACTGTCCAGTTATAATGCTTTCTCACAAGCTAGTGTCCTTGGGGACAGAGAAACCTTTCTAGATTTGAGGGGAAATAATGGAAAGCAACGTGACTTGAAGAGAATTTCCCAAAACATTCCTGTTGTATCTTTCTGGTTTTTTATGATGGATGAAGGAAGCCCAAACAGAGATGCTTTTTTTACATCTGAAATTCAGCTCTTGTTGGTTGGCTGGTTGGTTTCTGGATGGCAGCAAGGAAGAATGGAGACAAAATGGGTTTGCAACATTACAGCTCTAAGGAGAGTAAATACAGGGATTTCTAGAAAAGAATGACATTTTAGAAACCTTTTGCATAAAGTAAGTTTTTATCCCTTGTAGATCAACTTTGGGAACTGTCTTCAGACGAAGGAGCTGGCCTATGGTCCAACTCCTATCTAGGCATTGCATCAGTACATGAACATGTTGCATCGTTACACTCTAACGCTATCAATATACCATCGGTCACTATCAAGGGAAAACCAGGCCCATTTCAAAGCACTGAAAACCTCCTGTAGTGGCTGCAATGCAGGAGTGTCACAGAATCACAGAATGGTTTGGGTTGGAAGGGACCTTCAAAGCCCATCCAATCCCATCCCCTGCCCTGGGCAGGGACACCTCCCACCAGACCAGGTTGCTCAAAGCCCCCTCCAACCTGGCCTTGAACCCCTCCAGGGATGGGGCAGCCACAGCTTCTCTGGGCAACCTGGGCCAGGGTCTCACCACCCTCACAGCAAAGAATTTCTTTCTAGTATCTAATCTAAATCTCCTCTCTTTCAATTTAAAACCATTCCCCCCCATCCTGTCACTACACTTCCCAATCAAGAGTCCCTCCCCGGCTCTCCTGTAGGCTCCCTTCAGATATTGGAAGGCTGCTATGAGGTCTCCCTGGAGCCTTCTCTTCTCCAGGCTGAACAACCCCAGCTCTCTCAGCCTGTCTTCATAGGGGAGGTGCTCCATCCCTCTGATCATCTTTGTGGCCCTCCGCTGGACCCGTTCCACAGGTCCATGTCCTTCCTGTATTGAGGACTCCAAAGCTGGACACAGTATTCCAGGTGGGGTCTCATGAGCGCAGAGTAGAGGGGTAGAATCACCTCCCGCGACCTGCTGGCCACGCTTCTCTTGATGCAGCCCAGGATGCGGTTGGCTTTCTGGGCTGCCAGTGCACACTGCCGGCTCATGTTGAGCTTCTCATCCATGAGCACTCCCAAGTCCTTCTCCTCAGGGCTGCTCTCCAGCCATTCTCCACCCAACCTGTATTTGTGCCTGGGATTGCCCTGTCCCAGGTGCAGGACCCTGCACCTCCAGGGCCCACCTCTCCAGCCTGTCCAGGTCCCTCTGGATGGCATCCCTTCCCTTCAGTGTGTCGACCACGCCACACAGCTTGGTGTCGTCGGCAAACTTGCTGAGGGTGCCCTCGATCCCTCTGTCCATGTCTCCGACAAAGGTGAACAGCATGTCCATAGTTAAACAGCATTGTCCATAGGCAATCACCAGAAACTCCCTGGAGGGCTTTTCTGCAGCTGCCTCAGAGCAGCTTTCACTTCAACTCTTGCTAAATACTGTCGCCACCTGTTGCCAGGTGAAGCAAACTCGTAACTGAAGTTGCATGGCATGGGTCAGGTGCTTACCTCGATAGACTGTGTGGACAGGATTCTCCACTGTGACGCTGTAATTGCTGAAGTCTTCCTCCACCAAGACTCCTCCGTAGCTGCGGACCTGTGTAGGAGAGCAGAGCAGCGCACACTGAGATAGCTGGGTCAAGGCTTTCTGCATTCCTTGTTCTGGCCCAGGCGAACACACACCACACTGTCAAACAAATACCATTGAGATTCCCACGCCAAGTGCCAGGTTCCTCAGGATGCCCTGAAAATCTGTGCTTTGATGGCCTTGGTGGCCTGGCTCACCATACACCACCACTGAAGGCTCTGCAGCTCACCTCCAGAAGCTCGCCCACCCCATGGGTTCTCTGAAGATGTTCTGCAAACCTGTGAGGATGGGGACTGGCACTGCCTCACAGCCTTCTTGCCCCTGCCCCTGGGTGGCAAGGACGACTGTGTTAAAAGTTATGAAGCATTTGAATACTGACAGGATAAAAGATATAAATGGATGCAGAATAGAAGGAACCTGGATGTAGCAGGTTGCCATCACTAGAAACCTTCAGCATACAACTCCCACCCTATTGTTAATTATTTCAGGTGAGAGCCGGTCTGCTGTACCCTTGGTCTTTCTGTAAGACTCTCTTAGAGGTACAATTAATTGGGCTTGGTCATTTTCATGGACACAGTGAAGATGGGTAATTCCCTCCACTGCAGGTCTTCTGTGGCTGAGTCATGATGGAGATGAGGTAGGACCATCATAACTGCACTCTGCTGACCTTAAAATCTCCTGAAGAAGCTGATATTCCCACTCAGACTCAGGTGGTACTGTGCTCGTGGGCCAGCTCTTCCCTTCCACCCAGGAGAAGCCACACAACCTGGTGAGAAGTTCCACTGTGTTGAGTGGCTGCTATGAGTCCTCTGGATTTCCATCCAAAACTGGGCAAGAACAAATAACCTGTGCATGTCCTGATTTCTAAACTAGCCAGCTAATTGGCAAGAAAATTCCTTCTCTGCCAGAAATGGATGAATCACTGGAGCAAGAAAGCTAATGCATGGCACGTTGCAGGGGGGTAGCATGTCAAACCACCCCAAAGCTGCAAAAGAAGATGTAACCCCTACTTGGGATGCCTGTCCCCTTCCCAAAGCAGTCTCAGAGAAGAGGCCAGGCTGAACCCAAGAGCTGAGGCGGGCGGGGAGGTGCCCATGCCAGGAGCTGACTCCCTGGAGCTGGGCCAGTGGGAAGCCCGGGAGAAGCACTGGGGAGCGGGGCAGGAGGAGCCGGATGGCACAAAAAGGGGAGAAGCTCTGCTCAGCCACACACAGCTGCCACCATCTCAAATTCCCCGCAGAGCGCTTTCTTGCACCCGTGCCTTCCCACTGCAGGATGGACACAAAGGGCAGGGTGTTTTGGAGCTTTACTGGATTTCCCCACATTGATGCCCTCCCTTTGCTGGAACAATAAACACCGTGGGAAGCCAGCGCTTTGCTCTGCAACCCAAGCTGGAATTGCGCACTCGATCCCAGAGCTTGCCAGGGTTTTGGGTGTTGCAACCCCGGGCCCTGCTCCTCCACAGAGTTTGTGCTTCCCCGAAGCAGCCCTCAGGTCCAGGCGATGGGGTGACAAGGCAGGGTTCAGCTGTGGAGATATAGCACAAGCTTGGGACTTTTCCTGTTCCTCATTCTCCACCTCTGCTGTGGGCCAGGGGAACTGCAGGAGAAGGCTTCCAAGCACAGAGCTCACAAACACCTAAGGCTTGAGCTGAAGGACCCCATTCCAGATTAGTGACAACCCGTTGAAGATGCATCATTTGAACCATGGTGCAGGGAAAAATGGTGCCACCAACCACCCTGACTGCAGCTACACAGGTACAAAAGCTTGGGGTTTTTTTACCAGAATAATTACTTTCTTTGTTGTTGCTATTTTTTCCAGAGCACCTCTAACAACAGGAGTTAAACTAGGGCAACCCTAAGTGGGACCAAGTCTGGCTGATCCTCTTCTCACAAGCCTCACAGTTTTAGTTTTAAACCATCTTCCTGGAGTCTGTATCTTACAGTCCCATTAGCAAACAAAATTTGCTTCTCAATAGTGGGGCCCCTCCCGCTATGGGGAAAAAGAGGTTGTCGCTAATCCTAACACAGCCCAGAGAGGGGCTTGAAAGGGAGATTTTTTTGCCTTCAAGAAAAACAGTCTGTCCTGGTTGTAGAGGTTTCATTTCTGCAGGCTGTGGGACAGACCTGTGTGTCACTTACACCACTGCAGTGACAGGGACAGGAAAGAAAAAGGAGGCTCCATGCATTTGTCCCCATCATTGCGCTGACACTTGGCTATGGCTTATGTCCAGGTTGTCACCTTAAGCAGGTGATGTGGTGGGTGGTACTCCCAGCTCAGGCTGTGCCATGCGGTCTGGGGCAGACATCGGGACAGACGTGGCTCACCTCGGAGATTATCTCCTGGGTCAGGTTTCCGCTGTAGAATGCTGACACCCCTTCTGCACCCACCAGCTCCAGGACGGCCGCAAGGTCCAGGCGCCTGACCAACATGCCAGGCAGCAAGGGCTGCCCGTCCGGCAGGAAGATCTCCCGAAATTTGTCAGAGTAGTTCAGGTCCTTCACTTCACTTACGGCTTTGGCTGCAGGCGAGAATCATAGAATTGTCCAGGTTGGAAGGGACCTTTAAGATCATCGAGTACAACCATCAACCTAACTCTGATAAAAACCATCACTAAACCATGTCTCTAAGCACTACGTCAACCCAGCTTTTAAATCCCTCCAGGGATGGTGCCTCAACCACTTCCCTGGGCAGCCCATTCCAAGGCTTAATAACCCTTTCCATGTAAAAAATGTTCCTAATATCCAATCTGAACCTCCCCTGGAGCAACTTGAGGCCATTCCCTCTTGTCCCATCGCCCGTTCCTTGGGAGAAGAGACCCACCCCCCCTGGCTACACCCTCCTTTCAGGGAGTTGTAGAGAGCGAGAAGGTCTCCCCTCAGCCTCCTTTTCTCCAGGCTGAACACCCCCAGCTCCCTCAGCTGCTCCTCACAAGACCTGTGCTCCAGACCCCTCACCAGCTCCGTTGCCCTTCTCTGGACACGCTCCAGCCCCTCAAGGTCTTTTTTGTGGTGAGGGGCCCAAAACTGGACACAGCACTTGAGGTGAGGCCTCCCCAGTGCCCAGTACAGGGGGACCATCCCCTCCCGAGCCCTACTCACCACGCTGCTCCTGACACAGGCCAGGATGCTGTTGGCCTTCTTGGCCACCTGGGCACACTGGGCTCATGTTCAGCCCACAGTCGACCAACACCCCCAGGTCGTTTTCTGCCAGGCAGCTCCAGCCACTCTGCCCCAGCCTGTAGCGCTGCAGGGGGTTGGTGTGACCCAAGGGCAGGACCCCAAGAGAAGGGGAAGGACATCCAGAAAAGCCAGGGTGCAGGAAGGCACAGGCCACCTGGAGTCACTGTGCCCCTGGTGGGGATGTTGGGGACTTGCTGCTGCCTCCTGCCCTATTTCAAAACTAGAGGGGGGCTGGATTGTGCATCCACTGGAGCTGGGAAGGAAACCCAAAGGAGCCCCAGTGCTCTTGCCTGGCTGGCCCTGGGCTGCTCTGACCTGTCCCCGACCAGCCCTGGGAAAGGGCTCTGGTGCTGCTGCCACCACCTCTCCCCTTGCAGACCGTGGCTCACACCTCGCTCAGCTCCCAGCACCATCCATCTCCAGGTCCAAGGAGCCCTAATTTCCCATGAATAACCATCTACATCCTGGCTGCCTTGTGCCCGAGCGTAGTGGCCAGTGTGCTCGTCTGTGCTGAGCAGCCACCCTGGGCTCCCCCGACCTGGTACTCACCCAAATCGTGGGTGACATTAAACCCGTCCTGGGCGACACCAGCTGCGAGGCCCAGCAGCTCAGACCATGGGAGTCTGCCAAAGGAGAAAGGACAAGGAGAAACGTGCCCTGGAGGGGTGCAGCAGGGCAGGGTGGTGGGGAGTAAGCGTGGGGCTCGGCTCTGCGGTCAGGGGGCTACTGAAAGACCAGGCTGTGGGGCCAGTGGTGGCCAGAAGGAGCACTGAGCTTTCACTGGGTTGTCTCTTTTTAGAGAGATCATGAGAGTGCTCCACAACATGCACCAGGGAGGAATGTCAGTGCAAGGACGGGGGAAGGGGCATCTCTGGAGCAAAATCTCAAGCCAGGCCCCAGCCCTGAGCAAGTCATTCAGATCCTCCCAGCAGGGCAGCAAGGACAGCCACACCTCTTGGGGTCCAGCTAAAGAGAGAACGGAATTGCACAGACAGGCATGAAAATTTTCTGCACCTATTTCTAAGAGAACATTTATTTTCCCTCTTGTTAGCCAAAATTTTGCTTTGCAGAATGCCTGACCAAGCTGAATTCTTTCATTTGTTAAATGAAGTACCAAAAAATGAACATGTTTTTCAACATGAGCCGCCAAGCACCCCTTAGCTAATGGTTTTGACCAAAAGCATGGCCAAAAGCATGGTCTGACAGTGAGGGGTCGTGTGCTCCCAGCTCCCCTGTGGGGACCCCAGGGCACAGCACGAGGACAGCCCACGCGTGCCCGCCTCCTGTCTTACCTCCCGTGTAACTGGTGTGCCTGGTGCATTCCTTTTATCATGCCTGGCACCCCCACGAGCAGCCCTGGCTGTAACATAGGAAGGACAAAAAGGAAGAGTAGTCTCCTTCCCACGTGGACATGGGACACGGTCCCCAGTTGCAAGTCAAGGAGATGCAAGTCATGTTCACATGGAAAGTGTCTGCATAGTCTTTAGGAGAGAAGAGGTCTGTAGCAACACACTAAATTAGGGAATAAAAGTTTTTGGAAGGAAAGAGGCAAACGCAGTCCTGGTCTCAACCCAGTTTGGTCAGGAGAAATAACTGAGCAGAACGACACAGGACTCTGCTCCTTCCTGGGACTCTTGTTCTCCCGCTCCCCCCTCCCAGAGGCATGTGCTTCTTTACTCCCCGAGCCCCACAGGCTCCAGGCGTTTTGGGGCTGCCAAATAAGTATTTGCCCTGGACTCCCCATGTTTGTAGGGCCCAGGATCTCCCGAGGTGGGAGAGGCCTCTTGTTGCTTCCCCGGGCATCTCTCCCTTGGCCCAAGAGTTGCGGGGAGAGGAGAGCTGGAGACATCAGCCAGCTACAGCCCTGGAGGGGTTGGCCATGGGACACTGGTCCTCACCTTGGTGTCCTTCTGCAGGTCCCCCTCCAACAGGATGCCCAGGGGAGCCACCTCACGGAAGTCGATCACCCAGCTCCTGTTCTTGCGGATGTCGTGGACCAGCATCACCCCACCCCTGCAGCGAGACAGGCGTCACAGCAGGGCACCGGCTGTCCCTGCAACAGCCGCTGCCATACAGCCAAAATGAAGAGTTCAGGTGCCACTAGGGCTGGGGCCAGCCCTGCCATGACGAGGCCATGGTAGCAGGCCCAGCAGTGACCCAGGGCTGGTCAGCACAGGGGAATGCTGCTGCCCTTCCCCAGGGAACAGCTCAGGATGACCGAGCCTGGGCCAGCGCAAGACATAGGCATCCCCGATGCTGAGCCTGCAGTGAGGCCGGATCAACCCCTGCCAGCCTGGCCAGAGGGCCACTGGCTCTGTTCCACCGCTGGGCTGGGACTATTTGGGATTTTCTTTCTAATCCGAGCAGTTTTGCAACAAAACAGGGGTTTTGCTTACAGCAGCAACCGGAGGTGCAGCCCGGAGAAGCTATCAGGTGGCGGTGTTTTATGCAACGCTGCCGAGACCTCCTGCAGAGCCAAGAGCACCAGGCTCACGTGGATGCCACCCTGGGGACAAGGGCCAGGGAGAAGCCACCCCTCATGGCCACATCTCCCCTGGCTGCTGCCCAGAGCCTCGGACCTCAGCCTCCTGCTGCAGCAGGAGCAAAGCTTATGGAGCTCCATCTCTGAAAGTGTTGGGACTGAGCCCAGGGTGTCGCAAGCTCCTGACACTCTCGCAGAGGAGCTCAGCAGCCTGTGGTCACTTTTTCAACCCTCTTGAGCCTGAGGCTTGGATTTTCCTGGTGGCCATTATGGCAGACACAGCTTTTCCCTCCCTGGGGGTCTCTGTCCCTCACTGTCAGCTCAGCATGAGGGTCCCCGTCCCTGTGCAGACGTGGACACATCCACTGCCCAACGTCAGAGACCTGGTACCACGCACTGGGACTGGGGCTGCCATGAAGGCATGTCTCAGCTGGTTGGGAAACAACTGAAGCTTGAGGACAATCGCAGACAACAGCACAGGGGGGAGCAACTGACACTTACCCGCCAATCCCTGACGTGTGGGGGTTGACAATTCCAGCGCAGAGGGCCGAGGCGATGGCCGCGTCCACCGAGGAGCCCTGCTTGTTGAGGACCTCTATGCCCAGCGCCGTGCAGTGGGCAGCATCCGTGACCACGGCGCCGCGGTGGAAGATCTGCCAGAAGAGGAGAGTAGTTGTGCCCAGGGAGGGGTGGTGGGGCCACCCAGGTCCTCGCCCGGCTCTGTGGGACCTGAAGCCTGAGGCCAGTGCCAAGGCTGTGGCTGATTTGCGTTTTCAGGTGCCTCCAAATGCAAGTGGGAGTAATACGTGCGTTGGCACATCCCTGCAGCTGTGGCCTCTCTGCAGGTAGCCGTGGCCATCAGCGCAGCCAGCTTTCACCAGCAGACATGCTAAGCTGGTGGGCCACATCTCACTCTGTCTTCCACATCCCCAGAGCAGGGTCAGACTAATCCTCGAGGGTGATGGGTGACGCTGTGCTGTCACTGCACTGCAGCAACGTGGTCACTGCAAACAGGAATGCAGCTGCCAAGGACGCAGCATCCCCCCAGTATCACAGAATCATATGGCGTTGGAAGGGACCTCTGGAGATCATCTAGTCCAACCCCCCTGCCAAAGCAGGTCCACCTAGAGCAGGTTGCACAGGAACGTGTCCAGGTGGGTTTTGAATGTCTCCAGAGAAGGAGATTCCACCACTTCCCAGGGCAGCCTCCAGGGCTCTGCCACCCTCACAGGAAAGAAGTTCCTCCTCATGTTTAGGTGGAACTTCTTACATTCAAGTTTGTGCCCATTTCCTCTTGTCCTGTCACTGGGTATCACTGAAAAAAGACTGGCCCCATCCTCCTGACACCCACCCTTTAAGTATTTATACACATAGTACCACAGCCTGCTCTCATCCTTCCCTGGGGCCAGCGCTCCTGCAGTCACAGGAAGTGTTAAAAGGTTCTTTTCAACTCTACGGTACAAAATGCTGCCTCTGAGCATTAGCCAGAGTGGCCCTGGGAACTACGAGGACGGTAGGGCCACAGCAGGACTGGCCCTTCCAGCGGGGCCACGGAAGGGGCTGCCTGGCACATCCTCCCTCCAGTGCTGCACCTCGGCCAGCCGCGGGGCCAATGCTCCGCTCCCAAACGCTGCGTTTTGCATGCCACAGAGAGCAATAAACAAACAAAAACCCAAATCTGTTGCATGTGGACTTGCAGGCAGCTCTGTCCTTCTGGGTGGCATGTGGACAAGATGACTACTGGCCACCCCTTGGCCCTTCTAAGGCTGCCCTGCTTGGCAGGAGATGTTCTGCAGGAAGGTAGGACCCCATGGCCACTCTGCCTTTGCTCTGCAATTGAGCACTGGTCTGTGGAACAGAGCAGTAGGAGGTTCAGCTCTGTTTTCAGCTATTCCCCTGTTTCGTCCTGGATGGATCCTTCCAGAGATCAGCCCGGGCATACATATTCAGAAAACTCTCTCCAAGTAGGATGCCTACTGCTTAACTAAGGATTACTTTCTGAAAGCATCGCCGGCAGCACCCCCAAACTTGCCAGGCCCAGCAGGGCAGCTAAGAGCCCAGCTCTCCTCTCCGAGCACAACCCCCAGCCGCAGGAAAAAGCTTTCAGGAGAATCTGGGGTGGAATCACAGAGAGAGACTCGGCACCCAGGGTCCCACTGGCACCAGCCAGGGCTCACTAGCACTTACCCTGCTAAACTGCTGGCAAAGAGGAAAGTCAGGGAGATTCTCCTATTTTTAGACCCAAACCCTGACAGCAAAAGCCACTGTTTCATCTTACCTGAGGGTCCCCAAAATAGATCTGCATGATGAGGGCCACCGTCACCCCCGTGGCGAAGGTCAGGCAGGCGGTGATGATGACGGTCAGCCCATCCTGCCGGCAGCTGCAGTCTCCAGAGAAAGGGTCCTTGCTGGTCTCCTGGAGAGGGGACACGTCCTGGCTGCCCATCTCTGACGAGGACGAGGGCAGGCGCTGGAGACGCGCGGACTTCAGGAAGGAGTCTGGGTCTTTGTGAGCAGCAGGGAGGAAACAAGTGTTAGTTATTGAGCAACACGGGGCTCTTATTGCAGTGTTTACCCAGCGCTAACATTACACTGTGCCTCTTCCAGCAAGGATATTACCTTCCCTATTGATTCCAGCTCACAAAAGACTATCTGCCTCAGGTGCTGCTGTGGGTCATTTTACTGATCCTTAGCTCTAGTTATTCCAACCTGACCTTCCTGGAGATTAAGAGGGGCAAAACCCCCTGAATTTTGCTCCATTTCAATCCATTCATCAGTCTTCAGTGATGGGCCCACAGATACTGCTCTGTTTGGATGGGTTCTTAACACAGCAGTGACTTGCAAACAGGTCTCTGAAATGCAGCAGGACTGAAGAAGAGGAAGTTAAGATATAAAGAAGAAAAATCAGCAGCCTTACTTGGAGCTATGCTCGAGCTAAAACAGCAGAGCAAGAGAGAGGCGAAGCTTAACATGTGGCCTGGGCACAGGAAATACTTCTACAGAAGCATGGGAAAGTGGGGGCAGAGAGGAGCAAACCTGCAAACCGGAGGGCCTCGGGGCATCCACCCGCTCTGATGGCAGGAAAGGCTCTGCTTTAATTTCTTGCTTCCTCCGGCGGACGAGGCCCACTGCGAAATCAAGCCGTTCGCTAAACACACAGCCCTGAGATGGCAAATGCAACGGGGCAAGGTTTTGTTGGGCATCCGCCGGACGCCAAACAATGCTCAGCGGGATGAAAAGTCTCTTTTTTGTCTGACAGATGCCTTGAATCTCCACTCGCCCCAGCTGCTGCCTCTGTAGCAGGGAGGACATCAGCTGAGCGTGCCCTGATGGGCACAGGGGGCTGCTGGTGCAGGTGTGGGGGTGTGCCTGTCCCTGCCGGCCACCAAATGGGACCCAGAGGCTCAGGGCACCATCCAGGGCTCCTGGATGAATTTTTTCAGGGGCTGCCGAGAGCCAGAGGGGGCTGCAGTGCCCCGCACATCCATGGTGGGGAGAACCAAGTGGAAAAGATGAGAAGCTTGTCCCTCCGCTCAGGGGACATTTCCTGCGTTTGGGGTAAGGGACAAGGGATCAAGCAGGAAACCCCCACAACCCCACCATGCCCCTCCATCTGCTCTGACAGGCAGCATCTCCCTGGGGACTGCCAGCCCTATCCTTGCCATGACATTAAAAAAACTCCTGGTGCAGCAGTCCTGGGGCCAGGCAGGGAGTTAAGTTTTATTTCATGCGGAGATGCGGCTTCGTGGGGGAACCAGGGCCACCTCAGCTCTGGAGCTGCTGCAGAGGGGACAGCAGAGACTGGAGCCACTCACAGACTCTGGCAGGTGCTGCAGTCTGGGACCGTTCAGTCCTTTCGGGGTCTGTCCCCAGCACCCGCAGCACAACAGGGGCTTCCTCCTTTTAGTGAGATCTTTCGGGTAGTAGAAACCAGATGTCTGGGTTCCCTGCCTGCCAGTCTGGCAGATAACGTGCCATGGAGAAGCACAGGTTTGCAACATGCAGGCAGCGTCGGACAAGCGCTGGTTTCCCCATGGCAGGAGAATGGCAGCTCCCCAGCCACCCCAGCGCGGTCACCCGGGGAGACCGAGACCCCGCGCCCGGGGAGGTGCCGGCACAGCCACAACCGCACCGAGCCCTGTGAGACGAGGCCTCCTGCTTTGGGAAGAGCTTCCCCCCGACAGTGTGGGATGGCACCAGACAGGAAGGGGCGCTTTACCCAGGGGTGACAGCAGGACGGGGCTGGGGACAAGGGGCACGTGGGGCCGGCTCAAACATGGGCCTGGGGGCTCCGGGGCTGGTGGGGCACAGACCCACCCGCGGGCCGTGAAGCAGACCCGGGGACAGACGGACATATTGCCTGGAGGAACACGACGCGGGGGAGAAGAAACCGTTTCTGTGAACTATCGAGAGGGAAGCAATCAATTAAAAACAGGCAAAGGGCTTTCTCAAGGATCACAGAGCCACCTGACTTTATTACAGCCGCACACGGGGATCGCCAGCTCCGGGCCAACCCCCGGGACCTCTGGCCGGTGCCGTCCCTGCAAGGTACACGAGGGGCCGAGGGACAAGAGGACGCGGGGCCCGGCGAACCCCGCTCCCTGCGTGGGGCCGGGGAGGGAGCCCCCGGGCCGGGCCGAGGGCCCGCAGCGCCGGGGAGGGCGGTCTGGGGGACCCCGGGCCCGGCCTGCCGGAGGCCGCGGGCGGAGCGGGGCCCGGGAGGCCGGGGGCATGCGGGGCCGCGGGCGGGCTCGGCCGCCGCCCCTCACCCGTGTCCTGCTCGCCCAGGAACGCGTCCTCCTCCTTCCGGGCGCGGAGGCCGCCCTCGGCCGCGCCGCCCGCCTCCTCCTCGGGCAGCCGGGGGAAGCTGGTGATGCTCATGTAGTCCACGGGCGAGCCGGCGGCCAGGGCCCGCTGCCGGCCGCCCCCCACCTCCGCCGGCACCGCCATCGCCGCCGAGCCGCCGGAAGGGGCCGGGCCGGCCCCGCAGCTCCTCCCCGCGGCGGGGCTCGGGGGGGGGCGGTGGCACCTCAGGGCCGGGGCGGCCGTGGAGGGGCAGGGCCGGGCCCACAGCAGGGCCCGCCCGAAGCCGGCAGCCCCGGACCGGATCCCCGGGCGCTGCCCCCGGTCAGCGGCAGCGCTCGGGGCGGAGGAGACGGGCCGGTGCGGGCTGGGCTTCCCTGCGGGGTGAGCTCGCCCTCGGCTCCACAGGCCGGGATCAGCCCTCGCCCCCCTCAGAGCAGGGGCATCTGCTCTCTGGGCTGTGCCCCCACCGTAATGGGTGGGAGATTTCTTAGCCCTGTCTCCGGAAGGCTGGAAGTGTTTTCCAAGGGATTTCACTGAATTTCACTGAATTTTTAGAGTTGGAAGGGACCATAAAGAACATCTAGTCCAACTCCCCTGCCGAAGCAGGATTGCCCAGAGCATGTCAGAGCACGTTACTCAGGACTGCATCCAGGCAGGTCTTGAAAATCTCCAAAGAAGGGGACTCCACAATCTCCCTGGGCAGCCTGTTCCAGGGCTCTGGCACCCTCACTGTGAAGAAGTTTTTTCTCATATTTGAGTGGAACCTTCTATGTTCCAACTTGTGCCCATTGCCCCTCATCCTCTCACTGGCAACCACTGAAAAGAGTCTGGCTCCCTCCTCCTTCAACCCACCCTTTAGATACTTATAAGCATTGATAAGGTCTCCCCTCAGCCTTCTCTTCTCCAGGCTAAAGAGTCCCAGCTCTCTCAGCCTTTCTTCATAAGGGAGATGCTCCAATCCTTGAATCATCCTCGTTGCCCTTCGCTGGACTCTTTCCAGTAGTTCCCTATCCCTCTTGAATTGGGGAGCCCAGAACTGGATGCAGTATTCCAGTTGTGGCCTCACCAGTGCAGAGTAGAGGGGGAGAATGACTTCCCTCGACCTACTGGCCACACTCTTCCCTATGCAGCCCAGGATTCCATTGGCCTTCCTGGCCACAAGAGCACACTGCTTGCTCATTGTCATTTTGCTGTCTACCAGGACCCCCAGATCTTTGTCTCATCGCTTATTCATGCCAGCCTCTAGCAGGGAGGCTCCACACGCTGCTGTTTCACCCGTTACCAGGGGGCAAGGGGGGGTCCAGCCACCCCGAGGGACTCCATCAGCAAGAGGCATCTCCCCGGAGAGCCTGGTGGGCTCTCTCTCACAGCCGGCTTGCATAGACCCCTCCTCACGGCCATCCGGAGAGCAGAGCTGGAGGCTGCGGTCCTTGGTTTGGGTGGGTGTTGGGGATGAAGCTGGCCAGACTCAGCCCCAGCCCCGGTGGCTCTCGCTGCTGCTGGCCCCAGCAGCACCCAGGGAGCCAGGGGTGCAGGCAGAGCCCCGACTGGGGCCACAGCACCTGCTGTGCCTGGGGCAAACCTGGGCTCTGGTTACCAACAGCTCCCCTTTGGGAAAGAGTTTTGATTGAAATACAATGAGGGAGGCCTGGTTTGCATGGACATTTCCGAAATCAAACTGGCTGAAACATTTCATTTTTCCCCCCACGCTTATTTCAGAGGTTGACCTAAAACACACAAGTGGAATAACTGGAAGATGAGAGAAGTTGTTTCATACTGGGCTGAAAAAAATGCTTCAGGTTTGTGCAAATTACTTCCCCCTGCAACAACACTGGCCTCTTCCTCAGCTTGGCACATGTGCTTGGCTGTTTGGCTGCCAGATCTGAAAAAATCCATCCTCTGCCCTGATCTGTGCTGGACGTCTGCTGTTTTGGGAGATGGAGCATGTTGAGTGCCGGGCTGTTTGGCTCTGGGAAGTCACCTGAGAGGTACGTGTCCTACTTTCTCATCTTCCAAGGAGCCAAATAATGCCCCCTGCTCTTCCCTGCGTAAGCAGCTCCACTATCTCCCTGATGCAGGGAGATGTAAACCTTTGCTGTGGCAGTGGCAAGGTTTCACTCGTGTTCTCCAGCAGTCTGAGGGCACAATGGGCACTGCCAGTTATTAACTAAATACTCATGTTAATTTGGATAGTTTGGCTTTTGCAAGCCACTCTCCGCCTGCTCCGTTTTCAGACATTTCTCCACCCTTTCCATCCCCAGCATTTGGAGGTCCCTTCCCCACCAAAGCAGCTCCTGCAAGGCCAGGAGCTCTGTGCACACTGCATCCTCCTCCACCCTTTTGCCTAGTGGAGTATTAACAGACATCCTTGAAATGAAACACCTTAGGAAGTGTGGGCAGGGACACTGCTGTCCCAGAAGGCCTTGGCAAACATGGATGTCAGGTATACCTGTGACTTAGCAGTGCTTGAAGACAAAGCTCTACATCCCACTTCTTGGGTTTTGGAGACCCTGCTTTGCCCCAGACCAACCTGGCCTCTACCACTCCTGTGCCTCTGAGAACCCAAACGCAATCAGCTCTGTCAGCTGCAGGCAGTGGAATCCCAGCAACTCTGAGCACAGCCTTTGCAAGCCTGGAAATCAAGCTGGGAAATGCAGCAGTGATGCCACCTCCACAGAGGGCACAGAGGCTCCCAAGCCCCACAGGCACCACTTGCTTTAAGGCCACCCCAAGCACTGTGAAAGACAAGAGTCAAGACAGGTGAGTAGGACTCGAGAGGTGATCGTCCCCCTGTACTGGGCACTGGGGAGGCCCCACCTCGAGGGCTGTGTCCAGTTTTGGTCCCCTCACCACAAAAAAGACCTTGAGGGGCTGGAGAGTGTTCAGAGAAGGGCAATGGAGCTGGTGAGGGGTCTGGAGCACAGGTCTTGTGAGGAGCAGCTGAGGGAGCTGGGGGTGTTCAGCCTGGAGAAAAGGAGGCTGAGGGGAGACCTTCTCGCTCTCTACAACTCCCTGAAAGGAGGGTGTAGCCAGGGGGGGTCGGTCTCTCAAGGAACAGGTGATAGGATAGGAGGGAACAGCCTCAAGTTGCTCCAGGGGAGGTTCAGATTGGATATTAGGAAAAATGTTTACACGGAAAGGGTTATTAAGCCTTGGAATGGGCTGCCCAGGGAAGTGGTTGAGGCACCATCCCTGGAGGGGTTTAAAAGCTGGGTTGACGTAGTGCTTAGAGACATGGGTTAGTGATGTTTTTTTTATCAGTTAGGATGATGGTTGTACTCGATGATCTTAAAGGTTCCTTCCAACCTGGACAATTCTATGATTCTATGACATCACCCCCATTCCCTCGCTGGACCAAACCCACATCGTGCTCCACACTCAGCCGTTCTGCTGCAGCGCTGCCCCACGGTGGGCAGCAGCTCTTTGAGCTGGGCTCTGACAGCCGATGGTGCTGAAACAGGTGTCCAGCTGCACAGCCACCTCTCCATGCCCATTAGCACATCTTTGCACCCACACCATTTTTCCCTGTAACAGCAAAAGTAACTTGCATTAAAGTTTTAATGGATATTATGCTTGAAGCCCAAGAAAGACCACAAGAAATTTCTCTGCCAGTTCCACACCAGAACACGCTTGCTCCTCTCCTCAACACGAGGTGAGGCCAGGGAACATCTCACTCTCCTTCCTGCCGGGGACTGCCTTCTTTCTGCTGAAAGCCAAAGTGATGTTCCCGCAGGTCTGCAGCCAGCAGTGAGCTCCACAGAGCCTGCTGGTGGTACAGCCTCTCCTCTGCACCATCCAGAGACCCCATGAGGACACAGACTCCTGGTGGACCCATCTCCCCACAGCTGTGGTTTGGTTCCCACAGCTCAGCCCCCCAGCACAGGAAAGCCCTTTTTCTCCCTTGTTGCTGCTCCACAGTATCAGAGACCCACCCCACCCCCCCCCGGCCATGGGTTTAGTCACCTGCCCTTCGAGGAGAGCGCAGAGCAATCATGCTCATTGTGCCAATACCAGAACTGCTGAGGGCAGAGGTGCTGTCCAAGCCCCTGTTCCCCCCACTGCAGAACCTCCTCCTGTCAGCTGCTGCTCTCTGTCCTCCTAGCACTCAACTTTATGCTCTTTGCTGGATCATCCCTGTGTCAATCTCTCACATCTCTGTAAAACCCCCTTATTTTTATAGTGCTCATCACTGTAAGATGCTCAGCTCCTTTCTACAGGCGGCCACATCCCCTTGAGCTTCTTAAAACTGATCTCATTTCTTTGAGGACAGATGCCATAGCTTTAGTGACCAGCACTGGGGATACCTGCTTCTAGCCATTAAAACAGAAACCTTAAGAAATTGAAAGCTTGCAGCTGAGAACCTGCAATCCCTAACTTATTTACCGGGAGCCTTGAGGAGATCCAGAGACCAATGTCACTTCCACAGTCATGATCCTCCTCAACAGAGGATCCTCCTCAACTCGGGTTCTGCCTCAGCTTCCAGCCCCTAGAGCTGCAGAGACCTACAAAGACCAAGGAACTCAGCTGTTGGGACTGCAAGCAAGCAAGGAATAAAGCCAAGGGGCAGGAACCTGATGAACTTCAACAAGGGCAAGTGTCGGGTGCTGCACCTGGGGAGGAATAACCCCCTGCACCAGGACAGGTTGGGGGCTGACCTGCTGGAGAGCAGCTCTGAGGAAAAAGACCTGGGAGTCCTGGTGGACAACAGGATGCCCGTGAGCCAGCAATGTGCCCTTGTGGCCAGGAAGGCCAATGGCATCCTGGGGTGCATCAGGAAGAGTGTGACCAGCAGGTGGAGGAAGGTCATCCTCCCCCTCTGCTCTGCCCTGGGGAGGCCCCATCTGGAGCACCGTGTCCAGTTCTGGGCTCCCCAGTTCAAGAAGGACAGGGAACTGCTGGAGAGGGTACAGCAGAGGGCTACAAAGATGATGAGGGGACTAGAACATCTCTCTGCTGAGGAAAATTTAAAAGCGGCCATAGCGCGAGCTTCGCCCAGACCACGCGGACAGCGACAGCGGCAGCTTCCCGGAGACGGAGAGGCCGAGGGAAGGCGGAGAGGCCCGAAAGGACTCGGGAATCGCGAGAGGGAGCGAGAGGCTGACGTGCCTGGGGGCGGGCCGGGCGAGCCGCGGCAAATTTAAAAGCGGCCATAGCGTGAGCTTCGCCCAGACCACGCAGACAGCGACAGCGGCAGCTAGCCGCAGCAGGGTCAGAGCGCGTGCCGGGTGCGCGTGAGAGCAAGGGCGGGTATATTAGTGCACGAGCGCACAGCGGGTGGGAGCAGCCATCAGTTGTCGATCCCCTCCTGGCTCTAGACAGGAACATGGCCCCAACACGTGCAAAATGCCCCACAAGGAAGAATGTGGAAACTCAGACGGAGCTCCCTCAAAAACACGTGTCTGTGCAGGTCTCCGGCCGCAGTGAATGCCTCAGCCTGGCATGTGTTCCTAATGGAGCCAGAGACACCGCATGTGTGCGGTATGATCAAATAAACCACCTGCTCAGGCAGGTGGTTGAACTGAAGGAAGAGGTGGATAGGCTTAGAAGTATTAGAGACAGTGAAAGCGAAATAGATTGGTGGAGCCGTACACCGAGGCGTAGGAGTGGGGCAGAGGCTCTGCAGGATGTGGATGATCTCCCTTCTGCTTGTCACCAGGCAGAAGAAAGGAACCTAAGGGACAATGAGGAATGGAGGCAGGTTCCTCCTCAGAAGGGCAAGCAAAACTCCTGCCAGCCCCCCTCACCTTCCCAGTTGCACTTACAAAATAGGTACGGTGCTTTGGAAATCGAGGGCCAGGCATATGAGGATAGGGACAAGGATTTAGACAGTGAACTACCCAGAGTCAGCCAGCCACCCCCACGCCTTAGGACTTCAGCAACAAAAAAAAAGAGGAAGGTAATTGTGGTGGGTGACTCTCTTTTGCGGGGAACAGAAGGCCCCATTTGCAGACCGGATCCTTCCCACAGAGAAGTCTGCTGCCTCCCTGGGGCCAGGATTAAGGATATAAAGAAAAATCTCCCTACCCTGGTTCGCCCCTCGGATTACTATCCAATATTGGTATTTCAAGTAGGCAGGGATCAGGTAGCTAACAGTAGTCCAAGGGCCCTGGAGAAAGACTTTAGGGCCCTTGGACAGCTGGTTAAGGGATCAGGAGCACAAATTGTGTTCTCCTCCATCCCATTACTTGCAGGAATTGATGAGGGTATAAACAGGAAGAGCCAGCAGATTAACTCTTGGCTCCAAGGCTGGTGTCACCTTCAGAACTTTGGTTTCTTTCATCATGGGATGATCTATAGGACGTTAGACCTGGTGGCAGCTGGTAGGGCAAGCCTTACCCAAAGGGGAAGAGGAATACTAGGACAAGAATTAGCAGGGCTCATTGAAAGGGCTTTAAACTAGGGTTGAAGGCGGATGGGGATGAAAGCAGGATTACTAAAGAGGAGCCTGGGAGCAGATTACCAGTGCCGATGGGTAAAAGTGCTAGCAAGGTCTTGTGGCCTGTTGCCTCAGCAGAGGTGGAGGATTGTAACCCATGTGGTAATGACATGAGGGACAGTGATAGGCTGGCAACCACAGAAGGGTCTGAGCATGGTCAGGGAGGTGTTGGGCCTCACCCCCCCATAAAAATGGCAAGAAAACTAGCCCAGCTAAAGTGCATTTACACAAATGCACATAGTATGGGCAACAAACAGGACGAGCTGGAAGCCATTGTACGGCATGAAAGCTATGATGTAATTGCCATCACGGAAACGTGGTGGGATGAATCGAATGACTGGAGTGCTGCAATGGATGGCTACAAGCTCTTCAGAAGGGACAGGCAAGGAAGGAGAGGAGGAGGAGTGGCCCTGTATGTTAGGGAGGAATATGAATGTGTGGAGATAAATGAGGGTAATAGTAGAGTTGAGTGCCTGTGGGTACGAATCAAGGGGAGGACCAGCAAGGCTGATATTGTGGTGGGAGTCTATTACAGACCACCCAACCAGGATGCAGAGGTTGATGAAATGTTCTATAAGCAGCTAGCAGGTGTCTCGAGATCACTTGCACTTGTCCTGGTGGGTGACTTCAACCTACCAGATATCAGCTGGGCACTCCATACAGCTGAGAGGGAACAGTCTAGGAGATTCCTGGAGTGTGTTGGGGATAACTTCCTGACACAGCTGGTTAGTGAGCCAACTAGGGAAGGAGCACTACTTGATCTGCTGTTTGTAAACAGAGAGGAACTTGTGGGGGATGTAAAAGTTGGAGGCCATCTGGGGTACAGTGATCATGAAATGATAGAGTTTCTGATTCTCAGGGAAGCGAGAAGGGGAACCAGCAGGACTGCCATCATGGACTTCCGGAGGGCAGACTTTGGTCTTTTCAAAAGTCTGCTTGACAGAGTCCCTTGGGAGGCAGCCCTGAAGGGCAAAGGAGTCCAGGAAGGCTGGGCATTTTTCAAGGAGGAAGTCTTAAAAGCGCAGGAGCAGGCCATCCCTGAACGCAGGAAAGCGAGCTGTCGAGGGAAGAGACCGGCCTGGCTGAACAAAGAGATAAGGTCACAGCTCAGGGAAAAAAGGAAAGTTTATGTCCTTTGGAAAAAAGGACGGGCTACTTGGGAAGATTACAAAGGTGTAGTAAAGTTATGCAGGGAAAAGATTAGAAAGGCCAAAGCTCAGCTAGAACTTAACCTGGCCCTGGATGTTAAAAACAATAAAAAGAATTTCTATAAACATATTAATAGCAAGAGGAGGACTCGGGAGAACCTCCACTCTCTCCTGGATATGGAAGGTAACATAGTGACAAAGGATGAGGAGAAGGCTGAGGTACTGAATGCCGCCTTTGCCTCGGTCTTTAGCAGTGGAGTAGGGTGTCCCCCGAGTACCCAGACCCCTGAGCTAGCAGTTAGGGGCGGGGAGCAGGATGAAGCCCCCGTAATTCTAAGGGAGATGGTGAGGGACTTGTTCCAGAACCTCGACATAAACAAGTCTATGGGCCCAGATGGGATTCACCCGAGGGTTCTGAGGGAGCTGGCAGAAGTGCTTGCAGAGCCACTTTCCATCATCTACCAACAGTCGTGGCAAACTGGGGAGGTCCCAGCCGACTGGCGCCTAGCAAATGTGACGCCCATCCACAAGAAGGGTCGGAAGGATGATCCAGGGAACTACAGGCCTGTCAGTCTGACCTCGGTGCCTGGGAAGGTGATGGAACAGATCATCCTGAGTGCCATTATGCAACACATGAAGGATGCCCAGGTGATCAGGCCCAGCCAGCACGGGTTCATGAGGGGCAGGTCCTGCTTGACAAACCTGATCTCCTTCTATGACAAAGTGACTCGCTTGGTGGATGAAGGAAAGGCTGTGGATGTTATCTACCTAGACTTTAGCAAGGCCTTTGATACAGTGTCCCACAGTATTCTGCTGGAGAAACTGGATGCTCATGGGTTAGATGGGTATACTCTCTGCTGGGTAAAAAACTGGCTGGAGGGCCGGGCCCAGAGAGTGGTGATGAATGGAATGAAGTCCAATTGGCGACTGGTCACGAGTGGTGTCCCACAGGGCTCGGTACTGGGGCCGGTTCTCTTCAACATCTTTATCAATGATCTGGACGAGGGGATCGAATGCACCCTCAGCAAATTTGCAGACGACACCAAGTTGGGTGGGAGTGTTGATCTGCTGGAGGGTAGAGAGGCTTTGCAGAGGGATCTGGGCAGGCTGGATGGATGGGCTGAGACCAACGGAATGAGGTTCAATAAGGCCAAGTGCCGGGTCCTGCACTTGGGTCACAACAACCCCAGGCAGCGCTACAGGCTTGGGGAAGAATGGCTGGAGAGCTGCCTGGCAGAAAAGGACCTGGGGGTGTTGGTCGACAGCAGGCTGAACATGAGCCAGCAGTGTGCCCAGGTGGCCAAAAAGGCCAACAGCATCCTGGCCTGTATCAAGAACAGTGTGGTGAGTAGGACCCGAGAGGTGATCGTCCCCCTGTACTCGGCACTGGTGAGACCCCACCTCGAGTACTGCGTCCAGCTTTGGGCCCCCTACCACAGGAAAGACATTGAGGTGCTGGAGCAGGTCCAGAGAAGGGCAACGAAGCTGGTGAGGGGTCTGGAGCACAAGTCTTACGAAGAGAGGCTGAGGGAGCTGGGGTTGTTCAGTCTGGGGAAGAGAAGACTGAGGGGAGACCTTATCGCTCTCTACAACTACCTGAAAGGAGGCTGTAGAGAGGCGGGGGTCGGTCTCTTCTCCCAAGTTACAGATGATAGGACAAGGGGTAATGGCCTCAAGTTACGCCAGGGGAAGTTCAGGTTAGATATTAGGAAATATTTCTTTACTGAAAGGGTTATCAGGCATTGGAATGGGCTGCCCAGGGAGGTGGTTGAGGCACCATCCCTGGAGGTATTCAAGAGAGGAGTTGACATGGTGCTTGGGAATATGGATTAGTGTTGGGTGGTGTGGTGGGGTGTGTGCGGGGTTTTTTTGTTTTTTTGTTTGTTTTTTTTTTCATTGGTTGGACTAGATGATCTTAAAAGGTCCCTTCCAACCTAGGTGATTCTGTGATTCTGTGATTCTGTGAAAGGCTGAGGGACTTGGGTCTTTTTAGTCTGGAGAGACTGAGGGGGGATCTGATCAATGCCTATAAATACTTAAAGGGTGGGTGTTAGGAGAATGGGGCCAGTCTTTTTTCAGTGATGCCCAGTGACAGGACAAGAGGTAACGGACACAAACTTGAATATAAGAAGTTCCATCTAAACATGAGGAGGAACTTCTTTCCTGTGAGGGTGGCAGAGCCCTGGAACAGGCTGCCCGGAGAGGTGGTGGAGTCTCCATCTCTGGAGACATTCAAAACCCGCCTGGACACATTCCTGTGCAACCTGCTCTGGGTGGACCTGCTCTGGCAGGGGGTTGGACTAGACTATCTCCAGAGGTCCCTTCCAGCCCCACAGCATCCTGTGATTCTGCAAGTGACTCCCCAGCTCCGCAGTCTTTCACTCTGCATGTTTTACAGCAGCACTGGAAGCCCTGCTCTGGACCAGGCCTGGGCACTGCAGCACAGCAGTGGCTCTGCCATGACTGCGTGTCACTGGGCAGGGACAGCTGCTGTAGGGGCAGGACAGATTACGTAGAGGCAACACTTGGCTTAACCTGTTTAATCCCCCATTAAAGCACGGATCTAAGCATTAGCTGCTACTTCCACTACAAACACTTCTGGCCCCTTCTCAAAGCACAGGATTCCAGCCTGCATCACAAGAGACCCGAGAATCCCAAAGAGCTGCTGGCTTAGGCGTTGACCAAAAATCAAATTCTTAAAGGAATCCCACACTCCCACCCTTTTGCACAACTTGAGAGACCCGAGGATACAGAAGCTGCACAGTGGATTATCCAGGCGACATTTATTAGAGCATTTCAAGTATACAATGATTTTACTGATGGCTGTGAGCAGCAAAGATGCAAACAAATGCCAGTAGGAAAGGGTGACCTAGAATGAGCAGGCTATGCAATTCCTGTGGGAAATTAATGCTTTCAGTTGAAAGAAAAGGAAAAGAAAGCATCAGACTAAAAGACTGAGCAAGTTTGGGGATGGGGAGGAGCAAATACAGAAGGTTTTTATTTGAGATCACTTAAATTGGCAACTCACAAGTAGCAGAACCGTCTGCTATTGCACTCTTCCCTTGGCATCCCAAGGACCTAAAATAGCCAGGTGTGTTTTTTCCACCAGGAAGAGACAGCATTTTCCTTGGTAAGGATAGAGGTGGAGCCTCAGCTCAGCACTTAGAGATTGAGATCCCTGGCTTTGCATACTCGTGTGTGAGAAGCGGGCCGTTGAACTTCCAGCAGCGAGGAAGCAATGCAGACTCTCAGCAAGAGCACGCTAGAACTATCAACTCCTCACTATAAGGCAGCTTTAGGTCAGGACTCTCTTTGGGTGCCTGAGCTGTTGTTTAAAAAAGCAAGGACCACATGGCAACAAGACTATAAGGTCCTCTGACGAGAACAAGGACTGTGCGTGTTTCCCAAGAACTATTTCTGAAAGATATGTCCTTAAAAATATCTTAAAGCAGAGAGTGCCCCCCACTGATGCACAAGAGGGGCATGACTGGGGAGGAACTCAGCTATGAAGTGATCAACTCATAAAAAGCACCTCCCAAACCAGAGGCTTATGTACTTTGCTTGATTTGCAAGTTAGTAATTCTGCATTTAAGATAATAGCTGCCTCAATTGTGTCTTAGTCTTCTGCATTTATTAACGAGGAGCAGTTGAATTCAAGAGCTTAAAAAATCAAAGAATTTAAATGCTTAACATTTAAAAGGGTATCTCCAGAATAACTGTCCTTCAAGACTACTAAGCTCTGAGGTATGTGCTGGCAACTCAGTAGTCAGGCTGGCAGAACGCAGCGGAGTTTCTAAGCCTCCTGAACACACCTCAAGTTAAACCTTCGTTAACCAAATGAATCACAATTCTTGCTAGTAAAGTTGCTTAAAAATTTGTATTCAGCAAAGACCATTTAAAAATTCTGGTCATCAACTGATTTGCAAGACAAAAAATATTAGAAATGGTAACAAGACAGTCTGTTTAATCAAATCAGATCTGATTACTACAAAAACATGCTAAGGACAGCCCTCAACTCACATCCTGGATGCTGCCGTGCCTTTCTCCCACGTAGCCTACAACTGCTTTTTAAAAACTCTTTGTCTAAAGGACAGCAATGGAAGACAAGTCAGGATTTAATGACAGATTTCAAACAGAAGGGCATACATACATTAAATTAACAGATTCAACCTTCAGCACACAGGAGTTCGATAGAGTCACAGAAAGTTCAAAATTTGAACAGTCTTGAACCACTTCCAAAAATTCCAATGGCTTTTTAATAGTTCCAACAATTAACGGATATATAAAACAGAGACGGACTTCTCCAGCAGAAGAGTTGGGGCTCTTCCAGGCTAATCAGACCACTGGTACAGAAGGGGGTTGGTTTGACTTCCCCCACCTTCCCACCAGTCCACTAAAGACTATGATTTATTAAAACCTTCTTGATTTACTGATGACTGATTTAACAGGCAAAAGCTGCAGACGGTGTCAATCATAGTGGATGGCAGTATAGAAGATTATCCAAACAACCTGCAGAGAGGAGAGGAAGCCAAGGTTATTTTGATGCCTCCGGAGAATGTTCAGACACAGAAAACAAGCCTCATGCCTTGCTCTCGATAGAGGACTGGGGAGTGAATTCCAGTCCTCTGAGAAGGTCTCAGAGATGCTAGGATCACCACACACCACAGACGGTGGCATTCAAATTGCTTGTCTTCTGAGATGGCTAGGCCTTTCCACCTGAAAATCCCACCACAGCCCCTCTAGTGATTTAGAACCACCACCAAATCAAGTGCTGTGCACATTCAGACTTGGGGGACGGCGTGGGGAGTAAGGGAAAAACCAAAGACACCCAAAACACTGGTTTGGGTGTAACTCGCTCCAGATGAAACTTCACCAGGATATCTGGGACAGAGGATGGGGAAACCTGTGAAAGTGAAAGTTAAGTGGCAGAAGCAGAAGTAGAGCTGCCTGTTCCTACGTCCTTTCCTACAAAGAAATCCCAGACATTAATACAGCCAGTAGCCATAAGGTTTGAGGATTTTCTTTCCCAACCAACTCCACTTATTAGATGATGTTAACACACTTCTCTCCTATCGGTGCACCACCTCACCTGCTTTTCTTCCAGGTCTTTTCCCTCAGAAAGTGTACCAACAATTCACTTATCAACGTAAAGAAGGCAAGAGGCATTACCAGAAACAGTGCAAAAGATGTCATGAATCCTTCCTTTGTCAGCTCCCACGTCCCACCATACTCCTCCTCATCTATCTGCTGGAAGCTACTGAAGTAGAGGTACAGAACACCAGCATTGATCAGGCAGAATCTGGAAGAAAGGGATTAGGAAGCATCATTTTGGTGGTGCAAGTACCCAACACGCCATAGAGCAATCAGCAGTGAAACATCTTTCATCTGCAGCAGAGAGGAAGCAAAGAGGAACGCTGATCCTGTAACGGTTCCCAGGCAGCTTAGAAGAGCACCAAGGTCAGCTTGCCATGGTTCGGATGAAGTTCCCCTCACAAGGCACACCCTACTCCTCGTCAGGCTCAACAGAGAGTAGTCAAAAGCTGGAAGTGTCAGCAGATCCGCAAAGCCTGCAGGTGTTCCCATCCTGCAGATTGGCAGCACTCCTGCTCCCACAGTCTCCTCGTGTCTGCTACTGGATCAGTAGGCTGCTCAGAGGGAGGGCTGTTAGGTCCTGCTCAGTGTTAGATCCCTGTTAGTGTCCCCTGACCGAATGCAGTCAGAGATAAGAGCCAGAGAAGCCTCAATAGCGCCCTCAGAGCCACAGTGCTGGGGTTCCACTTGAGGCAATTCAGTGCTCTCTAGTCTGTGCCAACAGTTACGCTGCAACAGAGAGAAAAAAACGTGACCTCCTGGTTGTCCTTAGACACGTCTGGCTTTGCACCACCCCAGCTTAGGGCTGGGGCAACCTGGGAAGTGACAGGAACATTTCCTGGAAAGCAGGCTGTGTAGGAAGGGCAATCGGGGAGGACACACACACCAGTTCAGTGGCTGGCAGCATGCCATGAGCCGCTGGGTGACTGCACACCATGGGGACACCACACACACAGTTCTGGAAGCTTTTAGCTTTCCCGCAATACACCATATTATTTCCATTTCTTATTAATATTTAGCGCAGGAATTGGCTTAGGTGCCTGAAGGTGCCTTGTGGATTAATGGATGACTAAGTAAGAACAATGCTCCTCAGCTACTCCTCATCTGTTACCAGAAGCCCTTTAGATTTAACTGTTTGCATGTGGCTCCTGAGTTCCTGTTGGGGCATCACTGCTTTACAGCTCCTTTTCCCTAAATTTCAAACTTTTTTTTTTTTTTTTTTCTTTTTTTCTTAGTGACACTTTCTGCTACTCCTTCCACTTTCTTGCCACAGCCAGGACACTCAGGAGGAGGGACAAGATGACAATTTTCCCTAAGAAAAGCTGTGAGGTTGTGAGCTTGACTAGGAGACCTCAACTAGGCAGAGACATTTGCAAACGAAGACTCCCCAGAGCTGACCCCGCATCTTCCCACCTCTCGTGTCCCTCCAGATGCTTTCAGACACGTGCCAGGGCCAAACAAATTTTCATTTCTTAACTCAAGAGTGCTCACTGCAGCCTTCGGACACCTGCTGGGAGGTGACCTGAATCCTGTGTCCTGGTGGGGATCCTGCCTTCCCCGCCCCCCGCCATGGCTGAAGGAGCTGGGAGTGCTGCAGGAGCACTGCCAACAGGGCCACTCTGCCTGCCTGTCACCTACGATCTTTGCTTTTCTGAAGAAACCTTTTCTTTTTCAAAGAGAAGCTGCCCCCCTCGTCTGCTAGCAGAGCCTCCTCTCTGAGGAGGGCTTCTGACTCAAAAGAGAAGGGCTACCACACCTTCCCCTCTATGGGTCTTACTCCTCAAGTGGCCACCAGAGTCATAGCCCCCATTCACAGGGAAAAGGCCACTTCACAAATCAATTGAACCTCTCCTTCCCTTCTTCTACCCCTGCCCCCTTTAAGAACAATAAAATAAAAAAATAAATAATACTTTTAAGAAGTATTAATCGGGCTGAGGAGAGAGAGAGAGGCTGATGAAGACAGGTTATGATTTGTATGAATTTCATGACAAATACCAGCCCGGAATGCAATGCTGGCTCTGAGACGCGGGGCAGGCAGAGGCTGCAGTTGGCCAGCCCAGTGTTTAAAACAGGCACCAAGTCAAGTCCAAATGTGGGAAAGTACATGAGACAGAAAAGGAAATAAACCTTACACTGCTATTCCCACGAATCCCTTCAGCGGAACTACTCCCCAGATGATTCCCAAAATAACCGCAATGATCTGCCGGAACCAGTAGATCACATCTAAAAACTCGTCCTGAGGAGAGAAAGCACAAGACAGATTTTGGCATTTACCATGTTTCCTTTTTTTAAAGCATTATACAATTGAAAAGTGAAAATTTAACACACCGAACACTTAGTTTTTCCATTCAAAGTATAAGATCCTGTACTCGGAGCAGAGGAAAGCAGCTCATGGCGTTGTGCACCCTGGCCTTTTCTGCTTCCAAATTAAATACATGGCTTTGTCCACCAATGGGCTAACCTCAGGGGCCAACAAGGATCCAGTCCCCTTGTTTACTAAAGATTCAATTCTATAAAAATTCACTGGAATAAAAGTTTAAAGAAATTGTTATAGCCACTCTCAGTGCCCCAGGCCTGGCCCTACCCCGAAACAAGTGCCACCAGCAGGCAGTGCTCACGCCAACTCCAAACCCTCAGCCATATCTCACACGTACTACGAGTGCAACGGTGCTCTTTCAGAGCGGCACCAAAGTGGTCATTCCTGTTCATCTACAGTGCTGACACAACTGAAAGTATTTCAGATGGACAATGCTGACTCACACATTCAATCAAATTCACTTCTGCTACAGCCTCCCCGAGGGCGGGATTGCCCCAGCGTACCCTCAAACACAACAGCTGGCCTGATTTTACAGTGGGACGTGCAAAGGTGTTTGGTTCCAAGTGGAAGACTAGAATCCACATCAAACGTTGTTTCTCTCAGTCTCTACATTTCACAGTCATTTCAGCCTTCAGTTCACATCCTGTCGCATCAAAACATTGGCACAGCCTGTCATTGCTCCCTTCGCTCACTCTGAAATTCCTGCCCAGTTTGTCAGAGGGGGACGAGGTCGAGTACAGCAGAGCCCAAACAGTTCTGAGCAACGGCAACTGGGAAGAAAAGAGTTTCACGTCGGTGCCCCAAGGAAACACAGGGCAGAGTCTGCACCTTCCCCACGCTGAAAGGCAAAGGCAACAAACTAGGGAGCAGCCGTCCTGCTCCTCCTGCATATGCCCAGGCCACGGTAGGGACACAGCAGGACCTGGGACGCTGCCGTAGCTCACAGCACCTTGTGGGTGGGATGAGGCACTGACCAGGAGCACTGCAGCACACAGAGATACGCACAGGAGAGAGGGCTTCACGAGAGCTAAAACCACTGGGAAGTCTGTGGCTGACAGGTTCTCACACTCGGAAGGTCTCTTGACAAACACAAGCAAAATGTGTAAGTTGAGCACACCCACGAACTTCTGCAGAAACCAAACCTCTTTGTGCACAGCAGACAGGCTGGGAACAGCAAAGCAGACCACGAAGGGCTGAACAGCTGCCAGGACGATACTCTTCTGTGAGAACACACCCGTGCCCTGACACTGGAACAGAGAAACGCTCACCAGCCTGTTCTCACTGCTGCCCTTTCCCTTCAGACCCGACACGTCAGCTGGATTTGCAAATATATGTCACCCCCAACTCCTTAAAGCAGGTTACATTTCGAGTTTTCTTTTAATTACACAAAGGAAATTTTTATTTAATCCTGGAAGAGTTTAATCCAAATGTCCTCTTTGAGGTAAAATAGAATTCATTTTCTTTTTAGTAATTTTACTTTTCAGCCAAGCCTCTTCTAACTGAACTCTCTGAAACTGATGGTGTATTTTTCAGACAGTATCCACTTCCGGAGCGGTAAGACCCGATGTTTATAATTCATGCCAAGGAATGGTGTGCAGAGAGGCTCTTGCTTATGCTCATTGCTATAACAGCCAAGGTCACCTCACTTTGTTATTTGTCCTGTTGGAGGGTCGGAAACGGAAAAGCATAGAGGGGTCCCAGCTGCAGGGAGGAGAGAACAGGAGAGGTGACCCCAAACTGACCCACAGGGTATTCCATCCCATCTGCCCCATGCTCAGTGTAAAAGCTGAGGGATCAAAAGGTCAGCTCTTTCTTCAATAGGCAGCGTCTGAGGAGGACCCTGTTTGTTCCTCTGCCTTGATCCGGATCCGTGTGTTCCTGACTCCAGATCTGGAATCCAGTTCCCATCCGTCACTGAGTCCAGTCTGGGACTTCCCCAGTGATCTTCATCCTGGGAGCTTGATACTGGTTTTGTATATATTGTGTATATTTCATTTTCTTCTTCTTTTTTTTGATATTATTATCTTTTCTTTTTATTATTTAATATCTCATTAAAGCAGTTTAGTTTCTTTTAAACTCTTACGTCTCTTTCTCTCTCATCCTTCTCTCCCTGGAGGTAGAGGCTGGGGCAGAGCATGTGTCATTCATTTCAGTGGCCAGTGCGGCCCAAACCAGGACAGATATCTCCATATAAAGGCAGCTTGTCATTTCTTTGGCTCTGCACCCAAGAAGTGGAGAAGAACTGGGTCTGGTGCAGGCCACAGCACAGCAGATGTGCCACATCTGCCTTCACAAGTACGTGGCAGGCAAGCTCTCTGGGTGAGGAAGGCCATAATGCCGGTTGCCCGGTGTGGGAGTCCCAGCTGGACCTGAACAAGAGTGCTGTGTCTTCCAGGCCGGCTGCCGGACAAGACCCTGGCCTCACCCACCGAGCTGTGAGCCACAGGCCGGGGCCTTGCGACACTGGGCTTGGCACGGCCCGGCCGCCCCGGTGCTGGGCCCGGAGCTCCTGGGGCAGGGGGGACGGGCAGGAGCCACGTTTGCGGGTGACAAACGCCACAGGCTGCCAAATGGCGGGACACCGTGTCCCCGCCGACGGGATTTAAACGAGCTCCAGCGACGCCTCCCCGGCGCCCGCGGGGAGGCTCCTCCGGCTCCTTCCCGCAGCCCCGCCGGAGCCGCCTCTCCACACGCACCCGAGCGGGCCGGGCCCCGCCGCGGCCTGGGCCTGCTCCCAAACACGCCCCCGCGGCCAGGGGAGAGTCGGGTGCGGGCCCGAGCCGGCGGCACCAGCTCCCGGCCCCGGTACCGCCAGGCGAGAGCAGTTCCCCCCCCCCCCCCCCCGCTCCGCTCCACTCCACTCCACTCCCGCCGGCGGCGGCGGCACCCCGGCCCCACCTTGTCGTGCCAGGCGGAGTCGCTGCGCAGCGCCTTGCCCCACACCGACCCGCGGCCGGCCGCCCCGCCGTTGGCCACCGCGTGCTGCTGCGCATGCGGCGGCTCCTCCCTGCGCCGCGCGCCGCTCATCCTCCCGCCTTCCCGCCCCGGTACCGGTAACCAGACCCGGCCCCGCCGCCGGCCCGGAAGCGGCCGCCGAGCAGCGTCACCCGCCCGCGCCCCCGCTCCGCCAATCGCGGCGGCGCCCCGCGCCACACGTGACAAAGGCGAGCGCCACTCCCCCTACGGCGGGAGAGAGGGGTCAGGCGGGAACGCGGCCTCGACGGGCCTGAGCCGGGGGGGACCCAGCCGGCCCCGGCCCCGGTCCTCGGGCGGGGGCAGCGGCCGGTGAAGTGGGGCCGCCCTGGGGGAAGGGGGAGGCCCAGCAGGGCCGCTCCTCGGTGGAAGGTCCGGCAGCCCCCGTTGCGGGGAGCGGGAACGCCCCTTCGGCTCGCCCCGGCGGCAGGGTACGGTGTCCGGCCGGGCAGGCAGCCACCCGCCGAGCCCCGGGGCCCCGGACCCGCTTCCCCTCCCACGGCGGCGCCTTCGGACGCCACCGCGGTCCCTGCCGGGGACGGAACGGGGCCTTCGGGATGAAACCGGGCTGTGCGGGACAGGGCATGGTGATGGGTGTGTGTCCGAGCAGGCACCGCAGCAGCCAAACGCACCCCCTCTGCAGGAGTCAGGCTCTCGGAAGGGTTTGCAGATACAACAGTCGCATATGGGGTCCTAAAGGCTTGACTGTTCTTTTATATTCTTGCCTTACGAGACTCCCCCCTGCAGTGCTGCCTCCAGCTCTGGGGCCACCAACAGCAGAAGGATGTGGTGCTGTTGGAGTGGGGCCAGAGGAGGCCACGGAGATGCTGGGAGGGCTGGAGCCCCTCTGCTGTGAGGACAGGCTGAGAGAGTTGGGGGGGTTCAGCCTGGAGAAGAGAAGGCTCCGGGGAGACCTTGAAGCCCCTTCCAGTCCCTAAAGGGGCTCCAGGAAAGCTGGGGAGGGACTCGTGATCAGGGAGGGGAGCCATAGGAGGAGGGGAAAGGGTTTGACACTGAAAGAGGGGAGATTGAGCTGAGATGTGGGGAAGAACTTCTCTGCTGTGAGGGTGGTGAGAGCCTGGCCCAGGTTGCCCAGAGAAGCTGTGGCTGCCCCATCCCTGGAGGGGTTCAAGGCCAGGTTGGAGGGGGCTTTGAGCAACCTGGTGTGGTGGGAGGTGTCCCTGCCCAGGGCAGGGGGTGGCACTGGGTGGGCTTTGAAGGTCCCTTCCAACCCAAACCATTCTGTGATGTTGTGGGGTGGACAGGGAGTTTGGCTGGTGTTGACTCACTATTATCCTCTTCAGGGTGGGCCTGGGTTTGTGACAATAAATGACCAATTTTCCTGTGTGGGTCTAGGTACCTCCTCCTGGTGCCGGGCTCACTCAAAAGTGTTGCTGGAAGACCTTGGTGCTGCAATGAACCTTGTGGGTGGTGGTGAGGCTCGAGCCCTGCAAAGGTCTTTCACATGGAGCCATTCCTCCCTCACTTGCCCATGTATGTCCTGGCTGACGCATGATGAGGCTCACTGTTTCGCCATTAACAAACCCCACGCCCAAGGTCCTGCGTTTCTTTCTGCTGCACAAAGTAGCAAATGTGTGGCATGCTGAGCATCTCAGGAGCCTGACTGCTCTCTGTTTAGTGCTAAATACTTCAGAAGCAGCCGCCATGCTGTTTATTTCAGCAGGACCTGGGAGCCTTCAGGGGAAGCCTGGACCTGCCTGAGCTATGTGTGGTCATCACAGAGGGGAACAGGCAGGTGAGTCCTTGTCCCACACCTCCCATCACTTCCAGCCGAGGCCATGTCATTTAAATACAGATAATGCAAGATACTTTTGGACTTCCAAGAGTATTTTGCCCTGCTCCAGCTCTCAGGCTCCTGAGCATATGTCCAACCCCTTGGGCATTTGCCACAAGCCAAAGGCTGGTCCAAGTCAACAGACACATGTTGCGTTAGCAGTCAGGGGACACGCAGTGGGGGGAGGCATTGGTGTATCTCTGGAAGGACATGTGCCTCTGACACCCCCACCAAGGCAGGGCCCTTCGCTGAGGGTCCAACTCTCGTGTGGCCTGGCTCCAGCCTGGCTCCTGGGGTGCTCCTCAAGTGCTCAGGGCATGGCAGCCCCCCTCCCAGCTCCGCATCCTCTGCTCTGTGATGGACACAGTCACTGAGCAGAGGGGGAGATGACAGCTGTGGGATCCCAGGGCTGAGCTCTTCCAGGACTTAAGGCTGTGTCCGAGGCACATGAGGAGTCTCACTGTCCCCAGCTCCATGCTCCTGCCCGAGGCTGGTTTGCAGGGGTGGAAGGGCTTGCATGGTGACGAGACACCTGTAATCTAAAATTCATGTGCTAACCCCCCTGACAGCTTGTTTCACTCTGTTGCCGTTGCCTGATCTACTGCCCAGAGGGAAAAGCAAATTAAATTGGGCCTTGAAAGAAGGAGGAGGAGGCAGGAGAGGTGCCAGAGGATATCACGAGGGTACAAACAGCCCCCGGTAAGGGATGCGTGCTGGCAGGCATGTGGAAGCAGGGCAAGCAGGATTTCATGGGGAGCCCTGACCGCCGGCAGAGGAGGGTGAGAAGGGCTGGATGGGGCTCAGTGGAGAGCCTGAGGGGCTGGGCAAACTGGCTCAGCAGCAGCCCCCTACGTGCACGCAGCTTCAGAGGCTGCAAAGCACATGAGGAGCTGCCACGTCCAAACTGTCCCTCTTCACCAGTTTCACCTCCCCGGGGCCTGGCCTGACACCTGCTCAGTGGTGAAGAACTGGAACTCACTGGGGGACAGCGGCCACCAGAGGGGCTGGAGGGGTGTCCTACGTCCTGCCAGACTCCCGGCGACACATGGCTGAGGCTGGGCCTTTCTTCCAGCACAGAAAAACCTGGGACCAGCCACGGGGTGGCAGCTCGGGCTGTCTGACTCCTGGGATTTGTTCTTTATTTCACTCTTTTTTCTCTTTCCTTATATTTTTATTTAAAAAGGCAAACCTTGGGACCGCCCGGACAGATCGTGGGCATCGCAAAAGCTCTGTGCTCTCCTGGCTCACCTCTGCCCCGGCACGGCACTCGGTGGCGTTTCCAACCCCGTCCAACACATCCCCTCGGTGGGTGTTTTCCAACACCCCAGTGTTGGCTGGCTCCAGATTGCCCCCCCCAGCACTGCCTGTCCTTTGAGGGGGCGCGGGCAGGACACCTCTCTCCAGTGAATGCCAAACGACCTCCATGGTGTGGCTCCCCAGCTCCCTGGAGGAGACAATGTCCTGGCAGATCTCTTCCAAGCAGCACAGGGGCATGGTTGGCTAGGATGTCCCCAAGCTTGGCAGGCTGCTGGCAGAGCTTGAGAGTCACTGATGGAACAGGATTCATGGGTTTTTTAAGTGTTGTTTGTAGTGATGCCCCGCAGGAGAATGGCAGCTGAAGGTTAATGTGTGTCACTGCTCATTTCTGCCCTTCACCTGTGCTGCTGCGGGTGCAGCCCGTGTGCTCCATGCTGTCCCCTCGGCACAGCTCTGCCATGCTGGGAAGTGACCAGGGGTGATGGCTGGGCATGGTCCTTGTCCTCGAGCTTCCACCTCTCTCTGTGGGCAGTAACGGAGCTGCTGGCAGCACCCAGGCAGAGCAGCCCTGCTCCGACTGCCTGCCCCAGGGCTGGGTGAATCCCTCCCAGAAACGCTCCTGGTGTCTCCCTCTCCCACTTGCCTGCTCCTCTGCAGGCTGATTTCTGGCCCCAATGTCATGGTGTTCTCCAAACCAAAGACAAATCCCCCTGCGATGATGTTGGGGGGGACACATCACCCTCCCAAGGGGGATCCCACAGGACTGGCACCTCCTCTTGGTGGGTACAGGACTGGGATGTGGCAGAAAATGTGAGCAAGACCTGCTGCCCTGGAGAGGTGTCCCTGGGACTGGTGCCTGTCCCCGGTGAAGGGCAGGAGCACCCCATCCCTGCGGCCCTGGGCTCCAGGCCCCAGGTTGGTAACAGGGCAGGTCCCCAGCTGTTCTCCGCCTCAAGGAACTTTTTAGAGGAACGTTAAGAGGCTGTTTAACCTAGTCCTGGGGGCTCCCAGCCCTGGGCAGAGGCAGGGCTCAGTGCCAACCGGCTGAGCTTTCTGGCCACCGTTCCCGTTGTAGCCTGGTCCCACTGAGCAGAGGCTTTCAGCCAGCCTTGGATGTCCTCAAGGCTTCTCCATATAACCCAACGGGGCCGCTGCCCCACAGGTAGATCCACACCTGCTGGCAGGGGCCCAGAGCTGCTCCAGAAAGCCCGGGGTGAACCGCCACCCGTGGGCTGGTGTCACCCGTGGGTGCCCACAGCTCTGCAGAGCACGGCATCCCCCTGTGTCACCAGGCTGGGAGGCGGGGGGACGCCCACAGGGACGCCGGGTCGCGCCGGTCCCCAGCCCCCCGGGCGCCGCCCCGAGCATCTCCCCGCGGGGAAGCGGCCACGCGTGGGCCGCCCCCGCCGCCCTTTCGTCTATATAAGGCCGGGAGCGCCGTCCCGCCGCCGCGGCCCCGGCCCCGGCCCCGCCACATTCTTCTGCCTTGTATGGGCCGAGCCGGGCCGGGGGGACCGGGGCGGCCGGGGCGGGGCGGGACGGGACGGGGCGGGGCGGGCGGCACCGCCCCGGGGCCCCGCTGCCCGCCCGCCCCAAGGGCCGCTCCGGGGACCGGGACCCGCCAGAGCAGCGCCCGCCGCCCCGCAGCTCCCCCGCTCCGCTCCAGGTGAGGCGGCTCCGCCGGACGGGACGGGAGCCGAGCGGCCACGGGGGGCGGCCGGCACGGGAGGGAGCGGGGCAGCCCCGGCGGGGCGGGAGGGACCGGGCGGGATGGAACCGGGGCGGGCGGGATGGAGCCGGGGCGGCCCCGTTGGACCAGGCGGGATGGAGCCCGGGCGGCCCCGTTGGACCAGGCGGGATGGAGCCGGACCGGGCGGGATGGAGCCGGGGCAGCCCGGGGGAAGGGAGGGAAGTGGCAGGACGGGAAGTGGCGGCTGACCCGGGGAGAGCGAGAGGCAGCAGCCCCAGGCTGCCCCATCGCTGCCGCGGTGCTGGAGCTGGTGCCGGGCTCAGCCCTGGGGAGGGGGTGACAGCGGCAGGAGAAGCCCTGGTGCGTCCCCACCAGGCACCCCTCTGCCCGGGCAGGCGGGGAGAGCCTCTCTCCGGGCCCCGGCAGGGATGTCTCACTAGGGGAGGCAAGGATGGGTCTTGAACAAAGTTCTCCAGAGCTCCATGCAACGACCTGGAGCTGGGACATCCTGGCTTCCCGGGATGGCAGCGCTGCAAGGGCAGATCCTGCTGCCCGTGGCTTCACCCGCCTCCTGGTTTGTGAGAGCTGTTCCTGTCTGGAACATCTGCTCTTTCCCCAAGTCTTTTTGCTGATGGCCAGAGCCGAGGTCCAGATGCATGCTCCAGAGATCTCCGCAGTGTCCTGTGAGCAACATCAGGCAATAAACTGTTCTAAGGCTGAAATGTTTTACTTAGCTCATTTCCCCCAGTCTTGAACACAGAGGAACTTTGTGCTTTGTTTAGCCTTGCCCATGAAAACTTGAGGAGGTCCTCTTGGCTTCCCTCCCTGCATGCCCTTTTGGTACAAAATGTTACGACTCTGATAAAAGCCAGGGAAGTTCTAAAACACGGATGTGTAGGAGAAGGCGGCAGCTGGAGCAGAACATTCTTTGGAGCGGAACATCCCCAAGTGTCAACAACCACTGCTGCTGACCAAAGATGGTTGGGTTTCTTCAGTTCACTTGAATTTTTTTCCTCTCATCACTGGCAGGCTCTGTGCGGCTGTAGGAGGAGTTTGCGGTCACCTCCCCCTCTGAGGCCCTGCAGCCAGATTCCCCTGCTGAGGTGAGCCCCTTAATTCTCCTGGGAAAATATCAAACCCAGTCCAGGGCATGCTATGCGGGTGGCCCGAGGCCATGAAGACCTGCCACACGGTCCTGTTTCTCAGCCTCCTCGGGCATCAGAAGGGTGATGGGTCTGTTGCGTGGTGATGGTGTCTGTGCACCATCTGCTCGTGGTGGCTCCAGAAGTTTCACTTTGGAAGGGTTTGCATGTGCCACACGGGCACGGTGAGGTCCTTGTCCTCAAAACTTGGTGGGAAGGACCTAGTCCAGGAACAGTTTGCTGAAACTTGCAGCCAAGCCCCCTGTCTGCCCATGGGCTTGGCCAGGTCCCTGGTGTGCGGTGGGAGCTGAGGATAGGGACGAACTCTCCCTCCCAGGAGTCACTGCACACTTGGCTCTGGCTCCTTGATGCTGCCCTGCTCCGTCCCATCCCCTGCTCACCGAAACCTGCTCACCGGCTTCAGTGGTGGCTGTGACTGCTCTGGGGACACAGCCTGGGGCTCGGGTTCTGCTTTCCCCTTACCTCCAAACTCCCTTTCCCATATCCGTCTCTAATAAGGCCAAAAAAAGGAGCAGAACGGCATCCCACCTCCCGTCCTGCAGTGCTGAGCAGGACAGGGGGCTCCTCCTGCAGCTCCTGGTGCCTCTGCCCGGCACTGCGGCTCCCCCAGCACCGGCAGCCTGCAGCAGCAGGGATGGAGCTGAGCGATGCCCCATCTGAAGGGCCTCCTGAGCAGGGTTGTGCTTGAGGAAAGGGATGGTTTAACAGCAAATTATGCAGGGAGGATGAGTTGTTCCCTGCTCGCTCCTCCAGCATTCTACAACCTGGTCCGTGTGTCCAGCTGGCTCCAGAGGCAGGATGTCTGCTCCTGGGCAGTCCTGGCACTGGGGGAGGCACCTGGCAGGAGGCGAAGCTTTACGGGTGGAAGGATGTCCTGGCTGCAGCACTGCCCTGTCTCTCCTGTGCCAGTGTGGGATGCTGCAAGGCATCACCCACGCTGGCCCTGGTGCCCCCCTGGGAGAGGGGAGGGGAACTGCTGCCCATGCTGGGCCACACGGTGCCGTAATGTGTCAAGGTGTGGCTGGCTGGACACTGCGGAGGGCCAGTGCTTGCCCCAGCTGTGTTGTGGCTCGCTGGTAATAGCAAATAATTTTGGGAAGAGCCATTGGACAGAGATTTCACCGCAGCCCCTCCAAGGGGCCATCGTCCACCCTGCAGGGCTGTCTTCTGGCACAGCCCAGGCTGTTTGAGTTGCTCTTTCCCCACCCTGGACAAGGCATCCAGCACACACACATCGTGCATCTCACTGTCCGGATCTCAGGGTGGAGAGGAGCTCGCTGCGAGCAGGAGATGGTGTCCCTCTCCGGCCGTGCAGGGCAGCACCACGCAGTGCCACAGCCTCCTCAGCACGGTCAGAGGTGACCTCTGCAGCTGCATCACCAGCTTTGGAGGAGCCACCCTGGGGAACCCTTAGAAGCATATTCTGGGGGATCGTAGCTTCTGAAGACACAGGAACACCCCTGGGCCTGGGGACAGGTTGCTGCCACTGCGAGGGGAGCTCCCTTGTCCCCTCCCCGCCCGGGCAGCCCTCCTTCGCGCCAGCCAGACCTGCCAGAAGCCCACTCAGCCGCTGGCCCAGCAGCAGCTCCCTGCTGTTTTCCAGCTGGGATAGCGAGCTGGAGCAGCACAGGAGAAGGTGTGGGGAAGGGACAGGTGGAAGCGGGCAGGAGGGAGGAGGACAGGGATGTGACAGGGCCCACCTGCCCTGGCAGCACTGCCGTGTCCCTTCGGCTGATCCCACCCTCCCCAGCACCATCAGGAAGCGGTGCCAGGATGGAGTCACTCGGTTGGTTTTACCAAGGAGGAAACACATGGTGGTTTATTTTCCTGAGAACGGTGGGTTCTCGCTCTTTCTCTTTAAAACGAAACTATTTTCTATACGAAGTTGTGGACTTTTCAAGCCAGCCCCATGGTCCCTTGGGTCTGACTCTCACGGGGGAAGGCACAAGCCTGGAGGTGCAGGAGGCAGGGAGATCATCTGGGCAGGAGCAGTGGCAGAAGGACGAGGGGACAAGGGCAGCTGGTGACGAGGTGAATGTGGTGGTCAGACTGGTGTGTGGCTTTTCGTGCCAGGCTGGCTGGGGTCACACCCCAGTGCCACCCTCCCCGGCTCTGCTGCCTGCATGCAGCACTGGGACGGGGCTTTCAGTGGGGGTGGCAGGAGCAGGACTGGTCTCTGTGGGTTTCCTTCTTGCCCAGGAGGAAGCTGGAGGTTTGGTGGCTGCACCATTTGACTCAGCCGAATCCAGCCCAGCTTGCCTGGCATCACGGCATTCCCCGAAACGGTCTGGGCATCGGGGTTTTGGGAATCCCACAAAGTATGGGCTGGAACACCAGGAAAGTGTAGCCGTCAAGCCTTTGTGCAGAGCACGGATCTCCCCTTTCGAGTCACCGTTTGCCTCACTGCAAATCACTTCTGTCTCACGCAAGAGGCACCTTTCCCTGCACTGACCCAAAAAAGTCTCGTCCCAAGCCCCAGCCAGCCTCAGGTCTGCTACCAGCAGAAATGGGATCATTAGGAGATGACCAGGCTGAGCTGGACCTTGGGACCAAGCGTCTTTCCAGGGCATATTTTGGATCAAACAGCAAAACCATGTGCTGTCAAAATCGCACTTAATCCCCCTAATGAGAACCATCTCTCTGGAGAGGGTGCCGAGCCGCGCTTCTGCTGCTGGTCGCAACCGGGGCAGGGTAAATATTTGGATAATATCAATTCATGTGGTGAGAGCAAAACTCCTGCTTATTTCTCTAGTCTTCTGCTAATAATTCTGCCAATAATTCAGCATGTTTTGAAAGCCCAGCCGTGGGCCAGCGGCAGAGCTTTTATTGCTGCCTCTGGCCCGGCACAGCCCGGTCATGCTCAGCTGAGCTGCCCCACGCTGCTGCCGGGGGCCGGCTCCGGGCTGGCAGCGCAGGCTGGTGTCTGGCAGGGCACGCAGAAAGAGAGTCCCATTGCACAGAGCTTCACGGGGCAGCGATGAACAAGGAACTGCTGGACAAGCTCAAGACCAAAAAGGAGGCCTATAGAGGGTGGAAGCAGGGATGGGTAGAATGGGCAGAATATAAAGAAACTGTCCGAGTGGCCAGGAACCAGATCAGGCAAGTGAAAGCCCAGGCAGAACTAAATCTAGCCAGGGACATCAAAAACAATAAGAAAAACTTCTACAGTATGTCAGGGACAAAGGCAAGACTAGGGAAGTTGTGGACCCTCTCTGGAAGGAAACGGGAGACCTGGCCTCCCAGGATATGGACAAGGCTGAGCTACTGAACAACTTTTTTGCCTCAGTCTTCACCGGCAAGGGCTCTAACCACACTGCCCAAGTCACGGAAGGCAAAAACAAGGGCTCTGCGAATGAAGAACTGCCCACAGTACGAGAAGATCAGGTTCGAGACCTATTAAGGAACCTGAAGGTGCATAAGTCCATGGGACCTGATGAAATCCACCCACGGGTCCTGAGGGAGCTGGCGGATGAAGTTGCTAAGCCGCTTTCCATCATATTTGAGAAATCGTGGCAATGTGGCAAAGTTCCCGCTGACTGGAAAAAGGGGAACATAACCCCAATATTCAAAAAAGGAAAAAAGGAAGACCCAGGGAACTATAGGCCAGTCTGCCTCACCTCTGTGCCTGGCAAGATCATGGAGCAGATCCTCCTGGAATCTCTGCTAAGGCTCATGGAAAATAAAGAGGTGATTGGAGACAGCCAGCATGGCTTCACCAAGGGCAAATCATGCCTGACAAATTTGGTGGCCTTTTACAATACTGCCACAGGCTTGGTGGACAAGGGCAGAGCAACAGATGTCATCTACCTGGACTTATGCAAAGCGTTTGACACTGTCCCACATGACATCCTGGTCTCAAAATTGGAAACCCATGGATTCAATGGATGGACCACTTGGTGGATAAGGAACTGGCTGGATGGCTGCACTCAAAGGGCTGTGGTCAATGGTTCAATGTCCAATTGGCGGCCAGTGATGAGTGGAGTTCCTCAGGGATCGGTACTGGGACCAGTGCTGTTCAACATCTTTGTCGGAGACATGGACAGTGGGATCGAGGGCACCCTCAGCAAGTTTGCCAACGACACCAAGCTGTGTGGCGTGGTCGACACACTGAAGGGAAGGGATGCCATCCAGAGGGACCTGGACAGGCTGGAGAGGTGGGCCCTGGAGGTGCAGGGTCCTGCACCTGGGACAGGGCAATCCCAGGCACAAATACAGGTTGGGTGGAGAATGGCTGGAGAGCAGCCCTGAGGAGAAGGACTTGGGAGTGCTCATGGATGAGAAGCTCAACATGAGCCGGCAGTGTGCACTGGCAGCCCAGAAAGCCAACCGCATCCTGGGCTGCATCAAGAGAAGCGTGGCCAGCAGGTCGCGGGAGGTGATTCTACCCCTCTACTCTGCGCTCATGAGACCCCACCTGGAATACTGTGTCCAGCTTTGGAGTCCTCAATACAGGAAGGACATGGACCTGTGGAACGGGTCCAGCGGAGGGCCACAAAGATGATCAGAGGGATGGAGCACCTCCCCTATGAAGACAGGCTGAGAGAGCTGGGGTTGTTCAGCCTGGAGAAGAGAAGGCTCCAGGGAGACCTCATAGCAGCCTTCCAATATCTGAAGGGAGCCTACAGGAGAGCCAGAGAGGGACTCTTGATCAGGAAGTGTAGTGATAGGACAAGGGGTAATGGTTTTAAATAGGAAGAGGGGAGATTTAGATTAGATATTAGGAGGAAATTCTTTACTGTGAGGGTGGTGAAGCACTGGCCCAGGTTGCCCAGGGAAGTTGTGGCTGCCCCATCCCTGGAGGGGTTCAAGGCCAGGCTGGATGGGTCTTTGAGCAACCTGGTCTAGTGGAGGTGTCCCTGCCCATGGCAGAGGGGTTGGAACTCGATGATCTTTAAGGTCCCTTCCAACTCTAACCACTCCATGATTCTATGATTCTCTGATGCTGGAGGGAGCAGCGGGTATAATATGGGCTGTGGAGGTGAGATCTCCTGCCCACCCAGCCCTGGGCATGGTTGGGCTCTCCAGTCCCACTGTTTTCCTTGGCTGGCTGGTGACAAACACCTCTTTCCTGGTGGGCACTGGGAAAGGACGGAGCATTTGGGAGACAGCGGGGTGATCCGATGACTGGGTGCCAACCAGGGCATCTTGGGCAGTGCAAGGGAGGGGGCTGAGGGCAGTGCCCGCAGCCCAGTGCCCGCAGCCCAGTGCCTGCAGCCACTGGGGCTCACGGGGGACTGTCTCCCAGGGGACATGGAACACGTGCCCTGCAGGTGAAGGGCTTGGTCTCGGTGGGTGCTGTCGGGCTCTCTGGCATGTTGGCCTGCTCCCGCAGTGGGATGGGAGCAGGTGTCGGGATCGGGGGGACAGTCCCCAGCCTGCTCTCAGCTTGGCTGGGCACCACGGTGCCGGGCAGGCACCGACACCATAGCTGGGATTTGGCAGTTACCGCTGCCCCCGGGGTGTCCTTCCAGTGCAGCCCAGCTAGGGGAGCCTGGGGACCGCAGCAGGGTGGGGACCTGGCTGGTGGCTGCTCCAGCCCCCACCTCTGCAACCCCTTGAAAGGGGGATAGTGGGAGGGGAGGGAAAGAACTGGAGGGGAGGTATGGTCCAGGCAGGGCTGGCAGGAGCTGAAAGGGTGCAGGAGAAGGCTATTTGCTCCCAGCGCTGCGGTCCCGCAGGGGGAGATGATCCCCAAGGCCCCGCAGTGCCCCCCCAGGTGTATCAGTGTTAAGGACCCAGCCGGGAAGCGGATCCTGGAGCACACTCTGGGGTGGCCGGAGCCTGCAGCTGTCTGGTGGTGTTGCTTTGTGCTGCTTCATGCAACGTGGTGCAGCTCCTTAACTGCTCCATGGCCCCTGGCCGGGGGGGGCAGGATGCCAGGCAGCCCTGCTGCCCACCCCAACAGGGGGCACACAGCAGAGCAGAGCAGAATTCAGTCACAATACATTAATTTAACATTGTCCCCACAGCTGCTCCCCATGCCAGACACTGACCCAGATGGGGAAACTGAGGCGCAGGGCTGCGTGTGGGGGAGAAATGGATGCGATAGAAACATGAGGGCTCTGAGCAGCATCTCTCCCTTGGGCTGATCTTACCCCAGAGTTCCTCGCAGGGCTTTGCCGTGCTGGCAGATGCCACCATCCCTCTGCCAGCCGGGGCTTTGCTGGCATCTCACTGAGTTACGCTTGCTGGGATTTGACTGAGAGAGGTCTGAGCATCCTCCTCTCAGGCAACATCAGTGGTCATGGGGGGTGCTGAGCACCCCATACGGATCCTGTTCGGGTCTCCACCACCCCTGGTGCAGGGTGTCTTAAATACCGACTGCATCCCTCAGCCTGGCAGCATGGGGGGGTGACACCAAACCACCCCTCGGAGGCTGTGAAGGGGCTCAAATCCCATCTTGCTGGTGGGACTGGGCTCTCTCCTGCAGCCCAGCTCATCAGCATGGGCTGGGGGCAGGAACCCTGCTTTGAAAGACCGCATTTTCCTGCTGCGATCTTGCCTTGGTGGTGTTTGGGGACCCATGGGACATGCATTGCCTCAGCCATGTCCCCAAAGGTCTGTCCATCCCACCGCTACCCCCCTCTTTGCCCCTCCGGGCTGTTCCCTTCTGGCATTCATTACCTGTAACAACAGCACCCGTCCTCAGCGCCCCACAGTCCTGGCATTTCTTGGCTGCTCTCCCCTTACCCTACAGGGGCTCTGCAGCCCCCCAGAGGTCCACCAGCCCCCTCTCCCCTCCACCTCGGGCCCTTCCCGTGGGCTCCCCAGGCACCGCGGTGAGGAGGGAGGCAGCGAGCGGCCCTTTGGCCCGGCGGGGGCGGGAGGTGGGATGGGTGGATGGATGGGTGGGTGGACGGATGGAGCGCAGGATGGAGGGGGAAGGGAGCCCGTGGTATGTGAGGAATGTGCCCGGAGCAGATAACCCCTTCCCGCTGGGTGCTGGGTGCCCGCGCAGAGCCCTCCCCGGGGAGGCAGCCGGGGGCTGCTTTTGTGCAGCGAAATGGAGGGTGGGCAGGGACCCCGTCGCCCCGGGAGCCGGGCTGAGGGTGCGCGGGGATCCGTATGGCCCCGGGAGCCAGGCTGGGGGGGGTGGGGGGAGCGCAGGGAGCCCCATCACCCCCAGACTGGGAGCGGGGGCGGAGGTGCTCAAGTTGCTCCATGGCCCCAGGAGCCAGGCTGGGGAGGGCCAGGGCAGTCCTGCTGGAACAGGAGGGGAGGCCTGCGGGGGGTGGGGCGGGGAGCATGGCTAAGATCTGCCCCAAATGCCAAGGCACCCGCCCCCATGCCCTCCCTTCCCCGGGACTGAGGGCAGTGGGGAGATGCTGGGTGCTGGGCTTGGCATCTCTCCCTGCACCTGGGAGGCAAAGGGGACGAGCAGGTTTGGGGGTTTGATGGCTGAGGGTGCAGGCAGGGAGCCCTGGGAGCCCCCAGGTAGCTCCGGGAGCAGAGAGGGAGCCTGTAGCCCACGGGGACAGCCCTGTGGAAGCGGTGCCAATGGGCACTGCCCGCTCTTGTGACTTCCCAGGGGACTCATTAGAGCCTGAGTCTTGCCTGTCCCCATGTCCTACCCTGCGACAGCCTTATCTCGCTGTTGCCAAACTGCGTGACAGCCAGGGAAACTGAGGCATGGGATTGGAGCTGCCCAGGGTCGTGTGTCTCTGCCTCCACTGCATCCTTCTGGGCTCTGCCTGTCCCCAGCCCCCCTGACGCTCCTGCCTGCTGCCCTGCCCCTAGGTACCACCCCAGCTGCCAAGATGTCCAGCAAACGTGCCAAAGCCAAGACCACCAAGAAGCGCCCTCAGCGCGCCACCTCCAATGTCTTTGCCATGTTCGACCAGTCGCAGATCCAGGAGTTCAAGGAAGCCTTCAACATGATTGACCAGAACCGCGACGGCTTCATTGACAAGGAGGATCTTCACGACATGCTGGCTTCTCTTGGTGAGGAGACCCTTCCCTCGTGCCTCCACGTGTCCCTCAGCCCCTCTGTCCTCAGTGCCTCCTCAGGAAGTGGGGAGAGCTGCCGGGTGACCTAGTGTCTCACACCCAGCTTTGGTTGGATGCCATCGAGACACAGCCCTCCTGATCTGGGCCAGCCCGATGACCGGCAAAATTGGGCTGGGGAGGTTTCTCCGGGATGGTTTGTGGATGTACCCAAGGGCAGCAGCTTAGTGTGTTGCTCTTACAGCTGTGCTCACTAGAAGGGAAGAGACCCTTGGGCTTGGAGAAGCTCTGCCCTAGGAGCAATCACCAGCAGCCATTGAGTATTTGAGTAGTCTCACCCTCGGATACCGCCTGGGGTCATCCCCCCCGGGACAAAGCCCTCCTGTTGCTCTCAGCCTGGGTGACAGAAGAGGCTTGTCCCTGTGCTGGGGTAATACCTCAGCCGGTTGAGACTTGCAGGTCTGGCCATGTTCCCCACCCAGAGCCCGTTCTCCTTCACTGCAGGCCACAGCTCCCACCTCCCACTCCCCACGGTACCTCCGTGGTGCTTTGGGAGGGCTGTCAATGATTGACCTGGCAGCCAAACCTGTTCTGGAGGTCCTGCACGGCATGGGAGGGACCTCCCTCCTTCCTGGGAGCCGGAGCTCTGGGAGCAGAGAGGGGCCGGGTGTTGGGGGCACATGGACCTCAGCAAAGGAGGTTAAACCATCCCTGGTGCATCCATGGTAGGAGCAGCGCCAGGGACATCAGCAGCATGAGGCTCATGTGGGGACGTTACTGCCCCTCTCCTCGGGTGGTGCTGGGTGTCAGCGGCCGGGGAACAGGGAAAAGCTGTGGTTTAGTTCCCAGGAACCCCCAGACGAATTCCTGCATCTCTCTCGAGGCTGAGCCTGGCAGAGCTTGGTTCCAGGAGGCCTCCAGCATGGGTTAAAGCATGGAGAGAGATGCCAAGGGGGGAGCAGCGGGCACTGCTGAAGCCCCTGCCCTCATTCATGGGATGGGTCAACATGGGCCAACAAATTAATTTGCAATGAAAAACCCCAGCCGGCTGGGTGCAGGGGCTGTCCTTGGGGATGGGTGCTGGGTGGGGGGACAGGGCACCCACACCCCAGCCTGTGTCTGGCAGGGAAGAACCCCACCGACGAGTACCTGGAGGGCATGATGAGCGAGGCACCGGGGCCCATCAACTTCACCATGTTCCTCACCATGTTTGGGGAGAAGCTGAACGGCACCGACCCAGAGGACGTCATCCGCAATGCCTTCGCCTGCTTCGATGAGGAGGCATCAGGTACGGGCACTGCCCGCAGCCCCGTGCTGCTGGCCTGGGAACCTTCCCCTCGAGCACGCAGGGCTGAGGCCAAATCCCTGGGGACAGTCCCCAAGCAGCTCCAGGAGAGCTATGGGAGAGGCAGGGAAGGTCCTGCTGCTCAGCCCTCCCACAGTGTCCCCTGCTAATGCCACCTTCTGTTGTCCCTGCAGGCTTCATCCACGAGGACCATCTGCGTGAGCTACTGACCACCATGGGGGACAGGTTCACCGACGAGGAGGTGGATGAGATGTACCGCGAGGCACCCATTGACAAGAAGGGCAACTTCAACTACGTGGAGTTCACCCGCATCCTGAAACACGGGGCCAAGGACAAGGACGACTAGAGCCCGCGGCCGTTTAGCCCCTTGGCCTCCTCCTGTGCACACCCCCAGCCCCTCGGCCCCCTCTTGATGCCCCACAGCAGGCTCCCCCCCATGGGAAACACCTCCCAGGACCAGCACCCCGCATTGGGTCACACTTGGAGGGGAAGCGCTCCCGTCACTACACTGCTGTGTGCCTGTCCATCAGCCCCAGACCTCCCCTCCATTGCCTCTCCCACCCACAGGCTTGCCCCACTGGGACCCCCAGCCTGGCTGTGACCCCCCCCCAGGCAGCCATTGACCCCCTCAAAGCTACCACCATGTGGCTGGTCCCTGGGGCTGGGGTGAGCATCCCAGGTGAGTGCTGGCCTGTGGGCATTCTGGCTGGCTCAAGCCCAAGCCATGCCCATCTTGGGGCCGTAGCACAGAGAGAAAGCGCCTCTCTTCTCTCCTCCCACACTCCCTTCATGAAAGAAAACCCACTTTGTTTCCTCCTCCCTGGCTGTTTTATGGCTTTAGAGCCTGTCATGTGGGGGATTCGGGATGCCGACGCAGCGTATAAAACCTGATGGGTGTGATACAGAGATGTCCTGTGTGTGGCTCCCTCATGGACTGCCTGGTGGCTTTGGGGGACAGATTTGGGCACCACATCTCCCCACATCACTGCCATTGCCAGCCAGGTCCCCTTCCAGTGGGGCGGCCTGGTTTTGAAGCCAAATCACTCCCAGCCTGGGTAAAATCAGCTTGAGCATCATTTTCCGCCTTTGCTGATGGGATGAGGGTCGCTCCGCTCGGTCCCCATGTCGGGGTGGGCACATGGGTGGGCTGAGAAGCACTGGGCAAGGTGCTGGCCACAGCTCCCCATCAGCTGGCTTGGGGTCCCAGGGGTTTGGCCACCCTTTTGTGTCACCCCAAGCGGGCGGGGTGGGGGGTAAGAGACAGGGAGGGTCAGAAATGGGGAGGAGGGTTGTCCCCTTGGTTTGGTTGTTTACCACCATCCTGACAAGGGTGTGGGAGCACGGGGGGCTCCCGCCTTGCAAAGCTGCTGTCTCAAGTGCTGCTTGAAGGCAGTGCATCTCCCTGCCCTGGAAGGATGAGTTTCCTGAATTCTTTATTTAAAATGGGGGGAAGTGTGATGACAGACCCACAGAACCTGGCGAGGGCACAGTGTGTGTTGGAGACGCTCCCGGCACCCTGGGAAAGCTTGGATGGGGTCTGCAGGAGCTCCGTGGGCATGTGCTGGTGGGATCAGAGGGGTCAGCAGCCCCATCCGTGCTCAGAAACCTGCCAGATCCCAGGAGATGATCCACAGTTGAAAAGCTTCTCCCTGGTTCTTGGTGCTTCTATTTTCCAGGCACTGCCAACACAAGGAAAGATGAACTAAATTATCAGGGGGACAAAGGCTGCAGACATACTCTCCCAAGAGCTCCCCAGAGTCATGGCTCGGGCTCTGCAGCAACAGCCCCAAACCAGCCCATCTCCAGCCTTGCAGATATCAAGCTCCTTCCCCAATTCTCTGCTGTGCCAGGGAAAAACCTACAGTTCTCCCACTTCCAGAGCCAAGTCCCAGGTCTGAAGACTGCTGGAGGGCAGGATGCTTTTTAAAATGCCCCCTTCACTGGGGCACACACCAAAGCGAACGTCTCAAGATGTCACTGGGGCAGATGGGCTGGTGCTGGAGATAAACCAAGTGGTGTGGGAAAGGGCCTCCAGCTTCTGCAAGGTCTCTGCCATGCTGCAGGCAAACTGTCTTCTGGAGGTGGCTGCATCTAGGAGCGAAGTTCAGCCCCACTGACCCCGAAGGATCAGCCTGTGTGACCAGCCCAGGTTCTCCCAGTGCTGGGAGCAGGATGGACTTGGTGGCTGGCCACCACCAGCACTGCTGGCCCCAAGCAGAGATCTGCCAGAGGCTCCGGCATGGGGCTTTCAGAAGTGCTGTCTCACGCAGCTGCTAAAGCTGCTGTGTCTGTGCTGCCCCCTTCACCGGGACAGCCACGGTTACACTGCAGGGCTCTCAGGAGAGGGCATCCTTCAATCCCGGTGCCAGCAAAGCAGTGGACACTGGGGTTCATACGGAAAGGGTAAATATGGTCCTTGCGAAAGGCAGTCCTGCCTCCCCCACCTCCTCGAGCTTTTGGCAGGTGGATGGAGAAGTTGTTTGGGTGACAAAGATGGGGCTGTCTTGCAGGACTTTGGAGGCTGAGTGTAAAGCACCGACATGCAGGTGAGTTGATGGAAAGTGAAGCACATGGGGAAGATCAACCCTGACTTCATGGGTGAGACAATGGGCTCCAAGTGCCCCGAGACAGCCCTGGGGAAAGGTCAGAGCTCAGCGGCCGTTAAAATCAAGAAAAAAAGGAGGGAAAAAAATCACATGCTAGGAATTACTAGGGAAAGAAAGGAGATTAAGAGAGAGACCACTGTTCAGCCGTTGCCTATGTCATTTTATCACCCTTGAATATAAAAGAGGTAGAGCTAAAGAGGAAGCACCCTGAGAAGTGCTGCTGGGGCATCTGGCAGCACGGACCAGCCTCCACCTGAGGAGACCCGAGACCCACTGAACTCTCTGGCCGGGCGAGGGGATGTAGAAGGTGGGTGGCAGAGTGGGGATGGTGGTGCCTCCCACCCCTCCTTGGGCTGCCCATGGGCACCACTGGTCATGCAGGAGCCACATCTGGCTCAGAGCGTCTGTGCCCAGGAGCATCTCTCCCACGGGCTCTGTTCTCACCCTCTGCCAGCACCTGCTTCTGGCCACAGAGGGAGACGGGACCATGGGAGATGTGCCAGTTTGTCCAGCAACGCTCAGAACCCTTTCTATGCTTCGGTATTTTTCTCTCAGTCCTGGTACTAAGCCCCTTCCCCTGGTTTTGCTCAGCTGTTGGCTTCTGGGCTTTTCCAGCAGTGCAGTGATCGGAGGGCAGTCTTTCCCATCACATCAGCTCACATTGTCCATCAGCTGATGTTCTTGGGAGGCCAACACAAGCAGATGAGACGGTTCTCCTGTGCTGCCAACTGTGCGTGCCCAAAAAACAGTTCATCCACTTTGGTCAACCACTTCATCCAAAGAGGGAGAAAGAAACATCAGCAACCCCCCCAAATTATTTGGGCCCACGTGAACTTCATGAAGTTCAACCAGGCCAAGTGCAGGGTCCTGCACCTGGGTTGAGGCAACCCCCAGTACCAGCACAGTCTGGGGGACAGATGGTTGAGAGCAGTCCTGTGGAGAAGGACTTGGGGACACTGGTGGGTGACAAATTGGATGTGAGCTGGCAACTTGCAGTCAGAGCCCAGAAAGCCCCCCGCATCCTGGGCTGCATCCCCAGCAGCATGGCCAGCAGGCGACCTGACCTGACTCAGTCGTTTCAAAGGTATTAAATGGCACCAAAATAAAACTACACATTTGATTTCAGAAGTGTTTGCTTGGGGCAGGAAGGCACCAAGTTAAGAAAATAACTGTCCTTTTGGGTCAATCTAAAAGAGCTGCTTGTGATGGAGGAGCGTTTCCTGATGTTCAGAGGGACCCTCCTGTGTGTCAGTGTGTGCCCGTGGCCTCTGGTCTTGTCCCTGGGCACCACTGGGAAGAACCTGGCTCCATCTTCTCAGCACCCTCTCTGCGGGTATTGATGGGATCTCTGGAGCCTGCTCTGCCCCAGGCTGACCAGCCCCAGTGCTCTCAGCCTCTCCTCGTAGCAGAGATGCTCCGGTGCCTTCATCCCCTCCATGGCCCTTCGCTGGACTCTCTCCACTCTGTCCCTGTCTCTCTCGTCCCGGGGAGGGCAGAGCTGGATCCAGCACTCCAGGGGTGGCCTCGGCGGTGCTGGGCAGAAGGGAAGGATCCCCTCCCTCCCCTGCTGTGACACTGCTCTTGAGGCAGCCCAGGACACCATTTGCCGCCTTTGCCGGCTCATGGTCAAGCCGATGTCCCACCACGACCCCCAGCACCTTTTCTGCCAAGCTGCTTCTATCTGGGCAGCCCCTGGCACATCCTGGGATTGATCCTCCCCAGGGGCAGGACTTTCTACTTCTTGTTGAATTTCTTGAGGTTCCTGGTGGCCCATTTCTCCACCTCTTGTTCCTGCCCATACATGCAACCCGGCTGCGGGCTCAGGAGCAGCCCTGGGTGCTCTGGGTGGCAGCTCCTGTTGTGTCACCTCTCCTCATGGGAGAGCCCGGACAAGAGCTGTCCATGTGGCCCAGGGAGGCTTCCTCCAAACCCCAACCCAAGAGTGTCATTCTCCACCTCTGCGAGCTCCATCCTGATGCCTCTGGAGCACCATGGCTCCGCTATGGGGCAGAGCTGCGTGGGGCTGGAGGTGGTGGCGCAGCTCAGTGGGGGCTGTGTCCCACACCATGGGGCTGTGGCACCGAGTCAGACACCAGGTGCTCTCGCAGGGCGGCTTGTTCCCAGTGGGTGCCCAGCCGGCCCTCCCCGACCTTCACCGGCACTCTGACCTCGGTCTCCTCGGCGAGCAGGCGGCCATCGATTTTAAACCTTTAACCCTGCCTTTAAGGCCCCGTGGGAGAAGGGTGAAGGAGCACCCGAGCCCCAGGCTCCCACCCCATCCCTGAGCCAGGGAAGGGTTTGGACCCAGCTACCATTTCCCTCCTAATTAACACCACCACGACTCCAGCCCGAGCAAAGGCAGGCTGTTCACCAGTAAAAAAGACCTGTTAGCCCCACTCCCAGGACCAGTCCTACTGGGGGAACCCCATCCTGCAGGGAGTCCCCTGAGCAGGGAGCAGGACCCCCTGCTGCTGGAGAGCCAGAGCCGGGCCCAAGGGCAGGGCTGCAGCCGACCACAAATCCAATTTTCCTTGCCAAAAATCCAGATTTAAAATATCAGAGAGGGGACAAAATGTGGAGAGAGTCCTGCTTGGAGGGGGGGACCGACGGACGGGCTGCCTGGGGTTTCCAGTATCCCCATTTGGGCTCTGGCTGGCTTATTGTTTTTCAAATTGCTGAAGTTTAATAGTATTATCATGTCAATGGGCCTGGGCCGAGTCCCCGGGCTGGCTGCAGGCACTCAGCCCGGACAAGCCGTTCACCAGAGCCGGCAGGGACATGCCCCCCACCCAGCCCCTGCCCCGGCCCCTGGCCCCACAGGGCTCCATCGCCCGGCGCCTGCTCCAGGTTGGGTTTACCCAGGGATTTTTGGCTGCCCAGATGCTGCCCTCGGGCAGCCGGTGGGGTTTTTCCAAAGCTGCTCCTGCACTGCCGGGGGGCGCAGGAGGGCTCGTGGCCCAGCCCTGGGCAGGTACGTGAGCCCAGGGACAGTTTCCCGGTGGCCTCAGTTAGCCAGAAAACTCATACAGCTGTTTTCAAAGGATGAAAAAGCAGACTGCGGGGAAGGACGGTCCTGCCTGGACCCAGAGGCTGACCCAGATCCTGGGGGGGCGCCTGGGGGGCTCTGAGGTGTCACCCCCCTGGGACAGGCTGGGCAGGGAGCAGAGAGGGCAGGACGGGCAGGATGTTTGCAGGCAGGAGCCAGCCTTGGCCAGAGGGCTGGCTGGGGCAGGAGATGCTCCGTGCGCTGGTACAAACCTGCAGCAGACGGGATTTGCACCCAGGGCCCCCCCCACCTCCCCTGTGGTTCTCCAGCCCATGAGGTGTTTCGTTAGTGGAGCATTACCAATGTGGGGGTACCGGACTCAGGATGGTGAAGATTTACCAGCAACTAAACAAATGCTTTAAGGAATTCTTCTTTTTTTGCTATTTAATCCTTTATCACACCCTGCCGTCTGCTTCGCAGGGACTGAAAACCTGCCATAAAGGAAGGGGTTTTGCAGCCTCTCTCAGCACCCCAACAGAGACCCACCTTCTCCCCTGCAGGCAGCAAAGGGGGGAGGGAGAGGAGCTGCAAAGGTGCTGGAGCCCCGGGGGCGGGGGGAGAGCTGCAAACTGCAAACAAGCTCCGTGTGGATAAAGATGGGCAGGGAACAGGCAGGCGCTGGCAGTTGGGACAGGAGCTGCTGGGGTGGGTGTGGGTGGCAGCCCTGGGGAACTCAGATCACCCTGGGCCACCACCCGTGCTTCATTTGGTAGCTTTTTTAGCTTGGGAAATGGGACATCGGAAGCTCAGCACATCACTGCTCCCGTGAAAGTGGAAGGAGTTTCAAAGCAAAGGTGGTGACTGAGGAGGCACCAGGTGGGACCTTTGCCATGTCCATCACCAGTGGGCCAGGAGAGGTCTTTGGGGGCCTCACCGAGCTGCCACTACCCTCCCTGCACCTCTCCGCTGCAGCAGCAGAGCCCAAGGTGACCTTCTGAGTTTTGGAGACCAAATTGCTCTGATTACGTGCAAGCTCGCTGCTGGTCCAGGATGGGGCTCTCGTGGGACCTCTCCACCATGTGCTCTGTGCCCTTCTGTGACGTGGGGCTGGGTCACACCTTCACCAGATGCTCAGGACAGGTAGGTGAGCAGCACCGAGCTCAGAAGGGGACGGGTCCATCATGTCCACCCTGGGGTGGTGCCCTTTGTCGGTGGGAATCACAGAGAGAAGAGCTGCTCTGAGCATCCCGTGGGTCGGGCACCCTTTGCGCTACGTGGACAACCGCAGACTGACCCTTTCCAGCTCCCGCCATGGAGAAGGTGCTGCCATCGGAAGCCAAGACATCCGGTGGCCAGCACAGAGGGGTGCCAGGAGAGACCTTTCCTCTTGGGATGTCTCCTTTGGGATGTTCCATCTCTCCTCCTGGGGATGTCCATGCTCATCCTTGCCAAGCCAAGCCCAGCACGGGTGTGCATCCCCCCAGGGACCTGTGTGCTTGTGGGACACGGCAGCCCCCACGTCACCATGTCCTGCTCCATCTTTCTCCCCGCAGAGCTTGTTGGCATTTGATGGCACCCTGCGCAGGAGCCGGCCCTGGGGCAGACACCAGTAGCCCCTCGGTGCTCGGTGACAGGACTCAGCTGTAACATGGCCGGGGGGAAGGAGCTTGTGGGGGCGTCCCTGTACCAGTGTCTCTGTGTGGGTGCCCTAGGGTGGGTGCCCCTCTCCATGTGTCCCTGTTTGGATGTCCCTGGGTGGGTGCCCCTGGTTGGGAGTTCCTGTTCAGGTTGTCCTTGTGCAGGTGTCCCTGTCTGGGTGTCCCTCTGCGGTGTCCCCATGTGGGTGCCAGGGTGCATCCCCGCGCGGGGGGGGGGGTCGCATCCTCATTTCTGCAGCCCCAATCCCCCCCGACGGTCACCGTCTCCGGGAGCGAGGTCCGAGCCCCGTCCCCGCCGCGGGGCCGCCCGAGCGGGGGGGGGGGGGTGTCCCGCCGCCGCGGGGTCCCGGTGCGGGGCTCGGCGGAGCGGGGGCAGGGGTGCCCGCTGCCCGGTGCGGCGGCGGTGACAGCCGGGGGCGGGCGGGCCGGGGCCGGGGGCGGGGGGCCCGGCCGAGTTCCTGCCTCCTCGGGAACAAAGGGAACTCTGTCTCGGCATCTGTCACCGCCGCCCACCCAAAACTTTTCGCCGCGCCTCCGCCGCCGCGGCGGGGTCCCGTCCGCGTCCCCCCTCCCTCTCCTCCTCTCTCCCCCCTCCCCCTCCCCCCCCCCCGCCCCGACACCGGCACCGGAGCGGCGACCCCCGGCGCGGCCCATGCGAGGGCCGAGGCGGCGGCGGCGGCCCGGGGGTAAGAGCGGGCGGCAAACATGGAGTCCCGGGCGGGCCGGGAGCGCGGGGCGGCGCGGAGAGCGGGCGGCCCCGCCGCCTTTGTGCGGGACGGGACGGGCCGGGGGCCGCCCCCACCGGGAAAAGTTTGTGGGAGTCGCGGGTGGGCCCCCGGGGGGGGGGGGGGTGGGGGTGTCGGCCCCATTCCGCGGCCTTTCCAACTTGGCCGATGTCGGTTGTTTGGTCGGGGCTGGTTTTGGGCCGGTTTGTGCCGTTTGCGGGGGTGCGGGGCTGGGGGGGCCGCGGGCGAGTTTCCAGCTTCTCTTCCCGTTCTCCCTCCCCCCCGCCCCGTCCCCGGCGGGGGGGCAGAGGGGGGTCGGGGCTCGCCGCTCCCCCCGGCTTTGTGTCGGCGGCGGGCGGGCGGCGGTACCTGTTGCTGCGGGGGGCGCGGGGGGCGGCGGGGCCCGGCCCGGTCCTGGGGGGGGGCGCGGAGGAGCCCGGAGGGGAGCGGGGGGGGGTGGGGTGGGGGGGCCCGTACCCCCGAGCCGAGCCTCCGGCCCCTGACAGCAGCGCGGGGAAGCCGCCCCCGCCTTCGTCCCCGCCGCACAATGACCCCGCGTGGTTCCTCCGGCCCGAAGCCGCTCCGACTTCCCCGCCCCGGCCTTTGGCTCCTGCTGAGATTTGTTTTTTTTTTAATTGATTTTTAATTTCGCCCCCTCCCCCCCAAAAAAGCTTGATTCCCTTTCGCCCGCTGCGAGCGGCCCCCCCGCCGTCCCCGCAGCCCTGCCGGGGCCGTTCCGGCAGAGCCCGGTGCCGCGGGGTGGGCTCTTGTCCCCACCGGTGCCCGTGGCTTCTCCTCTCCCCGGGGGGCCTCTGGGTCAGCATCCCCCCCCCCCCCCCCCACCCCCGGGTCCGGGGGGGCCCCGGGGGGGGCTGGAGGCGGCGGGGGGGTGTCTGTGGCTGCGTGTCCCCCCCCGGGCGGGACCCCGGCTGATGCCCGCTCTCTGGTTTCCACCTTGCCAGGCTCTAACCAGGAGAGGTCTGGGGGCAGCTCCACCATGTCGGATAGCGACCTCGGGGAGGACGACAGCGCCACATCCCCAGACCCCTCGCAGTCCAACAAGCGGAAGAGAAGGGGCAATCTCCCCAAGGAGTCGGTGAAGATCCTGAGGGACTGGCTGTACGAGCACCGCTTCAATGCCTACCCCTCCGAGCAGGAGAAGCTCAGCCTCTCGGGGCAGACCAGCCTCTCCGTGCTGCAGGTAGGAGCCGGTGTCCCCCTCCCACCCCTCTACATGCTGGGGACACCGGTGGGTCCTCTGCCACAGTGCTTGGGACGGCAGGACCAGGAGAACCTCACTGCAGATCCCAAAGAACTCGGCACGCTGGAACTGCTTGTTTCTGAAGGGCAGCGAGGAGGCAGCAGGGGGAGGGTAGGGGGTCCAGAGCCCCTGCATGGGAGAGGTCTGACCTCGGGGACTCCCTTTGTGACAGTGCTGGAGCAGAGATTTTTGGCCGGCCAGAAGGTGGAAGGGCTCAGATGGGGACACACTAAGCAATATCCCATTGTTAGCAGAAGCCACCACAGGTGGGAGGGTTTCAGGGGGTGCTGCTTTATCCTGTTCCCCTGCGCACCCCCCAGCAAAGGGGTCAGAGCTGCCACCCGCCCAATGCAGGGCTGGGCAGGGGACAACCCTCCGAAGAGAGGGGCTGGGCTTTGACACCAGATGGGCCAGTAAGGTCCCTTCCAACCCAAACCATTCTATGATCTGCAGCACTATGTGCTGGCCCCCACCTGGCCCCAGTTGCCCCAGTTGCATTAAGGGGAGCCCAGCCCAGGGCTGTGGGCTGATGTTCTCCCTGGTGGGGGGTGCCCAGCTGGGAGCTCTGGCTGGCAGGGGGGGGCGAGAAGTGCTTTTCCTTCCAGCTTTGGCTTTGTCCCTGCCTGCTGTCGGGGAGGCAGGGACAACCTGCCTGTCCCTTTCACCCATGCTAGTGGCCCTGGGAGGGCTGGAGTTGCAGTGCTGGGGGGAGCAGCGGGGGGTTGGGGGCTGTGGGAGGCTTGTCCTGCACTGGGGCTGGCATGGTGGTGCCCAGCATGTGGGGGTTACCCCAGGGCTCGTGGCAGTGGGACCAGCAGGTGCCTAGCTCCCTGTGCCCTGAGCCCCTGGCTGGCCATGGAGTGGCGTCCAGGTGTCACCTTGCCGGCCCCATGGGACCTGCTGTGGCCAGTGTGTCCTGGTGAGGAGGCAGCCCCTCTGCCCCCCGGGTGGGGGGGTCCCAGCCCGGTGGCAGCTGAGGGCTGTCACCGGGGTTTCTGTCAGCGTGAGGTGACACAACGGGGTGCAATGGGGACGGCTCCACGGGACAGTAGAACCTTCTGGGGTGGAGGCGTGGGACACCCTGGAGCAGCTGCGGGGTTCCGTCCATCTGTGCCAATCCCACTCCTCCAGGAGCCCCTGGAGCTGCAGCCTCTGGCTGAAGCCCCCAGTTGTTTATTTGTGCCTCCCCCTGCCTGCTCCGGTGGCCCAGGGAGCAGGAGGGTCTCCAGGGGGGCCGGGAAGCTGCGTGTCCCCCTCACAGAGAGCCAGGGGGCAGGAAGCGGTGCCCGTTCCCGGCCAGTCTTCCCGACAGCAGCGGGTCTCTGGGTCTCCCAGCCCCTGCCCTCCTGCTGGATGGGATTTGCCTCCTGCCGAGGGGACGCTGCTCCCACAGCCACGGTGGGGACGAAGCCAGCCCAAAGGGACAGGCCAGTGTGTGCCCATGGTGGGGCTAAGCCATGGACGTGTTTAAAAAGAAAAAATAAGCTGATTGCTTCAGAGCCAAGGGTGAAGGGGAAGGGCTTGACACTGAAAGAGGGGAGACTGAGCTGAGATCTGGGGAAGAACTTCTTTCCTGTGAGGGTGGTGAGAGCCTGGCCCAGGTTGCCCAGAGAAGCTGTGGCTGCCCCATCCCTGGAGGGGTTCAAGGCCAGGTTGGAGGGGGCTTGAAGCAACCTGGTTTGGTGGGAGGTGTCCCTGCCCAGGGCAGGGGGTGACACTGGGTGGGCTTTAAGGTCCCTTCCGACCCAAACCATTCTGTGATTCTATATCCCAGCTCCCGGGGAGGGCAATGACATGTGGTGTCACTGGGGGCTGTGTGTGCCTGGCTCTGTGCTGTGTCCTCCAGAGGGGTGTAAACGCTGGAAGGAGTGTGGTGGTGGGGAAACAGCAGGATTTTGGGGGCTTCTCAGCACTCTGGAGTTGGTTGGGCTCTTTGTTGGGAGCCCAGCCCTCCGCTTGGGGGTTCAGAGCAGTTAATGGCCATGGGGTTGCAAGATCATGCCAAGGGGACCTGGCGAAGGCTTCAAGGGAGGGCGTTTGGAAGGGAAAACAGGGAGAGACTGGTGTATTTGAGGGTGTTAAATGCCAAATATTGTCTTAAACACAAAAAAGACAACTGAGATCTTGCTGTGATGGAAGGTGTGGGAAGTTCTCTCTCCCCAGGGGAAATATTTTACGTAGCTGTTGATTTGGGAAAAATCAGTCATTTTTTCCCCCCTGATTTATTCTCTTCTAATTGTTTTCTAGGAAGAAGGCAGTTATTTTAGTGCAGCATTTTGTAGAAAGATGCTGAAACAATACACGGCCGAGACTGAACACACGGCTGCTGTGTTTCCCAGGGGTTTCTGGAGGTGGAGCTGCAGAGCTCTGCCTTTTGGTGCGCAGATGTTTGGAAGAGCCTTTACAGTGGTCTGGCCGGAGGCAGGGAAGGTGTCCATGGCCTGCCACAGTCCCCTGTAGGGGATTGGGGACTGCCCTTTTCCATCCATGCTGCTGTCCTGCCATCTGTCTGTCCCAGGCAGCCCCAGTGCTCGTCCAGGGTGGCAATGTGTTGGCACCGGTGGCAGCGTGTGACGCATGGCTGAACACGCCGAGCCCTGGGGTGGGTCGCCTGGAGAAGGGAAGACTCCCCCCAGCACAGGGACCTGCTGGGGGCCTGTGTAGCTCTGAGCTGGCTCTGTGCAATGTCACCACCTGCAGCTGGGGGGGACGGCAGGAGCCCCCGGGAGGGTGCTGGGAGCCACACCCCGCTTTACCTGCATGTGGCGGGGGGACAGTCAGTTGCCGGGACTTTGGGGCTGGGGGGACAGCTCTGAGCACACCCTTCCCCAGGGAGTGGGCAGCTCTGCTTGAGAGCCGCTGCAGCCCCAGGGGTTCTGTGCAGCCCTGCTCTGGCCCCAGAGCTGCCCAGGCGCTGTCTGTTCGCTGGCGTGGGGAGAGGGTGCCAGCGGTGCCATGGGGGGTGGCACCCATCCGCAGTCCCCCCCAGAGTGGGCTCATGGGACTGAGTGGTGTGAGGGGGGTGCAGGGAGGAAGGGGCTGCCCCAGGCAGGCAGGAAGCAGCCGGCGCTGGGGTTTCCGTGGGTGCCTGGGCAGCCCCTGCCAGAACGGCTCTGCCTCTCCTGAGCCCCATGGGAAGGCAGTGTGGGGCTGGGGGGAGCCCTGTGGTAGCTGGAGCTCTTTGCTGGGTTCGGGGATGGGGGGTGGGGTTTCTGCTGGCTTGGCTTTGAGCTGCTGCCCCCCGAGATGTGGGGCAGCCCCGGGCTGACAACACTGTGCCCCCTCTCTCCTCTCAGATCTGCAACTGGTTCATCAACGCCCGGAGGCGGCTGCTCCCCGACATGCTGCGCAAGGACGGGAAGGACCCCAACCAGTTCACCATCTCCCGCCGAGGGGGAAAAGCCGGCGACGTGGCCCTGCCGCGGGGGGCTGCTGCTGGCTCTGGAGTGCTGGTGGTACCCCCCGTGGGGGCAGCGGGGGCCTCCAAGGTGCTGTCCATGTCGGTGTGCCCGCAGGTACTGTGCCACCCGGCCCAGGCGCTGAGGGTGGTGAGCGCCTGCAGCCCCGAGCGGGAGAAGCCCCCTGGCCCACAGCGCGCGGAGCCGGACCCTGCCCCGAAAGTGGCGCCAGGTGCTGCCGGCAGCACCGTGGCCCTGCTGGCCCGGGCCGAGGCAGCCAGCCCCACCAGCGGACTCTTCAACACGCCGCCCCCCACGCCCCCTGAGCTCTTCGGTGATGACTTCAGCAGCTTTCAGCTGCTGGTGGAGGTGGCCCTGCAGAAGGCGGCCGAGCTGGAGTCGCAGAGGCAGGGGGGGCAGCTGCCCCTCTCACCCCAGGCCAAGCCCCCGGCAGCTGCCCTCTCCAAATAACCCCCTGGGCCACGTCCCGCTGGGTGCCCTTCCCTGGGGACCCTGCCAGCCTGGTGCCACCCGCCTGCTAGCACCCCCTGACCAGGAAGTGGACTCCAGCCCCCCCGGGGGGCTCTGGTCTCCCTCAGTCAAGGGGGGAGAGGAAGGACCATCCCATCCCACCGCCCTCTCGCTGGGGACGTGTCCCCCGCCCGCTGCCCCTGCGCCGAGGGGGATGTCCCCCGGCAGCGCAGGAGGATCTGGCTGTTGTGAAAAGACCTTTGGAGCTTTACTGACCTCTCCCTGTCACCGGCCTCGGAGCTCCCCTCGGAAAACCTGCTGACTTCTTTTTCTCTCTCCTGTAAACAAGGGTCCAGCCAACACCGTTTCTTCAGGGAGAGAAAGAGAGAATTAATATTTTTCTTTTTAAAGTTGGTATCTGTTTTAAGGACTATGGATGAAAAGCTTTTTCTCCCAAATCTCTGATCTCCCCCACCCTCCTCTTTTTTTTTTTTTTTCCCCTTTTTGTTTGTGGAGGGCCTTTCTGGTACCTCGTGCTGGCCGGGAGCCCTGCCTTGCCCGGGGAAGGGCCAAGGACAGATGAACTGGAAACCTGAAGTCTGTGGCATTTTTTCCACATGGAAAACATGGGACCCTTCTCTTTCTGCCTTAGGGTGTTACAGATGCTGCCAGTAGAAATCTCTATGGTGCTGTTTAGCAATTTTTTGTTGAAACGTTTTCCCTTTAATTGTGATTTATTATATGTTGTTTGTTTTTGGTTTGTTTGGGGTTTTTTTTTGGTGGTTTTTTTTTTTTTTTTCCTTCTATAAGCATTTCCACAACTTCCCCGTGCTTCTCTCGAGTTCCTGCTGAATGTGTGCACATTGTGTCCCGGAACAGAGAGCGCCTTGCTGCCCACTGGCAGCTGCCGGGGGCAGACACGAAGCTGAGACTGTGAAATTTTGTATCCAACTTCCTTAAACTTCCTTATTTTCAACTTTTTATTTTTATTTTTTTAAAAAAACCCAAACGTTTGGGAAGAGGCATGTTGTGGGCATGGGCATGTGTGTTCTGCAAGCGCATTTCCTGGAAAGCAGAGTCCTCCCGTCAGCCAAGTGCTGATGAGCTGCCCTGGGAACACAGAGGGACCCAGTCCTGGTTCTCCCTGTCCCCACCTCCTGCTCCAGCTCTGCAGGGCTGAGCCTGGCTGTGCGGCGCTGGGGACCTCTAGTGACAAGCTGGGAGCTGGCTTTGAGGCTCCGGGGCCGGTCCTGGCTGGGCATCGCTCGCTGTCACCCAGCGGGAGCCTGGGCGCTGCTCCTGGGACTGAGATATTGCTGTTTCACTGTAAAATGTAAGTTAAATAGCGATACGTACACACCTATGTTATCTGTCCTGAGAAACACTAATCCTAGGTAATTAGCCTGATTATTAAATTGCATGACTAGAGATAATAACGTTCCACAGGATCTGGTGCTCTGCAGTGGAGCCAGCGGTGCTGGGGGAGCAGGACACTGCAGGATGATGGGGCCTGGGAGGGAAAAGCACTGATTTTGGGGACTGGTATTTCCCATAAACACACACACCCCCCCTTTTCCTTCAGCAAGAAGGTGCCAGGGCAGAGGAGCTCCCGAGTGCTTGGGGGGCTGTGGGGGGGCCCCAGTTCATGTCCAGCCTTTGCCCTCTGCCTCCTCGTTAGGGAAAGCCCTGAATCTTAAGATTCCTTCTCTTATTTCTAGATAGCCCTTCCCCTGTCACTCCCCACTTCCCGCAGTTCTGTTTCCTCCCCCAGGGGAGGGAGAGGCTTTTTAGTCTCTCCCCCCCCCCCCCCCCCAATATTTTGTCCCAGCGGAACCAAAGCGGTTTCCTCCCCCAGGGGCAGGAGCTGTGTCTGCGCCATGGACCGGTGCTGCTGCCCCAGGAACAGACCAGAACGAGTGGGGAGGGCAGGGATTATTGGAATGAAATTTATGGAGCAAAAAACTACTGTAAATATCTTTTGTTTGTTTTTTTTTCTTTGGTTTTTCTTTTTTTTTTTTTTTCTGTTGTCAAATAAAAGTTTTTTAGTTTTGGTTGTTTTTTTTTTTTAAATACGAGCTGTGCCTGAGACTGGACTATGTAATTTGTGGGTGGCTTCACTTGCTCCCCCCTCACCACCTCCTGACACTCAGCCAAAGCAGCTTAAGAGCTCTAAGGAGCATTGCTGGGTGTGGAAAAAAAAATGGGGCCGGTGCCTGGCACGGGCCTGCCCCTGCCCCACCGCCGTTTGGTCCGACAGCTCTTATGCACTCGCTTCCCACAGCCTTTGATCCCGGCGCCTGGGAGCCAGAAAGCATTTGGCAGAGGGTGATGTGTTTGTGTCTCCCCTTTTCCTGGCCAGCACTGGAAAAATGAGATGATATTAGTGCTAGCCCCTTGGCAAAGGAAAAAAGAAGCCATCTCGGTGGGGCTCCACTGCACACGGTTGCCTGGGTCAGGAACGCTGCGAGGTGGGCAGGGGTCTTGCAGAGCGGCTGCTGGAGCAGCCCCTGCCAGCCTTGCTCTGCCCCATGGGGCAGGGGCATGGACGCTGGTAGCACGGCCACCGCGGCCAGGCTCTGGGCTGCTGGGGCTGCTCCTGTGCTGGCCCAGGGGCTTGGCCAGCCTCTTGCACGCACACTAGGAGTGCGACTGCCCATATTTTACCCACTAGTGTCTTCCACACACCCCAGCTCAGGGCTGCTCAGCCCAGCTCAGCCTCTGTGCCAGCGCAGTGCCCTGCCTCCCCCGGGAGGGATCGCTGTTCTCGACCAGTGCAGGGGTTGGAGAGGGGGCTGGCACCAGTTTGAGCCCTTTGCAGCCCTCACACCCTGGCTTCCCGCAGCATAGGGTGACCCCAGGGGCTCTGCACCCCCCTGGCACGGGGCAGGGGCTGTGGAAGGATGGAGGCACCCAGCCTCCAGCCAGGCCTCGCTCCTGCAGCTCCAGGAAAGACCCTGGGCAGCTCTGGTGACAGGAACAGCCACAGGGTGTCTCCCCCCTCCCCAGCCTGTTCACAGTGAGGAACGTGGGTTGGGGCAACCGGGGGGGGGGCTGGAGCCAGGATTCAGCCAGGGCAGGCGACTGCCAGCCCAGCTCGGGGTGGTGGTCTGCGCAGCAATGGGGGCTGTGGTAAAACACAGCTGGGCCGTACCCTCCCAGCTCTGCCTGCCCCTCCTGCAGCCTCAAGTAGCACCTCAGGGTTCCTGAGCTGCACCGAGGTGCCTTTGCCTGGGCCAGGTCCTGGGGACCCCCAGGCAGGTCGGGCAGAGCTTGGGGACTGTAGGGTTCTGTCCCTTCGCCATTGCCTTCTGGGTCACCAGCTGGGAGTGGTGCTCCCAGGAGGGTTCTAGCCAACGGGCCACCACCAGCCCTGCCCCAGCCCTGCAGCCACCCCCGCCTCCGGCCTGTGCTCTGCCCTGCGCACCCTCAGACCTTGCATTGAGTGCAGAAAAGCCTCGTTACAAGGATGCGTTCACACTTCTCATGCCACAGCCAACACTGCCCTCAAAATACCCACATGGGGTGCTAGGCTTCAGGAGACCCTCCCTGGCAGCGGCATCCCCTATCCTGGGGTAAAGAGGCAGTGCAGGGTGTCACCCTGTCCCCCAAAACAGTGCAACCAGAAGCTAAAGTTACATGTCTTGAGGGTCCCCAAACCCCCAGGGCCATGTTGGGCAGTGACAGTGCAAACCATCCCCCTCCTGTACTCCCCAGTGCTCCTCTTACCTGGATAAGGCAGGGGGCCACTGCCCAGGCACTGCTCTGCAGGGCATGTGCCAGCCTGGCTCCACGGTGCCCCTGGTCTCAGCACTGCCTGGGATGCTGAACTCGAGCAAAGGGCGCTGAGCTGGCAGCACGGGAGTCCCACAGCCAGCCAGCCGGCACACATGCTGCTCACAGGACAATCAGCGCTGCTGTTCCCGGAGCCCGGGGGAAGTACAGCCAGCACAGCAGCCACTCACATTCGGCCCTCAGGCCAGGGCACAAACCCCATGCAAAGACCCAGCATGGGCACCAAGGGGATTCTGCCCTCCTCGGTGCTGCCTGGGCCACGGGGCTCCGCTCCCTGTGTGGCCTGCCACCACCTGAGGAGAACCACGGTGGCCAGAGGTGCGAGGCCTGGGCCACCTCCATCCCTCCTGGTGCAGGCCGTGCTGAGAAGCTTGGCCTGGGCACCACACTCCCCCCTCTGCGTGTCCAGGGTGGGCAGGAGGAGCCCCCGGGCTCAGCCGGGCCCGTGGTGCGGCACTGCCGGTCCCTGCAGCGGGCAGGGCCAGGCCCGGCCGGGGTCGGAGCCGCCACCCCGCCCTCACACCACCCAGCGACCGGCACCGGGGGCGGGGCTTCCGGCATGAGCAGGGGGCGGGGCAGCCATCGGGCCACGCCCCCTCCCAGCAGCCTCAGCGTCCATTTGACCCAGAATGTACGCGCTCTATTGTGATTGGCTGGCAGGGCCAGCAGCCCCGCCTACTGCTTTACCCGGAAGTACATTTGACACAGGAGGCCCACCACCCCATCTACACTGGGGGCAGCCATTTTGTTTCAGTCGCCATTTTGTGGCAGGGAGCAGCCATTTTGTTAAACGTCATACAGCGCTGTGATTGGCTAACAGCCGTTTCTTGACACCATCCCACCCACGTGTTCTCAGGCAGCCCCGTGATTGGCTGCCCCGTTCCCCTGGCCCCAGGAGGGCTGAGATATAAAAATATATACATTTATATGCAATGTATGCGTATATAGATTTATGTAAAGGTATGTATAAATATGTATAAGTACATATTTTTCAGATATGTACTTCTGTATGTGTATACATGTTAATAGCTATATGTACCCTCATGAAGCTGTAGAGATTAAATATCTACAGCCCCGGAACTACAGGTACGAACCAGGCCAGACTCAGGGGAAGGGCTGCGGCACCCATTGGCCTTCTGGGTAAACCCCAGGGGCAGGGCTGGTCCCACACAGCCAATCACTGCCCACCACACCTACATGAACAGCCTATAGGGCTGCAGGAGGGGCGGAACTTCTGCCAGACGCACCAATCCCTGCACAGCTCCCCCCCTCCCTCCCACCCCGTCCCACCCAGCGGCCATCTTGGCAGGGCTGAAGGCCGCCATCCACTCATCCCTGGGGATGAGGAGGGAAAGAGACCGCAGGCGGCTGTGAATTCAGACTGCATTTGTTTATTTATTATTGGTTTGTGGGTTTTTGGTTTTTTTTTATGGTAAGTCAGCCAGCTTGTCTTCGCTGCTGTAAGTTCTTCTCCTCCAAGGTGGCAGGAAACAAAAGGAGAGTCAGGCAGGGACTGGCGCTCACGACGACCCAGCTGTGCCCCGCGGGGCCCCGCTCCCTCCCTCCTGGCCGCCACCACCGTGGAGCGCAGCACCTGGACCTGGCCCCGGCCCGACCCAGCAAGGAGCAGGAGCCATCTGGGCCCCGGGGAGTGACGAAGATCAGTTTGACACCTCAGGGAGCTGCTGCCCGCAGAGTACCAGCCCCGGAAAAAGCAGCTTTCCAGGCCTGCGCCCCCAGCAACAGCCACAGTGGGAAGAGTAAATTTAAAAAAAAAAAAAAAAAAATTGTCACCGTTCCCTGGCGTTCCCAATTTCAACACTAGAGATCTCTAAAACTGCTTTACAACCCTCCCCAAAAGCCTGACAGTGCATCCCAAGAAGCCTGTGTCTCTGCCCACACCAATCAACGCTGAACCCAAGTTAAATCACAGGAATCTAATTCCACCTTGGAGAATTTACAGTAGGTAGGCAGAACTCTCTCAGATCGGCTCTGCATGGACACCACTGGACAGTTATACAATGGGCACTCAGACATCACTTGGAATTTCACTTTTATTTATTTTTTTGCCTTCTGCATCACCAACACCCTCGCTGCAACGCCTGTGGGATTCTACCCCCACCCCCATGGAAGTAGCACACGATCTCCCAACTCCTTCAAACAAGTGAAGAAACAAACATAACAAACAAAAAAAGATAAATCCCCAGCAAGATCACTCAGGATGGGGCCAAATGCTTATTTCTGAGGAGGTGGCAAAAAAAATTTGGTGGTGGCAGCTCTGGCTTCAAGAAGCCAGACCGAAAAAGGAGACCCACAAAGGGGAAAAATGAGCTAAAAAATATTTCGCAATCCTTCCTCTACCCAGAGAGCAGGGAGATAAGCAAAAAATAGTCATCTGATTACACACAGGGTATATATTTTTACACACACTTTTACACACATCTAGATATAGTACATGTAAAAATATATGCTATACAGGTGCCCGTTCTCACCCAGGTGCTTTGCACCATCTGCGCTGTGCGTGTGGGCATGTATAAGTGTGTGTGAATTCAATGTACAGGTACTGCTAAGAGTATATGTGCATATGTACACGTACGTACAGGCGGGCAGCGGCCCCCAGCCGCCCCTGCCTTCCGCTTTGTACAAAAACCCACTCCTCTCGCCACAAAAACGCCACCACGCTCTCCCCACAGCCCACGTGGAAATGGCTCCCCCCCGGTGCAGGAGCTTCTCTCTCAACGAGCAAAGTCGAGGGAAATAATTTTGCAGAGGGAAGAGGAGATTTAAAAAGAAAAAAAAAAAATCAAAGTGTGGGTGTGTGGATGGTGCCTGTATTTGCTCTGTGGTCCTTCGCCCCCTCCTGAGCCCGGAGGAGGGTCCTGCTCCCCCCGGGACCGGCCAAGCGCTGCCCCTTCCCCGGCGTATTGCACATTCGCTTCTGGGGTGTGTCTCTACGACTCTGCGCTACATTCCACGGACCCCGTCCTCCTCTGGCTTCAGTACAACAGAGGAATAGGCCCCCGCCGTCCCATCCCCACCCCCGCCCACCCCTCCTCTTCCCACCCCAATATCCCCAAAGGAAAACAAACCACAACCCCCCTCCCCCCAAAAAAAACCCCACGACCCCAAGGAAGGCTGCTTGCCAGCAGAGTGCAACAGTAGTAACACACTGAAGGGGTGGTCTCTTCGGGAGCTCTGTGGAGGAGAGGTTATTTCTAATACGGTAAAACGAAGCCATGCAAAAGGTGGGATTTCGAGGGAGCAGGAAAAAAAAATAATAAAGGATGAGAAGGGAGCTGAGGAGGAGGAGAAGGAGGAAGAACACAGCATGGCAAGTGCTCAAGGCTTCATGTTTTCTTGTCCTCTTCTTGTAAACAAGCTAATAATTCTCATTAGATAGAACAAGTAAAAAGACTGAAGTTCCAAGTCAAGGGGCTGGAGTTTCCAGGAGTCTGTTCAGTCCGTTCAGCGACACCACAGCCAGTGAGAAAACCAGGGATATTTTTTCTTTTTTTTTTTTTTTTTTTTTTTTTTAAAATCTTCATTACTTAAAGCTGAGAGAAAAAAAGCCAACTCAGGAGCCCTTTTCAAGGATGGCTCATTGTCTCTAGACTGAATAAATCACACTAGTTTAGAGAGAACCTTTTTTTTTTTTTTTTTTTTTTTCCTTTTTAATGACTTATAAAAACCACACGGTTCCTTCCTCTGGCCCTTTGCTCAAAGGCGGGTCTGTGCCTCGGGTACGTAGATCTCGATGCTGTCTGCACTCTCCGTGGCTGAGTTCTGCCGGACGGAGGCAGCCCGCTTGGCTGCCATCAGCCGCTTGCGAGCTTCCTGGCGCTGCTTGTCTGAGTCGGAGGCTTTGTCCCGGTTCAGTTGGGATTTGGACTTGGCCGGCTTCTTTGGCACTGGAGGGGGTGGTTTCTTCTCTTCCTTTAGGGAGACAGTAAGGAAAAAAAAAAAACAAACATAAAATAAAAATGCACATACAGGACCTCGCTTTTGGGTGCGGTGGGGACTCTTACGGCAGGAGGGACTATGGAAGGAGACTGACTGCCAGGTGAGGAAAGCAGAAGCAGTTCTCCAGCAAAACACTCATCAAGATCAGCTTCCCCGATTTCTAGAAATGTGCTATTTTCCATTTCATGGCACAGAGGCCCCCTGTGAAGCGGACTAGAGCTGGCAGACCGTGTCTGCCCAGCTGGAGGTCAGAGCACAGCACAGGCAGCAGAGAGACTGAACTTCACCTGGAACTGCTAAATTTCAATATGCCACCCTGCCCAGAGCCATAGTCCTCCCTCCTGCCCCCGTGTCTAGTCAGGAAGGGACACAGCCCCTGCTGCATTTTCAAAAGGGTCCAGTAGGTGCTTTTTTTGTACCACTCGGACACCAGGAATAGTTAAAGCCCGTTCATGCAGCGCTTGTGACACTAGAGGCCTCTCTATCACTGCTTTAAGCACCGCCCCCCCCCCGCCCTGGTCTCTCTCCAGCCTAACTCTCCCCTTGTACACAGTTCTCTCCCCCGTTACTCAAGAGGAGTGGGCTCGGTGCACTGTGACTCCTCTGCACAAGCACAAGATGGTAAAAGCCCCAGAGATCTTCTGTTCCCAGGCACAAACAGACCCCAGATACCCCAAAACGTCTGTGAGGTGCCTCTGGCCGCTCCCCACCGCCCCACACTCACCTTTCTCTCCGGTGTCTCTGCCAGTTGCCAGCTATTAGCTTTCAGGTGGTACAGCTCATCAAACTTCATGCTGATGTCTTCAATGGACAACTGCAGGAGATCCCAAAACCCGGCTAGGTCCTGGGCCGTGGGTCTGGGATTGGCGTTAGGGTTCTAGAAGGGAAAGCATAAAAAAAAACACCAACCAAAAACACCTTTCAGAAAGAATACAGCCTCCTGACACGCAGAGCCACCTGCACAGCTTAAATATTCATCCTTTGTAAGTCTACCTGCCTGACAACCGAAACAGCAAGAACCCACAGGAGACACCAGCCCTAAATCACACAGGGACACAATGCCACCATTTACAGCCAAAACTGTGTCTGCAGGAATGGGGAAGCAGAGATCCCGACTGCATTTCTCCTACGGGAGCCTAAGGAAGAATCCCGAAAAGAGACACTCTCTGTAGAAGGCGGCAGCAGTTCCCATTCTCCCCAGAGCCCCCCCAGTGCTAATCCCACAGTAGTAACCCCCAACCCAGAGTCCCCAGCCTGTGATTCAGAGCTAGAATCATAGAATCACAGAATGGTTTGGGTTGGAAGGGACCTTCAAAGCCCACCCAGTGCCACCCCCTGCCCTGGGCAGGGACACCTCCCACCAGACCAGGTTGCTCAAAGCCCCCTCCAACCTGGCCTTGAACCCCTCCAGGGATGGGGCAGCCACAGCTTCTCTGGGCAACCTGGGCCAGGCTCTCACCACCCTCACAGCAAAGAATTTCTTCCCCAGATCTCAGCTCAATCTCCCCTCTTTCAGTGTCAAACCCTTTCCCCTCCTCCTATGGCTCCCTCCCTGATCACGAGTCCCTCCCTATCTCTCCTGGAGCCCCTTTAGGGACTGGAAGGGGCTCTAAGGTCTCCCCAGAGCCTTCTCTTCTCCAGGCTGAACACCCCCAACTGTCTCAGCCTGTCTTCATAGCTGAAGTGCTCCATCCCTCTGATCATTTTTGTGGCCCTCCGCTGGAGCCATTCCAACAGATCCATGTCCTTCCTGTGCTGAGGACTCCAGAGCTGGACACAGTGGTCCAGGTGGGGTCTCACCAGAACAGAGGGGCAGGATCCCCCCCCCTCGCCCTGCTGGCCACGCTACTTTTGATGCAGCCCAGGATGCGGTTGGCTTTCTGGGCTGCCAGTGTGCACTGCCGGCTCATGTTGAGCTTCTCATCCACGAGCACAGAATTTTCCCAGTTCTGAGACATCCGAACTGCTATCACAGGCCTGGATTGTCTTGGGAAAACACGGGATCAGATCTGAGCAGCTCAGCAGGAATCTCCGAAGAAAGCCCGGCAGTGAGCGGTGGGGCTGTGATCTCAGCCTCGATCAGCCAGAGATCAGCGAGCAGACGCTCAGCACCTCACCACCATCCCCTCCTCCTTTGCCAGCTTCCCTAAGGTGGCTTTTTTTGCAAGTCAAGGGGAATTCACCTTTGGGGAAGTCTAAGTCTTCAAAAATCCATACCGTGATAAAGCTTGGGGGGAAAACCAAACCACAGACTGCCACCACCCCCCACGTCAGCCCCGCTCGCAGCAAGGGCAAACCCTCGCCTTATATTTGAAGAGATCCGACTCACACAGGGCTTTGTGACCAACAAGGGACAACCCTGCTGGGGACAGTTTTACCATCTGCATAATCCACATGCAAACCAAGCAGGTTTGCAGAAGAACAGACTTTTCAAACATTCCCCTCTATTTGGTAAAACCTCGGTGGTTCACCTCAAAAAGCCCTTTAGAATTAAGAAGGAAGAGGCAGTTTCCAGCGCACGGAGCAGTATGGCTGCCTTACCGCTCACGCCCACCGAGAGACTCGGTGTATTCAGCACACTCTGCTCAAGCGCGCTCATGCAGGCACCGATCACAAAGTGTGCTCACTTTGAGGACTGAGTGCACCCTCAGCAAGTTTGCAGATGATGCTGGGTTTGGTGGGAGTGTTGATCTGCTGGAGGGTAGAAAGGCTTTGCAGAGGGATCTGGACAGGCTGGCTGGCTGGACCAAGGCCAATGGGATGAGGTTCAATAAGGCCAAGTGCCAGGTCCTGCTCTTGGGTCACAGCAACCCCCTGCAGCGCTACAGGCTGGGGCAGAGTGGCTGGAGCTGCCTGGCAGAAAAGGACCTGGGGGTGTTGGTCGACTGTGGGCTGAACATGAGCCAGCAGTGTGCCCAGGTGGCCAAGAAGGCCAACAGCATCCTGGCCTCTGTCAGGAACAGCGTGGTGAGTAGGGCTCGGGAAGTGACCATCACCCTGGACCGGGCACTGGGGAGGCCCCACCTCGAGGGCTGTGTCCAGTTTTGGGCCCCTCACTACCAGAAGGACATTGAGGTGCTGGAGCATGTCCAGAGAAGGGCAACGGAGCTGGTGAGGGGTCTGGAGCACGAGTCTTGTGAGGAGCGGCTGAGGGAGCTGGGGGTGTTCAGCCTGCAGAAAAGGAGGCTGAGGGGAGACCTCCCTGAAAGGAGGGTGTAGCCAGAGGGGGTCAGTCTCTTCTCCCAAGTCACAGGCGATGGGACAAGAGGGAATGGCCTCAAGTTGCTCCAGGGGAGGTTCAGATTGGATATTAGGAACATTTTTTACACGGAAAGGGTTATTAAGCCTTGGAATGGGCTGCCCAGGGAAGTGGTTGAGGCACCATCCCTGGAGGTACTTAAAAGCCGGGTTGACATAGTGCTTAGAGACATGGGTTAGTGATGGTTTTTATCAGAGTTAGGATGATGGTTGGACTTGATGATCTTAAAGGTCCCTTCCAACCTGGACAATTCTATGATTCTATGAAAAGAACTGCAGAGCACAGCCCAAAACCTGCCTATTCTGAAGGGAGGTTGCGGCTGTCAGCCCCCCACTGCTCAGCTGCTGGTTTAAATCATTGTTCAGCCACCATGGCACAGTGCTCAGGCTGTAGCCTACAGCCACATTGCCTCTGCTTTTACAGTGACAGTAGCCTGTTAACACCTGAGTACGTTCCTGTCGTGCTGTTGAAATAGATACACACCCCCGCCCCTCCCCAGAATCAGAAGACATAGATCCAGACTCACCAAGTTTTGTTCACAGAGGCCATGGAATTGCTGGAACTTCTGTGACATTAGTAGCTGTGCACTGCCCACTGCGCTCAGGACTTTTCCTAAGACTATGAGGGAGAGAAAAGAATACTTCAGTTCACACCAGAACTCGGGTGTTTCTGGGGCAAACAAACACTCTTGATTCATTAGAACAGGAGTTTCAGAGACCCCCCCAAGGAAGTAACTGCTCCCAGGGAAAGAAGATGCATTGAAACTATAATCTACGCATGTCTTTGCCAGCTATTATTGCTCCCTCCAGAGCAGGTCCCAAGCAGGCCAGGCTGAGAACATTACAGCCGAGTTTGCAGAAAAGTACCTTAAACTGCCTTCAGCCCATCAGATGTGTCACCAGCACAGTGGTCACACGTGCAGATCACACCCAGCTCTTCCAGCCATGCAGGAGGGGAAGGTGGCGAGCGGCAGGAGAACTGGCTCCAACCTCCATTTACCAGAAGGGATTTGTTGGCAGAGCCAGGGCTTTTCATACCCAGGACTTTATGCACCTCTTAGTGGTTTTTCCAGGAAGCCTCTGGGTACAGCAACGTTCCTCTGCCCACTAACAGAAAAACACTGTATGGGCTTTTCCCTTCCAAAGGCAGGGCTGAGAGACCCACAGCGGGTGGAACTGCACCATGAACAGGGATGAACTCATCCCCCCTCTCCTCCCCGGTCCGCTGCTGCGCCCACTGTTCATAGAGCTTGGTGGGACAAGTGTAAGCTGGGCGCTCTCTTGGAGGAGGAAATTGCTCTTAGGGGTCACAGATAAAATGCCACACTGGTCCTGGTGCCTCTTCTCGCCAGAGCACTCTCGCCACAGGCGAAACAAGGGTGTCCCCCAGGGGCAGGGAGAGCCCTGGCACTGCCCGTCCTGTTTGCAGCCAGTGCAGCATCTCAGTGCTATCGGATTAGAGATGAGCTCCCCCGAGCACCAGCACCGACACCGAGCTGTGACCGAGTCTCACCAGCATTTCACCTTCCTCAGGCAGCAAAAAAATTAAATAATCAACCAGACTCAGAGCAAAGATCCTGCCCTCTGCAGCCCAGTCACCCACTTGTGTCACTCTCTAGGGAAGCACAGGCTTTGCCAACTCATTTGAAAATAACGGAACAATCCCAGTTGGGACTGAACCCAACGAAACTAAGTGGCCTTGTGCTCCCTGTGCACGTGCTTTTGGTGTATTTAGCACAAATTCAGTGAAGCTTTCTCAAATGAAGAAACCTCCTCTTTGCCACGAGGACAAGTGCACCGATTCAACAGACCCAATGAGCTCTGAAGCCAACTGGACCTTCTCCTGCCAGCGTGAGTCCAAGGGGGTAGGCAGGGAGAAAGCTCCCCCAGCCTCCCCGAGAGCCATCCATTTGAGCTTTTAGCAGTTTTGAGTGGCCAGCAGCTGCACCATCCCCTGAAAGCCGTCTGTGTTGCATCGCAGTATTATTTCTTACCCCATCTGCTAGAGGAGAATTGTCCTATGCTCATTCCCATGCTGTGTCTCTCTGTAGGCTACCAGCAATTTATCTGCAGAAAGCTGATCTGATACTCGGTGACAGTTCTTTCGGGAGGGAGGAGCTGCAAGGCTGCTCCAGTCTCGTCTCCAGAGGCTGACAATACCTACCTTCTTCAGAGAGATTGTTCTCTTTGGTCTCCTGGTCCATCTGGCGGCACCAGCCTTCCAACCGCTCTGTTTCTGCCTGCAGCAGCTTCAGAAACCAGTACCCGTCCCGCCGGCAGGCTCCTGGCTGCGTGGGTTCTGCTGGCGAGGTGGAGGACGTCTCAAGCCAGGGGTCAGGAGGAGGGAGAGAGGAAGGCTCCAGGGCTGGGTCATTGTTTTCTCCATAGGAGAGGTTTCTCTTAATCTGTGAGGGCTTGGCTGGTTGCCTGGTGGTGGCATCGACGCCAACGGAGTTGTTGTGTTGGGGGCACTCAGCGAGGCTTCTCTCAGATGATTTACTGCTAGAGTTATTAGGTTCCTGTGTGTCAGAGTCTGTGTCCTGTTTGGAGGACATGCTGCGAGAGTGGCTGTTTCTAGAGAGACCGAAAGCACAAATCAAAGAGCAGAACTGGGCCTGGCCGGGACAGTGAAACGCATTTATGGTGCCCGGGGCTGAGCCTGCCCCTGCCCGCCCTGCCCCTCCTCACACACAGACACACACCACACGCAGACAGACACGATTATAAGGTTGCCTCCTTACTGCAATAGGCCGTTCAGACGAGAGGGCTGACGCACATCTATAATTACAGCTTGGATTTTTTTTTTTTTTTTAAATTTCAAACCCCCATCGATTTGTTTGTTTACAGAACAAGTGCTTTTCGCAGTGGGTGTGTGCTGTGGAGGAAGAGCTCTCCATGGGCCCCCATTCCCACCACTCATATTGGAGCATAGAAGGGGAGAAGGTCTAAGCGAAAGTGGGGGGAAGCGCAATTTAAAAGAAACTACAAAAGCTTGCGTCTTTCACTTACCGCCACTCGTCCTCTACCTGTACCCCGATGGACTGGAATTTGGTGGCTGGCGGAGGAGGCTCCTCTTTTGCCACTGGCTGAAGGCAGTCAACCTTATTGAACGAAAAAAAATACAGACAAAAAAAAACAGACACGAGAACTTGCTGCTGGAATTCACATCAGTAGACCAGGAGCGCTGCACACACACACACACCGACACCACACACCAACGCAGGGGTCTCTCAGGAGAGGAACAAGGCTCGGGGCTGCCATGTGAGCATCAGGACCGTACCCTGCTGAGTGTCTCCTCTCAGAGCCATGGGCTCTGCCACCTACCGCTGTTGGCACGGTTGGGGCACGCTGGGGACGGGCTGTGTCCCCCCAAAGGCACACTGTGTGTGTGGCATCCGACACGGGCAAAGGCCAAGAGATTGGAGAGAGAGCAGCGACCTGATTAAGGCCAACAGCAAAGCCCAGCTTCCTCTCTCCCAGGGACTGACGCCCTCCAAAGCTCTGGGTAAGAGGGTTAGAAGGTTTTAGGAAGGAAATCCAGGGCGTGGGGCAAGTGGCTTGGGAACCAGCTGAGAAAAGGAAGAGGAGAGGAAGGCTGGAAGCCTCTCCAATGTAAGTTCTCTTGCCCTGCTGCCCTTTCAGCATGAGTTTTGCCCCCCGAACCCTGCAGAAAAGCCTTTGCTATCCCATTGCCTAACTGGCCGGCCGGCCAGCCTTACTGTAAAGCCAGTGCAGAACTTACTGAGCACACACACACGTGGTGGCTCAGAGCCCAGACCCTGCATTTGGGTTTGCCCAACTGCTCGGGTTCCTGACTGCACCTGCGCTTTGGGGCAGAACAAGGGCTCGTGCAGTCACCATCTGTAACTGTGTGATCTGTCCACAAAAAGAGGGTACAATTGCAGATGACTTAAGTTCTGGTGAATAGAGCATGGATTTACACTATTCACTGGGTTCTCATTTGACTATGTAATCAACAGCTCATTTCCATCGATTTTCAGAGAGTTAAATGCTTGCAGCAAGAGAAGCATCAACCTGCTGGGAATGGTGGACCGGAAGGAATTGCTCCCTCCTGCCTACAGCCCTGGGACCATTTCACAGCCCATACTGTGTGGGTGTCCCATCTCTCAGAGGAGAGTTGTCTCCAGAACCGTGATGGACAAGGAGCACAGGCTCAGCATGGGTGCACTGGCAGCGAAGGGCCTCTTCAGAGGGTCTCACCTAGTTAACACAGTCCCACTGCTTTATGAAACATTTTAATTTTGTACTAAAAGAGCTTAGCCCTTCCTGGTCTGTTAGGGAAAGCTTCTGCTGTATTTCACCCCTGGGAACACAGGGAGTTAGTGTGACAAGGCAGTTAGTTTCTCTCGCTCTTCTAGGGGAGTTCACCTGCTCAAACACAACGCACACGCTAAATGGATGGGGTAAGGACGTTCCTTAGGACAAAGGAGAACAAACTATTCCGTACTTGTATTCCTATAGACGACAGCTTTCTTTTGGGGATGTTCTCCACTTTAGGCTCTTCGCTAGTCAGAGTCCCTTTGTCACTTTTCAAAGTTGCATTTTTCTGGGGTAACTCTGGAGTCTCTCTTGCTGGAGTCACGACGCTCCCCCTCGTCACGCTGGGTGTCCTGGTGCTGTCCAAACTGTCCGAAGAATTGCTGAGTCCCGACTGGCTGGTCACCTCACTCTTGTGGTCCTGGCTGTCCAGGTAGGTGTCCTGCGCCGATTCAGTGCTGCTCTGCACAGTGACAGAGATGAACGGCTTTGATGTGGTCCGAGGTGGGACGGGAGGTGGAGTCTTTTTATATGCCACTAGGCATGATGAACCTGCAGTAATGGAGGTGGGGAGAAGGGAGAATGCAAGAGACAGATTGGGGGGAGAGAGAGAGAGAATGAGAGAGAGAGAGATACAGTGAAAGAAAGAGAAAAAGCAGGTCAGTCACAACATCCAAGAGGAGCCTCCAAGCAGAAGCTGGAGGCATAAACGCAGAAACAGCCTACAGCCAGCAGCTCACACCGGGAAACCCAAACCAAAGCGTCAGGGGAAGCGAAGGCAGAGCCAGAGCTAGCTTGCAAAGGAAGTCAAAAGGAATACCATGATACACGAAAGGCTGGAAATGGAGAAGAGGTACAGAAAAGCCTCCCAAGAATGCTACAGGGTTTGGCAGGTGTAAGCCTCCACGCTGGGGAATTTTTCTTTGGCTAAACCCTATGTTTTAGTGTCCTAGTACAGCCAAGTGTCTCAGCTCTTTGTCCCATCAGTTGACAAGTTTCAGTGTCTGGACCAGGGTGATGTTTTTTCCTATAAAAACGGAAAGAAGCCATAAAGTTTGTTAGATGCTGATGGCAGGAACGAATGTTTGTGAAGTACCTTAAAAAAAAAAAAACAAACAACAAAAAACTATCTGCCACGCATTGGGGGAAAATACATCATCTGGTTGGAACAGCCCAAGAGTGACGAGCCTCCACGTCCCCAGGTCCAGCCAGCAGTGAGGCTGAAGATGCGTTCCCAGCAGGCACACAGCACACCCATATCCACTACAGGGACGTATACACACATGGATGGCCACACAGCTCACAGAAGGGCACCCACATGAACAGGGACAACAGCAATGGCCTCATCCTGCTCCTGTCTCCGGCTTGACAGGATGGAAGTCCATTGGTGACAAAGGTAGATCCTGCAGCAGCAGTGCTCAGGCACCCAGTCTGCCCAGTTCCCCAAAGCCAAAGTCCTACTCGGGCTGCTGCCCAGAGAGGTCAGACTGGTCTGGGCAGGACACAGCCAGAGAATAACACTGACCAGACACCCACCTACACCCCCTGACCCTTTTTATCCCATTACCCCTGTATGTCCCCACTCCCCAAATCACCAAAACCCCTTTCTTGTCCTACCTTTGCTTCCTCCCCTAAATATCCCACTAAGTCCTGTGTAATTCCCACTGCTTTCCCCCTGTACCCCATAATGTGTCCCAGCCCTTGGCAGTAACCTCCTTAGTCCAAAAGGTTACCTGGAGAGCTGCTCCCCGTGGCTCCTGGTGACGGGTGTCCTGCCTGGACACCGGGGCTCTGGTGGGACAACCCCAGGAGGGGCCTGGCCAGGGTGTTCAGTGCTCAGGGGTCCTTGGCTTGGGGTCCCACCTGCCACTGAATATCCCTGCTTGTCTGTGCTCTGGGCCTGTGATGGGCTGATGGCCCCTGGGATGGCCCCGGGGGCAGCCCAGCAGGGTACAATTTGGTCTCCTCCTCCTGCTGTTGTCTCTGAGCCCCTTCATGGTGTGCAGAGTTGTCACATATAATGCTGCCCCGCTCCAAGGCATCACCAGAGGGGCTCACACCACCCTCTCCCCTTGCACAACACTGCCCAGCCTCCCGTTTTGCCTTCTACGGGGGCCATGTTCCTGGAGCAGAAGCCTTGGTGCTGCTGCCAGATTCCTCCCCTGGGGGCTGTAGGTCTGTGTCGCGCTGAGCCCCCCAGCCCTGCTCCCCTGGAAGGGAGGTACGGGATCGGGGTAATCCTGCGCTGTCAGGGCAGTGCCTGCAGGGATCACCCTGCTCTGGTTGTCACTCTCCTTGGCTCCTGCTCCAACCCACGGTCCTCGGTCTCCAGCAAAGGGCTTCTGTCCTTCAAACTGAAACCCCATGCACACCTTTCCCCCCAGATGCTGACAGATCCCAGCACAGATCCATACAGATCCCTGGGTCACCCAGCCAACACTGCAGACAGGCTGTACAAACCAAACCCAGTTTTTAAGTGTCTCCCAGTACAGCTTTGATACCTGCAGGGGCCGTCATTCCCTCAGGCTCCCCGCGCCAGCCCATGTTCCCTGATCTCAGTAAAGTTTTGCACCTCAAATTCCAAGCTTCTACTTCCCAGTCCCATACACGACCCCCCTCCCCCAAACCTTCTGGCACAGCAACAGACATATATACACAGATACAGACCATTTTCATTAAATGATACAGAAAGACTTTACCATTTCCACCCCCAAATTAGCCACCGGCATAATAAGTACCAGATTATCGACCAGTCTCTGTTCTCTGGAACTCTGGATGCTTGGACTCCTTGGGGACCCCGAGGGCAAGCAGAGGAATCTGCCGCTGCCCAATGTTGCCTTCCACCCCCAAAGCACCCTGCCTGCATGTCCTGCTGAGCTCACAACAGGGCACCTGACAGACCTTGTCATCTTTTGGGGCAACTGGACACAACCAATTGTGGCCCAGCCCATCACAGGGTGCCTTCTGCTCCCGGCATAATTTGAGCACAATTTTAGAATTATCAAATGAACCCAATCTGAATTGATTACAGGTATGGGAAGGGGTGTTTCAGGTGACATGAGCCTCCCTGGTAGCTCCTTTTCCTCCCAGAGAGGTCCCTCTGCCTGCAGCAGGGGTTGGCCACGCTCACGGGGTGCCCAGGAGGGGTGTCTCTGCTCCCTCACGGTCCCCTGTGGGGTCAGAGCCGGTCTCCAGCACCCCTGGGAGCCCAGCCGTGTTCCCTGTGGGGAAATCACACAGCTACAGCGGGTGCCTTATTGACAGCATTTACACACACCTGTGCTTACACACCCCAGCTAAAGTTCCACTTCAAAGACAGAACCAAAAGGGAAGGGTTAGAGAGGAGGAGGAGATCTGTGTTGCCAAAAGCATTTATATGCCCAAAGATGCCGAGCAGCACTGTAACGCCGGTACTGCTACAGGGGAGCTAGACAGCCTACAACAAATCCGAACAGCAGCTCAGGAAGGCACAAAACCCATACCAGTTCCCCCCAGTCCAGCACAAATGGAGCAGTGAGAGTGGGACCTGTCCTGATGGCTGACCCAGCCCTTACACCACCCCCCAACACACGGCTCCCTCGGCTGCAGGAGGGACTCGCAGATGAAGAATAACAGGGACAGGTCACTACATCTGGGGACTGGGTTGTTCTTCAGCCTGATCAGTGCCCAGCGCTGGCACGGGCCGTGTAAAGCATTCCGGGCAGCCCGAGCCCACAGCTCCCATGTCCCCTGCCAGGACAGGAACTTACTATGCACTTTAAAAAAACACCTACAATGATTTCCTAAAATGTCAGATGTCAGATTTAAGCACCAGAACACAGCTACACGCATCCTTTAGCCAGTACTTGGTCACGTAAATACCGTGCAACTGCACTGGAAATTCTTCACCAACGGATGACTAAAAGGGTTCAGGTCCGACGTGCAGTCCCACCCTGTGCCCTTGCCCACATAGAGGGGACACCCCCATGCTCAGGACAGCAGCAGGACCGGCTGCAGACGCTCAAGCAGCACCAGCTCAGAAGTGTTTAGCATCTCCAAGTAAGCCAAGCTCACCAGCGGGATGCCTCTTCCAGAGGTACCACATTAGATGGCACCACTTGTGCCAGCGTAGGCTGAGCTGTGCCCAAGAGCTGGCCTCGGGCCACGGATGCTGCTTGGCAGGATCTGGTTCATCGTGCCAATGTATGAACCGACAGCACAGCAGGAGACGTGGAGGTGCCAAAGCAAGTCACTGCACAATTGCTCCCTCTTTTTCCCCCGTGTTCTTCGCTGGACATTCCCAAAAGCAGAAAGGGAGGACATGGAAGGAAGGACATGGACCTGTTGGAATGGGTCCAGCGGAGGGCCACGAAGATGATCAGAGGGATGGAGCACCTCCCCTATGAAGACAGGCTGAGAGAGCTGGGGTTGTTCAGCCTGGAGAAGAGAAGGCTCCGGGGAGACCTCATAGCAGCCTTCCAATATCTGAAGGGAGCCTACAGGAGAGCCGGAGAGGGACTCTTCGTCAGGAAGTGTAGTGATAGGATGAGGGGTAACGGTTTTAAATTGGAAGAGGGGAGATTTAGATTAGATATTAGGAGGAAATTCCTTACTGTGAGGGTAGTGAAGTACTGGAACAGGTTGCCCAGGGAAGTTGTGGATGCCCCATCCCTGGAAGTGTTTAAGGCCAGGCTGGATGGGTCTTTGAGCAACCTGGTCTAGTGGAGGTGTCCCTGCCCATGGCAGGGGGGTTGGAACTTGATGATCCTTAAGGTCCCTTCCAACTCTAACCATTCTATGATTCTATGAAAAGCCTCCATAGGTGTACTGCAGATCTGCGCAGGTTAAAGCTCGCCTTGTTACAGATGTTTCCCTGCTCTGCCCTTACAGCAGAAATCTTGACTACACCTTCCTGAGGCAGAGCATGGGTTGCTACACAGGTAAAGCCTTCCTCACCCGAGCTTTGCCCCACCGCAGCAAGCTCCCCTGGCTGTACAGCTCTACGGCCTCTGGGCTGCCTGCTGGAACGGTTCATCTGCCACCAAGGCCTGCCCATGCAGAACACCATGGCTGAAGATGGAGGAAAACATGTCCAGGTGGGGTTTGAATGTCTCCAGAGATGGAGACTCCACCACCTCTCTGGGCAGCCTGTTCCAGGGCTCTAGCCACCCTCACAGGAAAGATGTTCCTCCTTATGTTGAGATGGAGCTTCTTATGTTCCAGTTTGTGCCCGTTATCTCTTGTCCTGTCACTGGGCACCACTGAAAAAAGACTGGCCCCATCCTCCTGACACCCACTCTTTGAGTATTTATAGGCATTGATCAGATCCCTCCCTCAGCCAGCCTTCTCTTCTCCAGAATAAAAAGACCCAAGTCCCTCAGCCTTTCCTCACAAGAGAGATGTTCTAGTCCCCTCATCATCTTTGTAGCCTCTGCTGGACTCTCTCCAGCAGTTCCCTGTCCTTGAACTGGGGAGCCCAGAACTGGACACGGTGCTCCAGATGGGGCCTCCCCAGGGCAGAGAGGATGACCTTCCTCCACCTGCTGGCCACACTCTTCTTGATGTCCCCCAGGATGCCATTGGCCTTCCTGGCCACAAGGGCACATTGCTGGCTTGGGGTCATCCTGTTGTCCACCAGGACTCCCAGGTCTTTTTCCTCAGAGCTGCTCTCCAGCAGGTCAGCCCCCAACCTGTCCTGGTGCAGGGGGTTATTCCTCCCCAGGGGCAGGAGCCTACACTTGCCCTTGTTGAAGTTCATCAGGTTCCTTCCTCTCTGCCCAACTCTCCAGCCTGTCCAGGTCTCGCTGTGTGGCGGCACGGCCTTCTGGTGTGTCAGCCACCCCTCCAATGGGGTGTCCCCTGCCACCCGGCAGCGACAGGGACGCCATCCTTCTGGGAGCCGAGCTGGCAGGAGGTGGTTTCTGGGGTGGTTTCCAGCAGCACAGCTCCAGTTCCCCAGCTGCTGTTTACACCCACAGGGCTGGAATGTCATTGGGGAGAGTAAATCAATCGCTATCTGATATCGAACACGGGCACCAGGCAGAGTGCGGGGAGGGCAGCACATCAGCACAGAAAGGCAGTAGTTTCCTGGGGAAAATCAGCAGTGTTCAGGGTCAATAAGCTGAATTCAAATTCATCCTTCCCCCTACCAACAGACAGTACAAACATCGCTTGTGCTGCTGTTTTTACAGGGGGACACCCTGCATCCCCTTGTCTCGTTCCTGGGGATCCCTTTGTGCCACCCGGTGCAGCTGAAGAGCGTCACAGGTTTCGCTAGAGGGGAACCACACACTCCCAACAAAACAAATGCTCCTGTTAATGGACACGTGGCCAAAGGGCTGGCTCTGGGAGCTATAAAAACAAGTTTATGGCTCCAAGAAACATTGCAAAGGAAAGGAACACAAAAAGATCAGAAGCCTCAAAGAACTGCAGATACTCTGATTAGCACGATTACAAGTTAACCCCACTAAAGCTTTCTACAACCATAAAAGAGGGACTTTTGCCTGTGCAGCAGGCCCAGAAACCACACCTTACCTAAAATGGCTTTCAAAAGCAAAAGTGGGAGTAAGCCCATCTAGAACTGCCTGCCCTTCTGCCTCAGTACAACCCTGAACCCAGTTCCAGCACTTCTTCTATCTGTGGGAAGAGGCAAGATACCGAGGAAGCCAAGAGCATCCCGATATTTCTGCAGGAGAGATGTTCCTGCACCAACCACCCTCCAAAACAGTGTGGAAGAGCAAGAAAACGTGGAAGTTTTGCTTAAGCTTCCAGCTTTGTGGCACTAGACCCTTCCTGCTCACAGGATCTTCGAAGGCTTATTTAAGCAAGCTGTTAGAATTCACAACTGCCCTGGGGATGATTGATTTGGGGGGGAGGGGAGAGCTGCCTGTTTATAGCCTTCCTTGCATAATTATTTTTAGAAAGCAGCATGTTTCCAAATAAGCATCTTGCCCATGACATTACCTGCTGCTCGGGCAATCCCCACTGACGTGGCCCCAGGCAGAAGAGCTGTTTGCAGAGCCTGGAGAGCCCTCCCGGTCCCCAAACTGGCTGGGCACCCCCGGGATCCTCTCCTTCCAGAGAACCTGGTGTTTGCTTCTTGGAAGACTAAACATAGGAGTCATAAAAGAATATTAAATGCAGCCCTGCCTTAAGAGGGCCCTGTTCAAACACTCCCAGGCTGTGCTTACCTGCTCAGTACCCAACAGCCCCGCCGAGATCACAGCCAAGCTATTTGGGTTTAGACTTAAATATCATAATTGCCCTCAAGCACGCCTTTGGCATGAAGTGTCCAGTTGTTTTGTTGCTATTGCTGATTCAATACAGCCTGGTATTTCTAATCATTCCAGTGACTTCAAGGACCTTATTCAAGCCATCCTCATTTTTGTTGAATTATCTCCAAGGCTTGAACCCTGGTGGGATGGGGGGGCAGGTCAGGCTGCCCTCAGACACACCAGCGGGGCTCAGGCTGCTCCTCGCACCTCCTTTTCTCCATGGGAAGATCTGAAGAAATGACCTCATTTCCCTCTGCAGAAAGCAACATGCTCTGAAATAATCTCTCCTGCTACGAGACAAGCTCATTTGTCTTTCAAATGAACCAACCCAATAATCTTGCAGCAGATGAGACCTGCCACCAGCTGCATTCTCCCCGCAGAGATGCTGGTGGCACCTCTTTAGGCTTGTGTTTGCCACAGCGTCTCACAGATGGAAGGAGCTGGGTTTAGAGGCAGTTTTTGGTGGCAAAGGGAACTGGAACAGCCACATTCCAAGCGGCCTGACCTCTGATTTCCATCAGCTCACAGAACACTTCAAGGTTGAAACTATAATGAACAGCAGGATGTTTTATTTGTAGAGAGTCCAAGTAAAAATGATTCCCAGTTACAATCGCTACTGGAGACAATACAGATCTTTATTGATTTCACGGTTCACAGCAATCACTTCAGACCTTATTTTTTCTGCTAAAACAGCATTTACAGCCACGGCCACAGCGCACAGCTCAAGCTGTATTTGGCATGTATAGAAGCTGTTTGAATATTGTGCAGATTGAAGGTCAAGATACCTGCACCAGTTAGAGGCGCAAATGAGAAACCTGCCCACATTTTATTAATCAAGAGGACAATATTTCCACGTAGACAAGACAGGGAATCCATGTGAAGATGCCATCTCTTGCTCTGACAGAATGACTGTCTTTAGAGCACTGGAGAAATTTTAAATGGAGTCTTATACTGGTTAAACAAAACCACACTCCTGGACAGCAAAGTTAAGTGACTGCATTCGTTTAAAGAGACTGTTTACGGAAATACTGTAATTACCCACCCCTCAAGTGTTTTCCCTTCATAAATCTCAGTAGTGCTGATCTTTGTAAAAAGAAAAATGTCACCTCGATACTACACAGAGGAAAACAGGCGCCCGACGGGGAAAAATGCTGCTGACCATGACTAAGCCGGGGGAGTAGGGGACGGGCTTTGACAATCCTCACTCCACCACGCTGTGTCTGACCCCCAGCAGCAGCAGGATCCCGGAGCAAGCAGCTCCCCCACCTCGCAGTCCAAGCTGGGTGGCACCTCCAAAGAGGCTGAAGATGCTGAGAGACCTACAGAGCAACCAGCCAGGCAAAGCCCTTCTGAAGCTCTCAGGTAATCAAGGGGAACATGATTAGCACCTCACCAGCTCCCCAGAGCCTTCAGCTTTGCTTATGGTACCTGCTGTTTGCTTATAATCCCAGAGCCAAGACACAAGCCAGGCTGTCCTGTAAATTAGACAACCGAGCAAGCTCTGGGTGCTCCTCCCAGGAGCAGCACCAGGAGAAGGCACCACCACCCCCGCAGTACAGCCCGGCTCCTGCCCCAGACCATCCAGACCACCTCAAGCAGTTCTGGGGAAGGTTGGTGGAGAAATGCAAGCTTACATTCCCCTTATTACTGCCCTACTCACCCTCAGCTCTTGGCCCCGGCATGGCTCAGTAGGTAGAGCAGCTGAGCCCAGTGTGGAGTGACAGCTGGGACAAGGGGACCACTGCCACACCACAGCCAGTGGGCTGCTGCTTCTCCCACCATACAACCAGCTGAAGACAGACACTTGTTTCCAGGATGGACAAAAAAGCCTTGGGCTCTCTGCCCCCAACCCTTTTGCCAGGCAAAGGGGCAACCCCTCACACCAGCCCCGTGGACTCCCAGCAGAAGCAAGAGCAGAACAGAAACAGGGAGCACACCAGAGAGGCCACACTGAGTGAAGGAGGGTCTGCAGCAGACACCAAGGAGAGGTGAGGGGCAGCAGGTCCATCTCTCCCACTGAAGCAGCCTGGGGTCATGCCCTGAAACCCCACCAAGCTGCAGCTCTTCCTCCCAGCAGCTCTGGAAGATGACCAGACCTCTGAGCTGTACCCAAGTCACTTCTCCTGACCCAAACAGCTACGGGAAGCGGCTATTTCCACTTGCAGTGAACAGCATCAACTCACCCATGAGATAAGCACAGAGAGGGGAGATGCCCCTACTAACAAGTACCAGTGTGGGAACACTGGCTTCCTCTGGGAGCACCCACCATCCAACCCACACACATGCCTGACCCAGACCCCAGCTCCCTACTGGTACAGCCGGTACCAGGTTTGTAGACTACATTTCAGCTACCTGGTGTTTTGCTGCTGCAGAAAGAAAAGAAATAGCTTCTTAGCTAAAGCTCCACCACAATCCAGTCAGAGAAGGTCACAGAGCTGCCTCCTCCTCACTACTGAGCAGCAAGTGCTTCCATGTCTGCCAGGGCCACAGCACTGAACAAAGGCCTGTGCAAATAGGTCTTGGCTTCCCAGCTGGGAAACCACCCACAAGTGCTGAGCTGTGAAGGACTTTTCACTTGCTGCTCCTGTTCAGCTCCAGTGCCCACCCTGGGCACAGCACTCCTGGGCATCTCCAAGGCTACACTGGCAGGACAGTATTTATCACCTAGCTATTCATCTGCCACGTGTTATTAAGAACAAGAGACTGCCCTGCACTTGCTTGACCACGGCCAAGTACAGTAAGTTCTGGCATGTTATTGAAACAAAAGAACTGGACATATCTGCAGGAAAAGGACCTCGAACTCAAGGGAGCATCTCTCAAACATTACACTCAAAGAGCCCACCCCTCCCATGCAAATGCAGAAGCAAAGGGCTCTCCTTGAATATCACTGTGTGTTTTTAGACTAACAGTACAGCTTTCACCCAGAAATACACCACAAAATACTCCATGCAGCCATTTGTGTATTTCTGGTCACCCACAACTGAGGTGCCTTTAGGGAGAACCGCAGCACCAATTAACAGTACTGACTAATTGTGCTGGGTGGAGCAGGGAGGGCTCAGGGTGGCTGGACTCCACCACTTCGCCTGCACAAGACTGAGCTGCCACTTCTTGTTAAGAGTCCTCATCCCTGCACTTTGGGGATGGGGGGGAGCAGAAACGTTCCACCACTGAAGAAAAGGCTAAGAGGGTTGTGATCTCTTTATGTGTGGGACTTTGGGTTTTTCAGTGTATCAGAAGTTTGAGCTCCTTGGAGATGCTCCGAATTGAAATTTGTAGCCTGCTTGAACAGAGAAATTATAATCAGCCCTTATACACTGAAAACTATGGCACTGGGAAGGCAAGGCAGCTTGCCTTTTTTTTTTTTTTTTTAAAGCCACTTGTAGAAGGTCACAAATTTAAAAGAAGCACGAAGCATCAGATGACACCACCGAAGAATGCTGGGGTTTAAAAATACAGTATCTCACAGTGCTGGTCTTCTGACCAAATTGGCCACCTCGGCAGAGCCCCCTTTACAGCAGGGACCCAGCAGATGCTGCAGGGAATGGAACGCAGGCACCGACACTCCCAAACCCATCTGCAGCCACCGGGGCTTCTATTTGTATTAGAAGAGACATTGCAGTTTCTCCCCACCCTCTCCAAAGTAATTTTCAGCATGATTTTTAAAGCAAGTTGGAGCAGCAATAGGCAACCCCACCCTGCTCTGCAGACGCACGTCCAGCGGGCTGTCCGTCTGTCCCATGGGGCTGGGGCAGGTCTCCGGACCAGCCAGCACACAGCAGCAGCTTAGGGGAGCATTCACCCCCTTCTCCCTGCCTGAGATGTTAATTCATTAACAAGCACCGAGATCCCCAAACCAGTCGTCCTGCCTCAAGAAGTCACTGGGAAGAGAAGAGCAATGAGCAGGGTCCCGGGAGAAGCAGAAGCGCTGCTCGGACAGCGTGGGGGTGCCTGGTGCCTGGGGACAGGGACCATTGCCTCGCCTGCTACCCCATTGCCCATGACATGGTGGCACACACATTTTTGCACAAAGGGGATGAAAAGAAGGGAACGGTCCATCAGTTCAGCGTGCCTTTGTTCTGTACTGGCAGTCAGGTTGTGCTTGTCCCTTCAACAGCCTCACTAATGAGGGCTAATGCTTAATGAGCTTAATACACCAAGAGATGGGAAGCAGCAGAGCTAAAGGGAACCCAAGTCCACAGATCCCTGGGGTTCTACTCATCATCCACAATCATGTGGTCTCCACCCAGACCAGGCCCTGAAGCCAGGGCCCTGCTCCAGGAATTCAGCCACTGCAGCAGCAGAGTCCCCAGCATGTCCCCGCACACCCCTGGCCAGCAGCACATGCGCCACCAGCACCTGTGCTGCCAGCTCATCCTTGGATATGGCTACACCAGTACAACCAGTGCTGCAGAGTCACCAAACCAGCCCAGTCCTTGTCCACAAGCCTGCACAGACGGGCTTGTAGACAGAGTTGCCTCTTCCCCAGGACCAGGCACAACCATTGCCTGTCCCTGGCCACACAACAGCGAGCAGAGCAGGCAGCAGGGGCTACCAGAAGTGCCAGCATAATCCCAGTCCCACAGTAGGTTTTTACAAGTGTGGGAAGCTCTCGGTGACACAGTCCAGCTCAGTGTCCTGGTGTGAGGTAGAACAGACACTCTGCTTCACAGCCACACTCCATACGCCATTTCTCCCTGTTTGCCTTTGCCCAGGGGATGATGTAGAAATAGCAGGGGAGCACGGGGCATCAGTGGTGCCAAGGAGCCCCCATACCAGGCTGATGGCAGACCCGGCAGAGCTCCTGCATCACCCTGCTGCACCAACAGCTCCCTGAGCCCCCTCCTCACCCTGGCCCCTCCAGTCACTCAGCACCGGGCCAGGCGCGAGCCCCTGGCTACAGCAGAGCAAGGGTCCCCAAGCGCAGGGCCGGCGGGGGGAGCCTGAAGCCTTTCCTGCCCCTGGAGAAGGCAGGGAAGCCCTGCCGGTGCCCTGCCTACACGCCTGGGCCACACAGCAGCTAGTCCTCCCCAGAGGGTCATCAGAAGGGGCTGAGCTCTGAGCCACCTGTGCCACAGAGTCAGAGGGTTTCTAGACAGCAGACATTTCCAGCAGCCCGTGCCATCAGTGCCAGATCTCACTCACATCAATCAGGTAAGAGAAAGTGAGACTGGTCAGACCAGAGCACACCCACCTCGCAGAGCCCAGCCAGGGCACGGCCGAGCTGGTCTGCAGCTCAGCACACCACCGCTCGCAGGCCTCCAGGAGGTACGAGGACTACTTTGGTAGTATATGGACCATCGCTTAGTGACCACGTACCAGTCAAAAGCTCCTCCCCATACCAGCTCGATGATTCTTAAGGTCCCTTCCAACTCTGACCATTCTATGATTCCTCAGACAGAGAGAGAAGCGGCACTGAACGATGCACAGCAGGAAAGAAACAGCCCTTTCTGCCAACGCTGATGCACTAAAGCATCATCCGCTGCATCCTCCCCATCCAGAGCGCTGTGCCTGCAGCAGTCTCACCCCGCTGTGGCAAATAAAGCTCTCCTGGCAGCAGCCACCCCAGCACAAGGATTGGCTACTGGACTTTGGCCGTGCACTGGTCACCAGCGCAGCAGCACAAACACACAGCACTCGGGGAAACCCCAACACCATCAGCCGGGAGATCAGAGACCAGACTGATCTGCTGGCACAACAGGAGAGAGAGAAAGCAACCAAATACATCTACAGATCTGCATCCCAGGGAGTATTTTTTAGGTATAGCATTTATTGCAGGCAATGTATTATATATTATATATTCCTCCTTGCTTTCAAATACATACTGTAGCATCTCGAAATAACGATTCCTTCACCAAGGGGCTGGGGAGGCTGTTACTGCCGGCTGCACACTGAAGCTTTTTGTCCAGGCCAGTTTTGGCTCTGCAGCCCTGAGTGTCTATATGAGGAAGGCTTTGTGAAGGGCAAGGACTGAGCAGGACATCCAGGACCACGGATGCAGAGAGGCAGCGAAGGGAGCACTGCTCTGAACTGGCTGCCGCAGTATCACTGCCACACAACAGCCACCAGTCTCTGTGCTCCTCTCCATGTTTAATGCCACTCTTCCTGCAGGTTTTGCTTAGGACTTTTGGCCGATATACACGTGAATTTAGGGCATAAACGTGAACCAGATGTGAATTAGCCAGTGCTGCTAGGTCGCAGGCTGCTTCCCCTCTCCCTTCCCCATGGGGGTGTGTTACCCCCCTGCTGCCCTGCAGAGCTGCACAGACTGGGGTTAGACATTTAGAGGAGGCACCAATATAGGGAATGACAGAGAATCCTCCATTTATGCACTATTAGAGCCATTTTTAAGTGCACTGAGAGTATCAGCATTAATCTTCAAAGTGTTTAGAGGAAAGCTAGTTTAATTAGGCAGGTCTGATTAGTTTCTCTCCACACTAGCAGTTTCTAGAATATCCTGTAGAAGTGAGTTCCACCAGCTAATTATGCCCTCCATGAAACAGTCCTTTCCATTTGCCATCACTTGATGCAATGCCACATCACTGGAAGGATGGCATACGCAGATGCTTTTAACTCGCCTCTCTGCCACAGTAGAAGTCCTGGGAATCTCAACACACATCCTCAAAGTCACACCCAGTCACAAAACATGTCGCTAGACACCATGCAGCATCGCTTGGTAAACCCAGTCTGTTCTTGTGTATGTCAAAGCTCAACAACTCAAAGTTACTATTTTAGGATCTGCTGACCGCTAAAGCCCAAAAATCAAGTCGTTCCCATGTCAAAGGAGATACACCACAAAATTTCAATGTACGGGTGATAAGCTGCATCTTGAGCACAAAAGAAGTGCCACAACCCATCTGCTTGCCCTCTCAGAAGAGGGAATTTGTCTATTCAGGGCAGTACAGACAGCAGGCACTCCCCCATCCCTCCCTTTCAGCTCTGAGCCCACCAGTACTCATCTCACTTCTTCTCCAGGACTTTTTTTTTTTTTTTTTTTTTTTACAGCCGCAGGAACACAAGGAGCTCTAGAACAGCAGAATCACACCTGAAGCTTTTGGGCAGCCAAGGCCACTGACACCAGTTTGGTCCGCGGTGCTCACGGAACAGCAGGAAGGTTTTGCAGGAGTTGCCGAGGTGCTGCTGGCACTAACAGACCATCGGGGAAGCGGTGTGGATGGGTTTCCATTATTTTAAGTGTACCATTTAAACACTGTTCACTGAAGAGCTGGCCAAGAGGGTGCTGAAAACACTGGTGGCAGCCAGCAACTTGTCAATGCAGGTGATAACAGGAGCAGGGCTGCACCGGTGTCAGCAATAGCCCAGTTCTCCCTGGCATAGACGGGGCTCCAAGGGGCACAAGAAGCAGGCAGCAATTCTCTAGCCTACCTAGAAGATCTAGAAATTGCCACCACTGCTGCCAAAAAACCTCAAGGCAAGAGAAGAATTAATTTCCCCATCACTTTATTCAACATCAAGATTTTCATCACAGTTTTTGGGTACTGTATCCCAAATTTTACCCCATCCAGGTAGGGAATTGCTGGCATTTGCTATTCTTGCTGGCTCACAGGATGAGACTCCAGCTGTTTTAGGCAAGGGGGAGCATTCAGCAATGCCACCAGGAGCAGCAGAGGTGGTTTTGCCAGAACATTATGAAAAACCCTTCCCACACCCAGATGACTAGAAATTCTTTGTAAGCTAAAAAACAAACCCCACCCTGTAGCCACAGGGCCAGAGAAAGCACATGTGTCAGCAGAGGAGACAACAATGCAATGCAGCCTCTGCGCAAGGGAGATGGAGACAGCATCGGGCTGAACACATCTCCCTGCACTCACCCGGCCCATGAAAAAACCTAACCCTTAGTTAAGACTCTCTTCCCATTCGGACTTTTGCTGTCAGGCAGCCAAGCACCCAAGATCTACATCTTCAAAGCTACAATCATCAAGAGCTTTTAATAGTTGGATTCAATTGAAGCTATTTCCTCCCTTAAGTATGTACAAACCAAGATGTGGCAACATTATGCTAATCCTGAAGAATCAAAGTGAAAATTGCTGGGAAACTTCCGTTCACTGAGGCACAGGACAAGCTTTGCATGTTAGAGAAAGCTATTCCACATTCTAATTCACAATTTAACATGGGATTAGTTATAAGATTAAAAAAAAACAACACATGAAGCACGGAAAGGCTGTAGCAGGTCACTCCCTCTCCATTAGCATTAAGTTTGCCAGTGGTTTGCAGTTCCACCAACCAGCACAGGCAATGCTGCCTGATCCAAAGAGACAGGGAAGTCCTTCGAGTCAGAGCAGACAATTAAGCAAATATTCCAACCTTCTAATCCTTTTGGGTACCTACTAGAAAGCTTTTGAAAGCATAGCTGTTATCATTGCTTGGATTTTTGGATGCTCCCACGTGAACTAACCCATGCGTACACGGCAAAGCTGAGCTGACTTTCTCCCTGGCTCGGCACAGAGGGGTACGTGGAGAAACAGCAAACGCCCCCTGTGACACTGCTCACGCTCTTCTCCCAGAGGCCAAGAGGCCCCAGCTTTGATTTCTTAAGAATTTCAAATATCACAAGCGCTTCCAGAACAATGGTCCCTTCTCCCATCCTCCCGAGGGAGGGGATAAACCCAGCATACCCGGAGTAACCCCAGCACTTTCTGGAATACTTCGTTTCAGGAATCGAGCGGGGCCGTTTGACAAAGGAGCCCCTGTGCAGGCTCCAGTGCTGAAATGAGAGCACAACAAATCCCAAGTGTGAACCGAGCCTTCTCCGAGCACATCTGAGGCTCTAATATCTGTGACCTAAATAGCTTCAAGCTACCAACAAGTCTTCATCTTTAGTTTGCTTTTTACTAGAGGCTCCAAAACTCCCAAGTTCCTGGTTCACAGGCCTGAAGAGCCCCTGTAATCTCTCAAGTTGAGAGCCCAGACCACCACTCCTCAGGCACAAACACAGGTAGCAGAAGGTCTGGATTTGTACAGTACCTGTTGGCCCACAGCCACATTCATCTGGTCCTCCAGCCTGCAGAACCTGCCGTAAAGGCACTTTGAAGATCTAAGACCATTAACTAGAAAAGGGACAGAAGGGAGAGGCCAGTGAAGAGCCCGACCACATCCACTTAACAGATTCCGTTTCTAGGCAACAAAACTAAAGGCCCAGTCTTAGTTACACTGTTCTTGTGACATTTTGTCTGCCGTGGCACTCTCAGGCCCTGCTGTCTTGAATTCGGTATTTGACACAATGACCCCTTGGCCTTCCAAGGAGGGTTACTGTAAAACCCAGTCTCCAGCAAAAGTATTAAGTGTCACTGGAGCATCCCCTCCTGCTTTCAGGAACCTGTTCAAGTGCAGAACAGACTACTGTATTTTCCTGCCCTGAAAGCGATGTACCAGAAGACTTCTTGGCTTCATTTCCCACCTTGCTTATACTTATTCCTGTTTCCAAATGACTGATCTCTCCCTCCGCTCCTCTCAACTCAGCAGTTGTATAGCTCCAGCTATAAAATAAATCAAACTCAGAAATTCTAGAGCTGTTCTGCAGGATATTCCAAGAAGCTTCCTCCCAGGACTCCACCTGTAAACACTAAATACCAACAAGCAGACAAAGCAGAGCTTTCAGCACTGGCACTTTTGCTGTTCCTCATCTCTTGCAGGATGCTAAATGGAAGAGGTTAGTCTGACAGGATGGGAAGGGGGTAACAACCACTGGTTTAAAGTGGCTTGAGGAAGGTGATGAGAACGATCTTAAGTCTGAAGTTATTCCAGCAAGAGACAGTTTACGAGAGGTGTTTTTGGAAGAAGCCACTCCCTGCTGAAGCACAGCTACCTGACCTTCCTGAAAAACAGTGTCCTCTTCATCTCCCAGAGCTGGATGGGCCTCCGGGAGAGGCTGCTGAAAGACACCACCCTAGCTAGTCTTTAGTCCAAAGAGCAGTAAACACGTGCCACGAGCAGGCTTGCCATGGGGGCTTGTTTAACAGTGCAGAACAGCCTCCAAAGAAGCCTGTCCATGATGCTGTCTTTCCCTGTTCTTCTTCAGCTTTCCCTCCACCACGTAGAAGAGCCTCACAGGGCTCCCGGGCACAGCAGGCAGCACCAAAGCCCCCGCTCCAAACACGCACAGAAGCCTTTTGTCAATTATAGAGTAACCTAAACAGTAACTGAAGTGGTGCCATGGAAAAAATGTGAGGTCTGCTGGAATCTTTGACGGAAAACAACAGTGAAGTACCAAAACTACTGTAACAGCTCCAGTGGGAATGGCCCTGCTTCTCAGCCCAGGAGCTTACTGAAGCTGGAAAGGTGCTGGAAAGGAAGTGATGGGGCATTTTGCTAGAGGTCTTCAGAGTCACAATCCTACCAAACAGCTGTGCCACCAGTCCTTTGGAGAGCATGAACAGATGTTTCAGCAAGCAGGTGTTGGGAATGTTGCTAACCATGTCCCTGCCCATCTCTTCCCTCCACCCCAAGCCCAAGCATTCCAGCAGCTCTTACAGCAGGGAGGAGAAGACAACTGGAAAGCAGGCAGGCCATGAAGTTCCTCCTGTGAGGGCAGGATAGAACAAACAAGCTGGACAAACTGCCCCTTGCAGAGACCTCCTCACACAACCAAGGACAAAATGGTTTTGGAGAGAACCAGCTCGGACATTCCAAATAGCTCCTGGGTGTAAGGAGCTGACCCAACAGCATTTGGAGGGGGCTTGACCTTGCTCCCACACACGCACCAAGGTGAGCACACTTCCACCAGCTCTTTGCAAAAAATCCCACCTCTATGTTTCTCTGCAAATCCCAGCCAAACCAGACACTTTGAAGATTGCCCAAGGCTGGAATTATTTCTCCACTTGGCCATCTCCCCACACTTGGCCAAGGAACAATTTTGGGCTTGGCATGAATTACTGCATTCACCCAGCCACTCCTTGTCATGCCAGTTGTCCGACACCAAGACCGGCTGTAGGATGGAATTCACAGTAACAGCAGCTTACCCTTCCAAACGAAATGCCAGTCTTTGCATGCAGTGCTTCCCAGGGCAGTCACCTGCTTGGCCTTTGCTGTGTTTGGCTCCAAGGGACAGCTAAGAACAGAGTGACACTGGCTCCCCAGCACAGATACGATGTAGGCTACTTGGGGGTTCCTCCAACAAGGGCTTTCATCTTAACTGGCCTTGCGAAACCAGAACCACCAGACAAAACCAACCAAACTGTGCTCATGTAGACACAAACCTAGAGCAGCATTCAATTTGTGGGGCACAGAGAGCCTATGCTGCAGCAGGTCTCCATTTGCCAGAAGGACCCTCCATGAGTTAGAGGAAGGGCATGGCAGGACACGCCAGGGGACTGCCTCCAGCAGAGGGATACAGCTGGGAGGGAGACTGCTCTGCCCTTGTCACTCCAGTCTGAACCGCAGAGCTGCACCAAGCACGGACCCTCAGCACACACACACTGTGGTGATGCCACCATTGCTCAGGGTCGCTCCTGATGTCTGTCATACCAGACTGGGAAACAAACCAATCCAACCCCTCCTTTTACATTTTCCTAGAAAGCAACTTCAATACAACATTCTGGTTGTTTATAAACCACACTTTCAGAGGAAGAGATACCCCAGTCAAGTTCCTTAACTCTTCTGGCATGGCCCAGATCCAAGACAGACACACTAGATACCGACTGAAGATACTTCATAATCTTACAAAGCAACTAAACACCAGAGGTCCATCCCTCAGAAGAAAGCTGCTCTGAAGTCTCAGCCAGGGTTTAGCTGAAGGTCAGCGGAATGGGATGACTCTACCAGAGGTCTCCTCTGTATGGCTTCTTGCAGCCAGGCAGGAGAAACACTACCAACTTGCTGGCAGCAAGGGAATGGCAGAGCAGGGAGATGTGCTGTCAAGCAGCTGAAAAAAGGAAGTGCTGAAACTGCTCCCATTACAGCATAGGGTAATGCAGACCTAGAGCGCACACTGCAGAAATTAATTTTCCTCCTCAACATACCTGAAGAAACAACAATGTTCTCAGCTTTGTCACCATACGACAGCAAGGGGATAAAGGAGATTTTTCTCTAACAGCCTTTCAAAGGCCAAAACCAGCCACAAGAGCTTCTGAAGATAAATAAATGGTCCTGTGGCAAGTGAAGAGGTGGGACAACAGCAAATAAGTACCTTTAACTTTCAAGTGTCTGGTTCCTATTGTCTTCCAGTCACATGAATGAAGCTGGTGAAGAGCTGGAAGCTCTCCTGCTTGCTCCAGCTCCCACTGTGCATTAACGCCCGCTCAGGGGGCTGGAACGTTCCCAGACACAAGTGGGATTGTCCCAAATGGTGCTGCCCCACAGCACCCCCAGGCAGGGCCCCCTCGGGGCCTGCTTCCAGCAAGCAAAGAGTGGCTCCAACAAGCCACTACACAAGTGACCATTCCCCACTCACCAGGGCTGGTGTCTTCGGCACCGTCATCAGCCTGAGGATGAACCCGACCCTCAGACAGGGATGTAAAGCCGCTCTGTTGCTATTACTGTCCCAGACACCCAGAAGACACAGGATGCCTATGAGATGACAGCAGACAAGCTTCATACCAACAAGCCAAAGTCCTGAGATGGTGAAAACAACTCTGCATTAAAGCAATGATAGGAAAAAAGTCCAACCCCCTTTCAGCAACAGATACAGTTCTTCTATTTTTCTGGCTGTAACCAAGGGGCACAGCAGAGCAGAGGAAACAAAACAGTAACAAGTTATTTTGGATACTGTTTGGTAAACAGATGCAGGGCCAGTTATCTCACCGTGGGAACACTCAGAGGAGCAGGCTCTGCCAGGGAGCAGCAGAGCTCTCGCAGAGGTATTCCACTGCAGGCTCCGAGCACTTGCATCATCTCCATCAGTGGGTTCCCAGGACTCTGCAACATCAGCAGCTTGTGCTGCAAGACCCCTGGGAGGGTCTGTGAAGTGCCATCTCCCCTAGGTACCACAGGACTGGCCCCTCCTCCTCTAGCCACTAACAGACACAACCACGAGGACAGTTAGAGGAGGTATTTCTACAGCTAACTGCTAATTACATTAATTGACAAGAGATTTGACTCAACTGCTACGGAGCCTGGTGAAAACTGGGCCTCCTGCTCCCCATGGCAGGGATGCCTTATCCTTGGGCAAAGGGTGTGACAGCAGCAGTGAGTCACCTCACACACACACAGCAGGCCACTGCTGCCACATCATTTATACCAGGACTGCTTCCTACCCCAGCAGGACTCACACCGGGTGGTCACTACTGCCTGCGAGTGCTTTAAGCTGCACACAGCTCTGGCAGCAAAGAGCAAGGTACGGAACAAGGAGTCTGAGCACTGTTAAAGGCAAGGTCTTCTGCACAAGTGAACACAGCAAACATCAGCGTGTACGAGTTCATGGACAGAAGACCGTGATCAACACCTGTGAGATCAAAGGACACACGGAATATAGGGGCACAGTGTTAGGTGGGCAGCACCACAGATAACAGGAACTCAAAGCGTCCTAACGCTGCCCACTGTGACACAAGTGCTACAGCTGCAGAGCTGGGAGCAGAAAAGGCAGGGCTCCAGAAGCAGGCCAAGGAGGTCCAAAGCCCTTTCCCCCCTCCCACTCGGTGGGGAGCAGCCTGTGACCCCCATTGCCGCCCCCAGCCACATGCCAGGTGGTTGCACACAGGGATCTGCTGGGCTGAGGGCTACAGCTGCAGCATCCCAGGGTTATTAACATTCCACTAATGAAGTGGAGGACAGAAGAGCCCACATCATTTGTGGTTTCTCCAGGTCAGGAAATCAAGCAAGTGGCAATCTGCAATACAAATATTGGTATTAAGTACCACCTTTCCCAAGAGACAGGATTGTCTCTGACTGAAAATAAAGCACACCCTCCAAAACTGCTGTCGGGCAGGACATGCACCTCTGGGACAGCACAGTCTGTGCCCCATGATTACTCAGTGTGAGTCACAGTTTTAGAACTGCTCCCTGTTCAGAATTAAGGGAAAGAGTTCATGGGCTACAGCAGTGCAGAAGGAAACACCTAGATACAACCGCTTCAGGTGTTTTGAATGAGGTGGTAAGTTTTGCACAAAGGCATCCCTACCCCCTGGTTCCACAGACACTCCGACATGCACACACAGCTCAGGAAGCCACCAATGCCTTGGGATGCTGAGCACCCCTGTCCCAACAAAAAACATCCTTCACTTCACTGGCTTAAGGACTCCAGCCTGGTCTTTCTCTTTGTTTGCTTCTGCAGTGATCTTGAAGTACAAGCATGATTTAAGGGGAATTTTAACACAGTAGGAATTCACACAATGACTGGAAGCCTCACTTTACTAGATTGTTACTTTTTTTACCTCAGGAAGTTACATTCTAGGATGTTCTGCCCTTTACCTGTCCAGCCAGATGCGGTAACAGCCCTCCTCATCACTAGACATAGCACCAAACAGAAACACAATAGCATTTAAAGCTAGAGATGGGCTCCAGCGGGCAAATGATCTTGCAGTTTCCAAGTCCTGGATGTTATCGGAAAATGCTCTCAGGAATCTGACTAACGAGAGAACTGCTTTATGGTTTAATTCTGCAGCTCTTGCCAGAACGAACAAGTGTGCCTTAGGCTTTGGCTCTTGCACATCAGATGCAAGAAGCTTCAAAACATTCAAGTTATTTGACACTTCCTTTTGATTTCCCATATACAACATATATCCTCTGTACATTAGTATCAGAACAGCCCATAGTTTCTATTAGGTGTGTACGTGTGAGAGCAACACAGTGCAAAGAGCAATGGCATGGAATAATAACTGCTTCCGAGGAAGTGATGGGTCTTGTGGTAGGCGGTAAATCAGAGTCCATCCTGCAATGTCCCACTGTCACTTGGGGCATTCAGCCCCTTCACAGAGAGGGAGGTAGAACTCTTTACCCTCCGAAGGTGCCAGGGAACAAGAGGACAAACTGAACCCGAGAGCAAAACAGCACAACTCAAAACTCTGGAGGGAGATTACACTTAAAAAAAATTCCCAAACCACAACTAAGCATAAATTTCCCTACATTAAGACAACCCAGCTGTTCCCCTTCCCACTCCTGTCACCCTTACTGCTCGAGGACTCTGCAGTCCCACAAGGTGAGCAACAAGCACTGGCTGCCTCTCAAGGCAAGAAAAATAACCAGGACCTCAACACACAAACACTTCAGCAACTGCACTCCGAGGAGTGTGAGCAGAGCTGGAATCACAGCACTTGAACTTAGTCATTTCCAGTATCTTTGAGAACAGGGGCCCAGCTTTTCATGCCCTGGTACCCAACAGGCTGCCAAGAACCAGTTCAGATACTTGCAGAAGGCAGGATGCTTAATAAAGTATTTACCAATACTAGAAAACTTAGACCTCCTATTCAGAGGCACCTTACTAAGGAAATTCACTCATTTTATCAATGAGACTTCACCATAAAGCCAGCTAAGTTATTCAGAAATCTCACCCATGAAAGGAAAAAGGAACTCTCTATCCTTAGTTTTTAGATATCAGAACATGCAGAAACTGTGCAGAGACTGGAGTTCACATACACACAAGTTCCACTGCAGAACATGCAAAGCTCCCCCTTCAGCAGACACTGCTGGGCTATTTCCAATCTACATTTATGACTGTAGCTGTGTGATAACCCTAGCTCTGGTCTTCACCACTTAGAGGTGTGGGAAAACAGCAACCAATGGACCAGCCCCCAGAGCTGGAGAACTGCAGCCAGTGCTTCCCAGCAAGAGAGACTCCGCTGGCAGCCCACCAGTGTTCACTGGACCCTGACGCATGACAGCAGACAAGCTCCAAGTGAACACAGCCGTGAAGCAGCCCCACTCAATCAAGGGCAGCACTGGGTTTGGCATCAATCAGCCACAGTTGGCATGAACAGGCTTGGAGAACCTCAGGACAAGAGGCCAATTGAACAGCATCCAGTGCCCCTTCAAATCAGAAAGGCTGTTAGTAACGTGAAGCCAAGTGCACGGAGAGCAGACAGGACATAGGATCATGGGTTTGTCCATGTCACAGCACAGCATGCATAAGTATATTCTACACCAGTTCAGCCCAGTTCCCTCCCACATACATTCACGCTCCACGAAAACCTCAAAGGACTTGGAAAACCTGGGCAAGGACTTAAGCACAAGTTGTGGCTTTTGAGGACACTCACTGCAGGAGGTCACGCTGCTTCTGTGTGCCACAAACCAGGGGGCTCTTCCCAAGCTTCTTGCGATCCCGCAAAGGGGAATAAGCACCAGCCAGTCCTCACACCATTAAGGTTAAAGTGACAGTTCAGCTTCCAGCACCAGGAGGCGTTCGAATCAAGAAACACCTCTGACAGACTGCCCAGCTGAGCTTCCTTTCCATCTTTAAAGCTTCTCAGGTGTTGCACAAACCGGAGACCAGCAAGTCTGCCTAAAACATGCAAATACTCTGACACAGAAGTGATTCACATTCTTGAAGTGCATCACCACTGGCGGGACAAGGAGGTCTTTAAGACTGAAAGCAGCCGAGTGCCACCCTTGTGCCCTTGGTGTTGGCCCTGCACAGGACACCACATTAGTAAGCAGAGCTCAGTGTGAGTGGAGAGAGCCCAGGCAAGGGCAGACCTTGGTTCTCCAGTGTATTTAACTTTTGCTGAGGGGTTAGAAAAGAATATACAAGACAAAGACCAAATGCCTTTTCCTTTAGAGCAAAGGGAATGACTGCGTTATCTCTTGCCACTCACTGACCAGCAGTTACTAAGAGGTGAAGAGACTCCAAGAAAAAAGTCCTGCTCTCTCATTCTGAAACACGGCAGCTTATCCAGGTGGGAACCTGGGGCTTCCAGATATTCTTGAGTAACTCCACTTTTAGTCATCTACCTACGACCACCTGAAGCTCTGCATCTTCTACTTTTCTCTATAATATTTTGCTTTGAGCATAATCTATATCTTGTTAACCTCCATCTCCGAGCGATGTTTGCAGAAGCTCTGTTTACCTCCGAACAAGCGTACACGGCCATTGCTGCTACAAGATCAGGCAGCTCTAATTTCCAAGCCTTTATCAGAGATCACACAAGACAACTTGATTTTCCTCTCCAGGTCCTGGCTTGCAGTGTGCAGCCTGCTGACTGACGGCCTGAACAAGCACCGGGTGTCACAACCCTTAACCAGCTGCTGCTGAAAGAACGCCTGAAACTTCAGCACTGGAAAGGTGCCCAAAACAAACTTGTCACAAGTTTCTCTACCTCATAATTCAGGCAGGAACGCCATTTCCCTTGATATCTCAGAGATAGTTTGCAGAGTTATTCTGCGCACTCTTTCCTTTTAAGTTTAGATACTTCTTACCATCCTGTAGGCAACCATCTTCTACAAAGATATCTTTTAAAATGTGTTTGAATGACAGGTGTGTTGCCCTTATGTCTGTATTTCAGAGAAGTCAGTAAAACATCACATTAATTTGCAGGATATTAGGTTTTGTTTCTGTTCCCACGCTCGAGTATTGGCCAGCACCTCAGTTTTGCCTTCTGCAAGTGCATCAACAGCTATAGATCCCAGTCAGGCCAGTCTGAGGGGTTCAAGAAACCTGCAAGTAGGGAGGGAAGGGGTTTGCAGTGGGAAGAGATATCACACAACGCAATTGCAAGGTTAAAGCATCTGTGCTGCAGTGCAAGGTGGTCAATGCAGCCCTGGAGGTGGAAGCAGGTGAGAGGCTGCAGAGCAGGAGCAAGGAAACCTGGTGCCATTTGCAGGGCTGTGACAGAAGAGGGGGCTCTGCCCTCTCCTGACCTCCTGGTCCCCAAAAGAAGCACAAAACTGCCCCAGTTTCCTTTGTAACAGCAGCTACAGAAGAACCAAGCAGAAAGCCTGCAACAGCCAGAGATTTGTCGCTCACGGGAGCTGCTCCTGCTGAGCGAGCCCATTCCTTGCCAGCAAGAGTTACCTGCTAGAAGCGATGGGGAGCAAAGAGCTCCCAGGCTCCCCCACAGAGGACCATTAATTCAGTCAGGTTCTTCAAATTTTTGAAAGACAAGGCTACAAAAGCAGCCTACACAGCCTCTTCTAACAAACTCAGTATATATATGGAATCATAGAATTGTCCAGGTTGGAAGGAACCTTTAAGATCATCAAGTCCAACCATCATCCTAAATGATAAAAACCATCACTAACCCATTTCTCTAAGCACTATGTCAACCCGGCTTTTAAATCCCTCCAGGGATGGTGCCTCAACCACTTCCCTAGGCAGCCCATTCCAAGGCTTAATAACCCTTTCCGTGTAAAAAATGTTCCTAATATCCAATCTGAACCTCCCCTGGAGCAACTTGAGGCCATTCCCTCTTGTCCCATGGCCTGTGACTTGGGAGAAGAGACTGACCCCCCCTGGCTACACCCTCCTTTCAGGGAGTTGTAGAGAGCGAGAAGGTCTCCCCTCAAGAGGAGATACATATATATGACAGATGCAGAATCCAGCAGTGGAGATTATACGGTGGTCACATTATCTGATGTACACTTGGCATTCAAGTCCGCCAAAACTCCTCACTGGCATAAGAACAGAGCGACTGAGACTATCAGGTCACAGACTCAGCCGCAGAATTATCCCCAGATGACCCCCCCGGGCACAAACAAGTTTGGGGGATAAGGAACTCCACGCAAAGTTTTATTCTGAAAGAATGAGCCATTTCACAGCAAATTGCTCATGTAGTAAAGGAATTTGTTGGGGTTAACTGTTTAGACAAGCCCATGAGTAAGGACAGAAGGACTAGGTTCCTTCTAGGAAGCAATCTATTCATAACCTTTAATGGAAATCTCAAAATACTTTGGAATTAGCTGCTTTGCTGTATCAAGGGAAACTTCATCTTACCCTTCCCATAGATGAGGTAGTTTTCTACACACACAGAAAATTGAAAGTATGCTAGAAGTAATGGCTAAACTTACAAACCATGCAGAATTTGTAGATGAGCTTTCAACTCTTTCCCTGGATGACATCCGTCTGCAAACCATAGCCCTAAACAATTTCAATCTTAGCCCTTTATGCATTAATTTTCTCCTCAATAATAACTACAGTGCCAGAAGTCTTAGAGCCAAGTAGCTTTGGTGTGGGCGGCTCCACAGCCCTTGTAGCAATCAGGACAGATTCGACCAACATCAGGAGAAGACTACTTCCTACCCTCTACAGTTTTTAACTAATATTAGTTAAAAAAAAGCAGGTTTTAGCATCTTTGGGCAGACAGCTAGCTATTTTAAGATCAACAGCTCTACAAATCAACACGATTCAAATGCAACTGTCCTTCCAGTCACATTTTCCTCCTAAACAGAACACTTATCAAGGGTTCCAAGGGAACAGACAAGGTGAAAAGCACCTTGTCTTCACACTATGAGCTGCTCTAGCCTCTCATCTTAAAAGAACAGCAATTGAGAAAGTAAATTAGAAAAAAATTAGAGGAGTCTGTCAGCAGAACTGCTGGAAAACAGTTTTGATCCTTTCAGGAGAACAGCCAGAAATTTCTCTCACACTGAAAAAGTCAATTTGTTTCAGCTTCCACATTACATGAAATTTTATCCCTTTTGTCTGAGTACAAGGCTGCTTAAAACAAGCAAAGCACAAGGGAGAAGCTGTACCGTTGTGCTTGCCAAGCAAGCGCCAGCCCTGACAGATTACAGCCCAGAGCCGCCCAAGCCAAACCCTGCAGGTGCAGCACACAGGGCCCTGGGGAGCAGCAGGACAAGAGCACCCCAACTCCCCCCAGAGGTCCAGATCCACCCCTCAGCCAGGGGAAAGTGGGCATGTACACCCTAATAACAGACTAATGCAAACAGAAAAGTTACAGATAATGTGCTTCTGTGATAGCTATGACAAAGCCCCTTTATCAGAAGTGACAAATAATTGGAAAGTGTTAGCTCCCTGCTTGCCAGGTCAGGCACTGGAGACCGACCTGCCTCTCACTAATCAGGAGGAGATTCATTAATATTTGAGTAGGCTGTTACAGCTCACGACACAGTATCCGATACACCGTGCCACGCTCTCAGATAAAGCTGAGGACAAATGCAGGGAGGAGTTGGTACAGAGAAGAACACATCCCCACACAGCCTTTGCAGTGACAAGTCACAGCATTTCAGGAAAGGAGAAGAAAATTCCCAGCATTTCAGCAAAGAGCAGAATTAAGCCATGAAAGAAGCCCCGTTCTCTGCTATGTTACCGTCTCTGCTGAGCTCACACACGAGGGCACACAAGTCAAATCCTGTCAGCTCTCATGATCTCATCACATAGCTCTCAGCAGCCCAGCTATCCCATTATTTGCTTAAGTATTCCCACAGTGGAAACAGCTGTCTCAGAAGTGTTGGAAAGGCAAGAGACCCCCAAGAAGTTCTTGAAACTGCCACCCTGGTGATACAGCAGCTTTTCTGACCGCTGTCAGGGCCAGCCAGACAAGCTCAGTGTACCTGGTACCCAGCCACAGGGAGGACCAAGCCCCTCAGGCCAGGAACACAGCCTGGGGGTACTTCGGTTTTCAGCATCACAAATGTTTAAGAGGGCTCAAGCAATAACTGGAGATAAGGGGCTTCCTGCCATTTATTTATTATTTTAAGTAAGAGAGCTCAACAACAGTCATGGCAATGAAGATAGTTTTAAGGAAGTGATTATATTACCTCTTCCACCATCGCTGCTGAAGCGACAGCCTTAAAATTGCAGCTGTAATTCGGGCTCATTTAAAAGCTCTGTGTCTTCCCTGAGACCTATTGAGCTGTTCTGCTTTCTCCTCCCAGCTATTGATTACTGGGGTGCATGGGGCGAGGAGGAATATTAACAACTGCCTCCCAGCCACTCTTCAGTGATGCCATAGCTTGTGACATCACGACTGTCTCCATGGCGACACAGCAACACAACTGAATCCAAACAGAAGGCCAATTAGAACAAGAAAGCTCTTTTGTGTTTGGAACCATAGTAATTAACAGGAATAAGAGGAGCTGTTATAGAAAGCACATCATTCCAACAATAAAAACCTTGCTTTTAGTTTGCCAGGTGAACCTAAAATCCCCAAACCACAGCTAAGTATAAAAAAAAAAAAGCCCTTCTAGACTAGAAAACCCATGATATCATTAGCTTCTTTCCCAGCTCTAATGAACACTGAACAGCCTAGATCACTGAAATAATTTTTCCTCTCCCTCACATTGAATTCTCCATTCCACTGTAGCCTGCCCACATGCTTAGGAGGCTTCTCAGCCCATCACACTCAAGCAAAGCCTCCCAAGTGCTTTTCAACTCACTACAATTAGCACATACACATGGGGGGGGAACACACAAAAAACCCAAGGCTGCCAATCCATAGTGACTCACACCAACGAAGACTCCACCTTCAAGGATGAAGCACACTCAGGATTTGAAATAGATGATATGAACAAGACCTGGACCCTCTAGGTATCTACATCATGTTGTTTTCAGCCTCTAGACCAATAGGAGACAGAGAAGCAAACTCAGCTGGTGTCAGTTAAATCGTTACGGTGCTGCTGGGGGCATGTTAAGCCAAATCTGACTCCCAGACTGATCTCCACTCTCCAACCTACACAGCATGTTAATCAGGAAGCATTTGCTGCTGTCTCAGAGATAAGGCAACTGCAGTATTGCTCCAGAGTGCCCAAGAGAAGCACAAAGCTCCTCGCAGTCCCCAGGGCAGAGCAGCTATTTAGAGTGTACCACAACTGGGCACCTCTATAGATTCAGCCCATTAAACACTAGCTACATTGAGGAGTACGTTTATAGCATTTTTTTTTTTTCTTAAGCAGACCTAAACACCACAGCAGTCCATGAATAAGCTTAGGGTATACTTCCCAAGGAGCAAGCTTGAAGGTGGAAGCCACAGCATGAAGTCAGGCCACCTGGAGTGAGGAGATCTGCACCCAACAGCTCGGGCACAGCGATCAGGAACAGGTTCATGGCTGCAGTTAAGCCTTTAAGGGTAATGCTGCTTCCCAGAGCTGCAGCCAGCAGACCTGCTCTGTTCCTCTCCTGCAATTCCACAGGAAAGAGGGGCATGTCACTCTTGGCAGGGGAAATGGAGCACCCAGGTCCCTCATACTGGCATGTGGAGGCTGGGCAGCAATCAGGCTCGCAGCTGGTTTGTGATAAGGGGCACAGCTGGCTAAAACTCTCATTGAGCCAGCTTAAAAAAGTGATGCTGAAAAACATCATACCATAAGAATTAGCATAAAATAGATTTAACAGGTACCCTCAACAACTGCAGCAGCAGCAGTTCTCAGTCATAATCCATCCAAGTGAAAGTCTTTGTACACAACACTTATACTGGCTCCTACCTCAGATGGGTCAAGTTATTTCACACACAACAGCAGCACTTGAGTTAAGGCACTACCAGTGACCAGGGCTCCTGCCCAAGATTCACCCAGCCATTAAAACTGAGCCATCCTGTGGCACGCTTCTGAGGAATGGGACAATGGGACTTCCTCAAGCCAGTCACCTGGCTTTAGTTCAGTATTCTTTAGTTCATTCTGGCCTCGGCGTTCCTGGTAGGTGAGCTTGTTCAGCCTGGACTGCGATCACATCCACCCGCTGTCCAAACGCAGCCCATCACCCGTAGCCATGGGTGCCAACAAAGCAAGAACCAGAGAGCAGGGAACATGATTCCGTAGGAACCAGGCCTCGCAGCACCAGGGAAAGACATCAGCTACAGGAGGGAAAGAAACCTGAGAGAAGCAGAAATAATGACTTAGGAAATAACAAGCCTCCAAAGTTATTTTTAGAGCTGCCTCCTCCAGCACCCAAGATATTCAGAGCCCGTGGAAAAAAAAAAAACAAAAACAAAAAACCAAAGGTAAGCGCACAAATAGCAGTGCCAGAAGAAAGCAGACAGTGCTTTGAAGTTTACTGCTGTCAGAACACCAGCATCCTAAATGGCTGGCCCAGTTCTGTCCTTTGATTTGAGGAGGCCACATTAGTCTGAGCTCTGCTCTGCTCCACCACACCTCACGCGAACCTCACCAGCCCCACCGGGGCTGTGCCACGTGTGTGCTACAGGACACAACCAGCACTCCCGGCTCCACCGGGGCTGTGCCACGCGTGTGCTACAGGACACAACCAGCACTCCCGGCTCCACTGGGGCTGTGCCATGCGTGTGCGGGGGACACAACCAGCACTCCCAGCCACATCAGGGCTGTGCGACGTGTGTGCCGGGGACACAACCAGCACTCCCAGCTCCACTGGGGCTGTGCCATGCATGTGCTACAGGACACAACCAGCACTCCCAGCTCCACTGGGGCTGTGCGATGTGTGTGCCGGGGACACAACCAGCACTCCCAGCCACACTGGGGCCGTGCCATACATGTGCCAGGGGGACACAACCAGCACTCCCGGCTCCATCGGGGCCGTGACACGCGTGTGCCAGGGGACACAACCAGCGCTACTCTGTGCCCGGGGCCCGCAGCAGGACGGTGTCAGCCTGCTGCCGGGCAGGGCCAAGCACAGCGCTTTAAAGCGGGGTAAAGACAGACAGACACTTTCATCCCTGCTTTTTGAAGCTCACTGGTACTAACACCCAAGATGACGGCTCAGGGGGAGTTTCCCCTCACTGCCTCTCCCACCCGGCCGCCTCCCTGGACAGAGCGGGCCGGGAGCAGAGGGCCGGGCTGTGCTCCCCAGAGCGCCGGCACCGGTACAGCCGAGCAGGGCTGAGCCACCGGCCCGGAGGGGCTGGCGCTCCCCGGGCCGCCCGCCCTCACACCGGTACCTGCTCCGGCTCAGCGGGGCTCAGCAACGGGGGTAAAAAAAAAAAAACAACACAGCCGAGCACGGGGTGCCCCTGGAACAGCGCTCTCCCCGCCGCCCGGGGGGGAGCCGGCCCCGGCCCCGCGGCGGCAGCGGGTCGCCCGGAGCAGGCCCGGGGCCCGCGGCCGCCCGCCCGCTTACCTCGCCCTACGGCTGCTGCAAAGAGCGGCGGCCGCAAAGCGCGGGCGGCGGCGCAAGGGGAGCGGCGAGGCCGGGCCGGGGCCGCCTCCGGCCGTGCTGGGGCCACACGGCATCGGCGGCACCAGCCACTCATCCCGGAGGTCCCCGCAGAGACCGCGGCAACGGGATAACGCGCCTCTGGTTTATGCCGCCGGGAGAAACCCGCTTTGGGGGGGGGTTCACAGGAGCTCCGGGCACCTCCCGGCTCCCGCGGGGCTCTCCTGGGCCCCCCGCCGGCCCCGGGGAGCGCGTCCTCCAAAGGCACTGCCTCCCTTCTTATCTCTTCAGCTTGTGGACTTCTTCAGTCCTGATGCCACATTGACATTGATTGTGGTCCCGTCCCATCCCGCCCCCCCCCCCCCCCCCCCGAAGGCCTGCCAAAAGGAATTAAAGCCTCAGACAGATGAACAGCCCAAAATCGGGGACACCAACCAGCGACCAAGCAAGTCCGGTGACACACAGGCCCATCACCACCAAGCACACACAGCCGACAGGGAACACCTGCACCAGCAGCAACACAGGCTGGAGACAACTGGAGACTGAGATGTCCCTACAAGCTTTTTGTTTCCCTTCTCCCCAAAGGCCCGATTTCTGCCCGATTCAGTGTTTGAGTTGAGCAAGGAGGGCTCCAGTGAGAGCAAGGCTGTAAGGGCCTGCCTTGGCAACCTCCCCTGCGCAACCCGGAGCAGTTTGCAGCACTCATCTCCAGTAAGCATGTTAACAGAGCAGTGATAAAAGCTAATGCACAGCACAGTACCGCTATTAGAGGCAGCAGGCTCCGGAGTGCCCCAGAAGATTGCAGGGTGAGGGTGAGACACAGACATCGGAGCCAAGTGCAAAGGCCAACAGCAGCAGAGCTGCGGGCAAGGCAACAGGCTGCTGGAGAGCGGGTCTCCGCTTCCCAGCATCCAGCATTTCCCTGATCACAGCCTTGCTCTTGGCACGCTGCAAACTTGGGGGTCACTGGAACTCAATGCTTTCAAATCGAAGTAGCTACTTTGTGCAGGACCAGAGCCTCAGAAGGTGCAAGCACTGTCCAACACCCTTTTTCTTCCAAGGGATCAGAATAAGCAGCTGTTCAGGCACTGGGAAAAGTTCTCCAGCTCTATTCCACCAGTACCCATCTCCCCAAGCCCTTCTCCCCTGGGAAGTCCCAGTCCATGCTGTACAAGGCTGGGCACTACACCAGCTCTGCTTTGCCAGGGAGCTTGCTTTGCTCAGAGCAGCAGCGCTAAGAGGCCAGAATTCCCAGCCCAGGGCTGTGCTGGAGTGGCAGGTCAGACAAGAAAGCACTGGTAGCCGTTCAATAGAGCGCACCAAAACCTGGAAGAGTTCCTGGACAGAAATGCTGTGACTCAGGACCCTGTGTTTGAGCCAGGCTGAGAGGCTGAGAAAAGCCCCAGGGTTCAAAGAAGGAAGAGAAGCCTTCCCAACAAAGCAGTGACCTTACAAGAGGCGAGGGAGACTGGCTGTACAACAGTGTGCTGGCTCCCGAGCTGCCCCAACACATGCTGCTCTCCACAAGGGCAGCCCTGACTGGTCTGGCAGCCCAAGGGGCAGTGGCACAGCTCTAACAAGGGCCTTGAGGAGAGGGTCCAGGAACCCCCTTGGGGACAACTCCTCAGTAGCATTCAGGACACTTTCTCCAGCATCAGACACAGATAGTTGTCTTATACATAAGGCCTAGGATGGATGCAATATCCATGCTTTAACTTCCCAATTTTAACTTTCAATTTAATGCTGCTGTGGATAATGCCCACCCTGGGTAGGAAGTTTTAGACTTGGAGATCCCTCTCGAGTCCAGTGAATGCCCTGCTGGGGCTCTGCTCAGTTACATCCTCAACCACACCTGGAATCTAAAAAACAAGACACACAGTTCTAAGAAGTTTGACTAATCTTATGACAAGAACTTGCAATAAAAAAATTCCCTTTTATCAACTCTTAAATACCTTCCAGCTTTCATCAAATATCACCTCGCACTATGACAAAGCATCAGTAGAAAGGCATATGCAACTTCTAATCTTTGCTTTAATTCCAGCTCTGACAGACTCGCACCACAAGGAAGAATTTACCCTTTGAAACATTCACCACTCAAGTTTCTGGGCCAGCTTCAAACTGGAGAGACAACACAGGAGCTTAAGCTTTGATCTCTTAGAACTAGGTTCAGAAGAGAAGATCACTGCAGTGAAACCTGGATGTCTTAATGAAGAGCACTAAATAAGATACACAAGACTGATAGTCAACATGTCCTTGATGGAAATACCAGCGCTAATGCTTAAAGTTTATGCATCCTTATGCTGCTCCCCTTTTGAGCACTGCTGTCTGACACAGCGAGCTGCAGCCTACGCCAGGTGAGTCCCTTTTAAAGAGACTGTTTTCATTTTCTTGGTGTTGCCAGAAGAGCTGACAAACTTAACCCCCAGAGACCCCCCTGCCCAGCAGTGAGATGACCAGGTTCCTGCGTGTGCCATCTGCTAAGAGGAAGCAGCAGTGGGCAGGCTGCAGCACCCACGGGGCTATCAGCCATCCTGCCTGCATCCCAGTACATGCCTGTGCCCCTCCGTGCCTTTACTGGTAACTTCACAGTGCAAGAGTAAGGCCACCACCACCAAGAACCCCACGGGGGAAGCAGGAGAGAATCAGAACTCGTCTGTTTTCCTTCACAGTATTTAAATGCTGTAAGGAAAGTCGGGAGGAGGCCTGGGCATAACCCCCAGCCCTGCCCTCTACAGAAATCATACACAATCTCCTGGGGGACCATTGCTTGTCCCCAGACTGCTTGTCACCTGCCCTTGACAGCAGCCCACACTGCAGTGTGTAAACACTGATACTGCCCTACCTTATGTTGCCTGTGAAATTAGAGACCGGACTCGCATAGGCAGATGTATCCGAGCAGTTCCCTCCACTGTTTTCAGTGGAAAACGCAAATGCTTCTGAAATGGTGCCGTTTGGATCGACAAGCCAGCCCCGGAGAGAGCAGAGAAGTGAAGCACAGGGCTAAGGACTTCAGTCACGGGGCTGTTGTTGCCCTCCCTTGCCCACTGCTTCTCCAGGGGGCAGAAGGCTGACTTAGTGTTCCCATCTGCCCCAAAGGGCCAGCAATTCATTAATTTTGCAAGACAAATTGAAGTGACAGAATTCCCACTCACCTCATTAACTAGCCCATCTGCAAATTGTTTAACTTCCACTTGTTTAAAGGCAGCTTATGTCAAACACCCCAGTGTCATTCTGTCCCCCACCTCTCCCTCTCTCCAGGTGACAGGCTGGCCTGGAGACCAGGAGAGAAGAATAAACTCATTCTTTCCTGAGCTCTTCCAGAGGGATCCAAGTTCACTGTTCTCATCCCCAAGTCCCAACTACAGCCTGCACAGAACTTCATCCCACAGCCTGAACTCTAATCGCCTTTCGAAGCAAACAGCAATCACAATTACTATTTCTCTCCTCCCTTTTTAAATCTGCTCAGATAGGAAACACACTGACAACTTTTCACTGCAGAAATTAAAGTGGGTTTTTCTTGAACAAGGCCACCCGCCTGCTCAGCCTTAATCCTTCCAGCTCACATATGTTACTGTAACTTGCACTGCGCTGAATCCAATTACGGCTCCTCATTTCATTAAAGAATATTTGAGGCTGTTGCACAGGTTTTGCACGGAGCAAAAGTATCAGCTGAGGAGACAAACCCAAGCCCTGCCGCAGCATGGCTCCGAAGCCTTGCTCCTGCTGTTGGGCGTGTAGCGCTCACTTAGGAAAATGAAGTGTCACGGAGTGACTTTTACAGGGTCCGCTGAATAGTTCACTCCAAACTATTTGAGGCTGGACTCAAACAACAGGAAAATCCATACGGGAGACAAGAACTGACAGACAGTTACTTGTAAGTGCCTGGCAGTTATTAGTTATCCATTAAAAGCTTTTAAAATTATATTGCTCTGGCAGCATGCAGGGCTAAGGATAAGCTCACAGGTCTCCCATGCATTACATACGAGGCTGGAGCAGCAGATGAATAACCTCGAGTTAAGTAGTCAGTGTCCACAAATCTAAACTGCACGCATAGATCAAGAAACGGAGTATCCAACTACTGACTCACAGGCAGCTGCGAAGCCAAATGCAAGCTCTCCCCAGCAGCTGACCACGACTGCCCCATCAGCCAGAGGGCTGGGACACCAGCTCCAGCCCATAAAGTTCCACAAAAGTACCTGCTGGCCTGGGAGTGCTCCGTGTTTCACCAAACCCCATCATATTCTCGGTATTCTCCAGAGAGTCAATCCACATACAACAGCAATCAAGTTCTTTCGTTACCACCTTTGCTGACGAGGATCTGACAGGGGCTGCACAGGGTCTTCTTCTCGGCCTTTCAGAACCGTCACCCTGCTCAGCAGTTACACCCTGGCGCTGCAACGGCCAAGAGTCACACCCCGGGGCCCTCAGCTACACCAAGAACTCTTCCACAGCCACTACAGGAGCGGGGCAGAACTAACAAGCTATAGATGCAAAACCAGAGTATCACAATCTAGCACTTGAACCTTACAGATGAGCTTTTCGGTTTTCCAGGACTGCAATGTGTCAGACAAACTGTGCAGACAACCTTCTTCTGAACACCTAGCTACCACCGCAGAGCATGTAGCATACTCGAATCACCTTCACCCGAAAGACAAGCAGGCTGGATTTGACCACCAGTTGGGTGATCTTTCTTTTCTCCACATGTTCGAGAACGTGTAACTTCATAGCACCAAATTCCTGTTGGAAGGGTAATTACCAACGAAGTAATTTGGACCCTGTGGAGTCAAGTCTGCCAACTCGTGTAAGTTGGCAATCTGGCTTGTTATCATCCCACATGATCGGGATTTATTTTAGGATCTGATGCCACATGCTGTGGGTTGGGTGGCTTTTTTTTCTTTTTCTTCTTTTCCTCCCCCAAGTGGCAAGATACAGCCCGGGAGTTAGAGATCCTAATTCCATTCCTGTCTCAAACAAGAGCTGTCCCTGCACAACCTGGGGTCAAGGTCCGTACCTTTGCAGAACAAGCAATATTAGTCCTATCGCAGCATCCTGGAAATAATCGTCCTTTTTGAACCTCCTCGTGACGACTGGAGTAGACATTAAGAGCGACGGTTACTTACTGCTCAAAACCAACTGTAACATCCCCACCCTCCGAGGCGGCACATTAACCCTGAGCTACACCTGCAGCCGAATTCTGGGGCAACGAGCCCAAACCCCGAGCCAGGGCAGGGGAACACCACCAGGGAGCCCCAGCCGGGACCCGTTCTCCCAGGCTAAAAAAGAGACTTTTCCAAGCCCGCTCTGGCTGGGATGTGCCAGCTAGGCTGCCCAATGTCAGCCTTTCGGCAGCCACTGGCACTGAGGCTTCAGCCTTTGTGCCTTACCCAGACAATACCCTTTTCTTCTCCAGGGGAGGAAGAACCCAAAGAACACCTTAAAAAAAAAAAAAAGGGGTCAGCGTCCCCCGGGGGAGAAGAAATTTAGCGAAGCACCGCCTCATTTCCCCCAGCACCTCAGGGACTCCTTACAGGCCTTGGGCACCGGCCTGACCCGCCGCCACCCTGCTCTGCTTCCCGGGAATGGGCTCAGCGCCGCGGGGGGACCTGCTCTCGGGGGCGGCGCTGCCCTCCGCCCCCCCACCCCCCAACAACGCAGACCCCCGCGCAGCGAAGGCGGCATGCGTGGGAAGATCGGGCACCCCACCCCACCGCTCCCCGGAGCCCCCCCCCGACCCCCGGAGCCGCGCGTGGGAAGCGGAAGCGCCACCTGCGATCGCGGCGGGGCGGCGGGCCCGGCAAGCGGCGGCAGCAGCAGGCAGGGAGGCAGGCGGGGCGCGGCACCCCCGCCGCGGAGCCATGCAGGGCCCGGCCCCCCGCCCGCCCGCCGCGCCCCGGGCGGTCACTCACATTGCTTGAGGAGCTCCAGACACAAAGCCATGGGAGACACAAAGGAGGGGCGGAGGGGACCGGAGAGACGCGGGGGAGGGTGGCGCGGGGCCCGGGTCCCGCGGAGGGGAGGACGGGCCGTGCCCGGCGGAAGGAGGAGGAAGAAGAGTAGGAGGAGACGGGGCCGCGCCGGCTGCTCCTGCGGCCGGGAGGAGGGAGGAGACGCGCGGAGGAGCCGCCGCCACCGCCGCACTCACCGCGCCCGCCCGCCGCTCCGGCTGTGCGCCGCGGGCGGGGCCGCGCATTAAAGCCCCGCCACGCCCCGCCACGCCCCGCGCGTCACAACCACGCCCCGCGCACGCGCGGCCCCGCCCCCGGCGGGGGAAGGGGTGGGGGGGGCGCGCTCCCACGGCCGGGCGGGGTCGCGCGTGTTCCCTCCCGAGCCGCGTCCCCGCCCCCGGTAACCGGGACCCCCGCCAGCCGCCCGCTGCAGGCGCGGGGGGGGGGGGGAAGGGGGACAGCGGCTGTGCTGGGGGGCGGCAGCCCCGTGCGTGGCAGCGGCGGGGGAGCCCAACGCCCCTGAACAAAGCGGGCGCCGCCCCCCCCCCCCCCACGCGGGAGCTTTGTCTCCTCGTCACGGCCGCGGCTGCCACGGTGACACTTCCCCCGGCACACGCCCCCGCGCAGGAGTGGGTTTGGGTGACAGAGCCCCGCCGCGCTGCCGCCGCCCCCGGCACCCAGCGCCCCGGGACCCTGAGCGGTCGGTGGGTGCGGGTGCTGCGGGCGATGCTCCCACGCCCCGCTGCCCCAGGCGGAGCGCGGTTTTAGCGAGAGGGAAGTCCCCAGTGCAGAGACACATTCATGGAAAAGGACAGATTTGCCAGCCGAGCTCCGTCCTGACGGGCACCGGGAGAGGGAGCTGGGCCTCCCTTCACTGGGTGCTGCTGCTCTGCTTGGTGCCTGTGTTTCATGCCTCTTCACGAGGCTGCCCGAGCTGGAACGGTGGAGGAAGGACGTGCAAGGTTGGTACAGCTTGTGGGGCCGCAGGGAGAGCCTGCCCGGGCAGAGCCACGCCAGCTTTGGCACCCTGGGTCCAGCTCCATCCCTCCGGTCCTGCCTTGAGACACGTGGAGTGGAGGCTGAGGCTCGCCCGGGCTGTGGGGCCCAGGGAGAGCTCTGGGAGGGCAGAGCCATGCCATGTAGCAGGCTGAGGCGAGACAGGGGACACGGGTGCCCACAAGCCCAGTGTGGTGTGGATGCTGCCTAGGGGTGCTGCCCGCAGAGTGCTGGCCCTCGGGCAGCGCTTGTGGCTCTGCAGGTAGAGGTGTCACCCCGTGGCTCCCGCCAGGAGCACGTGTGCCACCCCGGCTCCTTGCTGTTACCGTCAGTCCTTGGATGCTCTGATTTATTTATGCCACGCTGGGCTCACGGCGCTGGGAGCAGAAGGCCTGCTCTGCAGCAAGGAGAGATCAAAGCGCCGTGGGGAAGCACCACACTGGGCTCAGGCGCTGCCGGCTCCGGCAGGCAGGGCTGGGCCACCGCCGCCCTTGGCGTTCAGCGATGGGATTGCTGTGGATGTCCTGCTTCTGCTCTTGGAAAGAGAGCAGCAAAGTGGGGCTGAAGGAGGATGTCACCAGAGAGACAGCCCTGAGACTTGGGACCTGCAGCCCAGGGCCTCTCCCCTCCACTGCCTACCAAGGAAAATGGGAAAACTTGTTTTCAGTTCAGCTGCTCTCAGGCTTGGGAGTGGTGAGCAGCGCCAGGCTGAGAGCCCCTCGGCCACACTGAGTGTGGCTCTGTGAAGCTCTGAGCTCATCTCTTCCTCAGTCCTCAGGAATATCCACATCGTGGCTCAGGAGATGGAAAAAATAATGGAAAAGCACAAAGGAGAGGAAAAGCAACCCAGAACAAGAGAAGCACGCATAAAGAAATCCTCATTTTGCTGCACTGTCTGAAATCCTACCAATGCCCAGACCTGGGTGCCCGGGCCTTACCAAACCTCCTCCAGCCCTGCTGCCCTTCCACACGTGTGCCTTGGCTAAGACCATTGCCGGTCACTGCTGGGCTGCTCCAGCCACGGCACAAGCCCTGTGGCCACCGAGGGAGATGCAGAGAGGTGCTGAGCGCCACCAACAGCAGGGAACACAGCGGCATCTGTGATTGCCTGGCACCAGGGCAGCTCTGTGCTCACCCGGTTCACATGGATGGCAGCAGGGCCAGCGTGCTGGGACGCTACCAGGCTCCTCAGCCTCAGGAGAGACCTTAGGTGTCTGCCGTACCCAGCACATTGCTCTCCAATCCGCACAGCCTCCCGGGCAGAGCACTGCAGCATGCACGGGCTCCCTGCTGCTCTCCCAGAGGCTCTGAGCGAGCTGAGGGACCCCTTGGTGCTTCGGTTTCTCCCTCTCTCCCACGAGGACAGCACTACTGCCTCCGTTTCCTGCCATCAAGGCTGGTAAAAGCAGCAAGAAGGACTTGGCTTTCTGACCACATTGCCAAAGGAGAATGGTGGCAGCTGCCTGCCTTTCCACTCCTTTGTAGATGGCCCCTGCTGGGAGAAAGCAGGCTCAGCCAGGACCTTGGAGCCGTGCCCACTTCCCAGTATTTAGTCTATGGGCAGCCGCTTCCACCTCCCCTGCATCGGCACAGCATCACGTGTGGGCTGCAGCTCCCCCCTCCCTGGGCATCCGGGCAAGTGACGTTTCCATGGGGCTCAAACCCACTGCAGCCCTGCCTGGGTGCCCGCAGCAGACAGAGAACTTGCTGTGCTGGGGGCTGCTGGGAGCAGAGCTGAAACCCGGCAGCAAAGATCCCCAAGCGCAGCTTTGCTGAGGCAGGAGGATAGAGATGTTCTGGTTTTGGTGGTGGAGTTGAGAGGGGGGTTGTTGTAGCCACGGTACAGGCTTCCTGGGGAAAAGGGAGTGCTATCTGGGCACACAGGAGTTTCCATAATAACAGGGAAAAGATTAGATGTGAAAAACGAACAGGTAAGCGTGGAGAGGAACCGTTATCATAAATTTCTTTGTGTCCTACAGACATGAATAGATCATGGAACGCGTATGGATACCCTTTTTTCCTCTTACAAACACTGATGGAGCATGCAACAGAAATCTTTCCCTGGCGCGCATACACATACACACACACAATCTCTCTCTCTCTTTCTAATCCCTTTCCTGCTGGTAGAGAAAGCTATTTCTGGAACGTGAAATCTAGGTCAAAAAGAAGGAGAAAATCTGAAGGGAATGATAACAGTCTCTCTCCTCAAAGGCCATACGGGGTCAGCTCTGGCTGATACGATTAGCAAAGGGGCCGCAGTGGTGCTTTGCTCCTCAGCTGTGGCCGCTCACGCATGGGCTGAACAGCGTTTCCTGGCCTGGTTTGGTTTTTCTTTTGCCTTCACACCACTGCTTTTTCCCCACAAGAAGAGAAGGCCATGACAGCCGAGAGAGGAGGGGAACAGAACTTGCCTTCCTACCCAGAGACCAGGTAATCACCGAGCACAGAGGAGGAGGAAGAAGAAGGGTGTCTGCATCTATCCCTCACAAGCCAGCTCTACGTGACGTTCCCAGAAGCCGTGGAAACTCATCCCACAGTGAACCAGCCCCTGGGGATTTGGTCAGCACGATGCACGGAGGTGTGCAGGTGCTTTGTTTTTCCTCCGCTAAGCACAACCATGCAAGAGCATCAGTGCCAGGGGACTGGGATCTGCCTTCTCCCAGGGCAGGGTTCCCAGCGCAGCAATGGTCCCGGGAGCCATCTCTCTAATTTAGTGATGAAAAGAAAAGAAAAAGCAATACAAAGAAGACAGAAAGCAGGTTGGAGGCAGAGGGGCATCTTCTGTCATGACTTTGGAGAGTGTCTCTCCCAGGTAGTGCTCCCATACCCAGCCTGGGCTTGGCAAAGCTCTGGCATATGGATGGGCACAAGGTGTGTGCAGCCCTGGCAGTTGTTTATGGGGGTGCTGGCGGCTCTCAAGGATGAGCCTCATGCCTGGCTGTGGCTGGGGCCAAGGTTGGGCTGGCCTAAAGGGCCAGACTTTCTCCAGCTCCTTCTGCTCCAGGTGCTGTGGTTCCTGTGCTGGGCTGGGGGCCGGCAGCCAGAGCTGCCATCACGGGGTCAGCAGAGAGGGAGAACTGGAGGGTCACTGCCCTCCAGAGCTCACACTCTCAGGGACGTCTTAACCATTGGTAAGACAGCCTAGTCCTGAGGGAGGCAGAGCTGGGTTCCCTGGCCTCCATGGAAGAGATTTAGGCACAGGATAAGGAGCCAGGCACCTGGGCTTTCTGGGAACAGGCTGCTGAATGCCAGGGCAGGATGCTCTGATACCGGATGGCACAGGGAGGACTGGAAGGAGCTCGAGCAGGAGCTGGTTTGGTGTGAGCTCTCCCTGCTGTCGCTGGTGCGTTGGATGGAGGCTGGGCTGGGGTCTCCCCACTGGGGGTTCTCGCCTCTTTTTGCTGTGCTTGGCTCACCTCTGCTTTCCTGTCTCCCTTGGACATCAAATATTCAGCTCTGTATTCCAAGCAGTTTATTAAGCAAGCAATTCCCAGTGCTGCCTGTAATAAGGAGGAGCTGGGGCTGGGGAGCCCTTTGTGGTGCTCCGTGGCTGTCACTGAACGCCTGGCAATTAGATGAATAGGTTTCACTGGGGCTTTCGAGTCTCCGGCTTCATAAGGCACAAAGCTTTGTTTAACGCTGATCAAGGGCAGCTCATCATCTGTCTTGCTGGCTGTCAAATGCGAGCTAATTGCCTTGTAATGCACGAGTGACACGGGCGTTTGTGGGAGGAACTGGCTTGTCAGAGGTGTGACGGCTGTCAGGGCTCTCCCACCCAGCCGTGCTCCCCACACACACCCTGGGACTGCCAGCCCTCCCTGAAATGGAGCTCGCTGCACCTTCTCATGCCCTCAGCTGGTGGCTGAACCCCTTTCCTCAATCCCCATGCTGTCCTCAAAGAATGAGAAGCTGGTGTCAGCCACAGCATTGTTGCTGCTGGTGCCTCTTTAGGATGTGACCCTACAGAGAAGAAACCTAATCCCCCTCTTGGGGACTGGGTACGTGATGGGAACAATTCCTCTGGGCTGGTGCACGGGTGCCAGTGCAGGAGGGCGTCTGTACGAAGGGAACGGGTGAGGACTCTCGGTTGTTTCACCCCAGAGCCCTGCGTGGAGCAGTGGCCATGAGTGACCATTAGACCTGCGGATGACGGTGCACCCGCTTCTCTCTGTTGGTCCAGACCGATGCCATCAAGCTGAGAGGTACCAATCTGCTGCCCCTCGTACAACACCAAGCAATTAAAGCCTCAGGGAAGCACATTTGCAGGGGGAACCAAGCCCGGGTGGCTGATTAAAGGTGTGACTGCCATCCAGATATGCCTCCTGCCTTCCCCATCATGCGGACACACAAACACAGATCCTCCTCTCCACTTCCCACCCTCTCCATCAAGAATGTTTCCCTCCCCAAGCCCCAGCAGCCAATGCAAAAGGCTGGAGGATGTTCTGGAAATCAGCAGATCTCTGCTGGGTCACGTCAGAGAGAGTTTGCAACCAGACATTTTGAAAGCCCCCTTCTGTGCTATGCCTGCTGTTGCTTCCCAGTGTCAGCCCGGATTTGCAGCAGCGCTGAGCTCAACATCGGCTGTATGGCCAGCGAGGAGAGGGGTGGGCTTGCGGGGAGGGGGGGCGAGCCAGGGTGGGAAGAGTGTGGGGCAGAAGCAGGGCAGAGAGGGTGGTAAGAAGGAGGGACAGGGCTGAGCAAGCAGCCCCACTCCCCACCCCCGGGGGTCTCTTCCAGTCCCTGCCTCACCCTGTGGACTTTTCTGTGATGACTGCAGAGCACAGGGCACTGGAGGGGAGACGTGAGGGCCTGGGCGTGTCCCTGGGGGGGAAGGCCTGGAGCTCCCACTCCCCCCTCTCCCTGCTGCTGGAATGGGGCTCTGACCTGGCTCCGACCAACAGCCCACCCCAGCACTCTGGCAGCTTTGCCCGTGGCAGATCTGCTGAGGCTGCCCTGAATCCTCTCCTCCTCCCCCCATAGCTCTGTGGTCTGGGGCCAGAGCTCATGCCAAGAGCAGCCTCGGGCAGGTTGGACCGGACCCCAGTGTCCCCATGGGTCACAGGGCTCGCTGTCTGCCTCCACTGTACAACCCTGGTGAGAAGCCAGACTCCTCCTGCCTGCTCTGGTGTCCAGGAGCACTAAGGCATCACCTTTTCTAACCGGTTCCCGAAAGTATTCCCAGGATGGGACTCCTCAGCTCCTTGTACCCTGCATTACAGCCGAGCCACACCTGGAGCACCAGGGCTGGCCAAGCCGAGAAGGACACAGGCTGCCTTGAAGAAAATGATGCAAAAGTGATGCAGATCAAGTGACTTGAAGCATCATGGAAAGATAACAGGTTTCTCTTCTGGCAAGGGCCTGCCAACTCCCCTGAGCATCTCTCCAGAGCCTGCTCCCACCTCCTGGCACCCCAGGAGGGCCTCATACCAGCCGAAATGCTGCAGCCAGAGCAGAGCTGCTCCCCACACTGCAGCGTCGCACAGCTGAACCTGTCGGCTCTGCCCAGGCCTTCAGGAGCCATTTGCAGAAGCAGCATCTCCAGAGCAATGCTCCTCCCCACCGCCCACAGCCCTTGCACGCGTTTTCCAGGAGAGGCACGGACCACTGGGGACTGAAGCCACTGCTGCAGATCCTGCTTTGGTAAAGGATCTGCAGGTGGAGCCTGGCTGCACCAAACATGTCCCCGGGCCAGGGCAGTGCTGGTCTCCACAGCAAGGAGCCAGCACCAGCTCATTTTTGGATAAGACAGAAACCCAGCTCTTGCATCTCTTTCCTCCTGGGCTTTCCCAGTGCTGCAAGGGCTGAGCAGCCCCCACCGTTCCTCGCTGTCTTGAGCCAGTGCCCCCAGCATCCTGGGGCAAAATTACACCCTGGGGCAAAGCACTCGCCTGCCTTCCTTCCCACCAGGGAGCTGAATGTGTGGGGAGTTCACGGGAGCCTCTCCAGCAGCAATGCAGGGGGGCACAGTGGTCCTGCCGGGAGCAGGGGCAGCCCTGACTCATCCCAGAGGTGTTGGGTGCTCCGGCCACTGGGGAAGGGAGGGCTTGGCAAGCAGGAGGGCCAGCTCTGGCCAGATGTTTGGTGCAGAGATGGGCTGTGCTGTGATGCTGGGAGCTGCCCTGGGGGAGAGAGGGCCCTGAGGAACACCTGCTGAAGGGGGCTCGTTGCAGTCTCCCCCCTGCTCCAGGGGATGGAGTCAGTCCTGACTAACGTCGGAGGGAGAGGCCAGGCTCTTGTCCAGTGCAGCAATTAATAATCAAAAGAGAAGGGCTGGGAATGAATAATGCCCACATCCAGTGCCAGGCAGGGCGTCTGGAGCTGGGTATAGCCCTGCCCATTTCTCAGTGCACTGAGGCTGCAGGGTGCTGGGCTCTGGGGCTTGGAAAGGCTTGTTAGTGCCTTGAAACTCAGAGCAAGGCTTGTTTTTACCCCACAGCAGGGACGTTGGGGTCTCTAGTCTACATACACCCGATGGAGAGGGGCAAATAGGACTGGATGTTAGGCACCTACATGGCTGCTGCAATTCTGTCTCTGGGAGAGAAGGCAATTGGAGCCAGTCCAGCCAAAGGAAGAACTCCAGCACCTCACCCTCAGGAGATTTTGAAGACTCGTCTCTAGGCAGCAGCCTGAGGGCTGGGTGCACCGGGGGGATGCTCTCTGCCTGTTACCTCTTCTGCCCTGCCCGCAGGGTATGGGACCGGGGTGGGAGCACTGTGAGCCCAGCACACAGCACCACTCTGCCTCTGCACGGAGCCGGGCTGCTGCCTGGGTGGCTGGTGAGCCCCATGTTTGTCATGCCGCTGCCTGAGCTGTGTGGCTCAGGTCTGGGCTGGCCGGGGTCCTGCCCTCACCGGCCATGGCTCAGGCCCCTGGCTGGACAGGGTCAGACCTGCCTGGGCAAAATCACAAACCCTGCGGATCTGGAGGGGACAAATTCACACCATTCGCCTTTTCCCCCAGATCCGATCCCCCAGACCTGTTTCCAGGAGTCCTGCCCTGTGTGGGAACCTGCAAGGAAGTTCACTGTGAAGCCCAAAGCCTTGTCACACCTCCAGCACTGAGGGACAGATGCCTTCTGCCCTCCCTCCTCCTGTCAGCCCCAATTTCTGCCCCTGGCTGGGCTGCAGAGATCAGGACATGCTCAGACCCTGGGGAAGCAGCTACAGAGTCCCTGTTGGACTTTTTTCTTCCTGGGAGTTTTACAGAGAGGTCAAACCTGTCAGCTGCAGGCTGGATTGGAGTAATAAGAGATGCACAGTGGAGAGGAGGAGGAGGAAGGTGGAAGCTATTGACACTGTAGGGCAGCAGGGATGCTTGCCTGTGCCCGCAGGACTCCGGGCAGAGAGGGCAGCCAGAGCTCCCGGGCAAGGTGGGCATCCCACGGGGTGCTCCCAGCCACAGCACTCAGCCTTGGGTTTGGCTCGACTGGGTGAAGACTTTTGAGCCTCTGCAGGTCACATCAGCCATGCTGGCCAGATCCCAGCAACCAGAGCCTGTGCCATTTCAGCGCCCGCATCTGGAGATCCAGCCCCAGCCAGGCTGCTGGGCTTCCTCTCCAGCGCAGAGCAAGCCCCCACAAACCCACAGAAGCCTTGGAGAACCATGGCTGGAGATACAGGTGTCTAAGCCCAGCACCTCACATTCTTGACACCTCCCGGGCAGTTGGCAGCAGTATCCCCTGTCCCCGCTGGCGTCGTGCCCCCTCTCCTCCGTCCCCCTCCCACCACACGCCGCTGGCACTCACTGGTGTTGGTGGGCAAGGTCCTGCTGCCGCTGAGGCTGCCCGTCGGCGGGGGGGAGATGGAGCGGACGGAGCTTATGTCCTCTTCCTGGGAGCAGCCCGCCTGGATGGCTCGGAGGTAGCTGTGGCTCCGGGAACGAAAGTAGCTGGGCAGAGGCAGGTCCAGCACCTCCGCGGCGGCCGACTCAGCCTCGCTGTAGGTAGAGTCGCAGACCGCCTCGTACTGCTCCCCCAGCTCCGGCTCCGGCGCCTGCAGGGGAAGAGGGGCAGAGCCAGTCACCCCCTGCCCGCAGGCAGCCCTTTCCCTTCCCCTCCTGCCCCTCTCCCTGCTGCCTCCATGCTGCCCCTCTTGCCTGGTCCCGCTTAGGGCAGACGGGACCCGGTCAGTGCTGGTGGGGTGCAGGATGCCCGGGCTCTCTGTGGAGAGAGGGGGAAAAGGGGACCCTCCTTGGAGGCGAGAGGGTCCCTGCTTGTGGAGTAGGAGAGACTTACCACCACGGTGCCTGTGAAACACCCCCCAGTCTCTCATGGAGGGCCTGAGAGCACGTGAGGCTGAAATCCCCGTCTAGCCTCTGACAGGTCCCCCTGCCCCACCAGCACAACTGGGAGACCCTGCTGGGACAGGCATGCTCCTCGGTGGGGAGAGGCTGCCTGGCCCTACAGCAGGGTGCAGCGCCCAGAGAGAAGGTGGGGAGGTGTGGGGACAGCCCCCATGCTAGACCAGGGCCAGGCTGCCTGGACTGCTTCTGGGTGGCACCATTGGGAACCCATCCTAGCCCAATCCGCAGTGGGGCACCAGGAGAGGGCTCGGCAGCAGGCTGTGGCGAGGCACGAGCAGAGAGGGGCAGCTTCACTCCCTGCTTCTCCTGCTGCCCCCACCTCCCTTCCACCCATGCCCCCGGCCCTGCCCCGCTCTCCAGGAGCAGCGGCTGGTCAAACCCGGACTCAGGAGAGGCTCACCCGGGTTAAACCAGAGACAGCCTAAAGCAGAGCGTTCTGAAATACAGATGAGAGGTGCTGAGATTCGCCCTGTTGCCCACTTCCATCTCTCCTGGCCCTTTCTTTGGCCTCAAGGACAGTATTTCTGCCCAGCATTGGCATCTGAGCTCCACAAAGTTTGGTTCAAAAGGTTCATCTACTTTCTCCCTAAAACTGACAGTCCCTGACCCCCTGCCAGGGCCAGGGCAACCAAGCTCTCCAGCTGCCCTGCAGTGTCCAGGTTGGGAGTGCTGCCTCCTTTTCCTCTTTCTCCTCCTCCTCCTGCCGCTGGCCCCAGGTGTGGGCTGACCCCACAGCCTGCCTCGCACCCTGCCGTGGGTGTCCAGGCTGACCTGAGAAAGCTCTGTGAGGAAGGAAGAGGGAAACACCAGTGGGACGGTACCTGCTCTCCATGGGTAAATATCTGAGGGATAAGTGAGGGGGGTCCAAAGATCTGGAAGAAAGAGTTGGAGAAGGTTAAAGGCCAAGAACAGGGGAGCCCCTCACACAGACAGCCATTGCACAGGGACCGAGGACGAGGGGAGCGGACGGCCCATCCCCTGGGCCACTGCTGCTGACACTTCAGTACAAATTCAGGGTTCATAAGATGTCAAGCAAGATGCCGCACAGGCCCCTCAGCGGCACAAACACGGCATGGCAAAGCTCCACGGGACGCCTCCCAGAGGGAGAGAAGCTGCTGATGCATTCAGCCTGTGGTATGCACCATATATCAATAATTATGTATATATACACAGGGCACACTTGGGACACGCAGTGCTGGGACACCCCTTGGCACACATGGGTTGCCCGTGGCTGCTGGACAAGGGCTGGTGTGGCTCCCAGTTGGCTCCTCTGGGAAGCCCCCAGCGTTGGCCAGCACCTTGCAGTGTGGCCAGGAGCAGCGATGGGCCTCCGCAGCCTGCAGAGCCGGGGGTGTATGGGCGGCCTGAGTGCTCCGCGTCGGGGAAACTGTCCTTCACCCTGATGGGGTCGGGCTGGCCACCTCACTGCTGTCTCCTCTGTCCCCACACCAGGAAGAAGCCACACGGAAGCGGCACTGCCTTCTCTCCATAGCAAAGCCACGGCACACACTCGGCATAAGGACAGATGCCCGACAGACACTGCGCTGCCTGTGGGGAGGAATGTCTTCTCCTCCTCTCCATCCCTGGTCTGCAGAGCACATCCACCCACTGAGTTCTGCCCTGCGTGAGCTGCCCAAGATGACCCGTCTTGGGAAGGATCCTGGTTCAAAACCTACCCGAGGGAAGAGGCTTGGCTCTGGGGTCTGGGTCTGGCCCTTCTACACAGGGCACAGCTCAAAGTGTGGATAAGCAGTGTTGGGGGGCCACCAACTGGCCCTCTCTGGCCACTGCTCCCCTTGGTGTGACAGGCACACCTGGTGAATCCTGGACTTCCAGAGGTTTCGAGGTGGAAGTCAGTTGGGACTTGTCTTTCAGAGCTGAGGTTGCTCCTCTGTGGGAGGACATTAGGGTCTTGCTGGACACACAAGGAAGGTGTTGGAGGTCACACAAAAGAGAGGGCAGGGGAGGAACTGCCTCTGGCACCGGATGAAAGGGCAGGTCAGACCCACCAGAGGATGAGACCAGCACACACTGGTGGCTGTACCAGCTCCATCCTAGATCAACAGATGTGCAACTCGTGGGAGGCTTCTAAATCCCAACCCAGCTGCAACTGAACTCTCTGTGATTTGGAGGAAATCAGGCAAAGCGCACATGATGACAGCAGACCCACACTTGTGCGAGTGTTGTGACTGTCGGCGTGTCCCCAGCGTCACTGTGCTGCCAGTCTGGGGCTGGGGCATTTGCCTGGGCAGCTCCTGGCACATCATGGGCTGCTCAGACCCTCCAGCTCCAAAGCCCTTCTGATGTCTTCATGGGGGTGCTGCACTCAGCTGCTAAATGGCAGTGTTAGACAGGGAGAAAGCACAGACTTAGCCCACCCATTGCCTTCACGCAGAGACCTGGCTTCAGACATGGATTTACACGCAAAAGACAAGAATGTAACAGTCCTGACCCCTTCTCAGTGCAAAGAGACACCCGGCTGTTGATGTACAAGGAACGAGACTGACCACAAGGAACACGTATGCCCACCAGCAATGCCCCCTGCCCTTCCCCAGAGCCCTCCACCAAGGGCTCCAACCACTCCACGACAGCAGGAGAAACCAGCTGTGGGGCTGGAGAGGCTGGGCTGGGCCCGAGGAGACTCAGAGCCCCACACATCTGGAAGGGAACCCCGGCAGAGGATGCCCACCCTCCTCCATGCTCTGGTTCGTGGTGTCCCTCCCACGGCTTTAACCCCTGCCTCATGCTGCTGCCCCTGGCCACTGCCCACTGGCAGAGCAGAGCAGCACCGAGGGGGCACGTGTTTCCTGCAGACATGCGTGAACAGGGACATGGCAGAGGCCCAGGGTGACAGCGAAATGGCTGGGTGAAGCTTGTGGAGCCATTGCTGCCCCGGGGACCTCCACTTGCACACCAAAAGGACGGGTCCCCATCCCGGGGCTGAGATAAGCACATGGGACCTCTGCAAAGGCCTTGTCCTGTCACGGGTTATTTCCTGGCCTGTGAAGCCACTGGCTTATAGCCACCCGAGCCCTGAGCTGCTCCAGAGCAAGCCCAAGGGGAGGCACAGTGTGGGACAGGGGGTTAAACCCAGTTTGCACTGACTGCATCCCAGAGGTCAGGGTCAGGGCATGAGCCCACCCTGGGGGTTTGCCACCCACCATCAACATCTCACTGGCACCCTTGGCTTTCTCCTTCCCAGGGTACCCAGAATATCCAAGGGAAAGATCCCCAGCTAGCTGGCAGGACAGTGTCCCGAATTACGGGCACCCTGTTCCTGGGTCCAGCCTGCTGCACAAGGGACAATGTCCCCAGAGCTAAGCAGGGTCACTGTCCCCGGTGACCCGCGGCAGGGTCCCAGGCTGGACGCCACCTTTTGCCCTGGCTCTGCACCCACCCAGCGGGCATGAGGAGCTTGCAGCAGGAGCCAGCAGCCTTGCAGGTGGCTTCTGGGTGGTGACACGGTGGGACTCTGCGCTCAGAGCAGCCCTGAGCTTCACCCATGGCTGTGAAGCATCTCTCCGGGCTACCATTCCTGTGGCCATGGGCAGAGCTGCACCAGCAGTGCCGAGAGGAGGCGAAGCTAGAGGAAAGGGGGTCTAATATGAATCTGGATTAGGGAGCTGGCCTTGATGCTTTGGTAAAGCTGCCAGAGAATAGTGTGTGCAAGTCCTGGAGCGCAGCCAGTGCCTTATTTTGAACGGGGAAAAAGACGTTCCCCTCTCCCCGCAGCCAGCCTCCGGTCTCACTGGGGTGTGCTGATGCAGCGGGGCTTGGTGCTCCAGCCTCTCACCTGGTTGATGCAACTGGACTCATTGACGCTGTCGGAGATCTGGTTGTATTCTTCCTCCCAGGTTGGGAACTTCGGAGGTAGGAGGATCTCGACAGAGTCCAGGCGGTCGAGGCTCCTGCCAGCAAGAGAGAGAGAGAGCGTGAGGGGTGTCCCCAGGGTGGGGACAGTGCTGGAGCTGCCACCCTGCCGTCAGGACATCCCTCTGCCAGGCACACGTGGCAGCACGGAGACGATACTGGGCACTGAGTCCACCGCTCGGCCCCTGTTGCAGCTCCTGGAGCAGAAGGAAGCCCTTTCTCACCCTGCCGGCCCCTGGCGTGAGCTATCGAGTCTGGCACATGGGAGAAGGTTTGTGGGGTGTGGGAGAAGGAGAGGGGACAAGACCTCAGGTCCCACTGCCCCCAGGAACGCACTGCAGATGCCAGGTTAGTCCAGCCGAACCCCAGGGAGCAGGTGGGATCTGTGCCCGCCCCCAGAGTGACAGCCCTGGTGACAGACCAGCACAGGCTGATGCTGGGGGCTGGGGGTCAAGGAAACCAGCTCTTCCCTGCCTGGACTGCTGGGAAGGGGGTGTGAGAAGTGGGGTGAGAAATGACTTCTAAATGGCATTTTGTGGACTTTCTAATTGGAAACATCTGCGGGATTTTTCTTTTTTTTTTTTTTTTTTTTTAAATTATTTTATTTGTGTAGAGGAACCCAAAAGATTATCTGGAAGATCAAGGGGAGCCAAGCCTGACTGACAGTGTTACAGGAGCAGAGGGGGGCAGTATTTCCAGAGCAGCTTCTGCTGCAGGCTCTGCAGAAGCACTGTCCCCATGTCCCGGGGCTCAGCAGCAGCCTCTGCAGCCGAAGAGCAGGGCTGTCACTGACCTGACCCAGCCAGGGTGACAGCTATGGCCTCTGCTGGGACCCAGGCACACAGGGGCCAGGAAGGATGTGGAAGGATGGGAGGGACGTGGGAGGAAGAGGTGGGATGTGGGAAGGATGAGGCTCCCTCGCTCTTCTGTTCTGCCATGAGACCCTGCGTAAAGGAGTCCTTGTCACAGACCAGGTGGGGCATGGTGGAGGACACAGCCATGCCAGCCTGGGAGAGCTGTGGGGACTCTCCCTCTGGAATTGCCCACAGTCCCTACAGCACCTTGGGGTGCTGCTTCCCCCGCGTCCAGCAGGTTCGTGGGTGCAGAGGTCTGTCCCTCAGCCTGGGGGACAGCAAAGCTGGGGGCAGTGTGTGTCCCTCTGCAGGAGACCTCTGCAGCCTTTGGACCCCCAGGAAGGACCATGGCACCCCCTGAGTCTCCATCCTGCGGTGTCATGACAGCAGGGAGTAGTCTCTTCTGCTGAGGGTGATGGAGGAGACACCCAGCCCCCAGGGGACCCACTGCTGAGTGGCCAAGGGCAATGTGGTGCCCCAAGCCCTGGGCTATCCATTTATTGCCTGTTTTCCCTCGGCCTGAGAGGGTTTTGTGCATGAGCTCACCATCAGTTGTGTCCTGGGGCAGGCAGTGTCCCTGCCAGCCTCCCTCTGCCCATCCCACTGGGCTTCACCCTGACCTCATAGCCAGCCCATGGGGAAACCGAGTCACAAAGGGGGCAACACACTTTGGAAGGGCAGAGACCCTCTCAGAGGGGCAGTCTCACTCCTCTGCACCTTGTCCTGGCTAAGGTTGAAGCCATCCTCCCTGTGGTCCCTCCTGTCCCAAACCACAGGCCTGGTGCCCCTCGGCTGGTGGAGCCCGGAGATGGCCCCAGCAGCTCTGGCCAAGGAAACTGCAGATCTTGGCCAGGGCTGGCATGAGGCTGTGCCAGGGCACGGTGCCCCCACTGCTGTCCCAAGGCGGTGCCAGGCTGGCGGGGCACCTCAGGGAAGCCCCACAGCAACCAAAGCAGCCACGGCATCCGAGAAGCTCCATCCGAGAAGCAAGGGGGAAGAGGCGAGAGGGTGATCAGCAGATGGCAGCCGTGCTCGTGCTCTGGGCCGCTGCTCCCACCTGGCCTCTGCCCGGCACAAGCCCTCGCCAGCCCGCACCAGAGGGGATGGGCAGGCCAGGGTGCCATGTCCCAGGAGCTGCGGAACCCCGTCCTCCCATCCAGCACATCTCCTGCTGGTGCCAAGCACTGGCAGCAATGGCCACGTCCAGCCCAGCCCTGCCCAGAGCCCTGGTCGCTGCATCCACAGCTGCTCTGGCTCTGCCCCTCCTGCCCTGACAGCCCCTTCCTCAACGTTGCCTGTCGTGGGCTCCGGCTGGACCCCAGCAGCCCTGGTGAGGTCATACCCTGATGGACATATGACCTGAGTGGACAATAAGCCCAGGACAAGAAGAACCTCCGTCTCTCAACTTGAGTATTTTGCATCGGAGACCCCTGGACCCAACTCTTCTCCCCCTGAGGTGGATGTGAAGGTAGGGATTGGGGATGGATTCAGAGCAGGCATTTCCAGGGCTCCCCGCAGTTAATTTTGTCACAATCTCTCAGCAGAAAGTAGCATCTGGTCTGCAAACTGAAGCCACCATGAGGGGTCTCCACACTGCCTGCTGCACCCTCATTTCCTTCTGGCTCTGTCTGCTGAACATCGGCAGTTCATCTGCGGTGGCCCCTGCCTCCTCCTGCCACCCTGTGCTGCTCACACCCCCCTGAGCCACAGCATCCGAAACAGTGGTGGGCTGTTACAGCCCCTGGGTGCTTTGTCCTGGGAAGCGGAGCGGCTAGTGAGGGCACTGCACAGCATCACTGCTGGTCAGGTGTTCCACACAGACCCCGTCCTGCAAGGACCAGCCTCTTGCTCATCAAGCTTCTGCTGTGTTCCCCTCCCTCTGCTGTCCATCTGGCTCAAGCCACTGTGGGTCTTCCTCCCTCAGTACCTGGTCCCAGACCTCTTAGCTCATCTCTCCTGGCCTCAGGGTATTACCCAGCCCAGTGTGCCAATGGGGCACTTTCTGGCTGGTCCCAGAGTCCCTGGAACACCTGTGGAGCAAAGCAGACGGCACAGTCCCAGCAGCCTGTGGGCTGTGTGCCAGGTGCCCTCAGCCATGCTGGCTGAGCATCTTCCACCTCTGAACAGCATCGTGGGGTTGGGTTCTCTGCACTCCCTTGGAGGAGCAGATGCTCAGAGAGGAAATGCACACAGCTCCATCAAAGGAGTGCCCTCCCCATCACTGAGGGGACAGGGACCTGGAGCAGGTTCCTAACAGCAGGGCTGTCTGGAGACACCAGGATGGAAAGCTCTCTCCGTTCCTCTGTTACATCTTCTCCTGTCCTGCTTTTCTCCTCATCTGCCTGCCCTGTGGGCACTCTGAGCAGTCTGAGCTGGGAGCCCTGAGGGTCTCTGATCGCCACATGGGGTCTCCATGTGGGTGCTGCTATCTAGACCCCAAGGACTGCTTCTGGGGTAACCCCTGGGGACCTGTGCAGACCTCCCAGAGGAGCGTTACCTTTGTGTGGTGCTCTGCTCACTCAGGGACTGTTGGGTAGCCTTGAGGTAACTCTGCCTCCGAGCTGCAGTTTTCGGGGATGGTTTGGGGCTGGTTTCTGAGTCTTCACTATCATCATCCCCCATGGCTTTGATGTAGCTCCCGCTCCGCATGCGCCGGCACGGGATCTCGCTGTCTTTGTCCCGAGACAGCGTGTTGTTCCACTCCCCCTGAGGCACCTGCAAGAGCAAGGGGAGCATGAGCAGATGTGAGGGACAGCACCTCTGGGACCAGTGGGATCGTGGGGACTTGGGGGGATTGGTGGCAAGGACAACTGTTGGACCCTCAGCTGGAGTGGAGTGGCAAGGGGCAACACAATTCCTTTCCAACCCTCCCTTAACAGATCATGCCAGACAGCCTTGCGTTTGATGGCCTGTTTCAGCACATCTCCCCACAGCCATTCACCACCCACCACCGCAGACCACCTTCACACCGCACCATGCGCACACAGTTGACACAAGCTGCACAATGCCAGACATGACGGGGAGGGAAGAGTCTCACCAGGGCTGTGCTGGGCACTGGGACAGGAGCGGCACACATTGTTCAATGCAAAGCCCACGCTCATTTACCGTAAAGTGCACAGACTGTTCAGGCCAAGGCAATCAAGAGCTGTTGAAGACCAGGACCCGTGGATCAGAGCCCAGACCTTCACTAAGTCCAACAGCCTTTAAGGCTTCTGAGTTGAATGTGACTCCATGTGGCTGAAATTAGTTTCTGAAGCCAGACCAGACCCTCAAAAGTCCCTCTAGAGCAGCTCAGGAACATGGACCTTGTGCTGGCCTCTCTGAACAGATGAGTAGTACCTTGTGCAAGAAAAGGACTTCTAGCTTCACCGAGATGACAACTCTGCAATTAACTTAAGGCAGACATGCTGTCTTGTTCCCTCGTTAGAGATGGGTGAGCTGATGTTTCCACGAGAGGCCTGAGGCACTGCACAACCGAAGTGGCCAGCGCCCTGTCTGCCTGTCCTGCAGGGTTTGGGTAGGGGACCGGAGGCACAGCCAAGTGCCAGACATCAGCCCACGACAGATCAGGACAAGACCCTCACGTGGTGTGGGACCAGCCTGGAGAAAGATGGGGCAACCTGAGTTGCCAGGAGCAAGCCTTGGTTTTGTGGCTAACTTGGTTTGTAGCTGGCCTTTGACCTGCCCTTAAGCTGAGGAGATGTGGTCAAGGAGAAGCAAGGGAAGATGTGAAGAACGCAGCAATGTGCAAACCATGCAGAGACGGGGAGAGCCCGAGGCCCCCCAGTCTGCTGGCTGGGGAGTGCCGTGGGGAGCAGCAAAGGGCCTTGTGCTGAGCACAGCTCGTGCTGCTGAGAGCACCCACATTGACTCTGCTGGATGGAGCTGTTGGACTTGCCCAGCTCCCCAAGGGGCTGTGGATCCATCAGCCAGTGTTATGTAGTGCTTTGGGGACGCACAGAGCTGTGCTGCCGCTGACTGTGATGAGCCAGAGCCGTTAAGCACAGTGTGGCTCCTGTTCTCCTCCTTGTTCACAGCAGGCATGTTCTGTGGGAGCCAGAGCTTGCCTGAGGGTGCCGTCTGCTGCTGCTGGGGTGCAACATCTTCGGGTGAGCTTCAGATCTGCAGGTAGTGGCTTCTCGTTCTTCTGAGAGGGCCCTGGGTGGGCCAGATGTGGGCTCAATCCACACACAACAGCTTAGCTCACTGTGAGGGCTTTCTTCTGCCCAAAGAAGCAAGGGGTTCAGCCCATGTCCTGCCAGCCTGCTCTTGCTGTCTGTGTTCAGGAGAAGGCAAGGGGGTGACTACGTGGACCAGATCCAAACAGCCTGTGGGACCTCTTTGGTGATGGGACTCCCACCATGATGTGCGCCCATGAGCCAGGACCCATGTTACTGGGGGCCATGGAACAGAGGGCCAGGGGCATCGTGTTGCCTGTGTGTGAGATCTGAGTGGGGACGGACGCGGAGCAAGTCTCACATGTGAGCCACAAGCCTGGCTAGGCCACCCTGGCCCCGTGCACTGCTGCTGAAGGTTCTCCCAGCTCTTTCCACTCTGCTCCCACAAGCTTCGTGCTTGGCAATGGCTTCTGGGCTGGCTGCCCAGCTCAGGGGCTACTGGGCGTTATTCAGCAGGTTTCTACACAAGTAAGAGCAGAGAGACCCTTCCCTCCCGGGTGTGAGCTCTCTCTCTGCCCCAGCCCAGCTTCCTCCACTGGGTGGCCCCGTGGTCAGCCAGGAGGGACCTGCTAGCCCCAGCTGAGTCCTGCCATGGGTGAGACCCCATAGGTCACTGGGATGGCTGGCTCTGACCCTTCCTAAAGGAGACGGAGGCCCTGAGAAGGACTTTTATACCCATTGTCTTGGCATCAGGTCTGACTTGAGACTGCATTTTGCTGCCTGCCTTCTCCTCAGGGTGAGTGGCAGCCTCCTGCCTGCACAGGTCTTGGGCCAGCAAGGGGCTGGGGCAAGGGGGCAGGCAGGGCTGGGGTCTGCAGCCCTTGGCTGAGGAGGCGAGAGCTTGCCAGCAGCCAGACATGCCAGCCAGGGGCCAGGGGACTACACAGCCATCCCCTGTGCAGAGGCAAGCGCTGTATTTTGTGGGGCAGTGAGATGTGCTGGGGTCAGCCTGGTGAGTCCAAGGACAGAGGGGACATTAAGACCTTGGGCTCCTGTGGCTGCTCTGGTGCTGCTGCTTGAGGGCAGGCTCTGTGGGTTGCTCAGCTCTGCCTGGGCTTGTGCATCTGCCTCCTGGCCATGGGCAATCTGGGCTCTAGGCAAACCCACACGAGGACAGGGTTTTCAGTACATCTCTGCTGGTGCAGCTTGCCTTCAGAGCGTGAGCCAAGCATCCCACAGCACTGCCTGCCCCGAACAGACCATTCCCTCTCCTAGGGACAGCCTCCACCAGCTTCCCCGCCGCACTGCGACAGCCCACTGCTCCTTGCTGAGCTGCCTCATTTCTCCTTTCCCTTGCCCCTCCTCTACTTCACGCCTTGGCAAGGCAGCAAGAAACAAAGCTGCTCTCAAGGTGCTCCACATTCCAGTTTAGCAGCGTCAAGGGGAAGGCAGATGCTTGGCAGGACACCCTTTGAATCTGGTGCCCCGGTTTGGAGCGTGTCCTGCTTCAGCCTGCACACAGAGTCCACAGGGACTCCCACAGCTCTTGCTCCCGTGGGACAGAGCGCAGGAGAAGTGTTTCTGAAGTGCCACACCTGAAAAGACAAGTGTGTGCCCTTGGAGATCTTCGGGAGCAGTGCAGATACTTGAGGTGCTGTTCAGGGTCCTCCGGTCTGCTTCTCTGCACCTTCAGGCACATGAGGAGCGTGTCCCATAGTCTCTGAAGCTCTGTGTTGGGGCTGAAGAGCCCAGAGCACCTCCTGCTGTCAAGGGATGGACCTCGACGGTGGCCAGTGCAGCACCTGGATGGCAGCAGCTTTCCTGGCAGCCGAGACCCTGGACCCCAAACACAGACCGTGAGCTACAGAAAGGACAAGTGGGAATGAGGACTGCCTTGTGTTGCACCAAAGCCCGGCACAGAGAAGATCAGGAGGCTCCTTCCTCACAGGCTGTGGCAGCCTTGCTGCTCTTCATGCTGCTCTCCCTGACATAGGCTGGCTTCTGCCCACAGTGCTTTGGTTGGTGTGAAAGGGGTGGGAGCAAGAGGACGCCCAGGTTGAGAGCCTCTGTTGGTGGCTGCTGGCATGGAGGGCTTGGGGATCCACCCTGCCCAGTGGCCACACAGGAGGGGAGGAGTGGGCAGCAGAGATGCTCTGCCAGGCTTCAGGATCCTCCTTTCTGCCCGGTTTTGGTCCATGCAGTGTCTCGTGGTGCAGGCATGTGGGATTCAGGCATGTGTTCGTCCCTGGGAGCTGGGCTCCGCCGACACCATCCTGCCACAATACTGCACGCTGCAAAGCAGCGGTGCCTTCTGGCTCTTCTGCTCTCCGTGCCACAACCTGAGCGTGGAGGAAAGAGAAAAGAAGGGGCCACACAGAGCTTTCCCCCTACCCTCATGCTGCCTGGGGCGTTCCCCAGTCTCTTGGAGCATTAAGAGAGGGGAGAGAGGAGGGAAGGGGAAAATACCAATCCTGGGTGCTGGGCAGGGACAAAAGAGCTGCACCCACCGCTTCAGTGAGGTCTGGGGGAAGAGAGACTTGCAGAGCAAACAGGCCTTCCACTCACACGCGTGCCAGTTCCGACATGCAGCCCGGCCCCGGCACGCACAGACATGCACGGCACACGAAGGCAGCGGCCGTGGGTCCTGCGGGGCCGGACGCAGCACACAGGGATGGATGTGCCATGCAGCCTGGCTCCGAGGCAGAGAGACTGAGCCCCACGTGGGTACACCCCGGCTCCCTCCAGGGCCCCGTCCCTCGTGGCATCCCGAGGGCTGCGTGTGGTCTCAGGCACATCCTCAAGAAAGCAAGCTGGAGCCCAAGCTGCCTTCGGGACCCATCTGTCCTTTTGGCAGGGCACCCTCTGGGAAGGACCTGAGCTAGGTTTCCTGCCCCATGGGTGCTCTGTGGGGCTGGCGTGAGAGCAGCCAGCATCTGTGGAGTGGCTGGCACTGAACGGGCCACCCGCTCTGCATTACAGATTTATCTTTGGGGCTACTTGGGGGTTAAGGAAGCTTCAGTGCTGTCTGACTGTAAATGGGGTTGGGGAAGCTAATCCTGATGATGCATCAGTCTAATGGTGCCTGTGGTATGACCCTGCCCCCTGGGAGCCCCGACACTGCTCGTCCCTTTGGTGCGGTCTCGGAATCCATGGACATGGGTCCGAGTCTGTGTGTGGGGCAGAAATGCTGCTCAGCCCTGCCTGCTCCTGTTCACCCCTACCCGGGGAATCTCTCGCTTCAAGTTGCTTCTTGGCCATTCGGATCCTGACCCCTCAGCCTCTTCCTTTGCACCACCAGCCACCCGTGGGGCCCATGGGGATGGGAGAACAGGAGACAGGGAGCACGGCCTCCCTCCCTGGGGACTGGGTTCTAAGGACAGTGCTGTTTCACCCTGGGGACTGCTCCTGAGAAATCCCCCACCCTGATGGGACAGGGCTGGACCTGGAGCTTGGTGATCACCCACTCTCAGCTCCAACATCTGGGTCTGGGAAAGGGCCTGGAAACATGACATGGACCCCCAGTAGTCTCCAGTGACCCCAAAGGCTACCCAGAGCCTACAAATGGGGCAGGGGAGGTGAATAGCCTTGGAGGGCTTACCGAAGCCTGGAGGCTGGGGGGGTCCTGTTTGTCCCCGTCACACTCCTCCTCCCTCCCTCGTGTCAGAGGACACTTCTCTACCTCTGGGACTCACTGGGCATTTCTGCCTCACAGCAGCCCCGTCCGCAGCAGGGCAGGACCTCTGTGCTCCCTGAGCACCGGGCTCTGGGGCCAGGCAGATGGTGGTCCCTCACCAGGGCACAAGCGGGAAGTGGGCTCATCCTGCGCTGGGGGGGGGCGGGTGGCAGGGGACATGGGGCCTTGCAAAATGACGTTTCCCACACCTTCAGAGGTGACTTCTCCATCACCAGCTTAGTCCCCTTCCCGTGCCAAGGAGGGGTAGGGATGAAATCACCCCATCCTACCCTGATGACCCTGTGCCCTGTGCTCCGGGGCTCATCCCAGGTGTCTGGGGGCATCTGTTGGCTTGCAGGGGCACCAAACATCATGTTTTCTGGCCTGGGGCCTTGACTTTGCTGGTGAGATGCTGCCGGCCATGGGCTGCCCCAGCCGCTTGGGATGCCGGTGACACCCCGGCGTCCCCCAGTGCCCCTCCGGCCGTGCCGACAGGGGCTGCCGGCTGCTCCTGCTCCGAGTCTGGTGGCGCAGGCTGCCGATCCCCTCTGATGGTTCCCAGGAGGGTCAGGGTGAGGAGGGAGCTGGGCAAAAGCTTCCCCTCAAAACAAGATCCCTACCTGGCCGCTGCCTGCGTCGGTCGGCCCAGGGCTGAGGGGCTGGTCCCACCTCCGCGGGGGCTCGCTCGGCTGCAGCGGGGCGGCACCCGTGTCCTCCCAGCCGAGCGGTGGGGCTGCCCAGCTGCTGGCCAGGCTCACGCCACCCAGCTGTGCCCACAGCCCTCCGTCAGGCTGTCGAGAAACGGAGGCTCATTACATGGGTGGGGAATAACCAGCAGGGCAGACTCGCACCCCCGGCTGTGACCCAACCCCGGGGGGTGGGGGGCTGCCGGGGTCCCATCCGGCGCCAGAGGCTGCCTGCGCTGGGCTCTGCCGCTGCTCCCGCAGGGGGAACGGCGCCAGCGGACATTTTGTCTGCAGATCTGTAACCTCCTACGGCTTAACTGAAAGGAGGTGGGGGGCAAAGAAAAAGAAACCAGGCCGAGAACATTTTTTCTGGTGATGTTCCTGATGCAATAAGTCCCTCTGAAATTTGATTTGCAGCCGTGGCCAGCAAGGTATTGGAAGCAGAGCGTGCTTCAATAATTCATTGCTCTTTAAAGCTTCTAAGCCCGCTGGCCACAGCCAGGGGAGCCCATGACACCTTTGCATTAAAAAGGATGCTGGAGATTTATATACATAGACTAGTCCCCTCCTCCCCCCATCCAGGCCTGGCTTATTTATCTTCATTCCTCTCTCTAGGGCACAACCAGGTTCATGTTCTTCAAGTGCCGCTTTTTGAAACCACGGCAGTGACCTGGCGCTCTCGGTGACAGGGGGGTTCAAACCAGCATTAGCCATGCAGGCTTCTGCCATGCAAGTGGGGGGGCTGGCAGTGCCCTCCTGGCCCCCAGCCCTGCCCGGTGTGCGGGGGAGCAGCAAAGGCAGCCATGCCCCGCAGAGCTGCAGGTCCTACCAGCGCTCCGGGGAAGCTCTGTAGAGCAGGGCTTGCTGGGCACGCCGGCACATCCTTGTGATGCGTGGATATAAGGGGTCAAGCGTTAGTTATTACTGGTCACCTTCAACCCCTGGGATGGTGGCGGTGCTCGGCCAGAGGCCGGAGAGCTGTGTCCTGGTGGGATATGAGCTGCAGCCCCTGGGCATGCCCAGCTGCTTGAGCACTGAGTGTGACTATGTGTGGGCAGTTACGTGCCCAGCTGCCCAAAAGCCCAAGAGTCCACCCCACCACAGCATCTACAGGGCCTGGGTGGGCAGTGGGGATGTTTTGGGGTCCCGCAGCAAAGGGGGACCACAGCAGAGGGTGCTGAGGCTGCAGGGTGGGCACATCAGCTCTTCCCCATGCTGCCATGGCCCAGCACAGGGGCTGGGGGGTCCTGGAGCAGCGCTGCAGCTGGGGGAACTGGACCCCATCAGCACTCGTGTCCCTGCAGGAGGGGTGGCGGTTTGTCCCCAGGGCCGTGCTGAATTTAAACCCCCACAGCCCCCTCCTGGCAATGTGACTTGAGGTGGCAGCTGAACCACCTGGAGCTGTTTCGTAAGGTCTACTGGGCAACAGGGCGCCTGCCGAGAGGGTGTCCCCTGTCTTCCTGCGCTCCCCCTGCACGCAGCAAGCCCTAACCCCCCCGCTGCACGCACCTGCAGGTAGTGGTAGGCCAGGTCCTGATGGCAGGACTTGGACTTCAGCAAGGCTTTGTCGATCGTGGCGGAGGCTTTCTGGCACATTTCCCGGGCATGGCTGAGTGTCAGCGTAGACCAGGAGCCCCTCTTAATGTAGTTGGAGTCATTGTTGATGGGGATATTGGTGCAAGGAGTGACCTTGAGGTCGTTATTGCTCTTGGAGGATTTCAGCATGTGCTCGCTGATGGTATTGTAAGCGTGCATGAAGTACTTGGGCTGGCTGTGGTCCGGCTGCCGGCCCAGTGTCATGAGGCCCATTGGATTGCGGTAGCTGCAGGTGTCGCTGTCTAAGTTGTCATCTGAGCTCCACCAGCCTGATATGTTGGATCTGGTCCTGCGCTTGGGCTCAGAGGTCTTCGCTCGGTCTTTGCTCTTGCTCCTCCGGTTTTGCTTGGGGTCATCCGCCCCCTTCTTGCCGTTCACGTTGCCTTTGGTGGGGCCCTCCAGAGACTGGGACTTGGCAAATAGCTTCTGGACGGAGTGGACGAGGTGCCGGATGCGCCCAGGGCTCTCGCTCCGGTGCTTTGCATCGCTCCTCTGAAACTGGAGGGTGCTGAAGCCATCTCTGTGGATGGGCAACTGCTTCTCAAACTGGTCAAGGAGGTTTGCAGGCAGGCGGTTGATTTTAGTGGCTTGGGCATGGCTTGGAAAAGGGTTGTCATCCGGGACCTCAAAGTGGGAGTTGTAATGGATGCGGGGGAAAGTGCTGCTGTTGGAGATCTGGTTGTTGAGTGGAAGGAGACAGTCGCTGTGGAGGGTATTCTGGGCTGGGAATCGGGGGTCCATGGTGAAGGAATCAGTGGGGCTGAGGAGATAAGGGTTCCTGTCCTGGGGGGCATAAAGAGAGTCTTGAGGGGAGTCCAGGTTATCAGAGAGGTGGCGGCTTCTGTTATCTCCTAAGCCCTTCATGGTCCCAGTGTTTCCTAGACCATGGCTCGGGGATGGTGCGGCAGAGCCCTTGCAGGAGCACCGACCCTGCTCCCCCGCAGACGTCCCTGCACCTGGAGGAAGAGGAGAGATGCTCAGAGCCCCCCGAGAACCTCTTTGGCAGCCCACCCCTCACCAGGGCGTCCTCGCGAGGGCTGTCCCCAGCTCCAAAAGCAAATGCCACCAAGGTTAAGGGACGAAGGAGAGAAGCAGGATGGGAGAGAGATGACATGGTGGAGGGGAGGAGAAGGAGCGCAAGTCCAGGGGCTGGAGAGAACAGGGAGCAGGAGAGGAGTAGGGGAAGGATTCATTCTTTCTAGCTGCAGTTTAAGTGCTTGTGTGTCTCAGTGTTCAATCACAGGCTGCCTGAATAATGCTGCTGCTATTTTTCTGGTCTTTGCACATGTTTCTTTAATGGATACCCTTCCCCAGCCAGCATAATGAAGGCCGGCAGGGGCACTGCCAGCAAATCACTGCTCCTGTCCCATTTGTTCAGGGGGCTGGAGAAAAACCTGCTGCCAAACACAGCACACGGGTCTTGCCTGAGCCAAGGGAAGTCTGGAGCCAAGCATCCCGTCTTCTGCACTCTGCTTGGTGTTTCTGTGGTTACGGGCTCTCGGAGGGGGGCTGGCAGCCCTGCTCTGTGTGTTGTGTGCAGCTGCACTAATGCGATATGATGTCAAACGTCTCCTCTCCAACAGGCGCCCCGGTCTGTGGCGTGTTTTACCCTGGAGGAAATCATCTCAGTAGCTACGATGAGAGCAGAGGTGTTTCTGAACACTCAGAGCCTGACCTGAGAAGCTGTTTGCTGCTCGGTTGATCTTTCCTGCCTTGCTGCATCACTCCTGGTGGAGCCGTGTCACCCTCCGAGCCCGGCCGTCTGTCCTTTGCTAGGGGCTGAGGGTGGCCATCTGCGGTCCAGGTGTCCCTGTGGGGTGGTGGAGGGGGACAGCCGGACACAGGGGATCCCCTGAGGGCCGGGGAGCTCCTCACTGAGGGGTTCCCTGGCGCACTTACCCCATCCTTGGGGGGGCGATCCTCATCTGCATGGGGTTATACAGAGAAAAAAGACAAACTTTTTGGGGCTGCTTAAAGAAAACCAAAGAACATATAGATGAGTTGAGCTGTCAATCAATGATTTGATTTTCCATACTTAAAACCTATTTGAAGCTGTGTAGTGTATAAACTAATTATTTCCTTTTACCTTTTAGTTTAGTTTCTTATTTACTTTTTGCTTTAGTTTGAGTGTTGCTTAAAGGCAACCAGCAAGCACTGAAGCCTCCTATGGGTATAAAAATCCAGAGAATCCTAGACTACTGCTTCAAGATCCAGGGCGCCAAAACATGTACACGCAGCTGAACGGCTGCTCCTTGGCAAGATGAAGGGGCTGCTCTGGGAGATGGGTTGGCTGGGGTCTGTGCAGAAGAGCCATTTTCCAACACTAGGATGATCCAATGTTCCTCAACACACACCTGGAAGGGGAAATAGTGCTTGGACCCTCAGAGCCTCCAGTGAGTTTGTGAGAAAGGAAACCGTCATTTGGTTATTCTTCAAGAACAAGTAGGATAATGGTGTGTTCCCCTGAGAAGCAGAGCTCGTAAGCTGGGATCCTGGGTTCTCCTTCTCCCAGTTCAGCCACTAATTTGGCTCCGGTCTCCCCAGGGAGCTTGTCCTGCTGCACAGTCTGGTCAGCAAAAACAGCCAGGGCTGGACAGTGGAGGGAGAGGAGTCAGGATCACTGAAGGACAATAGGAATTGACAGGCTTGTTCTCCTTCGTCTCACTGGGAAAAATGTATTAATAATGAAAGGCAGCTGGGGCTTTAAATAATTGTTTGCAAGTACCAAAAAAAAATAAATAAAAAGAAGTGCAACGTATTCCATTGCTTGATGGGTTTTAAAAAGTCTCCCACTAACTCTGTGGCTCCCAGTGGGCAAAGCCAGGCCGGTGGCTCTAAAGCACTGGTTTGCAGCCAGCAGGCGAGTGCAGCCTGGGCTGGCCACCCCGCTCCCACACAGCCAGTCCCGCTGCCCCTGGCAAATCCTGCTCCCGGGGGGTGCCTGCCAGCCCCCCCCCCACCAGCCCAGCTGGGCATTGCCAGCTGCCCCCAGCACTCATGGGAACCCACAAGGCTCCTGTCTCCAGGGGATCCTGTGGCCCCACACAAGGCTTGCTCGGTCCTGTCCCACCTCCCCTGGCTTCTCTGGACTTGCTGCTGAGCCAGCTGCCTTTACCTACAAGCTGGTGCCCTGCCGCCTGGCCTGGGCTTTGGTGGCATGGGAGAGATGGACAGTGCCCGTGCATTGTGGGGATGAGGACATGGCTGTTGCCCTGGCCTGAGCTGGGGGAACCTTGACACCAAACCTGCCCTTCTTCCCAAATGCAGCATTAGCCTGGACTTAGTCCAGCTGCTCATGGTCTTTGTGGGTGTCATCCTTCCCCCGTTGTGCTCCTCAGCAGCTGGGTGCATCGGCCTCTCTGGAGCCCCTTGCCCATGGGCCAGCACCCGTGTGAGCTGGTGGAGCAGCGGTGGGTGCTGACTGGAGAAGTGTCACAGAAGAGAGACTTGGGGATGTGCCAGGCAGCCCTGCTCCTGCTTTGTGCAAGCTGGCATCAGCGCAGTGGTTAAAGAGCAGTGACAAAAAGCCCCAGGAGGTGTTCTCAAAGGAAACCCTCTGGACAGAAGAGAAGGACGGGGTGTAGAAGGACAGGCTCCAGGCTCAGCCATCCATCTGGTTCTTTAAATTCCAGGTGGCCATGAGTGGGCAAGCTCAACCCTGACCAACTTGGAGGGGAAGACCTGCAGGTATTGGGGAGCCCAAATCCCCCCTGAATTACCACCCTGATCTGCCCAGGCTCAGCTCTGCCCCCATGGTCTCCTTCTCCCTTCCTTCCATGCCCCAGCTCCAGACTCCCAGCAAGGTCCTTCGCTTCCATCCTGGCTCTGATGGACACTGTGCTTCTCCCGTCACATCACACTACAGGAGTCAGTCCCTAAGGAGACAACACAATGCTGATTTGATTATAAGGGGGTCTCTGCATATTGATAGTAAATTTTTCTACAAAGGGCAATCAATATTTGAAGCAGAAATCCCCCAGGTGCTCCTGAGAGAGGCTTCAGCCCCGTGACTGCTTTGCCATAAAGCACATCAGCATCACTGCTTTTGGGTTCACTGGGCCCCACAATAAAGTAAAACCGCCTTAGGACTCAAAAAAAATAGGGAAATGAAACGAAATTAAATAAATGAAATGAAAATAAATGAAATGCAATGAAAGCCTGGCTTGCAAGGGAAGAGTGGGGCTCGGGGCTGGACTGGCTCAGGTCGGCTCAAGAAGCAGAGGGGCAGGAGGAGTGACTGAGGGGCTGTGGGGATAAGCAGGAAGGGAGGAAAAGTGAAGTTTGGCGGGGGGCTGGAGGGGTGGGAGTAGAAGGGACGGGGAGGCAGGGACCAGGGGAGGGCAGGGAGCTCCCTCTCTCACAGGCTGCTGTGCTCTCGCTTCTCTACAGTGGACAGTTTATTGCTCCCTTCTCCTGTGGGCTCTTTGCAGGGCTGCCAAGAGGTCCTGATCCTCCCGCCTGTCCTGATCCTCCTGCCTGTCCTGCTTGCTCTGGTGTCCTGGTTCGAGCAACACAGGATTGATTTATCTTTCAGTAATTTTTCTTTGCGGTAAAGTCTCTTCTAATGCTTGGGAAAACTGCACTTTTAGAAGGCTCTAGTGTTTGAATTTGTGCAAATATTTACTTTACAGCCAGCTCTGGTGTGCAGGTTTCAAGGTCTCAGTGTTTTCGAGCCTCTCCAGGAGCAGGGATGAGGAGGAGTGAGACCCGGGCACTTGACCCAGGCTGCCAACAGGATCGTTTCATACCATGAACGCCACATTCAGTATAAATTAGAAAGCTTGCTGCGTAGTTCTCTCTCTCCCTCGATGGTGGTGGGTCCAGAGAACTCCTTGCCCCGGTGCCGGAGCCCTCAGCCCTTCCCTTCCTCCCGAAGCCGCAGCGCTCGCAGGGTCCCGCATTTGCTGTCCCTGCTGGGAGTGCACGGCTTCTTGCTGGGGAATGGGCTGGGGATAGTCCTCGGGTATCTTATATTGGTATCGGGATCAATACTGGTTCTTTGGCATTATTGATGTTAATTGTTTAGTCTTATTCTATTAAATCTCTTTATATTTCAACCCTCGGGTTTCCTTGTTTTTCCCCAATTCCCCTTCCTGGGTGGGGAGGGGTCATCGGGTGATAGAATAATTATCTAAATGACAATAAATTGTTGTGGGTTCTTCAAACCGTAACACCTGGACATCCCTTCACTTGATGGGCAGCCGCAGCGTGCGGCACCAGCCTGGCTGCTGGGCATGTGTCGGGTCAGGGCTGGTGGGGCAGTCAGGGCTCCCCCAGCCCCTGGTGCCCACCACCCTGTGTTTGCTGCATCCTCTGTGAGCTGGTTTCCCTTTAAGATGGATTAAACTGTTTTCATTACATTTCAATTACTCTCTGCGATCCTTGGCACTTTCTTGAGACATGGGGTCAGGGAAGGGAAAAAACCCAACAAGCCTCTTCCCCGCCATCTTTTTAATTTGGAAGGATGAAAAAGCTTGAAATTAAATCTCCCAAATCCATGATCCTGCAGCTCACAAACTGGGCAAGGGCTGTCTCCCAGGACAGCCGCCTGGTGCCCCTGCTGTGTCCCCCCACCCCACCAGGCACCATGGCCTGGAGGTGGATGGCCCCCAGACACAGGGGAGGCTCCCAGAGTGGTTGGCAGGAGAAGACCCTGGTTAGCAGATGGTCATAGGAGGGGCTGCCGGGGCATGGGGAAGATGCATCCCTCAGCCCAGGGGAAGGGGCTGGTTTTGCTGCGTGGCCCCATTACCTTCCTTGTGCTTTTTTGGGATTGCCGTTCCTCTTCCCAGTGGCTTTGCTGATGCTCTGAGATGTAGCAGATGACCTGGCCTGATTGAAGGCAGTTTTGTGTGTTCCAAACACTCTGAACCCCAACTCTCGGGCCACAAGCCAGCTCTCGGGCACGGCTCACAGCAGCATTGGGGCTGTTCATCTGTGGGCTCGGACTGGCTGCACCGACTTTGCTTAGAGCAGCACCTCCTGCAGCACACATCTGCAGCTCCAGACACCCAGTGGTGTGCGAAACCCCAAACCAGGCAGGAGATGACAGCCCTGCCCGAAGGAGCTTCCTGCTCAGCAGGATCTCCTCTCCTCCTCGGGCTCAGCGCTGCCAACGTCTCCCTCCTGTAGGACCCACAGCTGCTGTGCGTGGGAGACGGGGCCGGGCCGGGGGCTGCCCAAGCCTGTGGGAGATGGTTCACTCCACTTCAGGAAGACTGAATCACGTCTTCTTTGTGAGTTGAAAAGCCTCCCTTGTTGTAAGAGATACTTCAATGACTGCAAGTATTTGCTTTTCTGTCTCTTTTTAACAGCAAAGAGATTAGACTGGCCCAAACTCTGGGCAGAGCAGGAGGCAACCGAAAGGAGCTGTATGGAGAGGAGGAGACATCTGCAATGCAGTGCAGATACTAGCAAAGCAGTGATTTCCTGGCTGTCTGTCCTGTCCTCACTCTCGTGTGCCTGCCCAGCTTACGGCTGTCCATCCAGCCAGTCACCCAGCCGGACACTGTTTGACGAGTCCTTGAAATTATGGTTTATAACCCCTGGCAGAAAGCATGAGCGAGAAGTCCATCAAAATGTCACCCAGGGCAGCACCAGGGCAGAAGTCCAATGAGCTGTCCTGGAGATGTCTGTCTGTCTTTGCAATCCTATAAAGCTCTGAAGTTTCTACTGCCCATCCAGGATCTCTCTGGTGATGTCTTGTCCTGTCCACCCTGCAGAACCATGGAGAATGGATGTCCTTCCTCCTTTCCATCTTTGAAGACTAGCTCCATGTCCCTTTGGAGGTGCTCCACCAGGCTATGCACTGTGTCCTCGAGAGGATGGGTGCCCAGAAGACACTGGCCATGGGTCTGTCCCCAGTTCCCCACAGTTATTCCTCCCATGCTGCTGTGTGGTGGTGAGGGCAGCAGCCAGAGGACCACTGCTCCACAGGGGCTGCTCCTTGCCTGTTCTGAACAGGCTGGAGCCTCAGCACGTAAAAGAATAAAGCCTGGGAGGCCCCTGTGCTTGTGAGAGGGCAGAGCACCTCCTGCAAGCCAACCATGTTGGGGGCCACCGGCTTTGACCAGCTTCTGTGCTGGGGCTCTGCACCACAAGGGACTTGGGCAAACCAGCTGCCACTGCCCACCATGCCTCCATTTTAACTTTTGGGGTGGAGGTGTGTTTCCAGGAGAAACTACCCTTTTTTTCTCATGAATCTGGGTTCCTGCTGGCCAAATTCCCGACTTAAGTTCTGCAAACCCACCTTAAAACAGCTTATACTTATGGAGAAGACAGAGCAGAGGACAGGGCAAATCCTCTGCCCTCTCTCGGCGAGGAGGGGACAGGAGGAGGGGATGCGGTCCCTTACCCCACCAGCCTCGCCTCACCTCGCTGTCTCCTGCTCCAGGCCTTTTCCAGGATTTCTCTTTGCAATTTGCTGGTGTTTACAAGCCCGATGCACAGCGGCAGCAGCCAGTGCTCGGGTCACTGGGCAGGGCTCAGTCCTTCTCACCAAGCCTGGGAGGGCACAGGGAGCTCTGAGAGCACCCCGATGTTCACCCTGATGATTCAGGGATTCCTGGATCACCTGGGTTTCCATTCCTTGTGCGTGCATGTTGGGACTGTGGCACGAAGGCACAGGCATGTCTGTGTGGCTGTGGATTGTGTGTGTGTTCCTGTGCTGCTGCCGGTGGTGTGCATGGTGGAGACCCAGGTACGGGGGCCAGGCTTGCCCTGAAACGCGCTGAGGTGGCCAAGAGAGAGGTCAGACCTACCTCGGCAGCTCTCATGGCATGAGGGACTGCAGTCTGAGGGTGGGTGCTTCTGCTCCTGAAGAAACTGGGGAGCTGCAAGGGCTGGCCTGGTGGCTGCATTGCACCTCCCACGGGCAGCAGTGGGTGCAGGCTCTGTGCTGCTTCCCCCCGCTTTTGTACAGTGCCCTTGCAAACACCTTCCATGCAAGATGTCTGTGTCCTCTCTCCCCCTGGCTGCCCTCCTCTGCAAACACAGCCCTGACTGAGCAGTGCCTTGATCCAGAAACAGACACTTGAAGAACTCTTCTTTCTCCCCAAAATCACAGCCCAAAGCATCATCCCCCCTTCCCTTGCTTCCCTCCCCGCCTCCCCCTCACAGCTTGGCATGGCAGCCCAGGGGCCTTTGTCCTCGTTCAATGGAGGGAGGAATTTACCACCTCCCAGGAGAGCTCGTCTCTCACATCCTAACCTCTGTCGTGTCCCATCTAAAGAACATAACGCACCACAAAATCACCAGACCTGTGCAAAACACCAGGCACCAGACCTTGGTCCAGGTGGTGCCAGCAAGAAGCCACAGACCCTCTTGCCAGGCTTCAGGAAGGCAGCATTTGTATAACAATCATTCGTTTAGGTTGGAAGGCATCTCCTGAGATCATAACCTTCAAAGCAGGGTTGACCTGAGGGACAAGTACTACTGAGGCAGGGCTGACCAGGAAGGGCCAGGAGGCCGTTCAGGTGCTGCTCCGGAGAGGCAGGTAGAAGCATGAGGAGAAGAAGCAACCTGTAAAATGGGATTGCTCAGGGTTCAAGTCCTCCAGAAGGAAGAAACCCCTATCCTGACAGGGCTGCGGGCACCCTCTGGAGCCACCTAGTCCTGCCCTCTGCTGATCAGCTCTTACAGGGCTCCACGTACCATAATCTCCCACGTAAACTTCAGCCCAGCCATCCAAGCTGGCTGCAAACACATGGGTGGCTTTTATATATAGAAACCTAGCAGCATGCTAATAACCAGCTAGATAAGGAATAAATGATTCGCAACCTGCAGAAGAAAAATGACTCCCCTCACCCTGCCGCAAGAAGCTTAAAAAATTGTATACTGTGGTGTAGGTGACGTGGGTCTGCCTACACGCATGAATTCAAATGTTCCCTGAATTAGCAGGAACATTTCATGTGGCATTCAGCGAGGGGGGCCGCCGGCTTCCAGGGCATTGCATTAATGATGATTCAAAGAGTTCAGAATCTAATCGCAGGGGATAAAAATAGCCAGCTTCTACTTAGAACAATTCATTATACAACAGACCTTCCTCCAGCCTCCTTCTGCTGCTAGCTTCTCCCTGACAAGTTTCCCCCTGCTGCTGGGGAGCTCTGTCCCAGGGACAGAACAGGTACCAAGGTCCGAGCAGCAGTCCTGGGCTGCTGAGATGAGCTTAAGCCAGGTCTCCTGAGGAGCACCCGTGGGGTTAAGGCCACCTGGACTTTCCCCCTGAGACGTGTGACAGCATCACCAGGAGAACCAGGGCACAGCTGCCCTTTGCCCAGTGAGGGGCAAACGGAGGGGAGACAGTGGTTTCCAGCAATGTGTCTCATCTGCCCGGGGTACCTCCTCAGGAGACAGAGAGCTGCTTTATGAGGGTAAAGCTGTCTAAAGGTGTCCCAACAGGCTCACCCAGCTCATCTCCAAATCCATCTTCCAGGCAGCTGGAAAGTGCACAGCACTGATTTCTCAACCCTACTGAGTCCCATGTCACCAGTGGAAGGATCTCCTCACATCTCACTTCACCTGTGAGTAAGTGGCTTGTGCCTTTTAATGAGGAATCTGCACTCAGGTCCCAAGGCCTCACGGAAACTGAACAGTCCCCCACAGCCCTGGGAGCCGAGCCTCAGTGCACACCAGTGGTCTCCTGCTTGTTCTTCAGGCAAAGGGATATCTCTGCTGGAACTGCCAGCTGATGTCCACTGGGGTGATGGGGAGGGACGGGGTCTGGCTGGAGTCACCCCAAAACAGACAAAGAATAATTTTTCTTTCCTTATATGCTCTAGACACTACTTTTTTTTTTTTTTTTTTTTTTTTCTGTACCAGCCCAACCAGATGCTGTGAAAATCAATGGCTGCAATATGACAAAGATTTTTGACTGCAGGTGTTGACTAAGCTGGAGGAGCAGATGAACTCTTGAGACAGAGAACCTATTTTCATGCAAATGTCACTGGTAATATAATCATCTCTCAAGGGAACAAAACCCCAGAAACTTTACAACCTATTTGTCCCTAAATAGAAGTTTCTCAAAGTTCTCCAGAAGATGGGATATGCTCTGAAGAAGGAAATGCAAAGTATTAAGTAGGTCAGATGAGAAAAATGAAGGCAGGGGAAGAAAGGGAGAGCTTTCAGGAAGAAAGCAGGAGAGCCGATGAGATGGAGTGGAAGGATCGGGGCAAAGAGGAGGCGTCATTGTCTTTTGAAAGCTACCTGCAGTCTCTGCTCTCATGCCGGGCACTCGGGGCACATGCTGGTGACAACATGGTGCATGTTCCAGCTTGTCTGGAAGAGCAGCTAATGAGGCTGTTTGGGACCAGAACTAATCTGTTCAGGACCAGAACTGATCTGTTCCGGTCAGTGCTGTTCAAGAGGGTGTGTGTGTTTGCAAAGCCCTCCATGGAGCAAGCAGAGGATGGAAAGCATTTAACATGACTGCCCTCGACCTTGCTTATGCTGCGACTCCCAAGGATGGAGGTTGTCCAGACTTGCACTGAAAACTTGTGACACAGAAGAAGGCCACTCTGCTTGGCCTTCTATGCTACCACCCTGCCCCAAACCACCACCCGGATCCTCCATGGTGTTACCAGAGCGAGCAGCAGCCACAGGACTGGTGGTACAGAGGGCTGAGTAGATGAGGAGAAGGAGCTGGGAGAGCAGGGACAGGCTTGCCCTAGATGTTGGTGGCGCAGCAGTGACAGGGTGCTCCGAATGGTGATGGCTGTTGCTGCTGCCCCACCAGGTCTCTGCAGCTTTGCAAGGATGTTGCTTTGCTCCAGGGCAGATGTTTCTGTTGCCTAGATGTCCAGATGAAGCTAGGTGGGGCCCTGTCTGCGTTTGGGATGCAGGATGGAGATGCTCAGTGCCTGAGACAGAGCAGTTCGTGTTGCTTGAGGGTTCTGGGGCAAGGGGAATCAGGTGGGGAAAAGCCAGCAGCTCCCTCTGCCATTCTTTCCAGAGAACAGACTGAGATGTGTCTGCAGCCTCCTGTGTGCTCAAAGCTGCGGGAACACTTCCTTTGTCTCAAACTAGGTCAGCGCAGAGGCGTGACGCTACTATAGCAACCGGTATTAGATTTCATAACTTTATTTTAGTGATGGGCATGTTGCAGGATTCACTACTAGGTGGAGGGAGGGTTGTCACTGAAACACCCTCTCCAGCTCCCCTTCCCAGCCCCCTTCTCCCTTCTGCCCCTTGTGCCATGAGCTCACAGCCACATCTGTCCATTCCCCCCGCCTCTCCATGGCTGTTTCTGAAGAGTCCCAAAGTCATCCCTGGGCCATACTGTACCTCTCACAGCTTGCTGGGCTTGGGGACTAGGCCAGATTCAGCATCCTGTGCACCTTGTGTCCTTCTGGGCTCCAGAGCTGTCCCTCATGAAGACCTGCCAGGCAGAGAGAAAAGAGAAAATGTCCTCAGGTCACGAAGAGCAGAGTGGTGTCTTACTGCCAAATGTCCCAGGCCATAATCCTGACACTGTAAAGACACAACTCTGATGATTTACATCCAGGTTGTCTTCATTAAGTCCTAGCAAAGGCACAAGGAAAAGCATCCTATGTAAAGAGGCAGAGGCAATATCCATGGGAGGGTGGGAAGATGCAGAAGTGGGTCCCGTGTCCCTCTGTGCTGCACGTGGACTGAAAGGATAGACTGAAAATCAGCTATGTGGGGAGGAGAACATGCAAAATGCCTGGGTTCCTTGCTCAGGGGCAGAGCTGGGGTGAGCCCCTTCATGGAAAAGTGCTCTTTGATTTTCTTTCCCTTGTTTCTTTGCCATGAAATAATTCCCCAAGGAACCCCCTTGCTGCCTGTGGCTGTATCTTCATTTTTTGGCCATGCCAGGAGCTTACTGTCCTGGGCAGGGGTGATTCTGTAACCCTCTGTGCCTCATCTTTTGGGCTGCTCGTTTTGCCGTGGGAGAACAGAGTCTGCTAAGGCAGGAAGGGTAGTCCTGGGGATAACCCCGTGGCTGGGGTGGCAGATGGCAGCCAGGTACCTTTGGTGTGTCCTAGCTAAACACCTGCCAAAATCTGCCTCTTGCTCTCACCTCCCAGTGCTGCTCATTAAACTCCTGTTTGAGCAGCTCACACTATAAATCTCTCCCATCTGGTCACTAGGTGCTACTGTACTGCAGCTAAAGTGTTGTACTTCTTTCTTCATTGTCATTCACCACCAGCTACACTGCAAGCAACTAAAAAAAATGCTCCCTGTATGAAAAGTAAAGTAAATAACATGGGGACCCCCCCCCCCCCCCAGCCCCGGCCCCTGCAAAATTTCTTAATGTCCTGAAAAACCTACATATCACAACAGAGAACACAGCCTGAATTATTTTATCAGTGAGATTAAATATTATTTGGGGTTTACATCAATTAATGTCCAAGGAAGCCTTGTGTGTATCCATGCTTTCCCTTCTGCACTGAGAAGATGCAGGCATGGTGCTGGGGCAATCTGGGGAATTCAGCCTTTCGCTGCTGAGAAGCCAGGAATGGGAAGTGAGGAGTCAGCCTTCCTATGTTGGTGGTTTTTTTTCATTCCTAATTGAGCAGGAGAGGCCATCTGGGTCTTGAGAAGGCCTGACAGAGCTCAAGGGGGTGTTAAAATAGTCACACCCCAGTTTCTTGACTGGGAGGATGTATGGAAGGCTGGGACAAGGATACAAACCTCAGCAATTTTTCTAGGAATGTTGAACCTGAGTGGTGGGTTTGACTCCCTCTCCGGTGAAGCAGAAGAAGACCAAACCAGTGATAAGACAGTAGCTCTTTGTCCCCAGAAAGGAGAGATGGGCACTGCAGTGCCCATGGGATCCTGCTCTCACCCTGCCACCACCCAGCAAGAGGGGTTTTCTCCCCAGGTTAACTCATGCCTTGGGGGGGCTTTACAGACATGCCAAGTGTAATGTATGCCTGGGTTGTACAGAGGTCCTTCCAAACATTCTCAACAGCCCTGCTTATAACCTGTCCCAAGGAGGCAAAGACTGGATAGATGGATGGATACAGTGCAGGTAGAGAATAAGAGGTGTTCAAGAGGCATTCAGAGACTCTCACGGCGGACATCCCAACAGATGAAAGAATGGAAAGCCTGGAAAGATCAGAAGACTGCTCTCCTAAATCCAGTACCAACCCTCTTCATCTTCCCACTAGCTCTGTACCACTTGAACAGCAATGCAGAGGACATGGGTAAAGGAAAGGCACACGCCCTGGGAAAGCAGGAGACAGCCCTTGTTTAGACAGGGCAGTCACATCTCTCCCCAGAGCCCCCCTGTCTTCCACACCAAAACACTCATTTTTTGAGTTTCTTGCTGCTGATGGGTACTCAGCTGTGAAAACCTGAGACAGGCGCTCCATCCAGGAGGTACAGCAAACATGCTTCCACCTAACCAAGGAGGCCTCTGTGTTGGAGGCATCATTTCTTGAAGACAAGGGACAGTTCCACATCCCAAACTCAGACATTCCTGAGCTCAGCGACCTCAATGAGGTTGTAGGTTGCTGCCAAAAGGCCACTGTTCCCAGCACTAACTATAGCACTGTGTGAATGGATAAGACTAGGTTTGATGGGTCTGGGTGCTGCAGGTGGCCATGCAGAGGTAATTGCATTGACAACATCCAGCCCTTTCACAGCTCTCTCCATATGAAAAGTGAATCCCGGCTGCTAGTGACCTGAGTTAGGTTTGAGCAAGTAATGCCGATGTGTGGAGCCTGCAATAGCCATTAGCACAGCCATTATCTGTGGGTAGTGCTACCTACAGCCATCCAAGCATCAGCACCCATCTGCCAGCAGCAAAGCTATGGCTCTCCTGCTCTAACACCACGAGTACCGGTGTGAAGGTAACATCATGTATCACTAGAGCCACTAATGTCCATCGTGAAAGGCATCAGCCCCTGCTAGCAATGCTCCCATCACCCCTCCTGGGGGCACAAGTATCCAACGCTAGCGCCCAGCATCCTGTATCGCCACCAGTAGCTACTTGCGCTGGAAGTATCTATTCAGTACTACCATCACCCATCATGTCTGTGTCACCAGCACTCTCAGGGTACCCTGGACTACCTCTAGGCACAGTGCCGATCCTGAGACCACTCTCAGGGTACCCTGGAATACCTCTAGGCACAGTGCCGATCCTGGGACCACTCTCAGGGTACCCTGGAGTACCTCTAGGAATGGTGCCGGTCCTGGGACCCCTTGGCAGAGTGACTCTGATGGGTGGGAGGAGCAGTGCCTGGGCACCAGGCCTCCACTCACCCAGCAGATTTCTCAAAATAAAAGATGCCATTGAAGCTCTGGAGGAAGAAACATTTTTGTCTGTAATACTGTTTTTGTCTTTGCATGCTACTGTTGCACTGAGAAAGCAGTGCTATAATTACCTTTAATTAATATCAGCATCAACGCCCCAAGGAAATGCAAATGAACAATTGTGCCACCAGCACAATTACATTACATTAACTACCAGTGATCTACCTCCATCATCCCCCTCTTTCTCCCATTCTCAGGAGCCGCTGGCTCATGTCATGGCTGCAGCGTGGAGGGGCTGGGACTGAAGATGACGTGTGGAAGGACACACACTGCTATGAGAGGTGGTGTAACCTCAGGCAAGTGGATTGCAGACCATGGGGAATGGTGGGGAGCAGGGGGCAAGCTGACGTCCCTCAGCTTCCAAGCATTGAAGGCACAGGATGCTGGAGGAAGCAGCCAAGGGTTCTTCCAGGGAGGTCTGCATGCTCCCATGCTGTTGTGCTGCTGATGAGCTGATGTCCTTTCCCCATATGACTCAAGACACTTTTGGTGAACTAGGGCCTCAGGTGTTCTGCAGCCAAACCTCACTGAAGAATCAGCTCATGATCACTGCTCCTCCAAGCCTTGGTCTAGGAGAGGAGGTCCACAACCTGCCTTTCTGTAGCCCATGTGGTTCTGTTGGACTTGAAGTGTTGCTGCAGAAGGCCTTGAAGAGCTAGATCTATATCATTCATGATCCCTGATATTGCCACCTCTGAGATGGCTGCAGCTAAGTGATGGAAAGAGGAAACTCTTGAGTAAAGGATCCAATTGCCTGCTGGGGTCTCCAGACGAAGTCGATGAGGGTTTCAGTCGTGACTGAGCAGCGAAGGCACAGCCTGCTCACACGGCAGCATGAAGCGAAGTCCAGGGTGGTCTTTCCCTTCCAGCCAGCCACCTCTGGGGCCACACTGGTATGACCATAACCTGAGCAGAGCAAGGCAAGCAGAGCACTCATGGTGGGCATTCCCAGGAAGGTGCAGATGGTGCTGGCTTTTAATTTTAGTGAAAATACCGTAAAATGTTACAGGCTCAAAAAGCAACATTTTGGGCTGGGTCTGTGTGAGAAAGGGAGGTACCTCCCTGGCCGGTCCCTCACCTCCTGCTGCAGGGACTTTCTGCTTCTCTTCCAAACTTGAAAGAGCCTCAGCAAACTGCCCATGTCTGCTACTTGCTAAACCTGAGAAGAAATGAAGCCCTTGTGTCAGGGAACCAGCACAGTGATCTCCCTGGGCTTCTCAGTTTTGCAGCCAGCCCCAGAGCTCTGTTATGGGAGAAAGGCTGTGAGCCTGAGTGAAGGTCCTGCGGGCACAGGAGGGACATCCCCAGGGATGGAGGGGATGAGCAGGTCCAGCACAGGGGCAGTAAGACACGGGTGAGGAGCACAGCCAGGCACACAGGCTCCCAGTGATGGCAAGTGCTACTGAATGCAGTTTTCCCCTCCTCCTGCCATCACCCCTACCTTGAGTGCCTTCTAATATGTAGATTTACAGAGTGTAAGTTCAGCTACAGCCATTATAAACCTCTGGTGTGCTCTCCTTTATGAAATAGGCCATAGCATCATTCTGTGCAAATCCAGCAACAGAAATAATGAAAATAAATATATGTGTGTTCTTGTACCTCTAAATCTCATAACCATTTTTCTGGATAAAACAAATACATTTAGCTCCTTTGGGCCTCCCCGAAAGAATTAAATTCCATGTGAAGGATGCTTGGGGCCTGATTTGAGAGCTATCACTGCCTCACATTCAAGAAGGGAATAAAGTATGCTGTGGAGAGAGTGGAGAGCACAGATGAGATATGGCTGTTCATAAGTGAAGAGATTTGTAGCCAGTATTAAGATTCTCCTGAAGGAGGTATGAATGGGAAGACATGTGTGTGAAAGCACCGGAGGAAACAGTCGAGCAAAGGTGGGAAGAGTCGCAAAGTCCTGCTGAACCATGAGGAATGTGTTCCTCTCTCCGAGCCCAGAAGCCTGGCGAGTTGCAAAGGTCGCTGCACAGATGACTCGTCAGCAGAAGAGTTCTGTTTGGGTCACGGGAGGAGGGAAGCAAGGTTACAGCCCATTGCACGTGCTGTTCCTCTTCCTGCTCTCCCAACAGGAAGGCACCCTGAACACAAAGACAATGCACACTGATCTTGCCTAAGATTTATGGAAGTTGCAGTAAGCAAGAAGCCAAGGCAAAAGATCCACCCATCGTGACCGTTGACTCCTACAGGGTGTAAAAGACTGATCCAAACCCCGCATCATTCTCAATCAAGAGGAACCTCAGAGACATAGTGGAGACCCAACAGCAGTGCTCCTCTTCTTTAATTTTGTACACAGGTGAACCTGGCAAGACCTCCTGGCCATGAGCCTTGGAGCTTGTGAGTACATGAAGGAGAATGACTTCAGACAGAATGGGTTTGAATGATTGAAATCTGTTTCATTTAAAGAAATACCACCATCCCTTCTGGTAAGATGTTATATTAAATTTTCGTTCATTAGTTTACTTAATAAACGCACAGACATCCAGGGTCTGCTCTGCCTGACTAGAGGCTGAGGCTTGGGCAGGCCAGCAGCACCAGGGAGAAGAGGAGGGGACGTAATTCCCTGTGGGTGAAGGTTACCAATTCCTCACATGGGAACAGCAGACACCAGCTCTGAGGTTCCCAGAGGAGGAATGGGAGATGGAGCTGGGTGGAGGAGAAATGAGCTTCCCTGCTCCACGCAGTGAGATAATTGTGCCCACAGGGAAGATGGATGCTCTTACTGAGGGATCCCACTGACCAGTGGGGTGGCATGTTCCCTCCCTAGATGCACTGGGTGTCCACAAGGCTGCGAAGCCTCTAATTGCTGAGGAGGGATTCACTAATCTGCACTAACGATGCACCTCACAGGAGGGAGCTCCTGGGCATGCAGAGGGCGGTGGTGGGGCAGGGCACAATGGAGACTCTGCTGGGACATCTGCGGCCTCTGCAAGAAGAGGGCTTCTGTGGAAGTGCCCAGTTGGCAGTGTGAGGGTGTGAGCTGGCAGGGTCTGTTGTGGTGCAGTGGTCCATAAGATGCTGTTCCTGATAGAAGACCTTCCTCTGAGGGCAAGGGGAGCAAGGAAGGTGTGGGACAGACCCAGTGGGATATGAAACAATGAAGAAGAAGGGCAAGTAGGAGGGACTGAGGAGACTTCATTAGTGTGACATCGTGATGTTGAGAATAAAATTGGTCCAGACAGCAAGGGACTTGAAGAGAAGAAGTCCTTTAATTGCCTTCACACTGATGCCAGGGAGGCTGGATAATGCACTCTGCTCACGTATGGACACGAATTTGACCTAGTTGTGCTCCCAAAGTCTGGCTAGGAGCATCACGTAATTGGAGTGTTAAAATCAGCAAATGTTAAAATCAACACCTTTAGGGAAGAATGAGGGCGCAAAGAGGGACACTGAATGTCATGGCAGGCAAGGTCAGCTTTTTGAGTCATATCTACCTGTAAAGCTTACAGATTTGTGTCCTTGCAGAGGAAGCAGGAGATGGAGAATGTATGGGGCCTTCCACAACCCACCAGCTCACCCTGCCGAGCCTGGCAGCCTGCTCTGCAAACGTCTTTGTGACATGCATGGAGAAGAGGTTGCCTTGTTGTGAGGAACTTAAGCATGAGACTTGTGCTGTGACTTGTGCTGTATCCTAGTATGACCCCCAGATGGACGTGAGAGACATGGTGGCTAAACAGCGGGACATAAGACTTCTGTACAAAATCATGATTAAAATGAGACTCTGCCTCGACCAGTGAAGGACACTGCAGTAGAAGCAGGGCCTGTGTGTGGCACGGACAGCATCTTACTAGAAAAGAGGGTCCTTTGCTGGCAGCTTGATATCTGGGAGGACGTTGATAAACTGGAGATGGTTTAGAGAAAAGCCGCAAGGACTGCATGATGTGGCTCACACCGGGAGACACCAGGAACACAAGCAACTTAACTGCAGACCACTAGTCTTTAACGGGCTAACAACAGAGGGTTCTTCAGTCAGGACCCCACGTGCATTCAGGGACAGGCACCTGAAGATGGTTCAGTCTGGACCACCGGCAAAGAAAGGTTTTATCTTTAGCAACCAAGAGCAATTGGCCTTTAAAAGGACTCCGTGGAGCATAACGATACATTCTCCATCATGGGCAAATGTTTGAGTTATCTGGGAAGTTTTTCCCAAGATTTTTAGTTCAAACACAGTTCTGAGACCTGAAGGATAAACAAACTCAGGGATTTCTTCCTTGGTTGCCATTATCTTTCTAAAAGTGACTACTTCTGGTTTGGGGCACTGTCATAAATGGGACACTCGCACATATTCAGAGTCCCTAATTTCATGCTTATATCTTTCAGGAGACAGATCAGATTTATGGCTTTTTTTTTTTTTTTTTTTCCCTTAAAAATAGCACTGGGACTATCACAGACACAGAACAGCATCAGATGGACAAGTCATCCCAGTACCACTCAGTCCCATGGACAGGAGGGGGCAAATGTCAGATCCCCTGTTGGGTCAGGAAAGGCAGCGGGGAACTCCCCTGCTCCAGCTAGGTGTTCTGAAGAGGTCTGGAATCCCCCTGTTTGTTGGTCCTAGAGTGGCCTCTCTACTTTGAATCATAAAATCATAGAATCGTTATGGTTAGAAGGGACCTTTAAGATCATCAGGTCCAACCTAACACTGCCAAAACCTCCACTAAATGATGTTCCTCAGCACCATGTCTACCCATCTCTTAAATATCTCTAGGGATGGCCACTCAACCACTTCCCTGGGCAGCCTGTTCCAATGTTTGATAACTCTTTTGGTGAAGAAATTTTTCCTAATATCTAATCTAAACCTCACCTGTCACAACTTGAGGCCATTTCTTGGGAGAAGAGACCAACCACCCCCTTGCTACACCCTCCTTTCAGGGAGTTGTAGAGCGCGAGATGCCTTTGGGATGCAGCCAGCAGCATGGGACAAAGCCTGTGAAGGGCTGGGAAACGCATGGATGCAGGCACAGCTCAGCTCGGGGAGTTGCCCTTGCCCAGCCTGTTGGCTCTCTCTGAGGAACCTGGCATGGGCCACATACAGGCCACTGCCCCCGATGACTGCTGCTGACCTGTCCACCCTACAGTCAGCACCTCAGTGTTAGCGGGAGGCTCTCAGTCTTTCTCATGTGGTGAATGCTTTCCCACAATAGTTTCCACCCTTCCTGCAGGCTTTTTCTTCCCCTAAAGCCTCAGCTGAGGCCAGTGGACAGAGTGTCTGGCCCTATGGGAGAACATGACTGGTCATACTCTGTAACCCGTACATCACCTCTTCCAAGAAATTCCAAGCTGCTGACCTAGAGGGAAGGTGTGAACACTTCCAGCGGTAACACCAGGCACGGGAAACACACATCTGCCTCCAGCCTCCTGCTGATGGACCAGGCTGAGAAGGGGATCTGCACCAGTGCAGCAGGACCAGGCTTGAGCCAGGGGCAAGAGGATGAGGCGAAACCCTTCTGGGAGCTGCAGGGCAGGCTTAGGACACCACAGACTTGCTGGCTACAGCCCAAGCCTAGGCAGGACATGGGCTGCAGGGGTAGCTGTGCACCTGGGAGAAGTTTTCCAAGAAGGTTGTGCGTGACCATGGAAAAGGATGGAAGCACGTTGACCCAAAGCCAAAGAAGAGCAGATTCCCCTGTGCCTACAGTTGCAATTCAGCCATGGATTGGCACATGCTCACTGTCTCTGCTGGCTCTTATTTCAACCTTAGGCTGATCACGCAAAGCCAGAGGACACAGGGATTGATTGCGCAGGTGGGACAGCCAGCCAGAGCCAAAATGTGGCTACAGAGTAAAGAGAAGGCCAGAGGAGCTGGCTTGGAGCCACCTCCTCTGCTGTTCCCAGCCGTGGGGCAAGGATGCCCGTACATCACCTCTTCCAAGAAATTCCAAGTTGCTGACCTAGAGGGAAGGTGTGAACACTTCCAGCGGTAACACCAGGCACTCCTCTGCTGTTCCCAGCCTGCAGCTCTGCAGTGTCTGTTCTGCTGGTCTCCTCACCCAAAGAACTGAGGAGCCTGTTCCTGGTGGGGTCTGAAGGGGTTTCCTGCTGCATGTCCTGACCACGCTTATGTGAGGAAGATGTATCCTCCTGTGGCAGAGAAGAGCTGAATGACCTGTCCTTGCCACTGCTCCTTGCTCTCCCTCCCCTGGCACTGCTTGTCTGCTCAGGCTAACAGGAGATACAGAGCAGCATCTCCCTCTGGGGCTGGACACAACCTGATATGGCCACTCAAAATCTCAGTAAAAGAATCCCTAAACCAGGTCTGCCACACAACCACTCATGCCAGAAAGCTCCAGAAAGCTTGCGTAGCTCCTGCCGAGAAGCCCTTAGCCTTGTCCCTTCACCAGCTCTGGCGACCCACTGTGAGTCCTCCGGCAAAGCTCCTGGCACATCTGGGACAATCTGCGTCACCCAACTGGGTGTCACCAAGGCAGAAACACTTGGACCTTCCTGGGGCAGGTCCCTGTTCTTGTGCTTCTCACCTGAGCCCTGCTCTGATGTGGCCACTGGCTGCCTCTGTGTAAGGGATGGAAAAGAGGAAGCCACATCTGTGGCAAACCCAAGCGAGGGCAGACGGTGCTGGCACCAGAGGAGAAGATCCAGCCCATAGTGAGGGGGGGGCTGTGTCCGTGCACAGCCCCTGCGTGCGGTGGGGCTGGGGTGGCGGGGCTGGGAGCTAGTTGTGCCGTGTTTGCCCAGCCTGGCTGCTTTGTGCCGTGCCGCTGTCGTCCCAACAGCCACCCGCCGGCCCTGCCGCGCCGCGGATCGATGTGTTGCGGCTCCTGGGGACACGCTGGGCTGGGGGCCGCAGGTCTGGGCTGGGGGAGAGGATGTGCCACGCCGATCACTGCTGAGCAGCGGTGTCCTCTCTGCGGTACGGAGGATGCTGTCGCTCCCGTTGCAAGAAGAGCTCTGCAGGTGCCCGCCTTTAACAAGATGAGTAATTCCCTTTCAGTCCTTTAATCAGTCACTTCCAATTAGTGTGCCAATTGTTTTTGCCTTAGCAAACAGCTCTTTCAAGAAGGGTTTTTGCTGCATCTGCTGGGTTGGGAAAACACTGTTCCCAGAAGAGGCTGTGTCTTAGTTCTTTGGCAGGAGGTTCCTCCCATGGAGGCTGCAGGACTGGGCTCATGTGCGGAGTGTGGCGTAAGTCCTGCTCATCCCAGGCCCACACTAGGGATGAGAACCCAGCAGAGGACCCACTGGCTCTTCTCAGATTGTTGGGTGGCTGTAAAGTAGGTGGTCACCCCAGCCCAGGATGACTGTGTCCCTGACTCCAGTAGCATTTAGCTGCTGTCTTGCACATTGAAACTGGAGAAGAAGATGTGCCCTTCATCGGTGGCTCCCATCCTGGCTTCACAGTTCACCTCCCAGGCTGCCTGAGCTGGACAGTACGACTTCCACGCTGCTCTGAGCAGCCCACAGAGGCAAGGGAGAACCTCGCAAGCCCATTGAGGGGTGATGTGCCTGCTGCCAGGATGGAGGCATTCCTGGAGGTGGCCCATGCTGGTGGTATCCCAGACATTGCATTTTCTCGGAGACCCAAAGGCTGGCTTTCCCCTCTTGTAGGCAGAGACATTCTCCTTATCCACATCCCTTTCAGCCTTTCTTTTTTTTTCTCTTTTGAAAATTCCTTAGCTTTGTGCTTCTGATATCTCACAACAGCGAGTTCCACAGGTGAATTTTGCTTGTGGAAAAAGGATCCCTCCTTGATCACTTTCCATGATGCTTTGTCCTTGTGTTAGGGAGAAAAGTAACCAAAGCAGCAGTTCCCTGCTTTGGTGTGTGCTCTGTTTCCCAGATCTCAGCCCCATGAGTCCCTCTTTATTTCTTCCCATGTGAATTTTTTGAGCCAGGACGAAATGCTGCTGCTCAGCCATGAGCCTCCTGACACCCTGCAGCTGCCCTGGGAGAGATGAGCTGAGGGCAGGACACATAGTGTGGGGCAGCACCAGCTGACGGCACGCCTACCTCTGCCACCTACACACTCTCTGTATACCTCTGCACGGTGGGAAGTCATCGTCCATCAGCCCCTTGCGATAAAACCAGTGCCTCTGTCCTAGAAGTCACTAAATTCTCCAACTGCAGTTCCTGCACATGTCTATTAAGGTGGCTGTGTCACCTCTGCTCTGGCCTAATATCCTGCAACCTCTGCCCCGGGGGAAGCTATGGAGCTGGGAAACAGGGTGAAACATCAGACACGAGGTCTGGTTCCAAGCAATATCAGTACGTTGGCTGAAGGGAATGAATCCTGCACTGCCAAATAAACACTGCGAGAGAGTCATTCACTTACCACCTCCCTCTCAGGCTAAGCCAAACATGTCCTGGCAAGTAGGCATTTTGGGGCGCACAGAGGTGTAGGATACAGCCAACAGCGAGGGAGGATATAACCCAACCTAGGTAAAGCTATGGAAAAATAAAATTGGAGTGGGAATGAAATATATGTTCCCTGGGGGGGAGAACAGAAGAGCAGAAGAGTTTGTGGTCAGCGTGGCACCACTGGTTGCCACAGGGTTTATGGTAGGGTAGGGCCAAGGCTCGTCCTGTGAAAAAGGTGTTGAGCTGGGGACGTAGTGATGAAGTGACATTGTGTCCCAGGCCACGCTCCTTTGCCGTGCCCCAGGTGCCTTGGGGTAGGGACACGGATCAGGCAGCTTGGGGACAGGGCAGCAGCCAGCAGAAGAGAAAACTGCTCTGGATGAGGCTCTTTCCCCACAGCTCTGCCGTCAAACTGCACAAGTGGCATGATGTGGCACAACCAGGCGCTTCTCCAGGCAAATCTCTGTGCCATGGGCACTACAGACCTGTGCGAGGTCTGCCTCACACACAGCCTCTTTGGAGGAGCACGTGAGACAGGTCCTTCCTTTCTCTGCTGAGTGCCACCTCCTCCACAGCAGCTTTGGGAAGGGAAGGGAAGGTCGAACCGCAGACAGTACAGCTCCCAGAGACCAGGGCAGGTCTCTGCTGTGTGCACAGAAGCTGCGTGCACAGAAATTGTTCAGTTTCTGGCTAAACTTAGGAAAGGATTGTTTCTTTCAGGCTTTCCTGCAATTCAGTTTTTGTTTGGTTTTCCCAAGGAATTGGCATAAGTGTTTTGGGATCAGCATGACCTTTTTTTTGGCGTCTGTAATAAAATACCTTTTTGGGTTGGTTTAGTTTTTTTTTTTTTTAAACTGTTCAATCTTTTTTTTTTGTTATAAAATATCTTTCTTTCTTAAAAATATATCAAAACCAGAATTTTCTGATTAAAAACTGAAATGTTTTTGCTTGGCAGGTGCCAAAATAGAAGCGGAGGCTCCAAAAATTCCCCCTTTTGTTCGTCTGAGGTTTTGAGCCCCCCCCCCCACGACCACATATCTACCAGAAAGATCACACATCCCCATCGCTTGGTCCCCCCGCAGAGACACAGGGGTGTCCCCAGCTGAAGGGGCTCGGTCGCTCCATGGTTCAATAACGGGTGTTTCCGTGGTGCTGCGGACATGAGCCGTGCTTGTGCGCTGGGGGCTGTAGGTCAGCCCCTAGGTTCGGTGCAAATACCTAGGTTCTCCCTCCCCACCTCATCTCACAGAATCACAGAATCACATGGGGTTGGAAGGGACCTCTGGAAATCATCTAGTCCAACCCCCTGCCAAAGCAGGACCACCCAGAGCAGGTTGCACAGGAACATGTCCAGGTGGGTTTTGAATGTCTCCAGAGGAGACTCCACCACCTCTCTCGGCAGCCTGTTCCAGGGCTCTGCCACCCTCACAGGAAAGAAGTTCCTCCTCATGTTCAGATGGAGCTTCTTATGTTCAAGTTTGTGCCCATTTCCTCTTGTCCTGTCACTGGGCACCACTGAAAAAAGGCTGGCCCCATCCTCCTGACATCCACCCTTTAAGTATTTATAGGCATTGATCAGATCCCTCCTCAGTCTTCTCTTCTCCGGACTAAAAAGACCCAAGTCCCTCAGCCTCTCCTCATAAGAGAGTTGCTCCAGGCCCCTCATCATCTTTGTAGCCCTCTGCTGTACCCTCTCCAGCAGTTCCCTGTCCTTCTTGAACTGGGGAGCCCAGAACTGGACCCAGTGCTCCAGATGGGGCCTCCCCAGGGCAGAGCAGAGGGGGAGGATGACCTCCCTCCACCTGCTGGCCACACTCTTCCTGATGCACCCCAGGATGCCATTGGGGTGCATCAGGAAGAGTCATAGTGCATCATCTCCAGGTCACTGAGCTCCTCCCGAGATCATCCCACATCCATATCCAACATCCTGCGCTGCCAGCCCCCAGCCAGAAGTTTTGCTTTCATTTTCATTTGCATAATGAAGACTTATGAACCCCAGCCTACATCTCCTTCAGGTGGGCCTTTCCCTCTCCCCTCAGAGGACCACTCTCCCTTGTCTCCTTCCCCTCCAGAGCCAGGGGAAGCTCCGAGGGGGCCCCAGACTCTTTCCTTTTCCTGGCCTGGGGTGGGATATCCAGGCTGGCCCGGCTTCCCGTGAGTCACCAGCAAATCTCAGCTTCCTTCTGCAGGGCCCTGGAACCAGAGCCCTAATTACAGGGCAAGACTAGCGGAAACAAGCTTATTATTTACAAGGCTAATGAAAATTAATCATGCCTCCCCCTCCCTTTCTTGTGGGAACAGTCATCTTAAAGAAAGCAGATTATAAAAGCATTATAGGCGACTGCTGTGCTGTTTTTTGGCGCTAACCAGGAGATTGCGTGTGGGCTGCGGGCTTTGTTTGCAGGTCACCCGAAACTCAAGGGTTAAGAGTACCTAAAAGGGAAGTGCTGCTTGTTCTCCCCCCTCCCCATGCAGGCCTCCCCTCTGCTGCTGGCTGAGCTGGGAGCAGATGGAGCCGGAGCCCCAGCACTAAGCCAGACAGGCTGTAAAGCCCTTTGGTGCTTTTCCAGGCAGCTGCTGCTTCTCCCCAAGCCTGCACCCACAGAATCACAGAATCCTCTTGGTTGGAAGGGACCTTTGAGATCATTGAGTCCAACCACGAAAAAAAAAGAAAAAAACCCCAAACAATAAAAAACCCACAAACAAACACCAAAACCAAAAGAAAAACAAAACCCACACAAAACAGACACCCACAACCACACATCACACCCACTCACAGACACAAACCAACAATCTCGGGCCCTAGAGCATGCCCTGAAGAGCCATGTCTACACGTTTCTTAAATACCTCCAGGGATGGTGACTCCACCACCTCCCTGGGCAGGCTGTTCCAGTGCCTGACCACCCTCTCAGCAAAGTAATTCTTCCTAATATCTAATCTAAACCTCCCCTGTCACAACTTCACACCATTTTCTCTGGTCCTGTCATTATTCGCTTGGGAGAAGAGGCCAACACCCACCTCTCTACAACCCCCTTTCAGGTAGTTGTAGAGGACAATGAGGTCTCCCCTCAGCCTCCTCTTCTCCAAACTAAACATGCCCAGTTCCTTCAGCCTCTCCTCATATGACTTGTTCTCTAGATCCTTCACCAGCTCACCACCCCTTCGGCATCCTTGCAAGGAGGGAGCGGCGTGGGGCGCGGGGCTGTCCCACCCCAGGGACCCACAGCCCAGCCAGCCTGGGAGACAGGGGAGTTCCCCAGCATGGCCCAGTGGAGCCCAGTTAGCTCCATGCAGACAGGCAGGTCTCAAGAGCCCAGTGGCTCCACACTCCATCCTGCTGAGCAATGCCTGGGGAGAGAGTAAGACTGTCCGCAAAGCCAGATGGAGGAAAAAACTTGTGGAGGAGCAGTTCCTGCTGCACAAGTGTGGAAAACGAGAGCATCCTGTACCAACTGGAGCTCATGCAGTGAGTGCTGCTGGCCTCTTCTGCAGCCAAAGGATGGACGCTGTTAAGTGCAAAACCCCTCACCCTCACTCAGACCATCACTGTCCCTCCGGGGGAACAGAGGCATGGAATAGGGAAGGTCAGTCATGGAGACAGGGAGAGACCTCCAGTCTTTCGAACTGGAGGTTCAAAAGAAGGTCTTTTTTGCACCCAGTGCCAGGTCCTGTTGTCTCCACTGTGGAAAGAGCTCCCAGGGATGTAGTGTCGCACTGAGTGCTGAGCTGAGCCCAGAGCTGCCCTCTCTGCCTCCCATGCTGACCACATTCCCCCTCTTCCAGGCTAGGAGTGGGAGGAAGGCAAGGAAGGCGCACTGGGAGACCACCCTCAGCCAGCTTCAGGGCTGATGGCCTGGATCAGGATCAGGGATGGAGGGCGATGAGGACCAGGCTCCAGAGCCAGGCTGAAGAGATGCTTCCTGCCAGGCCCATCTGGGCAGCCCCGAGCAATGCCGCCTGCTGGAGCCTACCCCATAGCATCTGGAGGCAGAGCTTCCCTGCCCTGCCCTACCACAATAATTAACTGTTGCTTTGGAGAAGACAGGAAATGAGCAGGAGGTCAATTTTCGATTTCCCAGATGTGCATAACCAGTTTCTTCTAGCAGGCAGCCTGAAAATAAATCTCCATCAGTCTAGTTATCGCTTAATTAACATCACTAGCTACAACATGTATTCCCCAGCCCAGATAAAGCCGGAGCTCATCCGCTGTTGATGTACAATGAGATGGAGCTGGGGCTGGGGCACGGCTGGTGGGAATTCTCTAGCCTGAAATTTCGGTCCTGCTGCCCAACAGGCTGGATGTGTCCTGCTCAGGCAGGGAAGCTCTGCCTCAGCCTCCCTTGTATCCCAGCTCTGGGACGGGGATAGCTGCTGTGATCTTCCCCAGGGCTGGCAGATTTTGGGGGCAGCTGGAACAGATGACTGAAAGAAATTTGGTGAAACAACTGGAGTTTGTTTCCCTTTTGCATTTGGAATAAAGAAGGAAAGATGGCCCTGTGGGTGGAACACTTCCCTACGCTACCACTCTGCGCAAGAAAAATCTCATTCTTTCCACAAGAAAATCATGCTCAGTTTTCCAAAAGCAAGTGTGGCTTTGGTTAAGTGAAGAGCGTTGGCCATTCCAGAGAGGTTTTGGTAAAAATGACAATAAGCATCCTGGAGCTGTCACAGAAAATGGCCACCGTCTCCAAAAGCAGTTTTAACAAGACACAGCCACCAAATCCCAGCTACCAAAGCCCCGCTGCCCGATGAAGATTGGCCAGTAAAGCAGGGCTGCAGCCTGTGGGCGCTGATACCCGGGGCCTCCCCTTCCCTGGTGGGGATGCTGTCCCAGACATCCCGGTTTGGGGGCAACTGCTGCCTGCCCAGCACCAGCCCTGGGCTCACAGGGCCAGCAGAGTGGACAGCCCAGCCACTCTGAGCACCCACTCGGGAGGCTCCCTCTCCCTAGTGTGCAGAAGATGAAGTGCTGCTCTTGCTTGGGTTCTGTCCCGGGGGTGGTTTAGGCTCTGGGTGCAGCCGAGGTGGGGGAAGGAGGAGCAAGGGTGGGAGCGTGCCCTGGGTGCAGCGGGGCTCAGCTGCAGCATTGGACCCAGTCACACCACGAAGGGAGTATGAGCATCATGCTCTCCTGTTATGCTCAGGAAATGGCTGTCCCAGTGGTGTCCTCCACTCTTATGCCAGCCCTCCTGGCCACCATATCAGACCCAAACCACCCCCTCAGGAGAGGGAGCCCAGAGAACAGCATTGTCTGACACTTCGGGCATGTCTTATGTCTCCTCCTGGGAAGGGCCCCGCTTGGCAGAAACACCTTGGCCCAGCTCTCCTGACATGCCAGTCAAGGACTGAGGGATCATGTCTCCCGCTCAGCCCTTCGTTCTTGGTGGGTTTTATGAGACAGGTAGGCTGAAAGCAAAAGCAACCTTTTTCAGCTGGAGAGGCAAGGAAAGGAGTCAGGACACCAGACTGAGCAGTAGAGCGGGGAGGGTGGGATATGGGAACCCATCCTGGCTGGTGGAAAGAGCCACAATGACAGAGAGACATCTTGGATGGGAGACATTCACCATGGGGCAAGAATGGCCTGTTCCCTGATGGGTTTGGGGACAAGTAGAGCCAAGTGAGGCCTTGCACCTCCACCAGTAAGACATTGACCCCTTGCCTGCCTGAGAAACATCAAATGCCCTTCTGGCCTGAGACATGCAGGCAGGGTTCGTGTCTCCCTGTGCATCCAAAGGGTAGATGGTTGGTAGCAAATGTGCTGGCAGCCGGTGAGCTGGGCTCCAAATCAGAGGTCAGTGCTGCAATCCCCCTTCCCACCCAAGCCAGAGAGATCCCAGGCACAGTCCATACCCACGGAGCTGGCCTAAGCCAGCGGCAACCTCCCAGGTCTGCATGGCCAGCCCCTACTGGAGCTGAACTCTGCTGCTTTCTTCAGCTGGCCACCTTAGAATCATAGAATCATAGAATTTTCTGGGTTGGAAGGGACCTTTAAGATCATCAAGTGCAACCATCAACCTAACTCTGATAAAAACCATCACTAACCCATGTCTCTAAGCACTACGTCAACCCAGCTTTTAAATACCTCCAGGGATGGTGCCTCAACCACTTCCCTGGGCAGCCCATTCCAAGGCTTAATAACCCCTTCCGTGTAAAAAATGTTCCTAATATCCAATCTGAACCTCCCCTGGAGCAACTTGAGGCCATTCCCTCTTGTCCCATGGCCTGTGACTTGGGAGAAGAGACTGACCCCCCCTGGCTACACCCTCCTTTCAGGGAGTTGTAGAGAGCGAGAAGGTCTCCCCTCAGCCTCCTTTTCTCCAGGCTGAACACCCCCAGCTCCCTCAGCCGCTCCTCACAAGACTCATGCTCCAGACCCCTCACTAGCTCCGTTGCCCTTCTCTGGACCTGCTCCAGCACCTCAATGTCTCTTTTTTGTTTCTCTCTGCTTTTTTATTTACTCCCCATTGGTGACTTCTGCTCACGCCCTACCTCCTCACCCGGGTTTACAACGGGAGGTACCACTGTCCCCACCAGGTGACCTAGCGAAGGAAGAGCACGTCGGCTGTTAGCATCAGCCCACGTGGAAAAAGGAAGGAGACAAGATGAAAGAATCCATTTCTACTCCTATCATCATCCCGCTTGGCACTTATCTTCAAAGCACTGTACAAACATTAACTTATTAATCCTCCTAACACTCCTGGGAGGAAGAGACATATTAACATGACTCTTATTTTAGACGCCTGATAAACACAAAGGATAGATGGGCCAGGAGATACCAGACAGGCAAAACGGGCAGGTCACGCCAGTTACTCTGTTCTTCCTGTTGAATATGGCAGGGTTTGTGAGTCAGGGGATGTGTCCCAGGCAATTAGTGTGTGCTCACAAGTTGGAGGGGGGACAGAAGCGGAGGAGGTGGAGCGGAGGGCAGAACGGGGAGCATTGCAGAAATACAGGAAGGAGAGTAAAACTAGAGCAGAACGGGAGAAGATGATGAGCCCCGTCGTCTGCACAGATGGACAGACAGACTGACATAAAGACAAGTGCTGCAGGATGGGGAGCTCAGTAGCTCCCCTGAAAGAGGAGGCAGGCGAGAAGGGGACCTGCAGGACCACATGAGAGGGACGTCCCCTAGAGCTGAGGGGCACAGCCAAGCCAAAGCTGATGCTTTGTCACCAAAAGACCCTCCCTCCTCTCAGTCTGCACTGCCCGACCCTCAGAGTTATCTGTTTCCAGTGGCTTCCCCCCTCCCCTGGAAAAATGGACTACCAAAGCCGAGAGATGTGGGTGTTTGGTGGAGCACACCGGGACGGCACCCACAGCAGTGGGTGCAGGGGCTCTTCTGGCTGGGAACCTGGGGAGCTCGTCCCAGGGATGCCTGGTACCCCAGCAGCAATTCCTGCAGCAGGAGAGGTCAAGGGGGCAGCCAGAAACCAGGAAAAATAAATTTCAGCTGAGCAGCACTAAAATTAACATTTTCTTAAGCCACCTGGAAAGTCAAAACAATTTTGTTTGAGCTCAAGCAAGAGCTTTCAATTCCAGCTTGAGAAAATTTTATAAGTATCATAAAAATAGACTAAAATGGAAGGAAACTCTGACACTGCTGCTGAGGCATCCTGGAGGAAAGTGTTGAGATAAAGCATTTTGACTTTAAAAAAAAAATGGATTTTGACCTGCTCAGTCTGGCAGGTGAGTTCCCCAGAAGATCTAAAAATCAAAAGGTGGAGGTTTTTTCCCACTTAGCTACAGAAAGATTTTAGCTGCAAAACTCCACTTCTCACAGCTCTCCCACCTGGTGCAACAATCATATGGTGACGGCGAGGGCTGCCTGAGACCCAGGTGCCCTCCACCCCACCCCCACCCCCCCCGCAGACATGGGACCCCTGGGCTTAGTGATGCCCGGGGGCAGCCCGAGGTGAAGGGATGGTGGAGGCCTAGAGGAACTCAGGAACGGGCTGCCCACTGGCCGGGGCTCAGGTGGTGCCCAAGCCAAGGAGGGGAGCCCAGTGCCATGCTCGGGTGCCCACGTGTGTGACTGGCAGGGGACAGGCAGCCAGCTCTGGCCAACGCAGCCTGGCAGAGCAGGTCAGCAAACACTGCAGGAGCCCCACTGCCTTCTTGATAGGACAAGGGGCAATGGGTGCAAGGTGGAACACAGGAAATTCCATCTCAACAGGAGGAAAAACTTCTTTCCTGTGAGGGTGGCAGAGCCCTGGCACAGGCTGCCCAGAGAAGGCGTGTGGAGTCTCTTTCTCCAGAGATATTCAAACCCACCTGGACACGTTCCTGTGCAACCTGCTCTGGGTGACCCTGCTCTGGCAGGGGGTTGGACTGGATGATCTCCAGAGGTCCCTTCCAAGCCCTACAGTTCTGTGATTCTGTGATTCTGTGATTCTTCCAAGCTGCTGGCTGGTCCAGTGGGTACCAGGGCTGGCAAACCCCAGGCCACCTGCTACTCCACAGCCCTTGTGGGGGGAGTGGCTGGTGTTAGGTCTTTGGGCTCAGACGAAGAGGTGCAGCATTGTCCCTGAGGCCAGCAGCAAGGATTGGGAGAGGAGACAGTCACCAGTGGGTGACAGGACAAGGGAGCATGGGCCAGGCCTCTTCAACATCTACGGCAGATTGGTGTTTGGTACATCTTGGAGAACCTGCCAAGTCCTTCAGCCCTCTCACAGAATCACAAAATCACAGAATCACATGGGGTTGGAAGGGACCTCTGGAGATCATCTAGTCCAACCCCCCTGCCAAAGCAGGTCCATCTAGAGCAGGTTGCACAGGAACTTGTCCAGGCGGGTTTTGAATGTCTCCAGAGGAGACTCCACCACCCCCCTGGGTGATGAATGCTGAGGACCTCCTGGTCCTCCTAGTCTCTTCTGTCACGCGTGGCTTCAAGAATGAACCCACCCATGCCAACAGCACTGCCTCTTCTGCTGCCCTTTTGTATCAAACATCCTAATTACAGCACAGTAGTTCTAATTGCAATTATCTCTCCTTATTGCTGCAGTTTATTATCGCTGGAGCATGATCATCCTGGCACTATGAATTCATGAAGCAATAACACAATGTGGCCTCCATGCCCAAGGTCTGAAAACCTGGCAGGATCAGAGAGACCATTTCTGCTCCTACAGCTGGTCCTGTGGGACCTGGGCTGGAAGACGCCACCCATCTGAACCTGCAATAAGCCCACAGTCTGGGTTGGGCCAGGATGTTATATGAAGAAGCCACCATACCCCTAGTTATGGCCATGTTTAGCCTCACCTCCTAACCCCCACCCTCTGGCAGCCCTCTGCAATGCTCCTGAGCCATGTGGACCAAACGTCTTGTCTGTGTGCTGGTTCTTGTGGTTTCTGACCACGACACCCTTTATCCTTCCTGGAACATAATAAATAGATCAAGCATCTTAATTCCCACTCTGGAATGCAACTTCTGTCTGCAATCTCTTAGTGTCCAGTCTGAAACAGGGAGCCCAGAAAGAAATGCAGCTGCTTCAGCAGTGATTTTGCGAGACCTGGTGTGGACAGGGAGCCATCTCCCCGCTCCTGTTACACGTTGCAGGGGAGAGATGTAAGGAGCCCCCGGGAATAACAGCCCTGCTCTCCCTGCAGCACCTCCCCACGGTGCCGATTTGTGCTTTTGTCTGAACTTCCAGCTTAAACATCTCCAAACATTGCACCATTTCTTGTGTCCTTTAGCTGAACTCTCTTTCTTTACTCTAGTGTTTACCCAGTAATGCATCAATAGGCAGCTGCCGCATCCCCCTTCTTTCAACAGGGTCTGTTGAAAGACTCAGCTGCCTTAGGATTGGCCTCGCTGGGATTTTGCATTTAAGGCTTCCGCAGCCTTCATCCCTCAATCCTTTTCGAGATCACTGCATGCCAGGATCCTACTCCCTGGTCCTGCAAAACGTGACCTGCGCTCAGTACTCCTTGCAGCCGGCTGTTAGACAGGACATTGGCTGCAGTGAAGCCCCCGTGCCAAGTGATGCAAATCCATCTGTGGAACTGCACCATGTTTGCCACTGGGGCTAGCGGGGGACTGGGCTACCTGCCGACAGCCGGTGTTGGTCCCTGTTCTCTGCCTCTGGGCTCCTGGGCTTCTCCAACCGAACTATTTCAGGGGATCCCCAGGAGTCTGGGATCTCCAAAGTCAAGCCAAGGCCCTGCTGTTTTCTCGAGAGTTGAGTTCAATTGGACCAGCCCAATCGCATCATGGAGAGCCTTGCCTGCTGTGCCTGAAATTATAGCTGCTAAATTTTTAAACATAGCAGCGTACGAAGGCCAAAAACAGAGATCAGAGGCTCTTCCTTCCCACTCTCCTGCCCACAGGTCTGGAAAGACACAGTCCATCTGCATAAGATCTTACAGTTTCTTCATGTAGTTTTTCTGGACATGGCTACGTCTAGTTCTGGGATGCTTAGCCCTCAGTAAGGCTGGAGAAAACCTGCCACAGAGCAGGCTGTGCTTTTGGGGTAGACCTGGACCCGTCTCATACAGACACAAATGCACTTGGTAGAACAATATGTTTTTTTCTGGTCCCTCTGCACACAGAGACACATTCCAGTATAATTAGTCCCTGTTTCTCCCAGGAGCCCCGCACCAATCAAGCACTATTTGAAGGTTCCAGGTCAGCTGCCACTAACCAAGAGATACCTCGCTATTTCTTCTGCTGTCCTTCCTACAACAGCCCCAGATCCGATTGCCTCCAGCTCTCCTTGCCCAGGAGAATGCAAACATTCAGCTATGGAGAGGACACCCGTGGGTGTGGGACCTCAGCGCCCTGCCTTGCCTTTGCCTGAGGCAGTGGCAGAGATTAGCTCCTTCCACTCCAACTCAGAGAGGCCAGAGGGTGAGAAAGGGAGGGAAGTCCCTGAACTTACCGGGTGGGATGCATTCTGCAAGCTGAGCTGGCTGCTCTCTCTGCTCCAGGCAGAGCTGACCCAAAGCTCCAGAACCAAAGTGAGTCACAAGGGCTCTATTCACCTGGGATGGGCAGGGAGCTTGAAGAAAGCTGAGGTGTCCTGGAAGTCACTTTTGGGGTAGGAAATCTCCAGATTGGAGAGTTGGACCAAACGTGTTGTTTGGGGATGACACCAGAACCCCTGAGGACAAACTCTCTGTGGACAGTGTACCTGGGCTCAGGCTTTGGGTCTCTCTGAGAGCTTGCTGTGTCTGACAGATGTACCAGCATCTGCAGGGCCCAGGGAAAGGCAAGTCCTATTGTCCTCAGACACTGGAACAAAGCATCAACAGTCAGAGCAGGGGTCCTCCTGGTGGAAACGGTGGCCACAACAGCCAACACAACAGCCCCAGAGCAGCACTTAGTGATGGCTTAGACATTGCTTACCGCCCATGTACACCCTTCATCCTCAATCAGCCCACCTTGGCTCCAAGGGGTTTTCTTGTAAGGAGGCAGAGGCACAGGGGTGGGAGAGAGGGGGGGGGGTCAGCTGGCTCAGCCCTGCTCCCCCCAGATCTGTGCCCAGAGCCACCTCCAGCCTGTGGGGACCTGTTGCATCTTAACTCCTGCCCCGCTCCTGTGGGTGGATTGCCCCCCAGCCATGCTTTCTCCTGTGTCCTCCAGCACCTGCACTCTCTGGCCCTGATTCTCCAAGTGCCTGGTTTGCACACTGTATTCATGCGAATGCCATTTGCTGTTACAGAAAAAAAAAAAAAAAAGGCAAAAGCGGTATTTCTGGCCATGACGACTACTGCAGGGGCCTGTGCACTGTCTGCCTTGGAGGCACATCGGCAGCCCGGGTCGGTGCGGGCTGCAGCTCTTGCTCCAGCTCCCCACACGGATTTGTCTGGCTGTGGCAGGAGATGGGGCAGGGTGAGCCTGCAGCTCCTTGGGGAGCACTCCTGCCCTCCACAGTACTGTCAGGGATGGAGAAAGAGTGGCAGTGACAGAAAGGGTGGGAACGCCAGACCTAATGAAGAGGCACCTTCTACACTTACTTTGGGGAGACGCTATAGGGCAGTAGTATGCCCAAGGGCAAGTGGCAGCAGGGGTCTCTGTCCCATGTGCGAGCCTTGCGCCCTGCAGAGGGGCACAAAGTTCCCCATGGGTTACCTGGCCATGTCCCAAGCATCCCCATGTCACACCCCGTGCCTGAGCCTTAGCCAGATGTTGGTGCCCAGCCCCCTGCTCCCGGCTTAAGAGATGCACCCACTCATGGGCATGGTGCGGAGGATTTTGGAGAGGTGGGGGCAACACCAAAAGGCTGAACACCACTACGGCAGCGGAGTGCACCAGTCTCCATCAACAGGAACAGGCACTGCTAAGGCAAAGGTGGGGCAACCAGGAGTGCAGTAAAAAAAGGAACAGCAAGGGCTGAGGCAAGTCCTGGAGACGTTCACTCTCTGACTCACATGCGACTGAAAAGACAAGGTGGGCCAAAGGCTGAGGAGGACCAGCCCCGAAGGGACATACCTGGGTGGGCACCAGGCAGGGAGCTCCCATGCACTGGGGCAGGGGTTTGGCTGGCTGCTGGGAGAGCTGGTCCCTGGCCGCTGGCTTTGCTTGCCAAGGGCCAGCTGGAGAAGACCCCACCGGGGCAGGCGCTGAGGCCACCGGTCAGTACAATGGGCGGTTTGGCCTTGACAAAGCTGAGGGAAGGATGTCCTCGGAGGAAGCTCCACCAGCCCAGTGCCTGCTCCACTGGGCAGACTGGCCAGGCCATGGGCATGCCTGGGGGACACCAGTGGAGCCTCTAATACCCGCCCTCCCCTGACTGAGTGATGGCCGGGCACCAGCACCCCTGCACATGCCAGTCCCTGCTCCTGGCCAGCCCACGTGCCCGTGGGGCGAGCTGCCACCCAGCCCAGCGTGGCACTTGCCACCACGCTGCCCCAGTGCCCCGGGGCCAGCCCGAGGATGCTGGCAGGACCCATCCAGCATCTAGCAACAGACACCGCCCGGCCGGAGCCACACATACCTGGGGGGTCTGCCAAGGCCTCCCGCTCTCCATCCTCACTGGCCGCAGCCCTCCTACTCCCCTCGGTGGCTCGGCGGTTGCTACAGAAGGACCGCTGCCAGGAGATGAGGTGCTGGATCCGCTGGATCCCCGCGGTGGGCATCCCGCCCAGCCCCGCTGGCCGGGCTGGTGGCAGTGGGGACAGGGCTGGCAGCCACCCCCGTGACGGTGCTCCCGGGCATCAGGCGAGCGCAGCAGCACCGGCCGGGCTGGCAGGAGCTGGCGGCAGCAAGTGCCGCCCCACGCAGAGCCTGTGAACACGCATCGGCAACACCCAGAGGGAGATGATGGAGATGGGAGCGACCTGCTGCAGGGCAGGCGCGATGCCCAGGGCTTGTCACCTTCCCCCCTCCCCCCAAAAAAAAAAGCATCGTCCCTCAGAGGGCAGGAGAACACTCTGGTGATGGTCACACATGCTTGCCAAAACCAAACCAGGTCTCGCCGCAGCCTTGCAAGGCTGTGTTTCGCAAAGGCAGGTGTCTACCATCCTGCCAAACCTCTGCCTCAGCTGAGTGATGCTGGAGCTGGCGGGCAGCCCCTCGCCTTGCTCTGCCTTGGTGCCACTCTGGGCTGCGCCGCTGCTCGCTGGGAGATGGGGCGTCCTGCTGCTCTGCCCTTGTTGGACAGCCCCAGGAAAACCCCAAAAAAGTAATGGGAGGAGCCCCAGGAGAGAGAAGAAAGCCTGGTCCTGCTTGATCCCCCAGGGAGCTGGTTTGGGACCCAGATTGCCAGAAAGTGCTGGTTTTTTCCCCATGAGGTTAGATCTTAACTCTCTGGTCTGGTGCAGCGTGGGAGTGCCCCAGCAGGTACTAAGAGGGGAAAGAGAAGGATAAAATGAGGAGGGGTGTCAGGACATCCCTTCCCACAGGCTGATAAATGCTGCGCCCTAATCTTCCGGCAGCGTGAGCAGTTCTTTGCCAAAGCAGAGTGATGAAATCTGAAATCCTGACTCTTTCCAAAGAAAAATCCAAGCAGAAAGGACACCTAACGCTGACTGCAAGCAAACAGGCTCCGGGCACCTGAGGCTCTCTCGAGGGAGCTGTGGGCTTTCCTTTCTCTCTCACAGGTCACTGTTCAGCAGCCTGATCCCGTTCTTGCCATTTCCTAATACACAGCACACACCTCTCCAGCGGTGAGCGGTGGATGCTGCAGCCACCGTCCCCAGCCAGACCCACGGGCTCATTGCAACCTCTGTGTCCCCTGGTGCAAGGCACAGCTCCAGGAGGGGGGCTGCAGCAGGAGCAGCGCTGGAGTTCCCCTCTGTCACACCACCTGTGTCCTATCTGGAAGGGGACACAGGAAAATGAGACCCTTTCCCAAGGTGGCTTGTGAGTCAGATGTCTCCATGAAGGACTTTGGATGGCTTAAAGTCCCCTGTTGACTCTGCTCAGCACAGCACCCGGCTCTGGGTGCCTGTCTGGCAGCAATGCCTCATGCAAACAGATAAGAACAACCATCCCCTCTGCCCAGAGGGGAAACTGAGGCCCAGCAGCACCCCCAGATGTGCTTTTCAGGGCTGCAACTGGATGTCCAACGTCCCAGCTCTCCCACTGCCCCTGTCTGGTTGAGTAATTCAACTGTCAAAACCCAGGAAGCCAGAAAACTGCTTCAGTCTGTTGTATGGCAAGAAACAGGGAAAACCAATTTTACCAGAATGCTGATCCTAACATCCAGTTGTGGGGTCAACCAACACAGGGTTCCTGAGCCCCCTTGTTAGCTCCCCAGCAGGCCCTGGAGAGCTGTGCATGTCCACGGCTCATGGTGGAGCAGGGATAAGACCCAATTTGGGAGGCTGAGGAAAGTCTAGGGCTCTGCGACAGAAAAGACTCTGAGTGTTACCTACACCAGGAGAGCAGCCTGGCGAGGGGATAACACCACAGACCTCTGCAGATCCTTCGTGCTTTGGGAGCACCACAGCCTGGGATGAGCACTGGTCCCCAGCCCCGGCATGGCAGCCCCACACTCTCAAGTGGTGCCCTTTGGAAATTGGGGTACAGCCACCCACTGGGTACAGCCACCGTACAGCTGGAGCAGTTTCCACAGGAAAGCCATCACTCCGGGATGCAGATGTCACGAATGCCTTGAAAAGGACCACATCTGACACGGTCGCCCTTCAGCTTTAAAAATCTCATTCTGGGTCATTTATTTCCTTGTTTCTGAGACATAAAACTAGACAGGACAGGCGGGCAGCTGCGCTGGGCCTGCGTGCCCTGCAGACATCTCTGAGCAGGGCCAGGGCAGCTCCCACCAGCTGACTCCCTGCATGAACATCTCATCTCCCCGTACCGGCTCCCCAGGGGTTAACGTCCTGCAAGAGCCCACAAGGACAAGTCAGTGGGAGCCGCAGCAGCCTGAAAGTCATTCACAAGGACTTTCCTGCCACACTGGGCGAAGGAGATGTGGGGTGAAGGAGACGCGGGATGCAGGAGGGACAGTGGCTGTCCCACCACGCACGCAGCTCCTCGCGGGGCAGCCCCTCTCTGAACCCTGCAGCACCAGTGACTGCAGCCCTGGGAACAGCCCCTCACTGCAACCCAGAGCAAGGAGACTGTCACTGCGTAAATCGTGGGGAATACACACAACCCCTCACACCCAGAATGTCCCAGGAGTCCGGTGAGATGCTCCCTCTGGATGCTTGGGCACAGTCTTGGCAGAGTTGGGCTGTGGCACAGCTCCATCTTCTGGGGGTGGTGGCAAAGGGGGGTCCCTGGCAGCGCTGATACGCAGGGCTTTGCCATGTCTGCCTTTAAGCGTCCTGCGCCCATCCCTACCTCCCAGGGCATCAAGGCCTCGAGAGCTCATTGTGGAGCCATCTCTTCCACTCAGGCAAATCTGCCCCTGGTGCCTGGGGGCTCAGACTTCACCCAGCTACCCAGCATTTCTGACATCCCATCCCGTGAACGCAGGGCACCGCTCCTCAGCACGATGCTGGCCTGAACCACACGCCTACAAACCTGGCAATGATCTTTCTGAGCCAGGAGATCAGCCAGGTATTAAGTGAGGCCCTCAGCCAAACCACAGAATAGCTTCAAAAGCATGGAGTATGTAATATTAATGGAGAGCCACGGAGACAAACACTCGCTCCATCCCAAAGAAACATGGAGAACAAGGCAGAAAGGGATTATCGGAAGCAGTCCTGGGCTCACTGTGAGCAGGGCAGGGACAGCACACATTCGCCGAGACAAATCTTAGGCACAAACTCCTTGCAGGAGGAGATTATAAACCACCAGAGCTCTTTTAACCAAAATTGATAGTAGATGTGTCTCCAATCCCCCCCAACGCTGCCCGGAGCACCAGGATTCCCAGCTACCATTCATGCTGCCACACACCCGCTCTCATCAGCAACTCCTCAGCTCCTCCTCTCACCACTATCGCTAAAGCACCTTACACCTTTCCTTCAGAAAAAAAATAAAAGAAAAAAACCCCAAACCAGCAGCAAGTACTGTTTTTTCTTGAAAATCCTGGTTTGCGAAGCCAAGCCTGCTGCTGCCGCGGGGGTGATGGGGTAACTGGTAACGACCCTGCAGCCGGAGAGCCTTGAGGCCACTCCAGCCTGGCCAGGCCCCTACCCCCAGGGAGGGGTGAAGCAGGCGGGGGGCTGTTTTGCCGCACAGCAATTCTCACCTGAGCCCATCGGAGCCCCTGGGGGTTTCTGCGATGGCAGAGCTTCCCCCCTGCACCCTCGGGGAGGTCAGGAGCCTCTCGCAAAGCCCAGGTGTCACGGGCCGCAGTGCCACTTTGCACTTTTGCAGGACATCTCCAAAGCTTTGCCCCCGGCTGCCACTTTATTCATTCACAGACAGACACAGCACCTGGGCAGCTCATGCAAACTTCACCGCTCACAGTATTCACCGCGGGCTTCACGTGCTGCAGCTGCGGCAGCCACGGGATTATGTGAAACCCAGCTTGCCTTCCTGTATTCCGGGGAGCAAAGCTCTGGCCTTCTGATTGCAGCGGTACGACGGCATGCCAAATAGCTTGGAAAATCAGAAAGAAGCAAATAAATCTCAGCATGTGGTGTTTTCAAAATCTTCAGTCTCCAGCTTTCTAGCAAGCCAAACGTGACATCTGAGCATCCAACATTGATTGTCCTGATCTCCCATGTCTGGAAACACGAGGTATTTCTAAAACCCCTTCAGTGCCTCTCTGCAGACCTCCTCCTGATGTCCTGCAGAGCAGAGGGAACCTGGGGCCGTGGGCTGGTCTGTGAGGGTGGAGGAAGGCAGGACTAACAAGGGTGCCTGCGTGCCCAATCCTGGGGGGGGACACAGGCTCCCAAGTGTGCCAGGGGGGCTCAGGGCCCCCCACTCTTTCCAGGTGTGCCTCTCACCACTGAAAATGGAGGGAGTCATGGGCAAGCTAGGTGGGTCAGCTCTGACCCAAGTGTCCTCAGGGATGGATCCTGTAGGAGAGCAGCCTGGAGAGGGGATATCACAGCAGACCTCTGTGGACTGTGGACCCCTTCATGCTTTGGGAACACCACAACCTGGGACGAGCACTAGGCCCAGCCCCGGCATGGCAGCCCCACATAGTAGGGGTGCACAACCCTACTGGTGGTGCACATAGAATCATAGAATAGTTTGGGTTGGAAGGGACTTTAAAGATCACCTAGTTCCATCACCCTGCCCTGGGCAGGGACACCTCCCACCAGACCAGGTTGCTCAAAACCCCCTCCAACCTGGCCTTGAACCCCTCCAGGGATGGGACAGCCTCAACTTCTTCTGCATGGACTTTCACCCCGGCCAGCTGTGAGCATGGGTGGCACTTTTCTTGGGCACCCTCCGCCAGCTCACCCCCCTCCTGTGCACCCCATGCAGACACCCGTGCCCATGTTCCCCATAGCCTCTCCCAAAGCCCAGTGGCTCCCAGTAGTGGTGCTGGTCAGGTGCTCTGCTGGGATATCTCGGTTGCAGGATTGACTCTCCCCTCCCAAGCACACACATGTGTGCACACACATGCCAACACTCATGCACACACACACGTGCAGGTGCAGGGCAAGTGCTGTCACAGCTCCCCAGGCTGTGACACAGCAAGGCAGAGCCACCAGAAGTACCCAAGAGAAGAAGGAGCAAAGAAGAGGGAGGCAAATCTGTTGAGAAGAACTCAGGAGTGCTCAGGTGACAAACAGGATTTCAAAGCCCCTGAAGGAAGAGCTCCCTGGGATCTTCTAACTCCATCTCTGTCTCCAGAGCTCTCCTTGCAGATGCCAACAGGCTCCGGAGGCTGGTGTGTGGCGATGTGGGCTGCTTTCATGAGCCCCACTCATGTCAGTAGGTTGGCTGCTTTCCTAACCTCGGCATCCACCTTGTGCCAGTATCGCCGGTGTCCTGTGTGCTGGTCCATCCCCATGTCCTGTGTGACAGTCCATCCCCATGTCCTGTGTGATGGTCTGGGTGGCCTCTGCGGACCCTGCCCAGAAGAGGGGACAACCTCTCCCCACCACAGCAGAGCAGGGGACACAGTGCCAGGGCACGGTCCCCAAGGGCTTCTGGCATCCCACCAGCCTGGTGCAGTGAGGAGGAGCTGGGGCCACGCCAGGCTGGGATGGCTCATCCGTAGCTGCCGATACCTCTCCTTTTGTGCCACCCGATATTTCTGATGAGGTGGACACTGAAAGGTCAGGCCTTCTTCCAGGGATGCTTCTGTGCTTGGGCTCTGCAGATACTCCTTTCCGAATCCCTGTTAAGTCACTTAAACCTTTTGGTGCCTCCACTTCCCATCTGTAAAGCAAGGCTTACAATATTTCCTCTGTCTGTCTTACCAGGATAGCTCATAAGCCATTCGGGACTGGAAAAGTCTCTGAATATGAATTTGTGTCTGGCTGGCAAAGTGGGGCCCTGAGCTCGTTAGGGACTAACGTGATCACTTGTGCTGTGTCTAGCAAGGAGAAACATGCTGCTGCGGGTACTTGTTCCTGTGCTCAGCGATGGGGGTTTAGCAGGGAAGACACAACACACGCTCCCAAGGCTGCTGTGTTGTTCCAAATCGCACTCCCATGTAACGAGCGTGGTGGTTTCAGCTCAGGCATTCACAGACACCAATTTATCTTGTGCTGTTATTTGACAACAGACTCTTTGCTGAGGGGTCAGGATGGGTCACAAATACCCTTCAAAGACAGGGCTGCTTGTGTGTTCACACATATTTATGCTGTACAGAAGCGCAGCACCTCAAATGAGAGTTATGCTCACCTAAAGCAGTGATGAACATCCTTCTTTCACGCTTTCCCTGCTGTGTCCCTGTGCCTGCCCTTCAAGGGTGGCTGTGTAAGGACGATGCAAAGAAACAGAGCGTGACCAGAGGAAATGGGGCGCTGCCGACCTCAGCTCACCCTCAGGCACCCCTAAACCATCACGGCTGGGCATTCACACCTTTGCCGCTGTGGGAACCCCTCTGGGGATTCAGCAGCAGAAACTCTCCGGAAAGGTGTGCACGCTAACGGGGCTGCCGCACAAAGCGCCCAGCACTTCCTGGGGGGCTCCCGGGGGAAGTTTGGGGATTGAACCAGGGAACTTGAGGTCGGACTAGATGACCTTTAGAGGTCCCTTCCGGCCTGGATCAATCTTTGAATCTATGAATCTATGAAAGTGGGATTGCACAACACTGGTTACAGGATGGTTCAGAGAAGGGTCAAAGGTGGGGAAAGGGAGGGATCCAGGTAGAAGAGGGAGGAACAAGCATGCAGTCTTTCCTGCCTTCTTCTTTTCCTGTGTGGTGCATCCCTGTGTGTGCGCGTGTGATCCCCATCCCTGGTGAATTCCAGGCCAGAGGAGCCAGTGAGTGCAATCGCAGCGGTGGAGTCAGATCCCAGAGAGACTGAAGGTCTGGGAGGTGATACCAAGGCAGCTCATGAAGGGTGTTTTTCGAGCTGTGAGTCTCAGGAGCAGGATGGGGCTTTTCATGATACCTACATCCCCCCCTGCCCACGCTCGGCTGTGCCTGCAGGGGCTCTGCCCAGCCGGGACCTGGCTCAGCCTCACTGCTGGTAAGACCTGCAACAGTGGTAGGAAGCGGTTCCTTATCTCAACCAGACCCCTGGCACCTTCCATCCACAGGAATGAACTACCCTGAACAGTCCTGGCCAAGGACATGCTTAGAAATAACATCTGGGACAGGACAGGCTGAGACTCCCATTAATTGCCTGGTTGCTCTGTGGTTTATTCACATGCTGTACTCGAGTAGGTACAGCTCAAGAGCGTCATTGTCAAAGTTGCGGCTGGGATGAAGGTCTGGCGTGACAGCCCTGAAGGCATGCCAGGAAACCTGCTTTTTGGCACCTGAAGCTATGTGTTAATAGTAAGATGATAATATATTGAGCCCTACCTAGTCCTGCCTTTGAAACTATTTATCATCAGGGCATCTTACACTGCTGGCTGGTGAGTGCAATACCCTGCCAGGCAGGATGAGCTGAGAGCATCAGAAACACCTCTAGAGACAAGACAACGTTGGGATGCCATGGACCACCAGCCTGAAATGGCTTCTGACACTTCCCGCTTGCCCCCCTGCGGGAGTGCTGTCCCTGGGGGACCCGACGTGGCCATCCCACCACACGCCAGTACCCAGGACTTTTCTTTCTCAGCTCTTCCATGGGACAGGGATGCTCCACCCTTGCTTTGCACAGGTTTAGCAATAAGTGGCTCACTCAAATGGCATAACGCGAGAAGAACACGATGGACTTGGGAGGTCCAGCCCCTCATCCAGCCTGTGGGCTGCTCTGTCCCAGGGCCAGTGTCCCGCTGGTGGCCGGAGGGGTGGGAGGGTGGATGCTGGCAGCATGGCTCTGCCCCGATACCCATGCTCCTGCCCTTCCGTAGGGCCCTGGGTGCCCGTGCATCTGCCAGTGGCTCGGAGAGCGCCATTTACAGCTGACCTGAAGAGCTGTTTGTGTGTACAGCAGGAGAAGCCAGAGTGTTTCTCCTGCACAGGCCATGGGGACACACAGGGGTCATGCTGTGGTGCTGTGCCCTGGCACAGGGCTCTCCGGGATGGACAGAGCCTGTGGAACAGGCTGCCCTGGGCTGGGGCTGTGTTATGGTTTGAGAAACCCACAACAATTTATTGTTGTTTAGACAATTATTCTATCACTCGATGACCCTTCCCTACCCGGGAAGGGGAATCGGGGAAAACAAGGAAACACATGGGTTTAAATATAAATAGATTTAATAGGATCAGACTAAATAATTAACAATAATACTAAAGAACCTAAATCAATCAATACTAAAGTATTGATCCCAACTCCAAAATAAGACATACAAGGACTATCCCCAGCCCATTCCCCAGCAGGAAGCCGTGCACTCCCAGCAGGGACAGCAAATGCGGGACCCTGCGAGTGCTGCATCTTTGGGAGGAAGGGAAGGGCTGAGGGCTCCGGCACCGGGGAAGGGAGTTCTCAGTATTGCAGCCATTGAGGGAGAGAGAAACGACTCTGCAAACTTTCTAATTTATATTGAATGTGGCGTTCATGGTATGAAACAATCCTGTTGGCAGCCTGGGTCAAGTGCCCGGGTCTCGCTCCTCCTCATCCCTGCTCCTGGAGAGGCTCAAAAACACCGAGACCTTGAAACCTGCACACCAGAGCTGGCTGTAAAGTAAATATTTGCACAAATTCAAACATTAGAGCCTTCTAAAAGTGCAGTTTTCCCAAGCATTGGAAGATAAATTAGTCCTGCGTCACTCAACCCAGGAGAGACTGGCTCAGCCGGGCAGCACGTGGTCGGGAGAGGTGGTCAGAGGGTTGGGAGAGGGGTCTCTGCCTGAGTGAGAAGCCGCAGAGTGAAGGGGACAGGAGACAGCACCCCACAGGGGATTGCTTCAGCCCTGCCTGCTCAGCGACACCAGTCCCCACTGGCCTTTCCCCACAAGCTCTTTTGATCCACAGATCTCAAAGCGCTTCTGAACCCTCAGAAGGGACACCGGGACACCACTTGCTCTCTCCAGAGCTGCTGCAGCCTGGGCTCCTGCTGAAAGCTCTCACCTTGTGCTTGGGGACTAGGGCTGGTGGGAGACGCAGGCAAAGGCTGCGACACTTATTGATGCAGCTCCTCTGGGGAAACATGATCAGCAGCGATTGATCAGCAAAACCACACAGGACAAACACACTCTGCGTGAGAAGTGAGCACCAGAGCCACCCCGCTCATACCACCTGGGGACACGCACAGTCTGTCTCCAGAACATGGGACAGGCCGTGCTGTGCCCCCCTCCCCCCCTCCTTCACCCCATGACTCAGTCCCACTCTGAAAACGTTGCTTGACTCATTGGAAGGCATCCTTGGAAGCATATTTTTGCCATCAAGAGGATAAAATAGGTTTTTTGGCAGGGAGGGCACATGCTCATGAGAGCTCTCTGGTCTCCTCCACCTCGGAGCGGGATGGAGGGCAGAACCAGGCAGGGGAAGGAGAAATGCTGGGCAGAGTCTGTAGCGTCCATCTGTGATAATCTAAGAACAGCTGTTAATGTCACGCATGGTCAAAACCAGGAGTCGGAAGCACAAGAAGGAGTGTGGATGAGTGCAAGGGGCAGAGACGCGCTGTCGCTCACTGCCTGCTTGCCCATTCCCACCTCCCCGAGCAGCGGCAGCAGCATGTCCCTCCCCGCATCGGGGGTCCCCCCTGAGGTCCCCCATCAGCTGAAGGGGTTTTTTGAAGATGCTGATGTTTGAAGTGGAGACAGTGAAGTGCCAGGGCTAGCGAGGTTGAGCCCAGTGGAAGCCCATGAGCACCTTCCCTGGACAGGGAACGCTGCATCCCTCCATGTGCCCAGCTCCGCAAGGCTGGGGTGGTCCTGCCAGGGGGCTCAGCGCTGGCTGCGCCCCCTTCAGGCTCCTCTCCACTCCAGAGAGATGCTGATGCCAGCATGCTGGGACCTAGGAGAACTTGGCTCGCTCTGGGCTTGGTGTCATCACGACCCAGGAGCTACTGGAATCCCAATTAGTAGTTCAAACCGTGCTTGGCTTTGAAGTCTCTCTGCAGGGCGCAGTATTGAGGCAGTGGAGCCGTCACCCCCTGCGAAAGCACCCGGGCTCTGGGCTCTACCAAACCTCTGCCTTCACAGGGAGCTGAAAGTGCTCAGCATCCCTCGGGACCTGCCTTGAGGCCTCTCCTGCAGTTGACCAATTGCCCAGACCAGGAGCAGGGTTTGAATCCCCAAATCTGGCCCCTCGAAGGACAGAGGTATGACGGTCCCTGCAGCGGCATCGTTCTGCAGGGCAGGCCATTGAGGGTGAAGTTGCTTCTTGTGCCTCTGCCACATCAGAAGAGGCTGAATGCTCCAGCGACAGAAGAAATTTGGGTCTGTGAGAGCAAACACCCCTCAAATAGCAACAAAGCCCTGAGCCCCAAGAGCTCTGCTGATTTCCTACCTGCGGAAAACAAAAACAACCCCAGAGGAAAGGCAGCACCCAGCCTCAACAAGGTTTAATTTGCTGTTGACAATCCAGATGGTAATTATATTACCAGGTACCTGGCTTTTCATTAAGGCCCCACGCAGATGTTACTTTTCTGGAGCTGACATAAACGTGCTCATTTGTCTTCATCAAAGCAGCACACACGCTCCAGGCTCTCTCCCCAGTCACCTGGCGCAGCACCGGTGCTGAGCCCCTTTGCCAAGCTGCCACTCGCAGGGTCCTTTATTGCCCCAGAAGGGCACATGGACCCCGCAAAGAGGTTCCTTGCAGCCACTGCCTTCAGCCTTGTCCCTGTCACTGGTTTAGCCCTGCCATCATTCCCAGCACTGCCATCATCCCTGTCCCTGCTGTTGTCCCTGCCGTCATCCTTGTCCCTGCCATCATCCCTGTCCCTGCTGTTGTCCCTGTCCCTGCCGTACCCTCGGTCCCTCTGTCAGCCCCCAGCTCTGCCACCAGCCTCTCCAGCATGGGCAGCACAGACCAGGCAGGGCATTTTGCTTCCCTGCAGACAGAGTCTGGCACCCCCAGGCTTCCTTTGTGGGTGAGCCAGGGAGCTTGGCTGAGGGGGGACATGATGCCCTCCCCAGAAATGGTCCTCCTTCCGGTGCCCAGCCAGCCCACCCATCCCCTTCTCCCCACCAATGCTGGGGACAGGGCCCAGTTCAGGGTGTCCCTGGCCACTCACTGCAGACTGAGTGAGCCCATTCTGACCAGAGCCACTGGCACAGGCCATGTGGAGAAAGGCTACAGCTTGTTCTGCTTCCAGGGTCCCATCGCTGTTGTGGCACAGGGTGGGCTCCAGCCTGGCCAGCTGGAAGGTGATCCCTGTGATGGATCACGCTGTGACCTGGAGTGATGCAGGTGATCCTTGAGCCTCATCTGAGGAACAGGGGACCAGCATCCCAAAGAGTACGGGCAGCACGAGGGGGTGGCAGCAGACTCTGCTTCTACCTTCACAACAGGGGATCCCTCTGTCTGCTGGGGAACTGGGAGGATGAGCGGGATGGGAGCAGGCCAGCTGGTGTGGCAAGGCTGGGGTAGATGGAAAGCCACAGGCTGAGCCTCCCCGTGTTGTCTGTGCAATTTTTGTACAGAAACACACAGAGCAAGTTTGTGGCATTGCCAGAGCTAAACAACCCCTCACTCTTCATTGGCATAAAAAAGCCTCTTCCTGTAGAAAATACTGTGACTGTATTCCTGTTAAAGTGCCCAACTGCTGGGAGAGAGCAGTGGGGTAAGGCGGCCGGGGGAAGCTCCCAGCAGCTCCCCAGCCTGCAAGTCAGGAGGAAGGTCAGGCTCCAGATGACAGACCTCTGGCTGAGACACACTGCCTGGGATGAAGCGATATTTCTTCCCTCCACCATTATTAAATCTGGTGCTTCGGGATGGGGCTGTGTGCAGGGGAGGAGGGACTCAGCAGCGCCGAGGCCTGCGTGCAGCACAGTGCATCTTCTGCTGGCTTGGCAAGGCAGAGAAGAGGGGCAGAGCTCCACAGACCATGCAGCCTTCATTCAGCCGCTCTCGGCAACCATTCATGGAGGCACAGATGCGATGCGAGAGGGCCTGCAGCTCGCTGGCACCCCGCTCTGTCGCAGCCCTGCAGCTGTGAGCCCTGGTCTCCCCCCTCCCTCCGCCCTGCCAGGGCTGGGACCCTCGTCCCGGTGCTGACAGCGCATCCTCTGGGCTTTGCAGGACCTGCCATTGGGGCAGCGTGGGGGATGCTGTCCCCCACGCTCGCAGCGTTGCCGGAGCATTGCTCGGACCCTGCACCCCTGGTAGTGACACGCTCCTGCTCTCCCTTGGAGCAGGACTCAGCCTGACCCCTCGCTCTGGGATCCCCGGCCCCATGCCATGCCACCAGCTTGGCGGTGGTGCAATGGACGTCACTCTGCTGGTGTGCCACCACCGACTGCAGGAATCCTAATCCTGACCCAATCCCCGCTAGATTGACGTCGCCCTGGGTGCTGACACCAGCTGCACCTCCTTAGCGTGGCTCCAATGGATCAAACAAATGGGAAAAGCCCCTCCAGCCACCTCAGATCCAACACCCTGCTGAGGCTGGGGGTTCGATCCACCAGGGGTTTGGCCACCAGCATGAATTTTTGATGATTCCTCTCAATGTCCTACTTAGCTGGTGCTGAGACCACCCTCTCCTCCTAACATCTGGTTCGCTTCATCACTGGTTGCCATGGCTCTAAATCAATGGTGCTGAGTTCCACATGGAGCTCTGTTGGGCCTGCCTTTTGTAGACTAGAAACGAAGGCTCACTTCAAGACGTTTAATAGCCAGTTCTCCTTTGTCTCCTGACTATTCCTGCTCACCTCTGACTACTTTATCATGATGTCTCCAGCCTCCTGGAAGCTGGATCTGTTCTTTGTGCTTCAGCCTTAGACAGTCAGGCTATCAGGCTTGCAGAGGTGCATGGTTTTCCTAGACATTTTATGCTTGGGACCTGGGTTGGGAGGCAAGGGGACCCTTGTAAGTAAATAATGGCAAGACCCTCCAGATGCCATGACAGATGTCCTTCAGGAGAGTCTGACTCCCTGATGCAACTGGGTGGACCATGGTGGAGATGAACTGCAAGGCCTCCTCCTGGAGCCCTGCTTCCAAAGAGGCATGTTTGGTGCTTCACCTCCACCTCCTACCCCCCATGCCCTCCTTGCTGTGACAGAGCTGCTCCTTTGCCTGTGGGAGCGCAAGGCTGGCTGTGGCACAGGCTGCCCTCCAGCAGTGTGGGGATGCTCTGCCAACACCGCTGCTCCCACCACTCCCCTCATTTTCCCCTCCCCACTTCAGTGGTGGGCTTGCCTGCATGCTCAAAGGCTTTTTTACCTTGGATTTGGCAGAACTTGGCCCAAGTTGGGCCAAGAACCCACCCCACTTTGTGGAGGGGTGGTGTTCAAATCCTCTGGGAGCAGCGTGGAAATGCAGTGCAATAGCACACTGAAGTGGAGACCTCAGCAGCCTGGGAGGAGACAGCCCGTAGATCTGAAGGTGGCACACATGACATGCTGCCTGAATCAAGGTCACTTTGTGAGTCACAACTTGCACAGAGTTTTCTCTGGGACTGTAGCACTCCACTAACTCACAGCAGCAGGGAGGAGGAGTTAAGCCCGTGTTGCATGAGCTGCGGCAGGGACTGCTGGAAGGTCGGGTCCTCAGGAACTGTGAGAACCGCAGAAGTCAGCGAGACACTCTCTTGCTTTCTAGGATGCAGCTACAAAGGCTTCCAGCTGCCCCACCAGCCTGGCCCGAGGAGCGGGCAGAGCACGGGGGCTGGCAGGGCTTCTGCTCTGTGGTGTCAGGGACCAGCTTTGCTCTGCAAGCGCCTGCGCAGGACGTGTCTGCCCCGGGCTCTGCCTGTGCTGCTGCAGACCATGACTACAGGTTATGTATGCATCTGATGAAAGGACTTTCTGAGCCTAAAAATCACTGGCACATCACCATGACCCTCCAGGGCCAGCCTGCCGCTGGGGCTCCAGCCAGGGACCTGCTGTGCATGACACTGCTCTGCTACCAACAGCTTGATTCTACTAGTAATAACAGCTTCTTTAACGAAAGAGGTTGTAACAAACACTGGTTCTGACCTGTACCTCCCCCAGCTTGATCCCCTGGCTGGGCAAAGGCAGCCCCCACCACTGGCAGCTCCTGAGGGGGCTCCTGGTGCCACAGCCAGCTGGTGGAACTGGGACAGGCTTCGCACCGTGCCTACGGGGACTGCTGCCCTTGCTCTCCAGCGCTCTCCAGCTGGTTTGATTTTGCATTCCTGAGTCTCAGCACTCAAGGCAAAGCCAGGCCAAGTCAAGCCTCCCCTAAGGGCAGGACGTAGCGTGCCACGTCCCACATCCACATCCCACGTAGCAGCCAGAAGGGAGGCCAGGGCACCACTGGTGAATCATTCCCGCAGTGTGAGAAAGCTGCTCTGGGAGCCTCCTGGAGGCACAGGGATGACGACAGCTCCACTGGATGGCCAAGGGGCTCCTCCACTGAGGTTCCCCGACCCCTGCAGACAGCTGTCAGCTCCAGCTCACTGCTTGGCTGCGTTTGGGACTCTGTCCAACTCCATGCTCCAGGGTCCTGTCTGATGAGCCATCCCCAGGATGCCACATTGTTCCTGCCAGCTCCACGGGTCAAAGCCTGTTCCGAGTCACCTTCTTGAGATGTGCTCGGACCAGACTAAGCTGAGAAGGCATGCACTCTGCAGTTCCAGGGGCAAGAGGTGCCAAAGGCTTGCAAACCTCTGATCCTGTACCAGGAGCAGCCCCAGGGACATCTGCTGACATTCAGAACCATGGGCTCAGCTGCACCAGGTCAAATTTGCATAGAATTTGCAGCAGGGAGCTCAGAGATTTCTGTTTATCTTTACAAATGGAAGAGAAAACCCACTGGATTTAGCTGCAGCCTTTCCACATTCACAGTGGTGACCAACCAACCGACTTGCTCCTTGACTTTGAACATGCCTTTTTCCGGTGACCTACCTGGCTGGCCCAAAGTGGACCCCTGGCTGTTCCATTCAGAGTCCACCTCCCTGACAGTTTGAATCACAGAATCATTTTTGTTGGAAGAGACCTTTAAGATCATCAAGTCCAACCGTTAACCCAGCACTGCCAAAACCACCACTAAACCGTCTCTAAGCATCACGTCTACGTGTCTCTTAAATACCTCCAGGGATGGCGACTCAATCACTTCCCTGTTCCAGTGTTTGACAACCTTTTCTGTGAAGAATTTTTTCCTAATATCCCTCCTAAACCTCCCCTGGAGCAACTTGAGGCTGTTTCTTCTTGTCCCATCACCTGTTCCTTGGGAGAAGAGACCGACCCCCCCTGGCTACACCCTCCTTTCAGGGAGTTGTAGAGAGCGAGGTGGTCTCCCCTCAGCCTCCTTTTCCCCAGGCTGAACACCCCCAGCTCTCTCAGCTGCTCCTCACAAGGCTTGTGCTCCAGACCCCTCACCTCCCTTGAGTGACAGGAGGAGCGAGGGTGGCAGCAGGTGCCAGCTCCGTGGCATGACAGGGGTGCCAGCAAGCAGGGGGTGGCTCCGTGGCATGGGGGTCACTGGCTCAGCCCTCTGCCCCGTTTGGCAGTCTTGTCCTGCCCCACAGGAGGGTGCTGCTGGGTAGGGTGTTGTAGTAGCAGCTCTACAGAACTAAAAATAACTGCTCTCCTGTCCCGCAGTGCTCACCACCACACCTTGTCCCAGCAGCAGACCCGCTAATTGCTCACACAATCAAAGCAGCTGTGAAGAGGAGACGGCAAACAGGCATAAATACCCAGTGATGAAGATGAAGCAGCCGAGCCTGGAGGCTCTGGCAGAAGCCCTGTGTCATCTTGTTTGTGAAGATGTGCCATGGAGCTGCCCCTACAAGGCTCCATCTCCACAAGCTGCTGCTGTTCAAGATTTGGCAATGCTCATGCCAACAGCTTAGCAAGACACCCAGGTAGCACCAGACCAGCTTGTGAATGCCATTAGCCTCCTCTGCTCAGCCATGGCCATCCTTCCTGCATGGCCTCAGGGCTAAGAGATGTTGGAGCTTGGCTCAGTCTCTGGCTTGACCTTCCTCTTAGGAGCCCCAGCTGATGGCACCTGGCCTTGGGCTCCTTGCAATAACCCCCCAGTTGAGCCACAGGCAGCCCCCGCATAGGAGAGCCACTTGCCAAACCTTTCAGCAGGGCAAGGGCCAGTCATCTCCAGGAGCCAGCTCATCCCAAGTCACCAGGTCCCAGACACACTGAGTCCCAGCCCTCGGGGTGGCTGAAGGCCACCAGAGGTGTGTTGGGTGTCACAGCCTGGCCTCTGCAGCCTGCACACCCCATCCCCCCGAAGGCGGTGCAGTCGGTGTGCCCTGTATTTATTGCTTTTGCCATTAGGACAATACTCTGCCGTGCTAGAATAAATGGGGTGTGCCATTGTTGTAGATTACCAAATAGTGTTACATTACACACCTAATCAACTCCTGCTTCAACAACTCCGAAAATGCTCTATTTTTGTCTTGCTGTCTATGGGTAGGAATTTCATTCCAGGTGATTTCTCCCAGGGGCTCTGCCTCCCCAGGTCTCCTACACAAACTCACCTAGCAGTCACGTCAGAAGGACCCAGAGATCTTTCTGGCCATTGATCCTTCAGCAAATGGCCCACTAAATCTTTCCCCTGGGCTGTATATACATCAGCTGCAGCAAGGGAGATGATTACTAAGGAGAAAGGAGCCACTGTAGCTCGTACTTCTCACTGTGTTTCACCCCAAAAGACAACGAAGGACAGTAACAACATCTGGAAACTTGGGGAGATACACAACTAGTAAACAGTAAAGGAGACGGTCACCTATGGCCTTCACAAGACCTCTTTCCTCAGCAGTTTCTTGACAGACTTGAGCTCATTCTTCCTTTTGGGGCACTGTAAAATGTGAGTACTACAGAGTGCCTGCAGAGAAGTGAGAGGAAGAGACCTGGCAACACGGGCAAATTATTGATCTCTAGCAAACATGTCAGTCTGGTTTGTCTAAGCACGCCGAGCACTCCTGGCAGTAGCCTGTGAGTGACTGAGCTTGGCCACTTCACTCATTTGCCCTTGAATGACAGCAAAGTCGCCTTCTGCACCTCACTGGGTGCTCCCGGAGGCACAGGCACCCCAGAGAAAGGGGCAACGGGCTCCGGTTGGGTTTAAGGCTGCCTCCTCCACCCCAGGCATGCTACAGCTGTCTGGCTGGCTGGCTGAAGGCAGAAATCGGCATATTTGGCATTGACAGTTTTGCAGTTTGCAATTTGCTTTGCTTGTGGGTACGAGATGACTGCTCCAAAACACACGTCCCATGATCTGTTTGCTTGTCCTACCCCCTGGGAATTTCAATTCAGCCACCTGCAGACGTTTCCTTAAGAGGTCCTACTTCTCCGTGCGTTCCCGGTGGAGCACAGATTGGTGTGCCTTCCTCCCACCGGTTTTGCTTCAACAGCTCTGTGTTTGTCTCCGCAGGAGCACAGCCCCTGCTGTGCTGGGTAGGTCGGTTGGGCTTTCAAGGCACTGGGGCAGGAGGTGCATCAACTGGTGTGCCTAAGATAAAGGTTACCACATCCACTGCGGTTTGGCCAAAAGTCTAGTAGGCAGAGCGGTGAAGATGGGATGAAAGAGGGACACGGCCATCTCGTGAGCCCCCTGCAAGGCAGGCATTTCACTCTACAGAGAAAAGAGGGAGGGAACAGATACTTCATCATTTCAGAAATGTCATTTCCTGTATCCGCAGCTTAAAGCCAACGTGGTGCTTTATAATGAAAGGCAACAGGGCAGGCTTCAGTGCCTGGCACGGACGGGGCATCTGGGGGTTTGCAGGCTGCTGTTTGATCCGTGCAGCGATGAGGCTGAGCTCCCCAAACTCCCTGCCATCCGTTCGACCAGCAGCGTCTCAGTGCCTGCGAGCAACCGGCACAGGGGGAGATCTTCAAATTAACTGGTGGTCAGACACTCTTTTCACCGTCGTCCTGTGCTCCCAGAGCACTGTCATGACTCATGAACGCTATATATATTTATACGTATAAATTTGGAATCAAAGACCCATCAAGTCATTAAGAATCTGCTTTTCCTGCACGGCCCCCAGTTTGCTGGTGCTCCTGCTGCTCTCACGTGTGCAGCGGGTAGCAGAAGCACTCTCCGAGCCCTGCTTTGCCAGCACGGGAGGAGGAGGAGGAAGAGTGTGATTTCCAAGAAGAATGGTAGATTAGTGGAAGCCTCTGGTAGCCTGGGAGATGGCATGGTACCCAGGGCCCTTCCAGGGGTGACTTGGATGAGACCCCCCTGCCTCATCCTCTGCCACCACTGGTTCTAGGACAGAAGGGGCCATCTCAACCTCCCCAGACACCACCTCGCAGAAAGGTCTCGGGACAGGGTGGCAGCCTGTGGTGTCACCTCTGCCCTGCCCTGCCCTAGCATTTACTCTTGCGTACTTGAACACCAATTTTGTAGTTCAGCGCCACTCCAGGAGGAAAGTTCTCTGAGAGATGCTCTTCCTGCCTCTTTGCTGGGAATTGTGCCTGGAATACATTCACACATCATCTGTGGTGCAAGAGAGCAAACGGCTTCCAAAGCAGCCGCTTTATTTGCAGGTTTAAGAGACAGCTGAGCTTCTGAGGCCTGGAGAGCAGCCCCATGGGTGGCGGCACTGTCACCCTCAGGTCAGACCAGGCTTTATGTCAACCTTTAATCTATTCTGGTCACCACTCAATCCGCTAAGCACATCCCAGGGAGGTCTGGAGGCCCCACCACCTTCGTGGAGCGCAGGGACCCAGCATCTTGAAGGATCGTTCTTTCAGAGGTGAAATTTTACTCCTCTGCCTGAGACAAAAAAAACGTAGAAAAACCCCAACTTTTTCCCCTACTAGTTGGGTCTCCCATTACTGCACTAAAAATAACAGCAGCCTTTTTGTTCCCATAAGATCTCACAGGAACCCTTTAAGGCGACAGGTAACCTGTATCTAAGATGACCTCAGTACCTTCACTTCAGGTGCCAAGCTGGCCCCTCAGAAACATCCTCCCATCATAAAGAAGTGCTGAGCATTCATTTAGCTTTTCATTGGGTTACTATCCTGAGGATATCACCTGTGCCCACTGAAAGGAGCAACTTATATTCAATTTTATCACCCGATTTTGAAGGTGAATTACTTCGGCCATGTTTCCCCCATTTTACTCGTTAATTGTATTAATTTTCGTAGATCCTTGGCTAAATTTTCAGTGAATAGCCCTGCAAGCCTCTTGGCTATCTCTGTGGGAAATGAGGTTTTCTGAACTCATAAACATGCAAAAGGAGGAAAAGAAAGAGAAAGAAATAAAAAGAAAGAAGAAATCTATCAACAATAAGAAGCCCGTGTTCAAGTTATACATAATATATTATTCTGCCACATGCAGTTTATCTTCTGACATATGCTGCTGTAGCATATGGCATAGGTATAAAATAGGGAAATGCAGAATCAGGGAGAGCTGACAGGGGAGCTGCCCCTTCCCTCCCCAGCACACAGAACACTAAGCCAGTGTTTTGCTTTAAACAGGTCTGTTATATTGGGGTTTAAGCAGATACCTAAAATTAGGCACTTGTTTAAGTGCTGTGCTGAAGTTGACCTGCGGACGGAAGGGAGTAAATGTGAAATGGTGGGTAGGGGAGGCACAGGAGGGGTGTGGGGCTGTGCTGGGATCGCCAGGTAAGCGATAGAGACATTAACAGTCTGTCCCAACAGAAATCCCAACTAAACTCAAGGAGCAAACCTCAGTAACCTGACTGCTAACACTCATCAACTTCACAGCCAAATAAACTGAGCTCCTTGTGGCTTGTGACACTTGTGCTTGGCAGACCGTGTCCTTGTGGACATCTCCAGCAGATGAAAGAGGGCTTAGTCTCCCTGGGATGACGCTGCATGAACACCCTTGGCTACCCACATTGCTCTCCTCAGACAATGCGACTTGTATCACCCGCCTCATCGTGCCAGGCTTCCTGCTCTCAGTTAATCACTTTGCAGAGGCTGCCTTACGGAGCCCTCCCAGCTGCAATCATGTGCAGCCTGTGATGAGATGGCCACGGAGGGACCCCAGCTTTTTCCAAGGAAGCTGGTCCCGGTGGCTCTCAGGATCGGCGGATCAGCGGCTGGGCTCCCCACGCTGCAGGGACTGGCACCACCAGCCTTGTTTGTTTCCCAGCATGTTATTCACCGGCTTCATTTTCCAGCCAAGAGAGCTTTGCAAATAATAATAAGAGAGGATGAATGGGACGGCATGGGATGATTAAGCAGGGTTATCCGAGCTGGGCCAGCAGGCTGGATTGCCAGCGGCACCAGGACCTCGCAAACAACTGTCTGTGTCACCCATCCCACCCCCCGCTGGAGGGGGGGGACATTCCCGCAGCCCTTTGCCCTTAAGCAGATCCCTCAGCAATGATCACCTGCACCATCAAACAGTACGCCGCGGCGGTGTTTTCACAAACACTCCCTCCTTTTTTGTCAGGTTTTTGATCTCCTTACAGTAGAAACTCCTAGATTTATTCCTGCTCTCTGAATGCATTGCCACAACAGTTGGGTTTTGGTGCTGTTATAATCTTTCTGGACTATAAAAAACAGTCATGTCTTTCGATAGCATATGGTTCTCCCCTTACAACAAGAGACACCAGAACTTTCAATTAAGTTTCTGGAAGCGGCGCTGAAGCACACATGACTCATTTCAAAAGTGCACTAACAAGTGAAATGATCCCATTTTTTGCCAGATCTCGGCTCATCAGGAAACAAACAGTATCTGATGTCTTTCTTTATACATTGACGAAAACAACCCCCTTCTCCGTCGCCACTGAGCTTGGGTAGAAATCGTCCAGCTAAATATTATAATATTTGATAATAGTCCTGCCAGCATGGAGCTGACTCATTTAATGTAATGTGCTGCTCCCTGAAGATTGCTTTTCAGCACAGCAAACAATTAGCTAGTTCATTCATCCCAGCTTGAGAATGGTAGATAGTTACAGGACCGTGGGTACTCTCCTAACGGGAGCTGATTTATCAACAATCGTAGTTGTTGCTCCTGTAATTAATCTTATGCTCTTTCCACACACACTTACCCCTCCGCTGACACTCTGCTCCCACTTCCCAACCACTTTTTTTTAAGCTCAGAATGGCATAGAAATAATTTTGATTCCTGGTCAGTGACATGGAGATGATCAGGCAGGGCCAAGCGGTGGCTCAGGGGCTCTGCTCTCCAGCGCTCCTTAAACCCTGCCCTTGGCTCCCAGGGGGGCAGAGCAGAGGTTCCTCAGCCCCAGCCCCAGCTCGCAGTGGCCAAGGGCCAGCAGATCTTGCCGTTGCGATGCTGCATGTGCCCGAGCTGGTATCCACACGCAGGACCCCACACTAGCCCATGGACACACGTCTGCTTCCACCCATGGCTGTCCCAAGGGAGCAGCCCAGTCCTGCACCCGGGGGGAGCAAACCCCCGCAGGCCTCCATCTCTGGGTCCTGATTGAAAATGGGGGGAGCATCCTTGTCCCCGATGCAGGTGGCGAAGCAGCCACCAGAGGAAAGATTATTTGTCCAAGATCATGCGGTGAGCAAAGAAGTTGTGGGATCTAATGGGAGCTGGGATTGCCAGCAAGAGGCTTTAGGAGCTGGAGGCGGGAAGCAATTGCTACCCCCCCCGGTATATCTGCCTGCCACCCTGCTATTATTTTTCTGACTCAGCAATCCCGCAGCTCCTGGGCGCAGCCAAGGCTCTTGGCGCTGGCAGGGCTGCTGTCCCCTGGCCCCCACCTCCGGGGCAGGCACAGCATCCCTCCTCTGGGATCTGCTTCCCAGCTGGCTTTGGCAGCGTGAACCCTTGGCTAATTCCAACCCTGTCGCACCACTGCTTTCAGACGCTGTTCCGGAGCACATTAGACACTTGCATTCTCCAGATCACAGGGAGAAAATGGCAGATCCCTGGCAGCGAGCATTTCTTTATCTCACATCCTTGCAAAAGAGACAGCTCCTGGGATTTTTTCCCTCTAGACTTGGGCTTCAACTGGAGATTTATTTTATTGTGTGTTCATTGCTATAATTATTGCCAGTGTGAAGACGGTGACCTCAGCACCCAGACAAATGAATAGAGCAATGAGTACATCATCAGCATCCTTATAATTACTGCCCAAATACGCACCATGGAAAACAGGAGAAAGGGGGGATGCCCAGGTGGGGATGGGAGGGAGCACCTCCAGTGCCCTTGGAGGGCAGGACAGCATGGGTCTGCTTGGCTGTAAGGAGCTGTCCCACTGCCACAGGGGGCTGTCAGAGGGCTCCATCCCTTGCAGCAGCACATCCATGGGGACAACCTGGCATACCTGCCTGCTGCCCTCCTGGGAGAGGCCAAGAATGCCCAGACAGTTGCCACTGTGTCCAGTTCTGGGCTCCCCAGTTCAAGAAAGAAGGGGAACTGCTGGAGAGGGTACAGCAAAGGGCTACAAAGATGATGAGAGGACTGGAGCATCTCCTTTACGAGAAGAGGCTGAGGGACTTGGGTCTTTTTAGTCTGGAGAAGAGAAGACTGAGGAGGGATCTGATCAATGCCTATAAATACTTAAAGGGTGGGTGTTAGGAGGATGGGGCAAGTCTTTTTTCAGTGGTGCCCAGTGACAGGACAAGAGACAATGGGCACAAACTTGAACATAAGAAGCTCCATCTGAACATGAGGAGGAACTTCTTTCCTGTGAGGGTGGCAGAGCCCTGGAACAGGCTGCCCAGAGAGGTGGTGGAGTCTCCTTCTCTGGAGACATTCAAACCCGCCTGGACACGTTCCTGTGCAACCTGCTCTGGGCGGACTTGCTTTGGCAGGGGGGTTGGACTGGATGATTTCCAGAGGTCCCTTCCAACCCCATGCGACCCTGTGATTCTGTGATTACTGCTTTCAGGGTAACCCCCATCCCCACAGATGTGCTGCTGCAAGGGATGGAGGAGGGAGGCCTCAGTGCCACATCCCCATAGACAGCAGGAGACAGCAGCATGAAGATACACACCTGCGTATCCATCTTTATAGCCCCAGGACTGTGCGAGATGCCGTGGGGAGTCAGCCCGAGCCCAGCGAGAGGTCTGCTTTGGCTCTAGGTCGCCTCACAGATGGCTCTGGCTCCTTGCCCATTCCTGCTCTGCTCTCTCTGGAGCAGCTCCATGAGCTCCTCTTTGAGCTCCATCCACACTTCTCCTTGGCCAGCCCGTGCCGGCAGGTAAGAGCGGGTGCCCCAGCAACCCCCCATCCCAGTCTCCAGCACAGGCAGATGTTTTTTACTGTGCCCCAGTCTTGACTTTGCTCCCATTTACTGACACTGATGACCTTCAGGGAAAAGGGACCTGGACAGATACCAACCATTTGTCCTTCCACATTTCCCACTGCGCCACAGCCCTCGGGGCTGGGACTGATGTGCCGTGGCCTCGGTGCCCGGTGCCGTTGGTCCCAGGCTCCCCCAGTGGCTCTCCACTGGCTTGGCACAGAGACAGGGCCAGGGGCACCTCGCTTCAGGGCTTCTGGGGCAGTTTTCCAGTTGTTGCTGTCCTCCCTCTCCTGTACCAGTGACTCGATCCTGACAACCGAGTCAAGACAGTTTGTTATTTCTTTGTAAGAGATGGGGAGATTTCCTTGCAAGAGATGCCCGGTCAGGTCCCCTCTGCATTCAGCCTTCAGCTCCCTCCTCCCAGAGCCAACACAACCTGCCTGGAGCTCAGGAATTGGGACAAGGACCTTCTGCCTGACCCGGTGGCTGCTCCCTTCTCTCTCAGCCCCCTAATATTTCTGCAAGTGCCCCCAGGAAGGTGCCACCACGGTGGTAAAGGCAAGGCAATGTCTTTTTACAGTATGCCCTGACCAAAGGAAAACGTCTGGTATTGAGAGACTAAACCTAGTTGCTTTTATTAAATGGCAGGTGAAGGGATTTGGCTGAAAATGGGGGAGGGAAGTTCAATTTGAAGAGCATTTTACTGTTTTTAAGCGACTACTTTTGTGGCAGGTGTGCTGGAACAGCTGCTCCTTTTCTTTTCAACATTAAATTTGCCATTTTGAAACTGCAAGGTTTTGGGCTTTAACACTGAATCCTCACAAATTAAAAGAAAATGAGCATAAGCAGCAGGAGGATCAGATAGTGCCCAGGGGCATGAGGGTCTTCAGTTTCCACCAGATTAAACACTTCAGAGCAGCATTTTTGGTTTTTACTTGCTTGAGAAGTGTCACTTTTTCTGTTTTGGACCAAACCAAACCAATTGCCCCTCCGCCTCTCAAGACTGCCTTGGGAAGCCCTGCACTCAGCCTCAGCTTTCCGAGAGCAACATCCGAATGGACTGTTCACCCAGACCCCGATGGACCAGGATCCTTCCGAATGGGCTTCATTTAAGCATTTGAACCAATTTGGTACAATTTCTGTACCTCTTCACGAGCACAGCGCTACTGCCTGTTTCTGGATTCATCCCCCATAATCCAAGTTCCAGCCAGAAGAAACTTACAGAAGATGCCGAATTTGCTGGATGGTGGGTTTCCCTGGATGTTGACTGTGCTACTCATGTATACAAGGAGAGGTGGTGGTTAATGGCTCATCTGGGGCAGGGTGGGTGCTCGGCCCTTGGCAGGATCTGGGCCTCAGGGCTCAGCTGGAGCAGGGAAGAGCTGAGAGGAGAAGCCCCACTGTACCCCTGCTCTGAGCCAAACACCACCTGACTGTCCAATATGCTGGCAAAACCCTGCTCACCTAATCCTGAGCATTAGAAATATTGACCATTAGCGCTGGATAAATGGGAAGGAATTGATATCAGCTCAGAAACAATCCCCAGACCAGAGGAGAGACAGAATTAACCAGCTTATTATTATTATTTAATGCCTATATTGTGAGAACAGATGAATAATTCGTTTGCGAGGCTCTGCATGCAAGGCTGTTGTGAAGCTTAATTCATTAGCGCTTGTAAAGTGACTTGAACTCATGAGATGAAAGGTGCCTTCTGAGTGCCAAGTACTATTATGGCTCCAGTACTGTGGATCTTTAATAAGGATATTGAATGGCTCCTCTGAGCCAGCACATTGCTTTTTAACTTCTTTATGGCTGTTTTTACAAGCACTGTCCTAGAGAGCCAAAAAAATAAAAAGTTGCAAGAAAAAAATAATACAGTAACAGCGCAGAGAGCGTGACGCACCGAGGGTTCTCCTCCCCACAGGGCACCACGGCGGCCTCCTCCAGGGATGGATGGCACCGGGATGACCGTTCCGCTGTGCTCAGCACCGCTCCCCGTCTGGCCCATGCCTGCCAGCAGATGCCAGTCCTAGGGGTCTGTCACCAGCCCTGCTGGGGTGACTGAGAGCTGTGACAGCTCTGGGGACACCGCTGGATGGAGGCTGAGAGGTGGCCAACGGGGAGAGAGGGACATTGCGGTGGAAGCTGAGGACTGCTGGCAGGGTTTTGTGGCTTGCCTGTGGGCTCCCAGACGAGCTGCCTTGCTTTCCATGCCGTTGGGTTTGGCCCAAGTCTGGGGATGTGACAGTGGGGGGCCATCCACCCATCCCTGCCATCCACCCACCCATGCCAGCCTGCTCTCACCTCCTCTGATAAACAGCTGCATGACGGGGTGAGTGGAGGATGCTGGATTTCCCTGCGATGTGCTCCACCAGGAGCTGTGTCCCCTGTGCCTTCCCAGCCCAGCTCAGCCTGGCCACAGCAGGTGCTGGTGGAGATGGTGATGGGACTGGCTCTTGCAGTGCTCCCAGGGCCTCAGAAACATGGGGCCAGCTGAGTGACTTCACAGCAGGAGTGCTCACATCCCAGTTTGTTTCCTCCAGACCCTCCTGGCTCGCTCTCTGCCAACACACACGCTGTCAGCCCTCCTGCTCTCCTCGCTGGGGAGCAGATTTATGCCGGCTGACACGCTTTCCTTCCCCGTGCAATGAGTGGACTTTCATGGACTCCCTCTATGGAGGTTTCGTGACAGTATCATTTCTCTGCTCACTGCAGCCACTTGCTCCATAACAAAGCCATTATGCCTTGGCCAGGCTCCGCCGAGCTCTGGTGCCGTGCACCACACGCACCCTCTTTGGAAATCCTGCCTTCTTCATGCCCATCTTCCTGCAGCTGCTGTGGCTCATTTATCAGGTAAGAAAACCGTAGCCATGAGTCCACACAAAACTTCCTTGCCTTAGCCAGGCGGGAAGACCTTTCCCGGTCTGAAGTCCCTCCTATGGCATCTCTAATTGCTGCTGCATTTCCCATAAGCTGTAATGGGCTTTGAAAGAAAAAAAAAAAGCTTTCAAAAATTTCCCCCTCAGAGGAGAGCAAAGTGTTGCCAAAGCCTGGTGAACACAGCACAGCCAGCACAACCTCCAAATGACCAGGGAAGCGGCAACTTCTTTCATGGAGGGAGAAATGAACCCTCCAAAGAGAAAGCGGTGACCTTCTCATCTGCCTTCCTCTCTTCCTTCTTCAAATGTTGCTGCAACCAGCAAAAACTCTCTCATTATCTACGGAGGCACAAATTGCTCAATAAGGAGCGCAGCGAGGCTCTGGCCGGTGTTTGGCCGCCGTGGGGCTTGGCACGTCGGGGAGCTCCAGAGCTGGGGATGAGCCGTGGCCTTCCCTCTGCTGGGGCTCCACTGAAGGAAAGGACTCAGCGTTTGCTTTAATTACTCCAGTTTTACTTGGAGGAAAATAAAATATTTAGCAGAGACTTGTGGCTTTGGCAAAGTCAGATTAAATTTTTAGGTGCCTGCAAAATTTAATTGGCACTAATGTAGGACAGTTTCTGTCTCTGAAAACGAAAAGGGCTTTCCTGACAAGTGGTAGCCTGACCTTTGGAGAGCTGTCCCTTTCCAGCAACCCCCTGTGTCGCCCAGGGACCAGCCTGGGCTGGTGGCCCTGTGCCCCCAGGCTCCCACCCCAGTCTGACAGCACCAACCACCTCAGATCTGGCAATGCTGCCGCCGTCACAGCCCTTTCATCCTGTCCTGGGAGAACCTGGCCACTGTGATATGGACGGGGAGCAGAGAGGGCTGATGTCCAGTGAGGGGCCATGAAGATGCTGGGAGGGCTGGAGCCCCTCTGCTGTGAGGACAGGCTGAGAGAGTGGGGGGGGTTCAGCCTCAAGAAGAGAAGGCTCCGGGGAGACCTTAGAGCCCCTTTCAGTCCCTAAAGGGGCTCCAGGAAAGCTGGGGAGGGACTCATGATCAGGGAGGGGAGCCATAGGATGAGGGGGAAGGGTTTTAACGTGGAAGAGGGGGGATTGAGATGAGATCTGGGGAAGAACTTTTTTGCTGTGAGGGTGGTGAGAGCCCGGTCCAGGTTGCCCAGAGAAGCTGTGGCTGCCCCATCCCTGGAGGGGTTCAAGGCCAGGTTGGAGGGGGCTTTGAGCAACCTGGTCTGGTGGGAGGTGTCCTTGCCCAGGGCAGGGGATTGGAACTGGGTGATCTTTCAGGTTCCTTCCAACCCAAACCATTCTGTGATTCTACGATTCTATGTGCCTGGGAGAAGATGGAGGTGATCAGCATGGACGGGTCATGCCTGTCAACAGGTCTGGGATTCTGGCCCGTCTCCAGCTCTGATCCTGTCACCCGATGGGGACAGCAGATCCTCACAGCTCCTCAGTACTTGCCTTTGAAGGAGCCTGGTCCTGGCAGACATCTCTAACTTCCCTGCAGTTTTTGCATGGACACTGCCTTTGTGGCCTTCATTTTGTGATGGCCAGTAAACTGCCCTCTCCTAGTCCCCATCAGCTCCTGAGAGTCATTCCTTTCACAGGCGTAAGCCTGGCTCAGCCCCTGCCTTGGCCATGTCCCTCCCAAACAAGGTGCCCAGGACGAGGTACACCCCAGGGCAGATGGGATTCCTCCAGACAGGGAGAAAACAAAGCACCCTGTGGGACATAGGACGGTGCTTATGTGGCAAGGAGACAAGCAAGGAGCACCCACGACAACTGTACACACCAGGGGAGAAGCTGGAGGGGGGGCACGTATCAGATTATAATGGCTAAGCTGCTAATTATCCTTTGCCAGTCTTGCAGAAAATCTGTTCTCTCTCACGCATGCATAGCAATATGCGCCCCTGCTCTCTCGTTTTTCCAAGTGATGCTTTATGTCTGAATAAAAGCAAAGGATGGTTAAATTGCGCTATTCAAAGGGATGGAGACCAATTGTCCCGCTCAGGGATTTTCCCTTCAGGCAGCAGTTCTGTCGATGCTGTATCTGCCGGGCTGGACTCTGCAGACACCCCGGGCTCAGTTTGCCCTGCCTGTATGTTTTAGCACTCGGCACAGGCTTCTGCTCCTTCCTCTCAGGCTGTACTTTTCCTGTTGATGCCGGCAGCTTTGCCAGAGCTTGGGAAACAAGACTTCACTTTGCTCACATCCCTGGAGCAGAAACTCACAAATGCCAGGGAAGAAATTTAGAGAGGTTGAACCACAACCTTGAAATTCAGAGAGCTGGATTTAGGTCTGGCGTAGCTGGAATAATCTGTCAGCCTTCCTTCCAAGAGAAACTCCTGCCACTGAGATCAGAATCAATCTGATGAGTTTTAAAACATAACATGTCTCCTCCTCGCTGTCCTCTGCTGCTGCACCAGCTCTTAGGTTTCCAAACCTATGTGTGCTACCCCAGTTCTGCCTTCCTCAGAGTGGCTGCTTTTCCAATAATTTAATGGTTTCCTTTTTCAGCCAACCTTGTCAATGCAAAGAGCGAGTTTTCCATTTCAGAATTAATCTCCCCAACTCCACTCTTCCCAAAGGCTTACACAGACATTAAAGAGGTAACTCTTTGCTTTCCGGCAGGCAGAAAGCCTCTCTGGCACCACCTGACTGAATTAAACAGACACATCAAAAGGACCCATCAAATTCAATGTGACCAGACGGCGAGTGGAAGTCAGAGAAGCACCGAGGCAGAGCAAAGACTCAGGCTGCTGCTGCAGTGGATTTAAAAGAGGACAAACCCCACGGAGATTCTCCCCTGCAAGGGAAGAGAGGATGAAAGCACAAGGGTTCAAGCAGTCCCTGAATACACAGGATACCAGTGAGGACGAGCATGGCAGGGCTGTGTGGCTGCTCAGCAGTACTGGGACCCGCTCCACCACCCACCCGCCAGGTCCCCGCTGTGCTTGGTGTCTCGGGGGATAGCAGGGGCAGGTCCCGCAGGGCTCCCGGGGACCCCACGACTGCTTTACTGGCCATGGTGGGCACGTAGCCTGCTTGGCACATGCTTCATTTCCACTCAGCTCAACACAACCCTCCGGTTGCAAACACACCCCATTCCATCCACTCCCCTCCATCCGCCTGCAGGCAGGTGAGGAACGCAACACGAAGCTGCACTGAATCCATAAAGCAGACTGCCTTGATGCAAAAAGTGAACTTATATGAATATAAATCAGGCGGGCTCTGATACACAAGGTTGCTATGACAGGGGTACTTCAGAGTATTTCAGTTAATTAGTACTTAATTAACTTTAATGCGTTGAAAAACTCTACAAGCCATCCAGGTTGGTCTGTATGTTGTCACTCACGGTCCCCACCTGTTTAGGCAGCTCACCCCAGCCAATTTTTGCTTAAAGGGAAGCTGCAAAGTGAAATGCATTATTAACTCAACCTCTATAATCCTCTCATCACGTCTCATGAGATGCTTTTTAATACCTAGCCTTCCAAGATAAAACATATGGAGATGCCTGGGATGAAAGAGAGATGGTAACATGGTGGTGTTTCAAGCGAATGCCTGGGATCACTGATGGCTGGCGAAGGCTGGAGGGGACATGGTGCGATGGGGGCGATGGCTGTCAGAGCCCCGGGCAGCGCAGGGTGCTGAGTGCTCGGGTGGTGGAAACCAGCCCCTTCCACCAGGGATCCACAGACATCCCTGCCAGGCTGCAGCTGGGGAGGTGCAGGCAGGACCATGGAGATGGGCAAGCTGAGCCCTCTTGGAGCGCTGGCACTGAAACAGGGGTTGTGATGGGGACGGGGTGCTGGGAGAGACCTCCCTGCCTCATGGGAGCTGTGGGATCCTCAGAACGGGAGGGTGGCTCCCAACTGGAGACTGACGGTGTGAGGTTGAGCCTCCTACTTTTCACTCCTGCTACGCTTGCTGAAGCCACATGACCCCCTTTTGCCTGGCTGCCCCCGGGAGTGACAGTGGCACCCATCCAGAGCCAGGTCCAGCCAGAGGCGTCTGAGGCTACAACAACAACCCACCAGCCCTCGGAGGGGAGGTTACAGTCACCAGTAACAACATGGGCAAAGGGACACATGAAGGGTATTAAAGGATGGAGCCATCTTCCCCAATCCTTATGCAGATCTTGGATACCACCATCCCCGAAGGCAATAAGCAGGAGAGAAGCCCAAGCTGGCATGCGGAGAGAGAGCTCAAGAGAAGAGCAAGGGACAGATCAAGGGAGAAGAACAAAGTCCTTCAGGAGGAAGGATTGCAACACAGCGGCTGCAAATCCACCAGCTGGAGGCACGGCACAGCTCGTCCCCCTTCTCTCCATAACAGTGCCCTGAGCCCCGAGACAACTCACTGCCCCCCAGCAAGCCGGCTGCCTCCCCAGGAGTGGGTCTGGATGAATATAAAGCCCGACAAAATATAAGGACAAACCCCAAGCATGGCGGCAGGAATCACAGAAAGCCTTTTGGTTGATGACAACTCCCAAATCTACAACAGTTTCTCCCAAGAGGTCACTCTGTGACCACATGTGGCCACCCTGGCAGTTGGGGAGAGGTGGTGAGAGCCGGGCTCTCTGCTCGGCGGGCGTGAGAACCCTGGCAGCGCTGATTCGGGGCGCCCCATTAGCACACATTACCCAGTTAGCTTTAGATTAAATGTAAAAAAGCAGCAACAGCTGGAGATGAAATCTAATTTTCCGAGGAAAAATAAATATGAATAAAATAGAATGTGGCTGCTGTGTGAATGAGTTTATCCTCTGTCAAGCACTTGTTACTGCTGTGGCACGGCCTCTGTCACACGGCGGAGGGTGGGCGATGCTAACATGTTTTTCTCCTTGTCCGTTCTGCCACAGCTGAGTGTCTGCAGAAGAAAACAGCACCGAGTGCTTTGGGCTCGCAGGTGCCCGAGGTAGAGAGTGCAAGGATTCAATTTTAATGGTCGTTTCCAGTGCGGGATTCATCGACCAGGCAAGGACAAACCAACACTCTATTGGCCTCTCGCAGCCATGTCTCCTCCAAGCTGCCTTCCCACGTGCTCGCAAGCAAACCGCTGATCAGAAATGGTAGCTCTAAGGTGCCCATCCCACCTCCCCTGGTAACCAAGCCAGGCAGAATGGAGAAGCTTCTGCTGTGCCCAAGGTGGGACATTCACAGGGCGCTTGGCACTGCCTGCAGCGGGGACACCGGGCACACAAGCCGGGTGAGTGCTGGGATGAGGGGCTACCACAAGCCAGAGGAGCATCTGGTGGCCACCCCAAGCCAAGCGGGCATCCGGGGAGATCTGGGCAGGATTCCCCGATGGGCACACACTGGCACTTGGGGCTCACACCAAGTCCCTCCAGCCAGGCAGAGGACAGGCAGTGTGGGGAGAAGCGAGCATATGGTTAGCTACAGAGCAGTCGTGGACTAGAGAGCTGGAAGCACCCAGGGTGGGGGGACGTGGCACAGAGCTGCCAGTCTGCTGAAAAGCAGCTTTTTTTGCAGGTTATGAGCCTGGAATGATCCTTCACTGGACAAAACAGGTCCTAATCCTATTTTTACGCTGCGGTAGTAAATGTGCCCTACAATACCCAGTGTGGCTTTTACAGGGGGAGAGACATTGCAGACAGAAAAGGAGAAAAACATCCTGAGTACAGCAGCCAAATTGATACAAGGATTGGAGAGGATGACTTATGGGCAGAGACTAAGGGAATTTAATTTGTATAGCCTAGAAAGATGATGCCTGAGGGGGAACATGATAACACTATATAAATATCTAAAGGGCAGTTGTATGAAGAAGGGGAAAAAAAGTGACGCATGCACCAGCCGTGGGAGTGATGTGATGGACCGAAGAAGGGAACAGTTTCCCAGGGGATCAGGGTGGCTGTTACAGCCTGGTGGGCAGAGAGCAGAGCATGGAGCCTGCACGTGGTTCCAGCCATGGCCAGGGCTGGCGGGTGGAGGGTTGGGAAGGAGCAGCCTGGTACAAGCAGCAAAGGAGGCGTTCATGGCCCTGACATGGGACGGGGATGGCTGCACTGCAGGGGGGTCGGGGTGGCACCTTACCCTGCAGACACCAGCGGGTGACACCGGAGCTGTCACCACGGGGTGTATCAGCAGCTTGTCCTGCTGGCACAGAGCTCCCACATGGCTCTCGGTGGCCAGGCAGAGCCAGACCTGTCCCCTTCCCTCTGCTATCTCGGCTTTCCAGAGGATGCCTAGGGATCAAGGCACCCAAACTCCTAATCCTTTCTAGCACAGCTCGACAGACCCTCCCCACAAAATTTCAGGCTCAGGCTGACCTGCTTCTGCTTTGGCCATTAGGAAACCCACCCAGGCTGGAGTCTCTTCTTGGGTGTCCTTGGAGCAGACAACAAAGACAACATCCCCAGGCCCGGCTGTTTGAGAAGAGCACAACAGCCACAGCGGTCCCAAAATCAGAAAGGAGTGAGGTACATTAATGCCTGTGTTCCTGCCCCTTTCCCCTCTCTTCCTTGCAAATTTGAGTTGCTTTTTACAATCACATTTGCTGCTGCTTCTTCTTAAAAAAAAAAAAAAAAAAAAGATTTTTCTCTCTGCCGTTGCCATGCGAAAAACCCACACAAACAACAGGAAAAACTGGCTACCTCTACGCAGAAGCCAGCACAGCGACTGCAGAGCGGCTGTCACACAGGCAGCAGCCTAAAAAAACAGGGAGAAAAATAGATTTTTCCCTTCAGCCCTTTCAGACACATGACTTGGAGACTTATTATAGTAATAACAGGCAAAAGATTTTTTCAGAGAGGCCGGTCTCCATTTGTTTCTTCCTTACATTGATGAAGTCCCTTCACCAATTTAAATGGGGCAGATTCTGCTTTCAGCTGCCCTCCTTTAGAGCCGAGCAGCCGTTCGGTAACGAACCTCCCGATGTAAGGAATCCCTCAGACATGGGTCCTTACCGTGAGGGAAGCCCACCCCGTGGGGCAGAGCCTTTGTGAGACAGTGTTCAGTTAAACCTGCCATTAATTGCTCTCTACCTATTACAGCTAATTTGCTTGGCTTGGAGCCCGGAGCGTTCTCCGTGAACCAGCAGTTTACCCAACAACGCGGTGCAAACCACCCAAGTGGGGTGTTGTGGCACCAGCGGCTCTCCTCCTCCCGCCGGCTGCCCGGAGGACACACAGAGGAGTCTCACCCCTCACATCCACCCCCCTCAGTGCCGGGGAAGGACCACGGAGGCACAGGGCTGGGAGGCAGGAGCTCCAGTAGGAGATAAGCCTTTGGGATGTTTGTCCTTGTACTCGCCTATCTCCAAAGGGCTTGAAACGAGAACATGTTTGGATCTGCACATTTTCAAGTGCATCTGTAATTACCCACGTTATCAGGAGTAGATGAATCGGAGATGCTGACACTCCATTGAAGCACAGTGCCCTTTAATTCCTGCCCAGCCAGCTGTGGGTTGTCATGGAGACTACATCTGTCACCATTTGTTCACAGGCCTTTTAAATTACCCAAACTAGCCAGACCTTTCCTGTTTTGGTGTGTGCCCATCCCCGATTTTGCTCTCCCCTCTCTTCTTCTACGCCAGGAAGGAGTGTGATTCCCACTGGAGGTGCCAGAAGTGCTGCTGGGCAGCCACCACCGTGTGTCCAAGCCAGCCCTCCTCCCTCCTGACCTTGGGCTGGAGGGGACACAGGGAGTTTTGTGCCTGGAAGGTGTTTCAGCCCTGGTGGGCTTCAAGCAGGAATGGGTACTGGCCCAGGAGCAGAGATGCCCCATGCCAAAGTTACTCTGATTGATACCAATGTTTATTCTGGATTTCCATCACTAATCAGGAGCAGACACGTGCCCAGCACTGCTACAGTTGATAACAAAGTCATTCTGGACTTGACTAATCCCTTCCCCATCCAAGATGTTATGTGGTGGTCTCTGTATGGATTCTCCCTACACCTTCTGCCTAGAGCTCAATGGCTCTGACCCACCAGCTCCTTCTCTGCTGTGCTGCAGCCGCGGTGCAGATATCTGGCAGGGTCCTCCCTGAGGTGAGGGACTGGAAGGAATGCTCAGCTCGGGTGGCCCCAGTAAGTCAGGAAACACCCTGTTCACTGCCATGGACCTGCCTTGCAGCATTCCCCTTCCTTGTTTTCTGACACAGAGCTACAAGACTTGCTTGGGCTCTCGGCTACCTTGGCCTCACCATGGGACAGGGCAGCACAAGAGGGTGTCCAGCTCCCCTGGCTCTCTGTGTCCAGCCACTCGCAGTCCCAGCAGGTCTGGGAGGCTGAGCGCCGTCCACCCACACGCACACACCTCTCACAGCGGGAAGACAGAGCTTAAACTCATGACATCTCTTAAGCGCAGCAACCCAGTGAGGTGGAGGAAACCTGGTGTCCGGCGTCCTGGGCTGGCAGAGAGAAGGCCAGTGTCCTTCCCACGGGGGGGATGGCACTTGCTGTGTGACCCTGGCTCAGTCTCAGCTATCCACACTTTTCTCAGCGTGCCTCAGTTTCCCTTTTGCCCCGCTGAGCTGGCTTGCAGGGCGATTGTCAGGCTCACCTCACTCATCCCTGGATGGCCATTGGAGCCCTGGGAGGGTCGGTGCTGCCAGGGCAGTGTACTCTGTGTGCTGCTAAACAACAGCCTCGGGCTGACTATTTCCAGCAGCCAGGGAAGGGGGAGAGCGTTTCAGTGCCTGGGCACAGCAGACAATTTATAGCCCGATGTTAAAAAGAACAACAGCGACAAAAAAGAGATACCAGGGCAAGCGTCACTCTTCATTTAATCCTGATGGATCTATTCTAGCAAAGCAGTGGATAAAGCGGGCTGCCAACACGCGTACGCTTCCTGGGGCCATCCTCAGACACCTTCGGTGTGGTGATTCAGACCTGTTTCCCCGAACCGACCTTGCTCTCCAGCCCGAGCAGAGCTGCTCTGGGGACAGAGCCACCACTGGCAGGAGCACCAGCCAGTGCAGGACCTCACGCCCCACGGCCAACATCAAACCGGACCCACCAAAAGCTCCAAGGGCTGCTTCAAGGCTCACGGTCTCGACCGAACGAGTGGAGGCTTTTCAAAGGTTGCTCCAGAGGGTGGAAGCTGGCATAGGAAAATGAGGTACAGTTCAGTCTGGAGCCCGATCCGCACACAGGGATCATCAGTGGCTGAACCAAAAGCCGGACTTACAACATTTTTCGTGGTAGCCCATGAAGGCCTCACCACCTCATTCTCCAGAGCCACACAACTTTCCTTTACTACTTCTCCCCTGCTTTGATTTTAGCTCTTTCCGTTAAACTGAAAAAACAGAGGGGAGCTAGTGATCACAGCTGACCTGCAAATTTGCTGTCCTGAAGGGTGCAGGGAGCTGGTCCAAGGGGTCATGGGTGTTTGCTGCTCGTCCAGGGCAGCCATGGGAGGTCAGGGCCATGTGTGGAGGAACAGGTACATTCACTATAGTCAAGAGCTGGGTATGGAGGGGGAGAGGGCAGGGGGAGCAGCAGGTAGAACCATGGAGGTGGTGGTGAGGTAGACCTGTACAGCAGCAGAGTGTTTGGAGGTTACAGAGGTGATCAAGGGACTGGAGCATCTCTCTGATGAGGGAAGGCTGAGAGCCCTGGTGCTGTTCAGCTGGAGAAGAGCAGACTGAGAGGGGATCTCATCGATGCTGAGCAATAGCTAAAGGGCGGGGGGCAAGAGGATGGGGTAAGGCTCTTCTCAGTGGTGCCCAGTGACAGGACAAGGGGCAATGGGCACAAGCTGGAACATGGGAAATTCCATCTGAATATGAGGAAAAACTTCTTTCCTGTGAGGGTGGCAAAGCCCTGGAACAGGCTGCCCAGGGAGGTGGTGGAGTCTCTGTCTCTGGAGACATTCAAAACCTACCTGGATGTGTTCCTGTGCAACCTGCTCTGGGTGACCCTGCTCTGGCAGGGGGTTGGACTGGATCATCTCCAGACGTCCCTTCCAACCCCGACCATTCTGTGATTCTGTGAGGTGCTTCACCTTACTACAGCAGCAATAGAAATGCTGCAGAAGAAAGGTATTAGACCCAAGGAAGGGCCAAGGTAGAGGGAGCCCTTCCAGGGGGTCCAAAGGCCCAGGACAGTCTGCCCAGGCCTCCCCAGCAGACATCAGCCTGGAGGAGCAGAATGGGACTCTGGCCAGATGTCTCCTGGATCAAGAATGTTTTAACCTGATCTTAAGCCTGTCCTGAGGCACAGGCAGGAGCTCTTTGGTGTGCCTGGCAGGAGGCCAGCCTGATGCTCACCTCAGCCAAGGAAACCCAAAACTGGCCAAGATCAGAAACCTCCCCCTTCCAGCCCACCCTGGCTTTGGGCTCCATGGCACTGGTTACGTGCCCCAGCCCTGGGAAGAGCCTTCCAGCCACCTCCTGGACTCCTCTGCACAGAGCATGCCCAGGGTGCTGGAAAGAAGGTGCTGACCACTGGTGAGCCCACCCTATGGCTCAGCACAGGGTGCAGACCTGACCCCAGGGCCATGGGGCTTCAGTCAGGGCGCTGCTGGAGTTGGGCTTCTTCCAGGCTTTTACTGCCAGCGCACAGTGCCCTTCACATCACTGCAAAGCAATGGAGAAGGGACCGGGCTCCAAGAGAGCCAGGGAAAAAACGTCATGAATGTCTGCCCAAGCAAGCACTGAGGAGGTGCAGACAGCATGTCTGAACTGGACCAGGATGGCCCAGAGGACGGCACCAGTGAGTGGATCTAGATCGGGACCATGGAAGAAGGTCCAACTCTTCCCTGCAATGAGGGATCCTGCCTTTTTCACCCTTGGGTCCTCCTCTGCCCCAGGGAAAGCTTCCACCCGAGAGGAGGGAGTGCAGCTCGGCACGGAGCTGTGTGCTGCAGCAGCCCATCGCCCCTGCCCTGCAGGCATGGCACTGCACCAGGACAGTCCCCGCAACCCCCCCTTGCTTGGCCTGGGCAGAGGGGACATCAGGTCCCACACCCCACCTGCTGCCAAGAGGGATCTGTTCATAATAGAATCACAGAATCACAGAATGCTATGGGGCTGGAAGGGACCTCCGGAGATCATCAAGTCCAACCCCCTGCCAAAGCAGGTCCACCCAGAGCAGGTTGCACAGGAACGTGTCCAGGCGGGTTCGAATGTCTCCAGAGAAGAAGATTCTACCACCTCTCTGGGCAGCCTGTTCCAGGGGTCTACCACCCTCAAAGGAAAGAAGTTCCTCCTCATGTTTAGATGGAACTTCTTACATTCAAATTCATGCCCGTTCCCTCTTGTCCTGTCACTGGGCACCTCTGAAAAAAGACTGGCCCTGTCCTCTTGACACCCACCCTTTAAGTATTTATAGGCATTGATCAGATCCCCCCTCAGTCTTGTCTTCTCCAGACTAAAAAGACCCAAGTCCCTCAGCCTCTCCTCGTAAAAGAGATGCTCCAGGCCCCTCGTCATCTTTGTAGCCCTAAGATTTCCTACCTTTATTTGCTTTCCTTGGACCCTTCATGCCTCCAGGACCCTCTGCCATCTGGGCACTCATCACAGCACGTCCTGCCCCTTTCTGTCCCCAAGCCTGGCCCAGACCTCACTGTTTGCAGAGACTGGGCAAACTGGAGCGCAGAGAGGGGAGTGGGAAATGCGGGCAGGCATTTGCAGAGCTGTGGCCAGGAGGGTCTGTTTGAACGTCTAATTAGATCACAGCAAACCTCCTGAATGACAAAGCTGCAGCCCTGTCACCCCCTAGAGACATCGGGCCATGCCTGGATTGCTGTCTGATTCTGATCTACATAATTCACCATAATCCTTAAAACTGACTCAAGCAATGAGGTTCATTGCACAGCTCACTGGATTTAATCCACCACTCCAGCGGTGCTAACGAAGCTAATGGCATCGGCAGAGAAGGAACACATGTATAGCTCGGAGGCAGAGATAAAGCATTAATCCGACCATATGCTTTCAGCCCGCTTTACTCTTCCACCCTCACCCCAACGCCCTTTTGCAGCACTGGGGGAGACCAAAACCAGTGGGAGGAAAGCAAAGGGAGGAAGATGATCCCCATGGACACCTCTGTACTCGCAGCCTGAGGCAGCACGGTCACATCCCTGGGCAGGGCTCGCTGGGACCAGGGGGACCAAGCGGGAACTGGGATTCTGAGTGAGGGCAGGGAACAGCTCCTGGTCAGAGATATGGCCCCGGGTCTCACTTCCAGATACAGTCCATCCACCCCAACCTACCATGCTGACACAGGCTGACAGGACACCGAAACTTGTGTGTGTGCAGCTTCCCACTAACACTCCTCTGCAAACATCCCCCCACATGCCTGGCACTACCCCTTGCTGTCACGCACCGCCAATGACTTTCACCAGGGGTGCAGCACAGCCCCAGAGCCTCGTGTCCCCCTCGGGAGGACCAGCTGGTCCTCACCTAACCCCCAGCCTCAAGACGAGAGAGCGAGGGGTGGCTGCAGGCAGAGGGAAAGCCCAGGATGTAAGAGCCATTCTCATGTTGGGGAGAGCAGAGACATGTCTACAGGATGGAGAAGAGCCCACCAGCCTGCCTGGGTACCGAACGCACGTTCCCACAAGGGAGGTACAAGCAGCACCCACTTTCCTGCCAGTTTTCACCTGTGGACAGCTGGGGATGGGCATCATTACTCCTGCACACAGCACCCAGCGCAGTGCGGGGCAGCGCTGCCCTGCAGGACGTTGCTCCCGCCCTGCCGGGCATCACCCCAGACCTTCAGGTGGGTGGTGTGTAATGGGAGAGGGAAGGTGAGGAACACCCTAAATGCCCCTCCACAGCCTGTCACACCGGGGCTGGGCAGGGCACCAGACGGGAGGAGGCAGGGCTGATTTCAGAGAGGCTTCTGGAGAGCAGAGAGCTCAGAGGAGGACGGGGGTTCTTTAGTGAGCAAGGGGAAGGAGAATTCCCCATCTCTCCTGGGAGGGCAAGCCCAAGCATCCACAGCTCCTTCTGCCACCGCGCTGGGAAGACAGCAGCTCAGGAGAGCCAGGCACACAGCTACAACCCCTCCGGGAACAGCCCCCTCGGCTTTTGCAGCTGTTGAAAAGGGGCTTGAGCCACCACCCAGCAACGAAATCACCCATGTCCTTCAGCCCTCGAAGCCCGGCCAGTGCCTGCGCCGTCCCAGCCACAGGGAGCAAACCCCACCATTGCTGCCCGAGGGATCTGTCAGCAGGGAAAGGTGCTCTGCAGAGGCAAAGGCATTCAGAGCCCAAATTAGCCGCACTGGGCTCAATCTGAGATTTTGACAGCGGATGCCAAATTTATTTCCAAACGCACTCTGGAAATGTCACCGTGCTGGTCGGAAGGAATCGGGTACATGCTCCCTTTTAAATAGAACCAAGCATATGGGAGGAGGATGATTAGATTGCTTCCAAGCTGCCAAATTTCTTTGCTGCAGCTAAAAATCTTCCCCAAAATGTCCCAGCCCACAGTGTTTCTGAGCACTGAAGTCTGTGCTGAGACTTTTCCATTGACAGTTGTGCTCTAAGCAAGAAAACACATCCCTGCAGTAAGGTCCCAGGTGGTCCCAGCTCTCAGGAGGCTGGGGGCTCTCCTTTCCAGGCTGGAGGCAGGGTCAGCAGCCCAAAGTGCAAAGCAGCAGCACTGTGATGTCCCCCATCACAGCCCCAATGAAGGGATGGCCTTGGGATCACCCAAGCCTTTCCTGTCCCACTGAGAGACTGAGAAGGGCACAAACAGCTACTCTGTGCCTGGCAGGGGGTTTCCTTCTCTCTGTAGGTAACGCCAAAGCTTCCCCAGGGAGCAGACAGCATGGTGGCCTTCCCAGGAGAGGGCACGTGGTCAGCACTGATTTCCAAATCTGGGCATGGTGCCCCCTCCCACGCAGCCTGCTTAAATGTCTGCCAGACCAGTGGGGGGGACAGCTGAGACCAAGCACACGCTGTCCCTTCAAAACGAGCCTCCACCAGCCATCCTCATTTCCCCAGCAGGAAAGCAAAGTATGCCCAGACCTGAGGGGACCAGGAGTGGTGTCCTCCCGTCTGGTGCAGGACTAATCTGCGACACTGACGAGAGTCCTCCAGGCCCTCTCTCTGGTGCCTCGTTGCCAAAGCATCCATCCACTTTCTCCAGTAACACACTGATCTGCTGGATCACAGACACAAAAATCTCACTGTCTTACAGCTGTTCCTACCCCCTCTATAGTGCTTTTCCTGCCCAGGACGCCAAGGAAGGCACCAAGTGAAGCCAGCAAGTCCTGTCCCTGCTCAGCAGACTGGGAAAACAAAACAGGTTGCAAGGAGGCAGCAAGCCCCAAACCAGCTGAGAGCAGAGCATCACCTCCTCCATGGTCCCTGGGCACCCTCCAGGGCCTCAGAGGGTCCCAGCAGGAGTGTCACATGTCCACCCAGCAGGCTCAGGGTCCCAGAGCCAGGACTGGACCCAGAACATGCCATAGGGCCACAGGGCAAAAGCAGGACTGTTTTGAGCCCAAGCAGCTCAAGCGAAGTAGCACAGCTGCTCCCAGCTCTGCTCTCAGCCCACATGCTGCTAAGTGGCGGGTGGGAGGTTTTTCTCTGCATTGCAAATCCCTTCTTATGCGAGTGCTGCAGTGCTGCTTGGAAGGAAAACAACCACTCTGGAGAGAAAGCAAAGGGGTCCAGAACAACACTGGCACCTTCTCCTGCCCAAGGCAGGTCCTGGAACTGGCCCTGGGAGAGCCTGGCTCTGTAGATAAAGCTAAAGCTTCCCTCGCAGGCAGCCTGGCTGGGGGCAGGATCCATCCATTCCCCTTTCCCTGCGCTTGTATCTGGCACAGCCAGCCCCAGCTGAGCTCTCTCTTCAAAGCGGGGAAGCGGGAGGAGAGGAGGAGAAGGCAGAGGGAAGAAGGTTTTCCAGGTGTGCGGAGGCTGGCTGGCAGCAGAACAAGAGCTGTGAGAAATGGTGGGAGCAAAGCGCTGGCGGCGCGTGGCTGCAGCCCCTCTGTGGCGTGGGCCAGGGCAGATGCACAGGCGGTGGCCAGCAGTGGCCCCCGTGCTCGCCACTGTGCAGTCCCTCTGCCAGCCCAGCTGGAGGACCCAAACTGGGAGAAAACTGGACTGGGGGGATTTGGTCCCTTTTTGGCACATAGTGTTGGGAAAGCTGCTCCTTTCTGGCTGCTCTGCAGAGGGGGCCGTGCTCTGAGCCCCCTTTCCCAGAGGAGTGATCACAACCCCAACCTATAGATGCACCCTCACACGTGCATGTCTCCAACACCCAGCAGCCGCTTCACACACCCATCACCAAGTTCTCCTGCCAGACACACAGCACCATTGGGCTACGAAGATCTGTTGGGAATCCACAGCAAAACAATCCCCACCTTTGCTGGTGCACAAGTTCTCCCATTACCAAGTTTTTGGGAGCCACCTTACTCAACATTTGCCACCACTACCCAGGGAGAGGATGGTTTTGTGGCCCCCAGCACAGGTGCTCAGGGACTGATGGAGTGTGGAAGTCCATGGACAGTGTCCGCAGGGTCCTTTACAGGTGACAAGGCTTCAGGGGGGGTTCAGCCCCTGGGTGGTGAAGGGGGCAGGAGCACTGCAGAGCTGAGATTCAGTAGAAGTGCAGGGACTTTCTATAGCGAGAACCCATTTGGAGCAGGGAGCCTCTCCCAAGGAAGGATGACTCTTCCTCCCTCTAGGCCCTTGGAAACCAAGCAAAGGGGATGGGGTGAGGGAGGTGGTGGTGTCAGGAGGGCTCTTGCCAAGGGACAGCAAACGCCTGCACTCTTGGTCCAGTCCGCTAATGGGGCTGTTCATGCTGATGACAGCTTAGAAGGAAACAGGAAAGAATAAAACCAGAAAATCCTAAAAACGAGAGACAGCAATCCCCGGCAGCAGAGAGCCATCGCCAGGGCAGGGACCTGGGGGTGGATTTCAGGCACCAAGGCTTCTGACAAGAAGCACTGTGGGGATGTGTGGGGTGCTGTCAGACCCACCTGCCCTTGGCCAAGCTAGCCCTGCAGGTCTGCCTCTGCAGCCCCATCCTCCCCACCACAGCACCCACCCTCTCACCTCTCCAAACTTATTCAGTTCAACTTTTTATAACAAACCATCCATCCACCCGTCCATCCACCTGGCCATCTGTCCTTCAGTAGTTTTCTCTTTTATCTACACACAACCCAAATGCATTAGCTGCCTGAATTGATGTTTATCAAGGAAGGTAGCCAGGCAGCTATCAGGATCTCCATTTATTAGCTCCGGTATGTGTCTGTGGGTTTCTCTACAGGGTAGAAGGCGTATTCTACTTTTGTGTCAGAGGGATCTGCAGAGGTCTGGGCACTGACACTGCTTTGAAAACATGTGGCCTGGGGCAACAGACACCAAGCCTTAAAGTCCATCCTTTGCTTTTTATTCAGTCCCTAAGCAAGCAAGCTTCCAGAAGGAGCACAGATGTCTCCACCAGTGGCCTTTGGCGTGTGAAAAACAAAACAATCCCATAAGCTCATCAGGTACAAATGTGGAAGATGACTCTGCAAGGGGGCCAGACCCTGTCCCTTTGAAAGAAGGGCTGGAGCCTGCAAGTCAGGTGCTAGGTTTCACGGCTCCGTGTTATTCATGTTGCCCTGTGCTAGCAATTCTCCAGGCTGAACATCAGCTCAGAGCACCCTCTCCCAGCCAGCCCTCACCCCTACAGAGACTCCACTGCTCCGGGCTGCGCCAAACACTTTGGGAAAGATGGGTCCTCAGCCATGCTTTGTTACAGATGCGCTCAGGGAACACGTTCCCCTCTCAGGAGGAAACCCAGAGGGTATGGGCTGGGTGTTGGGCTGAACAGCATAAATACTCACCATCCCATCCTCTTCCACCACCTCCTGCTGTACTCAAGGAAGCAAGACTTTGCAAGGCCCCTGGTCCTTCCCCAACAGGCTGGACCCTGACTTTGAACAAAGCCCCAGGGGACTCCTGCTCCCATCTACTGGCTGTGCTGGCAGCACATGTCGATAAGCAATGACGGAGCCTTAAATTAAGCTTCTCTTCAACATACAAAAGAAAGCCATTAGGAGCAAGCTGCCTCTTCCCAGAGCTCTGTGACCTTTAATCAGCCTCACTCCTTAGTTTGTGATTTCAGATTCTCTCCCACAACGCACAAAGGCTCTGCCCTCCCTCTCCCGCAGGCCAGCAGCCCCCTCTGGCCACACGGGCGAATCCTTGCAGGAGCACAGCAAACACCTCCCTGTGCCCCCCCCCTCGCCCAGCCTGGGCTCCTCTTCACCTCCAGACCCCAAGTCAGAACACGGGGTGGTTTATGCAATTATCCAGTGACCATCCTACAGGCCTCCGGGCACAGACACAAGGCAGCAAAGGGGTGGGGGCTTCTAGTGGAAGCCTTCTTTCTCTTTTCAGTCAATTAGAGCTATTGGTTTCTCACAGCCGACGGAGAGCAGGAGGATTACCGTGACACAGCCATGTCTCTGGGGGAAGGGACTGGTTTGGTTCCGAATTCCTGGGCAGAAAGGCTAATGCAGAGTGAGACCAGAGCCCTGGTGAGACATAGGGCAAGAGAGAGGCAGTCACACCTGCATTTTCTGGTACTTTCAAGAAAGCAGACATTCTGACTAGTGACAAGGACCCAAGTTCCCTTTCTGAAGACACATGTGACCGAGCACCCTGTGCAGAAACTGCAAGAAGGTCCCTGCTTAAGACAGCCATGAGCAAAATCTTGCATCTTGAAGGTGCTGGAGCATCCAGCTGCTCTCAGATGGGTGCCAGAGGGGTTTGGTCTCCTTGGTACCAAGTGAGCAGATGGAGGAGAGCAGCTCTGGGTCCTGATCAGGGGCTCCATCCCCGCCTGGATGGGGTTGTCATGCCAAGGGCTGCTCAGGGCAAGCTCGGCTGAGAGTGGGCACCCACCAGACCTGGCTGTGCATAAGTGTCGTCTCCAGGTTTGGGGAAAATGTCTCAACCGAGGCTGGCAGCCTGCCCTGGTGACAAGGGGACACTTTTGTTCTGGGAAGGGGTGCAGGGAGAGGCTGGCCCTTCATTAGCAGAGGGCCACGAAGATGCTGGGAGGGCTGGAGCCCCTCTGCTGTGAGGACAGGCTGAGAGAGTTGGGGGGTTCAGCCTCAAGAAGAGAAGGCTCCAGGGAGACCTTAGAGCCCCTTTCAGTCCCTAAAGGGGCTCCAGGAGAGATGGGGAGGGACTCATGATCAGGGAGGGGAGCCATAGGAGGAGGGGGAAGGGTTTGACACTGAAAGAGGGGAGATTGAGATGAGATGTGAGGAAGAACTTTTTTGCTGTGAGGGTGGTGAGAGCCTGGCCCAGGTTGCCCAGAGAAGCTGTGGCTGCCCCATCCCTGGAGGGGTTCAAGGCCAAGTTGGAGGGGGCTTTGAGCAACCTAGTCTGGTGGGAGGTGTCGGGGTGTGGGACTGGATGATCTTTAATGTCCCTTTCAACCCAAACCATTCTGTGATTCTATGATTTCCAACCTGCCCCACAACATGAGAGAGCAGAGCACCCAGAGGTGGCTTGTACCAATGAAGCACCATGCATCCCACCACCATGTTCTGCTCCTGTGGTGTGTCCTTCCCAGTGGGAAAGGCAGCTCCAGAAACAAAGAGATGCCCACTGCTCCTCCATCCTGACCATCAGTGAATCACCACCCTGGATGCCAACCATGGTGAGCCAGCCATGCTATAACGGGTGCAGGGAGCCAATACAGTGGTGCAGCTACACATCAGGCTGTCCTGAGCTCTGCCACTCACCCCCTGGGACATCAGCTGCTATGTGCTGCCACCCCCAACTCACTGTGCAGTCACAGCATCCCCACTCCCACCATGGACTCCACCACCACACCAGTGCAGTGGGTATCTTCCAGTCGCACAAGCAGGGCAGGTCCTAGGCACGCACACATCCTTGGCCCTGACCCTCCAGCCTCGCAGGAACACAAGTGAAGACATCTCCAGGGCTTTCCTCCTCTCACATCCAGGTCAGAGAGGAAGAACCAGGCCTGTCTCTGACACATCTTCCCCAGCATGCCAGGGCAGAGGGCATCACAGAATCAATCACAGAATGATATGGGGTTGGAAGGGACCTCTGGAGATCATCTAGTCCAACCCCCCTGCCAGAGCAGGTCCACCTAGAGCAGGTTGCACAGGAACGTGTCCAGGCAGGTTTGGAATGTCTCCAGAGATGGAGGCATGGATTGTCCTCCCCTGCCCGCTCAGCAGCCCACTGCAGGCAGGACCTGGGCCCAGGGGGCCCAGGCTGCAAACTGCTCCATCTCAGGAACTCCTGCCCTGTGCCAGAGCACCTGGCACACGGCTCTGGCCTCCCAGCATCTCCCGTGGCAGCAGTGTGGGAGCTGGGCTTGGCACCGGCACTGCGCTTCACCTTCCAATTGCCAAGGAGCTACAGCGTGCCAAGAGATTGCCAGGGAGGACCATTCCTCCCCATCACTGCTGCTCTGCTCGGGAGCTAGAGGGGAGGCTGGGAGGCACAGAGGGGAGAGGCTGGGCACACACACACTGGAGGTACATGTGGGGTTTTTTTCCTCAACTTTCCCTTATAAAATAGAGAAGGGGGAAATAAAAGGGAAAAAAATACCAAAATAAAGCAAACCCGACAACTCCAATTTCTATCTTAATGAATAAATGAAATGCATCCCAAGAGGTAATTAAGTGCTTCGAACCAAACACGTGTCACCTACATAAAAAAAAAAACAGAACCCAGAGAGAAATCAAGCAACTGCAATTAAGGGGAAGAGACAGCCGGGTGATTGCCGGGGAGTGGGGATGTGGGGAAGTCCAGCCAGGGAGGGCCCTGCTCCTGCTGCCCGGCCCCCTGGCACCAGGGACTGAGGCTGGTGCTCTCACTGTGCCATGAGGGTCCCCTGGGAGAGGGGCAGCCCCACTGGTATGGAGGCCTCCCGAACAACCAGGGGTGTTCCCAGGGGTTTCTCCTACCCTAAGGACATCCCTCTCCCCATCCACCTTTGTGCCCCATGGGGACTGTGTTTGCTCTCAGGTCTCCCTTCCCAAATCAGACACCAAGTGTTGTCTCACCCACCCCCCTGGACGTAACATCCAGGAAATACCCAAGCCCATATGACTGCATTTCCCTCTGGCCCCTTCCCTGTCCTTGGCTCTACAGCGTGTGGGAGCTGCCTGGAGCGTCGCTGTGTCTCAGTCATCGCCGCACCGCGAGCTCCATCTGCATTGGTAGGGTTTGCCGTCTGTGCCTGCGCTGTGCAGGAGCAAGGCTGGAGAAGGGCTTTTCTGCAGCGCACCAGGGGATGTGGCTGTGGTTGTGCATGACCTCAATCCTCAATCCAACACGGCAGCCACACCAGGTGCACAGCCCACCCCTCCATACATGTATGCCTGACCTCCATCCTCATCCCCAAATCTCCTTCAGACCTCTGCACCACTTGCCAGAGCCCGGATGTTAAGAAAGAACCTCCATGTATGCCAGCCTGCAGAAAACCACATTCTTCTTCTTTCTCAATGACCCCAGAAGGCTACAAAGACACTCTTTTATTGGCCCACAGGGTGAGCAAAAAGATCAACTTGTTTAAAAAACATCATGGATTTTCCTGTGACAACAATTCAAAGAAGGGTTTCAGAAGCTGCTGTACTAAGAAAGCCACGTGCTGTGAGGGTCATGAGCTCTCTGGCAGCCTGTGCTCCTTGGAGAAGCTGTTACTTACTTCTAAGTGGCATCAGGTCCAGGACAGGGCACCCACACCAGTCCCTGTGCTGTCTCCCACATCTTGGGGTCCCACAGCTGCTTGCTATTGACCAAGGCTCCAGGGCTGTGAAGGAAAATCCCTTGACATGCTCTTGACACTAATTGGATTTTATGACTGTCTTCTCCCTTTGGGAGGCCAAATCAAGACCTTTTAAATGTTTGGGTCTGGCTGAACTGCTGAAGGAGCCCGTGTCACATCCTGGGACGTGGCAGGAGATCTTTCCTGACATGGGGAAGGCATGTGATGTATTTCTCCTGTACACCCTGCCTATTCACTGCCTCTCAAGCGTCTGCTGCTTTCACAACAAGTTCCTTCCCAATGGACCTTAGCAGGTGCGACAACACTGCCTGCAGCCAGAGCCCTGCCCTTTGCACAGGTTCATCTCTTTCCTTGGGGGAGAAATACAGGCTTTACATGTGCCTGAGAGCTGCAGCCCTTTCCTGCAGAAGCCACGAGCATCTGCATCCTCCTCTAGCTCACCTCGCCCAGAGTGAGTCAGGAACCTTGGGGACCACCCCATGTGTAGCTGAACTCATGGTCATGGGCTAACAGCAGCGAGCAGAAAGCAAACCATGGTGAGGGGCAGCCCCATGGATCCCGCTGCGCCTACACCTGGTGTGCCTAGATGCCTCCTAGGTCTGCTTGCCACTTGGCTCCTGGCTGGCCTGGTCTCCATGGGCTCTGCCCTGCGATCACAGCAGGAGCCTGGATGCTCCCATGCTCTGGCATTGCTCCAGCCACTGCCCGGCGTTACAGCCATCACCCGGAGCAAGCACTGTCACAGCTCTCCCTGCCCCCCAGACACGCATGTCACAGAGGCCCCCAGCCACCCCCTGCCCCAGGCCATGCCAGCACCCCATATCAGCTCATCTGGGCACCCCAACCAGCCCCCTATTACTCCCTACCCCTCCCAGCAGTACCTCTGCTTTGCTGCCACTCGACACTCAGGCTCTCTCTTCACCTCACAGGGTAACAGCATCCTGAGAGAAGCCCACACCTTCCCAACACCCACAGGCTCCTCTCGCCCCAAGGGAACCCCTCGGAGCAGGGCAGTCACCCCACGGGGGTCTTGCCTCAGCCCCTGCCCTGCCCGCAGTGCCCAGAGCACTCACAGTCCGGACGCTGCTCCCCTAGGTGACTCTTCCACCAGGACGCTGCCGTCATTCGCGAGCTGCAGGACGATGGTGGTCCATGCGGGGTGGGAAGAGCCAGGCAGCAGCTCGGTGACTGTGCTCACCAGGATCCTTGCGCTGAGGAGGGCAAAGACAAGTGTGAGTCCAGGGAGGCGTGGATTAACCCCAGTTCCTTCCCTGTCACGAAAGAGTCATCGTCCTCCAGTTTTCCCCCCATCCCAGATCCCTGCAGGCCAGTGAGGGAGGGATCCAGCAGAGACGCTTATGCTCCAAAGCACCCAGACCCCAGATGTACCACCCCCTGCCAGGTTCAGAGCACACCCATACCCAGCATGACCCACAGGCCCACTCCTCTCCACCAGCACTCCCCAGCCCCCCATGTGCCCCTGCCTTCCCTGGGAACACACTGAGTGGGGTTGACCCCCAGGGCACCCATCAGAAGGACTGGGAGAACCCTCACAGGGAGCCAGCCATGCAGAGAGGAGTGGTCTCTGCTCCCCAGTCCCTCAGCAGAGCAAGAGACAGAGGCAAAGAGGGAACTTGGCAGAATGCAAGTCCATCCCTGGCTTCTCCAGCCCTGTTCCAAGCACGGCCATGGACTTGTGAGCTCATCAGACACAACCAGTTCACCATGAATGGGTGGCAGTCACACTGCTGAGGTCAAATCCTCAGATGTCATCGGAACCGCTGCTGGGGTCCTGTTGAAATGGACAGTGCTGTTCCCCTGACTCCAGGGTCTCCAGGGCTGTCAGAGACCCAAAAATGGGCTCCAGCTTGATGAGGTTGTCCAGAAAGGTCAACAGACTCCGCCACCATGAACAACCCACCCTGCTCCAAAATTTAGGACTGTTGGTGTACATGGGACATCACACAGCTGCTCTCAGAGGCTTGGAGGAGAAATGGGGTCCAAGCCATGAAAACAGTCAGACGTGCCACCAAGCTAAAGAACAGGGCACCTTCCCACCGCTTCCAGTCATCCTGGCTCACTGCACCAGTGACATGCACATCTGTCCTCCTCATGCACTTTGAAAAGAGCAGCTTACGCTCTGATCGGATTAGAGGAAGAAAACTGCATTGCAATAAATCCAGGGAGGGAACTGACTGCCTGGGCTTTAATCTGAGGGGAGCCTTCAAGATAAGAGCATTAAGAAGCGGGGATAAGGCAGCCTTGGTGCAGGAATGGTCTGAGCTGGTCCCTAGTCTGGGAAGCAGGATGGCAGAGCTGGCTGTGACATGCCCTGGCACCTGAGAGCAGCTCAGCACGTCCCTTCAGACAGGACCTGTCTGTCCATGCCTGCAGCCCCCTCAGTGCAGGAGACGGGGGAGCTCTAAGAAGGGCAGGGCATAGGACACAGAAGATTGCTCCAGAAGCTCATATTTCTTATCAGAAGCCTGAAATCCCAAGTGGGAACAAGGACAGCACAGTCCTCATCAGGAGACCTTGGAGTAGGGCGGGATCTCTCCCCATAGTCCCGACTTCCAGTACGGGGATCTGGCACCTCCCAGCTCCAACTGCAGTTCAGCTCGGAGCTGACACTCCTCTGGAAAGTCCTTCTTCTGCCTCCTGAACGTGGGGCCAGAGGCAATGTGTGCTCTGCAGAGCTCTACTCCTCCTTCAGAGGCATTCCCTGAGAGCCATCACCACCTGGGTGATCTCCAACCCCAGCCCGTGTCCCATCGGTGGGACAGGAGCTGCTACTGCAGCAAAGCAGACACAAGCTGCTTGCTCTCCCAACTTGCTTCTCCAAGAAAGCCAGGCACCTTTTCTTCCTCATGTCCCTTCAGAGATAATCCCCACACCAGCACCAGGGGAGAGGGAGGGAATAAGAACTGTCCACCTGCATCCTTTGATGAAGGTTGAGGAGAGCAATCTGCTCCCACACTAGGTTGGCACCTGGAAGACCTGTGTGTCAAATGGGCCACCTGGGACATGGTCAGTGGTGAAAGCACAGTGTGGAGCCACCCCTCATGGCAGGGCCATCTGTTTGGCACAAGTGGGGACTGACCACGCAGCTCCTGGTGCAGGTTCTCAAGCAGTCATCTGGAGAAGCCCTGGCAGAGCACACAGCTTCATCGTGCTCCCGAGATGAACGGAGACAGCCCTGCAGCTCGGTGTAAGTAATTGAGGAAAGAACATTTGTAAGGCAGGAGACAGCTGGATTAAAAAGGTGAAGCCCAAAAAGCAAATGAAAAGAGAATCATTGATGATGGATGGGAAAGCAGTGCCCAAGTCCAGCGTTTTCCTGGATGTGCTGTTGAACAGCAGCAAGACAAGAAGAGCTGAGATAAAACCATCAAAAGAGCTTGGGCAGCCACGGGGGCTTGCAGGACCTACTGCAGCTGAAGAAGCAAGTCAGGTGCTGAGCTCCCAGTTTCCCAAACTTGGTGGGAGACCCTGGTGCTGGTCCCACAGCCCAGTCCTGGTCTGATGAGCAGCTTTAGGATCACTGAGTAGCTTTAGGATCAATGCTCGCAGGGGTCTGCCCCGGGTCACCTGGAGGTCTGCCCCGGGTGAAGCTGGGCAGTGACCATTACTGCCCACCCAGCACAGCCCCTCCTGTGCATCCTCCGCTCCCCTTGGTCATGTCCTGGCCCTACCTCTACAGAGCAGAAATCCCCGAACATCTGGCGTGTTCTTCTTGGGGGCATTCAGAGAGAGCGCACAGAACACACTAGTATGGTCATTACTGCCGTTTGCTTTGTTAATTGCTGCTGATCAGACAGCTTTCTTGGCAAAGGGGGGAAAAGATATTTGGGTAGAAAAAATGAAATCGAGTTCATAAGATAGAAGAGTTCAAAACTGCTCTCTTTGCACCAGGTGTCAAGCAGACCCCGGCCACCCCTGCAATGACAGGGGCTGTGGCCGCCAGGCAGCCTGGCTGAGAGCCTCAGGTAAGTCCCAGCCGTGGCACAGGGAGAGTGGAGGGGCCCAGGTGAGCTCCTGGGGAGCAGCCACACTCATCAACCTCAGAGCACCTTCCTCTGCCCACCATGGTAAGGACAGATGGGGGAGGTCACAGCTCCATCACCCCCAACAGCCCTCCCCTGTGACTTTCTGCATCCCTTGGGTCACCACTGCAGTTATTTAACCCTGGGCCCATCAGAAAGCACAAACTGCTGTTCCACCTTCCCTCTCTGGCACCAGGCCACCTCCACACCACCTCCACCCTCCCGGCACAGCCTGGGGGGCCAGTCTCCCCACGCTCTACCTCCTTTTTCTGCAGGAGCACAGCAATCTCCAACAGGTTTCAATTCTTGTTCCCTCAGTTCTGAACACCAACAAGAGCCTTCCTGTCCCAGCTCTAAAACTCAGCTGGGACTGAGAGAGCAGACGTGAGAGCCTGATCCCACGCAGGTCACCTGCTACAAAGCAAGGCATAGGACTGCCCTGCTTGGTTTTCTTCAAAAAGCATTTTGCTTCAGCGTCCTGGACAACCCCAACTATTCACAAGACCCTGAAGAAAACCCAGAAGCATTTGCCAGTAGGAGGAGGTTTCCCAGACTGAGAAGCACAAGCAGAAAGATTCATCCCAGCCCCATCATTTCCCAGTGGGCTGAGGACAGTGGCATGAGACTGGGTTGTCACCGCACACTACAGAGAGGGGTTGTACTGTCGTTGCTGTTAAATGCTCCACCACGCTGCAGATCCCACCACTGCACCACACCAGTAGAAAGACCTTCCCCAGTATGACTGATAAGCCCTACATCTGTCTTGCAACTAGGTATGATGAGGCACAGACGAGTAATGACTTGCCAAAAAGATCACAGGGAGCCAAGAGAAGTCCCAGGGGTGGAGCTTGTGTCTCCCAAAGCCCAGACTCATCCAGCACACAAGCAGATTAGGAGCCAGAGCAGCCCCAGGAGCATCCATCTCAGAGGGATGGGGACTCTAGGTAAGACAGTACTCAGTCTGTGCAACATCATTCCCTGACAAAACACTCTGGTTCATCATCAGCACACTCTGGGCAGCAAGATCTACACACCAGAGAACCACCAGGCCATGATCCAGCTGTTGAGGAGAGCTGCTGGGATCACTATAGCCAGGACCACTGAAACCACCCACAGAGGACTTAAAATCCATGTTGGAATGTTAGTGCTGGAGTCCGGTGCCCTAGGGCACAAATACAGCAGGACCTGTGCTCGGGGACACTGGTACTGGGGTCTGGGCAACCAGCTCCTTCCCTCCTGGGCAGATTGAGCTCAGCAGGAGATATAACCCTTACCCCAAGTCCCAGGGCAGTGGGAGCCCCCCCAGACCGGGGACCTGTCGGAAATCCATTAGAAAACCCATTAGAAATATAACTAAGGAGAAGGTTCAAGGCACAACCAGCCCTCGCTGGGCTGGGATGACCCCTGGGGGTCAGGTGGCTCCAAAGCTAAGGGACAAGATGACTCCAAAATCAGAGGAGCAGACAGCAATGGATGGGAATCTCCAGCAGAGACAGATCGGAGAGGTCTCCAGAAGAAGCAGCTCCCCTTCTGCTGCCCAAAACCTCCACTGTGGAGTCCCTCCCTCAGTGCTGGAGGGGATGGATGGTGGTTAGGAAACTTCAGGGAGGGCTCACCCTGGAGGACACAGGTCTCCTTCAGGGATGAGTGAGAGCAGGCTCAAGGGCTGTAAGAGACCGAGCAAGGCAGAGGGAGCTTTCTCTGCTAGCACAGAGAGGGTAAGGCCCCCAGAGGAGAGGCACTGCTGCTCCCTTCGCCGGCCAGGCTGGATTCAGGTGTTAATGAGCTGGAAAGGACAGGGGAGATGTATTTCAGCAGTGCAGGAACGCCAGAGGCACTTCAGCATCACAGCAAAGTAAATACCCCATAAAACGCTCATCCCGCAGCTGGACAGCAGTGCATGGGTTCATCCACCTCTGCTCCCAGAGCTCTCCTTGGAGATGAGGAACAACCATCCACAGTGCTGAGGTTTATGATGGAAGCATACAGCAAATCCTCGGCCCTGGTAAGCGCTAGTGAGAGCAGGGGGAGTCTCGGGACTCCCATCCCAGGCTGCCTGGAGGCAGTGGGAGCAGTTCCTGGCCTCGCTGCTAGGGAGGATCGGGGGCAGCAAAAGGGAGCAAAGCCAGGTCTGAGCCCCAGCCCCATGGGATGCTCGGCCAGGAGCGCTGGAGGGAAGCACCATGTGGCTGCAGCAGGAGCGGATCCATCCCCCATCACCCAGAGCCCCCTCCCAAGGCCACCGCCAGCGTCCCTTCCATGCCACACCGTGGGGCAGGAGCTCTGCACAGGGCGGCGGGGGGAAGGTGTGTCCGAGGGCTGCTGCGAAGCAGCTGCTGCGAGCGCTTGCTGTGGGGCACTGCCATCGCCCGCCCGACTTGCCAGGCTGTTCCCTCCATCTGCTGAACCCAGCACGTTTATTTTTGTGTTTCCAAGTTTGATCAGATCGACTCTTCCACTTTAATCTAATGAGCGCGTTGAGCTGAAACAAACACAATCTGTCCACGGAGGGCCGCGGAGGGATGTCTGGGGGCACTGCAGAGGCACCGTGGGGAGCCTGCAGTGCCCTCATGTAGAACCAAGGCAGCTTTGGTAGCCAGCACAGCCTGAGCTCCCAGCCCTTGCCCCCGCACAAGTCTCCCCACTGCTCCAGGGGCTGAAGACCTGAGCATGGAGAGGTACCTCTGGAGAGAAGAGCATCCTCCTCAAGCCCCGATCTGGGCATGGCTCTGCTGTTTCCTTCCTCCCCTTGCCCATTTCCCATTTGACCATCTTTCCAGCTAATTTACCCCACGGTGCTGTGGACACGAGCCATGTGGCAGCCGGCATCTGCACTGGTTCCCAGAAATGACCTTGGCCACTCAGAGGACAGCAGGAGCCTTTTTCCCTGCCAGGCTTCCCCCGAGGCAGACAAGAAACCTTCAGTGGGAGGGACGACATGCACATCCAGCCCCTGCGGGTCACTGCTCTCCAGTTGCGAGCTCATCTGCACCAGTTCCGGAGCATGGCTGGAGGCACCGAGCCTGCGGTTCCCCATGCTGGGACAGGTCACCTTCACAAGGACCCTCCAGCACCAGTTCCCAGCAGAAACTGCCCCGCAGGATTTACTGCCAGTCTCAGGCTTGGAAGCTTTTCTCTCCCTTGTTTTTCATACCCAGTTTCATTGCAATAAAGCCCTGAGACAGGTTTGTTTGCATTCCCACGCTGGAATGGGGAGCTCAGGTGCTTTGGCATAAAGAGCTTCCAGGCAGAGCAAGGGCTGGATGTGGGGGTCCTTCAGGAAGCAATCTGGCTGGGTGGCATCACTGCCACCAACCATCCCACTGTGTTTCTTCCCTGGTGGGAGGACAGAGATGGAGAAGAAGACACTGTTTGCAGCTCTTCGCAGCAGGGACAACTGCCCTTGGGAGCATCCGACCTTGCACCAATGGAAAGCCCCAGGAGCCTGGTGGCTGGGAGACCCCTTGGGGTGGGAGGTGAGCTGTCATCTGGAAAATTGTGGGGGCTGCCCGGGCAGCAGCTGGGAGGCTGGAGGCAGGGACGACTCCTCCTGGCCACCCAGCTGCCCGGCAGCTGCTCAGCTGGCTCAACCAGGCTGCCCAGCTGGCCCCGGAGAAGACAACTCCACGCAAGGAGAGGGCTCAGCTGCCAGTGGCAGGCACTGCCAGGACATGCATGGGGACAACCTGGTCATCCACTCCTGTGGGCAGAGGAGGGGGATGTGGGGAGGGTCCTCAGCAGCTCGTCACCCTGCCCTGCTGGGAGGGAGGGAGGGCTGAGAGACAGCCAGCTGGATGTGCTGAAGGACTCCAGGGGACCCCATGGGGCTGGCCATCCCCAGAAGCTGGAGGAGAGCCAGGCCAGTGCCTGGCCAGGTTCGTTTCCACACCCTCCCTCAGCCCAAGCTTGTTTGGAGCTGGATGCCAAAGGCTCAGCAGCTTCCTGCGCTCACATGGCACTTTGGGAAATGTCCCCTCCAAGTGCTTGGGCGCTTGGGCTCTACGGGGGTGAGGTGCTGGACTCCTCGGGGAGCTGCAATGGTGGCACAAGTGTCCGCAGCCCGAGGAGCTCAGCATCCACCTGGCTGTGTTGGCTTAACCTTGAGCCTCGCTGCGGTAAAGCTTTGTATATAGACAGATTTCCTTTAGTCTCCTCCCCAAATAAAATCCCCCAGCTATCACATTTGCAGGTTCTTTTTCCTTAAAATAATAACTAAGTCCACGCCGTGAGAGGCTCGCTCTTGCCCTGCTTTAATAAAGAGGGAAGATGAAAAGACCAGGAGAAGATTGGCTTTTGCAGCGCCTCACTGTCACTCCTAGTTCTGTGCTCTCCGTCCTTATTTCTCATTCTCCTTTCCAGGAGCTGTCTGTAACCCTTTGATAACAACCTCTTCTCTCCCAAAAGCAGGCAGTGTCCTTTCTTGCCTGCACAGCCAGAGAAACGTCACACTTTCCCTTTGATGTTAAGATAATGTATAGATGTAACATCATGTGTATGTGTGACAAATGCAAACAGCCAGCTCTCTGTCCCAGATTGGTAATTTAGGGAGAAAAAAGGAAAAGCTAAGAAAAAAAATGTCTTAAAATGAATTCTTCCCATCCATCACAGGCACACAGAGCTGCCTCCAGGCAGCCAGCCCTCCCTGGGGGCCTGGGACCCTCAAATGTCCTGGGCCAGGGACGTAGCAGGCCCTGCTGATACCAGGGGTCCTGCATGTCCCCCCGCCCCGCTGAGCACTGGGGCCAGCCCTGGCAGGTCTGTGTGCCCAGAGGAGATGACACCTCGCAGCCCGGAGAGATTATGGGGCAGCCATGAACTACCCCGTTACAGCAAAACAAGTAGCTCAAACCCCATGGGTTTGCCCAGAGCAGTTTGGGACTGGGTTTGCAGGAACGCTGTGTTCACCGGCAGTGCAGGGGCCAGGGCTGAGCCCGGCTCCCCGGGCACCCCATGGCCATGTCGGGGTGCAGCCCCTCTCGAGCCACTCTCCAGGGGCTGCTCAGGCCCCTGCTCCAGGCTCACAGGAGCCTGTGAAACCCCAGAAACCTCCCACGGTTCCCTGTTTACAGTCCCTCTGACCAAGGAGGGGTGTCTCTGGTCCACACGAAGTGGGACATGCTGGGATAGGAGGGGGATGAGCCCCTTCCCCGCACTGCATGGGAGGCATCACCCCCTCCGGCTCCCTCTGCCCTGGGCAGCCCTGGCTCCCTCCAGCCCCAGCCTCTGGGAAACGTCTCCAGCCCCAGGGACCAAGCCCTAAGCCCTCCATTCCTGGCACAGCCCTTGGCTGGGGTCAGGGCATGATTTGGGACCAGCACAGGCAGAAACCCTCCCAGGAGGCAGGTCGGATGCATCCAGCATCCAAATGAGATGCACAGGCACAAGAAAGTCTATTCTCAGACACACATAGGGGTCTTTCCTTGGCTTTTGGTCTCCGTGCCAGCAGGGAGACATCTAATTGCAGACCAGGCGCATTCTGAACGGGGCAGGCTGAACGGAGTGGTGCGGGTGCCCTGCCTGCCTGCCAGGGAATGCCCTGGGCATGCATCCCACGTCGGCCAGGAGAGCCAGCAGCCTCCAGCCCCCCAGCCCCCATGGGGTGCAGCTGGGGGTGCAGCTGTGGGGTACAGACAGCACGAATGGTAAAGCAGGCAGAGCTTGGCTGCCTTTCCCCCGGGTCCCCTCCTCACCCCACACACTCGAGCATCGTTCTCATTTCATCTTCACGTCCTGCTCCTGCAATGGCTTCGCAACCAGCCCAGCGTGTGCCTGGCAGAGGAGAGGGGCCCTCACAGCCATCCCAGGGTCCCCACACACAAGCCAGACCCATGTGTGCTGCCTGCACACGAAGGGAGCAAGTGTTGATCCCACTGATCAGCAGTTTATTTAAACCAGTGCCAATGCTGGTGTCAATGCTCCCACTTCACGCAGAGGGGCTTGATCCAGAGCCACTCTGGGAGTGGGGGACCTGTGGTGGGTTGGCCTCTGGTTTGCTTGAACCAGCCAGCGAGTGCCTGGGGCCACCAAAACCTCCCCAGCGATTGTGACAAGTGTGGCAGGATGGAAGGCAAAGTGATGACAGGCTTCTTGGAGACTACCTGCAAGCACTTAACTCACTGTGGCTTCATGATTCACTGCTTGGGTAGCCCAGCCAGGGGAAGCTCATCGCAGGAGAGGGCCAGGAGTCAGAAGATGGGCTCCTGCTCACTCCACTGACCCGGCGTTAGCAGCCACAGCTGTGGCCAGGTTGGGACCTCCCGCAGCCAGCACACACCAAACGGCATGTTTGACTTGGGGCATGACGAGGGCAGCCAGCTCGGGCACGTCTGTGGGACACGCTCTCTCACAGAAAGCCAGAGCCTGTCCCTCTCCAGATCTAGGTTCTGATGGTGCATGAAGGTCCTGCACTGCACGGTGGACCCTGTTCCTTGCAAGCCACTGGCAGCCAGGTCTGGATTGAAGCTTGATTTCCAGGAACCTCTTGTTCATGGCCAAAGTAGCCTTGCCCCTGCAGGCTCATGACTTTATGTAAGACCAGGGACCACAGTAAGTGCAGCTCCTGGGGCTCCCCAGCTCCCTGCTCCAGCCACAGTGCCCCTTCCATTCCCACACCTCCTCCTGCTCCTTCAGGAGCTGGGTAGCTCTCACCACCCTCTCCATGGATGTGTGGGCAGCTGCCTTGGGGTGCAGCTGCGTGGAGGTTTGCAAAGATGAGCACCAGAAACAGAGCATGTGGCTTCTGAAGCCTCCACATGTGCAACCCTCCAGCCTTCCTGTGAAATCATTCTTTTTCTCCTTTTACCTCTGGCTCTGATGCAGACCCCCAGCATCCGGGGAGCTGGGACTGGGGGAGGAAGATGCCCTCCTTGTCCCTGCTGCTCACCTGCCCTCTCTGAATGCCCCAGACTACTCTCCCCTATTAATGGGAATCTGGGAGAAAGGTTGAGTTTATCTAAGCTGGAATTGCTAAGAGCCCTGGAACTCTGCTCAGTCATTAACTGGTGAGTAAAGCGCGCTCAGTGAGTCACCAATGCTATTATAAACACTTTCTTCTAAAGGCTGTAGAAATGCAGTAGGAAAGTGCTGTTCCTTGAAGACACTGGCTGTAGCTGTTTCCTTCCATCGGGATCTCTGCTCTGCGACCTGGGACGGCTCTGTCCCCCCTGCCCGCCCCATGGGCACCTGCCCTCTGCAAGGCTGTGCCCCCCGGGACCAGGCTCTTGATGCCCAGGGTGACAATGTGAGCCATGTCTGCACCACTCCCACAACCCTTCCCCTGCTTCGCGGCTGCACCTCATATTAAGCCATTTATAAAGGTTAATGCATGCAGGACAGATATTCTTTTGCCAGATTAATTGATGCTAAAGACACCAGCAGCAAGGAGTTTCTCAGTGCCATCTGTAACGCGGTGAGGGCTGCATGACCCTCGCCCAGCTTGCCACTATTCCTTGGTCCCCTCAGTCTGCCCAAAGTGCAGATCCTGCCTGTCACCGCTGTTAATAAAGACAGAGCTTCCTATGAGCCTCAACACCTGTTGTCACCCTGTGCCTGCTGCCCTTCTCCTGGCTCAGCCCCACTCCACGCCACGGCTACTCTCCCCTCCACTGCTCTTGTGCATGCAGGGAAGCTGCTGTGCCCCCCTCTGTGAGCCTCCACCTCCATCCTCAATTCTCCCTCGCTCCCTAGAGCGTGGCTTGGTCTGTCTGAGTTCCACATGGAGACACTGACACTTGGGATAGGCTGTGGCCGTCACCCCAAACTTCTGCTTCACATGCTGCTCTTGATGGCCACCGGCCCAATGCACCTCCATGCTGGGCTCCTCTCCCCGCCCCATCCAACCTGGGTCTGCTCCGGCTTGCTCTGCTCACCGCCTTGCCCTCTGTGCACCTAACACCCTCATTCCCTCTTCGTTTGAGTCTTATTTATCAGCATTTTTTTCCCCCTTCTCCTCCCAGGTCTCATTTTATTCCCAGCCTTGAAAATGCAAACACTTACCAGCACACCTAAGACAGGACCCGAGCTGGGATGGGTTTGCCCTGAGGGGCTTCCCTGACCCCAGCCCATCCCAGCTCCAGTGTGACCATGCCCAGCCGGATGGCCAGTGGTGCAGAGGGCTCTGGCCACCCTGCCACCTCCGCCACCCTGGAGACAAGCAGGAGCTGGCCTGTGCACCAGCCTGCTGCTGGGGCTGCCATGCTGATTACCTTACACTTGGTATCACAAAGAGAAATAAAAATGCCAAAACTCTGGAGAAGGAAGAGGAAGGTACCTTGGACAAAAGAGAAAGGGGAGAGAAATTCTTGCAGAGACCGAGAGGACCCTGCAGAAAGCCCTTCTGCCTTCCCCCTGCCTGGACCCCCTGCGGTTTGGGGTGAGCTCTGCTCCGTGCTGCCATCCCCTGTGTCCTGCCCAGGCTCCAGGGCCAGACACTAAGATCTTCCTATTCAAAAGGATTACAAATTACTGTCTGATCCACTAATTAGGAAGGGAAGATGAGTGTGCTTCTGACAGTGATGTTTAGCAGCCATTTAGAAATTGCTCTGAAGGCAGCAAGGCGCTGTGAGCACACCACAGCGTGGAGCCGCATCTGCTCCATGCCAGCAAGCCCAGGACCACCCCGCTGGCCCCGCTGCCAGCAGCTCCCTCTTGCCCTGGGGGGCTCTGCCCCATGCCATCCCCAGCTTGCACAGCTCCCCCAGTGAGTCTTGCCCTTCTGCAGAGCTCGTCTGGCTCTCAAGGATGTCCCCAGGCCATTTGGCTCCTGGCCCTACTGCCATTACTTCATATTTATTTAACAAAATTAAAACCTGCTTAGTGAGGCCAATTGAAGGCAGGGGAGACAAATCGGATCTTCATGCCGCTGCCAGAGCAGGCCAGCCTGGCGCCGGGCTGGAGGCCACCTGCGCTCTCTCCAGGGGACAAGGACCCTCCTTCCCATGGCTGGTAAGGGGTTCCAGGTGACTGGGTAGCAGCAGCACAGCAAGCACCCCAGACTGCTCACCCCACTTCTTCAGGTTCCCCTTGTGTCCTTCGCAGCTCGTGGCTGGTGGCAGGGAGCTGGCTCTGCCTGGGGAAGGTCTCCAAGAGGAAAGCCCCAACTGGCACCTCTGTGCCATGATGGGACTCCCTGAGGGCCATGATCGATGCAGTCCTGGTGCGTGCAGAGAGGCACGGCCGTACCTCTGAGAGGACCACCCCAGCCCCGCGGCCACCGGCAGGGCATGATGGAAGCAACCCTGTGCCATGGCGTTTTGGGTGATGCCCATCACAAGTGTGTGGAGACAGCTCTGAACATCTCCTCCGGACAGTGCCCAGAGACAGGACACTGCTCCCAGCCAAGGAGGGACAGCAGAGCTGGCCGCAGCCCCTTCCGAACCCTTCCTGCCTCTAGCAGGGCCCCTGTTGCCCATGTAGCTCCTTACAGGACGGGGCTCCTCTCTGCTGCTCCAGATCAAACAGGAGATCAGGCCGGTCTAGGACCACCTCAGGGACTGCTCTACAGCTTTGACCTTCCCAAAAGTCCTCCTAGTGCTGACCCCCATTTCCCAGCATCACACCCCTTCTAAAACCCAACCCACCGACGGGCACACGGCCAAGCAGCTCAGCTGCCTCCAGAAGGGCTCCACGCTGCCTGCAAAGGCTTCCCATAGGAGAGACAGCAAAGAGCCAGAGCTGGAAAGCATGATCCACATCCTCAGGGCACAAGGGCAGAGATACCCCTGCTACCTCCACCCCTGGTATGACCCTGCCCCCCCTGGAGGGTCTCCCACCCTACGTGGCCCTGGGTGCTCCCCGCTGAGCCCTGGCGCTGAGCAAGCCCTGTGGCACATCCCTGACCCGGCACCATCCAACAGGGAAATGCAAACACCAGGCGAAGGCAGAGGGGGGAAAGGGGAAGGCTCAGCCACAGGTACCGGCACCCACAGAGGAGCAGCTTCATCCCAGAGATGAACCCGGCCAAGCTTAAGGTATTATTAGATTGAGTTACAGTGGTATTAATGGATGCTTTCAATTTTAATGAAGTTAATCTACCTATAAAAGCTCCTTATGCCCATAAACATATGATCTGAGGGAGAACAGGACTTTCAGCCACATTTTTACGACATTTGAGTGTGTTTTTTGCTGACACCTATTTAATAGCGATGCCAGCACAGCAGCTGGGAGAAAAGCACCCACCGTCCAAACCGCAGCCCCCTGCGCCAGTTACACGTGGAGCGACCTCTCGCTCGAGCTGCATGGACTTCCAGGGGAGGCGAGAGTTCACCTTCCCATTATGATAAAAGTTAGGAAAACTGCCAATTTCAATGGAAAAATAGGCATTGTCTTTTCTCTGCTAGGGAGAAGATGGTGTACACACAACAAAGAGCTGATGGAAACGATGACAAGCCCCGGTCCAGCAGAGCACCCAGGCCCACTGGGGTCTCCCTGTCCTCCCCTGTTCCCATCGGGAGGGGAGAGGCTGGTCTGCTGGCCAGGCTCTTGCAGAGGAGCTGCTCTAGAGCCAGTCTCCAGCCTTCAGCAGGCTCTTGTCTGCTTTGCCAGCAGAGGTTCATTCTTCTGATGCCCCACTCACTCTTGGAGCAGGGTGTGGGTGGCCTGGGTTTGATTTACTGGGTCCTTCCCAGGCTTGGCCTTTCCCATCACTGGGGAAAACAGGAGAGTCAGAGCCTGCTTCAGACCTGGGATGATGTCCTCAAATCCACAGGTTTGGAATTTCTCCTCCCTCCTCCTTGTGAAGGTCCAGGTGCCTGAGGACACAAGGGCTCCCTGGGGAGCTGTGCCTTGCCCATGCTGGTCCTCCTTGCCTGGATGAGAGGACCAGTTGAAAGGAAATGGAAGGAAAATAAGTCTTTTCCCCCTAGGCAGGTCAGGCTGGGTCTATGAGGACTTTTGTGCTGGGCTGGCAGCTGCTCTGATCATCAGGGAGAGGTAGAGGACAGATGGACCTGGGGGGTCTCCCTGGCTGGTGTTCACACAGCAACCGCCTGGGTGCTGCAAAGCAGTGGGGACCCCCTTTAAGGAGTGCCTTTTAGGGGTTCAGGGCAGAAGTGAGTCCTCATCAGCTACAGTGGTGGCCTGGTCTCCTGTCACTTTAGCTTTCCAACCAAAAATGTCTCTCCCTCCAGCCTGCCCCACCCTCCAGCAGCATTGCCAAGGGCAAGAGATGCCGTGTACCACGGGAGCCACCAGCAGCATCCAGCTCTGCTCCCACCCCTGTCACTGCTCACCCTGTTGCCAACAGCTCTATCACAACCTGGTGGGGGTAGGGAAAACCTGGGGGTTCCTAATACCCCTCCTACACTGGGGCCTCACCACGGGCTGCCACCAGCCACCTTAGACACATCCCTATGCCAGCACTGAGGCAGGACAGTCTTGCCCTCACCCCCCATCCAGCTCACCAGCCAGGGTGAGCCAGGACGTCTTCTGGCACCAAGTCACTGAAGTGGAGGGGGGGATTCTGCCCCTCTGCCCCACTCTGGGGAGACCCCCCTGCAGTGCTGCCTCCAGCTCTGGGGCCACCAACAGCAGAAGGACATGGACCTGATGGAGCGGGGCCAGAGGAGGCCACGTTGATGCTGGGAGGGTTGGAGCCCCTCTGCTGTGAGGACAGGCTGAGAGAGTTGGGGGGGTTCAGCCTGGAGAAGAGAAGGCTCCGGGGAGACCTTAGAGCCCCTTCCAGTCCCTAAAGGGGCTCCAGGAAAGCTGGGGAGGGACTCATGATCAGGGAGGGGAGCCACAGGAGGAGGGGGAAAGGTTTTACACTGAAAGAGGGGAGATTGAGCTGAGATCTGGGGAAGAAATTCTTTGCTGTGAGGGTGGTGGGACCCTGGCCCAGGTTGCCCAGAGAAGCTGTGGCTGCCCCATCCCTGGAGGGGTTCAAGGCCAGGTTGGAGGGGTCTTTGAGCAACCTGGTGTGGTGGGAGGTGTCCCTGCCCAGGGCAGAGGGTGGCACTGGACGGCTTTTAAAGGTCCCTTCCAACCCACACTATTCTATGATTCTGTTCCGTGATTCTTAGGTCACAATGTGCTGTGACTTCTTCTCTGGAAAAGGTCCTGATGTGCCCCACAATCCCATGCACTCCGTCAAGGGATCACTCCCCTGCCCAGGGTAGGACAGCTGTCCTTCTCCCTCCTCTTTTCTCCTGCTGGTTGTGTCACCGCTGGCTTGGAGGTGGCACACACAGGGGCACCTGGTCCTTACTGCCTGCTGGTGGCAATGGCACTGCTTCTCTCCCATCAAGTTGAGGAAAGTGTCCTCTGGTGGGAGGGGGACGAAGCCCTGCCCGGGGCAGGCACAGGGACAGTCGTGTGTAGCACATGTGAAGAGCAGCAGGTCCCAAGTGCTGTTGCCAGTGTGAGCCAGGAGCTGTGGCTGAGGGGGCAGACGAGCGGGCAGCAGCTTCTGAACCAGTGAGTCAGTCAGTCTGTCCTCACAGGGGACACCGGACCTGACTCCCAGGGAGAACAGCCTGACCCAAGCGCTGAGCCTGATGGACACAAACATCCCTTCACACCCCTCTGAAAGAGGGAGGTTAAAGCAGCTTTACACCTCTGGTGTAAACCAGTAGATAGCGCAAACGTTGCATTTGTGGAATTAAAATTCCTTTTCTCTTTCCCTGAAATTTGCCCTGGTTCATAGAGACCATGGTTGTTTCTGCAGCAGACTGTGGCAGTCACCATGAGGGATGCTCCCAGAGCAAACTCTGCAGGGAGCAATCACAGATCCACCCCAGACCTGGATGGGAGCTTGGCAGAGGGACCCTGATGGAGCTGGTGGGTGCTTGGTCTGAGCCCATCTCTGTGGAGGAACTGGAAGTGGCTGGAGGAGTGGGGATGCCAAACACATTCCTGGCTGTTGGCAGGGGCAAAAATGGCTGGATTTGATGGCTTTGACAGCAGAACCACAAAGCAGGAGTTCCCAAATAGCTACGGCTCATCTTCCTAGATATTAGGAAGAAATTTTTCACTATGAGGGTGGTGAGACCCTGGCCCAGGTTGCCCAGAGAAGCTGTGGCTGCCCTATCCCTGGAGGGGTTCAAGGCCAGGTTGGAGGGGGCTTTGAGCAACCTGGTCTGGTGGGAGGCAAGAGGGTTGGAACTAGATGCTCTTTAAGGCACCTTCCAACCCAAACCATTCTGTGATTCTATGATTCCTTGGCAGGACCAGTCCAGGAGGGTCGACTGATCAACATGGGGATGTGTAGAACACTCTGGGGTAGAAATCAACAGTCGACCACTTAGTGACTAGCTTGTGGTCATTAATTAATCAACATGAGAATGTCAAAGGGTGTTTAGAGAAGACCTGTGGCACTGCACAGAAGTGAACCAGGCCAAGCCAGAGCAGGGTCTGGCTTTACTACTCCCCAAAATGGCACACTTCCCACGGTAGCAGAGCTGTGTGCCAGCAGTAGGACTAGAGAGATGCACGCTACCAGGAGCCTCTGCACTTCTGGAGCTACCCCAGGATGGTTTCATGGATGTTTTGAGGGACAAGGCTCTCCAGGGGCAGTGCAGATGCACTTTGGGCTGTCCACTGATGAGGTTAAGAGCCTGACTCGGAGGGACTCCTCCACCCCCTGGTTTGCCTGTTGGGCTCTGACTCACAGAGGCCAACCTCATGATCTGCAGCTTGTCTTGCTGTGTCAGGCACTTGATTTGGTCATTTCTTCCCACCCGTGGCCAGAGTCTCAGGTGCTGATCCACACTCAGTTCCTTCCAGTACCACCTCACTGACCCCTCTCTTGTCAGCAGAGTCCACCAAAGCCACCAATCCCCACAGCAGAGGAGAGGAGACATGGTCGTCTAGCAAGGAGACCAGGCAGTGCTTCTTGGAGCAGCACAGGGAAGGAGGGACCAAACCAGTCATCGCCTGGAAGTGGCTCACCTTCGCTGGGACAAGCGGTGCCACCAAAGTAGGGCTGCCGGGCTCCCCAGGGCCGCGGTGGCACAGAGACTTTCTTGGCATGCTGCACAGAACAGGGCGTATTGTCTAATTATATCGGCTCTGTCCCACAAAGAGGAGCTGGGAGATGGGGTGCCCTATTTACACAGCCCTCCTCCAGCCCCCGGCAGCCGCAGCACTGGTGCCAGCCCACCCCTTGCCCAGGAACTGTGATGGCCCCATGTCCTTCAGCCTAATGGACTGGAGGAGGGGAGCAGCGGCTCCCCACTGCCTGCACCTCCACAGCCTGGCACAGCCGCTCCCAGGCTGGGTGTTTGCTTCTGGGGAGGGGGGGAGATGGTTGCGTGGGTTTGGGTCAGTGTCTGATAGATCAGTGGCCTCTCTCCATCCCATCCTCCAGCCCCTGGACTGGCCAATGCTGGGCTGCGAGCGATCTCACACTGCCACTGAGGTCTGAGCACCAGATCAGGCACCCTGGGTGAAGAAGCTGGCCCTGGGGGGAAGAAGCCCAGCAGTGTAATCTCACGTGGATGCTGGAGCTTGTGGCCTGGGCACAGTGTGTCCTCACTGTGCCACCTTGCACCTGCACCCATGCCAGGAGCCATGAAGGTGTTTGCAGCAAAGGGACAGGACAAGATGAAATGGGCACAAACTTGAATATAAGAAGTTCCACCTAAGCATGAGGAGGAACTTCTTTCCTGTGAGGGTGTCAGAGCCCTGCAACAGGCTGCCCAGAGAGGTGGTGGAATCTCTGTCTCTGGAGACATTCAAAACCTGCGGGGATATGTTCCTGTGCAACCTGCTCTGGGTGGACCTGCTTTGGCAGGGGGGTTGGACCGGATGATCTCCTGAGGTCCCTTCTAACCCCATGTGATTCTGTGATTCTGTGACTCCAGCTAGCTCCAAATAGGTGGCACAAACACCCCAAGACCGACAGTGCCCTCACACCTCCATGCCCCGCCGGGCCAGGCTGGGGCAGCCCTCTGCCTGCCCAGCACTTGCTTTCCTTCAGCTCAGACCCTGCTGCAGGAGCTCTCATCGCCTGCAGGGTGGGTGGTGGTGAACCCATCCTGCAGGGATGTAGTACCCCATGCCAAGAGCCTTTGCAGGGGCTGGTGTCATCAGGAGGTAATTGCCATCTCAGGCAGCACAGGATGGATAGCATCAGGACTATGCCATGAGCACGAGCAGGACAGGCAAACATCTTCCTGCCTGTGATGAGCGAAGAACTGGAACCAACTGGAACACAACACTGATGCTGGGGTTATTCTCCTGTTTTAAGGGTGCCAGGCAAAGGGACCAGGCAGGAGCCAAGGGCGCTCAGAGCTGGCACCATAGCGATGCACACAGAGGAGGGGGTGCCAAGGGGCTGGTGGATCCCATCTGAAGTCATAGAATCATAGAACAGTTTGGGTTGGAAGGGACCTGAAAGATCACCCAGTCCCACCACCTGCCCTGGGCAGGGACACCTCCCACCACACCAGGTTGCTCAAAGACCCCTCCAACCTGGCCTTGAACCCCTCCAGGGATGGGGCAGCCACAGCTTCTCTGGGCAACCTGGACCGGGCTCTCACCACCCTCACAGCAAAAAAGTTCTTCCCCAGATCTCATCTCAATCTCCCCTCTTCCACGTTAAAACCCTTCCCCCTCATCCTATGGCTCCCCTCCCTGATCATGAGTCCCTCCCCAGCTTTCCTGGAGCCCCTTTAGGGACTGAAAGGGGCTCTAAGGTCTCCCCGGAGCCTTCTCTTCTTGAGGCTGAACCCCCCCCACTCTCTCAGCCTGTCCTCACAGCAGAGGGGCTCCAGCCCTCCCAGCATCTCCGTGGCCTGCGCTGGATCCACTCCAACAGCATGGCCTGTGCTGGATCCATGTCCTTCCTGTGCTGAGGACTCCAGAGCTGGACACTGTACTCCAGGTGGGATGTCACCAGAGGGGTTAGAATCCCCTCCCTCAACCTGCTGGACACACTTCTTTTGATGCAGCCCGAGTCCTCTGGGTTCCTCTCTCAGAAACTTCACTGTGCTCTGGAGGTCCTGGACACAATCCTTTTTCTCCTCATTTGGGACCCCTGGATGCTCCAGATAGTCAGCAACCTGCCCAAACAGTGCTAGAGACTCGGCCCCTCTGTGTGTGTTTGGAGATGTCCCTTTGACCTTGCCGGGAGTTGGTCTTGGGGGACCCTCCCTCACCCCTTGCCCCTTGCCCTGTACACCCCCCTCAGCCATAGCTCTGGAGCCACTTCTCTTGGGCTGCTGGTGGCAGGGGTGATGCACAGCCCAGCTGTGGTGGGGCTTGCAGGAGAGGACTCGTCTCAGGGAAGCCCAAAGGCTGGGGAATGGCTGGGGGTTGCCCGGCCCCTGCCACCAGCCTGGTGGAGGGGCTGTGGGCCGGGAGCGGATCGGGAAGTGCTCCTCACCTGACGTTATTTTGGTTGCTAGGTGATTAAATCATCCATCTGCTTATGACAGCACGGGAGAGCAGTGAGTCAGTCCCCTTCGTACGAGACAAAGGGTTTTTCAACTCCAGCCCACCTCTAGCCTGGCCCCAGCTCCGTCCCCGCCTGCAGGACACTCGGACGGCAGGCTCTGCCGTACGCAGGGGGAGCAGGGCTCCTGCCCAGCGAGCACCCCAGCACCCCGGGGCAGGGCTGCCGTGGGGCTGTGGGCATCTTCCAGTGTCTTTCTGGTCAATGGGACCTCCCCGTGGCATCCTGGGGAGCACAGCCAGGCTGCATACTCCCTCACCACCTCGCAGGAGGGGTTTGCTTATTGTATCTAGAGCAAGTTTGAGGGTTCGAATGACCCCCAGTAGAAGCAAAGGGAGGTTTGCTGTTAGCCACCACCACCCCCCCCCAGGACAGCCCAGCACCCCCTGCATAGCCACCCGAGCACCTTCCCCCTTCTGCAGGCTGGGGGACACCGTACACGTGGAGCGGAGCCCAGGGAAAGCCAGCAGCCTGCTCGGGGAGAGCAAGGCAGAAAGGCAACAGTTTGGGAGAAAATAACATTTTCATAAAGTGTTTGAAGGCTTTTGGAGGAGGAAAGTGGGAAGGAAGAGAAAGAAGAGCCTCTCTGTATGTGTGTATGAGTGCATACGTGAAAGAGCATCAACAGGAGCCTCCCTCCCCGCCGAGAAGAAATAATCTCAGTTTCTCGGGTTTTGGAGAGTGTTGAGACACTGGAAAATTAAAGCAATGCCCACAAAACGTGTTTGGAAAGTCCAGTTTTCATTAGAAAGACTTGGAACCACGCGTAGCTGCCGCACAGACCCCTCTGCTGCCAACTGGCCCCTGCTGAGCCGGGAGACCGGCTGCTGGGTGAGGGGCTGGAGGCTGCCCAGGACCCGCATCCCCTGCCCACACACAGCCCTTGGGTCTGAAGCCCACCATGGCCAGTGGCAATCTCCTGTGAGATGCACAGGCCTTTGTGGGAGCTTCAGTGGCCACGTGGAGCTTTGCTGCAGGGATGGAGCTGGGAGGCCACCGCGGGGGCTGCCCACCCCCTGCCCGCAAGAGCCACGAAGGAGAAGCCCTGCAGGAGGGTGAGGAGTGACACGCACGGAAGAAATGGGGCAAAACCGTAGCAAAGCAGCTGGGACCTGCCCAAAACTGACTCCTCCACCTCCTGCCACTGCTGGGGAGCAAGTGCAAAGCACTCACTGCCCATCACGTCCCTCCCGCCCCACACACCCTGTGCCAGGGGCTCAGCCAGCACCAAGGCAACCACAGCAGCATCCCTAACCCAGCACCCAGCACCCCAAACCCAGCACCCAGCACTCCAAAGCCAGCACCCAGCATCCCTAACCCAGCACCCCAAACCCAGCACCCCAAACCCAGCACCCAGCATCCCAAACCCAGCATCCCTAACCCAGCACCCAGCATCCCAAAGCCTGGGAGCCAGGCTGGTGGCCTCGCCACCGCTCTCCACAGTCCTCCCGGGTCCCCCGGCAGCTATCACGACTTCTTAGTGCGAAGAGACTCATTAATGTAGTGGAAAAGGAGGAGGAGGAGCAAGCTGAATGGTCTGTCCTAAGGGACAGCACAGCAAGCAGGAGGAGGAGAGCGCTCAGCATTGATCTCGGGATATGCAGCCACCAGCGGGAGAGGAACGACTGTTCGGAAAATAACTGGGGGTGGGAAGGACAAGGGGTCCAGCTGGCTGGGCAGCCTGCCCGGGGGCCTGCCAGCAATGATGGAAGCCAAAGAGGTGTGGGCAGGAGGGGAGCAGGGCAGGGATGCTGCCTCCAGAGCTGCACAGTGCCCCTTCCACAGCAACCACCATCAAAAGGTGGAGGAGGCACCGGGAGGCCTGCAGAGCTACGGGCAGGAGGGCTGGTTGCTGAGAGCTACCCATGGCATCACAGGAGAAGCCTTCCCAAGGTCATTCCCTCCATCAGCACTCCCTGCCCTGGAGCTCGGGTCTCTCCATCCAGCGGGGTCCCATCACTTTGCACCCCGGGGCGGCGGTGAGCCAGCAGCTCGCCAGCAGGGAGGAGGACAGGCTGGGCTGTGTGGGAAGGACATTTTTCTTTAGCACATCGCTTCCCAGCTTCCAAGCTGTCTCTGCAAGGGCCTGGCTGTGGCACTTATGGGCAGCACAGCACAGGGACTGGGGACAGTGGGCATTGGGCTCCTCCTGGCCACTGGCCTTTGGCCACCAGCCCCTCCCCTGGGGCAGAGGGCATGGGGGCCCCAGGAATAGGTCTGTCTGCACCACCCAGAGGCTGCCAGGGAACTGTGGGATGGGAAGGTTTCCCTGCCCAGCTCGCAGCTCCAGGCAGAGGAATGGAGACAGAGGGTGGCAGGGGCAGGGTCTGCACAGTCACCAGCTCCACGGCAGCAGCTCCTCCAGCTACGAAGCCCCACGTTGTTCCTTGGATCCCCAGCAGCAACTGCTTCCAAACCTGGGAAGCTCTGGTCTGCAGCAGCTGCCCACCCCCATGTCACAAGGGGGCTTGGCTCCCCTGTGGCCCAGAGCCCATGACCTTGGCCCCCACTGCTCCTGCGCTGGGCAGCGGGAGGGCTGCTCTCCTCTGCTCATGCCCCCAAGGCTCAGACCCCACAGGCAGATCCGTCTGACACGCTGGGGCCAAGATTTCCACACATGCCCAGCCCCAGGAAATGACTGAGGAGCTCACAGGAGGTTGGGTGCCCTTGTTCCTGCCCAGCCCTGCTGCCCCACATCCCATCGTGGAGGGCTCACACACCTTCAGTGAACATCCTCCACCTGGGGGAGAGGACACCAGCCACCGTGCTGTGGTGGGTCCCTCCATCCGTGCACCTCCAGCCTCCAGAACACCCAGCATGCTGCCCGGAAAGCACAACTCAAACCTACACCTGGCATGAGAATGGTTTTCCCACCCCAGAGACTTTTACCCGCAGCAGGCAGGGACTAGACAGGGAATCACACCAGTGTCTATGAACTGACAGGCTGAGAAATCCTTTGCGCTTCAGCCAGCCGAAACACTTCCTCCAGACATCGCTAAAAGGATTCACTGGTCTTTGACCTCCTCTCTAACCAGCAGCAGTGCCCAACTGAGACAAAAGCAGGGTGGGTTATTTAGAAAATGCCAAACTGACCCTTTCTGATCATTTGGAAAATTGCCTTACGGTACAGAACATGAAAATCACTGGAAAAGGGACCTCGTCCCTTAAACTGTGTGTGCTCAGTCCCAACACCAGCCCCAAATCCTGGCTGCCTCAGCAGATCTGTCCCTGGAGGAGGGTCCCTGGGGTCCAGGCTGCTCTCACAGAGCTTGGTGCTCCCCAGGATCTTGTCGGGAGATGAAGAAAGGCACCACCACCCCTGCAGTTCAGGTGCAGCCAGGTGTGGGTGCAAGGCAGCAGGTCCCGGTGGGCACGGGCGATGAGCACCAGGCTGAGGTGCTCATCTCAAGGACTTGCCCAAGCCCACAAAGCCCCAGCCGAGCCCCCGGAGCAGCCATCCCCTCGCACCTCTCCTCCACGGGAAAGATTAATCGGCTGAGGGAAACGGTGAGGGAGAGTCAACTTCATTCCCGCAGCAAGGAAACCGTGCCATTGAAATCCTCTCTCCTATGACACACACTGAGCCTATTTCAGTAATAGTTTGGCAGGGGAATAACATTACTGAGCCTATAAATACCTCCTGGGGTGCTGCTCTGCTGATGGAGCAGTAGGACGTGGCCCTTGCCCACCCTGGTGCTGGCCCCGGCAGCCTCCCAGGGAAGGCAGAGCCATCACCATCCCTGGAGCCGGCAGCTGCCCAGCCCTGCCCTGAGGGTGAAGGACAGAAGGACACATTATGGCAGGGCTGTGCCAGGGCAGCCCCAGAGGAGAGCGAGGGGCTGGGAGAGAACCATGGTCGATGGGAACGGGGCAAGAGCTATTCAAGCCCTGGAGACACTGGAGGGGACGGAGCTGAGCCGGGGGAGGACGGAGGTAGGAAGATGGTGGAAAGCACCCAGAGGATGTTTCCAAAGCAAATCGCAAAGCTCCCTGAGGCTGCAGCCGAGGACTTGGGTCTGACTCAAACCAGCCCCCCCAGTCCCTCTCCCCCACCCCAGCTCTGTCCTCCTCATGGGTACCCCAGGCACAGAGGGGTGTCTCACACGAGGAGAGGTGGCACCTGAGGCTCCTCAGGGCACAAGCAGATGTCCTGAAACATCCTGCGGACATCCACCTCATGTTCTTCCCAGCCCACACGGCATGGAGAGAAGCTGCTCCCTGCAGAGCCCTGGCCATCCTGGGCACTGAACATGAGAAATCAATGACCCACCTCCAGCGCCTGCTCCTCTACCAAAGCCCTGAGACAATGTGGATGACAAAAACACCCTGCCACATCTGAGAGGGACGGCAAACGGAGGGGGAGAGGTGGGGAGAGGGTCCCAGCAGCCCAGCCATGGTGGCCAGCCCCCATGGCAGTGCTGTGCAGCGAGGGGAATGGCTGGTGCTGCCACGCATTTGTCATCTTCCAAGGGAAAGCGTGTGGGTGGCCCCAAAGACACATTGAGACAAACAGCTGAGGGATTTGGGTATTAAATACTCGATGTAAGGAGACTTCCATGACACTCGTCATGGATCTCATACTGCTCCTCCTGAGCACAGAGCTAAGCCAGTGCCAAGTAGTTTCAACACTCCTGCCTTGTACATATTTTATGCACACACCACCTACCTTCCCCGCTCGCAGGCCAGACCTCTGCCCACCTCCACGTGTCAACACCCTTCTTCAAAGCTCCTGGGTCCCTTCTGCGGAGATTGTTCCTCCAAGTCCTCACCAACCGGTCTATGGGCAGCACAGGAGACAAAAGGGGCCACCAGACCCAAAGGCAGTTGCTGGGGGCCTCAATGTGACAGTCACCCAAGGGATGTGCAGAAGGGTCCATGCTCCCTAGGGAATGCAGGAGCCAGACCCAGGAGACATCTAACCATCCTGCAGCCAGCAGAGTGTGGGTTGGTGGCTGTTCATCATAACACACCCCCCTGGCCATCCCCAGAGGGCATAAACCCACCAAAATCACCATAACAGCCCTGGAAATTGTATGGCACTTCCTTCGAGCAGCTGGAAAACTTTGTGAAGAGCTGCAGTGAGCCAGGCCTCCTTCAGGGAAAGCTCTCAGGAAAGGTAATTTTCCTGACAGCCCATAGTCCAAACCCACTGGGCATCCGTTAGGGCTGGGAAAGGCTGACAGCCGTGACAACAAAACCAGAACCGGCTCATTAGGGTCCAACCTGATGGGACCTTTCCCTGTGGCATGTCTCTGCAAGCAAAAAGGGGCTCAGGACTCCCTTTCTCCTGGAGACGCAAAACCATAACGGGAGGTCCCACAAGGAGCCTGCTGCAAACCCTGCTAATAGCTGCATGGTTCTTGTAGCCACAGACACCACCCAGCGAGCCCAGTTCCCAAACACGATGTGCAAGCAGATACACAGTGTGAAATACAGAGATCTTCTGCAAAGCATCGTCATTTTTGTGCCATAGACAGCAGGACACACCAAGTCCGAGCTGCAAGAGGTTGGTGCACATCTCGGGGAGTGTTGTTTCGCCGAAGCTTTGCTGTCACGTAGCCAGCTCTGGGCAAGACACAGCACCTCAAACCTCACGCTGAGGGCTTCCCTCACAGGCCCAAGCAGAGGAGCCAAATCTTCTCTTCCATTTATTCTGCATAAACCTAAAACCACCACCCCCAAAATGAAGAATAATCAAGCAGATTCCCTGCTCAAAACAACCCAGAGAGGTGGTGGAGTCTCCTTCTCCGGAGACATTCCAAACCTGCCTGGACACGTTCCTGTGCAACCTGCTCTAGGTGGACCTGCTCTGGCAGGGGGGTTGGACTAGATGATCTCCAGAGGTCCCTTCCAACCCCATATGATTCTGGGATTCTGTGATTCTGACCCCCTCAGATCACCGCAGCTATGGCCTGCCACCCTCCTGCAGCCCCTTTGCTTTCAGTAAGGGCGACCAGAGCCCTCTCCTCGGACACGGCCTCCTCATAGGGAGGGTGGGTGATGCCTCAGCATCACCTGGGGAGACTCAGCTCACCTCACCACGGTCCAGGAGACTAAAACGGCCACCCAGGGCTGCAGAGCAGCAGCGAGGGGCTGCCAGAAGCCCCCAGCCCCAGACAAGGGTGGCCAGAGCCCTGGGCCAGCTGCGGCTCCAGCCCTGGCTGCAACGGGTCCAGGCTGGAAGACAGAGAGAAGAAGAACCACATTGAGCTCCGAGCTCGAAATCAGCTCTTTGAACCCTGTCCAAAAGCAAATGGGAAACCAGCACAGCTCCTGGCAGCCAGGTGCCACCTTGCCTACGGCTGACGCCACCAAGCACAAGCCGACGGCTCCGGCCTGAGCCACGGGCAGCGACAGCGGGGACGCAGGTGGCTGCCATGGCACCGGGGGGGTCCTCCCAGGGACGCTGCCTCGCAGGTTGGCTCCCCTCCTCTGCGGATGGTGAAGGGATGATGTGGGCACCGAGAAAAGCAGGCTGCCATCTGGATCCAGGACTATTCATCTCCGACGCCAGCAGCAGCAGCTCAGTGCTCGGGAGAAGCCTGATTGTGGCCAGATTAGAGGGGACACAGCGTGTTGGTACCCAGCCTGAAAATAAAGCCTCATTTTTCATGCAAAGATGCACGATGGTTAACAGGAGAAAAGCTTGCCTGGGAGGCATGCAGGTATCAAACCAATTTCAAAACAGGTCTCCAATTACTACCCATGTTTATTCGATTTACATTTTTTTTTTCTGGCTCGCCAGATGTTTATGCTCCGAGAGTGAAACCCAGCCCGGCGCCACCGGACCGGCAGGAGGGTGTGAGAAGGTGCAGAAGTCTCCTGCTGCGGAGTGGCATGTTTCCCCTGAGCTGCTCCGTTCCTTCCCCACTTGCAGCCGTGCCTCATGCTGTACCGGTACGTCATGTACACCGCCAGGAGCCGAGCTGCTGCCGAGCCCAGGGCTGGGCTCGCACACACCGGCTGCAGAGCCCGCATTTGGAAAAGCCCCATTTTTCTGCTGGCGTTAAGAGGCAGCTCAATGTCTGAGGAGCAGAAGCAGTGGCTCCGACCGGGCGTTAGGTTCCTGCAGGAAGCCTGCGGGCTGGCTCTGCTTTGTGCTTCCTCGGAGGAGAAGCAGTCGGAGGCAGATTCGGGAGGCTCCGAGAGTCCATTTTGCAGGAAGCGCTCGGAGATGCCCAGGTCCTGTGAGCTGCATCTGCGGGGACACCTCTGCCCACGGTGCAGCAGGTGCCAGCCCCACACCGGGATGGTGGCACGGTGTCGGGAAGGTCACCGAGGCTCACACTCTCAAAGGCACATTGGTGCCAAACTCCAAAGGAAATGATGGCAACAAGGCTCTAAACCCTGCTCCTGCCTGGGCCTCATCCTGGACCCAGGCTTCCTAACTGCATCATGGCAAAGGCCCGCAGGAGAGTTTGTTCCATGGCAGCTCTCTCCTGGAGGGGGATTAGCCTGTGGGGGGACACTTGTGAGGGCTTGATCCACGCCATTGCTGCAGCCGGAGGGACACGCCAGGAGCATCCACAGGGCACTGCCTGGCACTGCCAGCCAGCTCCATTTCCCTGCAGCCCCTCTGGCTTGCTGGGAGCCGGTGCGAAGCAGGAGCACCTTTAAGTGGGCAAAACCCAGTGGGCAGCACGGGTGAGCTTCAGGCTGGCCACCCTGCCTCTGCAGGCAGCTCCTCTGGCGGGCACTGCCTGCCCACATGCACAGCGCAGCACAGCACCCCGGTGCCCGTCCCCGTCCCCGGGAGAGGAGAGGGGGACATTCAGGGCCCGAGGGAAGGGAGGGGAGAGATGCACACAGCCAGACACAGTCTGGGGCCATGCTTGGTGAGACGGGGGGGGGGGGCAAAGACGCTCACAAGATATCCCAGGAGCCAGACTGGCACTGCCATGGGACGCTGTCGCCCTGCCTGCAGAGGAAGAGGCAGCCCTGGCCCAGGGGTGCTCATAGACTCCACGCACCGCCCCGCTTTCCCCACACGTGCCTGCTCCCTCCATCCCACTCATATGTTCCCTGGCACACACCCACAGCCCCCAACACGCACACACACCCCTGCAGCACCCAGACACGCGGGGACGCATCACCTACACATGCATGACACCCGGAGCAGTGCACACGCATGCACCGAGATGCGCGCACACACACACACACACGCCAGGGCTGGGGTTGCTCCCACACACAGAGGCTCAATGCGGTTGGCTCAGAGAAACGGGGACACGCTCCGCTCCGCATCCCGCACAGCATTCCGCACACGGGCAGGCGGGCGGTGGGTCTCCCACCCCGGCACCACCTCACAGGCCAGCTCTGCAGTGGATCCCGCGCACACACACACACATGCACAAACACCCGCACACGCACAGACAAGCGCAATGTGGCTCCCAGGGATACGTGGCGGGGACAGGGGGACAGGCTCTGCTGTGGCTCTCGCACCCAGCCTGCGCAGCCGTGGAGCCCCAACACGCTGCAACCAGCACCTGCACCCCGCGGCCTCCCACAAACACCCGTGGGGTGCCATGGGCCACGCCCCCCCCCCCGTGGGTGCTGGATCACACACACACTCTCTCTCTCTCTGAGCCCGATTGCTCCGCAGCCAATTAACTCCTTGTTGCCCGGCCCCAGCACCATCCAGCCCAGCCCTGCACCATCCAGCCCAGCCCCGCATCCTCCAGCCTGGCCCCAGCATCGTCCAGTCCAGTCCCAGCATTGTCCAGCCCGTTCCCAGCATCACCAAGCCCGGCCCCAGCATCATTCCCAGCACCGTCCATCCCTTCACCCCGCACCATCCAGCCCAGCTCCGCACCCTCCAGCCCGGCCCCAGCATCACCGAGCCCGTTTCCAGCCCCACGGAGCCCAGCCCCAGCATCGTCCAGCCCGGCCCCAGCATCACCGATCCCGGCCCCAGCACGGTCCAGCCCGCTCCCAGCCCCGTCCGTCCCTACGCCCCGCACCGTCCAGCCCAGCCCCGCACCCTCCAGCCCGTCCCATCTCCACATCGCCCTCCGGGCTGCGCCTCCCGCCCCGCTCCCTGTCCCCCCCACCCACCCCCGCTGCCTCGGGGCGGCCGCCGCGGCCCTCAGCCCCGCCGCCCGCCCCGTCGGGCCGGTCCCGCCGTGGCTCCCGGCCCCGCCGCTCCCCCCTGAACCCCCCGGACCCCCGGCTCACCTCGATCGGCGGCCGCGGGAGGCGGCGCCCAGCCCGGAGCGGTCCCGCGGCGGGGCAGAGCCCGCTCCTGGCAGCGCCCCGGCGGCGGCGGCGGCGGGCCCGGCGGGGGGCCCGGCTCGGCTCGGCCCGGCCCGGCCCGGCCCCGGCCGCTGGCCGGCCGCCGCTGCCCCCCTGCCCGCGGCGCGGTCCGGCCGCCTCGCCCCTATGCGGAGGCTCCAGCAGCACCGAGGCGATGCCCATTCATTCAGTTTGTCCCCCGCAGCCCTCCCCTTCCGCCCCGCGCTCCCAGCCTCCGGGATGGAGGTGGCGAGTGATGCTGCAGCGGTACCCAGAGCCCCCGGAGAGTACAGTGCGGAGGGGAGGGAGGGAGAGGAGGAGGAAGGAGAGCAGAAGGAGGGAAGAGGAAAGGGAGAGAGAGAGAGAGAGAGAGGGAGATGGCTGCCCCCAAAACCAGAGCTGGATCTGGAGAAGACTCTGGGATTTCCACAAGGAAATCAGGGCAGGGAGCGGAGCGGGGCGGGCACAGCACCCTCCATCCAGCTCGGCACAGCACCCCAGGGATGCTGTGAGGGTGGCAGGGGCAAGCAAAAGTCTGGGGAATGCAGGCGGTGGGCACGGCCCCACGCGGGGCCAGAGCAGTGTCAGGGCTCACCTGCAAAACCGAAATGTCCTCCTCCTCTAAGTCAGGGCTGACACCAGCCAGGGGGTCACCAGCCAGGAGCTGGCTTTAAAGACATGTAAAGCTCTGGGGGCACCTTTTGCCCGTGATGCCAACCTAGTGCTCAGACCCCATGCGCTTGGCCCTGCAGCCGCCCTTGCAGCCTCCCAGCTTTGCCATCCTCAGATGGGGATGCAACAGCCAGGAGACCCTCAAAAGGCTGGGGGGTCCATGTGTCCTGAGCCCCAGGATAATGTCCTGCACACCACAACAAAGTTTCTCAGCTTTTCCTAATCTGGATCTTGCTTAACCCTCTGGAAAATAATCTACTGACCATCTGCCACAGTGATTTTCATTTACAACCTTGCACAAATTAGGCTCAACTGTTCACTTCTCTTTTGCCCATAGTTTTTGGTCACTCCAGTGCATATGTGTCTTCCGAGGCACCAGCTTGCCATGGGCTGGGGGTGACCTTGCCAGGCCTGGCAGCCAGCATTGGGCTGCAGGCAAGGGCTCTTGCTCCTCACGCATTCTCTGATCTTCTCAGGATGCTTTGCTCCTAACTGGATGGAAGGCATTCCTCCTGCCCAGCCTGCCTGACCCCCATACTCCTCTCCTGGGGAGAGCTGAGGAACCTGTCTGGAGGAACATCCCCTCTATTTAGATTCCCCTTTGAGGTGTGTGCAGGACAAGAAATGAGCGTTTAAGTGCATTGAGCAGATGGGTCCATGTAGGACATTGAGCAAGACCTCTTCGTCTTCCCTGTGCCAAGAATTCCCAGCCTGGCCTCGGGCAATTCCAGTATCTGTGTTTTCAGAGGTGATTGATCACTAATTCATGGACCATGCTGCTCTGGGAGGCCTGACCAGTGCTGTCCCATGAGAAAGTGAGGTGTTCAGAGAGCCAAGCAGTGGGCATTTCTGAAAACCAATGCCACAGCCACTGTGCGCCTCCGTTTCCCTACCTAGAGGCGTCAGAGTCAGGCCTGAGGGATGAGTACAAGATGTGGGGAGCAGCTATCATGGCTATTTTCTCATCACTTTGCCTTAGTGCTCTTGCAAATGGAGAGCTTGGCTTTCTGGGGAAGAAGCTTCATTCTCTAAGGAAAATGGAAATATACAGATTTTTTTTTCCTTCCTGTAGCAGATTCAGCAAAAGTGCAGCTGCCTTCACAGCCTTGAATACAGAATTGACCATTCAGTTCATCCCTAAGGGGAAATGACCAAGGAGAGAGGAACAACGAGCCCCACAGTGCTCCCTGCACCCTCTAAAGTCTTTCTCAGCCCAGGCATTTTCCTCTCCCAAGTTCCAGGAGGGGCCTGGCTCCCTTTGCAGGGCACTGAAGGCTACCCATGTGCTTTCAAAACCCCTCTCCAAATACCCATCAGCTTCAAAATGGTTTTTCCTCTCCAACTGAAATTTGGCAGGTTATTTGTCAATGATGGAGACGGGGGCCCAGAGGTGTGGGGACAGAAGAGAGCGAATGGCTTACTTTGGAAGGCTCCATGCTGCCGCAGGGGCAAAGCACATTCCATCTCTGTCAAAGGCAAGGAGGCTTCCAGGTCCCGGTGGCAGGACCACTCAGTCTTGAACCTTTTGGCTTTGAGGGGCAATGCCTTTTCCATCATCCTGTCTATTCCACAGCCCTCCCGAGCCTTACGTCAGCCCCAACTGTCCGAGAGGAAATGAAGATGAAGGTATGAAAAATGCTATTTATTGCTGATTTTACCATGAGTGTACGTGTGCTCCTCCGAAAAGCCACTCGGTGTCCTAAGAGGTCTACAGCCAGGTGGAGCACCCAGGGTGATGGAGGGCAGGCTGGCATGCTCCCATGCTGTGTTTTTAGTCAGCAACCCATCAAAGCCCATGTGGAGGAATAAGATGGTGGGATAAGGAGCGATATTGGGAATGAAGGGCAACTGGGGAGGTTTGTCTTCAAAATAGCCCCAAACCTCACTTCTGAGGTGTACAGGAGTCAGGAGGGGAGTCGGATGCCAGCAGGAAAGCTGCAGGGGCTTTTCCAAGTGAAGACAAAGGGCTCCCATTCCTGGTGATAAAGGAGGGAACATCCAGGGGGCACAGGAAGAGGTGACACATTCAAGGCAAAGTGGAAATGATCTTTCCAGGACCCAGTGTGATGAGTATTCATTAACATGGCTGCTGCCATCAGGCCAGAGAAGAGAGTGTAGCAGTGATCAAATGGCAACATACTTGAGCCCAGACAAGGATTTTAGCTGGAGGAATGAATGTGAAAGGCTTTATCTGGAACCAGTGCATGGAAAGAATGTGTGGGATAGCTGGGACTGGGGAGCTAAGCTCGAGATGGTGCAGCACGGAGGAATCGCCTGCTTGGGAGAGGCGGGGGAAGGCTCCGGTGAGAGGTGGTGAACTCTGCTCTCCCTGAGCCAAAACTGGGCTGATGGGCTAGACCTCCACCAGGAAATGTCAGCCAGGCTGGCTGATTTTTTTTGGAAAGAAAGCGACAAGTCTGGCACAGCACGGTAGATCTGAGAGTCACCATAGAGATAGCGGTTGGAGTTAGTGGGTGGTGGAGATTACCCAGAGATAATGTGTGAAAGGAGAACAGAAAGGGCTGAAGGACAGGATGCTGTGGGCATCCAGCAGAAGAGGGAGGCGGGCGTAAGGAAGAGGCAGAGAAGCAGAGATGAGAAAGGCAGGCGGAAAACCAGGGAAAGACATCAGAGAAGCTGAGAAGGACCAGCTTTCAAAGCCAGTGTGGCTGAATGTGTGGAGACCAGGAGAAAGACCAAAGATGAAGACTGAGCATAGCTTTGAAACCATCATGCACGGAGGACTCAGTGCTGAGCAAGTGGGACAGAAGGCAGAGACAGTGTGAGTGTAGAGGTGGAGGAGGAGAAGGCCTGGGGCAGCCATCTGAGGGGGTTTCTCCAGGCTTAGAAGATGCTTGTGCTGTAAGCCTGAGGGGCCCTAAACAAGTTGGGGAGAGAGCAGAGATGTGAGGGTGTGAGGGGGGCTGTTTCCACAGGAGGAAGGGGACGGGGTTGCCAGGGAAAACAGAAGGATCCAGGAGAGTGCCACCAAGGTGGCAGGGGAGATCTGTCTCCACCGAGCAGCAGAAGAGGATGAGGATTGACAAGTCAGGATCTCTTACAAACCTTATGAAGACAACGGCAGGATGCTGTGTGGGAGCTCAGTTTTCTGAGAGGAACAGAGTCATTTAGGAAAGAGGAGGCAGAACCAAATCCAAGAGGAACTGTTTTGAGTCGAGGAGTTTCCTTGAGTTTGGGACTTGCGCTATGGCACTGTACAAGCAATGGGCACTTGAGGTGTGAGAGAACAAAAGCCACCCTGGTCACACAGAGGCCTTTCTATTCCAAGTTTTATCCCCCTGGAAGTGTAGCTAGCGAACGGCTTTGCAGCCCCTGGGACAGTCTTTGAATGTAGCTGTTAAACAGAAACAATTCGTCTGGCACTGGATCGCTCCGGTCTCCGAGGGTGACATCGTTTGTCAAAGATGCCACTGCCCATTTCTGTTATTCTGGCCCAAAGGTTCACCGCCAACAGGAGAAATGGCCCAGCCTGGCTCTGCGTGGGAAGCAAGCAAAGCTGGGGAGGGACCCGAGGACAACTTATGGGGAGGGAGGTCAGAGGAGAAGGGGTAAACGCGGTGGCAGTGCAGGGTGACGAATGCAGTGCTGAGCACACACAAAGCAATACTGGGGCTGTGGAGTCTACAGGACCCCGAGACAAATGACCATGACTGACTTGGGACTTGGGGGAATAAGGAAGAGACACAGTGATCCCAGATGAGGGCACTGCAGGGAACAAACCTCCCTGTGCAGGGTTCAGACCCCAGTGTTCTCACACAGTTGGAGGGACAGAAAAGGGGAGATGCACCCAACATTGGCATAGGGGGTTGGCATCCTCCAAGCTTATGAAGCTCTGAGCTGGTGTGGCTCTTCCAGTGAGTTCCTGCAACCCCCTGCACATTCAGGGTGCTGCAGATACCTCTGGAGACCACCGAGGGGTGAAAGAGCAGAAAATCTGCCATGGGCTGTAAAAGACCTCCTGCATCCCCCAGCTAGGCAGATGGCTGGTTTGCTTTGGTCTTCTGTCAACGAGTCACTCAGAAAGTCAACTCTTCTCCTCTCTGCTCCTCGCTGATGAGTAACAGCCCGTTGACTTCTCCACACACTCAGAACCTCAGCCCCAGCCTTCCTGTGGTCTCTGTGTCCTGCTCACAGAAAAACTCTCCCTCTGCCCCTGACTTCGTCTTGGGTGGCAGGTCTTACAAAGCCTGGTTTGCCACAGAGGAAGAGTCCATCAGACCAGCCTCTGCTACCCTTTGTCATAAAATCCTTCCTATTCAGGCAATGGTTTGTTCCAGGCAATGAGGCTTTGCTGGAGGGTTGAAGCCCACAGTCTCTCTGAGGACAGATGAGGTGGTTATTTCATGGGCACCTACAGGCAGATTACGGGTCTCTTATTCCACCTGAACAAGCTGGAGACTATAAGCACCTCTGAGGAGAGACATGTTCCACGTAGACAAGATGCTTCATCTATAGTTGATGGTATCTTGGAATAAAAAATATCCTGCACCCTCCCTCAGAGAGCATGCAAAGCAGGGCGCACCAAGAACTGAATACCCAGAAGGGTGAAATAAATGGACTAAACCCTGTCAGACTCTCACTCTCCCGTTTGCAACCCACCAATTTCAACTCCACACATGCAGAGCCAAGCAATGAGCACAGTAGGGCTGAGGTATAAGGCCATATCTAGTTATCTGAAAGGGTGCCAGGGAGGAAGGCTGAGGAGTAATGGGATAAAACTGAAGGAAAGAGCTTAGCAAGATTTGGAAAGAAGCTTAGGCACTTAGGGAGAAGAGGCCAGACAAGGAAGCAAACAAGGGACAGCAGAACCTCCTGAGGTTCTGGCCAAGAGCTGCTGGCCAGCCGGGATCCGGCCCCCACAGGACAGGATGGCACCATTAAGCACATTAAAAGCGTATAATGATTTCCATGGGAGCTTTTGCCATGAGCCACTGTCGGACATGCAGTGTTGGACCAGACAGGCCATCACTCTGCTCCAGTGTGACTGCACGTTTTCACTGCAGGAAACCATGGCTTGGGCACCAGGAAACAGTTTATGATACTGTCCAGCTCTTCCTGCAGAGATACCGGTATGTTTAGTACCTGCAAAGCTCTGGGTAATATTCTGTGAGAAATGAGTCACTACCAGGAAAGGACGAGGGACACGAATAAGGCAGCTTCAGCCTTCCTGCCATTGCTCAGGAGCCCATCTCGCCACCACACTCCGACCGCACCGAGCAGGGGACCCGCTGCAGCCCCGTCTCCTGCCAGCCCAGGGCAGGGGGCGGGGACAGAGGTACAAGGGCAGTGCAGGGAGGACCGTGCTGTAGCCATCAGCCCCTCCAACCTGCAGGGTGGCCCCGAGGGGCCAGAGCTTTGCAGGGCTTTGCTCCTGGAGACGACCCCTCGCTTCTCTCCTCTGCTGCCAGCCTGGCTGAAGAGCTCGAGGGGAGGTGCTGCAAGCAACAAAGGACAAAACACTGTTTTTCAAAGAGTACAGTGAGTCAGGCAGCTAATTCGAGGCTAGAATCTCTTCCAGAAAGGAAAGGTAAGGAGGAAGCTGCTTGTTCTGTAAGGCTGCGGCCAGGGAGACTGTATGGCAGCACCCGCAGAGCTGCACAAGCCTCTCCGTGGTCCCTGCCTCCTGCTGCATTCTCTCCGTGCGGGCTCGGGGCTCCCGTTTGCTCACTGAACGTGGGGCCAGGTCCTCAGGCTGTGGGAAGTCCTGGGCTTGACCTAACACCCACAGAGAGCAGTCGAGGCTCCAGTCAGCCAGGGAGCAGACTGCAGATTCAGAGCATCCTAGCTGCTCTGCTACCAAATTTCATTCCTACATCATTTAAGTACAGTCTCTGCTGCTCCAGCAGCAGTGGGGGGTGACGGGGTCCTGGGTCAGCCACTCTGCCGTGGTTTCCATCCAGCTTAACTACCGATGGGTGCCTGTGCAGTGACCGGTGAGGTGGCCCTTTCTGAGGCTTTAAATACAGCCGAGAGGATGGACGCTGGGTACCTACATATCATAACTGAGATCATTTTTCTAGATGCTTGTTGCTTGGCAGCCAAAGGCTTAGAAATGTCAATTTCTAATTAAAACCATGCACCCAAAATCTACACACCCTCCCCAAAACCCAGTATTTTTATACACTGCTCTCAGCTGCAGTGGGCACGGTAATAGCTCTCAGCATGCGAACATCCAGGAACAAGCCACGTTTCTGCCAGGGAGGATGCAGGTGAGATAATACGCACCAGCTAAGCAGAAGTGCATTCAATTAAAAAAAAAAAAAGTAGATGCAGCCTGATAAGAAGGGAGATTGAGGATGTGACCCAGAAATAGAAATGAGGAAGGCTTCACTGGGGCACACGCCAGGCACAGCAAAGCCAGTGCGCTAACCACAAAAATGACAGCAGCGAAATGTCCCTTTCCCAGGTGGGAGGTAGATGCCGGGGCCTGGACCTGGGGACAGGCTGGATGGAGGAGGTGACGGCATTTCTTTGCCAGGGCAGTGGCTGCACCCAGTGCCAGCCAGGCAGCATCCTTCTCCCCTGGGGACCCCTGCCTTCTCCCAGGGCCCGGATCCTGTGCTGATGATTGGTCAGTGGTTGCTGAAAATGGAGTTTCCTTATAGGAACTGGAGTTTGCGACCCCAGGAAGCTGGGTCTGAGAGTGATCTGATATGCCCAAGGCAGGGTGGCTCTCACCCAGCCCGGTTCCTGGCTCTGGAGACACAGTAAACCCAGACCCCTGTGGCACCAGTCCCCTGGCAGAAGCAGGAAGTGACTCCATGGTGAACTCTAAGCGTGAAAAAAATCAGCCTCCCTGAAAAGGTCAACAAGATAAAATACTATTTTTTAAATCCATGTCATTGGATTATGGATTTGAAGAGGTTAAAAATAATAATTGTTCGCACTTGTATTTACTTTCTCCTTTATAAACCTTTAGAGTTTGTGTTTCTAAGCTCCTGTTACATAAGAATAACGCCAAGGGCAGGGAGGGGAAAGGCGCTGAGATGGCCCCACCGCACGGCTCAGGGAAATGGGGCTGCGGGAGGTTACACGTATTTTTAGCCTCTGTGAGGTGCCGAGCTGAGTGCTGCCGGGTGGGCAGCGGCACCAGACGCCCCCACGGGCCGAGACGGACCTGGGGCCGCGCTGTGGAGAGCACCGGGGCTCGCGTGGGCAAACGGCCTCGCTGGAGAATTTATTCTAGTTTGGGAAAAAAAGTTTGAAGAACCTCTTTTTAGCATTTTCCCACAGAAGAATTCTGGGTTTCTGCTTCTAACTGACGTTTGCTTTCAACGTCTGAGCCAGCGATAAAATGAATATTTTTACAACCTGACTGAATTCAAACCAAAATGCTGAGAAATGATGAAACCGTCATCCACCGAGCAAAGCAGAGGTGGGCAGGCATCTACAGACGCGTTGATGGCTGCAGAGTTTTATTTGCCCAGTTCAGACTGCAGAAACCTTTCCTAGCCTGGCCGCTGGCCACCGGGCAGCCCAGCCACAGCCCAGCCTCCCGGGTGGCCCAGGGGAGACCTGCTCGGGACCCAGCCCCAGCCGACACCCTGGGGCAGGGGCTCTTGCTCTTTTTGGGACATTTTACCCTGGCAAATTGGCCTCGGTACTAGGCTAATACTTTCTGTCACGTTGCCTGCCTCCCTTCATGCTATATCCAGCTGATCGCAGAAGACATTCTTGATTGGCAGGTCATACCTAAAACATTCGCTTTTAACTTTTCCGGTTATTTTGTAAAAGAAATACAAATTTTTAAAAATAATTTTTATAAATAATTTAAAAAAAATTATAAAAAGGAATTTCATACCTTCTTTTCCTCAGATGGAGCACACAGTCCTGAGATGGGGGCCAGTGTGAGATGTTTCTTCTCATAGACACACTGAGAATAACCTCTAGAGATCATCTAGTCCAACTCCCCTGCCAAAGCAGGGTTGCCCAGAGCACATCACTCAGGACTGCATCCAGGCGGGTCTTGAAGATCTCCAGAGAAGGGGACTCCACCACCTCCCTGGGCAGCCTGTTCCAGGGCTCTGGCACCCTCCCCGGAAAGAAGTTTCTCCTCCTATCTGAATGGAACTTCCCATGTTCCAGCTTGTGCCCGTTGCCCCTCGTCCTGTCACTGGGAACCGCTGAGAAAAGTCCGGCTCCATCCTCCTTCAACCCACCCTTTAGATACTTGTAAGCATTAAAAAGTTCTCCCCTCAGCCTTCTCTCTGACTAGTGAGGCAAAGATGTTAACAGTGGGACCCTTTTTTCTCTCATGTGCATCATGGTCAAACCTAATTAGTTACCACAGAATAATTAAAATCCCCTTTTCCTGATTTAAATACACAACTGCTTTATAAATAATGTATCAGGCTCATATCAGGGGAAATCTCCTCCTTTGGCTCCCTCTCATTAGCAAGTGGTGGCCTAAGAGGTGAGGGCATGGCAGGTGGTGGTGACCAGGAGATGTGTGCTCCCACCCAGGTAGAGCTGCGGACACAAATGCCGGCGTCACTGAGATGGCGCAGCCCCGGGGACGGGAGAGGGGCTGTCGCTGCCGGGGGGTGATGCTGCTTCGTGCCCCCAGCATGTGGCCATGGCCTGGGTTTGCTCCACTCTCACCCTTCAGCATCTTTTGGCCTTTCTAAAATCTCCAGATCCCATCCGGTCCCATCTCCAGATCCCACTCCTGGCCAAAATAAAGACAAAAAAAAAAAAAATAATCAGGTTTTGCTTCCCCTTTTGCAGGGTACATCTTTGGGAAAACACAGCTGGGAGAAGAACCAGCTTTGAGCTGGAGACAGGAGAAATGCAGCTTCCAGGTGAGCGTTACGTTGGAGTTCCCTCAAGAAAAGTAGGATTTCCATGAACTGAGAAGCAGGAAACACAACATGTGGGATCACTGAGCTATCACAGAGCAATTAGCTTAATACCAGCGTGGAGGAAAATCTAGAACCGTTATGAGGTATTTTATTAAGTGGATGGAGAGGTGTCCCCTGACTCGAGGTGCTCGGTGCAGGGTGGGGGAGTGCGGCTGGTTTGAAGGTGCAACATCAGCATCCCCTAGGCTAGGGCCTACAGTTAATTACCTAAAAAACCCAACTATAAGCTTCATAAAAGCCTATAAAAGCTTTATAAAAGCCTAATAGAAATAGAAATAGCTGTGCTTTGTTTTTAAAATCACTTACAACACGGTTCATTATTAGTCTTAATTATCTCCCTGCAGTGTGGAGATACCACCACTTTATTTTTTATTTTTTTTATTTTTCAGACACGGAAAGCACACAAGGCACATTTTAGTGATGAAATAGAGAGGCCATTGCAGAAGGCTGTGCTGTGCCTCCCAGCCCCTTCAGGTGACACACGGCGAGGGCGCAGAGCTCTCTGCTGCCCTCCCGAGCACCCTCCTGGGCAGCGAGGCAGCCCCTGGGGGGGTCGTGACCTGGAGCTCCTGCAGTTGAAGGGCCTGGAGCTGGGTCTCGGGTGGGATGAGACACAGCTCAGTCTCACTCCCGAGTGCAACCCGAGGTGTCCATGGAGCTGGGGAAGCTGTGCCCTTTCCAACATTGCAGTGGGGCCCCGGCAACACAAGCAGAAGAGAGGAGACGGGCAGGGCCACAGTGCAAGTTGAAAACCACTTCTTGAACACTGACTGCAGTGCTGCTCCTCTCAGTGCACGCGGGGATTAGACCTGGAAAAAGCTCAGAGTCTTGCTCCAAGTGAAACTGACAGCAAGGAAGTTCAACCCAACCCCGAGTGCTGCGATGAAACAGAGGCAGAGCTGTGGTGCTCCTGGCCACAGGATGCCAAGAGCGTACAGCAATAGATGGAGACTAGAATGCTGCTTGAAAGAGAAAATTGTGAAGGTGAAATTACAAGTGTGAAAAATAAATAAATGGAAATAAATGAAATCCACAGGCAGGTTATTTCATAGCCAGAAACCGGATCTGGCTTGTGACGTCCCTGAGCTCAGAACACTGAACCATGAACCATGAGATGAAGGCATGGAGAGCACCCCTGCCCAGAAGGACTTGGGAGTACTGGTGGGTGAAAAGGTGGCGATGAACTGACGATGTGCACTCAGAGCCCAGAAAGCCCACCACATCCTGGGCTGCATCCCCAGCAGTGTGGCCAGCAGGATGAGGGGGGAGATTATGCCCCTCTGCCCCACTCTGGGGAGACCCCCCTGCAGTGCTGCCTCCAGCTCTGGGGCCACCAACATCAGAAGGACATGGACCTGTTGGAGCGGGGCCAGAGGAGGCCACGGAGATGCTGGGAGGGCTGGAGCCCCTCTGCTGTGAGGACAGGCTGAGAGAGTTGGGGGGGTTCAGCCTGGAGAAGAGAAGGCTCTGGGGAGACCTTAGAGCCCCTTCCAGTCCCTAAAGGGGCTCCAGGAAAGCTGGGGAGGGACTCGTGGTCAGGGAGGGGAGCCATAGGAGGAGGGGAAAGGGTTTGACACTGAAAGAGGGGAGATTGAGCTGAGATCTGGGGAAGAAATTCTTTGCTGTGAGGGTGGTGGGACCCTGGCCCAGGTTGCCCAGAGAAGCTGTGGCTGCCCCATCCCTGGAGGGGTTCAAGGCCAGGTTGGAGGGGTCTTTGAGCAACCTGGTGTGGTGGGAGGTGTCCCTGTCCAGGGCAGGTGGTGGGACTGGATGGTCTTTAAGGTCCCTTCCAACCCAAACCATTCTATGATGCTGTGTTTCTAGGAATTTGATGGCTCACTCCCTGGAGCAGTCTGGGGAGAAGTTAGTGAGTCTCCAGCCTGCCTGGTGGGTGCCTGAGGCCAGTGGGAACCCACTTGGTCAGCAGTGAGCAATGCATGGGAGCAGCTCAGGGAGTCCCCAGTCAGGCCTCGGCAACCACCAGGGTACTCAGGGACATGTGGGACAGACCCACAGCAGGGACAGACCAGTCCAGGCATGCACTATGAGATATCTGCTCCTCTTTATACCAGATCCATCATTTTGAATCCTCAGAACACTCAGAAACCCTTAAATCCACATTCTGCATTCAAACCATTGACACCAATGAGAGACTAAAGCCAAAGGAAGAAAAGCAGATTTTTCTACATTATCTTGCCATTTTTAGTGACATACACTTTTTTTTTTCACTGACAGCCATTTTTTTTCTCCTTTACTGACAATCTGTACATTTCCTTTCGGCTGCTGCTGCCTGTGCGGGATTGGGTGCATTAAACATGGGAGCTCCGGCAGGGCCCAGCATCTCCTGAGCCTCTTATGCAGAAGCAGCGCCTGGTCCAAAGCCCATGTCACTTGCAGGGGGTGGCCCTAGGGGAGCAGCACGGCAGGAGTGACTTGGGGACCAGCTGAGCACTTTGCACTGGGGCACTGTTATGGTTTGAGAAACCCACAACAATTTGTTGTCGTTTAGACAATTATTCCATCACCCAATGAACCCCTCCCCACCTGGGAAGGGGAATCGGGGAAAGCAAGGGAACACATGGGTTGAAATATAAAGAGATTTAATAGGATAAGACTAGATAATTAACACTGATAATACTAAAGAATCGATATTGATCCCAGTCCCAATATAATATAATATAATATAATATAATATAATATAATATATAAAAATAATGTAATATATTATATTTTATATAAAAAATAATATAATATATAAAAAATAATACAAGGTCTATCCCCAGCCCATTCCCCAGCAGGAAGCCGTGTACTCCCAGCAGGGACAGCAAATGTAGGACCCTGCGAGCGCTGTGGCTTCAGAAGGAAGGGAAGGGCTGAGGGCTCCAGCACCGGGGCAAGGAGTTCTCTGGACCCACCACCATCGAGGGAGAGAGAGAACCATGCGGCGAGCTTTCTAATTTATACTGAATGCGGCATTCATGGTTTGAAACAATCCTGTTGGCAGCCTGGGTCAAGTGCCTGGGTCTCACTCCTCCTCATCCCTGCTCCTGGAGAGGCTCGAAAACACTGAGACCTTGAAACCTGCACACCAGAGCTGGCTGTAAAGTAAATATTTGCACAAATTCAAACACTAGAGCCTTCTAAAAGTGCAGTTTTCTCAAGCCTTGGAAGATAAATTAGTCCCATGTTGCTCAAACCAGGACAGGCACCCAAGCAGGCACCATCCTTGGTGCTTCAGGCGGAGCCCGCAGTCTTCTGGGTCCTGCAAGGGCACCAAGGGGACTAGGAAGGACTTCCCTGGAGCTAAGGCCACTGAGCTGGGATGCAGTCGCTTTAGCTGGACGGTGTAGCTGGAGCTTCCCTTCTGCAGCCCTTCTGCGAGTCTGCAGATGGAGTCAGGAACAATCCTGCAGGCGCTGTTTCATGGGCACAGAAATTGCTCCTGCCCTTCATGAGGGCAAGCATCTGTGCACTGTGACAGCGGGTCCTGCAGAAGCTCTCGCCAGGATGGAAAATGGTGGCTTCATTATTTTAGCATCATGTCAAAGGCAACGATAAGAGATGGCCGCAGAGCATCCCCGCCACTGTCAGCCCCGCTGAGCCTTCGCACTCCGCCCTCAGCCGCCTCTTCAGGAGCTCGCTGCCGTGCCGGAGGAGGAGGTGGGCGGTGGGAGGATGGGTGCTGTGGTCGGACATCCCCATGGGTCTGGTCTGCTGGGTGCAGCCACCTGGCAGGTGTGGGTGTGGGAGAGGAGGGGGCAGTCAGCCCCCCACCCTGCTGGGGACAGAGTGCCCAGGAGGTGAAAGGGGCTGCCTGGGCTCCTGTCCCAGAGCTGCAGCGCTGCCTACCTCTGTGCCTAAGCAGGACATTGGTGCTGTCCCCCTGAAAGATTTGTAGCATCTCGGGCACTTTCCCAACTCCAGGTACCACCAGCAAGTGCTGGCACAACCCTGCAGAACAGGAGAAAGGAACGGACGGATCCCCAGCCGTGTTAAGATGGATGGGTTATGCCTACCGGCCAGGGTTACCTGCTTAGCATATATATGAAAAACGCAGCGGGACAGAACACACCAGGCTTGTCTCCTGGCCGGGGAGGTGAGGGGCAGCAGGACACCCCAGCTGCCACAGAGAGCTCACTGGGGACAGCTCAGTGCAAAGCCCACCTGCGAGACTTCTGTCCCAATGGTGCTGCGGGTGTTTGGATGGGAGCCAGCGGCGCTCTGGATGGGACGAGGAACGGAGCTGCTGGTTGGGGTTTGGTGGAAACAAGTGTGCTGTGCTGCTGTGAGGCTGCAGCTTGGGAAGGAGGTTCTCTGGATCTTCCTGGGCCACCAGAGAGGCCAGGACTGAATTAATGCCATGCAGATCATCCCAGGCTGCCTGCTGCTCCTCCGCGGTGGGAAACGGGTCCTCTAATGAACGGTGGGAGGAGAGATGGACCACAGGGAGCTTGGGGTGCACTCGGGATAACACCGCAGCCTCCCAACAGAGCTGGGCCTGGCATCTGTGAACGAGAAACAGAATTAGGGCCCAAAGGGCAAGTCAGAGGCTGATCGTTACTCCCTTCGATGCTGTTGTTTCTAACAATGCCGTGGGTCCGTGGAGAATCCCAGCACTCCAAACAGACCCTGGCTGCAGGGACCTGCTCCCGCACTGGGACCCAGGGGAGGGATGCCATCCTGCACCCCATATCCCTGCATCCGCCCCAAGGGAGAGGAGGAAAAACCAATTTTCAGCCCTGCTGTGACATCTGCGGTGGTCACAGCCCAGGAGCAGTCCCTGGGCTTTGTGGGGGCGAAGGGGAAGCGCCAGGAGCCTGGAGCAGGGCAGGGGGGTCTCAGGCAAGGGGCGGCCAGATGGGAGCAACGAGCCGAACTGACCGGCGGCTGCAACTTGGAAACTGCTTTTAATAAGAAAATGTCATATCTTGGAACCCGCACTAATTCTAACTCAGGGAAACAACTGTCCTATAAAATGAACAATTCCGGAACAAATACAGTTTGGACAACAAGAGTGCAAATCGTGTTTTAAAATAAAATACGCAAATAAAATTTAAAATAAAGTATTCACGTCATCATTTTCCCAGGGATACAAACTGTATTTCTTTACATTTCTGTCACTCAGGACGTGGCAGCAGCAGCACTGTGTAACATGCATCAGGCATGCGCCGGGGCAGAGGATTCCAGCTCTTCCATTATTTTATTCCCATTACTGTGTTTGTTTTACATCATTCTGAAGAGCTTTTACTTAGCCCTGATTGAAACATCTTATTTTCTAGATCAAGGTGTTTCTTTGTGTTTTAATGAAATACTTTGACACAATAGCTTTGTGCTAGTTTAAAATCATTATTTGATATATTGAAAACTGCTGGTCTTCTAATTAGTACGCTGTGTGCTTTTCTTCCCATCTTGTTCAAAGTGTCAAAACATTTCACTGCCAAACAATTCTATCAGGATACACCAGTGGTGGTTGTACACACCATGATGTATCTTTCAATACGATGCGTGCACCGGACCACCGCATCAAAATGATGCCCACGGTGATGCAAACCTGGAAAAGCAGGGTCTCAAAATTAAAATTAACGCTGAGTGTAATTGTCGTTTCCCAAGTGAAGTTTTGAAAAATGAAAAAAAAAGCCAGGCCTCAGCAAGACTGGGTGGTGGGTGGGCTTGAAGGCCACTGTCTCCTGTCCCCCTCTGAGCTTAGGTTAAGAGCATTTCAGGCAAACTGCTTGTGCAGCCCCAGTGCACCAGGACGAGTGGCCGAGCTCTCCTTGCCCCCAACAGGACCTTCAGGCGGGTGACACGGTGGCTGGCGAGTCCCCCAGCCCCACACCTCATCCAGGAGTGTTGTAGCAGCTCTAGATGAGCCGCTGTGTTTGGGGGTCTCGGTGAGCTGTGCTGGGATGGCCAATGTCCCCGCAGGACCCCGTGTGCTCCTTGCCCTCTTTAGGGTAAATCCCGCAGCACATAACCCGCCGCTGCTCTCAGAGATGTCTGTTCTTGGGGCAGCCAGGCACCATGGGCAGACCATGACCTGCTGTGGAAGGGACAAGATGAAGCCCTCAGGCACAAAGAAGATGTTCAGCAACCAGGGCTTCCTCCCATTGGCCACCCCTCCATGCCTTTCTCTACCCAGGTTCACCACTGTTCTTACATCCACTTTGCCCAAATTCCACCCTATTTCTCCCCTTTTCTGCCCCTCATCTGTCCATTCACAAAGTGCTCCTTTCCTATACATTTATTTCTCTGCTTGCCTCTACATATGTCCCTTTTTTCCACTCAAAGAGTGACTAATACACACCACAAAGCAGGGAAATGCTCTCTGCCAGTCTCCTCGCTCTTCATTAGGAATGCAAGAATCATCCTGTTTTCACAGCAGATTTGCAAAATGTTACAAATATTTTCATTAAAAATGGTCTGTTTCTCTAATCACTGGGGGAAGTATTAAAAAAAAAAATTTAAAATTTTAAGTATGATTTGGATTGTTCTTAGCCTGGAAATATCCATATTGTGAATCTAAGAGAAAAGGCTCAATTTTAAGAACAAAAATCTGAGAAGTGGAAAAACAGTGGATCACTGTACCAGAAATTTTGGCTCTGCAGAGCTGAGATCCTCCCCTTTTTCTGCACATCTCAGCTCGCCGTTCAGTGTGACCTGTTTTGGAAGCATCAGAGGCAAAAATCTTTGGCTTTATTAATCAGGGACCGTATCGTCCCTCCATATAGATCATGCCAAAGGTACATCACTCACAGCCCTGCAGACTGCAGAGAGATGTGCTCCACACTCTTGGCGAGAGCCTTATTTATTGCACTACAGATGAACCATGAAAGGATCTTTAATGCTTTTTCCACCGACTGCTCAGCTCCTGTACCTCTGTTTATCCAGCCATGTGCTTGCCTGGCAGTTGTCTGCCTGAATCCATCTGCCAGTGATTCACCTCCTCGTCACCGTACCCGGAGATGTGCTGGTCTTGCAGCCCCTTCCTACCAAGTCACACGAGATTGCTGTGTGAGAGCACATGCCTGAGAGATGGGGCTAATGGATAAAACCCATTTTATTATTCATCATTTTGTTGGCTACAATCGTACTGCAGGACAAGGCAACTGCAGCAGGGAGACATCTGTAAATGGCTCTGACAATCTGGAAATTAGCTGCTGGGGAGGGACAGAGCCATTTCACACTCAGTCCTTGTCTCACATACATTTGGAGCCAGTTTTTTTTCAGTGGTGCCCAGAGACAGGACAAGAGGAAATGAGCACAAATTTGAACATAAGAAGCTCCATCTAAACATGAGGAGGAACTTCTTTCCTTTGAGGGTGGCAGAGACCTGGAACAGGCTGCCCAGGGAGGTGGTGGAGTCTCCGTCTCTGGAGACATTCAAACTCACCTGGACACATTCCCGTGCAACCTGCTCTGGGTGACCCTGCTCTGGCAGGGGGTTAGACTGGGTGATCTCCAAAGGTCCCTTCCAGCCCCATAGCACCATGTGATTCTGTGATACAGCTTACTTCATTTCAGCCAAATCAGAAGGGCTTTGTCTGGCCAGGGCTGGACTTGCCGGAGCCAAAGTGGGAGCAGATCAGGAGAGAAGGGGTGGGCCAGCACAGGGAGGTGGGCAGGGAAGGGCCAGGCACCTCCTGGCATCGGCTCTGGCACAGCCCCTGGTGCCTTCCATGGAAAGCCATCATACTTCTTGCATGGGGTGAGCATTAACCAGACTGTAGACCGTCCTGCACTCTGGCTTATCTTCACAGATTAAGCAGTACAAAAGGCTTTGTTCTGGAAAAAAAAAAAATCATTGAAGGGAACTGTCCCATCAGAAAAATCAGACTCTGTGGGGTGGCTGGGACCTGCTCCTGCAGGGTCTTGGGGGCACAGATGGGGAGACGAGGAGGGTGGGAACACAAATCAGCAATAGTTATTTGCTCCGACTCACAAGGCAGGAGCTAAGCCAGCAAAGAAGCTGTCACACAGAAGGTTTAAAACATGCAGAGGGAAGGATCTGCCCATGCAACTGTGTGAGGAAATTGTGGACCTTCTCCCCACAGGGCATTGTGTTGGCAAAGAGAATAAAGGCATTCAAGATGGGACACATCCAACACCTGAGAGGGTGGCCTGCACACAATCTCAGGAGCCTCCGAACAAGCAGCGACACCTCAATGGGACAGCTGGAGAAGGTGCTTGGGGCTTGTCATCTTTCTTAAACTTCTCCCTGTGTGTCCTCCACAGACTCTGCCAGCAAAGCCTTCAGCTTTTCAGCTCCTTTCCTCAGTACCTCTGACACAGGTACTCCTACCTCCGCTCCTTGGAGCGGTACCTGCCCTTTTCATAGCAAATGTACAGCTCCAGGCACCTAAAGTACACTCTGGGAAGGTTTTGGGTATTGTGCAGTGCATGGAAGAGGTCACTGTGTGACTCCTTATCCCTGATCTTTTGTAGAGAGCTGCAAGGGAAAGCCATGCTTGCCCAAGCATGCCTTCTCCTGGCTGCAAAACACAGCCGGAAGCAGAGCAGGAATTCCTAACCAGAGGCACAAAGCCATATTTTATTCACCTGGTATATTCTGCAAAGCAAGGTTTCAGCTCATTTCTATATTCATTTTGCATCACGGGTCAAAGGAAAACAGTCCTTCCAGTGTTGCACTCCACGGCAATGCCTGTTGGGGTGCAGCGAGGGCAAGGTACCATGGCTGGTGGCATCAGGGCTTTGTCCCGGGGGGTCTGTCCCACTGTACCCGAGCAAGGGAGCAGGGCAGGGCAGCCAGGGTCAGCCAAGAATCATGGTCATCAGGCAAGTCACTGATGACAAGACAGGACCAAGTCCAGGGCAGGAAGGTGATGGTAACCAGGGTCGGACACAGCCCAGTGAGCACCCAGCAAACCCACAGTGGTGAAGCAGGTCAGGGCTTGGGGCAGAAAGTCAGTCCCCGGGTCAGGGTCCAGGGGACCGGGGCCCTGCCAGGTGCAGGCATGGCTGTGACACGGCTCCCTGCAGGACACTGTGCCACCCAAGGGCACCAAAACACAGAGGCCACACTCAGCTGGCCCCAAGTCTTACCAGCCCAGCCTCCTTGCAGGGGGAGGCTCTCAGGACCCACTGGTGTGGGTGCTGGGATGGCCAAAGAGGACTCTCAAGCCTGGCAGAGAAGGTGGCACTGGCCCTTTCAGCTGTGTGTGACAAGCACCCAGAAGGCAATGTCCCTCTGCTTAGGGGTCAGACAACTGCTTTTGGCAGCCTTGGTGTGATGGAGCAAAGCTGCCCACCCCCACGTGTCAACACAGGTCCACAGATCAAGAAATACTTCTCCAAAGAGCCTGGCTGTCCTTGTGTGAGAGACCAAGAAATGTCACTCTGGCCCGCATGGGTAAGCCCCAGTGGCTGACATCTAACAAGGGTCCATCGGGGAGCCAGAGAACTGCTCACAGCAGGGGGGACACCCCCCTTCTCACCCCCATCCTGCCAGTTCAAGGCTCTTTTCGACTCTTACCAGGCAGGGCTGGGACTCTGCAGCCCACCCAGGCTTCGCAGCCAGCAGCAACCTAAGGACAAGGCGCATGGGCTTGTTTAACTCCTACGGAAGACAAATATTGCCCAAATGTTTGTTAGCTAATAGTCATTTTGCTTCCAAATAACTGTTGCCCGGGAAGCATGTTGGTGATAAAAGCGATACCGGAGGAACACGTGTGGAAGGAGCACTGGCAGCAGAGTGGGAAGCAGCAGGGCCAGGTTGGCTGCAGTGCAAGCTGCAGCTCATCTCCCAAATGCCAGAGCTGGGCTGAGCTTGGGGCAGGAACCAAAGTCCTCAACATCCATCCAGCACTGTCCCTTGGGGTAGGGTGCCCTTGTGTTACTTCTCCCCCTGCCCATGGACTGACATCTCTGTGTTACAATTATACCATGCGTGAGTCTGAAGACTCTCTAACTCTTCCAGGATGGGACCCTGGTCTTCCTCAGAGCATGGAAAGATGCAAAATTGGTGCATTTGTCTTCCTTTGGAGTATTTGTGCCCCTGGGAGACCAAAGCTGGGATATAAAGGACAGAGAGACCCAAATGAAATGAACTGGAGACCACAAACCTCATCTGAGATGTGTGGAGATGCCAGCACTGAAGTGGTGGAGAAGGCACATGCAGGGAAGCAGGATCCTGCACGAGGGTGTCAGGAGCGGTGCAGGGTCCAGGGGCAGCCAGGGATGAGCTGGAGGGGGGCAGCAGGAACCCTCCCCAGTCTGGGAGGGCAGGATAGGGGCTCCCCCAGCACTGAGCCCCAGCAGCAGCCCTGCAGACAGGGGAGACAGGCTCTGCAAAGACAACTGCAGAAATGTGCCTCTGCCCACGTAGCCCCAAGCCATGCCATCCCCTCCTTCTCTTGCCCGCTGCATTTTTGAGGCAGTTCCATTTCCCATTCCCCCCTTTCTGATAGCAGCAGCTTCTGGCAGAGCACACGGCTGCCGGGTGGCCTTGGAAGCTGACAGATACTTAGTCTGAAACCGCCTCAGCAAACTGACAGCCCCTCGGTGACCATGGGGACTAATTTCAGCTCTGGTACCCAGAAATGGTGTTTGTAAGGATGGCTCGTGGTGCAGACCAGCACCTCAGTGGGTGGCACATGTTGGCAATGCGCAGATCCCAGGGTTGGTGGCCCCAGCTCCATCCTGGCCTCTCTGACTCTTTTGCTGCCACTTAATTCAGCCCTTAATCGAGCACCAGCCAGGACCTCGCAGCCCCGAGGTGAGCCTGACCTGCTCCACTGGTGGCCCCAGAGCCACAGCAGCAGAGAGCACAGCCCCCACTGTGGTGGGGTCTTGGTGGTCTGGATGACATCAGGCAACTTCCCACAGCTGTTAATTGGGCCAGATCTCCCTCGCACCGGTATAATTGGTGTTTTCCAGTGATCAGTGATCAGGTGCCTGGGTCTGGCACCTCACTGGGTCCATCACTGTCCCAGACATATTATTTGCTGAGGACATTATTTTCATTACTTTAACTCATCAGGCCTGACTCTTCCCAAAACTTCTTACAGGCTGGTGTTTGATGGTTTCTCTTGGATGAAAAAGTCACCAGTGGAGAACATGGGACCTGCCATACTCTTCTGAATGGACCATTTGCTGTGAAGCATCTCAGAGACGAAGACATTGTCGGTGGACATCGAAGAAACCACCTCTTGGTGGAGATTCTGAATTCTCAAAGATGTGCTTGCATTCCCTACGGGCATCTCCCAGATGCTGCAGATACAACCAGGGCAGGAATTTATTTGGTGGAGGGAGCTGGCGGAGGCAGCAGAACATACTTTCTTGCAGACAAAGTCATGGTATTCCTTCAGCTCTCCTTGACCTCAGTAGTGACCAGGGAAGGCAGATTGTCTTTATCTCATCCCTCTGTTTGCAAAAATGCTTCTCACACTCCCCTGCTGCTGCCGCGAAGCACGTTGGCTGTCCAGAGCTCTCCTCCCTCAAGTGAAGGCTGAACCAGCTCCTTCCTCCCCACCCTGGGCATCTCCTTGCAGCGGGAGGTCATCTGTCACCCTTCACAGCCATTCCCCATCCATCACTGACTCAAGCACCTGCAGACCTGTGTGCTGCTGTTTGTAAACTCTGACCTAGTGTCCTCTCCTGTAACGACCAGATCCTCTATCTGTCCAAGAGTGTCAGGACAACTCACGCTCCACAAGTCAGCCTGCAGGTCTTCCTTTGGTGAGTGAATCCCAATTGGTTTGGAGTTAATTCTGTGTCCTTCTGGTGGCTTTCTGAGCCTTTTTCCCCATCTCTGAATTGCTACAAGATCTTATCTCGTATCAGAGATCCATTAGCCCCAACAACATCACCTCTTGAGACTGACAAGAGCCACAAACTCTTCTGTGCTCGCCGCTGATTTCTGCGTTTCATTCAAAGGCACTGCTCGGCTGCTCAGGTTTTGTGCAGAGTGCGGAACTCCTCAATTTTCTGTAATACCCTGTGATAGCTGGCTTCCTCTGCCTGGCTTAATTGGAAGTATTAAAAACATCATGTGCTTCAGAGCAAGCAGAAAGAAAGCTGCCTTCTCACAGCCTCCCCTCTCCAGTTCACCCACTATGTGCAGAGAAATGGGAAAGCACCATTGAAGATATCCCTCCTACCCTGACGCCTTCCCAAGATGCTGTGCCTTCTGTAGAGCTTTTAGAGGCCCGTGTTTGCCTGCAGGGTCATCAGTGGTGGTTACCTGAGATCAGCCTCCCAACACCGTGCTTGGTCACAGCACAGCAGCCTGTGTCCTGGGAGGAGCTCTTAAGTTGTCATCTTGTGCAGCAGAGGAGAAGGGATGCTTCATCCTTTTCATCCCCCTCTGTTTTGGTCATATGGGGCAGCCCCATGGTTACGAGCCCTGTGTCCTGGGTGCCCTGGGGGTCTGCCCGCTGCAGGAGAGGTGGTGCCACACCATCAGAGGTACCACCAGCAGGATGGGCTGAGGGAAGGCAATCTGGGGCATGGTGCACCAAAAAGATGCCTCTCCAGAGCCTCTGAAGACTCACACCTGAATCCCTTCTTGCCAACCAGTCCCCGGCCCCACAGGATGAGGGTCACAGACCAGCAGAGCCTTTGTCACCAGGCATGAATGCAGCATGGCTGGGACCATCACCTGCAGCCTTAGTCAGGGGCTCCTCTGAGCACCACATTTAACCTCCTCCCTTATCCGTCTCCTCAAAACAGCCATTCACCTCAGCTGGTGTGGCCACGGGGGCCTCTGAGGACCAGGATAGCCACACTGTGGACAGAATAGTGAGACAAATGTCCCATAACACAGGACTCAAATTACTGAGGTGCTGAGGTGACCACCTCGCTCTCAGGATTGATGGACCCTGTCCCAAAGCCTTCATAACCTCCACCAGCCCAGGGATGGGAGACTTCGAGATGCTGGTCCCCTCAGAGCCAGCTGAGGCAGAGCATAGTACAGAACCATTCCTCCAGTGTGACTGGAGGAATCGTAGAATCATGGAATGGTTTGAGTTGGAAGGGACCTTAAAGACCATCCAGTCCCACCACCTGCCCTGGACAGGGACACCTCCCACCACACCAGGTTGCTCAAAGACCCCTCCAACCTGGCCTTGAACCCCTCCAGGGATGGGGCAGCCACAGCTTCTCTGGGCAACCTGGGCCAGGCTCTCACCACCCTCACAGCAAAGAATTTCTTCCTCAGATCTCAGCTCAATCTCCCCTCTTTCAGTGTCAAACCCTTTCCCCTCCTCCTATGGCTCCCCTCCCTGATCATGAGTCCCTCCCCAGCTTTCCTGGAGCCCCTTGAGGGACTGGAAGGGGCTCTAAGGTCTCCCCGGAGCCTTCTCTTCTCCAGGCTGAACCCCTGCAACTCTCTCAGCCTGTCCTCACAGCAGAGGGGCTCCAGCCCTCGAATCACTTTTGTGGCCCTCCACTGGACTCGTTCCAACAAGTCCATGTCCTTCCTGTGCTGAGGACTCCAGAGCTGGAGGCAGCACTCCAGGTGGGGTCTCCCCAGAGTGGGGCAGAGGGATAGAATCACCTCCCTCAAACTGTTGGCCACACTGCTGGGGATGCAGCCCAGGATGTGGGGGGCTTTCTGGGCTGCCAGCGCATGTTGCCCACTCATGTCAAGCTTCTCATCCACCAACACTCCCAAGTCCTTTCTCCTCAGGGCTGCTCTCAATCCATTCACCACCCAGCCTGGATTTGTGCCTGGGATTGCTGTAAGCAAGGTGCAGGACCTTGCATTTTGCCTGGTTTAACTCATGAGGTTCACATGGTCCCACCTCTCAAGTCTGTCCAGGTCCCTCTGGATGGCATCCCTTCCCTCTAGTGTGTTGGCTGCTCCACACAGCTTGGTTTTCATTGGCAAACTTGCTGAGGGTGCCCTTGATCCCACTGTCCATGTCTCTGACTGAGGAGGTGATCTGAGACCTGCTGTGAGGAGATGCTTCACCATCTCATGTCCTCACCTGGTGCCCTGGTGAGCAGGGCCAAAGCAGGCTGATGCAGGACGCAGTGCTGTGACTAACTATGGACGGGTGAAGGAGGTCTCAGAGCCACCATCACTGTAGCCACTGCAGATCTACAGCCTTGCCTAGGACTGGCTCCCCCAGACCAACCCCAAGCTACCACAGGTGAGGCTGAACCTGGCAACCCTCCTCTGCCCATGGGTTGTTCGTGCAAAATCCCAAATCTTCTCACCTGGTAGCAAGAAGCATGCCCTACCTTTTGCTTCTGCAAAGTCATAAAAATCAGTAAAATTCACTAAATATTGTGAATTGTTGTGATTGGTTGTCCCACGGTGCATCACTGAATTTCACTGAATTTCACTGAATTTTTAGAGTTGGAAGGGACCATAAAGATCATCTAGTCCAACTCCCCTGCCGAAGCAGGATTGCCCAGAGCATGTCAGAGCATGTTACTCAGGACTGCATCCAGGCAGGTCTTGAAAATCTCCAAAGAAGGGGACTCCACCACCTCCCTGGTCAGCCTGTTCCAGGGCTCTGGCACCCTCACCGGAAAGAAGTTTCTTCTCATATTTGAGTGGAACCTCCTATGTTCCAGCTTGTGCCTGTTGCCCCTCGTCCTGTCACTGGGAAGCACTGAAAAGAGTCCGGCTCCCTCCTCCTTCAACCCATCCTTTAGATACTTATAAGCATTGATAAGGTCTCCCCTCAGCCTTCTCTTCTCCAGCCTAAAGAGTCCCAGCTCTCTCAGCCTTTCTTCATAAGGGAGATGCTCCAATCCTTGAATCATCCTCGTTGCCCTTCGCTGGACTCTTTCCAGTAGTTCCCTATCCCTCTTGAATTGGGGAGCCCAGAACTGGATGCAGTATTCCAGTTGTGGCCTCACCAGTGCAGAGTAGAGGGGGAGAATGACTTCCCTCGACCTACTGGCCACACTCTTCCCTATGCAGCCCAGGATCCCATTGGCCTTCCTGGCCACAAGAGCACACTGCTTGCTCATTGTCATTTTGCTATCTACCAGGACCCCCAGATCTTTCTCTTCAGAACTTGACTCCAGCAGGTCCACACCTAACCTGTATTGGTGCCTAACATTTTTCTTCCCCAGGTGCAGGACCCTACACTTTTTCCTGTTGAACCTCATGAGGTTCTTCCTTGCCCAGCTCTCCAGCCTGTCCAGGTCTCGCTGGATGGCAGCACGGCCCTCCGGGGTGTCAGCCACCCCTCCCAGTTTGGTATCATCAGCAAACTTGCTGAGGATACACTCAGTCCCCTCGTCCAGGTCGCTGATGAATATGTTGAACAGGACTGGACCAAGTATTGACCCCTGGGGGACACCACTGGTTACAGGCCTCCAGCTTGAACCTGCTCCATTAATCATTACCCTTTGGGTCCTGTCACACAGCCAGTTCTCAATCCACCTCACTGTCCCCTCATCCAGCCCACACTTCCTTAGTTTCCCAATGAGGATGCTATGGGAGACTGTGTCAAAAGCCTTGCTGAAGTCAAGGTAGATGACATCTGCTGCCCTCCCCTCATCCAACCAACCAGTTATAGCATCGTAGAAAGCTATCAGATTGGTCAAATATGATTTACCCTTGGTAAACCCATGTTGCCCACTTCCAATAACCCCCCGCTCTTCAACTTGTTTGGAGATGACATCTAGAATGAGTCTCTCCATTACCTTCCCAGGGATGGAGGTGAGACTAACTGATCTGTAGTTCCCAGGGTCCTCCTTCTTGCTCTTTTTGAAGACTGGAGTGATGTTGGCCTTCCTCCAGTCTTCAGGCACCTCTCCTGTTCTCCATGACCTTTCAAAGATGAGAGTGGCCCAGCGATAACATCTGCCAGCTCTCTCAGCACTCGTGGGTGCATCCCATCAGGGCCCATGGACTTATGAATGTCCAGTTTGGCCAAGTGGTCCCGAACCTGGTCCTCCTCTACTGGAGGAAAAACTTCCTCTCTCCGTACCCTCCCCCTGGCCTCCAAGGCCAGAGATTCATGAGGGACAGCCTTAGCAGTGAAGACTGAAGAAAAGAAGGCATTCAGCAACTCTGCTTTCTCCGTGTCTTCCACCACTAGGGTGCCCATCTCATTCATCAGTGGGCCCACATTATCCCTAATCTTCCTTTTACTGTTTACATAACCAAAAAAACCCTTTTTGTTATTCTTAACTGTAGTGGCCAAGATGAGCTCAGCTTGAGCCTTGGCCCTTCTAATTTTCCCCCTGCATATCTTCACCGCTTCCTGGTATTTCTCCTTGCCTGCCAGGCCCCTTTTCCAAAGATCATAAACCTTCTTTTTGTTCCTGAGCTCCAGCCAAAGCTCACTATTTAAATAGCTCACTATCAAATGCCCAAGTGTTACCACCAGCATGCTACAAGTTCCCTTCCACTCTTCCTTGCCCCGAGAAGAGCAGGGGATGATGCGCAGCCTGCAGCATACCTCCTTCTCCTCCTCCTCCTCCTCCTCCTCCTCTCAGCACTGCAAAGGAAGGAAGGTGAGGTCCTGCCGAGGCACAGCACTTACCTCATTCTGCCATTAAAAATCAAGTCAGCCCAGTGATTAGCTGCAGTTAGCGCTGAACGCCGGCATGCTGGGACGCGGAGCTTGCTGCACAGGGCATGGCATGTGCGTCCACACAAAGCAAGGGAGAGACGAGGCAAAGCACAGCACCCTGCAAGAGGCAGAAAGGTCCCAGGTGGCCTGGGGTTTTGGAGCTGTGCTGCTTTTCCCTACCTTGTTTGCTAAAGAAGAGCATTGCGGGTCCCAGTTCTGTCAGCCCCATTTTCAGGCTTCACTGGAGAGCAACAGGAGCACCATGGGCAGAAGGTTCATCACCATTTTGCAGGTGGAGTAGAGGGGAGTGGTGGTCTCCAGAGGGGCAGCGGTGTTGAACACCCAGCTCAAAGCATAAACCCTCAGAGCAGCCACTCTCTCAACGTGTTTTTGTGTCACAAAGCCTGGAAATAAAAGCAAGTCCAACACTCCCCTCTGCTGCATCCCTTTTTGCAACCGATGCTGAGGAGCAGCTGAGCATGAGGTGCTACACCTGCAGCTGTGTCAGACCTACATCTGGGAGGAGAGGATCTCTCAGGACACAGCCAGAAATGACTCCCCTTCTAACCTTTACCTTCACAGTAAGAAAAAGCCGATCTTGATCTAAATTGAAGCCTTGAGGATTTGAGCAACCTTTAACCTGTCTCTGAAAGCTTTGGGGGTTTTCTTTCTCTTTTGAAAAAACCCAAGAAAGTGGCTGTCCCGGTAGAAGACATATCCAATCTCACTTGATTCTAGCAGGCAATTTGCTCTTGCCTAGCAAGCAGCATAGAAAATTAAAAAGCCGTCACCAGCCGCAGACAAGAATTGATAGGAACAAGGCCAGTAATCAGAAAGGCTGGGGAGCCATGGAGCTGGTTGCAGGAGGCCAAGTGTGTCTCTAGTGTAACATGGCTCCAGCAGGGACTGCGTATCTTGCAGTGCTGCTGGTGACAGACACAGCCTGTCCTCGGCAAGCCCCAGGCAGAAAATTAATATGCTCATTTCCACTAAGCCACCTCTTGGTCCCTGAGGGTCTGTCCCCTTCCCTGGTGGGGTAAGATGGGATGTCAGGGGCAAGACTGCCCTCCATCCCCATCTCCTTGGGAGGGAGAATGCTTTGAGATGCACTTCTTTACATAAATAAGGGGTTTCTGTCCAGGATATTTTGTCCCAGTCTTGGCTTTGGGACAGCGCTGCTCCTGCCCCATACCTGGGGCTGTGGTGGCAGGGTTGCTCTGTGGTCACGCTGCACCCTTTACCAGGGTCCTGCAAACGTGAGCTGGTGGCTGTGGGGACACTGCATCGTCTTATGCTCAGCTGATGCCTCAAGAGGGGACTCAGCCTGAGATCTCTGGCCCAAATCTATCCCTTGCCCACCTGCCCTTCATCTCAGCCCTCTTGACCTGGCAGAGGCAACGTGAGGTTGCAGCAGGGCTGGATGTTGTGCTCCAGGGCTGGGACCTGCTGTCCCTGGTGCAGAGGCTGTGAGCTGGTTGTGCTGCACCACCAGCCCGGTGGCCTGAAGGGCTGGGGAGGCAGGAGCAGTCCCACTGAAGCCAAACGAAGGACAGATACATGAGCTGCGTCACACATACCAGTGTCTCCAGCCACCTTCCAGTGGCTGTGACCCTGCTGATCCCTTCCTCTTCCTCGTCCCATTGAGTGTGCCAGGGCACAGCAATAGTTGCCCCCACAGCATTCCCACCTCCCACTCTGCAAGTCTCATCCGTCTGGACGAGGCTCTGGAGAAGGGAATGAATCAGCCCAGGGACTCATCCTGCTGCTCCCCCTGGTGCAACCACCGAGGGGAGGAGATGTGGGTCTGCAGAGGACACAGAGGAGATGGAGTGAGGTGTGTTTCACCATGCTGGGCAGCCCAGGACCGGGGGGGTCGTGACACACCACAGCGTGCCCCCAGCAGCTTGCCATCAGGTGGCTGGAGCCTCCGTGCCAGCCTGTCTGTGCAGATCTCCTGAATGATTTGGGGACAGACCCGTACACCGAGCAGAAACCAGCCAGGTCTAATTGGCAGATTGGGTTAGTGGAGGAGAGATAAGACAATCCACTTAGTGGTTTTGTTGAGCTGTGTGCGGCTAAATCAGCTTAGGGGCAGATGCTCAGCGGGTGTAAGGTGGCACAGTGCTGTGGGAGCCCCGGGCAAAGCACCGGCCTGCTGCCTTCCCAGTAATCTCTCCAGTCTCCAGGGGCCGCACGATGCTGGTGCAAGAACTGTAAAGTGACATTCATAGAGAGGGATGGACTAAATGGGAGATTTGGAGGTAGCATTGTGCCTGAACTTCTGCTTTGTCTCACTCCGGGCATCTCACCCCAGCCCTTCTGCAGAGATGGGTGATGCACAAAGTGCTCCATCCCTTTGACAAGCGCTGCCCCTGGCTTTGCTGAGTCCCTTTGGCCATGATGTTCATGTGGGGCTGTTCACATCCCCGCTGCCCACACTGGGGTGCAGGTCTGCAGCTGAGGGGTTCTTGCTCTGCACCAGGGGACAAGGGGAATCAGTGAGAGCCCTGAGGCACATTCCCGAGACCTTGCACGCACACCCTCTCTTCCCCTTCCCGAGCCGATAGAGCAAACAACAGCCCAAATTTTGTGTCACGCTAAAAAGCCAGCTCAACTGCTATGTCCCTCACCCAGCTGGCTCTTCAGCCACAGGACTCCCACAGCTTCCGATCTGTCTCATGAAGCACTTCTCAAACCTCATTTATTTATGAATTAACTAATTTCATTTCTCCCAAGAGGAGAACAGGACATAGCAAGCACTGCACTGGCTGACTGAAGGCACTGAGCACTGCCTTAGAGAAGCCCACTACCCAGCTTTCATACTGGTCCTGGACCTGTGAAGACCTCACGGGCAGCTCAGGTACCCCCATTTTCCAGCTGTGGACCAGTTTGATCCATTATCCAAACTATGGTAGACTTTGGCTCTTATAGATGAATAAACAGCGGCTGAAGGTGTATTTTATCCAGGACACGCCATGGTCTGGTGGAATAGTGTCAGGTAACAGCCAGCATACCCCGAATCTACCACTGCTTTGCTGTGGGGCTGTTGGTGCATCACTTCCCCACACACGTTCACCCCTTGGTCTGCAAACCAGCAGCAGGTCCTTGCACTGGGTCCAGGGCAGTTCCCACTCGGTGCAGCGGCTCTGGAAGGCACAGGCTGAGATGGGGGACAGGGACCAGGTACTCACTCAGCAAAACAATCCAACTCTCAAATTTATTTTTAATTTTTTTTTTCACTAATATTTAGTGAACGGTGCTGTTTCGTCCCAGTTTTCAAACAAACTTTTTCACGTCTTTAAGACACTGCTGATTCATAGAGATAAAGGTGAAGGAGGGAATGGGGCAATCCCACATCTTTTCAATTCAATCTGTACCCAAGCTTCTTCAAAACCTCAACATCAGCACCAAAGTCAAGTCATTTTTCTTTCCACTTTGTCACTTTTACTTGCAGCCTGAAAATTAAGGTGAAAACCAAATCCTTCCCACAGGACAGCAGCTGGGATAGCAGAGCCTGTGGGATTCCTGTCCTCCCTCCTGCCCCCTGCATCTGCGGGGAGCAGCACGGGGCTCAAGCCCCTGCGCCGCAGTGGGGGCCACTCACCCCAGCACCCACTTCTCACATCACCACCCATCACCTTCCCTACTGTTAATGGCTGAGATCAGGGACCCTTGGTCTGCACTTCGAGTATGCATCGAGTCAAAGGCAAGACAGGCACAGAATAGGGGGGTTGGTGACAGCACCTTCCCAGCTTGTGCCCCAGTGTCAGCTGGGGACCACTGGGGAATACAGACTAGTCCCTGTGCTGGCTGTGTTTCCCCAAAGCTCCTGTGAATTCTCCTCTGGGCTCTGGGTTGTGGGTGTTTCTCCTCCTGTTCCCCTCATTGCGTTCATACACTCCCAGGAGGATGGAGGCTGAAATGAGCCAGGTCTGGATAAAGAAGGAGAAAACTGCGTTACAAGGAGAGATCAGAAAGGTCCTGTCTGTGCATGAGTCCCAGACAGGTATGGAAGGCAGGGAGGTGGAGATCATAGAATCATAGAATGGTTTGAGTTGGAAGGGACCTTAAAGACCATCCAGTCCCACCACCTGCCCTGGACAGGGACACCTCCCACCACACCAGGTTGCTCAAAGACCCCTCCAACCTGGCCTTGAACCCCTCCAGGGATAGGGCAGCCACAGCTTCTCTGGGCAACCTGGGCCAGAGTCCCACCACCCTCACAGCAAAGAAGTTCTTCCCCAGATCTCAGCTCAATCTTCCCTCTTTCAAGTTAAAACCGTTGCCCCTCATCCTATGGCTCCCCTCCCTGATCACGAGTCCCTCCCCATCTCTCCTGGAGCCCCTTGAGGGACTGGAAGGGGTTCTAAGGTCTCCCCGGAGCCTTCTCTTCTCGAGGCTGAACCCCCCAACTCTCTCAGCCTGTCCCCATGGGAAATGTCCTCAACCACCTCCAGGTCCTCCGGGTGAACCTGGCAAAGACATCCATCCCCTAATTCCCTGTGATTCCCCATGGACACGGCCGCCTCCTTTCCTCCCTCTCTCTCTCTTCAGGCAGATCCAAAGACAACGGTGCCAGGGAGCCCGTCCCCGCCAGCTGTTCCCGGTGAGTCAGCCAGCAGGGTGTAAGGCTGCCGGCACTGCCCGTGGCTGGGCTCCCTGGCAGCAGGCACGGGCTCCGGGGGGCATCTCTGCGGCTGGGGAAGGCGAGGGGAATGGCAGGGCCCCGAGCAAGCACCTGGCCAGGGCCACGACCGCCTGCTCCGAGCAGGGTTTGCTCCAGTGAATGAATGAGGCAGCTGATGAATATTCAGAACTGGCAAAGCAGATCACTTTCAGCTAAATTTGATCACAATGCGGGATAAATTAAGCCATGGGATGAATGCATTTGAAATGAAGATTAAAAGAACGCACTGTACAAAGTCAGGAAAGTAGGTTTAGCCAAAATCTGACAATGTACACAAACAGACGAAAATAAAGTTCCTTTCGCTGAGCAAATAATGAGGTCGGGATCAGCCTCTCACCAAGTTCCTATGGAAACATCTCTTTTTTTCTTTTTAATTTAAAAATAAAAGGGGGGGGGGGGGCGGGGCGAGGTGAGAATGCCTGGGAAACGAACGATGCTCAAAATGTCCAAGAATAAAGGGAGGTGCTCAACACGAGTAATATCTAGTCAGAAAAATAAGCCCACGGCAGGGGAGGCCTGGGAAGGGCAGGCGGGCAGGGGAGGCTGCCGAGCCCCACCGTCCACCCGGGCACCACACCGGCCCCAGGGCTGTGGGGTGCTGATGCCCAGTGTGTCCCCAGCTTGCTGCAGGTCCTGGGTGAGGGCTCTGGGCTCTCCTGCCGTCTGGGAGAGGGGTGAGGAGGGGGAAGCATTGGGGTTTGCCTCGGGAGCACAGGACTGGAGAGTCTGCAGGAGGCTGAGCTGAGGAATGGAGGCTCGTGCCACATCTGCTCCCAGTTTTGGAAAGTCTGGGATTTTTGTGTGCCAGGGACAGCACAACTGCCTCGGCTTAGAGATAAGTGGAAACAAAGGCACTGAGGGAAAACAGGGCTGTGGCCCTGCCTGGGGAAACTGAGGTGGGGAGCTGGCAGAGCAACCTGCCCAGAGGCCAGCACACCAGGGGACTGCCACCAGCCTCCCTGAGACATCACCACCCATCACCTCAGCGCCAGTGGGAGAGGAGCAGCTTTGCTGAAGGATCGCTGCAGGATGGGTCATAAAAAGCACCCAGCTCTTGGGCACAGGCAGGGATTCCAACCACTACTGTCACCTCCGAGGGTCCCCGCAGCAACCCTGTCCCGAGGGTCACATTCCCTCTGTCCTTGGGTCTCACCGTGTGTGCTGGGTGAGCAGTCCCTGCTCCTGGGTGAGCAGCAACCCTTTGGGATGGGTTCAGCCGCTCTGCCAGGCTGGGAGCAGGAGGGGAGCAGGATGCTGGGGGGGTGAAGGACCTTGGTGTGGTCTCTACCTGGCCTTCCCCACCACCAGCTGGTGAGAGGTCCCAGCCTCTCACTGGGGCTAGGTCGGGCACAGCAGCAGAGGGCAGTCCCAAAGCCCCCAGAGCTCAGATGCAGACACCCACCCCAAGGGACCCCAGGGGTTCGGGAACCCTCTGGACCACCGTGCCTCGCCTGGCAGGTGGCCTCCTTTTCCTGCAGCCCCGCAGTTTGCGGGAGGAGAAAATTAAAGGGCTGTCTATCAGGCTGACACGAACAAGTCTATTAGCAGCCCCTGGCAGGTGAGAGGAAAGCATTAGCATATGGAAAACGGGGGAGGAAAGGCAGCGTGTCTGGGACTGTTATGACTGAGCAGACAGGTGAAACCGGGGAGGTTATAAATAAATCCCCCGCACACACCCCCAGCCGAGCTTCTGCAAAGTCTCGAGCGGGCTCAGAAACCCAGTGCTCGTCCCTGGGGTGGGGAGGGTGGTGGGCTCCCCTTTGGGGTGGCTGGTGGCCGGGGAGCGGAACACCAGCTCACTGAGGAGCAGCCTGCGGCCACCACCGCAGCAGAAGCAGCAGAGGAGGAGGCGATCCCGGCTGCGGAGGGGAATGGGAGCCCCATCTGCAGCGCTGGGGCTCGGACTGAGACCAGCCACGGCAGAAGGACTCAGGCAATGGCTTTCCTCTCCCACCCTTTCTGTCCTGGGCTGAGGAGCATGATGACTAGGGGACACGTCATTCCTTCTCTGTCCTCTCCCCGCATCCACCCCAAGAGGGCCTGGATGAACAAAGACCTCTTGATGGGACTTAAGGAAAAAAGGAAGGTTTACCACCTTTGGAAGAGGGGACAGGCAACTCGGGAGGAGTACAGAGATTGTGTTAGGTCATACAGAGAAAAAATCAGGAAGGCAAAAGCCCAGCTAGAACTCAACCTGTCCATTAATATAAGGGACAACAAAAAAAGTTTCTATAAATACATCAACAAAAAGAGAGTGATAGAGAATGTCCATCCCTTACTGGATGCGGGGGGAAACCTTGCAACCAAGGACGAGGAGAAGGCTGAGATACTTAATGCCTTCTTTACCTCTGTCTTTAATAGTCAGACCAGCTACCCCCAGGGTGTTCAGCTTCTTGGGCTGGAAGATAAGAATGGAGAACAGAACAACTCCCCTGTAATCCAGGAGGAAGTAGTTAATGATTTGCTTATGCACCTGGACACCCATAAGTCTATGGGGCTGGATGGCATTCACCCAAAAGTTCTCAGGGAGCTGGCAGGAGAGCTCACCAAGCCTCTCTCCATTATTTATCAACAATCCTGGTCAACAGGAGAGGTACCAGATGACTGGAGGGTGGCCAATGTGACGCCCATCTACAAGAAGGGCCGGAAGGAGGATCCCGGAAACTACAGGCCTGTCAGCCTGACCTCGGTACCGGGAAAGATCATGGAGAGGATCATCCTGAGTGAGCTCTCAAGGCATGTGCAGGGCAGCCAAGGGATCAGGGCCAGCCAGCATGGGTTTACGAAAGGGAGGTCCTGCCTGACCAACTTGATCTCTTTCTACGACCATGTGACCCGCTTTCTCGATGAGGGGAAGGCTGTGGATGTTGTCTACCTGGACTTTGGTAAGGCCTTCAACACCGTCCCTCACGGCATTCTCCTGGAGAAACTGGAGAATCATGGCATAGACAAGTGTACCCTCCGCTGGATAAAAAACTGGCTGGATGGCCGTGCCCAGCGAGTTGTGATTAATGGAGCAAAATCTGGTTGGTGGCCGGTCATCAGTGGTGTCCCTCAGGGCTCAGTTTTGGGGCCAGTCTTGTTCAATATCTTCATTGATGATCTAGACAAGGGGATTGAATGCACCCTCAGTAAGTTTGCAGATGACACCAAACTGGGTGGGAGTGTTGATCTGCTTGAGGGTCGGGAGGCTTTACAGAGGGACCTGGACAGGTTGGATCAATGGGCCAAGGCCAATGGGATGAGGTTTAATAAGGCCAAGTGCCGGGTCCTGCATTTCGGTCACAACAACCCCAAGCAATGCTACAGGCGTGGGGAACCAGAGTGGCTGGAAAGCTGCCCGGCAGAAAAGGACCTGGGAGTGTTAGTGGACAGCCGGCTTAACATGAGCCAGCAGTGTGCCCAGGTGGCCAAGAAGGCCAACGGCATCCTGGCCTGTATCAGGAATAGCGTGGCCAGCAGGAGCAGGGAAGTCATCGTGCCTCTGTACTCGGCACTGGTGAGGCCTCACCTCGAGTACTGTGTTCAGTTTTGGGCCCCTCACTACAGGAAGGACATTGAAGTGCTGGAGCATGTCCAGAGGAGAGCTACCAAGCTGGTGAGGGGTCTGGAGAACAAGTCCTATGAGGAGAGGCTGAGGGAACTGGGCATGTTTAGTTTGGAAAAGAGGAGGCTGAGGGGGGACCTCGTTGCCCTCTACAACTACCTGAAAGGAAACTGTAGAGAGGCGGGGGTTGGCCTCTTCTCCCAAGGGAATAATGACAGGACCAGAGGAAATGGTATGAAGCTGCGGCAGGGGAGGTTTAGATTGGATATTAGGAAGAATTACTTTACTGAAAGAGTGGTCAAGCACTGGAACGGCCTGCCCAGGGAGGTGGTGGAGTCACTATCCCTGGAGGTATTTAAGAAACGTGTAGACATGGCTCTTCAGGGCATGCTCTAGTGCCCGGGATTGTTGGTTTGTGGTGGAGGGTTGTGTGTGAGATTATGGGTGTGGGGTTTAGTTGGTGGGTGCTTTTTTTTTTTTTTTTTTTTTTTCTGGTGTGGGTTTTTTTGTTGTTGTTGTTGGGGTTTTTTTTGTTTGTTTGGTTTTTGTGTGGGTTTGTGTGTGTGTGGTTTTTTTGTTTGTTTGTTTGTTTTTTTCTTTTTTAATGTGGTTGGACTCGATGATCTCAAAGGTCCCTTCCAACCACTAAGATTCTGTGATTCTGTGATTATTGCAACATCTCTGCTCTACGAGATGAAAGAGCCACCAGTGATGGAGCCAGTGTGAGCCGCAGCAGGGGTGACCCCAGGGGAGCAGCAGGCAGCAGTGGGGGCAGGCAAAGGCCCTCCCTGCATTCCAGCCAGAATTTTGAGAAAGGGACTTACAAACAGGGATGGGCCCTCGCATACCAACTGGAGTAAGGGCTGGGGATGGGCAGGTGCCACTCTGATGCGGGCAGGATGGAATGCCCAGAGCACATCACTCAGGACTGCATCCAGGCAGGTCTTGAAGATCTCCAAAGAAGGGGACTCCACCACCTCCCTGGTCAGCCTGTTCCAGGGCTCTGGCACCCTCACCGGAAAGAAGTTTCTTCTCATATTTGAGTGGAACCTCCTATGTTCCAGCTTGTGCCCGTTGCCCCTCGTCCTGTCACTGGGAAGCACTGAAAAGAGTCCAGCTCCCTCCTCCTTCAACCCACCCTTTAGATACTTATAAGCATTAATAAGGTCTCCCCTCAGGCTTCTCTTCTCCAGTCTATAGAGTCCCAGCTCTTTGAGCCTTTCCTCATAAGGGAAATGCTCCAATCCCTCAGTCATCTTTGTTGCCCTTCGCTGGACTCTCTCCGGTAGTTCCCTGTCTCTCTTGAATTGGGGAGCCCAGAACTGGATGCAGTATTCTAGTTGTGGCCTCACCAGTGCAGAGTAGAGGGGGAGAATGACCTCCCTTGACCCACTGGCCACACTCTTCCCTATGCAGCCCAGGATCCCATTGGCCCTCTTGGCGACAAGGGCACATTGCTGGCTCATGGATAGTTTACTATCTACCAGGACCCCCAGATCCTTCTCCTCAGAACTGCTTTCCAGCAGGTCCACCCCTAACCTATATTGATGTCTGGCATTCCTCCTCCCCAGGTGCAGGAGCCTACATTTGTCCTTGTTGAACCTCATTAGGTTCTTCTCTGCCCAGCTCTCCAGCCTGTTCAGGTCATGCTGGATGGCAGCACAGCCCTCTGGAGTGTCGGCCAGCCCTCCCAGTTTGGTACCATCAGCAAACTTGCTGACGATACACTCTGTCCTCACATCCAGGTCATTGATGAATACGTTGAACAAGACTGGACCTATTGACGCACAGGGACCCCGGGCTCAGCACACACAGGCTGATGCCCTGAGCACTCCGGGGTTCACATGCTCAGTTTGGGCAGCAGGGCTGGCAGCCTGGGCTCATTAGACACAAAGCCTGCACACAAACATCCTGGAAGGGCTCCAGGACAGCTTCTTCCCCTCCACGTGTCCCCGTCCCACCCCATGGCAAGACCTGGAGAGTCACGTTCCTGCCTTTGCTGAAAACCACTGCTGCATCAGGAATATTTATTCAGCTATTTTTTTACTGAAAGCTCATGATGGGAAAACAAAATAATGGTGATTTTGCCTTTTGGGGAGCTTTCCACAGGCAAGGAGCTCAGAGCGGGTGAAAGGAAGGACCAGATGCGGGAGACCCTCCTCCCCGCTTCCCAGGCTTTTCCCTGTTTCTCCAGCTTCAAGGCTCCCGCCTCAGCCCTTGGTGATCCCACTGTGCTCTGCAGGTCTCACCCCCCATTCCGTACGCCCTAAAGGAGAGCTCATCTCTGCACTTGAAACATTACATCCCTCTCACGGTCCCCCCACATGAGAGCATTTGTTTCACAGCCCAGGATTTTGCCCCAGTGCCCCTGGGGGGAGCAGCGCAGTGAGGTGGGAGATTTAAAAGGGTGTCAGGGCCAGAGACTGGCCGTGGGCAAGGGACAATGACAGTTCATAGTGTCCAGAGGTCACCTGTGCCTGGAGAGGTTGCCACTGGGCTGCCTTCCACAAGTGCAGCTGCCCTGCAGGGTGGACTGGCGTTCCTGTGGCATCCGAGAGCTGGACTAGAGAGAAGTCCTGTTGCCCCTCCATCACAGGGGGAGGGCAACCTGCAGGGGGGGGTCCTTTGTGTAATCCCTCACCGTTACAGGGGAGCATGACCCAGTGTCACCTTGGGAGCAGGAAAAACCAGGCTCCTCCTCCTCTCTTCCTGGATGGAGGAGCCATGGATCACCTGCAGGGCTGCAGTGACATGCGGGTGCTGAGTTGTCTGCTTTTGCAATTAGCAGCAGTCATTAAAATAAGTGCTACATTAATTATGGCTGGGTTGGAGCTCAACCTCCAGGTCTGTCACTTGGCAAAAGTCACACTTGAGTAGGCTCCCACTTCTGGGAAGTTCCCGAAGCCTTTGTGCCCAGTTGGAAATGTGTGGGCAGTGTGGGCACAGTCCCCGGCCGGGCTCACTCCTCCACACTGGGGTCTGCGAATGCAAAGCAGCCTCAAACATCCCTGGGGGTACCTGCCACTGGGGCCATTTGCCACAGGCCACCAGGGGCCAGACAACTTCTCTTCTCCAGGTGCCTCTGTCCCAGCCCTGCCAAGTCCTGGGAGAGAGCCCAGCATGTCCCAGCTTCGATAGGAAATGGGGCCAAAAAGCACGGTGCAGTGTGGGGGGAACTAACCCCACAGACCGACCAGGGGGCTCAGGACCAGCACGATCACGGCAAATGCCAACCCAGAACGGCCTCCCACAGCCTGGAGAGCAGGAGGTGGTTCCCAAAGTTAGGGAGGCCTTGAAGAGCAGTAAGTGGTAGTGAGATGGAGCAGCTGCAGAACCGCCTTCATCCAGGCTGCCAGGACCAAGGTGGTCCTGGACACAGGACCCAGATGTCCCCACCCATGTCCACTCCATGCCAGTCCGACCTCCTCCCACCCTGACGTTAACCCCATCCAGCTTCCCCACGGCTCCATAGGGTTTAGTTCACTGTGTTCCCACTTGTGCCCTGGTGGTCCTGTTGCCATACAGCAGTGCATCACCGCCTGTGGGCCAGGCTTTCCGTAAACCCTTCCCACCCAAACCAAGTCCCACCCACAGACTGGTGCAGAGGGACCAGTTCCTTCGACGCTGCCCAGTAACCAAACTGCCGTGGCCTTGTCCCCATCAAGTCTCCTTTAAACTCTTTTCCTTCACTCCCTGCCCTCACAGGTACAGGAAAAAAAGGGTCATCTGGGGTCAGAGTTTCTAAACTCTTCTGCCACAAGCAGCTACTTCCTATAATCCCTGCCCCAAAATCAGGTAGATGATTAAAAAAATAAGCGTGGTTTTGACAGAGTCATCAGAGGTCCACTACAGATCACCTCCCATCCTGAAATCATGCTGGGGCAGCTCCAATGTACTTCTTCCCGATGGCCCCTCCTGGCACAGATTTCTTCCTGCATCTTTCTCAAGATGTAGATGTTTAAAAGCTCCGCCCAGCCTTACTAAGAGCCACATGAAATTTTCATGTTGCCAGTCTGCCGGGACAAGTTTAATGATGTTTAATAAAGGCTGATGGTGCCTGAACTTCACAGCAGAGATCTTTTGCAGACTCCCTGGTGGAGGGAGCGTGGAAGAGCTCGTCCCCACTGTGTCTTCTTCACTTGACTTGTCAGCACATAGAACAAGCTACTGTGAGCCACGTGGCATTTGTGTTTATGAGACAGGAGAGAAAACATCCTGCAGTTGTGGATATTATGTGCAAAGGAGTCAGCATGGACAAAATATACTTTCTAGGTATTAAAACCAGATACCCTTGGGTTTTATTCTGAACCAAGACAGTCTGGGTTAAAGGCTTTAGCCAGCAAAATGCTCTTACTATCACTCAGAGAAGACATCTGGAGGTGGCTGGTCCAAGTAGATGTGGGTAAGGCCAGTATAACTGGGCAGGATACAGACCCAGTGTGATCTTGCAACAACCTCTGTCTGTGCATGCCTGAAAGACCAACAATTGCCCCTCTGTTACAGTTGTGCTCAGCACCCTTGGGACTGCCTGAGTGGACCTTCCAGCCCAGGGACAGCAGGACCCCAGCCCAGACCTCATCTGCTGTGAGCCTACCCAGCCCAGCCTGGAGCCAAAGGCATCAACAAGCTGCTTAAGTCTTTAAGAGGGACTTAAGCCTTTCAGACAGCCAGTTCACACCAACTCTGTGTCAAGTACCAGACAAACCATATATAATGCTCCATAAGCACCCAAAGGTTGTTCCTCCATATCCCTAACATTTTTGGAGACTACCCCAAACCCTGTCTGAAGGGCTGGACTGCTCTTTTGACTAACGCATAGAAGACTCCCAGTTTGATAGGATCTAAGACAAGCCTTGTTTGATAGGATCTAAGACAAGCCTCCAAGACAAGCCCAGACAAGCCCTTCTGGGCACCACAAGTTTGAGAACTGAAAGCCACCAGTCTGAGATCTGGGAGCAAAATGGGATCTCAGATCTGGCATGTTTGAGAGACTGGAAGCCACTGGGCTATCAAATGCCACCCAGGGCTCTGGTATGACACCAAACTTGTTATTTCCAAATTTAGATGGATCGAGCCAGGCAGCAGGAGGGTGGGGAAGGGTCAAGGCAATCATTTCCCTTCCACACCTGGAATCACAGACCAAGCTGGTGGACAAGCCCGGGAGCACTGCTTTGCCTGTCAGTACCCATCAGGATGCATCAGGATGAACAGGGGTCATCTGTGTGCACTGTCAAGGAGGCAAACAGACTGTAGTTAATCATGGGCATGTTTTCTAGTGGGTTTATCTCCTCAGAGGAAAGGTGGAAGGATGCCAGTCACACCTCAATATAATATAGTAAGTGAATAAACGAAATATCCTAGCGGGGTTAAAAATCTTCAATCCAGAGTTCTTGGCTTTGAAAGATGCCTCTGGGCCACAGGACCAAAAGGCATCCCTGAGAAATGCATGAGGCAAAGAACCAGCCAGACACCTCTTTGTCAAGGGCAGTCACCCCTAGGACTTTTCCATTATCTCCCAGATAAACTCTCCTCGAAGGGTGTATCCCCCAGTCTCAGCCAGAGACAGACGTAGGAGGTCCCTGCTGAGGAACCATCAACCTTTCAGATGCATCACCTGGAGCCACTCGGAAGCCCATGTCCAACGATAGGGCCATCCACCCTGGCTGTGCAGAGCCCATGCTTTTCTTACAGCAGATCTGACTTGCAGGTGGAGGGGGGACGCTGCCCAGAGGCGTGCTCAGCCCTCAGCACACAGGGCTGCTCCTCCAGCGGCAGCGGGGCTGGAGCCCACGGTCTCCCCGAGCTCCGTCTGTGCAGGCACCGTGCTGGGGTCTGCTGCGCCGGCAGCTCTGTCTCCCAGACATCAGCTCGGAAATAATCTCAGCCCAGACAGCGAACCCATCGTCTGCGGTGCTGCTGTGACAGGAATAGCTCCTCCACTCCAGGGGGGCCAAGCTCACCCCTGCGGCACCACCAGCTTGTCTCCAGCACCAGCATGACTGTGGACCCCCATGGCTCTTGTGGTCCTTTGGATCCTCTCCTGGGGCAGGAGCTGGCAGCATCAATCCCAGCCTCGCACTTCTATTCAGAGAGCTGAAAGGAGCCTTCAGACACTGCTCAAGACCACTGGGAGCTACAGGTCCACCCTGTCCTACATTCAGAGGCACAGCACCAGCTGGTTATTTTGGGTTGACCACCTGCCTCCTCTCTTCAGCAACAGCATCTCTGTGCCAAGAGCCTGCAATGGAAGGGCTGCAGGTAGAAGGCACCGAGCCAACACCTCAGCAGAGAAGTGTGCTCCGTGCCCAGGCCAGTGCCGCCCTGGGCCTCCTGCCCCCCACCTCTGGCTCAGCACCCCCGAGAACAGGATGGTCCCGGGCCTGGGGCACCAGCTTGTCCTCTCCTGGGGGCACAGGGAACTCCAGCCAGAGAGGTAGGTGCTGGCAGCACACAGCAGTGCAAAGAAACAGAACACTCATCAGCAGCTTGGACAGCCCTGGGCACTGCACAGACACAGTGCTGGCCAGGACATCAGGATCATCTTTCTCCATTAACTAAAAGCACTATGGGAGTGCTGGCATCCACCTGGAAAGCCATCAGGGACAGGCAGGAGGAAACTTCTCATCAAGAAGGGCTGCTGCTGCTCAGTGTCGGCTTCTGGGAGGCTTTGCCTTAGACCCCTGTTTCCCCTTGAGATAACAAGCCAGTTTATATTCAATATCTTTCCACTCGGAAGGAGGGCAGAGGACTTTCAGGCTTGGGTGGCTCCCAAGGAAGTTCATTTGTACACATCATGGCTTGGTGGGGCTGGAGTGGTGACATTCTGGACCGCAGAGGGCTTAGGCACTGAGAGGACATCTAATGGCAATGAAAGGAGTAGAAAGGTGCAATAAAATTCACTCAGGCCATCCTGACGTGGAAGACCCCTTCCAGACCCCCTTGGATCCCACTGTGGCACCCTCCACCATGCCCACCTGGCACTGGTCTGCAGGGTATCAACTCTACAAACACTGGCTGGGCTGCTGGCGTGCTGGTGTCCCCCCCCCCCCCAGCTCACAGCACAGTGGAATAAAGCTTTCAGCAGCACTGGAAGAGCCAGGAGGAACAAGTAAGGAGGAGGAACATTTCCTGTTCGTGTGGAAACAGACTTCCACCCACAGCAGCTCACGCTGGGCCAGGAGTGACTGCAAACCCAACCACCCGAGTCCCATTGCTCCAGGAACCACGAGGCAGGACTAGGCATCACTCCTGCAAGGTGGGCAGCAGGGCTTTGGCCAGGCATGATGGGGTAGCCAGCTGTATGGCTGAGAAAGGGGGTATAGGCACCATGCGATGCAAAGCAGCCTGTTACAGAGCAGCGGTGGCAGAGCTGGATGCCAGCTCCAGCCCTTTGGCCACCAGCCCAGTGCCACCCTGCCTGGTGGCACCAGAGCAGGGCACCAACTAGCACCCTTGCCACTGCCCAGCCCATCCGAGGGACACGCATGTCACTGTGGGGCTGTGTCCCTGTGTGGCCGTCCTTGGCACCTGCAGGCAGTGCCTCTGCAAAGCGGCTGTCACCATGGCACAGCCGCACGGGCTGCAATCACTGCCTGGGGAGGGAAGGATGACCTTGGCCTATATTTTAAAGGCCACTTTTCATCTACAAAAAGCAGCCAAATGAGGGCAGCAGCAGGGAGAGAGATGAGCAATGCAACACGGCCGTGCGGCAAAGAAGATGCCTCTGCGCTCAGCAGTGCTCTCCTCCTCCCTGGCACAGGGTGGCCAGAAAGGGGGTGCCCTGCTGACCCCATCCCTGCTCTCCCTCCTGTGTCCATCTCTGCTCCCCTCTTCTGTCCCATGTCCATCTCTGTTCCCCCTCCTTGCTCCGTGAAAGCAAGGGCACGTGTGGGGAGCAGGAACTGTGGGGCACAGGGAGAAGGGCAGCGGAGCTGTGCCCAAAGGGGCAGAGCAGGAGTGTTGGAGGGCAGACCCACGGCTCTGAGTTGCTTCAGTCAGGGATCGGTGCGGCCCCCCCCGGCCCCACAGCACACCCTGCCAGCAGCCAGAGCCCCTGCAGGTCCTGTGCCTTTCTGCCATCCCCACGCCATGTCTCGCACACCTAGGGAGGTTCAGACACCACCAAGAGTGTGAACCAGGATGCCGGCACATCCCATACATGTCCTGAATGTGTCAATCCTCATTTTATCAATTACAGGTAAGAATTCTTTGCAAGATCGCCAAGTTGGACCATCGCAGTCCAAATGTGCCCCCCAGCCTGGTTCAAAACAGCAGGAGATAAATGGAGAAAGCCGAGTGCAGTCAGCTTTGATGGGAAACACAAGCCTGACTGCACCACAGTCACCTCCCCACTCGCTTCCCGAGGGTCCTCCAGGAACATCTCCTGTCCCCGTGAGCCCCAGGGAAGGGGCTGGACTTTGACCGTGGCTGTCCAGGGCCTGAAGAGGAAATGTCCCAGCTGTCCCATCTTCTGGCACAGCGCTGGGGAGGGAGAGCTCCTCCAAGCATCTGGTGGGGCTCAGCCTTACACTGCAGCTGTGAGATTTCTCTCCAGGCTCTGGAAAGCACTTCAAGGATATTCTTAAGCATTTTGTTTCAGAGCTTTAATGATAGTGCATCACTTGGTTGGCAGGAGCTGAGAGCTTCCCCCCTCACTAGTGGCTGAGCATTAGCAGAAGAAAGGAAGACTGCATTATGGGTTGATGGTCTCCATTCAGTCTCCCATTTTCTGGGAGGAAAGATTGCTCAAGTGCAGCCATTAAGGAAGGCGGCAGTTCCTGCATTCCAACCCCAAAGCTGGAAGGCTTACTCAGGTTTAAACCATTCAAGAGTTTCTAGAAAAAAAGGCCAAGGTGTCTGCAGAGAGGAAAGGACAGGGAAGGTCAGAGGGGACCTCTGAGGGGACACAACTGCGTCACCTTTAATCATTCTGGCAGAGGGTAACCATTGCTCTGCGCACAGGGACCTGCTAATGCCCACCCTCATGCCCTGCAGAGCCCTCTCCGAGCCCTCCTAGCAGTTTATGTGCAGGTACATGAACACATCGGAAGAGGCATCTGAGCATCAGCCTGGGCTGGCCTCCTGCCCCCTTGCTGTGAGGGCAGGCTGGAAAGAAGCTGGTGCATCATTGTTCCCTCAGTCCCTCCCTCCCATCCATCTCCTTCTACGCTGCCAGCCTCTCCTGAACCTTGATGGTGCCACAAACTGTGACATCTCCTCAGCTGCTGGGAGCCCACATCACTGGGATGAGGGAACCAGAACTGGGGGAATATTTCCAAAATACCAGGGTGCTGCTCAGCAGGAGGTGGGCCCACAAGGCTGTGGCTATTCAGTGAACCAGGCTCTCTGGAGATGCTCCCAGAGAAGTTCTCAGCTGCTTTTGCCTCCAGAAGTGGCCACAATTTGAAGCAATTTCCAAAAGGGTATTGTCCTCTTGGTGGCACAGCCACCAGTTCTGGGGTCAGACCTGGGCTTCACTTCCTTGGAACCAGCTCCTCTGGGATGGGTGCAGGGCAGCAACCCATGAAGGTCTGGATGGAGCTGGACACAAGAACGGAGGTTCATTATAGGAGACATCAATCTACTCTTATTGCCAAGGCATTGACTCATACACCGTATTGTGCCAGCGGAGACAATTTGAATGGCGACTGTAAAATAATAAACAGCTGCTCCCCAGCAGCAGGGTGGGAAAGAGGCATCAGGATAAGATGGGCCCAAGATGGAGAAAGGAGAAAAAAAAATAAAGAAAAGAAACTTAATTGCAAAGTCACTTCTGTGAAAATCTACCCCGCGTCTGGAAGGAAAGGTAGGGCAAGGAGTCCCGAGGCTGTGCTGAGTGTCAGAGGTACAGGACGAACTCCTGTGTGGCCCCAGAGCTGCTAAAAGCTGCTTTCATCGCCTCACCCGGCGCTGAGGGAGGAGCTGGGGATCCGAGCAAGAGGAAAGCAGGAAGAAAAGCCCTGCTGCTGCCAGTGGAAAAATGAGACCTCCACACAGCTGCAGGAGCAGTTTTGTTGCTGATTGTTTTTACAAGGGGTTAGGCTAGGATGATCATTAATATTAATGTCTCGGTAAATTATGCATATTATGTATTAGCATGGAGCATTCCCCAGCGATGCTTCCTGCATGGTTAGCCAGCATCCCCCTGAGCACCAGCAGCCAGCTCACAGAGTCGGCGCCTGCATGTCCAAGGGTTTTATTCTATTAAGAAAACAAAGCAAAAACTGAAAACAGCCTGGCATGGGGAGCCGACCCCTTCCTGCCAAGAGAGAGCAGACCACAGACACGAGGGGAAAACCAACACTGTCACCTCCCTGCACGAGTAGGGAGGACAGTAAAAGGACATCTTCTGCCCACCCATCCTCTCCCCAGGATGGATAGATCCCAAGCTCTAAGCCAGAGGCAACAACCCTATCACAGCCTAGATCTAGTCTTCCCTATCTCCTCCCCGCATCTCTCGCTCTGGTTCTTTTCTCACGAGATGCTCGGCTCCTTGAATTCTGCTCCTGTCTCTTGTTGCTGCTTGCATGAGCCCAAATTGTACCATCGTACCATTATCAAGCCATGCACCTGATTTTCTGGTACATGGTGTCCTCATCAGGAGGCAGCTCCTTGCAGCTCAGCGCTTCCTTCAGTACAAGCCAGACGGATTGTGTTGTGATGAGCAAAGCAACACTAACTCTTATCTGTCATCTGCCATGTGCTTCCTGATGCCCTGCGTAGCACCGTGCACGTGTGCAGACGGGTGTCTGGCCTGAGACTTCATTCTCAGCCACAAACCCAGATTTATGGGCGTCAGTGGGTCCAGGCGAGCTGCCAGGTGCTGCTGACCTGCTGCATGTCCCTCATCCCCAGCTCCCAGGACTCCGCTGCCAAGCAGCTCCACTCCTTCCCCTTCCCATCACCGCTGTGGTTGTGTCCCCAAGGGGCACCGACGAGGGGCCAGAACCAGGACATGCTATATAGAGAGTAAAACACCGATGGGGCACACACCACTGGCCCCATGTGGTCAGGGGCCCATGTCATCAGGAGGCCACATCAGGGCCCTGGAGGTCCCTCCTCACTTGACCTGCAATGAGGATGGAGGCACAGATGGGAAGGACTTCACGGTGAAGGAGGAGCAGCCTCTCATGGGCTGTGTCAGCGCTGAGTAGGGAGGGACGGCACCGAGAGCCACAGCTTGTCCTCCACCCCTCACCCCAAATCCATGAGCCAGCGCCAAGTGCCACTCTTCAAGCACAAGCCCTTTAGCCAAGAGTCAGTCTCCAACCTCAGCACCAAGTTTCCAGATGCTTCACACAGGTGTCTGGCCATGCAGGGTCACGAGAGCTCCTGGAGTACCACAGGCACCCAGAGCTGAAATCCTCCAAGCACTGAGGTCCCCTGAAGTTTTCATGGAGGACAACTGTCCCAGCTGCCCAGCCCAGCCCTGGTCCTGCCCCACAGTAGAAAGGCCAGCGGAGCCCCCCCAGCAGCGGGCTCAGACAGCCCTACCCACTGCCACTGGAGAGGAAGGGATGAGTCAGTGCACGAAGGCCACTCATGCATGGTGTGGGTGGAGCAGAGCAGCAATTTCTTCCCCAGGAGATTATATTCTTTGCAGAAGTCCTTTTCATTTATTTCTTCTCATGGAGCACAGCAATTATCTGCTCCTCCGCACCCAGGGCTGCTACACGTGGGAAGGGGACACTCGCCATTTCTCCCACTGTGCCAGGCAGGCAGGGCTGGGAGCTCCTCCTGGGACCGATGTGACACCAAGGGGTCAGGGCTCGGCCACCCAGCCCCACCACTTGGCCACAAGTGGCTCCCATCTGCACCCCAGTGCCACCTGAGTGCACGTGGGTGCTCTCACCATGCCTGTGCCACGTGTCTCAGCACTATCAACCACCACACTGGCTGTTGCCTCAACAGTCAGGTGCAGCCTTGGCTGGGTGTATGGTGGCAGAGAAGCAGGAGGCGCTGAGAGAAGATGTTTGGAGAAGCCTTGGGTCTCCTCCTGGCTCCATCACACTCTCGCTGTGCAAGCCGAGATCATGCCACCCAGTTTCCCCACGTGAAATGCAAGCATGTCTTTGCCAGCTACAGACAAATAGTATTTTTAGCGCTTGGGCCACTTCAAAACACTTTCTGGGTACAGCTGAGAACCCCACCAACCTAACAGAGCCCATCCCAGCTGGAGCCAACTCACTGGATCCACCTGTGGCCCATAAAGGGGAGCAGCCCTCACCCACTAGTCCTGGTCACCACACAGAGGTGGCCACCATCTCACAGAATCACAGAATCTTCATGGTTGGATGGGACCTTTGAGATCATCGAGTCCAACCATACACACATACACAAAAAAACCCCCAACAATCTCGGGCACCAGAGCATGCCCTGAAGAGCCACATCTACATGTTTCTTAAATACCTCCAGGGATGGTGACCCCACCACCTCCCTAGGCAGGCCGTTCCAGTGCCTGACCACCCTCTCAGTAAAGTAATTCTTCCTAATATCCAATCTAAACCTCTCCTGCCGCAACTTTACACCATTTCCTCTGGTCCTGTCATTATTCAGTTGGGAGAAGAGTCCAACACCCACCTCTCTACACCCTCCTTTCAGGTAGCTGTAGAGGGCAATGAGGTCTCCCCTCAGCCTCCTCTTCTCCAAACTAAACATGCCCAGAGAAACTCCAAACTAAACAAGCTCATCTCCTTCCAGCTCTGCCAGGCCTCGGCGTGCCGGGTGCTGCCTTGCCTGGCACCAGGGCTCAGGGACAGACAGACAAATGGACATGTTGTGAAGGCACTTGCTGTCAGAAGCGATGTGGTTCACAAGCTGCGCTGTCCTTTGGGAAGGGGACCAGGCTGAGGACAGCACCCAGCTCACGCCATGCCTGACACCGCACTGAAATACTAGAGCTGGCTTCCATCAGCATCTCGACACGGGAGTGCAGCTCTCCTCCCGCGAGCATCTTCAGCCCTGTCTCTGCTGCGAGAGCACAGAAAACCCGACAGACGTTGCTCAGGCAGGATCAGAAGGAAAGCAGAACCATTCCAGGAAAGGTGACCTCCAGGAAAAGCTCCTCCTGTTGTCCTCCACACCAGCTCTCCTTGCTTGCAAGGACACACGGAGAAGGGTTATTTCCTGCAGCCTCCATAGCCCATGTCAGCTGCTGGGGGGACTGACGGGCAGAGCACTGCCTGGGGGACTCTGCTACCCAGCAAAAGGGTGATTCAGCCGACAGAAGGGCACAGGGAAGCATCGACACCCCCCAAACGCTAACAGGAGGTGGTGACCCCATAGACGACTGCACACCTCAGCCCCGGCACAGCCATCAGCCTGCAGGACAGATGGGCTGCTCTTGCTTTTGCAGCCATCTCCTCCACAGGTTACAGTGGAGTTCAGGACACCAAGGTGCCCGGTGCTGCCCCTCGGGGAGGTCACTCCTTACGCACGTGTCACTCTCCAGCCAGGCAGCTCAGGAGGACACCGAGCCACAGGGGCTGGAAGACAGATGTTCCTGCAGCTCTGCCCCAGCAGACACAGCAGCACAGGTTCCCAGCCACCCCCCTCCCTGCTGTCACACAGGGGGAAATCCTGCTCCTCAACGTCACCTTCCTACTAGCACATTTCCAACCCACGTCAAGCAGTGACTGCCAGACACTGGTTGGGCCACTCACTGTAGAACTGGGACCTCCCACAGGCACCCACAGGTCTCTGTCCCCACTGTGAGCTGCAGAGACTACCCCCTGGGTCTGGTCACCACTGAGGTCCCCCCAGGGAAGTCCTGCTGCCAGAGGCACAGGCGCCAGCACTGCCGGCAGCCCCCAGCTCCCGGGTATGTTGCCCACCCAAGGGGTGGGCTTCCATCTGCCTGCACAGCCGTGCCCAGGGCCAGCAGCCAAGGAGCATTCGCAGCCCTGGGGTCGAGCTCTTCACTGCTTGGACCCCTGGTCCAGCACGTCACAGGGAGGAAGAGCTGCAGGGAGCGGGGGGAATGGGCAGAGGTCTTCTTCCTCTGTCCCACCTCCCCAGCCCCCCAGCTCTGTCAGATTTTGCTGTCCTTCCTTGTCACAGCAGGCACAACCTGTCTCGCTTGCCCCAAGTCCCATGGTCAGCTATCCATCCTGCCTGCAGCTCCCCTCATCTTATTCAAATGTCCCCCAAAACTGTGTTCCCAGTGTCCTCCTGCCAAATCCAAGCAAACATTCACATTTCCATCCCCTAAACCCCACTACTGGTGCCACAGGCCACCAGCTGCACAGGGGAAGGTCTTCAGAGCAAACCACTGCTCTCCTCCCTACCTCTGCAGGGTTCAACCCACACAGTGCTCTCATGGAGATCCCACCCTGTGTTTTCTTGGACCCAGCAGGGCTGCTGGTGCCACACAGGGACTCCAAAGCTGGGAGGGACTGGGATACTTCCAGCACTGTCTCAGCCCAGCCTGTGGTCCCTCCACTCCTCAGCCCCACTCATCTCACCTGACCAACAGCCTGCTCAGCACCTTCACACCTTCTTCACACCTCCAATGAGCCACATCTTGCTAATTTAGCTGGTGCCCTCATCACTAATGAACCAGCTCAAGCACAGCCTCCAGTCCTGCCTTTGACACTGCAGGTTCTTCAGAGCAAAGAGCTCTTCCACCATATGCTGTGTCAGCGCAGGACCAGCCCCACCATCCTGGGCACTTCACTTACACATCTGATGTCCAGTCACCCAGGACAGGTCCCTGTCGAAGCTCGTGTGACAGGACTAGACAGCCACCACCTTGAGCAGGGGCCAGCTCACAGCCAGAGGAAGGGCTGCCCAGCCTTGGGCACTCATCCACCCACTCGTCCCCATTCCCTGTGGGAAGCAGCAGGTCAGGGAAGCAGGAAGTCTCACAGAGCTCTCCTCTGCTGGATTTTGTGGTGATAGGATGAGGGGGAACAGTTTTAACCTGAAAGAGGGGAGATTGAGATGAGATCTGGGGAAGAAATTCTTTGCTGTGAGGGTGGTGAGACCCTGGCCCAGGTTGCCCAGAGAAGCTGTGGCTGCCCCATCCCCGGAGGGGTTCAAGGCCAGGTTGGAGGGGGCTTTGAGCAACCTGGTGTGGTGGGAGGTGTCCCTGCCCAGGGCAGGGGGTGGGACTGGATGGGCTTTAATGTCCCTTCCAACTCTAACCATTCAGTGATTCTATGATTTTCCCATCAATTCGCAGTAGAATCAGGAGAGACCAGGATAAGTAGCAAAGGGGAAAATCAGTGGGGTGGGGAGGAGGAGAAACAGCTCCAAGACCCAGGACTATTGGTGACCAGCAGTCATCAGGCAGCAGCTGAGCAGGAGATCCTGTTCCTCGGCTCTTCCCTCACCTTCACAAATGGCAGAAAAAGGACAGATGCTGATGGCTTCATTTCATGGACACAAGACTCTGACACGGGTACCACAGTGAAGGCCGTATGGGTCCCGTTCCAGCAGCCAACTTGGATGCAGCCACCCCCTGCTCACACACCAAACATTTCACTGCTTTGCCACAGCGCTTTGATGCCCAAGACATCCTCAGGACATCCCAGGCCTCAGTCTCCCTCTCCTTCCTCCCTGGAGCTCTTCCCCCCTGTTTTGCATGGGTGCACCCTCTGCAGGTTTGGTGTGGATTCAGAGGATGGAGGGTGCGAGCCCTTTCCAAGGCACCCCTCCCTTCAGCATCTCCCATCACAGAATCATATGGGGCTGGAAGGGACCTCGGGAGATCACCCAGTCCAACCCCCTGCCAGAGCAGGGTCACCCAGAGCAGGTTGCACAGGAACGTGTCCAGGCGGGTTTGAATGTCTCCAGAGAAGAAGATTCTACCACCTCTCTGGGCGGCCTGTTCCAGGGCTCTGCCACCCTCAAAGTAAAGAAGTTCCTCCTCATGTTTAGGTGGAACTTCTTACATTCAAGTTTGTGCCCATTTCCTCCATCCTGTGCTGCAAGAGCAGAACCAGCACAGGCTGAAGCCCCACCATCACCCCCAGGTGACACAAGGGAGAGAGGTTTTGAGAGGCATTGGCAGGAACCAGGGGGTGGGAATGTAACGGCAGATGGGTGAGGAGGACTGTAAACACGCTCGAGTGACTCACACATAGGGTGCTGGAAAACACACATATCACACTAATGGTTGTTTAGTCTTATGTGCTCAACCAGTAGAACACCTGCACTTAGATATCGTCGGCCTGGGATGGACTCAGGGGCACCTTATGGAACATCCCTGAGATTCCTGCCCTGCTGTTGGAGAGATCAAAGCCCAGCAGAAACCTCTGCCTGCCGGAATGCTGGAAATACAGGCCAGAACAGCAAGTGTGAGCTCTTGCTCTCTCACTCCCTTACTCACAAGGACTCTCTCTCACTCCACGGTGCCTGTGTCCCCTGCTTGCACAACTCTGCCCGGGTGCTGCATCAGAGGTTCCCCGATCCACGAGGTATTGAGATTAAATTTGTTCTTTGCCTTTGATCCGTGGTTTTGTGGCTGTTCCTGGGTCCTGCTGGCATCGGCTCCCACAGCAGGGGAAGAAGCAGAGCTGTTACCAGCCCCGTGGTGCACACACGTGGTGCAGCTCATCCACACCCCTACGACTTCCCATACATCAGCCAGCTCTGAGGGACCCTACCTGGTGGCACTGGTCAAGCCAGCCAGAAGATGCTTTTACTGAGAGGAACACGGGAAAAAAACCTGGTTTACTGCTGGCACAAGACAAAACCTGCTGTTTTCTTTCAGTCCCGAAGCACAGGAAGGCTGATGCAGTTAAGTTACATCAGAATTGGACTACGACCCCTGACACCACAGGAGAAGTTGTCTGGTCTTTTGAGGCATCAATAAATGTTTTGTCACTAAAGAAGCAAAAGAAGAGGGAGGAAAAAAAAAAGTAAACTCCCAAAGAAAATGTTACCTTTGGTTTAAAAGAATCTTTGCAGGGAATGGTGGATAATAAGGAAGGTGGAACATCTTCTTGCTAATGTAAGAGAGCTCTTGACCTGCCTGCTTCTGCGGAGGAATAAAGTGAATGAGAGTCCCAGAAGGAACATTAGATCACACTGGTTATTGGTTGTGGTAAGAAAATAAGTCCATTAAATGAACACACTTGGGCAGTGTGAACTTCTAGCAACAGCGAACATGCGCAGCCCTCCCCGGTGAACTCTTGCTAATGAAATAAAGCCATTAGAGCCCCGGGAGTGACCACACACCACAGCCGGGCGAAGTGTTTAACAGGTCCCTGCTGGATTGCACACAGGAGGTCTCTCAGAAGTCTGTGAAGCTCACGGCAACGATCAGCAGACTCTCAAGTGATGCTTTTTAAATCCTGAAGTGGCTGTTTGAAAAACTAAACAAAACCACCACCAGACAAGAGGCCGTGCTTAGCACAAACAGAAGAATTGAGCCCACGGGGCCACCCAGCGCTTCTCCTGCCTGAGTCGTCTCCTCTCCCCAGTTGCTGCAAGCTCTGCCAGCTCATCCCTGCTCCATCGCCTTGTGCCCAGACACCGGGAATTCACTTCAGCACGATTTGGGAATCACAGAGACGTGGTCAGGCATGCATGGTGAGGATGGAGCCGGGCTGTACCCTGTGTCACAGCCCCAATAACCCCAGGTGTCCCCGCAGAGAGCTGTCCCCATTGGCACAGCGGGGCTCCAGGTCCCCTCAGAGCACACGGGGGCTCAGTCACCCCCCATTAACCCATCTGAGCAGCTCGCAGCAGTGTGAAGGGCACATGAACTTACACAGAGAAGGAACAAGCGGCACTGAGCGAATACTTATTAATGTAGCTACATAAAACCCTCCAGAAGACCATATTAAAAGAACAATGCATCTTCCTGTTACCAGGGACAGTCAACCTCTGCTTGGAGGGAACAACCATCCCTGAAATGCAGATTATTGCACAATGAGATGGTGCGAAGCCTGTTCTGTTGCTCGGTGGAGTACAATACTGTGTGCTGGAGAAGGCAGCCCTGTTTCCTCAGCACGATCAGGAACCATCCCTTTCCCAGCCGGGACACCCAGGACAGATTCGGGATCCCCCACCAGCGTTCAGTGAGGGGGCAGTGCTCCTGGAGATAACCATCTGCTGGAAACAACTCCTTGGGCTGGCCTCCTCCAGTAAGACCATCCCCAGCCGGCTGCGTTAGCCTGGCACGAATATCCAGTGCTGCCCTTAACACGTAAGGATGGATCAGGAAAATAAAGTTGGTCATGTAGTACGCATGCAGAAATGACAACATCCAGCGCCAAACCTGTGAAGATGGAGCCACCCAGAGGTCCTTCTCCTCCACTGAACACCCCTTCTCTCCAAAGGAGCAGCTTTCTGGAGCCAAACAGATTTTAATGGTAAAGTTTTTTTTTAAACATATGATGAAGTCCGTGCTCCTGCCGGTGACTGTCTCCTCACAGAAAGAGCAGAGCAAGTGGCACCTCCCTCCCAGAGCACAAGTAAAGATATTTTTTGGGAGGAAGCTGTAAAAACTCACAGCATTAACGGGGCTGCTCCTGCAACATTAACTCACAAGCTTCTTTCCAGTTCAGTAAAGTTCTGAGCAGCTTTCACAGTGAGAAGAGAGGCCCACAGGTAACTTGTGCCACTGCGAACCTTCCAGCTACAGTTACCCTGGGGTACTCAGCACAGGCTCCTGAAAAACAATTAACAGCTACTCCCATTGTTTAAACAAAGATAGCTTCATATATATATATATATAAAAAAATAAAAAAAATAAAAAAAGGAGAAAGAGATCCTTTCCCAACAGACACGGCCACCTCTGCTTGCTCAAGTGCAAGAAGAATCCCAAATTCTGTCTAGTCAAAAGAAACAACTCGTTTCATGCAATATCCAATACCTCCAAAGCAAGCACAAACCCACGCCTACTCCAATGCTGAGAGAGAACGCTTTTTCCAAACCTTTTTCAACAGTAACAACCTTGATGTCCCTCATTTCCAAAGCCCAGGAGCCTGGGTTAAGCCCTCCTGGCCACCACCTGCTCTTCCTCACAGCTGCTCCCCGGCTGAGGGAGAAATCAGGGATTTTTGAATATAAAACAATGACCTTTTCCTTTTTAAATTTTTTTTTTAAATACCTTTAAACTTGAAACTTGCCATCTCTATTAGGGTTTAAATTTGCTGTAATGTATAAAAATCACAGTAATTACCTTTATGCTGCCCTCTCATCCCAATGAATTCAGGCACAGTGATCAGAGCTGGGGAGGAGAAGCAACTTTCGCTTTTAAAAATCAATTTCTTCCAAAATGAATCAAATGTGGCAGCTAAACCTGCCTTTGGAAAAAAAAGGCACGGCATCTGTAAGACAGTGACTGAGCTGCAAACTCCCTCACAGACGGGAAAAACCACTTGTGTTATGGCTTCAGGGGTGTGAAGTCTGGGAAACTTCTCTTGGCACTTGGGCTGAGCATCCCATTTGATCCCACGCAGGACTTGGGAGTCCCCAAGGGCCAGGCTACGACACAGCCCTCGCGATGGCAGCGTGAGACAAGAAGTCAATCCTCTCGCCGTTTCCTTCTCCCTCTCACTTCTGCCCAAAGCTGAGACGCCGCAGGGGCTGCCTCGGCTCGCAACCATGCCACAGCGAGCAGGAGCACAGCCTTTTCCTTTCAAATCCATGGAGCCCCTCAAGCTGAGGTGACCATGAGCTGCTGGAGCAGGAGCTCAGCTCCGCTGGACGCTGGCAAGGTGCAGACCTGGCACCTCGCTGGCCCATTTCTGCTGCACCCCAAGAGCAGCCCCTGCCCTGTGAAAACCCGAGCCCCCGAGCACAGAGACAGCCCCTCCGAGGGCAGAGAGTTGGGCCAACACATCCAACGCAGCAGCTCTGACAGTCGCTATATATGGATTTTTCTTCCTATTGATTAACCCTTTTGGAGTTTGTTTATTTGTGGTAAGGCCTCTTCGCAGCTCATTTACTCTCTCTTGATGAGGCCCCCGCAAAGTCGATGCCTCCTGTGCATTAATTACAGGCTCCAGCACAGCCCATGCCTCACAGAGCATCCTCCCCAGCTCTGCTCTGTGGTTTGTACACCGCTGGCCTCCATGGGGCAGGCTCCGGCCCCACTAATCCCCAGCCCCACTAATCCCCAGCAGCACCACGCCTGCCGTGGGGCAGGAGGTGACAGTCTGGGAGGGGGAACAGAAATAGCTCTGAAATAGCTGAGCGCACTGGGAAGGAATGGCCATTCACAGCACATCCCTTTTATAGTAACGGGGCTGCAGGATACACCACCGTCGTAGCTTCGTTGGACAATGAACAGCCGTATCGGGGGAAGATTATTTCCTTTTTCAGAGAAAGGGATCAAGATGTTCCATTTCATCTTTTTCCATATTCCAGGAGCTCAGTGCCAGACGCTCCATCTGCAGCCACTGGCACAGTCTGTGTCCAGCTGCCAAAGCAGTAGCAGAAATAAACATCGCTCCAAACAGAGGTGGTATATGTCTAAGAGACCCTGAAAAATCTCTCACTCCTGTTAGATATTAGAGGCACAAATGGCAAATGAATATTCATCATTTGTTATTTCTGGATGAGAAAAATAAGAGTACAATACTACCACACACCAGAAAAGCCTAATAAAAATAGAAAAAGACTTGAACTGAAGCAAGATGCACCCAGAACGGTTAGGGTTACCGTAAGAAAACTGCGCAAATAACCAAAAATTCAACTTACCATTAAGCAGTAACAGTGAAAGCACCAAGGACGAGTTGCTGGTTCACATAACAATGAACCCTGAGCTCACTCGAGATTTAAAACCACAGCACTAACAAGCTATACTGTCCTGGTTTGAGGTAAAACAGAACCGATTTCCCATGCAGTAATTTCACTTTTTAGCTAAGCCTCTTCTAACTAACTGAACTCTCTGAAAATTAACAGCACATTGTGCAGAAACTGTTTGCTCTCAGAGCGGTAAGACCTGACACAGGGTCACCAATCACTTTCTACAGCTTCCCCACCCACTCCCTTTCACCTTTAGTTGGCCTTTAGAGGCCAAGAGCTGTGGGACAAGAAGAACCTCTATGTGTCTGGGTGGCATCTAACACTGTACAAGCTCCGTGCTGTTCAAGGCCCGCAAGCTCTGCTGTCCCAGGAGTTAAGGTATTGCCGAGACGGGTGCCACACCAAGCCAAGCTGAACTGCAAAGCTACACTGTGGCTGTTCCTCAGTGACACGATGGAGCCAGTGGCAGCAATCCCCCTGAAGAAAGCCCCAAGTGGTCTGTCTGCTTCTGGGGCAGCTGGGGAGGAGGTGGTAGAAACCCCAAAGGAAGCCGCATGAACTGGTGGAGCAAGATGTGCCATTTCTCTTCCCAATAAAACCAGGATGTACCGCAACACCGGGACGGGCAGGCAGCTTTTTACAGCCTCAGGCGGCACTTTCCACATCTTTGAATCCACAGGGTCAATGAAACAAGAAGCAACTATCTTTGGTGTGGTGCTGGGCAACACAAAGGTGCCATACAGGATAAATATCACTGACTTAAAACTCTGCTTTGGCTAACGTCACTGGGAAAGGGGGAAAACAAAAGGAATAGCAGCTCTCGGGGTTGAATCCACTCACAGTAGGCTTTGTGTTGTAAATGCAGTGGGCTGTGCATCTTTGGGGGTACCCAGTGGTCAGCTCATGCCACTGCTGATCCCCAGCCTCACCCAGAGCCAGGCAGGGCCCCTGGTCCCACACAATCTGCAGTGAGAGCATGTCACGGGGCAGCAATGGTGCCGACGTGCCTCCCTCGCACAGCTCTGGTAACTGGACAACTCGCCACATAAGCAGGAGGCCAATGTCCCTCACGCTTCAGTGCCGCTTCACAACGCACCCAAAGCTGCTTGTCCTGCCCCTAATTCACTGCTGAATGGGTGTCGCAAACACATCACACGTCACACTTCGTTAGCTTGCAGCAACGCACATTCACACACACCCCATCTCTCATTTGATTTCAGATCACTACATCCATCTTAGCTGGAGGAAGGGGCAGCGTCATCACAGCCTGTTTACCCCAGGCTATATAAGGGCAAGAAAATACTCCTATTACATGTTACCACTCTCCTTTTATACCCTCCTTCCTGCTGACTTCAACGGGAATAACAGCGCTATTTTCCCTCCCAAAATTTATAACCCTCCCCTTACAAACATCCAACATATATTGCTTCATACGTGCCAGCTTCCCTTTACCCTCAAAGCGTGCGATGGAGTTGAATTCTGAACACCTCAACCAGTATTTAGCTGAAAGTTTGCTGCTTCTGTTTCACATCTAACAAAGGGATTGCAACCCCAAAGGCCTGTTCCTTCCCCATCTATTTTGTGAGTCTAGTAAGAGACATTACCTCTCCCTAATGCCAAAAGGAAAAAAGGACAATGGAAGTACAATCACATTCTCTTTTCTCAGCTGCTAAAAAGTGCAGTTCCTTATGGGAACCTGACTGTTACACACTTTGGAAGTTAATTTTCGGTTATTGTTTTTGAGATTTAACAAAGACACGCTCAAATTAACCTATCCATCAAAGAAGGGGGAGCACAGCCCGCAGAGCACTGTCACTGCCAGCTCTGCAGCCACAGAGTACTGTTTGTTCCTCCCTCCCTTCCAGATGGGCAGGTCCCCAGGCTCCAATGCTGCCTTCACCACTCACTCCTTACAAGAGGGATCAGTGTGTTCTGCTCCAAAGCAACAGAACCAGGCACCAGGTCGGTGCAAAGAGCCAACAAACCATCTTTCATCAAAGTTGGGACCAAATTATTTGTCCAGTTGGCAACTGGAAAGACAGCGCTGCCTGTGGAGAGAAACACAGCAAGAAAACAAAGAGGAGAGCACAAAGCGCCACACAAAACATCTCAAGGGTGTTAAGGTCAAGAAAGCACGGAAAAGAAAGATTCAAGAACAACTTTCCAAATCGGAGTAACCTCCTCTAAGGGCCTGTGGTCAGTATGGAGAGTATTTAAAATGGACAAACCAAGACACCAGAGTAACAGAGTGCATAGGAAACAGTACCAGCAGCAGACAAGGCTTCTGACAGCTGGCTCCTGTGGTAAGTACCTGAGTATCTGGAAACACCTGGTCACACACCGTTCCCAGAACACACTGCGCTTACTGCCCTGCCATGTACCGTTTCGCTGTGAGTTGTCCTCGGATGTCACAGCTACCATTGTGATGTTACTTCTGGGGACACCAGCCATTCCGACGAGAGAGAGGGGGGAGTGTCACTGCACCGTAAGCTTCGGCTAAATAACTAAAAACTATTCGTACAGATATTTTCTGTAGGCAAGACGCTCTTGGGATTTATTTTGAATTATAAAAGACTAACAAACAGCATTATCCTGTTAGACGTGCATACAGACGAACCCCAGGAGGAGTCTAACAGCCGAGAAAGTAACAAGCGAGTGGCAGGACCAAGAACCCACACAGCTCTGAACGAGTGCCACCAGTTTTCTCACAGCCTACCTGTGGGAAATGGGGATTGGGAAATGGGAAGAGACTGTCACCAGTGAAAATACGTAGGATTTCCAATTACAACACAACAGAAGATCCAGTTCACGTGGAAGTCTGAGCTTTTATCTCATGCTGGCTACCTTCTTCAAGACCTGGGTGACTACTGTCCAGTAACTCTATTTCTTGTTACCAAACTGTTAACTTTCTTTTACATCAGGCTACACAGCATGTCAGCAGTAAACACAAAAGGCTTTAATAGAATGGGAGGAATAAAATATCTCATTATTTGGGGTATGAAATGGGAGAAATTTTGCTGTGGCTTTGAGTCCTCATCCACAACAGACCATTGCAATAAATCACAGTGGTGAGCAGCAAACACAGTTTTGGAAGAGCTGTGGTTATGTCCCTGTTCCGCAAGCCTAGGAAGAGCAGAACTCAGTTCCCAGCCTGGGCTCGGGCCAGCAAAAGCTGTGATCACCAGCCACATGGGCTTACGCTCCTTGCTTGGGAGATACCAAATCGGAGCAGGAAAGGCTTCAAGTGTGAACCACAGACACTCTCCAAACAGGGTGTCACCTCCGGCCCAGGAGGATAGAAGAGACCAGGGATCTAGAGGTGAGATGAGTATGGAATGAGGAGATGTTGCAGAAGAGCTAGGGGGAAAAACAAAGTGTCCAAAGTCGCTGTGTGACAATACTCAAACTCCAATATTTCTGGTCTCCTCACAAATTTAGGAATCCTTCTGGGTTTTCCACAGCTGCTTCTAGAGCAGAAAGAGGAGTCAGCTTCAGAAACAGACCTTAGGAAGCTTGCAAGGCTGGAGAAGATGTAGAGAAAGAATTATTTTAAAAAGCTCTTTGTTCCTAAGCGACCATTTTGCTTAGTCCACCTGCACGCCCTCAGGAAGTTCTACCACTACAGGAGCGCAGTCATCAGGCTCTGCCTCAAAGTCCCATTTAAATTTCTTCGTTAGGTGAGCCTTGAATTTTTCAGCCTTTTTCCTTAGGGTCCCGCCAACAGCAGCACTGCACGTGCAGGAAAAGAACACCTAAAAGAACAGAGCAGAGGTCAGTAAGAACTCAGACATGGCACAAGCTGTCATCTCTTTCCTACATCATCAACTGGGTGCACCAGGAAAAGTTTCAGGTTAGGCCACTGGTAGGGGACCCGCCACCCTGGAAACCACCCCAGCTTTGGGGCTACCTAAACAGAACCAACACTTCTCCTCCCATCCCACTGCCAGGACAGACATCCCACCTCTGCTCCACTCAGTCAGCCTTAGGAAGATTTGCATTAAGGTAATAACTTTGGTCCAAGCAGGAGTATATATGGAATTAAATACATACTATGGAATTCTGAAATACTTTTAAGTGTCAGCAAAGAAAAATATCTGAGCAGACAGGGGGAAAAAAAAATAAAAATAGAGGACTCTCAGTTTTCATTTTCCACACAGCCAATTCTACAGCACGTGTCAAAAAGACCAATGGGTAATTAATTATACCCATCTTTTTCATGGCTGGATGGACCAGGAGAACCCCCAAAGTATTTTTATAACACGGTATCACCAATACCTCAGGATACAGTGGAAACTTAATAAAACAACACTGAAGGTCAGAGAAGAATAGGAGCTCTCTGGAAAAAGTCCAGTTATCTCCAGCACAGCCATTCCCTTGAGCACAGGGCACTGGAATCTGGACCAACCCCTAAGGCTGGCTCCCCTCCATCATCCAAACACACACTGATCTATTAACTTGTCACAAATTCACAGCTTCTGTTGGCACGTTGAGAGTTAAAGCACCAGCATATGGTTAAACAGGGCATTTCACCTCAGAGTCCACCTCTCACCAGCCTGTTTCTGCTCCTCTTCCCAAATCCTCACCCAGAATTCACCTCCATAGGAAGAAACTTATAGTTCAGAGCCAAAGAGGAAAAAAAAAAAAAAAAAAAATCATTGCTTAATGGAAGCAAAGGGAAAGCCCTCTGGGGAAAAGCAGGCTCTTATTTGGGAGAGACCTACTGACAGCTGGATAAAACACTGACAACAAGCAGCAAAGTGCGCTGCTTTGTTTATGAGCATTTGCCTTTTCCTTGTTCATTCTACCATGAAACTGCCTCTTTATAACAGAACTCCCTTAGGCAGCAAGGCTGCTATTAACAACAACAAAAAAAAATATTAAAAGATTATACTTCCCACTTCTCCTCAATGAACTGCACATTAAATTAGCTATTTCATCAATTTTTTTTCTTTAAACATTGTTAGGGCTGCATACTCAGTGGAGGTTACGCTGTACGCTTCTTGCCTTAGATCAAACTCCAAAAATAAAGTTGCCGTATTCAAAGCTGAGCAAAAGCTACCACAGATAATGCACTCCCCCCACACACACCATTCTGCCACCAATCCACCTGCCCACACCCAGTTAAGAGTGTTAATTCTGATGGCTGTGTACATAAAGTGATGGGGTGAGGCAAGTCCCAGAGGTTCCCTGAAATTATTTCAGCGCATCAGGGAAATCCCGCGGGAGCAGAGAAACAGAGAACTTTGAGCAAGGAGAGGCTCGCTTCAATCAGAAGGCAAAATTCTTCTTTGTTACTAAAAACGTGGTGACTCCTGGTGGGGCTTAACAGTGTTGGCTGAAGCCAGCACAGCCACCTAAAGGCATCAGCTTCCACTGTTTAAGGAATAAAACCACAGCCTGATGAAGTCCAAGGGTGGACGAGACCCGGGTATCCAAAAAGGAAAGATAATCAGCAAGTCAGGGGGCTTCCAAAACTCCCATCAGCTGGAAAGAATGGCTGGTTGACACATCCTTTTTACTGCTGCAAACTGACAGTGCACAGCGTTGCTCTGTGAGCGTGCTGCAAACAGAGCTAGGTTTTTTTGTAATGGGATGGAAAAAACCACCAATGGAAATAAAACAAAAATTCTAAAAAATGAGACTTTTATGAATCCAAATTCCAAAAAAGTGAAGAAAGTCACTTGATTAAAGCAATGTTTCCCATAACACTTTACCCAGCAAATTAAACACCTCTCTGATCCCAAAATCTACAGCAAGAACCGGGAGTTACAAGTAGAGAAAAGCAACCTCTCCCCGAGAAAGGAGAAGGCGCTACCGATTCCCATCGAGCACCTGCAACATACCTTCCTGCTGCTTCTGTGGGGGTTAAGTTTCCATTGGTGAGCTTCACCAGCGTATCTGGGTTGGGCTTTTTGGTTTTTATATAAACCAAGTTCTGATTAGTCTGTTTGCTCAGCTGTCAGCATGGTTACAATCCCTGGGAGCCACTGGTTTGACTAGTGCTGAATTGCAGATTTGTAGATGGGTCCTGCACCTGGGACGTGGCAATCTCAGGCACAAATACAGGTTGGGTGGAGAACGGCTGGAGAGCAGCCTTGAGGAGAAGGACTTGGGAGTGCTCATGGATGAGAAGCTCAACATGAGCCGGCAGTGCGCACTGGCAACCCAGAAAGCCAACCGCATCCTGGGCTGCATCAAAAGCAGCGTGGCCAGCAGGACAAGGGGGGGTGGATTCTGCCCCTCTGCTCCGCTCTGGGGAGACCCCACCTGGAGCACTGTGTCCAGCTCTGGAGTCCTCAGCACAGGAAGGACTTGGACCTGTTGGAATGGGCCCAGTGGAGGGCCATGAAAATGATCAGAGGGATGGAGCACCTCAGCTATGAAGACAGCCTGAGAAAGTTGGGGGGTTCAGCCTGGAGAAGAGAAGGCTCCAGGGAGACATTAGAGCCCCTTCCAGTCCCTAAAGGGGCTCCAGGAAAGCTGGGGAGGGACTCGTGATCAGGGAGGGGAGCCATAGGAGGAGGGGGAAGGGTTTGACACTGAAAGAGGGGAGATTGGGATGAGATCTGGGGAAGAACTTTTTTGCTGTGAGGGTGGTGAGAGCCTGGCCCAGGTTGCCCAGAGAAGCTGTGGCTGCCCCATCCCTGGAGGGGTTCAAGGCCAGGTTGGAGGGGTCTTTGAGCAACCTGGTCTGGTGGGAGGTGTCCCTGCCCAGGGTTGGGGGGGTTGGAACTCCCTGATCTTTAAGGTCCCTTCCAACTCTAACCATTCAGTGATTCTATGATTTGCTCATGCTCATCCCAGTAGCAGCAGTGTTTTCTGCATTTCAGACTAACCATAAATTCCCTCTGGGTAAGAACTTTATTACAGGAAATCTTCAGCTTTGCTTAAGGCTAACAGGAACGGAAAAGCTTCTTAAATCTATCCATGCCCTAAGCTTGATAAGGTTTTGCAGCAACTTCTCTGCGTACTAAGCAAACCATTCAAGCTGACCAAAAATAAACATCATCAGCCTTTTATGCCGAAGTCTTGGGTTTTTTATAAAAAAACAAAAAAGAATGAATGGTGTTTGGGAAAAAAAAAAAATCAACAGACATAATCTTGCACTCGCTGAGCCTCTCCCATAGCTCATCTGCTTAATGTAGTCAAAGGCCTTAAGAATTTTTAGAAAAAGTATGCTGGCACAGTCCAGGCACATTTAGGACTCTAAACCATGTCTAGGTAACAGGCTACTTTCAGCACTATTTGCAAGGAAAACACAATAAAATACACACAGTCCCCATTCTCCCTTGCAGCCATCTCCACTAGCCTTTCCTCTGGTTGCCTCACTCCACTGGCCTCTCTGCACACAGACTAACTCCATTTTATACCGCATTAGACACTTCTAGGCAGAGCTTGAGCCAATCAAACTCGGAGATGACAAGCAAATGGCATTTCTTTGTCAATGACACAGGGGAAAAAATAAAAGAAAATATGCACGTGCTTAGATAGGCTCACTGTGTCCCACGCAGCTCAACAGTAGCTTAATTGCCTTTGCAGCTTCTCCCCAAATTTCCTCTGACGGCCTGTGCGCCCTCTCCTCCCACTCCCAGTTTTCAAGAGAGAGTTGTTTCAAGTACGTTTCAAGAGAAACGTACCTGTAAGGTGCTGGTTAAAAAGTTGTCCTGAGAGATAATGTCCACAAAAAAATCAGCTGGAATTTCACCAAGCTGGTGATACAGCACAGAAATGAGATTGATGTAAAGGTCTTGATACTTCCCGATGGCATCTTCAGATCGGCACAGGATGTTCAAGAGTCTTTTCCAGTGCTCAAACGCATCATACACATTCCCGATCAGGAAGCAGATGAAAGCAAACTGCAACTCAGCTGCGTGTATTCAGCAAAGGAAAACAAAACAAAACAAAACACACATAAGACTAAAAACATCAAAGGTATGTGTCCTTTCGAAAGCCCTGTAAATGACTGCATAAAACTCTGGGTTTGTCTTTTGCACATGCATTTTGACCTTCCAGCGATTCTGCTAATGGCAGTCAATACTCCAAACACTATTTCCTAGGGCTCTGCTCTTCAACTGGAGAAAAAGCAAGCATAATTGGGCAAGTCTGCCTGTAACTGTGATTATCATCTTTGGACAGTGACTTTCTGGCAATCAGAGTACACAGCCACCTAAGGACTTCCAGTGTCACCCGTGTTCTCAGAAGGACACTCCAACAATGAAGTCAGACATTGCTGTTATCCTGCAAGCATCCTCGTTACGCCTATGCCCGGGTTTCTGGAGCCACATGGGAGTGCAAATGCTACTGCCCTTGAATGCAAGGGCTGTGGGAGCACTGGGAGAGGTGAGCAGTACACTAATAGATGTTCTTATCTCGTTGAATTAAGAGCCACGGTTCATCTCACTCGATGTTCAGCATCAGCTGTGATCAGCATCATAATGATAGCGTTCCCTAAGGTAATTCGTTCATTGTATATCCTAGAGCTGTGCTTGGTAATATTGATAAAGAATAAATGGTATAATATTAATATAGAGAAAAATGGAAGAATGGAAAAACAAAGGCTTATTCCAAACCTCAGCAGCCTTGAGGCTCCAGCTCCGCTGGGTTCCCAAGCCCTCTGTCCATCCTGCCACAGAACAGAACCTCCACGGGAGGTTCAGGACCTCCACAGATTTGATACTTATTCATATCACAAGTTGCCAAGAATGGCTGGCAAGTAATTAAGACCCTGGGAGTGGGAGCTGCAGCCCTCGCTGTGGATGTCTCCTGCAGCAGGGCTGGCAAACCCTGAATGTTGCCACCGAGAGTCGCCAGCAGCACGCAGCTGAGTGGCCACCGCTCCAGCCAGGGAGGGGACCAGCTACTGCCTCGGGAACCGCCTGCTGGGAGACCCCATACCACCAAAATGGGAACAAGAACCTGAAAATTGCCATGCTCAGCCCCATTCAGTGCTCCCAGGACACTGTAAGCTCCGTCCTCAGAGATTCACTTCACAGGCAGACTGCCAGGCTGGTTGGTGCCAGATGACAGACCCCCTTTGCAGGAGATGCAGTTTATGGGCACCTGCAATTGCTGCTTTTGACTTAATCTAAAGCAATCTGGGCACCAAGCGCAGCACCCAGGAGTGAGAGAGGCAAATGTGGCAGGCTGGCAGGTCTGGACAAAAGCACAACTGGAACAGCTGTAGCTGCTAAAAACTCCACAAACTTCCATTTTGTGATTAAGAGAGATGCCTCAGGGTGCCAGAGGACAGGCCCCACAGAACAGGCACAGGTTTCATCCCAGGGCTCTCATTTTACAGAGAAATTACTTTATTCTCTGTAAGCAGGAGCAGGTACAGAGGAGGGCAAGAAAAATAATCAGAGGGCTGGAGCCCCTCTGCTTTGAGGACAGGCTGAGAGAGTTGGGGGGTTCAGCCTGGAGAAGAGAAGGCTCCAGGGAGACCTTAGAGCCCCTTCCAGTCCCTAAAGGGGCTCCAGGAAAGCTGGGGAGGGACTCGTGATCAGGGAGGGGAGCCATAGGAGGAGGGGGAACAGTTTTAAATTGAAAGAGGGGAGATTGAGCTGAGATCTGGGGAAGAAGTTCTTTGCTGTGAAGGTGGTGAGAGCCTGGCCCAGGTTGCCCAGAGAAGCTGTGGCTGCCCTATCCCTGGAGGGGTTCAAGGCCAGGTTGGATGGGGCTTTGAGCAACCTGGTCTGGTGGGAGGTGTCCCTGCCCAGGGTAGAGGGGTGGAACTGGATGGGCTTTAAATGTCTATTCCAACCCAGGCTAGTCTATGAAAGCACCCCAAGACTCTACCTAGTGGTTTCAGTACCCACCGAGGAGATCCAGGGGCTGGCTGGCGTACTGCTGGTTAATCACCTTCTCCAGCGTGTAGCTGAGGTCCATGCTGTGCCTGGTGATCTCCTCTGGCGTAGCACCGTCGGGGTACATCTGCTTCGGCAGCTCCGTGAACCTGATCTCGGTGCCGGCTTTCGGCTTCATCTGGGGCAGCCGCGCCATGCCCTCGGCGTAGCTCCGGCACTCGGCGTCGAAGCGGGGCAGGTGCTGCTCCTCCCGGTCCCTGGTGTGCCGCCCGGCCACCACCGGCAGCACCTCCGAGAAGGCACAGATCCGCCCGCTCTCCGGCTGCAGCTTCTTCATGGCCCCTTCGCTGATGAAGCTGGTGAGGGAGACCCACTTCTTCAGGGTCTCGTAGGGGTAGGGCCCCAGGAACGGGTCCATCTCCTGCAGGTTCTCCCGGAAAGCCTCGGCCTCCCCCGCGGCCGCCAGCCCCACCGCCTCCCCGGCGGGGTCCCACCGCAGCACCCGCACCTCCCGCCGCTGCAGGCTGAGGAAGAAGCCGGTGCGCGGGCCTGTCTCCCGGCCGCCGCCCGCCCGCCCCGCGCTGCAGTGCAGGAAGTGCAGGCCCGGCGGGATCATCTTGACGCCGCGGAACCGGGGCCCCACGGTCCAGGTGCTGTAGTCGATGCCGAATTCAGTGCCCTGAGGGACGCCCAGCACCACCACGGCGGCGCCCTCGAAGAAGAGCTGCCGGGCCAGCTCGGGGTCCAGCCGCGGGGCCGCCATGGCAGGGCACAGCATGCCGCGACCGCCGCCCCCCTTCCGCTCCTCAGCATCCGGAACCTCCGAGCGCTCCCGGTCCTCCCCGAAAAGCGTCCGGGCGGCACGGCGGTTCCGGGCACGGCGGTTCCGCCTCCCCCGCTTCCCCAGACCCCAAACTCGGCCGTTGTTCCGCTTTGTCCTCCCCGGGCTCCTCCATGGCTGTTCCGCTCTGGCCCAAGGTCCCTCAAAGGCGGTCTCGCTTCCCCAGACCCCCCCAGCTGGCCGCCATTCCCCCGGGCCCCCCACCCGGGGACTGAGTGCCCTGCAGCAGGACAGACACACAGAGACCCTCGCAGTGAGACAGAAGACCCCGCAGCGGGACAGCTCATAGAATCACAGGATGGTTTGGGTGGGAAGGGACCTTAAAGACCACCCAGTGCCACCCCCTGCCCTGGGCAGGGACACCTCCCACCAGACCAGGTTGCTCAAAGACCCCTCCAACCTGGCCTTGAACCCCTCCAGGGATAGGGCAGCCACAGCTTCTCTGGGCAACCTGGGCCAGGCTCTCACCACCCTCACAGCAAAGAATTTCTTCCCCAGATCTCAGCTCAATCTCCCCTCTTCCAGGTTAAAACTGTTCCCCCTTGTCCTATGGCTCCCCTCCCTGATCACGAGTCCCTCCCCAGCTTTCCTGGAGCCCCTTTAGGGACTGGAAGGGGCTCTAAGGTCTCCCCGGAGCCTTCTCTTCTCCAGGCTGAACCCCCCAACTCTCTCAGCCTGTCCCCACAGCAGAGCGGCTCCAGCCCTCCCAGCATCTCCGGGGCCTCCTCTGGCCCCGCTCCAACAGCTTTGTGTCCTTCTTAACCCCCTCCCAGCACCACGTCCTCCCTCCCAGGACAACAGAGTCAAGCTCCTCAGGGACAGCTGCCACCTCCTCTCTCTGCGTTTTGAGCATCTTCACAACCTCCTTCGCTGCCCCATGTCTGCGTACGAGGGTCGGCAGCCACCACATGACACCGGTCCCAGCACCACCAGCCGCAGCGCCCAACCTGGAAGCATCTTCATCTTCCCTTCAGACAGAGCAGAGTTTGGCTGTGGGTTGTAAAGTACTTCCATGTGCGAGACCCCAGTTGCAAGGTCCCCCCTTCACTTCTCCACCCTCTTGGCAGGAAAGAGTCCACCGAGGCCCCAAGCTGATTTAGCATCAAACACATTTATTTCACTTTTATTGAATACAAGAACAGTGAGCACACACGCATACACCACCGAGCACTGAAAAGGAGGAGTATGACCGAAGGGGGGAGAGGGAGAACAAGGGAAGAGAAAAGGAGAGTTAGTGAAGGAACAACAGTGTTGCAGTTGGTTGGTAAGGTGCTTCTCAAATAAAAATAAATATTATTATTATTGTTACTGTTATTATTACTCATGCAATCGCAGGCCAGGTTTGGAATGAATTTGTGGGATCAGGTAAAAACAGGCACTCGTGTCTCCCACCCCTTTCAACAGAAAGGCCCCTGGAAGAAACCAAGCTGTGATCAGCTCTGGAACGGAGCACAGTGACGGGCAGGCTAGGGGAGCTGAGCCCGCGGGGGCAGCAGTTGTTGCTGAGCAGCAGAAACCCACACCTCGCCAGGCGAACAAGCAGTGAGGTTTTTTTCTTTCCTTTTTTTTTTCCTTTTTTTATTATTATTTTATTTTATTTTAAGTTTTTAAACACTGCCACCCATTAAACACGCTGCGGGAGCCAGGGACTGGATCTGCTCACTCCAAACATAACTCATTTCAGTCCAAGCGCACATCAAGTCTAACTCTGTAAGGCCACTAATTTTAACAGTAACCTTCACTTTTATAACTACACAATGTCAAAAGCAAGTAGCTAGTTTCACAGTAGCCTCTGGTGGGTCGCAAAGGTGCCAAAGCCGGGTGGGCTCCTCTGGGCATGGAACACAGCGTGTGCTGAAGAAGACCAGCACCACAAGTCCTCCACCACCCCGCCTCTCCCTCTGAGAGTGCCACTGCTGATCACAGCTGGTTTGGGTGTATTGAAAAAAAGAAAAGAGAGAAAAGGAGCTTCTTTGCAACTGCCTTAACTCTTTTTTGGTTGGGGGTCTGGTGTCTAAAGGTAGCTGAAGGCTCTCGGGTGGAAGCTGGGGAGACCCTCAGGAGCTGGCAGCGCTGGGGCCAGCCAGCAGCTCTGGCCATGTCCCGAGCAGTCTGTGCCCCTGCCCTTCAGGCTGGCAGGAGAAACCTCTCTGCCAGGAGGAGAACAGACTTCACGGGAACATACTCGCAAGCATCTGGTGAACCGTGGCTGCCAGGGAGCAGGGTCTCTCCTGGGACAGCAGAGGCAGTAAGCGGGGTCTGCCCACAGCATCCTTGCAGGACAGGCTCTCCTGCTCGCTGTCCTCCTCCGAGCCACTGCAGGGCCTGGCAAAATGCGTTTATTTCTGGGCAGGGTCTGTGTGAGGGGTGGGAGACTAAAGGCAAAATGGTGCAGAATCGTGGGCCCTTCTGTTTCCGCAGGAGCTAGAGACGATTCCTAGAAGGAAACCCGTTTTATTTCCTTTCCTTGCTGATTTTGGTTCCAAGTCTACCCTAACTGCCTGGTTCACAGTGTACGAGGCCCTGGGCTTGGCCCATGATCCCCTTCCAAAGGCAGCCAGCAAGGAAACCTGTGGCTAAAAGCCGAGCTGGAATGAGCTGGGGGAAGGCAGCTCCACCAACATCTCCTCCACATGTGCCTCCTCACGTGGAGGGCCTGGGCTCTCTCCTCCAGCCTGGGGTGCTGGGGACGCTCTGCAGCAATGGAGACAGCTCGGTCTCTCTACTGCCCAGCCCCAGGCAGGCTGGGGGAAGGACTGCCATCACCCCGCCATCGCTGTCACCAGCCCTTGCCATCGCACCCCGGGCAGCGGGGGAGGCTGGGCAGAAACAACCCCTCTGCCTTCAACCCTACTACAAAGATCAAGGAACTTCATTACTGGGATCCAGAAACAAAGCAAAACCACCCCAACCACTGGCACGGCTCAGTGGGCTGGAGAGGAGCGGGGAATGCAGTCCTGCAGCTGCCACCTTGCTCCCAGATGACTCCCGTGGCTCTGGGTGGGGGCCGGGGAAACCATCCTCCCTACACAGCCTCAACCTCCTTCCCTGCCCCTCCAAGTCACCACTGACCCTCCAAACCCAACCACCATCCCCTGCAGACCAGACGGCGGGACATCTCCCGTCTCTCGCCCTCTCCCCTTCCCCCCCCAAGAACAGCAGCGGCTGAAACCTTCCCCGTTCTCTTCTTGCAGGACCGAGAGTCCCACGAGTGATCTAAGAGTCTCAAAATACACCAACCACAGTCAACCAAAGAGTTAATAATTTAAAAATGTCGTCATCATATTTACCAGCACTGTTGAATTATTTCAGTATTGTTCCCTCCCTCCCCCCTCGTTATATATAATAATATACATAACTTAAACGCACATCCATATGAAACCCCTACAGGCTGCTTTTTTATAAATGAGAAACCATATACATATCATTTGCTTTGTGTGAAATGAAATCCATTCTTAAACACCTTCAGAGAACAAGAGGTTGGACAAGTGCACAGAGAAGAAGATCAGGAACGGAAGGGGAAGAGTTAACATAACCCCAAAAGATGCAAAAGAACCAGCATGGAATGAGAAGGGCAAAACGACACTTGCAAATCAGAAAATAACTCTAAGGTAACAAATTGAATGTTTTTCTCTCTTCTTTCCAGAGGTGGGGAATGGTTTTGCTTCTGCTTGTGGTTTTTTTTATTTCAGTTTGCTTATTTCTTGCTTTGTTGCAAAGCAGTTTTCCTTTCCATTCAGTGTGCAACAAATGAACTCATGATTGTGTATCCTTTAATGTAACATGCAAGATGGTGGCTTATTGTATTGTTAACAATATTATTGTTGTTATTATTATGATGTTTTAAATCTTATCACCAATCCAGTAAATTCTTCAATTTATCTGCAGAGGGTTGGCTTTGTTTGTTGGTGGTGTTGTTTGCTATTCATTTCCAGCACATAGCAGCAGTGCAAGGATGCATTTTGTTTCCTGTTTTTATATATATATATATATATATGTATGTATGTATATATATATATAATATATTTGCTATTCCTTTTTTAAAAATTTTTGTCTCTCGCCATGAACATTGCAGCCAGGATGTCTATGTCTTGCTGACAAATCCAGCATGAAGGCTCCTTCTCTGCTGTTCTCCAGGTTTGAACACAGATGCCGACTTCCATCAACATGTTGGTCAAGATTCCTGTACGAGGCAGATGGAAAGGACCAGTCATGGGTGGGGGTGTGTGTGTGTGATCTCTTTGGCTATAAAAGGGCTCCTCTTTGTATGAGGACACTGGAAAGTAAATTTGCAAAGACTTGGGGCCACCACAGTTTGCACTTAATTAGCAGGAACTCTCAATTCACTGGGCTGGTGTTGGTGTATGGGGGAGGAAACGGTGACTCACTGCTCCCTTACTTTAAGCCATTCAATTAAAACTGAGTGGCTCCCTAAGCGGTGCAGAAGTGTCTGGGCTTGCTTGTTTGTACCAGGCGATAGGAGGTAAGATTAGGCAGCTGCAAGAGCCTCTTCTGACCTTCCAAGCTGCAATGGAGCTGGTGGCTTTTCCAAGCTTAAAAGCCGTCAATCGAAATCTTCACATGATAAAGCAACACGACATCGCATTTCCAAAGAGGCCTCTCGAAATGCCCCTGCAGCCTGGCTGGTGACAGAGCTCCTCATATGTTTTTCAGCAGTGAGGCTGCCCTTCTTCTTTCCACCCCCCTCCTCTGCCCCTCAGCGGCTCCGACACACACATCTGCTGAGCTGTGCCACCACCCAAGACCTGCCCTGACCCAGCTGATGGAGCAGCAACGGGCTCAGAGTGAGGGGCTGGGAGTGGGGCAGGGCTCCTCAAGCCAGCTTTGCCCTGAAGAAAAATGTCTTTGGGGCACCTGCAGAGAGGTGCAAACCTTGCGCGCTGCAGTGTGCTCCATGTGTATAAAAAGACAACCCAGGGATCTGAACGGGACTAAAGAAACTTCTTTTTTTTTTTTGCAAACACTGGTCTGATACTTTGGACTGGCTTTGAAGAACCTGTGGCCAAGCTTCTCAGCCCATCCACAAAAGTGGTATCACCTCTTTCCCTCCCCACCCCAGGGGAAGAAGGAGGACCTTTCTTCTTTACATGCAAATGACTCTGACCCCTCTGCTGAGCAGGACAGCAAGGTGACATCTGCAGAAGTGCTTTTGGTGGCACGGCACCAGCTTTCTAACCACAGCCAGGTGGCCGTGCCTGGAGCAACCATCACACTGGAACTGCTGGCCAAGAGCTGCCACTCCTAGTGCTGAGGAGCAGCAACCTGGAGCCGGTGGGGACCAGAGGGACTTGCCCAGTGACAGCCACCCCTTATACAGCAGCTATAAATCATACCTGGGAACTTCTCCACCTACCTGAGGTTTCTTGTCCCTTTCCTCTGGAGAAGGTTCTGTTTCTCTGTACACCACAGCTTTGGTTACCAGCATGTCGGGATGCTGTAGTTTTGCCTCTTTGATTGCTAAAGCCAGTGCCTAGAAACCAGGAGGATGCAAGCATTTGTCGTCACCTCCCTGAAATCTAGCCCATGGCTCTCAGCCAGACAGAACCAGCAGCCACAAAGCTGGGATTCCAGGAGGACACGGAGGCAGAGGTTCAAAGCTGAACCCACGGTAGCCTGGTGGAAGAGGCTGGAGCCCAACACTGATGAGGGATTTGTACACCATTGGGATGCCTCATGCAATGCCTTACTCTTGCTTTTTATTTTTCTGTAGAGACGGGCTACGTCCCCGGCTCCCTACTGAAACCCAGGCAAAGGAACGGCAGCGATTCTCTCTGCAGCAAAACCCTAGAGCAGGGGGGTTGGAACTAGAGGATCTTTAAGGTCCCTTCCAACTCTAACCATTCTATGATTCTACAAAAATCTACAATAATAATCTAATTAAATTTATTTTTATAACTCTAAAAACATCTAAACATTATTTTAAAGCCATTTAAATACAAATTTTTAATACATTTTTTAAAATACATTTTTTTTTTTCAATTTTTCTTCATAAGCAACAAATTCCAAAGGGTTAGGCCACAGGAAAATTACCACGTGGCCCTAGAGATTTGTGTCAATCTCTGTTACTTCATCATAAAAGTTTGTCACTTTTTGTTCCTCTATCATGGAGGCAGATGCAAAACACCATCACTTGGAGCGAGTCAACCTGTAGTGGCACTGTGCTGGAAAGGGAGGAAGAACCTGGGTCACTTTGGAGTGTTTCAACAGGGAAAGGGCAACGAAACGTGTTTTAAGAAAATTAAAAGGTGATCCCATCACTGGGCTCTGTGCTGGGATGTAACCTTTACTGCTCCTCCACTGCTGCATGGGATGAGGTGGGAGCAGGTCTGGGCCTTCCCCTGGGTGCCACTGTGCCCGTGGGGACCTACACTGCCGGACAGAGCTGGTAGGTTTGGGGTGTCAGGTTCAGTGTTTGGAGAGAAGGAGTAAACAGGTATAAGCCAGAACCAGAAGCACGCGGGGCTGCAGCTGGGGACAGCCAGAGCCGGGCAAAGCCAGGGCGTCCTGGTCCTACCTGGTCCTGGTCCACGTCTTCATCTCCTGTGATAATGATGCGCTTTTCTATTCGGGTCTCGGAAAACCCTCCTTTCACAGTCTGCACAACGAGAAGAAAAACACTCACCCACAGGCCCCCCACAAGCCAGCTCCGGGGGATACAGCTCTGCCCGTGGGTGGAGGGACACCACCAGCATCCCCAGGAACACCCCCCATAATTTAGTGCATCTCCAACTACCCTTGACTTGGTGCATGGTTGGAACCAGCAAGAGACAGCTGGCCACAGGTGGAGAGGAAGGTTCAAGAAGGACAGGGAACTGCTGGAGAGGGTACAGCAAAGAGCTACGAAGATGATGAGGGGACTAGAACATCTCTCTGATGAGGAAAGGCTGAGGGATTTGGGTCTTTTTAGTCCGGAGAAGACAAGACTGAGGGGGGATCTGATCAACGCCTATAAATACTTAAAGGGTGGGTGTCAGGAGGATAGGGCCAGTCTTTTTCAGTGGTGCCCAGTGACAGGACAAGAAGTAATGGGCACAAACTTGAACAGAGGAAGTTCCTTCTAAACATGAGGAGGAACTTCTTTCCTGTGAGGGTGGCAGAGCCCTGGAACAGGCTACCCAGAGAGGTGGTGGAGCCTCTGTCTCTGGAGACATTCAAACCCGTTGCACGTTCCTGTGCAACCTGCTCTGGGTGATCCTGCTCTGGCAGGAGGTTGGACTGGATGATCTCCAGAGGTCCCTTCCAGCCCCATATCATTCTGTGACTCCGTGAAAAGGGCTGGGGACAGGTACCAAGCACCCCTCCTTCCTTCTTGGGTCCCTCTCTGAGCTTCTGCTTTCATTTATGTGCACTTAATTTGGGAATGAAATGGCCACCGGTGAGGTCCTCTGATGAAGCCTCATCTCCTTCATTTCCTACCATTTCCACCCTTGCCTGTGCCACTCCAGCTCTAATAGACCCAAGACAAGATGAGATGCTCCAGCAGTGGTGCTGTGGGCTCCTTGGACCAGGGGGACCTGGGGGTTCTGGCTGTAGGTACATCTGGGAACACTCACCCCACCTGCACAGGCAGGGACTGGCACACATGCTGCTGGCAGCCTAGTTCTGAGTCCCTTCCACCCCAGCAGTTGGCTTCAGGAGGTCAGTGACGCTGCGCTGCTCTCCCCTCTCACCCCAACTACTCCCTGCCCTGCAGGGCTGAGCCAGGCACGGGGCTCTGGGCTGGCTCCATCCCCCATGGGACAGAATGCACTTTTTCAGCTTGTGTCCTGGGTTGAGTGACACAGGACTAATTTCTCTTCTAGTGCATGGGAAAACTGCACTTCTAGAAGATTCTGCTGTCTGAATGTGTGAAAATATTTCCTTCATAGCCAGCTGGGCTCTGTGGGATTCAAGGTCTCAGTGTTTTCAAGCCTCTCCAGGGGCAGCGATGAGGAGGAGCGAGACCCGGGCACTTGACCCAGGCTGCCAACAGGATCGTTTCATACCATGAATGCCACATTCAATATAAATTGGAAAGTTTGTTGCGTAGTTCTCTCTCCCTCGATGGTGGTGGGTCCAGAGAACTCCTTGCCTCGGTGCCGGACCCCTCAGCCCTTCCCTTCCTCCCGAAGCCGCAGTGCTTGCGGGGTCCCGCATTTGCTGTCCCTGCTGGGAGTGCACGGCTTCCTGCTGGGGAATGGGCTGGGGATAGTCCTTGGGTATCTTATATTGGTATTGGGATCAATACTGATTCTTTAGTATTGTTATTAATTATTTATTCTTATCCTATTAAATCTATTTATATTTCAACCCTCTGGTTTCCTTGTTTTCCTCAATTCCCTTTTCTGGGTGGGGAGTGGTCATTGGGTGATAGAATAATTGTCTAAACGACAACAAATTGTTATAGGTTTCCCAAACCATAACAGCTTGTAAGGAGAGAGGCATTTTCTGCTGTACCAACCACAACACAAATCCACCCATACTCAGATCCCAGTGGCCTGCAGCAGGAACACCCCGGCTGCCGCCTTTGGAGCTGCGCTTACCTTGGTAACGTGGGTAGTGGTGGAAGTGGAGAGGGTTTCCGCAGTGGCACTGAATATGCTGGTGAGCACTTCCTTCCCAGCGGAGCCGCTGGAGATCTGCAGGACAGAGAGTGGCAGTGGCGTCAGCGGGGACACCCCAGGGCTGGCTCCCGAGGAGCTGGGACCTTCCCACTGGGATGCACCTACTCAGCCAAGCACAGGAGGGGAGAGAGCTGCAAGGGAAAAACAAGACACCGCACTGGGCTTCCAGCTGGACCCAGGTTTTTTGAGGGGGGCAGGGAGAGGTTTCCACAGCTACGCCAACCCCAGAGCTGCAGGAAAGGGCTTTCTGCAGCAGGGAGTGATTTCATGGCAGCGTTTCCCTCTTCCCCATTGTCATGGTTCCAGCTGGGATGGAGTTAACTTTCTTGCAGCAGCTGGTGCAGCGCTGTGTTTTGGATCTGGGATGGGCACAGAGCGATATCGCGCTGGTGTTTTGGTTGTTACTGAGCTCTCAAGGCCATTCTGCTCCTCAGCCCACCCCGCCAGCGATGGGCTGGGGGGGCGCAAGGAGCTGGGAGGGGACACGGCCAGGACAGCTGACCCCCATCACCAAAGGGACGTTCCATGCCGTGTGACGTCACGCTCAGTATATAAAGCTGGGGAAGGAGGAGGAAGGGGGGACGCTCGCAGCGATGGCGTTTGTCTTCCCCAGTCACCGTTACGCTGATGGAGCCCTGCTGTCCTGGGGGTGCTGAACCCCCCCTGCCCCTGGGGAGCGGGGAACGGACTCCTTGGTTTGCTTTGCTTCTGTGTGTGGCTTTTGCTCTACCTGTTAAACTGTCTGTATCTCAACCCACGAATTGGGGTTAAATCAGGAGAGCATCCTCCTCCTCTTCCCGGTACCAACACTCCAGCCAACGGTGCTGGTGCTGGGAACATGGGAGGGGGCCCTGTGGAACCATCCCCAGACCACCCCCAGCCCCCCAGGGCTGCCTTCCTCCCTCCCTGCCACATGGCCTGGCTGCTGGCACCATGTCCCCCCCCTCACCGGTGAGAGGGAGCGAAGGTCTGTCGTGGGGACAGCTCCTTTCCCAGCCTTGGTGCTGTGATCCTGAAAGAAGAGCAGACAGTTTGTTGGCTCGGATGCAACATGGGGGCAAACACAGCAGGTCGCCCTCTGCAGACATCCCCGGTGGGGCAGGGTCCCCCCCCCAGCACCGCTGGCCCCAGTTGCCCTCACCGGAGCAGAGGGACAGCAGGGGACAGCAGGTCCCCCACCTCCCAAGGGGCCAGCCCCGCTTACTGAGGTCGCCAGTGACGTCTCTGCAGTGCCAGCGTGAGCAGTGGCCGTGGTGTCCCTGCCTGGGGGGCCTCCTTCCACCTGCCGGGGCAAAGGAAACCTGGTGAGCCTGGAGGTGCCAGGGAGGGGTGACACTCACAGGGACAGTGCGGCTGCCCTTGCTGCCAGAGCAAGCCAGGGAGGGCCATGAGTCCATAAACACATGCAGTGCAGCATGTATGGTGGCTGTCACCCTCTGGAGACATCCCCACGTGCCAGTGCTGCCCAGTGGCGTGGCAGATGGGGCCAGGGACGCACACAGAATATCTCTGGGTGGGCTTTGGATTGATGTTTTGGGGACTCCAGCAAGACAAGGGTGAGCAGAGGCTCCCTGCCACCCCACTCAGCCTCCTGCCTTCCCAGCGGGGCTGCCTGGGGACAGGGTTTGCTGGACTGGGGCTCATCAGAGCCATCGGGTAGCAGGGCTCTGTCTGCCACAGGAGGACGGAGCCACCACATCACCTGGGCTGTGTATGTGGTGCCAACCTGGTGGGGAGCGGAGCCATCTGCTTCAGGCTTCTTCATGTCCGGCCCTGGGACGATGGTGACAGCATCTGCTTTCGGGGCTGATGACTGCAGAAGAAACACAGCACGTCAGGCACTGGGGCACAACGCCCACATCCCTGAGTGCTCCCTGTGCACCAGTCCCCGCGAGCAGAGCATCCCTGCCCCACTCCTCTGCAAGTGCCACAACTGTATGATGTCCTGCAAGCATCACACCAAGCCCTACCTGGGCGAGGAGCAGAGGACAGGCTGCTGCCCTGGGCAGATGGCCACCATGCAAAGTGCCCGGTATGATGGATATACCCCAAATCAGACCTGATGCTCTGTCCCTGGGGTTTTCAGGGATTTTTTTGCTAGATGTACAGACACTATGGGTTAGGACAAACTGGTCTTCAAAAGGTGGGTGAGACCCACCATAGCCATTTCACTCACACCCCGCAGCAGGTTTATGATCTGCACCAGCCCCCAGTGGCTGTGGGTACACCTGGGCTGTCAGAACCTCGGGGGAATGGGCATAGGTTTAGGTTTCCAGTGCTCCGTGGCTACAGGAAACTGGAGTGCCAAGGGCTCTTGCATGGGGGATGCTTAGCCAATGCCCCCCCTGCCCAGTGCTGGCCATGATCTCCCCCGCTGTGACCCCATGGCGTCAGATGCTCCGCACAAGGGTTTCCAGGCTATCTCAGAGAAAGCTCCCTCTAATTCTGCAGCTTTTTCCTGACTCCAGCTCTGGACTCGTCCTGGCAGCTCCAGGCAGTGTTGGGGACTTACCTGCCAGAGCTGAAGGGCTGCCCCAGCACTGGCCGGGCAGGAGATGACCCTGGCACGGTGCAGAGACAAGGCTACGCTTCATCCGAGCTGGGGCCGGCTCTACCATCCTCTCCCTGTGGCGCACACTCAGATCCCACACATGTGCTTCATGCATTTTTCTCAGCCCCATTATAATCGCTCCCGGCCATGGGAGTGACCCTCCACGAGCTTTGGAGGGGCTCCCACATGCTCCTCTGAGAACCCCTCCCAGCCCCGGTGTGACCAGAGGGGTTAGTTGGCAGCACATTTCTCTTCACTACACAAACTGGTCACTGACTTCATGCAAAACACAAGGACAGAGCCGCTGGTTAGTGACAACGTGCCTTTCCCAGCTGCTGACATGCTGGAGTGGTGCGAGGGACAAGGGCAGGCAGCCAAATGCAAAGGGGTGAAGAGATGACGATGACTTCTCCTCGTTAGCAGATGCACAAAACATGGGACAGAGCCATGCAACACAGACGACAGCGTGCATCGGGGGAAACAGCTACATCAGACAGGACCCTGGAGTGTTTGAAAGCCAGCATGCTCTTCCAAACCAGTGTGGGAGTGCACACCAGCACCCGGACAAGGAACATGGAGGTGTGAAGGCACTGAGACAGTCTCAGTGGAACGTTCCCCCTGTGTACCTCTAGCTGGGAGACATCTGAGCTGGGCTGGGAGACCTTCTCCCCGCCTTTGACATCCTCTTCCAGTACAGCAACTACTTTGTCAGTGTGCTGGAAGGAAACCAGGCCTCCATCTTCCGTTTCACTTTTGTCCTTGTCCAGCTCGGGCAGGCTCCGGGAGATGTCCTCAAAGGCAGTGCCGTGGAAGTCACCGATCACTGTGAAGTCCACCTCTGCTTCCAGGCTGGAGGTTGAACTGACCGTGATGCTGGAGCACTTGCGCTCGATGGCCAGGTGGTTGTCCTTCAGAAAGACTGAGTCCTTCTCCTGGTCCTGCTCCTCATCGCCGGTGTCACTCTCGGGAGCCCTGTGCCGAGGTGGCTTAGCTTTCTCCTCGGCGCCCTCCCTCAAGCCCGCTCTCTGAATGAGACACAATGGCGGAGAGAGACAGGGACAGTGAGCATGGCACGGTGCGGCAGCACTGGCAGTGCCCACGGGGGAGAGGGGGGGAGGAGAAGGAAGAGGAAGAAGGCTGCAGCAAACATCACAGAGTAGAGTCAAACACAACTCAAGCACGGAGACTGAAACCTTTCTGACAGCAGCGACTTTGCAGGGGCGGGGTGGGGGGGAGAAGTGTTATTCAATCTGATGTTGCCAAAAGTCTATTGGTAATTAATTATCTCAGAAAAGGGTCAGTCACACAGAAAAGCTTGGCCAGCTTGGAGGCACGTCAGGGCACCCGGTGGAAGCAAATGTATGCAAAACAACAGGTCTGCTAAGAGACATTCAGAAACGGCTCAGGCACCAGTGCTATCAGATGGCAGTGGGGTCGGGCACTCAAAAAAAACCAAACAAACATAAGGAAGGGAAAGAAAGAGAGAAGAGTTTGAAACAAAAGGGTCCCATCAGCCACGCACGGTGAAGGAGAAGCAAAGGAGTGTGCCAATTCCACTGAGCGTCCGTGCGGGCCCAGGGGAGGAGGATCATCCCCACCAGGGCTGCCCACCAGCCCTGCGCCAGGGGGAGAATCTGCCCCACCAACACAACGCTCCCCCTCCAGAGCCCTCACGCAGCCGGGGGGAGTCTTAGGGGTGACCTGGCTGAGTGTTTGGTCAGTGTAATTGACAGCACGACCAGAGCCAAGGGATCACCTCCCTCTGTTAGCTCTTCTCCAGACATGGCCATACCTCTCAACTCTGCCATCAGAGGGTACATTCCCCCTCACCACGCTTTGCCGCAAAGCCATGGGAAATCTAAACCCATGCTGGACTTTGCATCTCACTCGAGGCAGCTCTCCCTTAGGAACAGCTCTAAGCCCGTTGATGCCAGAGGAGTCCCACCTCCTGGACTCTGGTCCAATCCTTTGCAGCCAGAGCCATCCCCGCCATGGGCCAGGCTGTGCCGGCACAACCTTCCCTTGGCACTGCTGGGAGGTTGAGAGGTATGAGAAACAGGGTGTCACACAAACTCAGAGAGGAACACACCTGCGTACATGTTTTCGTGTGTGTGTATGTATAAATATATACATAACAGCTCTGCGATGGGGAGAGGAGCTGGAAGCACACAGCCCTCAGCTGGTTAAGGTGAGCTTTCATACTACGGTAAGAAGCAGTTAGTAAAACAGCACTGAGACCTGGAAGACCACTGGAACAGCAGTCTTTAAATTCTCTTCTTTCAGGCTGGATTTTACTGACGGGTCAGATAAATCCTTTTCTTCCCCACTTGGTTCCTGAGATTTGCTCTGGATTGGAGAAAACGGTTAGTTGTAAGGAAATGAACTCTACAGGAGCTGATCTAGCACTAACAAGAGCGAAGAAAGCTATTTCATCATCCAGCCACCAGCTTGCCCAAGACAGGGGAGGGTGGGTGAGGCCGGCGAGCTAAGCGAGAAGGGATATCAACGTAAGAAATGCAAGGGTGAAGCTGGAAGCGTGGGCACACTGCTGCTAGGTGTGTGTGCGTGTCCGTGACAGAGTCACAGCTCCTTCAGCCACCCCCCGTCTCCCTTCCTTGCTCCTGGACAGGAAGCTTGGGTGCCCGCTCTCGCGTTTAGCGAGCGGCATTCTCCAGGGAGCCAAAATGTCAGGGGGGGGGAGTCACAAAACAAAAGCTGATGAACCAACTGGCCAGCGGGTCTGCATTCAGCAAATAAGCCCGACCACACACACATACATAAAAGGACAGGGGATGCAAAGCGACTGCTGTCAGTCAATGGATGTGTGAGGAGCCACTGAACATGGTAATAAAGAGCCACACAACATGCGCATGAACTTTCCGTCCGGACAGTTCATTGGAAGAGTTACCACGGCTTCTGCCAGTGTGAGTTCGCAGCCAGAGTCAGGGGAGGCCAGGTCAACACTGTCTTCTCCTTCGTGCTCCAGGTCAACAGAAACATCTTCCTTCAAAGAGAGAGGCTGGGAGGTGTCTCCTGAACCAGCCCCTTGCCCAAGGGCCAAGGAGCCCACACCGGACACACGTCCCACTGGAGTGACCGGCGTCACCGGCGGTGAGGTGAGGCCTGTGTTCAAAAGCATGTCCTGTCCCAGACCCATCTTCCCCTTTGCTTTTGCTGATGTCTCAGCTTCAGGGACATGCTTTTGGTCCTCCTGGGTTGCCTTTCGTTCTGCTTTGCTTTGCTCAAACATCTTGATCTTAGAGGCCACTGAGGTTTTCCTGTAGGTCTCGCTGTTCTGCCAGCCTCCTGGGGCCACAGGGACATCTCCATGTTCCTGGGACACAACTCCTGTCCTCCCAGCCACGCACATCAATGACCCAGACTCTATTTGATGCATCCCACCACTCAACTGCAGCTCACCCCCACCTTCATTGATCAAGGTAGAGAGCCGGTACGTCTTGCTTTCTTGACAAAATCCTGCTACAGGGGAGTGGGAGTGCGGGATTTCAGCAGCTTCTTTGGAAGGAGACTTATCCTGCGGTGGCTGGCCCAGAGCAAGGTCACTGTCCCTGGTGGTTTCTCCTACTGTAGGGCTCCTGCCCAGGAGATCTTGTCCCACATTAAACTCCAAGTCCTGGGGTAGCTCTTGTGCTTTGGGATCTGCAGTGTGGAGGAGCCCTCCAGCCACGGGACCCTCTTGGGGCAGGTCTCTTATTATGGCCTCAGTCTGTTGTTCTGGTTCTTCTGCCCTGGGAGGCAGCTCTTCCATGCCAGGGCTTTTGTCATGGTACAGTTCTTCCATCCCACAACCTTCATCTCTGGTCAGCTTCCCTGATGTGGGCCCTGTGTCCTGGGACAGCTCTTTTATCATGGGCTTCTCCTCCTGGAGTGGCTCTTCTGTGGCAGGGACTTTGCTCTGGGTTGACCTTGCTGCGACAGGGTCCATGTCCCAGGCCACCTCCCCTGTGGCTGGGTCTCCGACCTGGATTGACTCTGCTGGAGCATCTGTGTTTTGGGTTACTCCTCCTGCAACAGGACTTGCACCTTGATGTGGTTTGCACATAGCAAAGCCCATGTCTTGGGGTTGTTCTTCAGATTCAGGACTGTCGCCTCTGGGTATTGCCACCTCTGCTACAGGGCTCACGTCCTTGGGTGCTCCTTTGCCTACTTCAGAGCTTGCCTTCTCACGTGCCACCTCCGCCGGGGGGTTGACGTCCTTGGGTATGCTCACACCTCCCACAGGTCTGGTGGCCTGGGATGGGTCTCTGCCCTCCGGCTCAGTGCCTGGGGCTGGCTCTGCAGGGCCAGCGCTGGGTTGCTGGGGAAAAGGCACAGGGACGGGAGTGATGGGTTTATCCCCCTCCAACCCCACGGTGCTGTGAGGGTGGCCCTGCCCAGGCATAGCTGATGGAGGAGGCTTGGTCTCTATCTCTTCCATTTGAAGAACCACTCTGGCACTTTCCTCCTTGTCACCATCTGCTCCAATCCTTCCTGGAAGCCCCTCTGCTGCCATGCAGATGTCCGGGCTCTGTACTGGGCCCCCTCGCTGCTCCTCAGCCTCGTGGCTGTCCCCTGCCAGGCCACACGGCTTCAAGCCTCCTACTGGGCTTTGCAGATCCATCTCCTCTGGTCCCACCTCTCGGGAACACAGTAGAGCTTCACCTCCCTCGGGCGCTTTGCAGCCTGTCAGCCCCACAGATGCCTTCTCTTGCTGCAAGGGCAGCCCTTCCTCCTGCCGTCCCACCAGGCTGGTCCCATCACAGCCTGCCCAGGGCTGCTCCAGTGCTTCAGCAGATTTTCCAGACACCGTGCTGTGTTGCTGACTGGCTGAGGAAGGGGGTTGGAACCCTTCTGCCACAGGTGCCACATGCCCAGATCCCTCCCCGGAGGTGTTCACAGTGGCTTCTGGTCTCTCCTCCAAGCCAAGCCGTTCCTCAGTCTCTGAGAGCAGGTGTGTTTTACTGTCCTTCTCCTCTCCCTCTGGATCTCCTAAGTAGATGATCCTCTGGGTGGCAGAAGTCTCTGAGCTGTCGTCACTAGCCTTCACTTTAATTTTAATGAGCTCTGTGCCTGTGGCCAGCACTCTGGCCTCCTGCTTCCTGGAGGCTGCTGAAGCATGGTCCTTGGAGGCCACCTTGCTTTCTCCCAAAATCTTGTCCCTTTGCCTCTCTTCGGGCTGCTGACACAGCTCGGGCAGACCTGGCTCACTGGCGGTTGCTTCCTTGCCCTGCTCCTGGGGCTCCTCCATGCTCTCAGCTGGCAGGCGCTCTGCCTCCTGCCCGGGCTCCCCCCTGCTTTCCTTCTCATAGATCTCATCGTCCCAGACAGACTCAAAATCCTCGGGACTAGCGATCATTTTTGCTCTCGTCTGGGTATCCAGGGCTGCATCCGCTGGCTCTTCCTGGCCTGCCACTTCCTTGGCTTTCCCTACTGCCATCTCCACTTTCGACATGCTCGCGCTCATTTTCACCTCTGAGGTACCTGCATGGGATTCTTCTTTCTTGACTCCCAGAGCTTTCCTTAGAGCTATTGCTTCCAGCCTAGGAGTTTCTCTCTCTATAAATACCCAATGCTCTGAGCCCTGCATTGCAATTGGAGCAAGAAGAGTTAGCATCAAACATACTTTACCTAACTGCTGATGACTGAGTGGCAGAAAGCTGGTCTGCCTCGGACAGGGCTGACTAAATTATTATTATTATTCATGCAAGAGTTGAGGCAGGGTCTGTACAAAGAGCCTGGCAACTTGTTGATGGAGGGAAGGGACTGAAAATAAGGGGGCTGATGCCATGATGGGGACTGAGCCCCCCTATCCTCTCCAGGGACTGTGTTTTGCTCTGGGCAGTGGCTCACTGACATCCCTGCTGTATCTGCAGCTGTGTTGGACATACAGAGCCAGGAGCAATGCTCCCAGCAGACACATTAACAGCCACCGGGGCATCTCTCAGGAGGAAGGGGAACACAGCTGGTTAGACCCAACTGGGAGTCCCCCTCTGACGCCTGCTTTCAGTTGGCTCTAGCAATCTCTGTGAGCAAAAGCTGAGATTTCATTGTAGGCAATGGTTTGTGTTTTGAGTAGGTTCCCTCTTGCCCTTCCACTTGCCTTAAGACTATGCCACTCTGCCAGGAGCACGAGTAAGAAAAGAAACCACCTCCTGGCATCATAAAGGCCCCTTCCCCTTCCCACCAGATGCTGCAGCTCAGATCCATTCCAAAGTCCATCCTCCCTTTCCAGCTCTCCAGGGAAATCTCATCAGAAGCAATTATTTAGCAGAGGTGTCTAGCAATGCTGAAACCAAGAGGTTCAGAAAATGTAACCTGTAAAAGGTTACCTGTGAAATGTAAAAGAGGACCACGAGCTTGGCAGCTGAGACAGCTACGGGTACTGCAGGGAGGACCAAGCAAAGGTTGTGGAGTATCCTGCAGCGAGGGCACAGTGGGTTTGTGATATACCACCCCGTGTACCTGTGCTGCTGCACAGGGGGGGATGCCAGATTACTGTCACTACGCACACTTTGTCCTGCAAGACAGCTAAAGATTTCATAAGTGCCAAGAACAACGCACTGCTAAAATTCAGCCACTTTGGAACAGAAGGTAGAATATAACCCAGGAGAAGACAGCAGCAGGAGAACATTTGCACCGATGCAGAAGCCCAGCAGCCTCCCCAGCTGTCCTACTACACACGAAAGGCAATGCTGCGGGCATGGTCCTGTGAGCTCACCATGGGGCTGGCTCTGCCCCTGCCACCACCTGGCATCACTTCTGCAGGCTGGGCAGGACCAACCCTCTGTGGCACCAGGATACCCTCCAGCCCCAAGGAGTCGGGGGCTGGTTGCCCTCTCCCCGCTCAAACTGGGAAAAATAATCCATGGGAAGGTGAGCCATGCCCCACGCAGGGGTGTCAGGGTGAATGTTTGGAGCAGCTGCACCAGAAATGGAAACCAAATAACTGATATCGAATAAGGGGAAACGGGGGGGTCAGGGGGAAGCAGCCAAGAGGGAAGGGAAAAGAAGATGAGATTAGAGGAAAGAGAGAAAGGAGAAAAACCAGTTACCAATGGAAGGGCTTCCTGAAGGAGGGGAATCAGAGATAGGCAAAAGCCCTCAGCAGAGAAATGCCACCTCCCAGCCAGGTGCCACCTTCTTTACCAGGTGCCAAAGCAAGCAAAGGTACCTAGGCACAGGGACATCACCTGGGCAGGCAGCGGACCTCAGGCCTGTTCTCCTGTCCAGGGCCCTGGCAGGAGCAGGGCTGCCCCCTGGAAATCCCCCCCCCGAGTGCCAGCAGGGCTGTGCCTGGATAGGGGACACCACAGGGTCCATGTGCGAGTACAGCCTGATGCTGGCCCCCAGCGAGAAAGCCAAGCCACCCCAGGACAGCCACTGGGATGGCACATAGAATTATGGAATCACAGAATGTGTTGGGTTGGACGGGACCTTTAAAGGTCATTTAGTCCAACCCCCTGCAGTGAGCAGGGACATATTTAACTATATCAGATTGCTCAGAGCCTCGTCAAGCCTGACCTTGCATCTCTCCAGGGATGGGGCCTCCACCACCTCTCTGGGCAACCTGTTCCAGTGTCTCACCACCCTCATTGTAAAGAACCTACCCTGCTCTAGTTTAAAACCATTGCCCCTCATCCTATCGCTACATGCCCTTGCAAACAGCCCCTCCCCATCTCTCCTGCAGCCCCCTTCACGTAATGGAAGGCCAATATAAAGGCCTCCCCGGAGCCTTCTCTTCTCCAGGCTGAACCCCCCCAACTCTCTCAGCCTGTCCTCACAGCAGAGGGGCTCCAGCCCTCCCAGCATCTCAGGGGCCTCCTCTGGCCCCGCTCCGACAGGTCCATGTCCTTGTGCATGAGGGCTCCATGTGCACTGCAAGCCATGCCGCACACGTGGCAGTAAGAGCACCCTCTTCCACAGACGGAAGACCCTTGCCAGGGTCTCTGCCATGGCACCTGTACCCTGCCACAGCCAGGTCCCTGCATATCCATGCTGGAGAAGCCAGGTCTTCAGGAGACCTGTCCCACACCAGCTTCCTCCAGCATCACTTGCACAAACCTCTCTGATATCCCTTTACCCTGTGGTCCCAAACACCATCTGCTCTCCAGGTCCCTTCCTCCAACACAGGTTTCATTTCTTCTTAGTCCATGGAAATCACAACAGAGGCAGTCAGTGACTGCCAGGAGCACCACCTGTGTCTTTCACAGCTGGGTTTGACCCATGAAAGCAACATTATCACTAACTTGGCAGCCGCTCTGGGCCTCCCAGGAACCACAGGTTGGTCTCTGGCATTCCCTCAACACCAGTCTTCCTGTTCTGTAGCAATGCTTGTGGCCGACTCAACTCACTGCTTACTGTCCCGAGGGTACAGCAGCTTCTCTTCTGCTCCTGCACTGCAGTCTCATTGCTTTCTGCAGCCAAGGCAAGGACGACAGGCTGTGAGCACATGAACACACTCTTCAGTGAAGTCCTCTCATCCCTCTTCTCTGGCTGCAGAGCAAAGTCCTTTGGAGGAGACCTTCCCCAGACAAAGATGACAAGTTTCTTTAGGCTCCTTTTCTGAATTAAAGCTTGAGATACTCATTGAAGATCAAAAAGCCTTAAGACAAGTCTTCTGAAGCCTGGAACAATGTGTTCATCCATGGCAGAACCTCTTAACCAGAAAGAAAAACCCAAAGGCTCCAGATTTATTTCCAAACCAGTTTCCTTCTCCTAAAGCTTTGTTGGGATGAGCACAGCCCGCTTCAAGGGGACAGCCAGCTACTCTGTGGTGTGATCTGAGCTCTGCCCTGGAGGCCTCAATGCCAGCTCCAGACACAGCTCTTATTCCACAGCTCATGGCAGCCCTTATGTCTCCAGAGCATGAGGACTCTTGGGGATGTTCGGAATAAATATCTGGATACTTGGGTATGTCCTCCAGGAAAGAAGAGAACTTCTGGAGCTTTGGAGGTCAGTGGACTGGCAGGACAGTGTGCCAAGGCAGAAGCCGAGCATCACCACCCGTGATGGTGCTGGGAAGGGTCCATAGCGCAACCTTGACTTCCCAAGGGATAATTTACTTTCACACCTCCCCCCCATGGCCCAATCTGCTTTAAGAACAGGAGCATTTGGGAAGGTCATTCTCACTGTGACCTACACATCACAAGAGGGAGCAAGTTGCTAGAAAGAAAAGAAATGATGGCATGGAGCAGAGACAGCCTTCTGTCCCTGCCAAAAGGGCCCACAACCTCGGCAGAGCCCATGGCACGCAGGAGTCTTCTCCCTTCAAGCATCCTTTGATGTCCCTGCCATCTCTCTTTGCTCCTCAGGGAGACCCAGCTCACCTGAGAGGAAAGCATGGGCCTCATGACAAGGAGGGGAGAATCCGAGGCGTTGAGACAACACACTGGGTTGCTTTGTCACCCAAAGCTGAAAAGTATCTGGCACCTCACAGCCCAGTGTTCTTGTCTTCCAGCTGGGGTGAGGACTGAGGGATAGAAGAGAGGGTGGAGACGTGTATAGCTGGGGGAGATAACCCAGCCTCAGCGGGTCTGATGCCCACAGGCATCAGGCTGAGCATGATGAGAGCCCCAAGCTCTGCAGATGTGCTGTCCTCATGTTATCACCCTCTCGGGGCCACAAATTCCTCATGGTGACCACAGGCCAGGAGAGGACAAGTTCCCACATATCAACTGCTGAGTCTCAGCCACTAATGCCTAGACAGAAATCACCTGTGAGGCCACCTTGGCACCTGCACCACAGCGCAGCCCTGGCACCCCGGAGGGTGGAGGGGAAGCCTCTCAGAACCAAGAGATGTGTGCACACCTCACTCCTGCTCTTTCTGTCCGCCACCTCCTAAACATGGGCACGTAGAGGGTCCCACCATAGACCAGGAGATGCTGCTGCAGAGACCAAGCTTCACTAAAGATGCGTGTGTCCTCGTTGAAGCCGGAGGCTGTGCCCAAGCCCTCGTTCACAGCCCTACTGCCTCCTGGGGACACAGGGAGCCCAGATTCAGGATCCAGCTGTGCTGGTAGGACACAGCCAGCCAACGCTGGCAACTTGTGCACTAAGGGAGTTGACAGGGAGTGAAAATGCAACCAGCCTCACCACTGGTCCCCCTGCCCAATGCCGTCTTCCCTGGGGGCACTCAGGTAGGACGTGCACCCCAGCGCCGCTGAGCACCACATGGGGTCATGGCTGTGTCCAACCACATCAGAACCAAGTCTCAAAGACCAGTGGTATCTTCTCTTGGCTGTCCTGGGAAACAGCCACCACCATGTGAGATAAACCCCGCACACAAGCAGTGCTGAGAGCCCACATTCCTCACCGTGGGCACTGGGCGAGGACATTGAAGGCAGCATGACCCTGCTTTGCACAGGCAGAAGTCCAACATTCCTGATGCCCCCTGAGATGTCCTATTTCAGGGTGCCTGGGCCCAGGGAACTGTAAGTGTAGCCAAAGAGAAAAGAAAGCACAAGGGATTGCTAAAGGCAGCTTGTAGCTGCTGCCTGCTTGCACCCGGAGTGGAGACCCACACAGTGCCTGTGCCATAGGGTCAGTGCTGCCTCGGGACCCCCAGCATGGCCCCCACACCCAGCCAGCCCTGGGGGTGCACAGCAGGGCTCCACTGGGAGGTCTCTCCCAGGACCCTGTCTCACAGCCCAGAAGAAACACTCAGGGGAGCAGATTTCACCAACAGCCCTGTCCTGGCGAGGGATCCTGCCCATCGCTGGGGAGGGGACCACCCGGGGTTGGGGGCAGCAAACAGCTCCAGCTCTGCTCGGAGGGCAGGAGCCACCTCAGAAGGACAGAGGGCCCCACGGGGGGCAAACTGTGAGAGTGAGGGGTGGGGAGAGAAGGAGGATGGTGACAACCTCAGGAGAGGAGACAAGGCTTTTCTGCGTGAAAGACTCCATGCTTAGGGAAGCTCCGTGCTCGGATGCAAAATCGTCTAAGGTGTCCTCTTCCATCGTCTGTGCCAGCACGGAAACCCCAGCACCCATGGTGAAAGAGAGAGAGAGAGAGAGACAGAGAGACACAGAGAGAGAGAGAGAGAGAGCACATGAGAGGAAGGAAGGAACAAATGGTGGGTGGGTGGATGGGTAGAAGGGAGGGTGGGTGGGTGCATGGATGGGTGGGTGGGTAGATAGATGGATGAACAGAGGTCACAGCTACGCCAGCTCTAGATGCTCCATTTACATCTCCGCACTTTAGATATTTGCTTGTAAAAAAGATGTGGGGTGAAGTCCCTCTTCTTCCCAGCGCCGCGCTTTGACGAGGGGCTGGGAACCCACCTCTGCCTGGGGCCCCCCGCAGCCCCACGTCTCCAGCCGGCGCTGGGGACCAGCAGGCACGTGTGCACATCACTAATCCCCCGCAGACAGCCCCTGGCCCGCACCCTCCTCACAGCCCAGCCCCACGGACTGTCCCAGGAGGGAGGCAGGGCAAAGCGGGTCCCGCGTGTGGCATCCACCTTGCCTGGAGCCACGGCCACTGGTGTGGGCACAGGACTGGCTCCAGAGCACCCACTGGGGAGGGAATACCGCAGAGGGGCGAGCAAGCAGGGAGGGTCCCTGGCGGGGCGAGGGCATCCAGGCTGGCAGATGTCCTTGCCACATGCTGCCTGTACCGAGCCAAGCAGGAACCCCGCGCCACAGAGCACCCAGCTGGGCCATCCGCGCCCCTCACAGCACCGGGGGCTCTGCATGTCCTGGTACCCCCAACTCCAGCCACCCCAGGCGCCATCGTTTCACAATCCCACCGCAAAGCCAGCCGGCACAGCGCCAGGAAGGGAGGCCATGGGTGCAGGGTGCCAGCGTGGCACCACTCACCCCTCCGCCTACTCCCACCACCCAGGTCCCGGCTGGTGAGAGCACCACAGGGCACCTCTGTGCCGGCGCCCGGTCCTACTCTGCTGAGGACAGCCCTCGGGCAAGAGCTGCACTGGGCACTGTGCAGCCAGCGTGGCACTGTCCTGCCACGCACCAGCCCTGATGCCACGAGGGGTGAGGAGAGACCCATCTCATGGGCCAACAAAGCCACAGCCCAACTCTTACGTACCCTCAAACACAGCTCTCCAGAGAAGGATGAGAAGTTCACCCCCATGCAGTGCCTGGGCACCAGGGGAGACCACCACCAGCAGCATGAAATGGTTAGCTCCTTACAGAACTTAGAGACAAGACCCTGGCCAAAGGCCCCCTTCTCCACCACATAGTTTCCACTGCGGTCCCCCAGGAGGCAGAGACCCAGAGCCCAACAGCTGAGGAACACCTCCCCGCAAACAACTTGATCCCCTCCGTAAGAGAAGCAGCAAAACAAACCTCGCTGGCCTTTTCTGGCGTTCCCTTTGGTGTTTCATCCTCATGCTTGGGTGAGGAAGAGGCTGGTGAGGAAGGCAGCCTCCTGTCCCGATCCCTGTGAACCAGCTTGCTGTTGGGCTCCTTCAGGGTCCGTTTCAGCTCATTGATGCTGGCCTGATGCTTCAGCAAAACGTCTTCTGGCTTGTCTAAAAACTTGGGGAAGGAGAGAGGAAGATAACTATGAATAAAGCACCGGCCAAGGCAAAAGAGATGAGCGGGGGCACTGGAAGGGTTTGCTTCACACTGGGCTTGAATTTAGGGTCTCAAGAGCCAAATGAACTGCGTGTCAGAACACTCTGGTCTGCAGTTCTCACTAAGACTGTTGTGAGGAGCAGCAAAAAAGCAGCATGTGGCCAAACGCATGTGGTGGAGCTTCCCTCCATGAAGGGCACAGCACACCCTTCGGCATCTCCAGCACGGCCTGCTGAGGACAAGCTAAGCCAGCTGGGGGAAAAGAGTGGGCTCTCCCTTGGGACCAGCAAGGGATGGGGCCCTACTGGAAATGCCAGCAGCCTCCTCTGCTGCTCTCTTGTGCCATGCACAAAGGGAGCCCCAGCCTCTGCCCCAGCAGGGCAGGAAACCAGCACTTCCAACGGAGCTCCTTCAAAGTGGACTTCTGCCAAAGGGCAGGAGGTCAAGGGCTGGTCAGAGATGTCCAGCATGGAGCCAAGCCTGGACCACCATGGACCAGCCTTGGCCCAACAGCAGCCTGGGGTGGGGTGAGTCTGGCCTGCTGTGGAGAGAGGACAGCTCAGAGCGCTCAAGTGCAAGACGGGGTTCAGGCGTTCGAGCATCGTTCCGTGACGGTAACAGGCACCAGGGTGGCTCCCCTCATCCTGCCGCAGAGGTGGGCAAACTGGCGCAGAGCAAGAACCAGCAAGAGCAAGAACCCTGACTCCTGCTTCAAACTCAAACCTCTTTTGAGGTTCGAAAGGAGTCACCTAAAAACACCTCCCTGGTATTTCTCCTCAGCAGCAGCCCAGAGAGCCAAGAGAGTCCCATGAAAAAACCCGAGCAAATTATCCAGACCCTTGGAGGCTCGGCGCAGCTCATGGAAAAGCTCCCCCCGTGGACCCGCATGCCTGAGCCGTGGAGAAGCGCTTCAGGGTTTGCCCACCTCTGGGCTGGGGGTGCGCCAGGGGGGGCAGCACATGCACATGCAGCGGGGTAAGCGATGAGGCGGGCAGGGGAGGGACCAGGACCGGTGCCCACCACCCCGGCGGGGTCTGCCCTGCGGTGCCCAGCGGGACGGTGAGGGCTGTGCAGTGCCAGCGCGGCAAACCCCATTGCCCGGCTGCGCTTGCCCCCGGCCACAGCTCCGGGTGAGGATCCACATCCCACCACGAGCGGAGGGGAAAATCCCCGGGGAGCAGCCGTGGATTTTAGGCTGGGATGAATCATTCCTGATGGGGGGGCCACCGCGGACACGGGAGTTTGTGCTGGGGAGGGCAGAGCATCCCTCTTCTCTGTGACAAAGCAGCTGCCCTCTGGCATGGGGGTGGGTGCCACTGTCCCCGCAGGCAGCTCCGGCACCTGTTTGCCCCAGTGGGGTGGGACGGCAGGAGCTCCAGCCCGGCTCCATGGAGGGGAAAGCAGGGGGCTGCAGGAGGGCCCATCCGCCAGACAGGGCGGGTGACGGAGGTGGTTCGGGTCAGGCAGAAGCAGAGCACGGGTCGGGATGCCAGCGGGAGCGATGGGACCAGCCTCCACAGGAGAGCCAGGGCCACAGGGCCGGACGGAGAGGAGACACGAGGCGAGGACATGGCGGAGTCAGTAACACGAGCAGAAGCCAGGTCTTCCCAATGGGCCAAGGATTTGGCCGTTGCGCCTTGGGAGGGCTCTTGCTCACATGTACGATTAGGACCACCTTACTTAGTGGGATAGAAGATGCCGTGTGCGCGCTGGGGCACATCCCCAGCTCTCTGTTCATCGGGCTTCTCTAGCATCCAACCCTCCCGCCCCAGTGCATCTTGTATTCCAGTAAATAGGGTGACACACAGTGTTGCTTTGGAAAGGATGGACAATATGATGCGCCGATGAGGACTAAGATACTCCAGAGAGAGAATACCTCCTGCTTGTGCCTGGGGGTTGTTTCGTGCTCCGGCTGGCAGCAAAGAGAGGGTTAAAAGTAACCAGCAGGGTCAGTCGAGGGAACTTGTCACAAACATCACAGTTAAGTTGGTGGGCTGGTAGGGTGCAGAAGGACTGGACCCCCCTCCCCTCGCAGTGTGGGGCTGAAATGGGCTGGGGTGCCCCTGGGGCAGCCCGTGGGCCGGGGCAGGGAGCGGGTGGGCTGTGCCCAGGCAGTGGTGGGCACAAATGGGCACCGGTATGCCTGACCTGTCCCCATCCCCATCACAGAGCAGGGCTGCTCCTGGGTCCAGCCTTGCCTGGGGACGAGCCTTGAGACTTGAGGAGGGCGCTGGGGAATCAGAGCTGAGCCGAGCCCCTGTGACAGCTCCATTTCAACCAGTGAGGCCAAGAGCTGTGTCTCCAGGGTCCCACCAGCCTAAGGCAGGGCTGGTTAGGAGAAAGGGCTGCAGGGACTGACTGTGCCCCGAGGTGACCCTTCCTGCCTCTGCCCGGTCCCCTGCCTGCCCTCTCCAGGGGTGAGCCAGCCAGCCCCTCCACCTCACCCTCCCTCTGCCCGCCTCCTCTGTACCTTCAGCTCCTTGATCTTTGTTGGGGTGGTCACCTCCTCATCCTCTGTCTCAGACCGTCTCCTGCTGCCAAACTCACCGTCCTCATCCTGCTTCTCACCCTCTGCCCCGGCATCGTGGTTCTCGCTGACAGAGGCTGGGCGCGAGAACTCTGTCCGTGGGGGGGAGCCAGGTCACCCCAGCCCTGCCACCCCTAACCCCCCACTCCAGACCCCCAGCCCCTGACCCCCACCCTCAGACCTGGGGGCCCATGAGCCCTGAACGCTGGTCCCAGGGGTCCCAGGGCAACAGGGAGCTGGGGGAAGCCCTGTCCCCAGGCTGCCTGACCCCAGCCCTGCCACGTCCCCCAGCTTGCGCGCAGTCTGAGCTATCACTCGGGGTGGGGATAGACCTTCTGCCGTGGGGCTGCAGTTGGGGACAGCCTCCAGAAGGAAGTCTGATGGCTGCTGTAACCCTGCCAAATGAGCCCAACAGCTCGCAGAGCTGAGCATCCCCCTCGCTCCCGCCAGCTGACCAATCTCCCGCCCCCTCCCCAATTTGGGGCATACCTCCGTCAAGGCTGCGAGACATGGTGTACCGTTTGCTGGAGGAGCGCTCGAAGAAGGGAGCTGGGCGGTCAATGAGGGCGCTGGCCTGCCGTGTCTGCGCCTGTGTCCGCCCGCTGTAGCGAAACTTGGAGCCCATCACCAGGAAGCCCTTGGGAGGTGGCTCCGGGGACACCAGCCTAGGGGTGAGGGAGGTGAAGTGCCGTCAGCGAGCCCCAGCCGTGTCCCCCAGCACTGCCCCCCACATTTATCTACTGTGGCAGAGGCAGAAGTATATCTGCCTCCAAGAAGCCAGGCTTGGAGAAGGTCTGGAGAAGGTCTCCTCACCTGAAGAAGGTGTGATGCTCTATGCAGACCTTCCAGAGACGCTTGGCGGAGCGGTGGTTGGGCAGCTTGAAGCCAATGGTGCTCTCAAACTGTTCGTACTTGGGGGAGACAGAGACACACCGTTACAGGCAGATCCTGCCCTAGAGGACATAATGGGATGGGACCTGCCTTGCCAAGGACCTCAGGTTCTCCTGCCAGGAGCCATTACCATGCAAAAAAAAGTCTTCTTCAAAGCAGTGCTGGAAGGGTCCATGCCCGGTCCCACCGGGTGGTGGGGTCATGCCCACGTTCTTTTGGCCTAAGCACTTTCCTCAACTGTAAATGGCTTTTCAGTGCAAGATAAATTCCCTCAAGAAACAAAAACCTTTTACAGCTCGTTTGGTGAGAGGGCATCGCTCTCCCTTTTAGATGCACTGTCCATGCCCTCCTGCCTGCTGGAAAATGTGGGTGGAAATGCATTCTCCCATCAGTGCACATAAAAGTGAAGAGAGTGAAAATGAAGTCAGAAAACTAATGAAAAAGCTTCCTGATGTTTTTTTATGAAGCATGGAAGACACATCAAAAATGGCCCTCAACCCGCCTTCCTGGGCAGCCTCTCTACACCAGCGGGGTCACAGCATCTGACTGGTGGGGGAAGGAGCCTGGGGTGCCCTCAGGCTGCTGAAGTCACTTTGCCAGTGAGAAAATGAGAGCACGAAGAAGAAAGCACTTGCTGAAAGCCTCCATACACCACAGGAGATGTGCTCTCTTGGCCAACATGGTCATTAACTTGGGACCCTTGGGGCAAAGGCTGGAGCCAGGCGAGGACCTCCTTGCCTGGCAGCCCCACTCCAGCAGAGCAGGCACCCTGCTGTGCACTGGGGACCACTGGTGCACGGCACCCACCTCACCCGGGCGGATCTTGATGTAGAAGTTGCTCCTCTTGTAGGAAATTTTGAGGATCTTGGGCCAGGCGAAGCGGTTGATCCTCAGCCGGTCCCTGTAGATGAGGAGGCCGTTGGCGCAGACGCCCAGCATGATGTCTATGCCCTCTGAGTCCTGGAGGAGGCAAGAGGGACAGGAGGGGACTATTCAGCTGCCCAGTAAGAACCAGTTTGGCCAGCAGTACCATGCTCCCTCCTGCTCAGTGCTCTGCTATGAGGGACCGGCTGACAGAGCGGTCACCAAACCAGACTGGGTGAGGCTGGAGGTCCTCTGGTCCAACGCAGGGCCACCCAGAGTGGCTGCCCAGGACCGTGTCCTTGTTGAACCTTCCTTGTGGCAGGAAGGGGCTGGGCAGGGAGGGATGGGCAGGCGGCAGGCAGGATGGGGTGTCCCTGGCCACCAGCTCTGGTGGCCCCATACCTTGGCATGGTGCAGGTCCACTCCATACATGGAGAGCTTCTTGGCATTCTCCAGGAAGTGGATCTCCGCTTCCCCAGGGGTCATTCCCCTGCAGGGAGACAAAGAGAGGGACACATGGCCGCGTGCCCCACCAGGCATGGGCCAGCTGTCTCGTGCCTTCTTTGCCACCGGCCTGTCTTCTCCTGGGGCTCACCGGTAGGTCTTGTGTAACTCCATGATGCGCTCCTCCAGCTCCCGCGTCTGGTTGGGGGCGAAGTGGAGCTCGCTGACGTAGTTGCCCACATGCTCCTCAGCATCATAGTCGCCCAGCTCGGCCTGCACGGCGTAGGAGCCCAGCAGGGCATGCGTGACAAAGGAGCAGGGCAGGCGCCCTGTGATGATGTCCGCACGGAGCTGCAGGCACAGGTAGTACCTGCAGGAGGGGCAGAGGGTGAGAGTGTGCCCTCCGGAGCAGGCTGGAAGTCCCCGGGAAGGGGCTGCTGGCACCCCACCGTTCACTGCTCTCTGTGGGGACTGCCTGCCATGGCCACCTTCCTGGCCCCATTCTGCAGGATTTAGACATGCCACAGGCAGCGGGAGGGCAGCGAGACCCCAGACATTCCCCCAGCTTCCCTCATCCTGCCTGAGCCCTGCCCCTCCACATGCTGCCAGCCCATCCCCCGAGAGCTGCCCCAGCATCTGTGCCCACAGGTCCTCACCTTGTGATGTCCTCTGTGAGCTGGGCAGGGTCTGGAGGGTAAAACTTCACGGTGAAGGCGAAGTTCCAGGGCCCGCCTAGGGAGGGGAGAGAGCAGTAAGGGCAGCACCCACACTTGCTGCAGGAGCACCTGGGCATCCACTAAGGGTCCCACGAGTCCCCCAAGTCCAGCACAGGGCAGGGACAAGGGGGCTCCAGAAGCTGCTGGGTAAACAACCATCGGGACACCAGCACGACTTGGTGAATCCTCCCCAAACAGCTGGGGAGAAAAAAGCATCACAACTTCAGGAGGCATAGGCTCAGCGTGACTACCAATGTCACAGCAAAAGCCTCACATGTCTTATAGGTGACACTTTGGGCAACAGCCCTTCTGCCACCCTGGCAAAGCAACATCATGGGCAATGACACCTCAGGACCTGTCCCAGCAAGCTCCCCACTCTTCCCCCCGTCCCTGTTCTCCCTGCTCAGGGCAGGTGGGGATGGTGCCCAGAGAGGGACCAGGTCTCAGCCTGCTCTCCAATGGCACAGACAGGGTCCTTTGCCCCCCACCCCTGTCATGACTAAGAGGAGAGGTGGGTAACAGGCAGCTGAACGAGCAACAGCATCCTTGTCCTCAGGCTGGCTGTCAGAGATCCCCTCCAGGGCAGGTGGGGAGGGGACCTGCTGCAGGACAGCCATCCAGGACCCCTGTGGGACACCCCAGGGCTGGGGAGAATGGACCCTCCCTGGGCACTTACTGCGGATCTGCTTCTTGATCTCCTTGGAGGGGTCCAGCCAGTTCTGCAACAAGGAGACAGCAGGTCAGGGGGGTTCCCCACCACGGAGGGGGCGGCCACAGAGGGACCCCCCCATGCTCACCTTCTGGCTGTCCGAGTCGCAGAAGGTGAGGCCGAAGTAGTCCTTCTCCAGGAGGTTGAGGTGCTCGCACACCATGTCAAAGAGGACCTGGCCTCGGGCGTGCTTCTGTGGGAGACAGGGAGAGGCTGATGGTGAGCCCTGTTCCCCTGGAGAGCCAGCAGGTGCAGGTAGCACCCGCTGGGTGCAGGCAGGGAGCACTGGGCAGGCTCAGGGCAGCCCTGGCCCTCCAGGTGACCACCAAAAGGTGCTGGCAGCCCTCTCACCTGGCAGCACTGCTCTGGGGACACCCAGGTGGTCCCGGGGCTGCAAGGATGGGGTATGGTCAAGCCCAGCCAGTGTGGTGCAGGCAGCAGGTCCAACAGTGCCCACCCGGCTCATCCCCCATCACACCAGGAGACAGTGACACCAAGCCAGAGAGGGGTCCAGTCAGCCCAGGCACCTCCGCTCCAGACCGGTAACTGGGACAAATGCGCCCCAGAGCTTGTGGCAGCCAGCGCTGCCCATGGGGCAAGCTCCTTCCCAACACCCTTCCATCCGTGGCAGTGGTGGCTGGGTCCCAAAGCATGGCATGATAAACGAGAGCTACAAAGAGCCCGAGCCTCACACAGGGATGGAGGGCACCCTTATTATCTAGTCCTTCGAGTTCCCCTGAATTTCCCTTCATGACCAGTGGCAGCGAGGCCCAGGTTTGCTCATGGAGATGGAAGAACAACCCCTACCACGTGTGTTTCTCCCCTATTTACAGACTTCCAGCCTGGCAGCTCCCGTCTCCCCTCTCCAAGGCATCCATTTACCAAAGCACCTTCACCACGTGTCCCAGGGACGGCAGCCCAGGCACCAAGTGGTCTGGCCCCAATGGCAACCCTGGGCTCCTGCCCTGCAAAGCTTTCCCAGCCACTGCTGTCACCCTTCCTGGGTCTCCTCCCTCCTGCTGACCCATGTTTTGAAGGCAGGGGCTCACCCATGGCACGTGCTGGGGTGTCACACTGAACAGTTTGACTCCCCTTTTTCATTTTTACTGAATTAAGCCTTAATTAAGAATGCAGGCAAGGCACAACTATTCCTATGGAGCCTGCAAGAAAGAAAGAAATGCAGCACCAGCCTTTCTACACTGAACCCTCTCCCCTGTGCCCCAGGTGGCTTTTTTAGAGAGCAGCAGCTCTCTAAGAGTCGACCCCATCCTCTGCACCACAATAGTGGAGAGATCATCCTTACCCCATGGAAGGACGACCCCGCCAGGGCTTGCAGAACTGCTCCTATGCCCCACGAGCCCCCCATGGTCCCTGGGGGGCTCTGCTCCTTTTCTTCTTCAGGAGGGCTTTCATCTTCCTGGCAGCCCATCTTCCCACAGCTTTGTGACAGATTTTACCACTAAAGCCACAGTCAGGGCTGCTGGAGTGCTGAGATCAAAGGCCCCCTGCCTGCGCCATGGGCAGGGGGTCAGACGCCCCCCGCCTTGGGGTGCTCGCTCATCCCAGGCAGCCACAGTGAGCAGGAGCCACGTTCCTCACCTGCATCATCGATCCTGCGCAGCCCAGAGCCGGGGGAGGCAGGGCTGCCAACAAACACCCCCCTGCCCGCCCGCCAGCAGCGAGTGCAGAGCTCTCCCCAGCAAAGGCTCCGGGATTTCTGCTCCTGAGCAACCTCAGCTTTTGCATTTTTAAGCAAAGTTGCCAGTCCTTACAAATGTCCCTGCCACCAGGACACCACTGCAGGCAGGAGGCAACAGCGGGCGCTGGGGACAGAAACAGGCACCCCCGGCGCAGGGCCACTGGACCCTGCCATGAATCCCAGCCTCAACTCCCGATTTGATCCCGGGTGTCCCCCTGTCCTAGCAGGGGAGGTCCCCATGCTGACAGCGGCTGCAGCAGCCCTGCAGCATCTACCGATGCCAAGGCAGGTGCTGGAGGTGCCAGTCCCCTCTGTCCCTCCCTGCAGTGACAGCCACTACCAGGGAAATGCGCTTCCCCACGCAGCCCCTGGCTTTGTGGGGAGGGACAACGAGGGACGAGAAGGTGAACGCACAGAGGATGGATGCAAACCTGCCTGGGGCAGCTGTGAGGGTCCACACGTGTCAGCCTCTTCGCACCAACACGTGCACACACGTCCTTCGCCTCAGGGACCGCCAACACGCTGTGCTCCAGAGGTGTCAGCAGACCCGCTGGCACGCGGATGTATCGCACACCTATTGTTAGGCAGACCTCTATCCCCCACCCCACATTTCTGCTTTTTACACGCTTGTCTATTGTCAGTAGCTGCCAAACTTAGATTCACTGGGCTGGAATTCCCTGCTAGGGTCTCTCTTTCCAATTTTTTTCCTTATTTTGAAGTTTCAACTTAAAAACATTTCTGTGGAACCTTTTCCCTAGGAAAGAGGTACTACAAAGCTGTCCTCAGAAGAGCCCTGACATCTGGGACTCGCTGGGCTGGGTCGGCTCCCCGGGCTGAGACGCGTCCCCTCCTTGGTGCCCACGCAGCCCCCCTGACACTGGGACTCACCTCCACCTCGCACTCGTACTCAGAGGCATCGAGCAGGGTCACTCTGCAGAGGGCACTCTTCACTTTCTTGGTGGTTTTCTGGGGTGACTTCTGGGTCTTGCTGGGGGTTGTTTTGTCAGAGAGCCCGTCCGTCTCGCTGTAGTCCTTCTCCTCCATGTCTGTGCCCTGCAGCGGGGAAGACGCAGAGGGTTACCCAGCACCACTGCCAGGATGGATGGACAGACAGGGCAAGCCCTCCAGCAGCAGGCAGAAGAGGGCAGCTGACAGGGGGAAAGCTGATGGCCTCTTTGGAGTCCACAGCCAAGCCCAGTTCCCACACCACACCACCAGCACAACCAAGGTCCCTGGAAAATGGATGTCCATGAGCTCAGGGTTAGTTGAGCACCCAAAATCTCCCTGCCCAGCTGCCTGGTGCTACAGGCAGGGCCAGGGCAGCACTGTGCCCGCTACCTGACATCGGGGTGCAGCCATCGGGGTGCAGCCGCTGCTCCCAGCCCTGCCAGGGGCAGCTCAGTCCTGGGAGACACGGGGCCACATCCTTGTCCCCCTACCCTGGCTGGTGGTGCCATTTCCAGCACAGCCAGCACTCCAGGACGCCATACTGCTCCTCTGCCTCTCCTGCCCCACAGGACCCATGCAGGCAGCTGGGAGGCAGCTGGCAGAGCCCATCCACTGCCCCAGCTGTAGGGAGCTCCCTTCCAGGATGTCCCCCAGGGCCAACAGCACAGGGGATGTGCCCACCTCACCAGGGTCTCTGCAGCCCCTGACTGCAGCAAGGACACGGTGATGGGCAGCGCAAAGTAGTGGCATGTCCCCTTCCTCTGCTGTGCCGCCTTCTCTACCACATCTCATGGCACCCGGCCGTCACTCACTCACCGGCTCCGTATTTCGGGCATCGGACTGTGCCCAGGGCTTCTCATTGGCCTCAGCGTCCCGGCTGGCAGGGTTGGTGGCTGCAGCCACCTCCAGCTGCTGCTGCGGAGCCTCCTCCTGTGCGTTCTTCACCTCTGAGCCAGGGCCCGTCTCCGTCGTCATGGCCGCTGGTCACCCCGCTCTGCCACCGCCACCCACAAGGAGAGACAGGAGGTGTCACCCAGGCGCATGGGGATGGAGGATGGCAGCCAGCAGCCCGGGATGCCCCAGCTGCATGGGCAGGCGTGGGACCATCCATGCACAGATCTGCTGGCAGGAGGTGGCTTTGCACGGGGCAGCAGCACAGGAGGTCAGGATTTCATACTCATTTGAGGTGGAGGAGAAGAGCCAGTGATGCAGGGAGGGACACTGGTGGCAGGGACCCACCACGGTCAGGGCACGGGGCTCACACCCCATCCCCACACTCACAGCGGGAAGCAGGGCTGGCCACAACCCCCTGCCCCCCCACAGCCCTGGGGCCTTCAGTACCTTCACTAGCACTTTTTATGAGTGGAAGGGTTTACTCTGGGAGGAAAAACCAGGCTGTGAGTGAGGTTAAAGGATGCACCGACACAGGAAATTGCAAACATGGACAACTCCACATATTGCATCCGGGATGGCTGGTTTTTTCCCCCTCTGGACTTCCCAGCAGCAGCAGCAGCATGCTGGGTTCCCACGGCCAGTGTGGCGGGACAAGACCTGCCTCCAGCTCCAGCTGCAAAATGCACAAACAAACCCGGGGCCAGGATGAGAGGAGGGGAAGGCACAGTAACACGTTTTTGCAGCCTTTATGCAAATGCAGCATGGGGCTGGCAAGGGCTCCTGGGAGGGTCCATGCCCACACAGGTCATCGAGCACTCTTTGTGACCATCACACACTCAGGGTGCTCAGGCCCCACCAGCTCCCCATTGCTGGGCTCCCCGGGCTGCACAGGACCAGCTGGGATGGCCACCACTGAGTGCCTGAGGGCTGTGGCTATGCCTGGACAAGCTGGCTCCATCGGCAGCATCTGCCCACGGTCACATCACCCACCTTGCCCACAGAGCAGCCACACGAGCAGCCCTGAGTAATGCTGACAACACCAGAAAAAACGCACTTTTTTGGAGTGTGGAAGCCCATACGGAATATGTCTGATCCCTGTTTCGGGAATGACAGCCCATGTGGCATGGGCAGGGAGCCACCTTCTCCCTGAGCTGCCAAAATCCAGGCTTTTCCCCAGCACTGGCAGCACTAACACAGGGATGAGGTCCCAGTGCAGCTCCAGGCCATGGACCTGGCCTACCTAGGGCTGGAGGAGTCGCTTGGTGACATGACACACCACCATCACCTCCTGTAAGTCCCAACTACCTAAACACTGTTCTAGCAGGTATGGAGAGCAAGAGCCTGGTCAGGAACATGACCTAAGGCAGGCAAGGAAAGACCACTTTTAGAACCACAGAATGGTGTGGGCTGGAAGTGATCTTAAAGATCATCCAGTTCCAATCCCCTGCCCTGGGCAGGGACACCTCCCACAATACCAGGTTGCTCAAAGCCCCCTCCAACCTGGCCTTGAACCCCTCCAGGGATGGGGCAGCCACAGCTTCTCTGGGCAACCTGGGCCAGGGTCTCACCACCCTCACAGCAAAGAATTTCTTCCCCAGATCTCAGCTCAATCTCCCCTCTTCCAGGTTAAAACTGTTCCCCCTTGTCCTATGGCTCCCCTCCCTGATCACGAGTCCCTCCCCAGCTTTCCTGTAGCCCCTTTAGGGACTGGAAGGGGCTCTAAGGTCTCCCCGGAGCCTCCTCTTCTCCAGGCTGAACCCCCCCAACTGTCTCAGCCTGTCCCCACAGCAGAGGGGCTCCAGCCCTCCCGGCATCTCCATGGCCTCCTCTGGCCCTGCTCCAACAGCTCCATGTCCTTCTGCTGTTGGTGGCCCCAGAGCTGGAGGCAGCACTGCAGGGGGGTCTCCACAGAGCAGAGCAGAGGGGCAGAACCCCTCCCCTCTCTCCAATCTCCCTGCTGGCCACACTGCTGGGGATGCATCCCAGGATGTGGGGGGCTTTCTGGGCTCTGAGTGCAAGTTGCCAGCTCACATCCAATTTCTTACCCACCAGTGTCCCCAGGTCCTTCTCCACAGGGCTGCTCTCAACCATCCATCCCCCAGTCTGTGCTGATACCAGTGGTTGCCCCAACCCAGGTGCAGGACCTTGCACTTGGCCTGGTTGAACTTCATGAGGTTCACGAGCCCACTTCTCCAGCCCGCCAAGGTCCCTCCGGATGGCATCCCGTCCCTCCGGTGTGTCAGCTGCACCACTCAGCTTGGTGCCATCCGCAAACTTGCTGACCTTCTTTTACACAGAAAGGACATCTCACACCACAGCTCATGTCCCACCTCTGCCTTTCAGGTGTCCTCAGCACAATGGGGAGATGTGAAACCTTACCCAGAGAAACCACTAAAACTGGCTCCCGGGGGTGGGAGGGGACAGACAGGAAGGAATGGAAGGGACAGGCAGAGGAGACCGAGCGACTCAGCCGGTGCCTCCCGCAGCCGGGCTCAGCCTGCCCGGGAGCAGCCCTGTCCCACAGCCCGGCGAGCAGGGACACTGCTGTTGCCCACACTGGCCATGCAAGCGCTGTGTGGTCACCGCAGAGGGACCTGGTTCACACCAAAAGAGACAGGATTTCACCCTCCTGCCCCAGGGCCATGCTCTCCTGGCCAGAACCTGCAGGACAACCTGCCACCAGCCCCTGAGAAACGTCAACTCAACTTCTCCTAACAGACCCAGGGCTCGGCCAAGGGCACGAGAAGACTTCAGAGGTCACCAGTGGTTTATTTTTTCCGCCGAGGAAACAGGGCTGCTGTTTTTCCACTGGAAATTCAAGCAGTTGCACGCTCCCAGCTCCAATCCCCATGTGGATCAGTCCCAACCACTTCTGTTTGGATCTCAGCATGTGAATTTTTTAATCGACATCAAATCTCTAAAAATGGCAACCATCACTTTGGGCCAAAAACACACTGAGTTTTTACTCAAGTTTCTAATTTTTCTTCCAAACTGCTTTTTCCCTGAACAAGGAAGCACTGATCCCTGAGGAAATGATGGGGATTGTTTAAGGGCGGCAGGCTGGGAATTCATCCCATCTCTCCCAGCCAAACCTACTTTTGCGTATTAAGCTGCTGTTCAAACCTTGTGACAAAGGGCAAGGAGCCTGACTCGGGGGCCCTGAAGGAGGTGACAGCATGACATGGGAGTGCCGGGGTGGCAGAGCCCCAACAAAGGGGCAAGAACAAAGGCAAACAAAAGTTTGCACCCCTCAGTGCAAACTCACTGCCAGGGTAAAAGGGTCCAGGAGATGTCCCTCGGGACATGGGGCTGGCAGGGAAGCCAGTGACCCTGGGGACACAGCATGGCTGCAGCCAAGCCCTGCAGATGTGCACAGCCCCAGCACTGGCGGGGGGGGGGGGGGGCATGCTGGCACTGCCGCACTCCTGGGCACAGCCACAACGGCCGCATTCAGGAGCCGGTGGGGTGTTGGTGCCATGTCATAGAATTATGGAATGGTTTGGGTTGGAAGGGACCTTAAAGACCATCCAGTCCCACCACCTGCCCTGGACAGGGACACCTCCCACCATACCAGGTTGCTCAAAGCCCCATCCAACCTGGCCTTGAACCCCTCCAGGGATGGGGCAGCCACAGCTTCTCTGGGCAACCTGGGCCAGGGTCTCACCACCCTCACAGCAAAGAAGTTCTTCCCCAGATCTCATCTCAATCTCCCCTCTTTCAGTGTCAAACCCTTCCCCTTTGTCATGTGGGCAGTGATGCCTGGCATTCCCTGCCCATGGTGGAGCTTAGCAGAGACCCGGCCACTCGCCCCAACGCAGCTTCTCCTGCTGCAGCAGGACCAGGGGCTCAGGGCTGACTGTGAACCCAGGGTCAGCCTCTGCCTGGCAGCACCCAGCCCCTGGGGACTGTGGAACCGAGCTCCAGGGCTTGGGCCAGTAATGGGACACTGCCACCCTCCACCACAGCCTGGTCACCTGCACGCGGGGCTGCTGCAGACACAGCCGTGGGAGAAGGCCACCAAGGCTGGCATGGTCACCAGCATCTCGACTGTTACGTCCGCCAGACTGGGGGTGCTCAGCACTCTGGGGACATCGCCTAGGGTCCTCTGTAGGGACCGTAGCAGTACTCATGGCGGAGGAGCCAGTGTGACCTGTCCCAGCCCCTTCTACACCCTGGGGAGATAGATTTTTCCTACAGCACTCAAGAGCTTCAAAAGCAGAAGATATTTATTATGGGAGCACCTCTGTGCCGCACCAGAAACCACCCCTGATTTAAAGGCAGAAAGCACACTTTCAAACTCAAGAGACGTTTAGATGGGGTGTTGGGGGATATGGTGTAGGGGAGAACTTTGTAGAGTAGGGTTGAGGGTTGGACTTGATGATCCCAAGGGTCTTTTCCTACCTGAATGATTCTATGATTCTATGAAACAGCAACAAGCCAGTCATGCAGAGCTCTCACCAGCACACAGCACTCTCCAGATGCAAAACTCAGGTCCTTGCAGGACAGCCCTCCAGGAGACCCTGGTGTGGGGAGCCATGGGTCAAGAAAGAACATGGGTCCCATTATGCTGTCAAAGGGAGAATTTAACTGATATATTTGCCATCACAAACTTTTAGAACAGGTTTAGACAACAGCTGCAGTGAGCTTGATTGAGACCAGTGGAAATGCTGTCCCAAATCATTGAATTTTTTTCTAAATATTGCCCACAGCAGGAGCAGGACCCAATCCTGCAGGGCAGGCAGCCTACCTGGGCTGTCCCAGCCCTTCCCAGCACCCAGCCTTGCTCACACATATCCCCTCGGGATCGAAGCCAGGGCTGGAGCATCTCCTGCAGGTGGCAGCTGCAGGAGGCAGCGAGCACCATCTCCGCAGCCCCTTTCTCCCTGCAGGGTGCTGGCTGAAGGGTCCCTGGTGCCACGAGTTGAGCACGACCCCGGTTTTCAGCAAGGGCTGGCTTCCTTCTGCTGCAGCTGGACCCAAAATGGGCTGTGGGATATTTTCCTCTGGGCAAACATCCGGTGAAATGGCTGGAGCCGGTCGGAGCTCCAGGCTACTGAAACAGGCACATGGGAACGGTGACTGCAAAGAAAGCCTCAGCAGGATCAGAGGGAGATCCGCTTGTCATGCTTATAATCTCCTCCCATCATCTCCCAGCCTGCTCCTCCTTCCCTTGGTGTTTTCCTCTTCCCCCTCCAAGCTAGAGTGTGGATTCACGGCTTTCCCAGACGCTCTGCCCCCGCACTTCCCCAGCACATCCCGGCTCCAGCTTCCGCAGCAATCCCCTCCCAGAGCCTTTCCTTTCCCTGCTGCCTCCAAACTGGGTTTCGCCCAAGCCTGCTTTCCCCTTCCCATTCACTCCCTGCTGCTGGGCTGGTTTTCGAGGCCGAGAACCCCCCTTTGCTCCTGGGCTCTGCTTTCCCCGCCTCGCTCCCTGCTGGGGACGCTGCCCATCTTCTGAAGCATCACTGACACGAACAGGCACAAGTCTCTGTGCAAAGCTCCGTGGTGAGAACCCAAACACAACTCCATGGGCTCCAGTGCAACCAGGGTGCACAGAGCTGGGTAACAATCAAGCACCCTCCCCCCTTGTCACGGCATTCGGCAGCAGCCAAGGGCCCTGTGGGGCTGATCCTGGCGGATCGGCCATGCTGGGGGACAGACAGCTGCCACAGGACAGAGGGCTGCCACAGATGGCTGGAGATGGGGACCAAGCTGGACACCAGCTGTGTGACACCGGGCAGGGGGCTCCAGGTACTTGCCAGTCCACAAGAACAACGGAGGAGCTCCCCAGGGCTGCGGAACCCAGCACCCCTGCCACCGGGGCTGAGCTGGTCAGGGACAGGCAGGATAGCACAGGCAGTGCCTCACAGCCCTCCTGGGACCATGAGAGCAGCCCCGGTGGGGAGTCCTGGGTATCCTCCAGGGACACAAAAAAGGCGAACAAGGAAAGCTGTCCCCTAAGCCCCAGCATCACCCCTGAGCGCCCCCCCGTCACCCAGCCCTCACCCCCTGGCACCGGGCGACATGCAAATCCCCAAACCGCTCCGCAGTGCAGTGGGCGGCCCAGAGAGCTCCCCTGCGCTGCTCTGCAGCAAGGCCAAAAAATCATACGAGCTGCCCTGTTTATGGTGAGGCTGGGTGGGGGGGGATCAGAAACACAGGGTGTCCCCAGCTCCTGGAGACTGCACACCGCTCCTCCTCACGCAGGGCTGGCAGGGGCAGGATCTGCACTGCCCCAAACCATTCCCCAGCTGGAAAAGTGCCCCGTCCCCTGCCCCCAGGCTCCAGGACGCCTGCCGGGGGGGGTGCACCCAGGCTGGTGCTGCCCGCACCCAGCACTCACTGCTGACTAAAGCCTGGAGCATCCTGTGGGCAGCCAGCAGCACCGCAGAACATCCCACGTTGTTGTCTTCTACGCGGCGTGGCCAGCCCTACCTTGGTGCCAGGTCCCCATGCCTCCAGCGCAGCTCGTCCCTGCCGCTGCGTCCCAGGCAGCGCTTTCTGCAGAGCCGTCTCTTCCCCAACCCCAACACCCCCGCGCAGTGATTGATGTGTACCGCAGCCGCAGCCCAGCCGGGAACTGGGCTGCCTTCCCATCCCACCACTGGGCAGCCCAGTGCCCGCACCGCCGCCCCTTAGCGTGGTGGGAGGGTCCCACGGGGGTGCTGGTGCCAGCCCCATCCACCCCCCGCCTTTGCCTGCAAACACCTGACTCATCCTGAGCCTGGCATCAGAGAGCCGGCGCAGGCTGCCATCCTGCCAGCATCCTTCCCTGCGCATATGATGCACTTTAAGAAGGTAAAATGCACTTTTAAAAAGGTAAAATACATTTTAGAAGGTAGAATCTCTCACTAGGTAAGAATGCACCAGCAGGGAAGGAGAACTCAGCTCCTGCACTGGCTGCTCAGCAAGGAGCTGGACCCACTTCTACACCTTCATCCCGAGTTAATCTGGCACTTTCCTGCATCACCCCCTCCATCTCTTCCATGGGTCCTCGGGCAGCAAACGGTGCGCTGCCTCCAAACCACGTCCCCAAGCACCCCACTTGCACTGGTCAGCCTGGAGACGTACCAGCAGCAAGAGCTGAACAGAAGCTCTTTCATCACCTCTGTCCACCGTGAAGTGCAGAGCGTGACACCCAGCACATCCCTGCCTACAGGGCACGTGGCTCCTTGTCCCCCAGGAGGGACAATGCCACAGAGCAAACATGGGAGCTGGTACTGCACCCCAGAGGTGCCTCGTACCCCTGTGACGCAACATCCCAAAGTGCCCAAACAGCCCAGCATCGACACCGCCATGGCAGAGGGTTGGATCCTGCCTTCGGTGAGCGCTGGAAAATCCCAGAGCAGAGGCAGGGGCAGCGGCAGAGCAGCTGCAGGATGGCAGGGCGTGCCCAGCACCCCATCCCTCAGCAGTCTGTTGGGGTGATCAATGCTCAGGTAGCCCCCCCACCAGTTTGGGCACACACTGTTGAAAACTCCAGAGCACGCCAAGCCACCACGAGCCCTTGGGGAAGAAGCACAAGCACGAGGCGACTCGCTGGCAGCCCCCTGGCAGACTCCTGCTGTTGGGGTGCAAGCACTCACCCCGTGGTCTGGCCACGCAGAACCTGATCAAGCTGGATAAAAGGGAGAAAACCCCGCTCAGCCCCAGCCGCCCAGTTGCTCACCAGTATGAGTTCCCAAATGGTACCCATGGGTTGGGATGCTCACGGACCATCCTCCCCCCACCCATGAGCATCAGCCCTGGGGGAAGCGGCAGGGCAGGGACCTGGTTGTACCCTGACACCCCCTCCCTGTGAGCCCCCCGCGGAGCCGGGCACTGCTTGGCGAGGCTGGTACATGTCACGCTCAGCCTTGCACAGGGACTCCTGAGCCATGCGGAGTGGGATGGCTCAGGGCGTGGGGGGTCTCACTCAAGCAAAACGCAGCCTGTGACAATGAAGGACCAGTCACCCCACACTTCCCAGCAAGACCCCCTCTTCCAAAATCCTTGCCCAGTCCATTTGCACCCTAACCCAACAGAATCACAGAATCACAGAATCTTAGTGGTTGGAAGGGACCTTTGAGATCATCGAGTCCAACCACATAAAAAAAAAACAAAAAACCACACAAACAAACAGACACACACAACACACAAAACCAAACAAACAACAACCCCCCCCCCCCAAAAAAAAAAAAAGCACCCACCAACTAAACCCCACACCCATGACCTCACACACAACACCCCACCACAAACCAACAATCCCAGGCACTAGAGCATGCCCTGAAGAGCCACGTCTACACGTTTCTTAAATACCTCCAGGGATAGTGACTCCACCACCTCCCTGGGCAGGCCGTTCCAGTGCTTGACCACTCTTTCAGTAAAGTAATTCTTCCTAATATCTAATCTAAACCTCCCTTGCCGCAGCTTCATACCATTTCCTCTGGTCCTGTCGTTATTCCCTTGGGAGAAGAGGCCAACCCCTGCCTCTCTACAGTTTCCTTTCAGGTAGTTGTAGAGGGCAATGAGGTCTCCCCTCAGCCTCCTCTTCTCCAAACTAAACATGCCCAGTTCCCTCAGCCTCTCCTCATAGGACTTGTTCTCCAGACCCCTCACCAGCTTGGTGGCTCTCCTCTGGACACGCTCCAGCACTTCAATGTCTTTCCTGTAGTGAGGGGCCCAAAACTGAACACAGTACTCGAGGTGAGGCCTCACCAGTGCCGAGTACAGAGGCACGATGACTTCCCTGCTCCTGCTGGCCACGCTATTCCTGATACAGGCCAGGATGCCGTTGGCCTTCTTGGCCGCCTGGGCACACTGCTGGCTCATGTTAAGCCGGCTGTCCACTAACACTCCCAGGTCCTTTTCTGCCAGGCAGCTTTCCAGCCACTCTTCCCCAAGCCTGTAGCGTTGCTTGGGGTTGTTGTGACCAAAATGCAGGACCCGGCACTTGGCCTTATTAAACCTCATCCCATTGGCCTTGGCCCATTGGTCCAATCTGTCCAGGTCCCTCTGTAGAGCCTGCCGACCCTCAAGCAGATCAACACTCCCACCTAGCTTGGTGTCATCCGCAAACTTACTGAGGGTGCACTCAATCCCCTTATCTAGATCATCAATGAAGATATTGAACAAGACTGGCCCCAAAACTGAGCTCTGAGGGACACCACTGATGACCGGCCGCCAACCAGATTTTGCTCCATTAATCACAACTCGCTGGGCACGGCCATCCAGCCAGTTTTTTATCCAGCGGAGGGTACACTTGTCTATGCCATGATTCTCCAGTTTCTCCAGGAGAATGCCATGAGGGACGGTGTCGAAGGCCTTACCAAAGTCCAGGTAGACAACATCCACAGCCTTCCCCTCATCGAGAAAGCGGGTCACATGGTCATAGAAAGAGATCAAGTTGGTCAGGCAGGACCTCCCTTTCATAAACCCATGCTGGCTGGCCCTGATCCCTTGGCTGCCCTGCACATGCCTTGAGAGCTCACTCAGGATGATCCTCTCCATGATCTTTCCCGGTACTGAGGTCAGGCTGACAGGCCTGTAGTTTCCAGGATCCTCCTTCCGGCCCTTCTTGTAGATGGGCGTCACATTGGCCACCCTCCAGTCATCTGGCACCTCTCCTGTTGACCAGGATTGTTGATAAATAATGGAGAGAGGCTTGGTGAGCTCTCTTGCCAGCTCCCTGAGAACCTTTGGGTGAATGCCATCCGGCCCCATAGACTTATGCGTGTCCAGGTGCATAAGCAAATCATTAACCACTTCCTCCTGGATTACAGGGGAGTTGTTCTGTTCTCCATTCTTATCTTCCAGCCCAAGAAGCTGAACACCCTGGGGGTAGCTGGTCTGACTATTAAAGACAGAGGTAAAGAAGGCATTAAGTATCTCAGCCTTCTCCTCGTCCTTGGTTGCAAGGTTTCCCCCCGCATCCAGTAAGGGATGGACATTCTCTGTCACTCTCTTTTTGTTGATGTATTTATAGAAACTTTTTTTGTTGTCCCTTATATTAATGGCCAGGTTGAGTTCTAGCTGGGCTTTTGCCTTCCTGATTTTTTCTCTGTATGACCTAACACAATCTCTGTACTCCTCCTGAGTTGCCTGTCCCCTCTTCCAAAGGTGGTAAACCTTCCTTTTTTCCTTAAGTCCCATCAAGAGCTCTTTGTTCATCCAGGCCGGCCATTTTCCCCGCCCTTTAATTTTGCGCCTCATGGGGACAGCCTGCTCCTGGGCCTTTAGGATTTCCCTCTTGAAGAGCGTCCAGCCTTCCTGGGCTCCTTTGTCTCTCAGGACTACCTCCCACGGGACTCTCCCAACCAGGGTTCTGAACAGGTTAAAGTCTGCCCACCGGAAGTCCAAGATGGAGGTTTTGTTAATCCCCTTCCTTACCTCACTATGAATGGAAAACTTAACCATTTCATGATCACTAAGCCCAAGACTGTCTCCGACCTCCACGTCCCCAACTAGCCCTTCTTTATTTGTGAACAGTAGGTCTAGCAAGGCACCTCCCCTGGTAGGCTCACCTACCATTTGTGTCAGGAAGTTATCCTCCATACACTCGAGGAACCTCCTCGCCTGCCTGCTCTCTGCTGTGTTATATTTCCAGCAGATGTCTGGTAAGTTGAAGTCCCCAACTAGAACAAGGGCTGGCGTTTGCGAGACTGCAGCCAGCCGCTTATAGAATACCTCATCAACCTGCTCATCCTGGTTGGGTGGTCTATAGCAGACTCCCAGCACAAAATCACCTTTGTTAGCCTTCCCTTTCACCCTTACCCATAAACACTCCACTTCTTCATCACTGGAGTCTATCTCTATAGAGTCAAACAACTCCCTAATGTACAGAGCCACACCCCCCCCCCTCCTTCCTTGCCTATTCCTTCTGAAGAGCTTATAGCCACTTATTGCAGCATTCCAGTCATGACCATCGTCCCACCACGTTTCCGTGATGGCAACTATGTCGTAGTTGTCCTGCCGCACCATGGCTTCCAGCTCATCCTGTTTGTTGCCCATGCTACGTGCATTAGCGTAGATGCACTTGACCTGGGCTACTGATTTCACCCCCATCTTTGGCCCTTGACACTCAGGTTCATTACCAGCAGGCCTGGTTTTATCCCCATCCCCCTTAACTTTCGGCTTAAAGCTCTGTCCGTGAGCTTTGTTAACTCTTAGCCTAGTACCCTTTTCCCCTTCTAGGAAAGGGTTTTCCCATTGTTCTCTAGCAGTAATTTCTAAACGTCTATCACCTTTCTCTGATGAAATGTCAGAGTGTGAGTCCTCACTAATGTGGCCTCCTTCAAACCGTGGCATGCTTTCCTCAGGCTTAATCTTGACAGGCCCAGTTATCTCCCCTTCCCCCCTCACACCTCAACACCCCAGCCTCAACAGCGCAATCCCCGTGAGTGCAGCTGGGGTTTGCAGTAGCGGGGGTGTGGGGCTGGGGGCCATCAGCTCTTGGCTGCTCTGCACCCCTCCCGCTGTGGTCAGGGCTGGCGTCACTCATCTCTGAGCGCCCACAGCTGTACCACCTCCTTGTGCGGAGCCGCCACAGGAACGAGGAGGAGGAGACACAGAAAGCAGGGAGAAACGTCAGCCCAGAGCCGCGAGAGGAGACGAAACACAGACAGGAAAAGGAGGGGAAGGGAGAGACGGTGGCAGACAAAGACCCCGAGACCCAAGCCGTGCCTCAGATTGGACCCGACACATGAAGGGAAAGACCTAATTTATCACGTCATGCACAGCCCCCCGGCTCAGCCAAGCTCCCCGGCCCCAGGGAGTGCTGCCCGAAGCAGGACAGAGGCAGCAGGAGCTGCTCCTGCGCCACGTCTGCTCACCCCGGGGGAGTGAGCAAGCCTGGGGGGGCAGGCAACGACCATGGGATGTCCTCCCTCTCTGATAAGCGCTGAACCCCATGAAACATCCCTGTGCCAGCTCCAGAAGGCAGCCTAGGGAAATCAAGAGCAAAAAGGATCTTCCCTCCATCCCTGGCAAGAAGCAATGATGGACCCAGCTGGAGGCACTCGGGCCCCAGGACGCCAGGGTGGGAGGGACCCTCTGTGCCCACTGCTCCCTAACAGGGATGGAGCTGCCTCTGGAAACACTCCTCTCCCTGGCTCCAAAATCTGCCACTGGTGAGACCCACGGGGTACACAAGCAACTGAACAGCAATGGGTTTCAAATGGGTTCCTGCTGGTGCCTTGGTCCCTGGGGATCAGTGCCTGCCCTGCACCCCATCGATCTGCTGAACCCCTTCCATGCTCCCCTCACTAGAGGCCACCACGTTGTCCTGGAGGACTGAATCACAGAATCACAGGCTGTCTGAGGTTGGAGGCACCTCCAGAGTTCACCTTGTCCAACCTCCTGCTCCATCAGGGCTGCCCACAGCCAGCTGCCCAGGACAGTCACCCTGACAGTGGAAAAGTGTTTCCTGATGTTCAGAGGGGCCCTCCTGTGTGTTGGTGTGTGCCCATGGCCTCTGGTCCTGTCCCTGGGCTGAGAAGAACCTGGCTCTGTCTTCTCAGCAGAAAGCCCCCGGCAGCAGCTGAGGATGGTACATGCTCCTGGGAGTAGGGAGAAGTTGCCTCATGGACAAGCTCCATGGGGTGGCACAGGCCAACTCGTGTGGCACGTTTTTCCCTTTAAAAGGGAGTGGATGGCAGAGTCCTGGCAGAGACCAGGAGACCTCCATGTGTGTTTCAGCACAGGGTTTGGGCCAGCAGAAAGACATTGGCTGTGGTACCACCCCAGAGAAGAGCACCCCTAACTGCTGCAGTGCCACCAGGTCGCCCACACCGGGATTGTCCCATGAAGATGTGACTCATGGGCTGGGCCTGATCCTGCACCTCCTCACCCACCAAAAACCCACTCCAAGATCCCTTCTGGAGGAGGGAGCAGCTTGGGGACCAGCTCACCCCAGAACTGTCCCTCCAAGCAAGCACTGAGCTGAGCCACCGAGCCAAGCTCCTGCAAAGGCAGTGGTGGCTAGCAAGTCCCTCCTTGCTCCCCCCACCCCTCCTGACGTCATGGCACCATTCCCTCATGTCCTGGTGATCCCACTGGCACAGGAGGTGGCCGTTTGTATTCCCCACTGCCACCCAAAGCGCCATTTGGTGACTTGGGCACCAAAGCGGAGCCAGGTCCCTTTGACCACAGTGGGACACAGCTCAACTCTTCGAAGGGGTCAGGGCAAAGCTGGGCTTAGGTTTCAGCATCACAGTCCTTAGATCCCAGCGGAGAATGCTGCAGGGGCAGAGGGGCACTGGTTTTATCCTCCTCCCACCAGGTTGGCAAAGCTGCTGCCCACCAGCACCTTGGAGGCATTTGCAAACCTGAAGGAAGAGAGGGAGGTCCTCCTGCACAGAACAGCTCTGTCTACAAGCTGAATCTATGCTTCTGTCAATCCCAGAGATAGAATCACAGAATGGTTTGAGTTGGAAGGGACCATCCAGTCCCACCACCTGCCCTGGGCAGGGACACCTCCCACCACACCAGGTTGCTCAAAGCCCCCTCCAACCTGGCCTTGAACCCTTCCAGGGATGGGGCAGCCACAGCTTCTCTGGGCAACCTGGGCCAGGGTCTCACCACCCTCACAGCAAAGAAGTTCTTCTTCACATCTCGTCTCAATCTCCCAGTGTCAAACCCTTTCCCCTTGTCCTGTGGCTCCCCTTCCTGATCACAAGTCCCTCGCCATCTCTCCTGGAGCCCCTTTAGGGACTGGAAGGGGCTCTAAGGTCTCCCCAGAGCCTTCTCTTCTCCAGGCTGAACCCCCCCAACTCTCTCCGCCTGTCCTCATTGCAGAGGGGCTCCAGCATTCAGATGCTGGAGATCATCTTCGTGATCCTCTGCTGCACTTGTTCCAGCAGGTCCATGTCCTGATGATTTCGAGCATCAAAATGTTTCTGATTAATTTGGTAGAAATTAAACTTAAGGGGAGGAAAGGGACAGGCAAGGGCTGGCAAAGCCAATCCCTGCCCTGGAAATGCTGAAAAATCCATTGAAAAACTTCACCCAAACTTGCATTTAAAAAAATAAGAAGTACCTCACGTAAGGAAGTCCCGTGGAGGACAACCTTGGCTGCACCTGCCCGCAGAGATGGAGGGGAGTGCTCGGGTGCAGCCAAAGTGGCCACAATGGCTTTCCCCGCTCGGGAAGGGGACTGTGGGGTCAAGGGACTGCAGGGGTCAGGACTTGCCAAGCACTTCTGCAATGCCAGAAGCAGGGGCAAAAGCACCTTCCTCCCTGTGCTATGTCACCTGGGCTGCCCCATCAGGGGAGTCTGTGCCCCCCCCCCCAAGCCCGCACACGGGGAGCAGGGGAAAGTGGTGCCTATCACACCAGGAGGCTCAGGCAGGGAGGGAGGGTGGCACCGCCGGCATCCTCCACAGCAGGGGGCTTGCCCGGCTCCCGGCAGGGGAAACTGAGGCATGAAGCATCATCCTGCAGCCACTCCCAGCTGCTGACTCAGGCCTGACATCCCCCCCGAGAGGGGCAAGGAGGGGTAGGCATAGGAGAAAACGTGACATGAATCCTCAGGGGGCCTTAAATCCAAGCAAGGGCTAATCATGACTTGTAACCTCCAGCCATCAGGGGCACCCACAGGCACCCCACGGCTGGTCACCCTGTGTGGGGACACAGTGCCTGTGCCTGCCCCTGCTGCCCCCCCCAGCCCAAGCAGGAGGGGGGGATTCGGGGAGCCAGGGGCTGCGGCACAGCATGTCCGGTCTGTGTCCAAAACAGTCTTTTCCCAAGACATCCCACTTGAACCACTTGCCCCTGTCGCTGCCTGTTGTCCTGATGTCACACCTGATGTCCCTGTCATTTGGCCTCGCAAAAAAGAGCTCGGAGTTTGCACAGGCTGAAGCAAGCGCTGGAGGGGCTGTTATTAGAATATTTGTGGGTTTTAACCCCATTCCCCTGCTTTCGGGGTGCCTGGCTCATGCTTTCTGAACACCTAACGACACCAGCGCAGGCTTCGCTCTGGTTTCTCCCCATCCAACTCTTTCCCAACCACGAGGAATGCTCGGCCGGGAGAGGGGACCCACAGCACCCTAGTGGCTCTGCAGGCATGAACCACGTCCCCACTGGTGACAACAGACCAAAGCTGGATCGGGACCCTAAGAAACCCCAGAGCCTCACCAATTAAGACTAAATAACAACAGCATGCACAGCACAGCCCCCCAGCCCATCTCGGGGTTCAACTTCCTGCTAACGAGCTGGGTCGGGGGCACCCACCCACAGGAGGAGGCAGGAGGGAAGTGGGGAGCAGCCTGTCCGCTGGTGAAGACCTGCAGCTCCAGTGAGGAACGGGTGGGCAGAAAGGGAGGAACCCTGTCCCGTGCACCGAAATATGCCCCCCCCCCAGTCCCAACGCTGCAGTGGCTTCCCAGGCTGCTGCAGAGGAGGACACGCACCCTCTGCGGGTGCCCAGGCATGGGAAAAAAGAGCTTTTTAGCTTTTTCCAAGGCTCTGAGGCCTCGGAGATGTTCAAGCCTTGCAGGCAATTATCAAAGATAAAAGACAAATGTTTTAAAAGCCAGAAGGGACAGAAGAGGGATGACAGAGGGTGGGGAGAAGAAAAAGCAAGTTGGCTCAGAGCTGCCATGGGGTGGGGGGGCAGCACATGGGCTTCCTGCATCGGCTCTGACCTTCCACACAGAGGACACCATGGGACACGGAAGAACATTGCGGGGACTTGGGCCATGAGGGCAGATCTGGGGCTACTGAGAAGGAAAAAAAAAAAAAAAATGGTGCTGAGGAGAAAGTACCTCAGTCCTGCCCCAGGACTGCAACTGCACTGTGGGGTGCACCCCAACCCAGACCCCCAGCTTGTGCTGCCCAAGAGGCCCTGCCACATCCTGCCACCCCAGAGCATAGGACACACTGTGCCCCTGGGTCCCCCTTGTCCAGGACCCTCCAGAGGCCTCCCACGACAGCCAGGCTTGCTCTTGCCTATCCTCATGTTTTCCAGTTTGTCTGGGATGGTGCCCCAGTGCATGGGGTCCCCAAGGACACCCCTTGGACACCCCCGGACCTGATGCAAAGCTTGCCAGGAGATGTGCTGGCCGGGTCCAGGGCTCTAGCAGGCACCCATTGAGGGGAGCACCCCACTTCACCGGACCAGGGCTTGGACGTGCAGGGTAAGCCTGGAGGGCAAGGAGGAGAGGGGCCCCCAGCCCTCCTCACCCACCACAGAGGAGACAGGGAGGGGACAGGCCGTGCCACCAAGGCTGGAGGAGCAGGACAGGGGCTGCCCCATGCCTGCCTTCATGAGCCCCCCATGCTCGCAGACCCCATCTCCTCTCCCATCAGCTCCCCGCCAGGTCACACCCCCAGGAGCTGGGACGCTGTCTTCCCCCAGCCCTGCCCCGGCTTCGCTGCGGCACAATGTAAGAAATGCCCACACACCGGGCCACCAGTTCAGGGGAAGGGATTTATTCCCATTTCCTCCTGCTTAATACCCCTTATCCATCCCCCATTTGTCTCTCAGCAGCAATTAGCTCTGCCCAGGCTGCTTTCCCTGCTTCTTTTATATTCAGGATGTATGCATAATGTTTGTATTATATACATTAATGCAGTGTCATCGCCGCACAGTCAAACACGCTGTGCGCCATCACTTCAGAAGGTCTGAGTCCCAAAGCCTGGGTGACGCGGGTCCCCAGCCCCCCCGCAGCGCTGGGCGATGCCGTGCCCACTCCCACCCCCCAGCCCGAAAATATACGTGTGGCAGAGCCGGATTCCCGCTGCCACGGGGAAAAACTGGAACTCGGAAATTTCCACGCTCTGAAGCATTTCACAGATAGAAGGAAAGACCAACAAGGTGTCAAAGGAGCTTGAGGATGTCACAGGGCTGAGCAGGAGCCAGCAATAGCAGGCAGGAGCCCGGGTTACACGTGCTGGGAAGGCCCATGGTGCAGGCGAGCAGACACCTCCCCACGGGCTGCCCCGTGGCAAAAAACAACCCTCACGTGGTCGCCTCGGTGGAGATGGATGGCAAGGGGTTCGTGGCCTTGAACAACCTTTCTTACCTGGCTCTGACTCCACTTTGCTCAGAAAATACTTCACTAGTCTCCCTTATTTGCAAACAGTAGCATTTGTCTCCCCGCAGAGCTGGGGAGAATCTGTCCTTTGGCATCCGACTGTCTGGACACTATGGACACCCGAAGAGGGGACAAACGGAAAAACCTCTCAATGACTTGCAAAATGCAACCAAAAAAACCACCCCCATCAGGCTTCAGCTTGCTGCAGGGCACCTGGGCTGAAAAAAATCCTTCAGGAGAAGGAAATCGGAGGCTGGAAAGCACCCACCTGGACGCTGGTCCAGGCACTGAGGGCGCCTCTGACCCAGCCCCGAGCTACAGCACCGACGTCAGGGCCAGGCGTCCCGAGAGGATTACACCTGTGGGCAGGTCTGACAATTTACATCTCAGGTTGAGCGTGTCTGAGCCCCGAAAGGACAGGGAAAGATGTCCAGATAATATTCTTGATGTGTAACAATGGTACTTGTCCCTCGTCCTCAAGTTGGCTCAGAAGAGCTCAACAATTTACAGTTGTGCCAGATGTGCTGGTGGGTCCCACCAGGAAAAGGGAGGTGACCCCCACTTTTAATCTGAATTACAGAAACATGTGGTCAGCCAGGAGCCCCGCAGCATGGGTTGTGGGGACCAGAGATGCCAGCCCACACACACATGGGGAGAAGGCAGGGCATCTCCACCTCCCCGCCGGCTCCTGGGGATACAGGGGCCGTCCGTGACTGAAGCAGCATGCGAGGAGGTCCAGCCAAGCAGGGGACTGTGCTCTCAGGTTAGGACAATGATGGCTGGATGCAGCCACCAGCTCATCAAGGTGCCAGGGCACCAAACCCTGCGCCGCAGGTGCTGCCAGGGAGGGGACCGAAAGGTGGAGCTCCCTTTGCAGGCAGAGTACATCTCTCTCCAGCTCAGGGCTGGCGTAACTCACAGCCAGGCTTGGGAAACACTGATAAGATGAGGGAAAACATCTTCTCTCCCTCCTCTCGCGCTGCCCTCCTTCCAGACAATTAATTTCAGCCCTGCACCAGCCCCTGGCTGTCTTGCAGTGCCACTGTGAATCATCGTCAGCGAAACGCTGACTCACAGAGGTGAGGCTCCAGAGGCAGCTGACGCAGGAGCCCTGGTCCCCACAGCCTCCTGTGAGCTGCCTCCCGACAGCCCTCCTTCGGGTCCCCACACTGCCCCTGCACCCTGGGAGGCAGTGGCAGCCCTCCACTGCGGCGGGGAGGGGATGCTTCAAGAGGTCATCTCATCCCACTCGGCTCAACGCAGGGAACAGCTCCATCCGGACCAGCCCAGCAAGCCTTTAATAGTCTCCTGTGGTGGAAACTCCTCTCCCTGCACCAGGGGCTTTTTCCTCATCACATCAGAGGGGTGTTCTTCAGCATCTCACCAAACCTCCTTCCCTGTCATTTTGTGCTGTGGCTGTCCCTGTCCCAGGGAGCCGGGTCAGAGCTCCTTCTGCCTTCCCGCGGTTTCAAGTTCTGCAGCTCCCCATTGTCCCCAGGCCACTGTGACCCCTCCACGGGAGCAGCCCCGCAGAGAGATGGTGTCGGTGGCAGCTCAAAACCCAGCACAGAGGAGAAGGTGACACCCATGGTAGCTCACCCAGCCCATGGACAGCAACCCCCCGTGGCCAGCATTCAGCCAGAAGGACCTGCATCTACCCCGATAGGATGGTGTCTTCTCAGGTCCACCAGGTTCCAGCCTTGGGCCTTCCCAGGGGCAACGTGGAAGCCTTCAGAGAGCAGCAGGTCTACAGAGGCAAAGGCAGCTGCCCAGGGAGGTCCCCGTATGACCAGCCCGGGGAGCTCCTCTCTGCTCAACCCTGAAAGAGCAGAAAGCAGCTGGCAGAGGCACAGGCAATGAGGCACTGAGTGCTGCTGGGTTCAAACCGAAAGCATTCCGTTCCTCCTCCTGCCATCAGGGCCTTGGCTACGCCATGAGGGTTTAGTCCATGTGACCCTGTAACTGGATGGACCTCGGGGTTCACCTCTTGCCTCCGCCTGGCTCCTGCAGGTCTCTGTTAGCCAGGACGGCAAGGCTTTGCCATCACAGCACTGAGATTTGCCATCTGGTGTGTAACCACAGCTTTCCAGGACCCCTCATGCCCACACACTCGTCTCAAGCCCCTTCTCTACATTCCCTCCTCATATCCTGCTATTTTCTCTCTGTTCCTCAGTCACACAGATGGATAACTTAGCATCCAAGTCTGTTTCCAGACAATCACAACCTCTTGTGATGTTCTCCATTTACAGTAAAGCAGTTCCCCCTTTGTCTCACCCCAAAGGCACACTCCAATTCCCAGTGACCCAGCTCCTCTGCCCAGCAGACCCCTGAATGTGCACATAACAGGCAGGACGAGAGCACGGGCACTGCGTCCCATGGGCACCCTGTGTGACAGGACTCAATTACTGCAGAAGCAGCAGGATGCTGGGAGAAGCTTTATTGCTCTCCCATCCCCTGCCACTACCATCCACCTCATCCAGTGCTTGCAGACGTCACCCTTCCATCCACCCACGAGCCTTGCACCATGCATTTAGCCATGTCACTGCACACACGTGTGGTCTTACAGCCATGTTGCCCAAAACTCACCCTTTTTCCCTCACCTCCAAGCCTCCCACCCCCTTGCCAGGAGCATTTGGAAAGGAGATGTCAGACCAACACAGCATGATGTTCTCCTGCCCAGCAGGATGGTGTGAGCTCAAGTAGCTCACACTAGGAAGACAAAGGACAGCATGAGCATTCCCTCTTCCTCTCAAACACCTTTCTCACCAGCCTGTGAGCAGACCTCGCGTGGCCTCAACTGAGCTCTGCTGCTTTCTCCTGCTACCAGACCATGGCTGGCCCACCACACACCACCACTGGTCCTTGGCAGGACCAGCCCCACCACAGCTCCTGCCTTCAGGCAGGGAGAGCAATGAGGTTTGAACCTGCTGGTGCAGGAGATCACCTCCAACTAACCACAAGAGGCTGCTCCCAGTGAAACTGCAGGGACAGGTCAGCTCCTGTCCCTCCAGCAGAGATGACAGGTCTAGCTCAGAGCCTGACTGGCGATGGAGGGCAGGAAGGTCTCATCAAGGGTGTCTGGACCAGCCCCTTCCTGCAGACAGGCCCCAGCCTGCCTTCCCAGCAGCTCTTAAATCAATGTAGGGCTTTGATGGCCACTACAGACACCTTTGTCAGGGGAGGTGGTTGTTTTCCAGCCCCGAGCAAGCCCGGCAAGCTTGGGCTGTTGAGCTGGTGTGCTCTGCAACCGCTGACCTGACCTGGAGCTCCTGAGGGATGCTGAGCTGGGGAAAAGGAGTCAGACTCTGGGCTGAAGCAGCCGCTGAGCACCATGATGAGAAGCAGATGGTGGCTCTTCATCGACTGGGTGCACGATGGCCAGGCTGGAGCTGCCAAGCAGTGAATTGGGTCAAGTGGGGGAAAAACAGGAGAGTAAAGGCAGCAAGGATGAGATGATCCCGCAGCAACACACTCATGTGAGGGCAGCGATCCTGTGTGACACCTCCACAAGCTTTGGCATCCACCACGTAGAAGAAGCCCAAGGCGTGGGGCTCTCCCACCTCTCCGAACAGGGCTGGCAAAGCTGCTCTCCTGCAGCAAGCTCAGACTTAATTGACACATGTTGAATCTGTTTTTGGGCAATTATGTATTTATATTATGTCAGCGGTTGCCAAGAGCCCAGACATCTGCTCGCTCATCATGTGCGAGCCAGGCAGCACGGAGACTTCTGACCCCAGAGCAGGATGCGGGGCTTCTGCAAACACAGCTGACAGGCAGAAAAGTGCCTCCCCCGCCACAAACCACCCTGTCCCCCACAGGCATCGCCCTACTGCCCAGGGTGGAATCCCCCTGCTCCAGGGTTAATGAAGCAGCCTGAGCTTATTTCACCAAACTACACTGCAGAAGCCGGACTCAGCTCCCCAGTGGCTCAAAGGCATCGTGCCATGGGTCAAAAATGAATCACGAGAAAGTTAGGGGAAAAAAGCACAAAGTTAAGAAGCCACCGAGTTCACAGGGAGAGGGCCCCCAAGTCAGTGATGGCAACTCACCCCCTCCCCGGCTCAGCTGCCAGCGCCGAGAGCAGCCGGGGCAGAGTCCGTCCCGAGGGACCAGCTTGCTCCCTCCTTCCAGCTCGCTCCCTCCGTGCGTCGGCCCCAGCCCCTTTTGGCACCAGGAAAAACCAGGGAAGAGGAGCGTGACCCCTGCTGTGTCCCCGGGGAGGGGGACGGGGCTGAGGCACCTCCTCCTTCAAGCAGCACGTCCTCCTCCCTCCTGCCTCTCTTCCGCCATGCACAGTGGCACGCAGCCGTTTTTCAAGACCCAAGCAATTTAGGGCCATTTTAAAGAAAGTTTCACTCCCACCCTTTCGGGTGACACCTCCCAGCTGAATAAATCGTTTCAGGAATAAATTGCTGTGACCCCTCACAGCAGACAGCTTGGGAAGCCAAGAAGCACCTTCCACACAACCTCGTTAACATGCAAACGAAGATCTCCCAACTGGTGGGTCAGGAGAAGGGTGATTCAGCCCTTGGAAAAACACCCCACGCTTCTCCAGATGAAAGTGCAGCCCAGACACCACCCATCAGCAAGATGAAAGCGCCGGCACAGACCACAGCCCCCGGCCACCCCTTGTCCCCTGGGTTGCCCTCCCACGTGGGATGGGGCTGGCAGCACCAGCCACGCCACGTGCCATCGCTGAGCCCGGACAGCACAGCACCGTCTTCTCAGCAGACCATGCCCCTCCTGCTTAGCACTCGGGGGATTTCTTTTCTTTCCTCGGCACCCACCGGTCCCTCCAGTCTCACCTGTTCTCCTCCTGCAAAAGCCAAGGCCAATGAATGCCCTTGGCCATGCCAGGGCCCTGCCTGCACCTACCCAGGGCACCAGCTCCACAGCCTCTGGAGGCGCCAAAGGGCCAGTGCTATTCCAGAGCCCTCCAATTTTGTCCTGACTCCCTCACACCTCAGCTCCCTCCCCCTGACACCAGCCACCCAGTAGCACAAGCAGAAATGCCTACCTGTCACCAGCCAGCTGAGAACCATCCCCTGCTCCTGGGCAGAGCCACGGCTGCCGCTCCCCGAGAGCCATCCCCACTGCCCACCCACTCCAAACCATCTCCAAAGCTCAGCAGGCAGATGGTGATGGCCACCTCGCCGCCTCCTTGGGAAGAGAGCCTGGTGGCAATGCTGCACCGTGCCAGCACCACCGCTGGCTCTCGGGGACAGAGGCATGTCTCCGCTCATCGGTCCCTTCCCTGACCGGGGACAGCCACACCACCACGCAGCACCTTTGTGCCAGTACAGCCCATCGGCTTATAGGAACCCCACAGCTCAGCCCCAGCCCAGCCGAGCACAGGCTGCCACCGGCAGCGTGGCAGCTTGGGAGCAACAGGAACAGCGGGGACAGGTCCTCACACCAGCATCCAGCGGCAAAACAGGCAGCCCCCATGCCAGAAACCGTACAGCCACCAGCATCCCCCACCTTGGCATCCCCTTCTGCCAGCTGCCCGCATCCTGCTGCTCTGGGAAAGAGCCTGGGGGGTGTGGGAGTTCATTAAGGCTCCTTGCAAAACCAAAGGCTTCCCAGCTTGGCTTCCTCCCTCACGTCAGGCAGCCCTGTAAAGCAAGGAATGTGCCTCTTCCAGGCAAACGCATACCTTTTCAAAGGCACACTTGTGCTGTCAGCAGAGTTCAGAGCATGCCAGGGGCTGGGAGACAGATTTATGACATGACATGCTCCCAGGGCATTCAGCTCTCCCAGTAAAGGTCCAGCAAGAAGCACTGGCTGTGGGCAGGAATATCGCAGGAGTGGGCAGGGGAGACAGCAGGTTGCTTTAACATTCAGCACACAACATCCTCCGATGTGATGGCACGTGGTGAACCAGCGCTGTGGATGCACTGAAGGGTTTAAGCCACCGCCAAGAGCAACCTCCGCATCCTCCAGCCCCTGAGCAGCCATCGACACCGCTCCTTCCCACTCTGCAGGATGTCACTTCATCCAAAGACTTTCCAAGTACCTTACAAACACCCAGCCTCAGGAAGGTCGTAAAGAAAAGGGCACCAAAGCAGGGTTGCAGTCACCCTGAGGGGACAGCCCTGAGGAGGGACACCCGAGCAGTGCAGCCACCAACACCTCCCCAAACCCTTCTGCATCACCCAGCCTTCCCGTATCACCCTGACCGCCCCTCTCTTGGCAGAGCCACCATTTAAGGAGGCCCAGGCTCCATTAGCACAACTGTTCCAGAGGAGAAACAGGCTCCCCCAGCTTTTCACAGCCAGCCCACCCTGCATCCACAACCCCCAGCCCAGCCCAGGGGCTGCACATGAGCCAAGGGGCACAGGAGCCTTGGGGCTCCCCACTTCTTGCCCTGCTTTGGGGTGAAACAGCAGAACCAGGTAGGGAAGCAGCACTGAGGTGGAAGCCCCAAACAAAAGGGTCAACAAAGCTTCAAGACAACTTCCTTCCCCAGGGTGAGGGCGTCAGCCATCTTGGGCAGAGGAACCCCAAAGCAGGGTTCAGCAATGCCCAGAGACACCCTGGGGCACCCCTCTGCCCAGGGACAGCGTGGGGGGGCCAGGAGGGTGGCAGGACCTCCTGTGCTGCCTGGGGAGGATGCGGGCGATGCCGGAGCAGGCAGGCAGCGGTGGGGATGGTACCCAGAAAGCTCCACCTCTGCCGGTTGCTTAGCGACCAGCATCCCGCAGGAGCCACCTCGCCAGCACGTCCCTGCCAGCAGCGCCAGCTCTGCTGCAACAGTTCAGACAGCTGAGGTGAGACCAGAAACCTCCACCTGGAACCCACCAGCTTCCCCCTTCCCGATGAAGCAGCAGGGCCTGGCTGTGGCAGGGACATGCTGCAATGTGTCCCTGCACCTCGTTGGTCCCCATGTCTCAGCCCCCAGCCTTGCCACAGACCCAAGGCCTACAGGAAAGGGAGCAAAGCTTTTAGATGAGACAGATATTCCACCCCAAGTCCAGTTGCTGTCCCCAGAAGCTGATAAATGCTAGAAAGGGGAAAGGAAAAGGACAAACGGAAGCTACTTCATGCCATCTGAGCCCATCTCAAGTAGTCAGCCCAACTGACCTGGAAGGAGCATCTCCCACAGCACCACACAACCCTGCTTTCCCAGGGACACCGATGCATCTGAGCCCCTCCACGCTCTGGTCAGCATCATCCTTCACAGCTTGGCTCCATCCTAGCAAGTCCCCAAGCTGCAAAGGGCAAATCACAAGCCTCAGCATCGGCTGCTGCTTCCCAACCCATAGAGGCCAACGTACTTGGGATTTTCCAATCCCTCCAAACATCTCAAAATTCCTTTACAGGGAAGAAAATGCTACAAGTTCACAGGAAGAAAAGTAGCAGATCAGTAAGTGACACAGGCAGGAGCTGGAGCTCAAGGAAGAGAATTGCTCTTGCAAACGTTGTCTTGGACACCGCCTGCACTTTGTACTGCTGTTCATCTTACTTGTGAGTGAAGACAGATGAGCTGGAAAGAGGAGCAGGAAATTGCTATGTTAACCATGGAAAATGGAGACTGAAAAATAGACCTTCTGGGGCTTCCTGAAACTGTCCCCAGCAGCGGTGTCTCTAGCAGAGGTCCAGCCTCTCCTGGATCAGAGCTAAAGAGCAAACCAAGCTTTTCCTTCAGCTTGGTACGTGAAAAGCTGATTAATCATCAGTGCTGCAAGAAATCAATGTGATCGCAAGCACATTGCCCCAAAGTCTCATTGAAAATGCTGAGGGGCTTCCACGAGCTCTCAGCCCTGCAGTAACAGCCTCCTTGCAGCTTGGCACTGGGCACCAGCACCACAGGAGGCAAAGGCCCCGTGCATTGAAGTAGCCAGAGATACCTGCAGTTGGGTTTCCAGAGGCCATGCTCCCAAAGGTCCCCACCTTCCCTTGCACCCCCACCCGGGGCCACGCTGGATGGCACAGGAGATGCCACCACGCTGGTGTGGCCTGGTGTCCCGAGCCCAGCTCGCTTATCAGCATCATCAAAACCAAAGGTTTTTGAGTGGAGTAGAATATCTTAGGTGGGTTGTTTTTTTTTTTAAGATTTGGGAAGGAGATGCTTCATGCAACAAAATACTATTGGTTTTTGTTTTTTTTTTTTTTAAAAACCCAAAAAAGCAAATCTAAAAAGACCCTATTCTTCTTTGAATGCAGGTTCAATAAGGCCCAGAGGACTGGTTGGACAGGGCAGCAACCAGGACCCACAGCAAGCTGCTCTGCTCAGCCCCACCTCACGCTCCCTCATGCAGGCAGGCAGCCACCTTCTGCCAGAGACCGAGATGGTGACACCTCTCCAAGCACCAGCTTGATCTGGTCCTGAGACTACAAACAATGCCACCTCTTGAGGTTTTTTCCATTTGCGTTGTATTAATCCCAAATGCAAACCTTAAAGTTATTTCCCCCCTCCCCCCCCCCCCCCTTCAACTGGAAGTCGAAGTCTGAATCACCCCTCTGGTCGCAGGCAGCTGGGTGGGTGCAGGTCCTCTCCCACCGCCCGACCTCACATCTGCCCACGCTGTGCCTGCAGACCCCACACAGGAATCCAGCCCAGGTATGACACCCAGTTTGCCAGTTTAATTTTAACCCTTTTCATCCCTGGTACTGCTCCTCCACGTCCATGCGACCAGACGCCAACCCTGCCAGAGGGGTAACAGGAATCAGTGTCATTTAGATGACACACAGATATAATCCTGACAAAGCCATGCCAGGGTCAAAGCCATGCCAGGGTCAAAACTGGGAGAGATGCCCGAAGACCCCAGCTCCCACTGCAGAACTGCTCCAGCCTGGTGTTCCCCCATCCAGCATCCTCCAGGCCTCACGCCAGGGGGGACCCACCACTCCAGCCGGCCTCCCAGGCAGGAGGCAGACATTTTCTGGTAAGCAAATATTGCTGGTTTTCCCTTGCTCTCCCCCAACCCTTCCATTTTACCTCTCGGACAATCCTGAGCAGTTGTTTTTCTCGGCTGTTTAATCTCTCTCCAGCTCCCAGAGGATGTACGCTTAGCGCCTGCAGAAGCTCATCTAGCTTTGATGTGTCTCAAATTCTACCCCCAGGCAGGTGACGGGTATTCAGGGAACTTGCACAATCAAATGACAACAGAAGGAAGGGCTGGAGAAGTTTTTAAATAAAAGAAATAAATAAATAAAGGCGGGGGGGGGGAGGGGGGGGCAAACCTGAATGACGCCTCCCCTCCCCACCGCACCCAAGGGCAGAGCCCCAGGGAGGGCAGAGCCCGTGGTGAACACCAGTGCCCCCTACTCTCGTGCCCAGAAAGGAAGGTCCCAACCCATAGCGCAGGCACCCTGGGCACAAAACCCTGCTCCTGGCACAGGAGGGTGCTGTGACCAGCCTGAACATGGGCAGCAGGGCCCCCACTGCCACAGCCAAGCCCCACCATGGCACAACCCAAGGGAGACATTTGTCCCTGGCTGGCAGAGGCAGCAGCACTCCCTGGCACACGGCTTGTGCCACGCAGACCTGGGCACAGGCTGGCACAGCTCCTGCCCTCCCAGCTAAACCGGGGCAGCCTCAGCCAGGACTGGGGATGAAAAGCCAGCAGCAGCTCCAGGCTCATCCCAGCCTGACCCCTCTGTCCCACGCAGCCCAGCCTGGCAGCCGGGCTACCAGGCAGTGACACCACGGCTGCCAAGAGCACTCTCACCGCAGCACGAGGGGAACAAGACAGAGATACCTCTTATACTCAGCAGCCATCCCTGATGCGTTCGCCGCTTTCCACTGTGGCCTCCGGACAGTGGGCAGGACAGTCATCCCACAGACCAGAGGAAGGTGTTGGGGGAACAGCGCAGGGAGCTGCCAGAGGTCGCCCAGGGCTAGGCACACAGGTAGAAGGCATGGTGGTGGAAGAGGTGTTGTGTGGGTGACAGGATGAAGGGACACAGGCAGGGCTGTAGCCCTGGCAGAGCACCAACACACTGCACCCATCCCCTGGTTGGCATGTGCCTCTGCTCACTGGTCCCTGGTCACCCCTCAGGGACCTGAAGGTGGCCCATGACGGGTGCCTTCTAGAAGAAGAGAGATGTCTGGACTTGCCAAGAGACGGGGCTGCCCATCTCAGTCGCCAGGTGTAGGAGCCGAGCAGTGTCAAGGCCACCTGCACCCCACAGAGCCTCTCACTGCACACCCTCCCCCCCAAGCATCACCCCACCGGGGCCAGCACAAGGGACCCACTGGGAGATGGCCTGGCACAGGCGCCTGACCCATGCCACTAGCACCCACATTCATCCAGCTCTCCCCAGCCTGCCCTGACTTTGGGGCATCCACCCAGGGCACTGGTGTGGCCACGGCCACCAGGAGCCACTGGGATGGGGGCTCCATCACCAATGCCTCTGGGGACGAGGCAGCACACACACCACACAGCACTGCGTCCCCTGCAACAGCATCAGGGTCAGCCGCTGGGGCGGTCACTGGTGGCAGCAAAGGGGTGGGACAGCGATCCGCCCAGCGTGGCCGCAGCATCCGCATCTCCCCAGCGGCTGAACATCTCCGTCTCCCCGGCAACCCAGGTACCAGCACCTTCTTACTTGCAGCTGAGCAGTCTTGTGCAGCAAAATCCATGCTGAATCCCTTGCAGGATCACAGCAGCCCCCTCCTTCCCTCGCCCTCCTGCCCTTTCCATTCAAAATTCATCATTAAAGCATAGCCTTGCGGTGAGGAACAAGCAGCACCATGGCAGGGTCATGGGGAGCGGCAGCACTCCCACTCACCCTGCCAACCACCACCACGGGGTTCACCGGGAGCCTGTGGTCTGTCAGCTGGAGGAAAGCGGGATCTATGCAGCAGTTGCATGTGGAGTGACGGGTGCTGTCTCAGCACCGGGTACCTCAAATGGCCTGAGCCTTTACATGCACATGAGGGCAGGACAAGCATCTTCCAGGTGACACCAGTGGCAAGGAGACCCAACCTAACTCTCCATCCAGCACCTTTGGTGGCCTCAAAGGCTCTGAAAGCTCCTCACCGCAGCACAAAGCTCCCCTCGGTGCCCCGCCAGCTTCTCCATCGCCCTACCAAGCATCCTGCCTGCTTTGCAGGTGGGGAAGGACACAAGCCAAGACCCGAGTCCTGGGGCAGCACATGGCTCCAGGAAGAACTGGCCCTTTCCAGAGGTCCCTGAGCAATGCCACAGTAGAGAAAACACCAGCCACGCTGAGGACCCTCTCAGCAGGCCAAGATGCTGTGAGCAGAGGCATGATGAGCCCCCAGCCCCCATGGAAGGAGCACCTCCTGGGGTGGCACCAGGGAGGCAGGTGAGCCCCAGCACCCAGACCTGCACTCGGGATGGGGATGAGCCTGGCAGGCTGCAGTGGGGGGAGCAGATCCTGCCCCATAGAACCTGCTGGCCTCCCACCCAGCAGCTCTCAGCACATGCTCTTGTAGCTGCTGAGGATGGGAAGTGGCCCAAACGCTGCTTAACCCCTTCAACAACAGGGAAGAAAGCCAAGAAAGGAAATTCAAATGCCTCTGTCCCAGAAGAAAGGAGAGAGCCACAAGGGCTGTGGGGAAGCCAGGCTGGAAGAAACCCAGAGAGGTGCCACCACCAGCACTCATCTGTTGGAAGATACTCCTGCTCCCTGGAGTATACCCATGCCAGGGCTGGGTGCTCTCCTGCACATGGTCCAGCCTCCGCATCCACCCTTGGGAGCAAGTCTTGCAGATCCCCACCTCACACTGCGTCTGCTCAGACACTGCCTACAGCTTCGCATCCCTTGGGTCCTGCTGTGCCGAAAAAGCTGCTGAAACACCAATCGCAGGTGGCAAGTCCTCCTCTGCAGGGGTCTGAAACAGACAGCTCTTCCTCTCTACCCAGTCCCAGTGGGACCACCAGTTTAGCAAGGCAGCAGCAGTCCCAGCCCTGCACATCCTTGGCCAAAACCAGTGGTGAGGGTGGTACATCGCATGGGAACGGACCTCTCTGCCACACTGAGACCTGCCAAGGACTTGGGCGAGCACCATCAGAGCAGCAAAGCTGCATTTTCCAAGGAAAGCTCCATCTCCTGCTGCGTGTCAAAGGTGGGACAAGATGCCAGCCCCAGCACGGCTCGCAGGTAGAGGACCCTTCAACAGCCGGGCACAGGTGGGTGGACATCCCAGCTCGCCCTCAGCACGGGCGAAGCCCAGCTCCTGACTGACGTGATGCAGAAGAGGTTAAAAGTACCAGCCAAAGCAAGCAGGGTGTTTGGTCAGGAGCCAGCCTTTCCCGGGCCGAGTTTGAGGGAGTTGGCAGCTCTCGCCCACCTCCGGGGCATGCATTGCCACATACCGCAAACCTGTTTGCTCAGCCCAGGCCAAAGCAGCTGGGATGGCACAGAGCAAGCTTCATTGACCCAGGCATGTCTCCCAGTGAGGATGGGCCCCAAATCAAGAGGAAAGCGCAGCAGCAGCCCCAAGCTGGGGCGGGGGGAGCGGGCATGGCCTCCCCAGCGCTGCCAACACTCGCTGCCAGCTCCCACCGGCCATGCCGGGCTCCTGCCGCCGCTCGGGGCAAAGGGCAGGCAGAGAAGAACAGCGTCACCCTCCCAACTGCTCCCTAACATGGACCAACGGCGTTTCTCCAGCAAAAGGCGATCTGTGCACTGTCCTGGGCCAATTCTTACAATAAGGATCTAATCCTGCCCAGGGCGCTGGGGAGGGACCTCTGTGCTCATCTGTGCTTCGCAGCCTCTACAAACCGCCTGCGGGCAGAGTTAAGGGGCTAAACCATCCCAGTGCCTCATCCAGAGAGAGCGGGGGGCTCTGCTGGTGGCATGGGACTGCCCTGCTGGCCCCTCCATGCTCTTTTGGATAGGGAAGGGGCTGCCCAAGAGGGGCCACGGTCAAATGGAGCAATCAGACCGGACAGGGACCAGGTTCTCCACGGAGACACGGGGACCACCAGCACTGCAGCCATCCCTCCTCTCCTACTCCAGCCCTCAGGCAGGGAACCCGGGGGTCTTCTGGTGTCACAGAGGCAGGGAGACAGAACCAAAGGCTGTGACAGTAACACCCAGCAGTCTCTGAAACCCACTTCACCCAGCTGCAGATACACCCCATGGTTGCCACTGCAGAGCAAAGCACTTCAGATACACAGCAGAAGCAGGCAGGGGGGTTGCAAACCACGTGGACCACTCATCACCGGGGTGACAGTGGAGAGCAGCTCCCATCCCCACTCCAGGTCACCCGCTGCCTCTGCAGCAACCACCGCATATGGACAAAAGCAAGCGGAGAAAGGTAGAGACCATTGGTCCAGCCATCTTCCACTGGGACGAAGCGGCCAGGGGAGAACAACTGCCTTGTGTTCAAGAAGAACAGAGAACCAGCCACCCTGGAAACCACGAGGACGGCCTGTAAGCAGCATGTTGGAAGGGTGGAGGAGCTTGAGTAGGTGAAGAGAACCTAGAGCAAGGGGAGCCACCGAAGGGAGCCCAGTTCAGGCACCTGCTTGGCCCTGCCTTCTCCCATCTTCTCTTTTCTTCCAAAGGAAGGTGCAAGCTCTCTGCCTATAGTCATTGTCCCCTGATCTGCAGCCCCATAAGAGCCCTCTTTGGAGTCTAAAGCAGGGGCTACAAAGTTCCATTTCCACCAACGGTCATGTCTTGTGCTCCATTTCCAAGGAAGATGGAACAGTTCAGTTGGAAGGAACCTACAACGATCATCTAGTCCAACTGATGGATGACCATCTCCTTCGAGCAAGCTTCCCCTCCACCCTTGCCTACCAAATCCCAGCAGCAAGCCCTTCATCACATCCAGGAGGTAGGATGCTACATCAGCCGAGAGGGAGCTGTAGGAATACAGAGAAATGAGCAGCTCATTGCCAACACGATCACTGTGCTGTGACAGGAGCATCACCAACCCTTCCAGAAGCAGAGGGACACCTCCCTCAACACAAAGCGGCAGCTGGCCTGCGCTGTACTGGCAAGACTTCTCTTGCCCGGACTTGCCAGGGAGCCAGGACCCACAGGGGACTGGCACAGGACTCGGTGAGTCTGCTCAGAGCACAAAGCCATAAGCAGTTCTGCTGGGTAAGTGCTTCCTCAAGTCCCCGGTGCTGGCTCACGACTCTCAAAGTCACCCAGACCTGGGCCACTGACCCCCAGCTGGATGCAGGACACCAAAGCCACCAGTGAAATTGAGGGGTTGGCTGGCCACTGGGGTCACCGCAGAGGTGCTGTGTGTCCTGCTACTCCCAGTGCCACCTCAAGGTGGGGAACTCCCAGAGGGACTCACCCCCTGATGCAGGACACAGCTTCCCACCAGGCATTGCCCAGGAGCCGAAGGCTCCCACATCGGTGGTGGCCAGTGCCCAGCCTCCCCAGCAGCCTTCCTCGTGCAGAGGCCCAGAGAAGAAGCACACAGGAAGGAAGGTGGAGGGAAACTGAGGCATGCGGTGATGCAGGATCACATAGAATCATGGAATGCTTAGAGTTGAGCAGGACCTTAAAGACCATCCAGTCCCACCACCTGCCCTGGGCAGGGACACCTCCCACCACACCAGGTTGCTCAAAGACCCCTCCAACCTGGCCTTGAACCCCTCCAGGGATGGGGCAGCCACAGCTTCTCTGGGCAACCTGGGCCAGGCCCTCACCACCCTCACAGCAAAGAATTTCTTCCCCAGATCTCAGCTCAATCTCCCCTCTTCCAGGTTAAAACTGTTCCCCCTCCTCCTATGGCTCCCCTCCCTGATCACGAGTCCCTCCCCAGCTTTCCTGGAGCCCCTTTAGGGACTGGAAGGGGCTCTAAGGTCTCCCTGGAGCCTTCTCTTCTCCAGGCTGAACCCCCCCCCAATTCTCTCAGCCTGTCCTCACAGCAGAGGGGCTGCAGCCCTTCATTACACATTGTGTAATCTTCATTACACAATCCACCACTGAAGCTGGGCCTGCACCTCTGCGCTCACCAATTCCCAAACAGGTCTTCCAGCACCCAAACTCTACCGCATACGGAGATGGGACAAGAAACCCTGTCATTCTCTTTGCTTTCCTTACAGACATGTCCCCAGACATGGGCAGAGGTGGCATCTTGCCGGACCCACAAAGACCCTTCCTGGAGGGATGGTGTTGTAGCACCATTGGTGAGGCACCACTCATAACAAGTAAGGAGCTGCCCCATTGAAAGCCAGAGACACCTCCAGCCCCGAGGAGGACATGGCAGCAGCCCATTACTGCCCTCGGCACAGACGGGGACCCCCTGCCTGCTTCCTGGGCACTGCCCGCCTCTGCACCCTTTGCCTCCTGTAGGCGGGAGCTGAACCCCAGGGGACAGCAGGGATCTGTGGATGGAGTGAGCTCCTGTCACCAGGGAAAGAGCCAGGATGGCGGGGTGCAGCCATGGAGCTCCTTGTCCTCAGTTTTCAGATGACAACAACTTCCTCCCACCCCAGGCACAGAGCGAGGGAGCACGGCCACGTTGCTGTCTGCCTGGGCTCACGTCGCAGCCCCGGGAGCGAAAGCAGAAGCCAGACCTTGTCCTCCCTGCTATCCCTGGCCACACACCGCCTGAGGGACACCCAGGAGCATCTCATGACCAGTTTCGCAGGGACATCGCCGTGCAAACCTGCTGGGCACCAGGGCCGTGGAGCGGAGCAGCCCACCCTGCCGGAGGGACCCCGGGGGTCTCCCAGAAAGCCTGGACCACAGACTCTCCACTCTTTCAGGCATCCCAACATTTTAATTCCGCAGCTCAGAGCTATCGCTCTCCTCTCCCGTCCTCCACTCCCAGCTGCCAGCCCCTGCCCAGTCCCCGTGAGCCTGGGGACCTGCACCCTGGGGTCAGACCCACACCTGACGGAATCCAAGGGCTGGTTTGCAAACACACCGCCTCCCTCAGATCCGCCACATGAGAGAGAACAAGGAAACTCAGCGTTAAGCATTGATGTCCCCAAAGTCACTCCGTCAGCAGGCAAAGACTCGAGCAGCCGGTAGGAGCCCTTCTGTTGCCCAACTCCTAACTAAACCACCAAAAAAAAAAAAATCCCAACACAAAGAAAGCCAGAACAAGCCCAAGCCCAGCAGTTCCGTGCTTTGGTGGTAGCAGCCCAGATTTCCAGTCTTGCCGGGGGCTTCTGGCCAAGGAACCTCCCTCCAGCACTGGCTCCGGGCTGAGCAACCCCTTCTGCGCTACAAAACCCACTCAGCCTTACACGGGATGTGGAAAGGAGAATAAAAGCTTTCAGGATAAACTCACGCTGCGTCCAGGGGCTGCTCCCAGCACGCTGCTCGGGCACGATTCAGAACCTGCAAAGAAGAAATCAGATTTGGTTAAAGAGAAGAAAAAAAAGCCTTTCCCAGAGATGATGGGAAGTGCAGGGAAGGCCGTTAGCCGGGCTCTCTCCATCGCAAGATGGTGCCCGCCCGGCTCCAGCTCTGCACTGAGGCTCCATGCAAATCTTCTCGCTGGAGAATGTAAGATCCAGATTACGTTAGAGGCCTTTTTTACTCTCAAAAAGACCGATGTGCAAACAGCACCTTCTCATGCCATCAGGCAGCCCGCTGCGCGCACTGCGAGCCAGCGCTGCTCCTTTGAGTGATAAAAGCAAACATTTACTACAGGCAGTGCTGCAGAACCAACACACCTCTGAGGAGTGAAACAGATACCCTCCTGGCTTGCACTGCCGGGTGCTACCCAAGTTCTCCTTTCAGGGCCATCTGTGCCACCCCTTTGTCCCCGAGTCCCTCCGGCATGGTCCCTGCGGCAACGCCAAGGGCAACATCTGGTCACCAGGACTTTCGCCGTGGGTCACAATGCAGGTCAGTGATGCAGGACCCGCTGGAGCCCCCGCTCACCCATCCACGGAGTGACCACAGCTCTGGCATGGCAGGAGTAAAATCAGCAGTTTTAATAGGCGCAGCCCAAATCCTGCAACAGCATTTTTAGGTGACGGTTTTTCAGATGACAGCTGCATCTGATGGGGGTGGAAAAACTGCCCAGCAGGCACTAACGGTCCTGCGAAGGGGGAAGTACAGTCCCACAGCACAGCAGGGATACCTCCTGCTTTTCCAAGGGTTAATTTTCAAACGTCCACTCAACAGGCGAGGAGCATCCTCCCCCTGTAAGGCAGAAGCGGAGCAGGCAGCAGGACCCGCCTGTGCAAAGTGCCCACCTCTCCCACCCATTCAGCAAAAACCTTTCACTCCCCGCGGGCAGACGCCATCCCTGTGGAGCCCGGCACAGCCTGCCCTGGGCGGCACCGATCCACATCCGCTTTCCTGAGAGCTCACCCAGGGCACAAAAGCTGCTCCACTTTCCATTTGGACAGAGTCCCCGGGCGGTGTGGTGACAAATGATCCGTGGCCTCTTGGGGCCGTTCCCTCCAGGGCAAGGACAGGACCCGCTGCTGTCCCCCCAGGCAGAAAACCAGATGCAATAAGGCTGGGAGCTTTGGCACCTCCAAGGAAACAAAATCACCTTTGAGCGGGGAGAAATTGCACCCCCAAAGGATTTGCATGAGAGATACGGGAAGAGGAGGGAGCTACACACCCGCGTGTGTGGTTCTGTCCCACTGTCACTCAAGGGGAGGCACAAGCAGGATGCCATCGGGTGCTGGCATGAGGGATGATCTCATACACCCCTGACCCACGAGGGACAGATTCCTTCACGGCCACCACATAGACTGGTTTTACTGGCCTAGCTGTCTCACTGTGTGGGGAGCGGGGCTGGGATGCAATGCGGGGCATCCCGGTACCCAGCCACTCGGCACCAGTGCCGGCTGCACACACAGCCCCAGGTCCCCCCAGCCCACAGGCACCATGGGGATGGTGTCACAGGGTCTGAACACTCCATGCCACTGCCCAGCATGGAAGCTGAATGGGTATCCCAGTCTCCCAGACCTGGAAACGGCATTTTCCCAACCAACTTGTGATTATGCAGAGCACACACTGCCCACAGACCCAGGGATGCCACCAGCATGTGGACATAACTGTCCCATGCCGTTACCTACGTGCCCACACTCCATCCCTGAGCCCAGGAGAGACCTCCCTCTCCTTCACCTGCCTCCTCTTCTCCTGTGGATGCCACTGCCCAGGGGCTAACGAGCCAGAAAGAAGGAGCACCATCCAGAGAAGAGCTCTGCCCTCTCCCATGGCAGGACACATGGGTGCCCAACTGGCCAAGCCAGTCTGGGGAACATTCTTCTATGCTCCCACCTCCAGACAGTCTCGCAAAGCCACGGGGATCTCTCCCATCTCTGGCACAGCCTCTGTGGCCCCGTTCCTATTCTGCCAAGCCTGGTGATTTTTGTGGGTGCCCTGTGCTGGTGCCAGGTTCACACGCTCAGCTTCCTCCTATTCCAGCCCAAGGGCGAGTCGAGATGCACAGTGGAGATGGGTAGGCAGATGCAGAGCCCAGCATGGGAGCATCCAGCTTCCAACAGACCCCCAAGAAGGGGTGTCACATCAGCGGCCCCCACACCCAGAGCTCATCAGGGCTGCACCATGTTCCTCCTGCGAGGGAGGATGGAGGATCCTGTCACCAAAGGCAGGGTGGTGGCACTCAACGCTCCCCAACCTGCCTCTGTTGATGCTGCCAAACAAAGCCCCTGCGCTCTGCATCACACACCAACCGTCCCTCCTTGCTGCTGCATGAAGCAGCATTCACTGGGGCTGGCTGCACCGCAGCGGGCTCTGAGCTATAGACATTTTGGGATCTGAGCTACCGCATCAATTAGTATCATATTAATGAAGTGTTCTGAGAATATAAGCTGCAGGAGGGAGACCCTCCCCAACTCTGCTCGCTTCTGCCTGCAAACAAGCAGCTCCCCATAATGCTCCTGCCAGCAAAAATCCATGCTAGATTGCATCGCAATCTCCTGCCATGCAGCTCTCCCCGGCGCCGGGCCGGTGCGTAAACCATCTCAGCCACAGACAGTGCCCCAGGCTTGAAAACATCCCGGACTGACCCACATTGTCACAACATCGTCATCACCATCATCCAGCCTGACCCTGACGGAGCGAGCCTGGGACACTCAGGGCAGCCAGACAAAGGCTACGGTCCACGCAAGGGGCAGATCCTGGCCAGCCCCGCTGGATGGGGTTAGGAGGGAGCCACAGGCTGAGCCCAGCTCGCTCGAATATTAGGCCAACATGTTGCAAAAATGATGATGGGTCCAACAAGGGCAAGGAAGGTCACAAAGATTCATACTGTCCCCTTCACACATCCCCTTCACATGTCCCCTGGAGCAGGAACATAAACAGGGCAGGGCAGCGCAGCAGCCCCAGGGCAGCTTAGCTGAGCACAAAGCACATCGGGGAGAGGTCCAGCCATGCACAGGTCCACCCTGACCTGGGACCACATCAGCTCTGCCCAGCCAAGAAGGAGCAGTCCAGCCCCCACTCCGCAGGAGATGACCATGGACCACAGCATCACAGGCCTTCCAGGTTGCCCTGCTTATACATGTGGGGCTGCCACAGGCAGCAGCACCACGCCAGGGTGGGACTGAGCTCCAAAGCTCTTGCAGCAGCCCAGAAGTGGCCAGACGGGCTTACAGCGACAGTGGAACTTGCCGCTAAAACACAGCATGGACATAGAATCATAGAATGGTTTGGGTTGGAAGGGACCTTAAAGACCACCCAGTGCCACCCCCTGCCCTGGGCAGGGACACCTCCCACCAGACCAGATTGCTCAAAGCCCCGTCCAACCTGGCCTTGAACCTCTCCAGGTTGGGGCAGCCACAAGGATGGGTGAACCTTGTGAGCCACAAGAACCTCAAGGATGGGGCAGCCACAGCTTCTCTGGGCAACCTGGGCCACGGTCTCACCACCCTCACAGCAAAGAATTTCTTCCCCAGATCTCATCTCAATCTCCCGCTTTTCAGTTTAAAACCATTTATCTGCATTTTCTCTACATCCTGTAGTACTCCCAGCAGTCACCCTGAAGTCAGCTGCAGTCCTTACAGACGTGTCACACACATGACCAAGGTGACCAACAGGGATTTACTCATGCCATACTATCAGAAAGCGTTTTTTGGTTCCCTAAAGAACAGTCCCAGTGAATTTGCAGAGGTAATGGCCCCTGCCTGACATAGGCATGCGTATACCCAGGTCAGACCTCAAAGAAGGTTTCTCTTGTTCTGGCCAGTTCACTTGGCAGGACCTTCATCTACCAGCAAATCTCCTAAAAGGCAATGCTGCTGAAAATTCAGGCTGGAAGTTTCCCACCCCAAAGTCCACCATCAATGTCGGGTTTGAATCCTTGTCAAAAATCGCACCTTTCCATGGCGAGCAACAAACCCAGCTGTATGAGCACCCCTTACGCCTTAACACGGCACTGCTCTTCCACTTCGAGACCTTCACCACGTCCCTCTCATCATCAGCAATGCAGAGACCCAAAGCCATGTCAGGTGCCACACCATCCCACGCTCAGCAGGAGCTCCTGCCAGCAGAAACACTGCCAGATCAATAGCGCACCTAATTAGAACAGTTAATTGCTTCTCTCATGCACAGGGGCACTGCTTCCCCAATAGGATCATTAAGGAGAAGAGCCTGCAGGAACCCTCCCAGCACGAAGGCCCTCGTGCGTGGCCACCCGGACGATGGTCCCACGTGGGCAGGCGGGAGGAGGATGCGCAGGGCTGGTCCATCCCCTCGGCCCCACAGCCTGCCTGCCTCGGGCCCGGCCGGGATGGCTTTGTGCTGGCACTCACCCTAGCGAGCACGATGAGCTGATTACAAAGGCGAATGTGTCATTTAAAACGCACAATCAGATTTCCCGGCCCTTCTGCCCATAACAAAATGTCTCGTGAAATGGCTCATTCTGTTCTCCCATAGAAACGTGTTTCCCTTCAAAAGCCTGATAGGGGTTGGGGGGGGGGGGGGGAAGGGAGGAAAGACAAAGCTAAAAATACCTTCTGAAAGATACCACGACAGCAACAGATTCACAGGAAAATGAGGTGGGAAGGGGGCTGTGAATGTGTTAAAATCCTGTTTAATCTCTCCCCAGCCACCTAAAAAATCCATGCAAGGCAGAAACGATACCTCAACATTTCCTTTGTGCGAGAGATGACTCCACCCTGTGTTTTCCTCTCCATCTGATACTGGGGGAAGGATAGCAGCACACATCCCGGCTGCCAGGCAGCGAGCGGGGCCCGGCAGTGGGTTAGTAGGAGCAGAGGGAGGCAGGAGCCGGTGGGTGGAACCTGGCAGCAGGGCTGCGCTGTGAATCTTCATTCACCATCCCCTCAAAGGCAGGATGCGCTTTACTCGAGCGCAGCACCTGGTCCCGCTCCCCACCTCATCACCTTCAGTCTTTGGGACCAAGACTCAGGGGCAGCAAAGCCCAGTGAGGTGGCCCAGTTATAGCTGGTGGGCAGAGGGCTGGTTTCTGAAAGGGGGAGGGATGGAGCAGATCCTAAACTGCCACCACGTTTCATCTCCACAAAGAGGCCAAGTGTCAGAGTAAAACTGCTGACCCGCTGGCAACTGCAGATCTGCAGCTTCAGCCTCATTTGTTTCGTGGTTTGAGCACAATAGGGTCAGTCCGGTCTCCTCTCTGCACTGTGGTCACTCCAGACCCGGGGTGCTGCTCCCCCAGACCCGGCTGCTCCCGGACACAGGAGCTCCTGCAAGGGGCAGACCCTGCCTGGGGCACTGCTGAGCCCCAGGGGAGCTGGTATTGCCCTCGGGGGGGGGGGGGGGGCAAAATCAGACCATCAGCAGAAGATGCAAAGAATTTCCTCTTCCAGAGCATTATCACCCAGATTTTAAGGCGCTCTCTACTACTTCCACCCTCCCAGCCAGCAAACCTGGGAGGGTGCAGGAGCATGCACATGGGCATGCACATGCTACAGGCATGGCCCTAAGTGGGACAGGCAGACACAAAGTATTTGTACCAAATCACCCACCTAGGGCTCTGTGATGACAGCCCCTTTCCACACAGTCCCACAGCTCCCCATCCAGCGCAAGGAAAGCAAACCTTGGTCCCTGTCTCAGTTGTACAAAAGCTCAGCCCAAAAGCTCATGGTACAGATGCCTCCATGCACCCCCAAAGGCACGGCGGAGGGAGTAGCTACCATCCCAGCCAAGGGACCGTCCACTGCTTCCACAGTGGAAGATGTGGTTTCCCAGATCTCCTCTTCCTTTTAAGGCCCACTTAGGTCCTAGACAACCCACAAGCTTCCACCCAAGGGCTGGGAGGAGAGGAAAGATGGATCGTCAGCCACAAGGAAATACTGCAACATGTCCCATCAAAGACGGTCTTCTCCCACCATGCTTCCCATCTCCTGTAATCCAGACAAGGTGACATGCATGAGAAAAACTGGTCCAGTCGGCAAGCTGCCTTGCTGGAGGTAGTGATGCTCAACCCTATAGACCCAAATGGCAGAGGGTGGGTGCTGGAAAGGAGCTCCCCAAGGGAGACTGTCCCACAGCTCCTGCAAATACATAAAACTCCTTCCAGGCTCAAGTGACAGCAGGAGCCAACAGTGAGCTTGAGTCCAGGCTCAGACCCCAGTGTCCCCAGGCAGGGGGACAGCTAGGGTCAGCCCCTCCACCCAGCACCACAGAACCTCACAGGTCTCCCCGCCGCAATCACCCCGGCTGTGACAAATCCAAACCTGCTGACTCAGAGCCACCCGACTGCTCTAATGAGAACAATAAGCCACGCAGCCATCACTGTCACAGCTTCAGTGCAAGCACATTTTTAGATGCCATATGAGAGTCACATATTCAGAGCTGCACAAGTCTCCCTGCCCAGGAGCTTCCAGCAACCGGGGACTCGGGAACCTCCGCCGTTTTGCATTTCTTCTTTTGCATCTATGCTTACAACAGAGCTACAGACTCGGCTCAGACCTCCAAGTGACAGGCACCGCATGAAAGTCTACTATACAGCTAAACACAGGCCTTACAGACGCCCACGCTGATCTGCCACAAAGCTTGAGCCCGTACTTAGCCCATCTCCTCACACACGCTTGCTTCCCCATCGCTATCCCAGCTGTCACTCCGGCACCGTAGCGCTGAGCCCAAGGCGGCGGGAAAATGTCCCTGGTCCACAGCCAAACAAAATTAAGGCAAAGGACACTCAAGTGATGTCTGCAAGACCGGGCAGGAAACCCAGAGCAAGCCCGGGAACAGCCAAGCCCACCCCCTGCCCTTTAACCGACAGGCCATTCTCTGTGACTTCCTCATTTAGAAATCCTAATTAGCTATGGGAAAGATAGATTTTTTTTTTTTTTTTAATTTTTTTTTTGTTAGGGACAAAATTAATCAGGCACTTGACTGGTCTGTCCGTCTCCGAGAACCTCCTCTAGTAAAGCAGAAGTCATCAGCAGCACAGGCAATGCAGAGTGATGCTGGAGTTCTGCACGGGACGAGGGCTTGGTGCTGCCAGCCTGAAAGGTCATTCCGTAAATCAATGAGAGAGCCACCAGGACCTCACCAGGACCAAGGTCATCACCCACAGCTTAACGGGGAGCTCAACTGCCTGGGGGAAGCCAATTAATTTTTAAGATTTTCCCCATCCTGCACTGCAGTGACTTCTTCAGCTGACCCAGCCACCCCTCCTGGCTGCCCAGAAACCATGTGCCAGAAGACACTTACCCTGGAAGGTTGTTGTGGTGGTGGCAACCGTGGCAGCCACCCAGCAAGCTCCATGCCTGCACTGGAGAGGAAAGGTGCCAAAACCTTCACCCTCTGCACACCAGGAGCACAGGCTGTCTTCTATACTCTTGCTTTTTGACACTGGACTTCAAAACCCTTTTTTAGAAGCTTCCTCCAAACAAAAAAAAAACCTCTCCCCTGAGAGTTTTGGAAAATGCTGATTTCTCAAAAATTGGTAAAAATAAAAATTCTGGACAGTTCTAGCTACAGCATCAACAAGCAACCAAAACAGCCGGGGAAGAACACATCAACTGCAGCCAAAGCCAGGCTTTGGTCAGCACAAACACAGGCTCTGCAGCTCCCCCGGGGCTGCATCACACCCGCCGAGATACCTTGAACCCCCGAGCCCAACCCAGGGCTCCCCTGTTTGCGGTGGTGTCTGGTTTAATGACTGCGTTATCACCCAAAGTTGAGGCTAAAGCAATCAACACAGCACAAGGATGGCGCAGAGAGGGGAGACGTGAAAACTCTGCTCCCAGCGGGGGCTGCAGGCGAGGAGGTGCCTCGCACACGCCAAAGGATGGGTTCATTGTGGTCCTTTGACACCAGACACGGAGGTTACCCCTGCGTAAGGAGGGAACGCTTTGGGAGAAAGAGGATGTTTGTGGACCATACGCTACAACAGCCAGGATCTGGCACAGCTTCCAGAACATGCCCTGCATCACTGCACTCAGCTGAGAGCGGTCCTCATCGAGAGCATGGCTCTGAGCACCCTGGGGAGACCTCCACAGACAGGCTCCACACCTACCAATCCAGGCACTAAAAGAAACATAATTAAAGAGTAATTCCCTTCTTGCAAGAATCATCACCTAAACCCAGCCTTCCCTCAGCTCCAAACTTGCTTGATGGCAACAAGGGCACACAGCTGAAGGCAACCAGAACAGCTCTCCAGCCTGGCCAGCCATGGTCAAAGGGACCTGGCACATGCCAAGTTCTCCAGCGGGTCGCAAAGGACGCAGAGATCTACAAGGCAGCCCCAAGGAGCAGACCTTGGAGACAACGTGCTTCCCACATCTCGAGCTGTTCAGAAGCAAAAATCCCTTTGGACGAGCTTAGCATGAGAAAGCTGGAGGGAAAGTGACAGTTCTAAGTGCAGGAAGGAGACTGATGCATAGGCTGGTCTCTCTGGGGATGCTGGAGAAGCCACACCTCATCCACGGCAGCGGAGAGGGGGCTGATCAGGAATCACCTCACATACCATCTACAGCTGAATCAAACACAGCTTTTCCATCGCCTGCTCCTGCAGCACATTGTGAATACTCAACCAGGCATACCCAGACCATTGTTTGTCCACAGAAGGGTCCCCACCGTAACATGCTGAGGGCTGGCCATGCCGGAGGAAAACAATACCACTGCAGAAACAGCAAGAGAGATAGTGTTTTATACCGAAACCACCGATAGAGAAAAGGGCCAGGCAGGTCCTCTAGTACAATCTCCCGGGTAACCAGCCTATGGAGAAAATGCTGAGCTCAAGGATACCTCCAGAGCCCACCTCCTGCCATATGACGATACTCCAAAAATAACCACAGAAATATGCGAGGACCCATTCCAAGTTGTTCCTGGCTCTCTCCACATTCTCCCTCTAATGTAAATCGTCTCCCTGAAATCACAGCCCGGCAGTCAAACGCTATTACGGCAACCCGCAGCTCGGGGCTACAGCTCCCCGGGGCTGGCTCATCCCGCCGCAGGGCCAGGATCCGACCCGCGCTGCTGCTTCCCCGCACTCCGCTTTGCTCCTTGGCGGGTGGGAAGACCCGTGTCGCCGTCGTGTCCCCCCCCCGCACGCACCCTTCTCCCCCCTCCCGTGCCCGGCTGGACCCCCGTGGGGAGCCGAGCCGCGCCCCGAGCCCACCATCCCGGCGGGAGGGAGGCGGGCCGCGGTGCGGGATGCGCTGCCTCCCCTCCCTCCCTCCCTCCCTCCCAGCGCTGCCGAGGAGGGGAGGCCCGGCTCGGAAAAGCTTTCCCAGCGGCTGCCTGCAACCCTGCCTGCCTGCCTCCTCCTCCTCCTCCTCCTCCTCCCTTGCAGGCAGCGCACCTGGGGCTGCCGCCGCTGCCCGACCCCCCCCGACCCATCTCCCGGCCGCTCACCTCGGCTCAGCCCGCTCCGTTCCGCCGCCGCCGCCGCCTCCCGGGCGCGGCCCCACGCCGCAGCGGCCGCTGCCCGCCCTGCCTGCTGCCTGCCTCCTGCCTGCTGCCTGCCTCCTGCCTGCCCGCCGTGCGGGGCGGGCCGGGGCCGGGCCGCTCCCCCTCCGCAGCGCACCGCCCCGCCCCGCGCGGGAGCCGCCCACGGGCCGCGCCGGGGGATGCGGGGGGTGCGGGGGCTCCGCGCCGCCGCCGCCGCCCAGGGCGGGGGAACCGGCGGTTCCGCTCCGCTGCCTCCTCGGTGCGGGGACACGGGGCTGTTTCCACGCACGTCCCGCCTGTCCCTCCACCTCCCCCCCACCCCCCCCCCTCCACGGGCAGGGGTCCCGCAGAGCCACCCCGCACCTCGGTCTCTGCGCCCCCCCTTCCAGCCAGCCCAGCCTGCCTCGCACGCAAAGCTCCGCAGCCCGAATCCTGCCTCGGTGCGTGGAGCGGCATGCCCTGAGCTTTGCTTCTTCACGCAGGGGACATGCATGTGGCAGGGACCACAGGTGACTCTCCAGAGGGGACGGCTGTCTTGGGGTCTTGGCTCTTGCGAGGGTCTTGGCTCCTGCACAAGGACCGTGAACCATCCAGCCCAGCTCTCCGCAGGACTGCCCACCAGCCCAGCAGGCAAGCACTGGGTGCTTGCCTTCATGGTTTAGCCACGCAAACCATCTCCTGAGTGAGCCCTGTGAAGGACTTGGGGGTGTTGGTGGCTGAGAAGCTCAACATGAGCTGGCAACGTGCACTCACAACCCAGAAGGCCACCCACATCCTGGGCTGCATCACCAACAGTGTGGCCAGCAGGGTGAGGGAGGGGATTCTGCCCCTCTGCTCCACTCTGGGGAGACCACTGATGAGACTGGTGCACCAGCCGCTCTCCCTGCCAGACCTCCCATCCATGTGGAGCATCCTCCTACCACCTGCCCGTGGAGAACTGCAGGTGAGGTTCTCTTCCTCACCCTTCCCAGACTGAGGTTCCCTTCCTCAAGGAAGGAGCTTTGCCTAGGTGGACATCTCGGCAGGTTTTGCAGCTCCTAAGCGGGGGCTGACCCTTCCTGGAGCGGCTGGGGCTGCCTACCCGCTGCCCACAGCACCAGAGCACCGCATGCAGGGTTTGTGTCAGACACCCATAAGCCAGTCCCAGAAGATCTCCATGTCATCAAGTGATCTGGCTTGTGTATTTTGGGTGCATCAGGGCAAGTAGCACCCTCCAGGAGATGCAGATGAAAATCAGGGGCAGTTGCTTCACCACACACGTCCACCCACAGCATGGATGCACCGGGTGCGTGGATGCACTGGATATAGGGATGCTCTGGGTGCAGGGATGCCCTGGATGCACTGCATGGATGCACTGGATGGAGGGATCCCCTGGGTGCAGGGATGCACCGGGTGCAGGGATGCACTGCGTGCGTGGATACATTGGATGAACTGCATGGATGCCCTGGATGCAGGGATGCCCTGGGTGTGGGGATGCCCTTGGTGTGAGGATGCCCTCGGTGCAGGGATGCACTGGATGCAGGGGTGTGCTGGATACAGGGATGCCTGGGTACAGGGATGCGCTGGATGCACTGCATGGATGCACTGAATGCAGGGATGCCCTGGGTACAGGGATGCACTGGGTGCAGGGATGCCCTGGGTACAGGGCTGCGCTGGATGCACTGCATGGCGGCAATCGCCCCTATGGCCATAGGTGGAACCTTTGGGGAAGTCAGACTGGTGCTCATAAAATGGAGGAACGAGACTAGAGGCACACTGCACGCTAAGCCCTCTGCCTCAAAGACGCAGAGGACGGAGGGGATGTGTCAGGCACAGGTTAGCACTGGGTTTGGTCTCCTCCTTCCCGCAGCCTGTGGCTAGTCCTGACTCGGTACCCAATGCCCACTAGCACTTGCTGCATCACGTAGAGGCTCCAGGCAGCATGTTGTGCCCCTGGACTTCCCTGCGGGGCCTTCCCTTTGCCCTGTTATCCGGTAGCGCATCTGCCGTTAGCTCCTGTATTGGTCCTCTGAAGCTAGAAGGGTGCAGCTCTGCACGGGACCCCAGGAAAGGCAGGTGTCCAGCGGGGAGGGGAAGGCCTGGGGACTCTGCCCAGCAGGGAAAGTGGGACCTGGCTGCATCTGCTTGTCCTCTGCAAGCCAGGGCTGGTCTGTGTCAGCGCACAGTGGCCTGTCTGGCAGCGGTGGGTGCCAGGGTCCTGTGCCACATGCCTCCAGGTGCTGCTCCTCAGCTTCGCCTCCACCAGCCTTCGGGAAAACAGCCGTTCCCACTCACAGGGGGACCCCTTCACCAGCGGGGCTGGGACAAAGCGCTGAGACGAGGCGGGCTTTTTTCTACTGCTTTATAAAGTGCCTCTTTTATTAGCCACACTGAGGCTTTTTTTTCCTGACAAGCCACATACCAGCAGAGAGTACCAGGAACAAAATGGGGCTGCATGGTCCAGTGGTTGGAGCCAAGGCAGCAATGCCAGCAGGATTGTGGGCTCTAATCCCCTGCCGAGCTGTTGACTCACTGTACAAACTCAGGCAGGTCCTGCCTCTTTGTGCCTCGGAGAAGCCCAGCTGGAAAGTTGGGTAAATAGCAGGAACCTCTTGGAAAAAAAACAACCCAGCGCATGGGAGCCAAGCTTGAGGGAGGGCATTCATTTACAAATAAAAGACATTTCAACCGGCTGCTCGGATTCCCCTTGCAGCCATGGTTTTCACCTCTGGCCCTCCACCGCTGTGCGTGGTGAGGGGACGATGCTGAATAAGTGCTTTACCTCGCTACCAGGGTGGCTGCACTGCAAGTGACATCATTTGCGTGTCACGCTGAGCTGAATTCGAAGGGAACTTGTACAGGAGAAAAGTTGCACCGTATTGCTGTGGAAGAATAATTGCAATTGTAGCCCTGTGCAGCATCTTGAGGACTGTAACTGTCTGGTTTTGCCTTTCAGGCCATTCAAAGGAAAAATAGTGATTTCTGCTCAATGGGTTGGGTTCCAAAATCTAGGGAAAAGTAGGATATTTAAATGTTCAATTCACTTCTAAGTGAATTTGGGTGAAATAAGTGAGTGGCAGAGTTATCAGCACAGATACCCTTGGTATAGTTCCCCAGTATCCAGTGTAGGGAGTGTTCCCCTTGCAAAGCCAAGGAGCCAGAAGAAGAGTGCGTAGAAGAAATTCCTCCAGAGAATCCTGCACTCCCCTTCTCGCACTGGTGCCAACAGCCCAGCCTGAACTGGCTCCCAAGCTAAAACTGGAAACTCTTCAGCAGTCCTGGAGACATAGAAAATGCAGTTTATGCCCATACCTGGCCTCACAGCCCTCCCCACTGCAATGAGGAAAAGAGCTTAATCTGCAAAAAAAACATCACCTGTGAGCTGTTGATCACCCCACCACCTGCTGGACCCTCTTCTGGTTATTCAATAAGAGATAGATGAGCTTTCCTGCAACCCTGGCAGCTTCCCGCTGCAGTGATGGGAGTGATGGAGATACCTGCTCCGGCCACACATTGCAGATGGGGTGGTGGGGAGGGGACAGTAAGGCTTTTTGTTTTCCTCTAGAAAACATTGAGGAAATGTAAATTTCACAAGGTTTTCAGGAGCTTAACTGGAAATTCAAAGAATTTAAAGAAATTTAAAGGAGCTGACATTGGTTCAGTTATTTTTTCAGATAAACCAAACATATTTCCAGAACAATTAGTTGTTTTAAACACCAAAACCAGCCATTATGCTGCTAGGTGGAACGGCATCTCCACTTGCCCGTTGGACACTGGAGACCTTTGAGCCTCCTGCAAGGGTGATGTGCCGAGGAGCCTGTTTCACTGCTGGCCAGCAGTTCCGTGGAAAACCCTGTCTTGGGAGTCAGGTCCTTTTTGCAACCCCAGGGAGGATCTCCTGGCCAGGTTCCCACCGTCAGGCAGAATCAACTTGAAAGAACAACGTAAGAAAACACAAATGCCTGTACAAATAAATGAGTCCTGGCATAAATGGCAAGGGCTTGCAGATGTTTCATGGTTCAATGTTAGGACAGGTTTGGTCACCAGGCTCTTGCCAGATCTCTTTATCATGGACTCTTGATCAGGGAGTGGAGCAGTAGGTAACAGTTTTAAACCAAAAGAGGGTAGATTTAGGTTAGATATTAGGAAGAAATTCTTTGCTGTGAGGGTGGTGAGACCCTGGCCCAGGTTGCCCAGAGAAGCTGTGGCTGCCCCATCCCTGGAGGGGTTCAAGGCCAGGTTGGAGGGGGCTTTGAGCAACCTGGTCTGGTGGGAGGTGTCCCTGCCCAGGGCAGGGGGGCTTGGACCAGATGATTTCCAAGGTCCCTTCCAACTCTAACCATTCTATGATTCTCTGATTCTCTGACCTCCTTAAGAGCCTCCAAGCTCTTTTATTCCAAAAGTTTTCCCCTTACAATTTAACTCTGCAGCAATTCTGGCCTGGCTTTATGGGTCAGAAAGCAAAGAGGATCAGCACATCCTCCGGTAGCAGCCCTTGGGTGTATTTCTACACGGAAACCTGCTCTTTTTTGGAGAAGATAGATGAGACGGGGGTGCAGCTAGGGATCCAGCTTCCTAGGTGCAGCTATGAAGAAACCTCCTCCAAGGAAGAGCACCTTGGAGCTCCACCTTCTGAGCACAGAGCAAACTGTTAATTAGCCCTTGCAACACCAGTGTCAGGGAAGCACACCGCCAGTTACTAATAATCATCGCAGAGTATTCTTCGTCAGACTTACAAACACAAGGATGCTGCAGAAGTTGAAGAGTGGTTGTGTCCTTCCTCACTTCCAACAATCGTGACCATGCGCATGTGTGCAGGCACACTAAGACACATGTGTGTGCTGGTGCCCCTCCAGCTTTGCCTTTCCTGGCAGGAGGCACTGGTGGCCCTGGGGTGAGCCGGCTCTTGGGCTATAGGGTTCAGCCAAGGAGCCAGGTACACCCAAACCCTTTATTCCATAAAGCCCAGCAGCAGGGAAAAAGGGGTGTGCATGTCTATGTGCTTTTGGGAGGAGATTATTTTGGGAATCCCCGCCTGAGCTGCTGCTCGTGCTGATGCTCTGCGATAACAACCTTTCATGCCTCTTGCTTGTTTATGCAGGGCATGAAAAGGCCCTTTGTGCAGCTCGGGGAGCTGGCTGCCAGCTGGGATTAGTGAGACGCTCCCTGTGTGCTCCTCAGCTCCATCCCCCTCAGCAAAGCGGTACCCGCAGGGAGGCCTGGGGGTGCCCATGGGCTGAGGTGGGCTCGTAGAAATGGTCACCCCGCAGGAGAGGGAGCACAGCTCCTGGTGTGGAGCTCCTGGGCACCTTCTGCCCTTCACACATTTTGGATGATGGGAACACAGTGGTGAGCTCGGGCTGCCTCACCTCCGGCAGCTCCAGGTAAAGGTTTCCATCCAAGGAATACATTTCCAGCTCTTGGTGCCACCTTTCTCCAGGCTGTTTGAGTGGGATCCAAAGCTCAAAGAAGTCCCTGGGACTGAGATGTCTTCAGAGATTTCAGAACAAGTCCTTGTTATCCCTGCGTGTCTGGAGGCCTGAAGTCTTGGGAGAAGAGCAGGCTTCCCACTGCCTTCATCCTCTGCTCCCCAAGGAACAGGATCTAGTACCCAAATGCTGTCAATGACTTCAGACAGTTGGGCACAACTTCAGATAGTTTTGCACATGGTGGAGAATTAGGAAGAGAAGGGGCAAGAAATGCATTTTTTTTAATTTAACTCATAGAGATTAATGACCCGGGTAACGGTTATGACACATCCCACCTCAACACCTTGCAAGAGTGGGAGGATTGCAGCGGACAGAACTGCAGCAGCCCCAGGAAACAGGGAGGAAGGAATTTTTGCCCACTTTACAGGCAGGGAACCCGAGACCCGGGGTGGGATGCGAGATGCCTGATGCCACCCAACAGAGCTGTGACAAGGACCACAGTAACCACAGAAAGCACTTGTGCTACAGCCATCTCAGCAGATCTGTGGGGCAGATGGGGTCCTCAGTGAGTCCGCAGTGGTGTTAGGAGCCACCAGCAAAGCAAGTGACAATATTGGCAAGGGATGACTCCTGTCCCAGGAGCTGCCAGGGGATGGAGGAAGGGCCGGGCAGGTCTTGCTCCCAGCGGCAGCCCCAGCCCTTGGGTACGTGCTGCCCCAGGCAGGAGAGAGCCCCATGGGAGCCTCTTCTTCCTTAGCAGGTCTTTCTGCATGGATGTGCTGGATGCCATGCTGGGCTGCGAGTCCCTGGAGAACTGGAGAACATCAGTCCCATCCTGTTCAAGAAGGCAGAGAGGCCGAGGCTCTGCCCCAGACTGAGTGACAGGCAGAGCAATGGGATATCCTGTGCCTTTCCATCCCAGCGCTGCCAGGAAAGTGCAGTTCTCCTGAGGGGAGCCCCTGGCATGGGTCCGACATGCTCTGATTAAAGGGAAGGCTCTGACAGCTTAATTAACTGCCAGCTTGAAGATGGCAGGGATTGAAGGAAGATGAGTCTGACACACCAGCCTGCCCCACTGAGAACAGCTGAGACCCCCAGCAGAAACCCATGGCTCCAAAGAGAAAAAGGGGAAAGATGAAGAACAAGGTGCAAAGCGGGGACCATTCTGCTCACCCCTCTGCTCACGTCACTGCTCTGAGGCAGGAAAGATTAGGTTGATGTCGCGCCCCCCTCCCCCCCCCCAGTGAAGCCTCTCGTCCTCTCACATGGCTCCTGCATCCCTCAGCTGCCCTCGTTAGAAGGATGCTCCTTAACACTGGCTGTCCTAAATCACTCTGCTTTGGGGAGCCTCAGAGGAGGGTGCAATATTAATTACAGCGTTGGAGCAGGAGTGCTGACCTGGGGGACTGCACCAGCAGAAAATGGTATTTCTGCCCAAGAACCTGACTCTGTACCGCCTAATCTCTCATGCTATTACTTCTCGGTGAAAATGTTTTGAGTCTGTATGGATTTTTCTATGAAGAATCACTGGCATGAAGGGAACACACACTGCCTCCATAAAAATCCCCATCTGTTCTGGATTTCAGGTTACCAGTTACAACCCCCAGTGTCCCAGCTCGTGGAGCCAGGTCACGATGTGAAAATCTCAGCTTCTAACACTTCTGTGTGCAGCAAAGACAGGAAAATCTGAAACCTAAAGGCAGAAAACAAATCAAGAGGGGGTCAACAATGATCTAAGGATCTGTTTAGGTGGAAAAGGCACCAAACCATGTGGGGCTACCACAGTCATCTGGCCTGGTGCCTGACACAGCGAAGCCTGGAGAACTGGCCCACAGCCTCCTAGGAGGCCCAGGACTGGTGGCTGAGCAGGTGCATGCCCATGTGATGGTGAACTCACCGCAGTCCTAAGGAGGTTAATGACCCCCGCTGTATGATCAGCATCTCTGCCATAATTTAAGTATCTCCAATTTCCAGCCACTAGGTCTTGCTGCATGTGCCTGGTTACAGAGTGCTCTGTCACGCACAAGCCTGTCCCCACACTGGTGCCTGCAGCTCCCACGTGCACCTCTGGGCATTCTTCTGGAGAAACCCAACGAGCTGAAGTTCTTCAGTTTGCTGCTGCCAGGCAGGTTCTTCTGACTCCAGCAGGGCTTGCAGCCCTTTTTGGACCTCTTTCAGCTTCATACATGATGCCAGTCTGCAGGTTTAAGACACATTTGAGACGTCTCATACAGGAAGGGTTCAGGATGGGTGTAGGAAGACCAACACTTTACCAAGTGTCCCCAGGAGTCTGTGCTCTGTACCTGGGCTGAAGGTAGCGAGAAGGTGGGCACAGCCCCCTTCCCTGCCAATGAAGAGAGGTAGAGAAGTTGTTGTAGGGATGTTGGTCACAAGGAGCAGAGGCTTCCCTCCAGTATCTTCAAAGTAATTAGTAGACCCCATGGTTACTGATAGTGTCTTCCTGGGATGTCTTCTGGATGAAGGGAATCCATGAAAACTTTCCCCCTGGATAGAATGCCATAAAAACACCCGGGCTGAGGGATGTTATTGTGAGGGTGGTGCTGCAAGGACTTGCCAGGGACTTGAAAAGGGACTCTAGTCCTGGGATCAGCATGTGGGGAGGGCTGAACAGCTTGCAAAACCTCTGCTAAAGCCACATTTGATCCTAAATGCTCTGGACTGAGGTCTGGATGTTGGCAAGGTGCTCGTGGGTTTGGATGCAGGATACACATGGTTCCCATCTCCCGCCAAAGATCCCAGAATACGTGCCAGAAATTTACTTGGAGGCATCAGACTGATCGGAAGCAGATCCCCGTGCTGGAGTGTGATCCAACCTTCCTGAATAAAAAGAGACGGGTCCCCCGTGTTTTCCCAGCAGCCACAATCACGCTGGTCATCATCAACAGGGCAGCAGGCACTGGGAAAACCTGTGCAGGGCACCTGGGAGGAGTTCTCTGAGCAGAACAGTGATGGGATTGGCATTGGCAGCCAGAAGCCTGTTGGCATAGGAAACTCCTCACCAGCAAGTACTTTACTGGGGCTCTTGGCCTTTTTTCGGTTTACTTGACCCTATGGAGAAGCCCTGAGGCTCGTCTTCTTTTCCAGGAGAGGCACTAAACTGCTTACAGCTCCCGTGCTGCAGAGGCCAACATAGCATGGCGAGATTACATGGGTGGGATTAGGTCAGCTAGAGCCCAAGTTTCTTTTGGGAAGAATGAGGGGATTTATTTCAAATTGATATACCCCTGTCCTGACTGCTCCAGCAGTATCTTACAGACTTCCTCATCCTGAACCTGGAGCACAGAGTGGGTAGGGTGGATGCTGCCAGGTCCTGGCACAGCCAGTGGGAAGCTGGGCAGGAGTAGATGTGGTTGGGGAACAGGAAAGAACCAGGGTCTTTGGGCCTGAGTGAGCAGAGGCCCTGCGTGACCACCCCTGAGGACCAGAGGACCATCTCCAGGAGAGCAGGGCCACTGGTCCACAGCCTGTCTTGCAGGCAGGGGGCAACTAGGATGGACTCAATTGCCTAGCCCTAGGCAGCATTGTTTGCAAAATGAGTGCTTGGGGCAATTTCCACCAGGCAGGAGAAGGTGTTCCCGACCAGCATCAGAGCCTGCTCTCCTGTCTGCTCGTGGTGGAGAGATGGCTGCTGCAGCTGGAGCCTCCTTCACTTAGTGCCCGGCCTGTGCTGCTTGCTGGTCTGACACGGGATCTGTCAAAGGCAGGAAAAGGGCTTAGTTTGCTCTGCAGACAAGAGTTTGGATTGAGCCAGGCTTTGCCCAGTTTGTGTATGTGACCCAGGTCTTGTCAGGGCAGGGGGTTGGTGGCAGGCAGGGCACGTTCCCTCCTTGAGGGGCACCTAACTCACTCCCAACCAGATCCCAGGCAGCTGCCAAGATGAGTTCCTACTGCTTTGTCCCAACCCTCAGGAATATCAGCCTTTGGTCTATCTCTGACGGGAAGTGGAGTTCTGCAGCCAAATGGCTGCCAGACCCTGGGGAGCCGCTCTCCTCTCCTTCGTGGCACAAGGGAGACTGTCTGCACCTCACTCCTTCCCCACAGCCAGGACCACCAGATCTCATGGGGAAGCCCATGGGCAGGATGAGGCAGGGAGCTCTGCACCATCCTGGGGTCCCAGACCCTGTGCCATTGCCTTCCCACTGTTATACCCATCCTGGGCATCCCTGATCCTGGCCTGGGGGTGGTCCCTCAGCAGAAAGGCACTGGCTCACCCTCTGCCTGTGTCCGTCCACCCCAGCCCCTTGCAGGATGCGACTGATGCCGGGGGATGGGAGAGCCTCTCCCGGACAACTAACCAGCAGGAGAGAGTCAGGGACACCATGGACCCTGTGAGCAGCAGATCCAAGCCTGGCTGGATCCCAGGTTTTACTGGCACTGCTGGTGCTGGAAGCAGGAGCTTCACCTGCTCCCTCCCAGCAGGGCAGCTGCTGATGGCTGCTGGACCCACACGGGCGGCTGCCCCAAAGGCGAGGGAGGGCTCCTGCCCCCGGCAGCGCTCCCCATACCCGCTCTCCTGCCTGCCCCACAGCCCTGACCCATTGCAGTGTGGTGAGCGTCCTGCCCAGCCCTCAGGCCCCCCCAACAGCCAGCAAATTTCCGCTGAGACCCAGGGCGAAAGCTGGGCCAGTACTGCTTTTTGAGGCGGTGGCCCTCTCCAGCCTCCCAAACCAGAGATGTATCCACCTCCTTGCTGCCCTCTCCCAGTGGCTCCGTCTCATACTTGTCCTGCCCTGCAGAACAGGGCTTGCTCCCAAATAGTCTAACCCCCCTGATTTGTGGGGGGAATCCTGTGAACTGAGCCCCAGCATCACCCCACTTAGCTGACACCTACCCAGTGCTGTGCAGTTCACCCCATTTCCCCATTCCAAATGCCCAGGAAGGTGTGGAGAAGGCAGTCCCTCACCACTGGATGTGCTGGCCAGAAGCATCTGGCAGCCTGGGAGAAGTTAATAAGAAAAGCCTGAGCCAATATTGCTAGATTACAGCTGTCTCTTCCAGAGAGGATTAGCAGCCAAATCCCCGGTGATAGGCTTGTGGCTGTACCCCCTGCACTGGCTGTGCCTGTGGCCAGGAGGGCAGCGCAGGGACCGGAGCAGTGCCCAGCCCCAGCTGTGGCCAAACAGCTGCCAGACCCCAGGGAGCCGCTCTCCTTTCCTTCCCGTAGCACAAGGGAGACTGTTTGCACTTCGCTCCCTCCCCACAGCCTCAGACCAACAGCCCCCAAACGGGACCACCAGATCTCATGGGGAAGCCCATGGGCAGGATGAGGCAGGGAGCTCTGCACCCTCCTGGGGTCCCAGACCCTGTGCCATTGCCTTCCCACTGTTGTACCCATCCTGGGCATCCCTGATCCTGGCCTGGGGGTGGTCCCTCAGCAGAAAGGCACTGGCTCACCCTCTGCCTGTGTCCCTCCACCCCAATCCCTTGCAGGATGCAACTGATGCCCCAGGGGCTCACGGAGCTCCTCTACAGCCCTGGCCAGTGGTAGCTCTCCCCATGGGGCCCAGTCCCACAAGCTGCACAAGAAGGGGTTGTCAGGTCCTCAGTGATGCTCCAGTGAGGACACAGGAGCTTTGGCCTCCACCCCATAAATGCCACGGGACGAGAGGAGCATCCTCCTGGGGGATGCCACCCCACTGCGACATGGGAACACAAGCCGACAGCTGAGCTGATGAGAGAAGTCATGGCTGGGGAAACAAACCCTGTTTTGTCCCAGATTCCTGCCTCCCTGGACTCCGAGCAACCTCCACTGCAGCTTCTGGCACGAGCTGCCCCCGACCCCATGGCCAAGGGCAGAGAGTGCAGCGAGCAGCCACGGGGCTGCCAGGGCTCAGCCCCCCCCACATGCTGCGAAAGGACTTCAAACGCCTCCACAGCCAATTTCCCTGGCCCAGGCACCCTGGCAGCAGCACACAGCGAGATCCCAGCCTTATTATTGCTCATTACATACAGGGTCACGAATAATATTTGGAAAATAAAGATCCGTGCACAGCCAGTCCTTGTCAGGGGTGTCCAGAGCCTGGCTGGAGCCTCTCCCAGCAGCGCAGGATCGGGCTTGAAGGTGGGGGCCTCTTTTCAGGGTATTTATTTGCATTGATGAGACCCCCAGCCCTCTGCCAGCTTCAGCTGATGCTGCTTAATGGGACCAGAAGTGAGAAGGAGGGAAGGGGCCTGAAGGGCCAGCTTGCCCCGGGGCCAGCTTGGCTCCCTGGACAGGGCCCCTGTGGTTGCTGTGGTCTTGCTTGACCCCTCACAGACAGTGCCGGGCTTGCCCCATACCCATGGGTTGGGGGCTGAGCACAGGCTCAGGGAGGGAAGCAGGGAGCTGCTGGGGAAGGACTGGAGCCACGGAGGCTTCACGCCACTGGCTTGTCCCCTCCAAAGCACACTGCCGGCAGGAGCAAAGAGTCCACATGGACGTGGTGTGTGCTGGCCAGGGCAAGGAGGTGCAGGAGGAACCTCTCCTGATCCCTGGTCCTGCCCCAAATGCCCTGGGTGAGGGGCTGGGGGCCCCAGTGCTGGTGGTGGCCACAGAGGCCCTGGGCTCAGTGACACATTTCAGCTAGCCAGTTTGAGGGACAGACATGCATAGTCAGCACTTGGCTGGATCAAGCCCTCACTGATGGCTCTTCTGAGATGCTGGAGCCTGGTGAGGAGCCCAGCTGGAAGCAAAGCTGCTGCTGCAACTGGGGGGCACATGGACCACCAGCCAATGCTGACAGCTGGGTAGTTCTGGGGACACGCTCTTGTCCTTCACAACGAGAAGGGCTGGGCATGCCCAGTGCCAATGGTCAGCTGGGGACACGGGGACCTACTCCACCTCTTGCATATCTCCTCGTCATCCTCAACACGTGTGCTGTCCTTCCTCTGTCCTGGAGGGGACCAGGGTGGGTGCCAGATCCTTCCTTCTGGACTGGGTACAGGAAGATGATGGTTAATGACCTTCGCGAGTGGGCAGCGCTGGCAGGCTGTGCCCTGAAGGTGTTCACACGGACAACAAGCCCAGATCGCTGGAGTCAGTCAAAGAGTCAAATTTCTGAAAGTTCTCACATGCTAAAATTGAGGCTGTTACATGTGAGACCTGGACCAGACGAAAGCACCAAGGCAGAAACACCAGTGATTTCCTCTTTGCATACACCAGTTGGGCTGGCTTGTGGGAGCACTGGGGAATTCATCCTGCCCCCTCAGTTTGGTGCTTTGCACATAAGACACATCTTTCAGCCTTTGCCTTTTTGTCCACCTGCGTGGCAGGAGCACCAATGACGTGGCCAGTGGTGTGCCCAGTGGTCTGCCCGGTGTCGAGCCTGGTGGTGTGCCCAGTGTTGTGCCTGGTAGTGTGCCCGTTGGCGTGCACCAATCCTCCTGGCTGACAGATCACCCCACGGCCAGAGAAGAGCCAGACAGACCAGGCTGACGCACTCCTCCGCAGCACCAGCTGGCTCCTCGCTTCCCCACCCGCCAGCGCTGGCTGGCATCGCTCACCAGTGCCAAGGGCCCTGCAGAAACATTGATTTATTTGGGCAGAGGAGAAAGGTTAATGGCTGGTGCTACGGAAAGCACTCGGTGAGCTGTGTAGGGTCAAGGACTGTACTTTACAGTGCTGCAAGGGCCAGAGCAGGCTGAAAAACTCTCTCCTTGTGGCTGCAAAACATAAGACTATGCCCTGCAAGGCTCTGCGGGTCTGCCCGTGCCCCTGAAACACAAGCTCCCTGGCAGCAGCTCCAGCATCCCCACTGCGGAGCCATACATGCTCTGCCTTGGGTCCCACTGAGCCTTCGGGCCACAGGTGTTCAATGAGAAATATGGGCTGCCAATACCTGCAAGCAGCCATCACACCCTGGGACATGGATGGTGACGCCTCAGCAGTCACGCCGCACATAGCAGGATGTAGGGATCAAGTGTAGGCTGGGATGATGTGCCCACCTAGACCTGATGCCCTGGAAGGGACATTTTCTGGCAAAAGCCCCTTGCAGGCATCCTCAAAAATAGCACTCCAAATGTCAGACCTTGAGCCCAAGCCCACGCTGGGCACTGGAGCAGAGCCAGGTCCTGCCTCCTGGTTCCTGCAAGGACCAAAGCCAGATGCATCAGAGGGACTGGCAAGACGCCTGTCCCTCAAGCAGATGTGGGACAGCCCGTCCCATGGGAGAACAGGGCCCGATCTCTAAAAGCTAGGTCCCAAGGGAGAACTTCCTTCAAAAAGCCACATTAGTATTAGTCCTCATGATCCACATAAACCTCTCCTCTCCCTCAGCTGCAGAAGGTGGGTATTCTCTAACTGCGTGAGCTCTTTGCGGCTGAAATTGCTGGGATAAATATGAGCTGATCATTTCTATTAAGGGAAGATTTTAGGACCAAAATTAGCATTATCATCTCTTATCAAATGCAGATAGCAACGTTTCCCAGGTCAGCTTTATTCCACGACAAGACTGTGAGCAGCAAACGAGGAGCTCCCTGCTGTCACATTTGCAGCCCAGGCCCTGCAGCCTGGGAGCAGTGCAAAGGAGCTGAAATTAGCTGGAAAATGACTCTCGACCAGCCTTGCTAAATTGCCATGAAAATTTAACAACCCAAGCGCGAAGCCTCTTTGCCTGTTTGCTTTCTCCACCATGGGGCAGAGAGAATGGAAATCAAGTGATATTTTAACACGTCAGTCAAAACTGGGGGGGGATGCGGGGCCATGCCAGGCTGCTGCCACCAAAGGGCTCTGCTCGCGTGGTCCATGGGTCACCGCCTGTCCACGGTTTGTGAACAGCCATCAGCAAAACATGCTGCCCCTTTGCACTCTTACTAGCAGAACCTGACCCTCTTTCAAATATATGAAGCTCTGGGTGACAGCTCTGCTGTTAGAGACAGTCAGGGGGAACCTGTGCACCCATTTTTCTTCCGCGATGAGGGAGCTGATGGCCACGGCTGTCGGGGGGCTGCCAGCACCCCATGCCTTGGCACCAGCCGCCTGCACCCCAAAGGTGTCTTGTGCATTTACCAGTAAAGGGCTTGAGGCTCCCCTGCATACAACCCCCTTCCCGCCCACTCTGCCCCTGAAGAAGGAGACGGGCAGAGTTTTGATTTCCAGCCCAATGGGGACCCCGTAGCCCTTTTCCCAATGGCAAACCACCCGGTCGCTGCAGGCCCCCCCACATCCTCAGCTGCATCTGTAGCCCTCCATCAGACCGAGCTTCTACATCCCCGAGGTGAAACCAAACCCACTCCAGACCGTCTCCTGCACTGTGCTGCTGGTGGCTGTGGCCAGCTGCCCGTGGCCCACACCGGCTCAGAAGGGTTGCCCTGTCCTTCTGCCGTTGCACCCATTGCAAAGTGGGCACCAGTTCCACCTGGCATGGAGAGAAGTTCACCAGATTCTAACTGGCTCCTGGTTTTTCTTTAACCAAGAGGTTAAAGAAAATGTTGAAGGGCTCCCTGTTTGCCAGGAGGAAAACTCCTGGAAGTTAACCATTAACTGGCAGCTGATAGAGAAGGAAAGAAACACCCTCTGAGGCTGGAAGTTATTTGCTTCTGTGTCCACCTGGTACTGGGGAGATAATAAATCTTATTTAGCCTGGGCGGACTGCAAGATTACAAGAGAGAGACATAGAGCTCTGCAAAGTTGAGCACCCAAATGATCCTCAAGAGAAGAGAGAAGGAGGTGGGGAGGGTGGGCAGCCATGTGCCCCCACCCGAGCCTTCGCTCCTAGCAAACCTAGAGCCTGCTAGAAAGAGATGGCTGTGCCCAGCCAGCAGATCTTACAGACACCCATCCTCCTCTGGATGATCCTCCTCACCATGCTTATCTCTTGCCTTTGCCGCTGTGGTGCCTGATTCAGCAGGGGGACTCCCAGGCTGGCCATAAGGACTGATGGGCAGAGATGGCGCAGACGTGTGTGCCTCGTACCCTCGGAAAAGCAGCCCCGAAATCCCCTGGAAATGGGTGGCTGCAGAGTCCCCTTTTCCTCCTCTGGGGTTGCCAATGGGGAGTGCTCAGGCTGTCTCCGGGAAAGACTCACAGTTGCCCTCTCTCCGCATATGGAGGAGGGGAGCACCGCCCGCAGGGTAGCCCACGCTCAGCTCAGCTGGCCAGCAGAGAGGAAGGCTCAGGAGCAGGCTGTCACGAATGCAGAGTGGGCTTGCTGGTGACAGCCAGCCCCGTCCACGTGACGCTGATGAATGTGGGGCCAGGACAGGATGCAGCACCCTGGCTCGGCTCCTGGCCTGGATGGAGTCAGGAAAGCGATTCAAATGGAAATGTCTTGCTGCTAAATTAAAAAGCTGGTGTGAGAAGGAGTGAGAATAAAGAGGGAGAGACTGGGAAGGAGGAGGAGCGCAGCTGGAGGGAGGGATGGGGAAGATGGAGAGCAGGAGCGGTACAGGAGATGAAAGATGATGGAGGAGTTGCAAAACAGGCACAGAGAGATGGGAGAGGAAAGGATGGTGTACCAAAAGGGGACAATTGGAGGTACAGTTACAAAGCTGGTTTTCCTATTCAGCTCACCAAAACGGTTTCCACCCTCTGCCACTGGGCAAAGACCTCCTTCTCCCATGGCAAGGGGGCAGGCAAGACCCCCGCTACCTCCCCTCTCTCCTGCTCCCTCTGCCCCCAGTGCTGAGTGCTCAGAGATGGCTCTGTCCAGCCGTGCCCTGCCTGGCCCTGATTTACTGGGGAAGTCTCTCTGGCGGGGTCCCTCCGGGGTGCCTTGAGCCCCAAAGAACCAGTGGGACTGCCAGGAGCTGCTCCCCTGCGTGCTGCTTTGGAGCAGCTACATCCCAGCCAGCCTTTGATACATCACGATGTGGCCCAAGGAAAATCTCCTTGCAATCCTAATACCTACCCTAAATATCTCTAGATGCAAATTAAGCCAATTACTGCACAAAATATCCTTGGTAGACCTGAGAATAAATGGTCACTAATCTCTTTCTGGTGATTTTTAGCATCTTAGAAGGCTGTTCTCACATCCCTGCTTGGGTTTCTCCCTGCCAGACCTAGATAGATTTGGTCTGCTCTTCCTCTTCTTGCAGCTCATGTTTTTCAAACTTATAGCCAATCTTGTAGACATCTCCTCTGGATTTTTGCCTGTTTGATACCTTCTCCTTATGATGCCCAGCCCAAATCTCTGGCTGAAATTCCCCCCAGGCTGAGCAGAGCAGTGTCATGGCTGTCCCTGCCTTACAAGGGCCGCTTTGCTGGTGATGCCTGGCCCACAGCAGCAGAAGGCTGCCAGGCCCCATCAGGAGTCACCCACCAAATCTCCCCAGCACCAGGTACTGCTCTCCAGCCACAGAGTCTCCACTTGGTGCATTGCAGGTTGCCTGCTTTGTGTTTGTTGTTACTGAACTGCATCGTATCAATTTCAAGTAATTTATATGTGATTGAGTTTATCTTAACTTCTGATCATCTCACAGAATCACAGAATGCTATGGTGTTGGAAGGGACCTCTGGAGATGATCCAGTCCAAGCCCCTGCCAGAGCACGGTCACCCAGAGCAGGTTGCACAGGAAAGTGTCCAGATGGGGTTTGAATGTCTCCAGAGACGGAGACTCCACCACCTCTGTGGGCAGCCTCTTCCAGGGCTCTGCCACCCTCACAGGAAAGAAGTTCCTCCTCATGTTTAGAAGGAACTTCCTCTGTTCAAGTTTGTGCCCGTTCCCTCTTGTCCTGTCACTGGGCACCACTGAAAAAAGACTGGCCCCATCCTCCTGACACCCACCCTTTAAGTATTTATAGGTGTTGATCAGATCCCACCTCAGTCTTCCCTTCTCTAGACTAAACTATCTCCTTCAAAGCAGTTGCAGCCCTTTGCTATCTGTTATTATTTCAGAGTTTTATAAGCGCAATCACGATTTCATCAACCTGGTAGCTAATGAAAATATCGAAGAGGACCTGACCCAGGACAGACCTGATGGGACCTCACTTAACATGTCTTCCTAGTCTGACAGCTCTCAGTGTTTCCCAACCAGTTGAGCATCCACCTCAGCGATGTTTCAGTTGCTCTCCACACCTGGGCTTCCTGAGGAGCATGTCCCGTGGGGCAGTGGCAAAAACCCGTGAAAGTCACGACAAACCATATCTACTGCTTCCTGTTATCAGCTCGGCTGCTGCATCATTGATGGAAATTAGATTGGTTCAGCATGTTGTATTATTGGCGAATCCTTGTTGTCTGTTCCTTATCACATATTATCACTGAGATGCTTAACATGTGATTGTGTAATAATTTCATTCTGTATCTTTTCAGACACCAAAGTTAGGCTGACTCATGTATTTTCCCTTTTAAATGCTACGTGCTTCCTTTTTGTCCTGCTCCAGTCCACAAGTACCTCACCCATGCTCCATATGTTTTCTGAGATAATCGGCAGTGGGGTCAGACATTACTGTGGCCAGTTCCATATGTACTAGAGGGCAAATTTTATCAGGCCTTGACAATTTGAATATTCTTCTGCTATCTTCTTCAACGTTGTTATTCTGTTCTTGTCACTAGCCCCTTGTTGCTAATAGTAGTCTGGTGACAGTTAACTTTTCTGTAAATATTTAAAGCATAAAATATTGAACAATTTAGCCATCTCACATATTATCTGGTATTTGCTCATCTGTCCTCTTTAGTTAATCTGGACCTTCCTGGACATATAGATTTATTTTTTTCTAGGCTTATACATCTAGGCAGAACTCATTTTCTGCCTTAGTCTGCTTGATTTCATGTCTCCATATTTGTGTTTTCCTCTATATTCATCTTCATACAGTTTCTGCCTTCTGTGCTGGTGTACCCAGCCGATGTTGTCTCACCAAGTCCCTGGGATGCTCAGCTCCCAGGGGACGTTCCCAGCTCTTCCAGCCTGTCCCCCTTGCTGCAGGCGTTCGTGTCTGCCCAGCTCAGACCTCAGGAGTCTGTACCACGCTCCCTCCTGGAGCCCTGTGCCAGCTCCACTGCACCTTCCCACCCCTCCTGGAGGCTTTTGTCCAGCCTTCTTGTTTCTTCCCCTTGGTCCTTGTCATGAGCCTTTTCAAAAAGGAAATAAATCTCTCCTCACTGGACAGGTACATGGGGTACCTTGGATGCTCTTTCATTCTTCATCAAGCAGGGTCCACCTCTGGCCAGCCATGCTGTGAAGGGAACCAAGCCCTCCTTTCTACACCACTTGCACAAACAGATGTATTTAACCCTGCTGGGATGTACCTTGAGCTCAGAGAACGGCTGGACACTAAAACTTTTGGAGTACTGCAAAGTACTTTGCACTTCTCTGGAGTGCCCAGAGAAGCTGTGGCTGCCCCATCCCTGGAGGGGTTCAAGGCCAGGTTGGAGGGGGCTTTGAGCAACCTCATCTGGTGGGAGGTGTCCCTGCCCAGGGCAGGGGGTGGGCCTGGACTTTAAGGTCCCTTCCAACCCAAACCATTCTATGAATCTATGATATACATCTCATGGATCAGGGGAGGGAGGGCAGCTGGGAGTGTCCAGAAGCCACCAAAGGCTTGAGCTGAGCAGCAGCCACGTTATCCTTCCTGCACAAAACTTCCTATACTTGATTTATCCAGATTTCAGAAAGGGAAATCTCAAATTTTTTCATTAAGTGGAACACCGCAAGGAACAAAATAAAAGTGCCACTTCTGGAAAAGGAAAGCAGGCATGGCTTTTTTTTGATTTCTGGTTAGCAAGTATCACCAAGGTGGAAAGAACTGTTGTAGTCTAATGAGCAGATCTAAAACATTTAATATGGGTCAGTTCGATGTGTCATTTCTCTCTGGTGCTGTGTTGCCTCACTGGTGCTGAGGGTCAGAGTCCAGGCATCCTCAGCTCACGGCTAAAGTCGTCTTCTGGGCTGCATCTCCTGGGTCCAATGGATGGTGCAGAGTGGACATGCCAGGGATGCCAGGCAGAGAGCCTAGCTGTGCCCCATAGGAATGTGTCAAGGACCGCTGTGGCAGAGCATAGAGATGAGTTCAGGCTCTGCAGGCAGGTCCCCAGCCCTTGGCAGGTAGCACCAGGGATGCCAGCAGGCACCGGTGAAAATCCTCTCTGGGGAGACGAGCAGTTTGGCAGGAATTGCCCCTGCAGGCCATGCCCTGTGTCAGGGGTTTTGCTCAGCCTCAGGGATGGCCATCCCGTTGCGTTTGTGCATGGAGAACATACTGCTCCTGCTGCAGGTTTGAAGTGATGTTGTACGTGTGCTTTGAACTCTGACTGACAGAGAGGAAGATAAGTACCCCATTGTACCACCTGAGTCCCCCAGGACCCCCAGGCTGCTGGTGTTGTTGAGACCCACCGTGTAGAGGGTATGGGTGGGTGGGCAGTGACTGGGGGGCAGTGCTTTGCCAGCAGGATGAGGAAGGAGCACTGATTATTGTTCATGGATCTCATCCTGGAGCCCCCATATGCCAACATGTGCCCGCAGCCTGCTCGGATGGCTGGGCAGGACTAGGGAAAGAAGTGGTGTCAGGGAGCAAATTTGCCTTCCTCCAGACCATCCAGAGCTCAGGCAAGATCTCCCCTTGGCCCCGGGATGGGGCTGCTCAGTATGGTCCTTCATTTCTCTGAGGCACCATCAGGAGCTTGTATGGATAAGCAGGTGGGGAAAGCAGAGAGCAGGTAGCATCAAGTAGTGATGTTCTCCAGATGCAGTTGGCACATCCAGAAACCCTGCTCCTGGGCTACAGCACTCATCTCTGCCTGGTTTGAAGCTACAAGGAGGGCTCACAGGGAAAGACTTGAGCCTGAATCAGTGTCTGGTCCCATTCTGGCCCAGCCGATGGAACTGGACTGAACATCTTTTCCCAGGCTGTGTCTCTGGCAGTGCTGGGGCCAAGCTGGGTGACAGGACCACAGGCTGCATTGGTGGCTCTGGGCTGCTGGTGGCCCCAGGGAGCTGCTGCTGTGCTGCAGCGTGGGTGAGTGGAGGAGACCCTGAGCTGCTCTGTCAGCCAAGGAGCATCCCACTGTCCCCAGGGCTTGTGTCCGGGTCACGCAGAGTGCAGGGACCTGAGGAACGAGCTCCGTGCCTGCCTCTTGGAGGGCTGGTAATGTGGGTGGGAGCTCCAAGGCTGTCAGAGTTAGCGCCTGCTCTTTTGCAAGTGGTGATGCCTTTTTGTTTTTTTGACATGATTGCACTGCCATACCAACACTGAAGAGGCTTTTTTTTGACAGTGCTTCCTGCTTGTGCTTCAGGCTCTCCACCCCCTCATTGCAGATGGGTTTGGGCTGCAGGGAGATGAGCATGATGCTCAGGAGGAATCCCTGAAAGTGCTGCTCTCTGCCTGCCAGCCCCAGCCCTGCAACTCCCCGTGGTCCCCGCGCTCCCAGCATAAGGTTTCTATAGGTCTTTTTTTCCTCTACACCCAGAGGAACATCTACATTATTATTCCAACTCTTTCAGTTCCTGGTCCTTCTCTCTTCTTCTTGCAGCTCCGCGGCAGCACTGCACAGCCCAGGTCCCAATGGCTGAGATGGTTTCAGGTCCTGGTCTGTGTGCCAGCACAGAGGAGCTTTCCCCAGTGGTGCTAAACTTCCAGAGGCACCCTGATGCTCCACAATGCACATGAGCTCCAGCAACTGGGGGACAAGGTGGCTGCGAGGCCCCAGAGCAGCCTCGCTGTTTACCAGGCAAAGGCTGCTCTGCTTGTGGCACCAGCCCAGCAACGCAGCACTGAGGGCTGATCTCCCATGGCCAGACCTTCTGGCACCTGGGCACAGCGGGGGATGCTGCACAAATGGAGTGGGACGTATTTCCTGCTCCCCAGTAAGTGAACAGGGGGGATATGGGGCAGCAGCAAACCCATTCCATGCTGTCACTCATTGGCTGGGCCCCCGCAGGCTGCAAAATGCGGGTCTCATCCCTGCTCATCTCTCATCGGTGCTCTCTGGAGGGCTAAGCTTTGCCATGCACCATGGATGGCTGATAGCTGTGGAGGCACTGACAGAGGGGCAGTGGGAAGATCTCCCCTGGGAAGTGGGGAAGGACACTGGTCCCATCAGACCCTCGGGAAGGCTGCGCCAAGCAAGTGATGCCAGAAAGCCCCCTCACTGGTCCAGCCCGGGCTGCACATCCTCAGGTCTTGGCTCTGGAGTTTTGGGGACACTCGAGGCTGGGTGTGCACCTGAGCTGTGCAGCTCCAGCCTGCTTCCTGGCCGAGTGAGTCAGGAGGAGAAGCAATTAGCTCTGTGGTTGGATGTCTGATGAGTCATTCCTTCTGCAGGCTCCTCTCCAGATCCACTGCAGGCAGCTGTGACATCCAGGGTGCAGGGAGCAGGGACAGGCGTCAGGGCAGCTGAGACATCCGGAGGGAGGTGGCAATGCAGGTATGGCCAGGACGACGTCTGTTAGGAGGCATGTCAGGCCTCCCCAGCTCACCCCTTTGCTGTCATCCCTCATCCTTCACCTCCCTGTTTTGCTGCCAGCTCCCAGGATGCAGAGGCTGTGTCCCCACCCAGCCCAGAGAGCTCCCACGGGTAGATGTGGCTGCCTGGTCAGGCTGGTGATACATCATCTGCTACACATCACATCTGGCTCGGCAGGACCTGGAACAGGAGATATGCCACATCAGCGCCTTGCCAAGGAGCTGTGCCAGCTACTGGGCTGAGGAGTGCTATGAAAATGGGTAAAGATGGCAGAATCTGGCCAAAACATTGTCCAAAGTTCAAATGGTCAGGGTGAGACACCTTGAGTCAAACTTTCTGAAAGGTCAGGGCCAAGGGCTCAGTGCCTGCAAGGGAGACCAGATTTTCCATAACGCACTGCTCCCCCCAGGCTGGGACCGCAAAGCCAGTGGCAGCTTCAGCCCCTGGAAAGGCCAGCCCAGGAGCCAGTGGTTCTGCCTGTCAGATGGGATGCAAACCTTCAGGATGACAGTTGCCCAGGTATCTTTCACATAGCAACGCTTCCCCGCTTGGCAAAATAAATCCACGGTACAAATCCAGATTTTGCATGTATCTAAATGCAGTTCATGAAGAAATGCAGCAAGCTTGTGGTAGAGTAAAGCAGTAAATACTGGGGATTCCACTTATCATACAACAAATGACAAAACAACACTGAACTTCTAAGGCTAGAAAAAAACAGAAAGCTATTCCTAGATTGAAATGAAACCTGTAAATGGGATGCAGAGTCAGAATTCAGGTTATGTGAGTGCTGGCAAGTCCACATTTCTCTGGTGGTGTAGGATTCTGCTTATAGGAACCTGAATCTGCTTTTCTTGTGATTCCTGTGCCCACGTGGTGCTCTCCTTCCTGGCTTCTTCCCAAGTTTACCAGGTTCTTCTTGATTTCTGCTGGTTCCTCTCCCACTGCTACCTCCAATCATCACCGGAGCTCCCGGGGTTGACATAGAAATAACGAATGCAGCATTTGCTTGTGATTTCTGTGGGTTTAATGTTTAACCATTTGTTCTTATGTAGTGTCTCTTAGTTTGGGTTGTAGCTAGCAGTCTTGGTGATAAGATAAAAAAATTCTTTATGTGTGAATTTTCTGGTGTTAGAGAAACCCAAACACTACGATTCATGAAATACAGGCTGAGAGGAGTGCTGGGTGCCTTGGCTGGAGACTCCCATGCTCAGTTCTTATTCTGCTTTCTCTCTTTACCATCCTCCAGCATCTCTCTCCTCATTGCCTGTTCTCTTGTTCCAGCCTCAGTCTCCTGCTCACCCCTTTCCTCCCTGGTTTGCTGGTTTTTAGCAGTTTTGGCCTGAGCTGATAGCTGAGGGCAGAGAAGAAAAGATAAATATCAGGCTTGTTCTTGAATCAAAGCATGTTTTTCTAAAACTCTGAGAGCAAAGTCAAATTCCTTAGAAATCTGGACCCTTCCTCCTCGCTGCAGTACCCCCAGGAAGTGTCATCCTGGACACCTCCTGGTGTCTTTCCCGAGCCACCGCCACTGAGGTCCTCCCGCCCGCCGCTGGCTCCCACTGCTGCAACCAGCAACCCCCCAGGCCCTGGGAATCTCAGCTACAGGAGCCTTCTATGAAGTCCAGCAAAAGCTGGGTTAAATACCTACTGGATCTGAGGAGCAAGGCAGGTTCTGCAAGGTGTGATTGCTCTGGCATGCTCAAGAATTCGTTTGAGACACCCTTGACCAGTAAGAAAGAGCAAGAAAAGTATTGGGCTGGTGACAGATGAGGAACACCCAAAATCAGCTTGTCTGAGTTCAATCCCTCATCAAAGTTCATGGAAAATAGAGTTCTTTCTCCTTTTGGGTTGGACCTCGCTCTGCTGTGCCTTGGATGGACCCTCCACCCTCAGCACCAGGCTGAGACGGGAGGAACATGGAAACCAAGGCAGTGGGACACGTCCACAGGGCTAAGGAAAACCTCAGCTCATGTAGAAACCCCAGAGCTCTGCCACCACGATGCTCCATTGCTCACCGGTGCTGAGGGCAGGTGGGAGAAGGACTGAAGAGGGGCCATCCAAAGCCCCAGGCAGTGTCGCATGACCCATTCACCATGCGATGGGAGCTGCAGGCTGTGAGCACCCCCAGTTTCACCAGTGGTTTTCTGGGTCACCAGCCCCGCATGCAAAGCAGGTGCCACCCAGGCACCTCATTAGCACTCATTAAGCCGTTTCTGTCTCCTGTCAGCTGGGGAGACATTACTAGTGGGCAGGGACAGAGGCGAGGGTGCGCCAGTGGTCACACTGTGAGTCAGGCAGCCCACGGGAGCCCAGGCTTGTGGGTGCTCAGTGTGAGGAGTGGGTGGCACGTCACTGAAAGACTCTGATCTGTGGTCCCTGGTGTGCTGCAGCAGCACAGCGCTGGTAGATGAATCATCTTGAAGATCCCCTTGTCCTTGGAGGATGCTCATTAATAGGGACAAGGTGGCCAGGGTCCCTCAGTTTGACATCTGGTGACCTTTATCGTGGGGGTAGCCCAATGTGCATCTCCTGGGAGCCCAGGCTGGCCTCAGCGCTGCTCACTCTCTCCCTGCCTTGAGCCTGGTTCCAGCTTTCTCCTTCACAACCCATGGCAGAAGGAGGTTCTGGTTATATCTCCAGGGCTGAATTTCTCACCCTCAATGCAAGAAACCTTCCATGGCCTGGAGTGCCCCATGCCCCTGGCTAGTGGCAAGGATGGAGATGGGCTACAGCCCCACTGACCACCCTGCTCTCTCCATCTGCCCCTCACACGGGCAGCAGAAGGAGAGCTTGTAGTAACTCGCAGGAAACAGCAGCCTGCCACTGCTCTTTCTCATATATAGCCCAGCAGATCCTACAAGTCTGAGCAGTGAATGGTCATGACATCACAACTGGGATCTGGCAGAGGGATCCAGAAAAGAAAGCCTAGAGTCACCTCACACATCAGCAGCATGGACAGGGACAGGTCCTGGCTCTGGAGCTCTAGACCAAGCATCTAGACCATGTGGCTGTGCCTTGTGTATTCCATATGTCTGCTGCTCTGCAGAGCATATCAGAGGTGTGACGCTCTATAACCTTTACATAGCTACTACATCACATTTATAATTTTAGGAACCTGGCTGCTACTATCCAACCCTTCCTAAAGCCCAGGTGAGAAGCCCCAGCTCAGAGGGCCACTGGGAGCACCAGTGGTGGGCATTACTCCCTGCTTGGCTGGGGTTGGTAAGTTTATAAATACCCATAGGGCTGCAGACCCCTTGGCAAATAAATATGTGTGCATTTCCCAGAGCCCATGTTCTCCCAGCGCACAGGCAGGGTGCAACAGGAGCATTTGCCTGGGAGCCTTTCTGAGCTCCACTGTTCAGCCCAAGGGACCTCGGCATGATTTCTTCTCCCCTTCCATCGCTGTCCATGGGTATTCAGACCCACCCTGCCCATGGGTATGTAAACCCACCCTGCCCAGGGCATTGCACTTCTGCCCACACTGCAGGGAACCATGTGCCAAGGAGCCAGGGGTCCCTGCATACCTGCCTGTCCCTCCCTCCTTTTTGAAAACTCCAGGAGCCTGCCCTGAGCCTGCCCAGCCGTCACTCCTTACCATCACGTGTGCCACAGTCAGAGCGAGGGAAGAGAGAGCAGCGCAGATGGCGTGAGGCAAACAGCAACACACACAATCTGCCCGTGGAAAGCTGAGAGGAAGCAGAACCTTTGGGAGAGCTGAGCAGAGCGGGAGGTGCAGGGCCCTGCACCAGTTGTGTCTGGGCGGCTGAAGAGGAATGGTCTCCAGTGAGGAGCATCCAGTGAGGAGCTGCCCCCAAACCACATTTATTATGTTTTTTCTTAGGTCCCCAGCCACTCTGAAGAGTCTGGCTGCGAGAAGATCATTGTATTCCAGCCAAGAGTCGTAATGCTGTAACATCTACTGATTGTGAAAACAAGGCTCTGAGGGGCTCTGCTTGGGGCTGGGAGCCACTGTCCTATGGGGTGGCTTTGCCAAATCGCTTCCCCAGTCTGCACATCGGTCCCTCCACCAGTACAGCAAAACAGGAGACATAACTCTGCTTTCCTTTTAAAATACCAATGGAAAACACCTCGTCTGAGCTGTGTAAACATTGAATGCTCACGGGCCATATCCTGAGGGGGAAAAACATATTGCCCTTTCTCTTCCCGGGTCCATATGTGCCTGGGGAAGGGCAGCCTGGGCAATGGCCATCTCCCCAGCTGGGGCACTGGAAGCAGAGCAGCACCCTCCACATAAAGCTGCGTCCTACTGAGAGAAGACAAAATGTGGCAGGAAAACACAGGCATTACAGGAGCAGACATGATGTTTGGAATATGGCTGTATTTGAGCAGCTACCAAAACTGTCAGAAAACAAGGGAAGAGTTAAATATAAGATGTGGATGAGAGTCCGGAGAAAGAGACAAAACAGGGGGAGATGTGAGAGAAACTGAGCTCCAGACGTCAGCTGTCAGAGTTGATTCCTTCGCAATGTGAAATGCAATTGCCTGCCCACATGGAGACTGGTAGAAAGGCAGCAAGGTCCAGTGCTGGAGCTGGTATGTGCCAAGCTGAATGCTAGCAGTGCCTATTTGATCCCTTGGTACTTTGCCGCGTTTTTAGTGATACACATGAATTTTTTTTCCATGAATCCCTGCCTTCTTCCATGGATGAGGAGGACTCCCCATGTGTCTTCTCACCAAGGAGAAACCAAGGAGAAGGAGTTGCCCTTTGTGTGAGGGAGCAGCAGAGATGCATGGACCTCTGCACTGGGATGGATCATGAGCCAGTATCTGGGATGGAAGGCACACTGACTGTGTGTCAGGCACACTGGGGAATGTAGTAGTGGGTGTCTGCTACAGACCACCTGATCAGGAAGAAGATGGGGCCTTCTTCAGACAACTGGAAGAAGCCTGGTGTTTACAGGCCATGGTCCTCGCGTGAGACTTGAACCCCTGCGATATCAGCTGGAGGGACAGCACAGCAGAGCATAGGCAACCTAGGAGGTTTCTGGAGTGTTCTGGCAACAACTTCCTAACACAAGTGATGGAGGAGCCAAGGAAGGAAGACGCTCTGATGGACCTGGTACCTATAAACAAGGAAGAACTGGTCAGGGGTGTGAAGGATGAGGGCAGCCTTGGCTGCAGAGAGCATAACAATGTGGAGTTCAGAGTCCTAAGAGAAGGGAGCAGGATCACAAACCTGGACTCAGGAGAGCAGACTTTGGCCTTTTGAGGAATCTGCTTGGAAGATGGGTGCAGTCCTGGGGAGAAAAGGTGTTCAGGAGATGATTTGTTTTCTAAGATCAGCTCCTCCAGTCCACCCTGACAAGTAGAGAATCAAGCAAAGGTGACAAGGGCTTGGACAAGGCACTCCTGACAAAACCCAGGCGTAAAGAAGAAGCATGTAAGAGGTGGAAGCAGGGAGGACAGTGCAGGGGGAGTGCAAAGACACTGTCCAGGTGTGCTGGGGTGGGGTCAGGAAAGCCAAAGTCCACCTAGAGATAAGTCTGGTGAGGGACACAAAGTGCAGCAAAAGAAAGGCTTCTACAGGTACAGCATCACCCACGAAGGTGATAAAGGGACAGGAGCATCTCTCCTGTGAGGAAAGGCTGAGAGACCTGGGGCTGTTCAGCCTGGAATAAGAGAAAGCTCCTGAGAGATCTTATTATGAATGTATATAAATAATTGAAGTTGGGTGCAAAGAGGACAGAGCCAGGGTCTTCCCAGTGGTGCCCAGTGCTGGGACAAAAGGCAACAGACTCAAACTGAAATACAGAAAATTCTACTTAAACACAGAAAATTCTACTTAAACACAAAAAAAGAGCTGGTTTACTGTCAGGGTGGTTAAACACAGGAGTAGGTTGCCCAGGGAGGTTGTAGAGTCTCCATCACTGGAGCTACTCCAAGCCCAACTGGACATGGCTCTGACCAACCTGCTCCCCTTCACCATGCTTTGAGCAGGGGGTTGAACGAGACATCTCCAGCATTGCCTTCCAACCTCAGCAATTCTGTGGATCTTTGTTGAGTCAAGTAATTTGTTCAGCGACACCAGATGTGTAAAGAAAGGGCTGTCAGATCCTCTGTGATATGGGAAAAGGCCATCCTTGGGTCAGCCGTGTGGTGAACACGTGCAGAAGACCGTGTCTTTCCAGCAGGAGGGCTACTCCTGCCGGAGCGGAGCCTCCCTGCGACACGCCGCTCTGACAGCTCCTCGGCACACCAGCAAGTGACAGCAGCATTCCTAAAGGCTTATTGCAAGGTTTTAGGCTGCCGTCAGCTGAACAACTCTGGAAGTGTCTTCTTTTTCTCTTCCTGCTCCAGGGATTGGATTGGAAAGGCCCCCCAAAACACCCCAGTAAGGTTCAATGCTTATAAATACTTATCAATGCTTATAAATACTTAAAGGGTGGATGTCAGGAGGATGGGGCCGGTCTTTTTTCAGTGGTGCCCAGTGACAGGACAAGAGGAAATGGGCACAAACTTAAATATAATAAGTTCCACCTAAACATGAGGAGGAACTTATTTCCCGTGAGGGTGGCAGAGCCCTGGAAGAGGCTGCCCAGAGAGGTGGTGGAGTCTCCGTCTCTGGAGACATTCAAACCCGCCTGGACACGTTCCTTGTGCAACCTGCTCTGGGTGACCGTGCTCTGGCAGGGGCTTGGACTGGATCATCTCCAGAGGTCCCTTCCAACCCCATGCGACCCTGTGATTCCAGAGGTGTGGAGGGAGCACAGCTCAGATATGTTGTATAAGCAACTTGTGTTAAATTAAAACAGCAAAAGTGTTGAACTGCATCACAAGTGCAGCTGGGTATGTGGAAGGGTTTCGTTCCCAGAGAAGCAGGGCAGCTGAGAAATAGGGGCAAGTGCTGGCAAGGAGGGAAAGGGGCTCAGACGCCTCCCTGCACAGAGGCCAGCCCCCGGGTATGGCTCTGTGCGTTGGGGGGAGCCTCGGGGAGCACCCCTGGCCCTTGGCAGGGAGTGGGGATGACTGATGCTGGGGCTGACACAGCAAAGACAGCGTGGATGGGAGTGAAGAAAAACAGCAGAAATCAAGCCTGCTCGGATGTTCCAGACCTCCAGGCTGGGAGAAGAGGAAATGTATAGGTAATTAAGGCCTATAAAAGAACATCCAAAAAGCCAGATCTGTTTTAAGTGAGGGCAAGGGGGGTTAACTGCTGTCATTAACAGGAATACTGATGAGAAAACCAGGGAACTTTGGCCTGTTTTGATCTCACTTCTGCTAATACAGGAGTTTTAATCATGACGTGTAAATGAGATCTGCTTACCCGCCATCCCCGAGCACGATGGCAATACGTACCAACAGCAGGGCAGCCATACAGCAAGCTGTTTCACACACAGGGAAACTGAGGCACAGCAATAGACTCTGTACGCTTTGCAATGGTGCTGGTACAAACATAGGTCATTCTCCATCTTCTGAAAACAAGCCTGTCTGCGAGGTCCTGGTGCTCAGGGGTTCGGTAGAAGCATTTCCCTTACACTTGGTTTCTTCCTCTCTCACTGAGGAACTGGTCAGATAATAAAGAGGACAGCATGGTGACTGGAGCAGCCCAGTGACCACCAGTCATCCCAGCTCCATCAGGGAAGGAGGGCAGAAGGTGCCTGTCTCCTCCTACCTCTTTGGGATGATGTAGATGATCCTCCTCTGCAGAGCCCTGCACCCTGACAAGGTCCCTCCTGTGCAGACAAGACCCACCATGGTGTAGCTTTCCCCAGCCTAGGACTGGGGAGATCCCACACTCCTATTGCCCTGGGCACGATGATTTGGAGACATGAATAAAACCAGTATTCAGCTGCGACACCACAATACACATTCATGTTTTCAACATCCTTACGGAGTTTACTGGGCTGTTGCTCTTCCAGCTGCCTGTCTCTTGGAGGAGTGTTGCATGGCTTTGGGGTGGCACAACCCTGAGCATGCACGCGTCGAGTTTTGACCCCAGCCAGCAACTAGGACCATGCAGCTGCTTGCTCACTCCCCCCAATTGCAATGGGGGGGAGAATTGGAAGAGTAGAAGTGAGGAAAACCTCGTGGGTTGAGATACAGCCAGTTTAACAGGTAGAGCAAAAGCCACACACACAAGCAAAGCAAACCAAGGAATCCGTTCCCCGCTCCCCAGGGGCAGGGGGGGTTCAGCACCCCCAGGACAGCAGGGCTCCATCAGCGTAACGGTGACTGGGGAAGACAAACGCCATCGCTGCGAGCGTCCCCCCTTCCTCCTCCTTCCCCAGCTTTATATACTGAGCGTGACATCACACGGCGTGGAATGTCCCTTTGGTGATGGGGGTCAGCTGTCCTGGCCGTGTCCCCTCCCAGCTCCTTGCACCCCCCCAGCCCATCGCTGGCGGGGTGGGCTGAGGAGCAGAATGGCCTTGAGAGCTCAGTAACAACCCAAAACACCAGTGCAATATCGCTCTGTGCCCATCCCAGATCCAAAACACAGCGCTGCACCAGCTGCTGTAAGAAAGTTAACTCCATCCCAGCTGGAACCATGACAACATTGCAGGGCCTTAACCCCAGTTTCATTCCAGGAGGAGCATACCCTCCTTGCACCCAGGTGCCCTCGCTTGGGTCGGCTTCCAGGTCTCCCCAGCTGTGACACAGTGAGGAAATATTCACAGCAACACCCAGGGCCAGAAGCCTCCCCTGTGCCATCCCAGACACAGCCCACATGGAGCTTCCACAGCAGCTGGGGGATTGTGGTGTGGTGGCCCCAGGGGCTGCTTTGGAAGTTATGGCACCTCTCAGTCCCAGGCAGCTTTGAGTGACATCCTGAGCAAAGTCCTCCAGTATCTGGCAGCGCTAGTCCCAGCCAGGGGCACCCAGCAGGTACCCCCCCATCAGGTCTGGCTGAGCTAAAGGCAAGGATGGTCTCCCAGCACCCCGAGGAGAGCACGTTTCTGTCCACCTGAGCGCAGGCTGAGCCTCCAGCCAGTTCTGGCAAAACCACCCACTTTTACAGGCGGGATGAGACTGCTGCCAGTGCTTCCAGCTTTCAAGGGTTCCTGAGTCAGGGTCCAGGCCCTCATAAACAGGAGTTATTTTGAACTGAGTAGTTTGGGACTTTTTTATTTTTCTTCTCATTTCTAAACCTGCAATTGTCAATCACCTTGAAAGTTCAAGACCACAAGAGCTGGAGTGGCTTTTTCTAAGGAAAAACCCTCAAGATGAAGTTGTGTTCTCCATTCCAGCAACACAATCCTGGGGAAAAACAACAGACATCATCAACTGGAAATGAGGCTCTTGCTCCTTGCTTGCCTGGAATTCCATCCATGCTCACAATGAAAGACACTTCACCCAGCCCTGGTTTTGAGAGGTGACATGGTGATAAAACACCTCTCCTGCCCAAGGCCACCAGGAGCTGAGCTGATGCCACCAAGAGCCCCGCATAGCTGCACTCCAGGAGAGGACAGCTGATCAAATCAGTCAACCAAGTCAAGTTGGAAGACTAACTCATTTTGACAGTACCCCATCAATCTAAATAATGGATCACAGTTTGCTTACTAATTGCCTCCACTAAGGATGATTGTGAATCGCTCAGCCAGTGGAAGTGTAGGTTTTGATGTGGAAAAGGAGCGTGTATTGTGCACAGAAACAGCTCCAATGTCACAATCAACAACCAACAGCCTGGAATTGATGGGTTTTGCATCCTTGGTGCTTTCAAGCTCAGGAGGAAACAGGTACTGCTCTCCGCATTGAAGGGAACCCCCCATGTGAGAGCTGGACAATTCAGGGTGCACTAAGAACAAGAATCATAGAATCATAGAATCATAGAATCATAGAATGGTTAGAGTTGGCAAGGAAAGACCACTTTTAGAAACACAGGATGGTTTGGGCTGGAAGGGACCTTAAAGATCATCGAGTTCCAACCCCCCTGCCCTGGGCAGGGACACCTCCCACCAGACCAGGTTGCTCAAAGCCCCCTCCAACCTGGCCTTGAACCCCTCCAGGGATGGGGCAGCCACAGCTTCTCTGGGCAACCTGGGCCAGGGTCTCACCACCCTCACAGCAAAGAATTTCTTTCTAGTATCTAATCTAAATCTCCTCTCTTTTAATTTAAAACCATTCCCCCTCGTCCTATCACTACACTTCCCGATCAAGAGTCCCTCCCTGGCTCTCCTGTAGGCTCCCTTCAGATATTGGAAGGCTGCTATGAGGTCTCCCCGGAGCCTTCTCTTCTCCAGGCTGAACAACCCCAGCTCTCTCAGCCTGTCTTCATAGAGGAGGTGCTCCATCCCTCTGATAATCTTCGTGGCCCTCCGCTGGACCCGTTCCACAGGTCCATGTCCTTCCTGTGTTGAGGACTCCAAAGCTGGACACAGTATTCCAGGTGGGGTCTCACGAGCACGGAGTAGAGGGGTAGAATCACCTCCCGCAACCTGCTGGCCACGCTTCTTTTGATGCAGCCCAGGATGCGGTTGGCTTTCTGGGCTGCCAGTGCGCACTGCCGGCTCATGTTGAGCTTCTCATCCATGAGCACTCCAAAGTCTTTCTCCTCAGGGCTGCTCTCCAGCCATTCTCCACCCAACCTCTGTGCTTGGGAATCCACGTGCAGGGAAACTTTTACCCTAACATCAGGTCAGCAACTGGCCCCCAAGTCCATGCTGTGGGGTGAGGCCGACAGGCCCACGGGGGATCAGTGACCCTGAAGGGCAGAGGGTGGCAATGGTCTGCACAGGGGCCACGGCAGCTCTGCAGAGCTCACCCCCGCACTCAGGGCTGGGTGCTGCCAACACCACCTGCCCTCTGCTCTAAGCGGGGTGACAAAGAGGAGGGAAGGGCCGAATTTGTTTTGCCCCTTTTTTGGCTGAATTCTATCCTAAATCAGAAACTGAGCAAAACGCTGGAAGATTGGGATGTTCATTTTGCAGTGAAATGGGGTAAATTTTGTAATGGTGAAGGCAGTGAATAAAAACGCAGTGAACATAACTGCTCGTTGAGAGGGTTGAATTAATGAGGTGGTGTTCATTAAAGTGTTTCAAGGTATTAATTTCTCTTAAAAGCTAAGTGTTGTTCTTACTCCCTCTGCTTTCCCTGGCAATACGGTTGTCATTTCCAGTTGTGCTTGTGCTTATCCTCTAGTAACTGATCCCTATGATGCTTGTAGCTCAAGAGGAGACCTAAGGCTAGATGCAGATTTTCCCCCAATTTGGGCTGCCCACAGCTTCCTGTGGAGCACCTGATGATGGCCAGTGCCAGCGTCATGTTACTGGGCCCTCCAGAGCCACAAGCCAAATCTGGGGAGGTTTGTTAGTGTCCTTCCTCACAGCAAACCCTGTGTCAGTCCCCCGCCGTGGGGCAGGGAGCCTGGGGAGCAGTGCCCAGTGCTGCTGGCTGTGCAGTGCAGGCAGCTGCCTCCTCCCCTGCCTCCACTGGCGCCAGCACCCCCTCACCTCCCTGGGTAGAAGGGGGTTTGTTTGATGGACACCAGCACAGAGGAGCTGGTGTTCCCATTTAGAACCACAGGATGGTTTGGGTTGGAAGGGACCTTTAAAGACCATCTAAAGACCATCTAGTCCAACCCCCCCTGCCATGAGCAAGTACATCTTCAACTAGAGCAGGTTGCTCAAAGCCCCCTCCAACCTGGCCTTGAACCCCTCCAGGGATGGGGCAGCCACAGCTTCTCTGGGCAACCTGGGCCAGGCTCTCACCACCCTCACAGCAAAGAATTTCTTCCAGAGATCTCAGCTCAATCTCCCCTCTCTCAGTTTAAAACCATTCTGCCTTGTCCTATGGCTCCCCTCCCTGATCACGAGTCCCTCCCCCAGCTTTCCTGGAGCCCCTTTAGGGACTGGAAGGGGCTCTAAGTAAGGTCTCCCTGGAGCCTTCTCTTCTCCAGGCTGAACCCCCCAACTCAACCTGTCCTCACAGCAGAGGGGCTCCAGCCCTCCCAGCATCTCCGTGGCCTCCTCTGGCCCCGCTCCAACAGGTCCATGTCCTTCTGCTGTTGGTGGCCCCAGAGCTGGAGGCAGCACTGCAGGGGGGGTCTCCCCAGAGCAGAGGAGAGAATCACCCCCTTCGTCCTGCTGACCACGCTGCTGGGGATGCAGCCCAGGACATGGTTTGCTTTCTGGGCTGCCAGCGCACATTGCAGGCTCATGGCCAGCTTTTCATCTACCAGTACCCCCAAGTCCTTCTCGACAGGGCTGCTCTCCATCCCGTTTGAAAGGGGACTTCTGCAAAAGGTAGCAGGGTTAAAGCAACACTCTGTTTTTCTGTCCCCAGGCTGCTCTCCAGTACGTTTCTGTGCCCCCTGCCTGGGCGTCTGGCAGGCAATTTTCACCACAGATGCATTAACAGGCAGAGAGCTGCTGACACTGCGCAGCCTCGCCGGGACTGCACGGGGAAAACGTGCCCCAGGAAAACAAGGGTTATCCAGCAGCCTTCCCTCCGGCAGCGGCAGATCAAGAGCTCTCCAGCCCCCGGTTCCAGCTGGGAAAGCGGCTGGTGTGAACTCAGCCCAGAGGGGAAACTGAGGCAGAAGTGAAGTGACTTGCCCAAGGTGAGACAGGAGGTGGAAGATGCCTTGAGCCTCACATTGAGGTTTTGCCTATCTGATTTTTTTTTTTATTCTTCCTTTCTGGCACAGCTTCCCTGACACACGATGTCTGGCACCAGGCATTAGCCATGCTCTCTCTGCAGCAGAGCAGCGGCACAGGCAAACACCACTCTCCCCACTTTGGCCCTGCATTAGTGCTGTCTCTGCTGACGGGTGAGGGGGAAAGAAATCAGTGGGAGCCCTGGAAAGAAGAAAACATGATGAGCAAATCCCGGTCATTAAGATGTGAGGTTTGCTTCATTTTCCTTCTCTTTCAATCCGGAGGGATTAGCAGCAGCCAGATAAGAGACCTTCCAAGGCACTTCCAGCAGCTTGGCCTGGAGTTAACTTCCAGCCAAGGCGATTTCTGAAAGCGTGGGCATCTCTCTGCAGCACGCTCCGAAAAAAAAAAAAAAAAAAAAGAAAAGGAGGGTCAGAGAGGAAGCTGCTCTGGATGCTTTTCTTGCACGAAGAATGGCTTTCCATCAGCAGGGCTGCCGGGCCCCGACAGCCGTGTCCCCATCTTACCCGTGAGCGCTGCCAGAGGGCTGGTATTTATACAACTCTTCAAAGTCTGCTGGGCTTTTGCCAAGCACAGAGAAGGGCCCAGCGTGGTCCCTGCCCCGGGCACCCTGGCTTGTCATGTGCCCACGGGACAGGATGGCTGGTGGCAGCCATGCTCCCCCAGGAGTGCAGGGGTGGAGATGGAGCAAAACGTGACCTTGAGCACCGACATCACATGGTTTGGGCTCTCGGAACACACACGTTTTGTTCTCAGCTCATAAAGGGGGCTCTTTTCCCAGGGACGCTGCCCTTGGCTCTCTGGGGTCTCATCAGCCGTTCTAGCCTGCCTCTGCCATGGCGAGGGGGGGGAATTTGTTTTGCTTTTGGGTGAAAGCTGAACTCTTCACCAGCCTCCGGGATGTGGAGTCCCAGCAGGGACCAGGAGTGCTGCAGGGCTGCAGGGACCGGTGTGAGATGGCTGTGCAATCGCCCGGTTGGACCCCGGCCACTGGCCACAGTAGGCCAAGCTGTAGGCAGGGCTGTGGCTGGGGGTTTCACACTGGTTGGGGTTGAGACGGATGCTGGCATGAGCCCGGGGTGCACGGGAGCAGATGGAAGCCACGGGCAACTCACCCTCCTCAGCCCAGCGCTGCTGCTGCTGCTTTTAAAGCCAGACCGGTGAGGCTATGTTTTTTTGGAGCACCAAACCAGGAGGTCACATCCCTGCAGCTGTGATGTCTCCATGCACAGGGCAACAGAGGACAGCTGGGGTTTTTTATTTAAGTATGTCAGAATAGGGGACCAAAGGCTCCTTTTCTGTTTCTTCATCTTCCAACTGCTGCTTTGAAGAGCAGGAGCATCAATGGGGACGGTCAGGGAGGGGAAGAGGCAGCTCTGGTGGCACAAAGGCAGGAGGGAGGGTGGCAGAGCCCTGGAACAGGCTGCCCAGAGAGGTGGTGGAGTCTCCGTCTCTGGAGACATTCAAAACCCGCCTGGACACATTCCTGTGCAACGTGTTCTGGGTGGACCTGCTCTGGCAGGGGGGTTGGACTGGATGATCTCCAGAGGTCCCTCCCAACCCCACATCATTCTGTGATTCTGTGAGGGAGGGAGGAGCGGACACAGGGAACCATGAGCAGGGACAGAGGCAGAGGGGTCTTAGGGACAGGAGGCAGAGGTGGATGTTGGCTCTGCCCACGTCTGTGCCCCTCCACCCAGTCCTCTCTCCAGCTGTGCAGTGAGGATAACACCAAGCCTGGGGGGTCTTCCCAATGCCAATGCTCTCAGCTGTGGAACCATCCAAACACCTTCCTGGGAAACTAAGTGTTAGTCTAAGTGTTCAGAGCCTCTTTCGGGCTCTCTCTGCCCACCCCCAGAGCTGGAGGCTGCCAGGAGCAAAGTCGGCCTCATGCACGCTGCTGTGTGTGTAGGTTCAGGCTTGCCTTTCCTTCGTGGTTGTATGTCCTGCTTTGAGCGACGCAGGACTAATTAGTCTTCTAGTGCTTTTACTTTTCAGTAAAGTGTCTTCTAATGTGTGAGAAAACTGTACTTTTAGAATAATCTAGTGTCTGATTTTGTGAAAATATTTACTTTACAGCCAGCTCTGGGATGTGGGTTTCAAAGTCTTATTATTTTCAAGCTCACCAGGAGCAGGGATGAGGAGGAGCAAGACCTGGGCACTTGACCCAGGCTGCCAACAGGATTGTTTCATACCATGAACGCCACATTCAATATAAATTAGAAGGTTTGCTGTGTAGTTCTCTCTCCCTCGATGGTGGTGGGTCCAGAGAACTCCTTGCCTCGGTGCCGGACCCCTCAGCCCTTCCCTTCCTCCCAAAGCCGCAGCGCTCGCGGGGTCCTGCATTTGCTGTCCCTGCTGGGAGTGCACGGCTTCCTGCTGGGGAATGGGCTGGAGATAGTCCTTGGGTATTTTATACTGGTATCGGGATCAATACTGTTTTTTTAGTGTTATTAATGTTAATTATTTAGTCTTATCCTATTAAATCTATTTATATTTCAACCCATGTGCTTACTTTTTTCCCCTGGTTACCCTTTCTGGGATGGGGAAGGGTCATCAAATGATAGAATAATTGCCTAAATGACAATAAATTGTTGCGGGTTCCTCAAACTATAGCAGTGTAACAACATCCATCATTCCTAGCGTCCTACAGCCCTACACAGCTGTGTAAGATTTCCAGTGAAGACAATATGCATATAAATCACAGCTGGCCCCCTCAGAGCAGCCTGAGCATGGCACCAAGGGCATGCTCTGCCTCTGTCCCTGGGGCTTCTCCACAGTCTTCCAGGGATTTCCCTGCTCTCCCTGACCTGCACCTTGGCTGCAAAGGCTCATTGTCCCTGTTTTACAGTGAAGAAGCCATGCTTTAAGTAGGGCCTGAGACTGTGGATGCCTCTAGATCTGGGCACCTGAACTGAAACGCCCATGGGCTGACTTTCGTGGAGCTGTTTGCGGCTGCCGTGAGATGCCTAAGGGGTGCCTGGACCACTCTGTGGGATGGAGGCAGATGCTTGGGAAGGCTTCAGCCCCCCCCTGCCAGGGGCCCAAGCAGCTCCTCCAGGCCCCGAAATGCCTTTGCAAATGTGGTCCCCTGCATTAAGCACACTGAACCCCAGTGCAGCTCTGTGAGCTGCCCATCCTGCCATCCTGGATGGCATCGCCCTGGGAGTCACTTGTCCATACACAGGTAAAACCCCTGACTGCACGTCTGCCATCGACCCCTGTGCTGCCAGGCGCTGCCACAGCAACTCCCCAGTGAATTCCAGCATAGATGCTCCGAGACAGACAACTACATGTCCCGGTTGCCTGCGCTGGGCAGGATCAGTCCTCCATGGCCAGGAGCCAAGGCTGTGGCTGTCAGGGATGCTCCATGTCCCCATGTCACACGGGCAGGTGGCCGGTGGGGGCCGGGCTGGGGGCAGACGGCTCCATGTGGAGCACTGTCCTGTGCTGGGTGCTCTGCTCTGCACGGACAGCTCACACGGCAGGGATTTTGCTCTGGAGCACTTCTGACATGAAACCTCCTGTCTCAGGGGAAGCCCAGAGACACTGCCCACATCCGTTTCACCAGTGCGAGAGGCTGACCTGGCTCCATCTTAAACCTCCCAACATGGAGTCTTTGCTAGTGGGGGTCTCCTTGATACGAATGGGGACTCTTCTGCCTCTTCAGTGGCACTATCAATTCTTCATGCTCCACTCCAGGATCTGCTGTCCTTCAGCATTGCCCCAGGCTGTGGGTCACGGGTGGCACCGCGCATCGGCTGGCTTTCATTTACTTCTCCTGCAGAAGGGGAAACTCTTCTGTCTTCCAGTACAAACCAGGGAAATTTAACTCATGATGATATTTTCTTTTATTCTTTTATTCTTTTTCTTTCTTTCTCAACCTGTTGGAGCAGGGTCAGAGAAGGCCACAGAGATGCTGGGAGGGCTGGAGCCCCTCTGCTGTGGGGACAGGCTGAGAGAGTTTGGGGGGTTCAGCCTGGAGAAGAGAAGGCTCCGAGGAGACCTTAGAGCCCCTTCCAGTCCCTAAAGGGGCTCCAGGAAAGCTGGGGAGGGACTCGTGATCAGGGAGGGGAGCCATAGGACAAGGCGGAATGGTTTTAAACTGAGGGGAGATTGAGCTGAGATCTGGGGAAGAAATTCTTTGCTGTGAGGGTGGTGAGACCCTGGCCCAGGTTGCCCAGAGAAGCTGTGGCTGCCCCATCCCTGGAGGGGTTCAAGGCCAGGTTGGAGGGGGCTTTGAGCAACCTGAAAAATGTCCCTGCTCATGGCAGGGGGTTGGACTGAATAATCTTTAAGGTGTCTTCCAACCCAAACCATTCTGTGAGTCCATGCGCTTTCCCAACGGGGAACACCACAGGGAACCCTACAAGTCACAAATAGCATGTCCCCCCCAGCTGACCTGCTCCCACCCAGACACCGGTCACTGGGCCTGGAGAACCTGGCAGCAGCAGGGATGGACAGACGGACGTGTGGCTGCAGCCTCCCCCTCCGCCTTCTCCTCGGGGTCAGACAAACCTGCCACACACCAAGCAGAATTGTACCTTGTCAAAGAGAAGAAGCCGAGGTTCAGAACCCATCCCCAGCAGGGACTGCGTCATCAAAGGGCCACACTAAACACCATGGGCTGAAGGGAAAGTTCAGGCAGGAAAGAAATCATTAGAGTGTAATTTGAAAAGCAGGTCCCAGTGGGAGAAGCTGCCTGGGAAGGCAGGAGCAGATGACTTGCCTCATCTGCCGTGGAGTTTGGCTTTGCTGTGGGCTGCTACACTCCGGCAAGCTCCCCGGGCCCGGTGTGCACACTTGCTGCACTTTTGTTCAGCTTGTCTGAGAACAAAACAACACGTCAGCTCTTCAAGCGTGCTGAGAGGAGGTTATACGGGACGGGATAGTTATTCGCAGCTGAATAGACCCATGTGGACTGAATGCCCAGCAGCAACGACTTGTAGGATGGAGGCTTTCTCTCCCTGCCCAGGCAGGAAAAGCTGAATTTCACCTGTAAAGCAGGGTGAATAACTCTGATTTAGGAACCTGAAGCAAGATTTACACCACGTGTCTGCAGCACAAAGCAGTGTGTGGAGTGAACCTGTGACATCTGCTCATCAGAGGGACCTTTACTCCAGAGTTGGTGCTATAGCTGAGATGCTCCTGGAGTTGCAAATACCTCTTCAGGTTGGTAGCTGGATGGTGACCTTTCTCCAAGGAGCAGCACAGATCCCTTTCCTTCTTTGTTCTGTGCTCTTGTCAAGGTGAGCAGGGATCGTGACACCGAAACACAGTTCTTCACGTTAAAGTTCTTATGTCTCATATCAGAGAAACACTCTGTCCTGGAGTATGGAAAGTAGCTAATGAAAGATTTAATTGCCGTGTCTAGTGAGGGAGGGAGAGTAGCAGTTACTCACCTCTCTCTCACACCAAGTCCCCAGACAGCACCAGGAGTGTGGAGGGAGCTCGGGCTCCCTTTGATATGATAATCTCGCCACTTAGGAGAGAAGCAAACACAGAGTCAAAGGGGCTGAGGAAAACCAGACAGGCACAAGAAGGGCTGGAAAACCAGTATCATACCTCCTGGTTCCTTCTCCCGCATAAGGGGGGCAGCAGCGACTATGGGCAGAGTCCCAGGGTGCCTGGATGCTTTTCCCCAGAGGCAGGGACCTGCCCTGCACCCAGGGTGTGCTCCTTCAGCCCTCACCACCTCTGTCCCCACGGCTGCCACCTTTGGAAATGACCAACATCGGAGAGAACACTTCATGTGTTCTTTGAGGACTGTGAGCTGCAGAGAGCACCTGCCAAGAGTCTCATTGAAACCTTTTTTCACTCTGAGGGTGGTGAGACCCTGGCCCAGGTTGCCCAGAGAAGCTGTGGCTGCCCCATCCCTGGAGGGGTTCAAGGCCAGGTTGGAGGGGGCTTTGAGCAACCTGGTGTGGTGGGAGGCGTCCCTGCCCAGGGCAGGGGGTGGGACTGGATGGGCTTTAAGGTCCCTTCCAACCCTGACGATTCCATGATTCTATGAAATACCCAAATGAGGCGGATTGTCACCTATGGCAGTGATCTTGCGTCACCCCCAAAGAATAAACAGGATGACATGCAGCCTGTGCACAGGCATCCCGTAGTTGGCCTCTGAAGTGTGGCAGCTGCTTTCAACCCCTGGAGAGCCCACACAAGGAGAAGCTCAGAGATTTCCCACGTGAAGCCAGAGGAGAGAGAGGGAAGCAGGATTGCCATTTTTCAGGAAATTTTGACATTTTGAAATTCCTCCTAAGGCAGACAGGCGAAAGAAAAAAAGTCACATTCACATTTTCATGCCAAAAATAATTTTGGAAGAGCTATATTTCAACAACGTTGGTACATTTCCTTCTGATACTTTAAAATGTTGCATTATAATTCACAATATATATATATATTCATTATATTCACAATATAAAATAAGCTCTTGGAATAAAAAGGTGCTTTAAAGGAAAGTTTTTTCCAAACTAGAAGTTGCTGACATTGATAATTCATACAGAAAGTCTCATTTCAGTGAAACAGCTTCCAGAGAAATATGTCCTGGAGGAAAATATTCACCCAGCTCTTGTGTGAGCTGGGTTCTCTCAGAGCATTAGGTGGCTTGTGGGGGCTCTCCTGACCCTGGCAGAGGTTAGGTGGGAGTGGGGGCTGTATCTTGTTTTCTGCAGCTGCAGATGTGGGCAAGCAAAGGAGGTTAGAGCTGCAGAGGGGGCTGCTCTGGATGCTGCTGGCTCAGAGGTGTTCTCTGGCTCCTGCCAGATGATCCGTCCCTTGGCACGTCCATCAATCAGCAGCTGACGACTTCCCGGTGCTTCTCTGGCCATTCATTAATTTTTCCCAATATAAATGTTCTTCCAGAAACAACCATTCCTCTCTCTGCACAGCACACGAGGGGTCTTTCAGTCTTATTGCGATACGCTAAAGGCCAGTGAGAAGGGTCTCCATCTCCAAGGGGGGCGCGATGGGAAGAGGCGGCAGCAGAGCCGGTGGGCCAGTGGCAGTGGCAGCAGCCGCGGGAGGGAAGCTCCAGCCCCAGCTGCAGGGGATGAATGACTGGGCATGTATTTGGGGGCTACCAGCATGCACGTATAATAAAAGCCAATTAGATGCATATGACAGACTGTAAACCTCTTGTGTGTTGTTTGAAAAAAACATGTTTTCAGCTTGTCTGCCTTTAGAGAGCTTCTCAATAACACAGTTTTACTCTGGATGAGAAATTACAGGCATCCCGCCCACGCCACACAAAGCCTGACATTTCCAATCACATCATCTTCCTTTTCATTTATAACAGGGAAAAAAAAAAAACACAACCCAACCCCAAAAAACACCTCAACATAACTTATCATTCGCAAGTCAAGCTAGTTACGGTTTCAGCCACAGCTGCTGGAGCTGATCAAATGCTATTATGTCTTATAAATAGCATAGCTGCACTGCTATTGCAGCGTACACGGGTCAAGAGACTGCCCCATCCAAGCTCCCAAAGTCGATGGTACAATCAGCAAACCAGCTCTGCAGAAGACAGTGACATTATAATTTCTGCCGTGCCGTCACGTAAATAAAGAAGCATCTTTATTTAGCATGATCTTCTGTGAGCTCCAACCTGTGGATGATTGAAAAACAAACTCGATTTTTTCTGGCGGCATGATGGGGACACCCGGCTGTGGGCAGACGGGGGACAGTGTACCCGGCTCTGCTCGGAGCTGTGGGCAGCAGGCAGGGACCAGGCAGCGTGGCACCGTGCCCACTCCTCTGCTTCTAGATGGGTGAGAGACCCACCTTGGCAAACAGGCGAGGACTGGACATCTTGAAATCCCTCCCAGACCCATTTTTCCTAGAGCAGATTTGGAAATGTGGTTTCTGCATGTGCTGCACACAGGGCTGTGCTCAGCCTGAGAGCAGCCTGCGGCAGCACAGCCCCCATAACTGCCACCCCAGGGAAGAAAGGTGCTCAGCATCGTCTCAAAGCGTTCCTGATGCCAGATGAGGCAGCAATGTGGGACCACCCACCCTCTCACCCCCTGCTGTGTTAGAACCCACGGAAACACAGGGAAGGACTGTGCGCTGGCTCCGATGGACTGCATTCCCACCGACTTTGGCAGAGGTTGGATTAGGACCCCAAGCAGAGTGGCATTTTGAAAGACAGCTGACCTAACAGAGGTAGGAAGTTGGGTGTTGAGCAAAGAGAAACCTCCCTGTGTGTGTTTGCAAGAGCACCTTTCCAGGAGAGATGTGGATGCATCTGGTCCATCAGGGCTGGTTTGCTGTGGGAGCGAGGGCAGAGGTTCGGAGAGCTCCCATCCGAGGTGGGAGCAGCACAGGGGAGCATATGGCCAGATGCTTCCGTGAGAAGATGCTGAGCGCAAGGAGCCAGCTCCCCCAGCAGACTGAGGGCAGGGTGGTTGCAGTGGTCCTGGCTGTGGGCAGGGGGGAGGCAGGAGGTGGCACTGGGGAAGGGAGCACCTCTCTGCCACGTCCCCATCCCCACCACAGCCAGCACCAACGGCACCCACTGCCCCAGCACCCAGAGGAGCCAGAGGACAACAGGCTGCTTCCCGGCATGGCCAAAAGCCTCAGGAGGGGAAGCTTCCACCAGCCCTTCTCTCTCCAGCCCCAATGTCAGGGAACAGGCAGGTTTATTACTCTTCATTTCACATTCAGCTGCTAATTATAATGCTAAGGGCTGGCGGCTCTTACAGGTCATTAGAGGAGATACATTAAGACATGGGGAGCGAAGGGGTTCAGGCGCCCGCCCCTGGCCTGGTGGTGCGGGGGCTCTGCCAGCCGGATGATGACTGAAGGTGCCGAAGCAGGTAAAGTGCTGGCCTTTAAAAACATAAAGGAACAGGAAATTTCTAAAGCTCCTTGCAAACCCACACAAAAAAAACACGGCACCAGAGTGTCTTAAAGGCTTAGAGACAGCAGAAGGGAGAAAAACAGCCTGACACTGTGATCCTTTTCTAAATTTTATGATATTCGAGCCAATTATATTTTTACTCTTTTTCCTGACGTCTGACTCAGAATTTGAGAAAATTTAATGCTGGCATTACTGGAGAAGGAATATGATGTGAAGATAATTTTAGTTTCCAAAGAGCCTGCTTCAAATGGCTGTGATTTCGCTTTCAGCTAGTGCAAAAAGCTGGACTGACACCTTTTGTTGAATAATGCATCTGGGATAACATCCTCCGCTGCAGGGAGAGGCCTGGCACGCAGCCCTGCCCCGCTTACACCCTGCTCAAGTGCTATTTAGTGGCTTCCAGGGGATTACAAACAGGGAGGGGGCTTTGTCCTGGCTCCCTGTGCAGCAAAAGATGTCATTATTCTCCAGGAGAGCCCGTCTGCAGATGGGCCTTTGTGTTATTACATGCAAATAATCCTCATCCGAAAGTACCTGCCGCTCGTAACACTGAGTCCAACATTCAGCCGACAGTTGCATCCATTACCTGACAAACCTTAAAAAGAAGAAAATAATAATAAAAAAAAAAAGGCCAGCAGGCAGGAGGATGGTTTGTCATGGCAGCATCCCTTGCCTGGCCTCAGCTGTCACCCTCCCTGCCTCTGCGGGCAGCACGGCGGGGCCATCGGCCAAGACCCCTGGAGCCCAGCCGCAAGAGCCACTGTCACACCGTGTCCCCGTGCTGTGTCAGCCCTGTCTGCGCCCGCCGGGCTTGCTGCGCTGTATTCCCTACCCGCTGTGGCAGCCGCCTCGTGCCAAGCTCCCCCAAAAGGATTTTAGACATGTAATTATCTCAGATCTTCCAACAGAATCAGCCCCAAAAGCGCCTGACTTCGCATTCAGCCCATAGTAAACAAATCAATGTAGGCACAACATCACCGATTTTTCGTCCCTCCTAACAGGGCTGACAGCGCTCCTTAATGGGAAACATCCAGTTAATCCCAGCAGCCACCCAGGGAGGGCAGGTTTAGCAGGGAGGTCCTCCTGGTGTTGGCAGGTGAGGCAGCTCCCGGCATCCAGCTGCCTTGGGAAAAGCCAATGCTGGCCCTCACCGTGAGCCGTGCCGGTGACCGAGTGAGAGCGGATGCAGGCAGAGCTGGCCATGCGTGCCCGGGCTGGTGAGGAGCGTGCCAGGGCTCGGGTGGGGAGACAGGCACTGGGTGGCCTCCCGCGGTGCTGGGACACACCACCAGCACCCACTGTGGTTCCTGTGGAGGGTGCTGGGCACCTTCTATTTATTTTTTTTGTCACCAAATGCTTTCAGATACAGTGCAAAACACACATACCTACGCTGCAAACACCTCCGCCCGCTGCTGGGCGCCCTGAGGCAGCCTGGGCACTGGTGCCTTGAGGACCGGCCATCAGCCGGGACAGCCTGCTGCCACCCTCCCCCTGGATGTACTCACTGCCTCTGATCTCCCGGAGCGGGCAGCCCAGCTGCAGGGCAGACCACAGCCCCCCCAAGGGAGGATACAGGTCCTCTCCCCACAAAGGGGTCCCCAGATGCTGGGAGCAGCCCAAGACCCCGCTCTGGTATGCGGAGTGAGCGCAGCCCCCTGCTCCCCGTGCAGCATCTCACACACACACACAAACACAGCTCCCCCATCCACGCAGCCACCCATGGGGCTCCCACTACCTTTACCATTGCATGGGGCATCCAGCAGCCACCAGACCCCGTCCCCACAGTGTTCCGCTGTGTGTTACGGTTTGAGAAAACCCACAACAATTTATTGTCATTTAGGCAATTATTCTATCACCCAATGACCCCTCCCAACCCAGAAAGGGGAACCAGGGGAAAAAAGTAAACACATGGGTTGGAATTTAAATAGATTTAATAGGATAAGAATAAATAATTACCATTAATAATGCTAAAGAACCAGTATTGATCCCGATACCAATATAAGATACCCGAGGACTATCCCCAGCCCATTCCCCAGCAGGAAGCCGTGCACTCCCAGCAGGGACAGCAAATGCGGGACCCTGCGAGCGCTGCGGCTTCGGGAGGAAGGGAAGGGCTGAGGGCTCCAGCACCGAGGCAAGGAGTTCTCTGGACCCACCACCATCGAGGGAGAGAGAGAACTACGCAGCAAGCTTTCTAATTTATATTGAATGTGGCATTCATGGTATGAAACGATCCTGTTGGCAGCCTGGGTCAAGTGCCCGGGTCTCGCTTCTCCTTATCCCTGCTCCTGGAGAGGCTCAAAAACACCTGAGACCTTGAATCCCACATCCCAGAGCTGGCTATGAAGGAAATATTTTCACACATTCAGACACTAGAGTTTTCCAAAAGGGCGGTTTTCCCAAGCATTAGAAGAGAAGTTAGTCCTGTGTGGCTCAACCCAGGACACTGTGCAAGCCCACCGTGCCCAATGCCAACTCGTCCCCACAGCATTACTCCCTCCATCAGCTCTGCTCAGCCCTGTGCACACGTGGGGAGCTGGAGGCAGGGATGGGGGGCAGTGGGGCAGAGCTCCTCTCCGGTGCACCCTGCACACAGGAACAACACCCCAAAGAGTTGGCAGAAAGGCACTGGAGGGCCAGGGAAGGGGTGCTGTGGCAGTGCCAGGGGCTGCATGGATCCAGAGCATCCCTCAAGCTCTCATAAGGGCCATCTCAGGGTCTGTCTGAACACTTGGAGCACCGGCTGCCCGGCCACACGGTGACGGATGGGCAGAGGGGCATGAGGCCACTCCTGAATGCCATTAGGAAGGCAGAGTTTAAGGGAAGGTGAAGGGTGCAATAAAGAAAGGGCCTAAAGCAGTGAGGTTAACTTCATTATTTGGTTGGTCTCATGTATTAAAAATACATCTGGTTGCTGGTGAGGGATTTGTCTGTAGGAATATTTGCTGTGATTTACATGGAATCCTGAAAGACACGGTGAGATGAGATGCAGAGTCTGTCTCACACTCGTCCAGGAGCTTTCTGAGCACTGACAGAGGATGGGGCCATCTGAGACAGGACTGGGAGTCCTCCAGTTTGTTCTTTTTAAGCAATCTCCAAGCTAAGGAAAGCCGCTGGACTACTTAAACCTTGACCAGCTGGAATGGCTCACCCAAACACAGAGCAGAAGTCCTGCCTCTGGGAAGATGAAGTCCTGGAGAAGCCAGAATTAAACTCATCACAGAGGATAAAGGAAGGAAACTATGGAGAGGAGATGCAGGTCACAGGGTAGAAACGAGGGCTGCAGAGGGAGAAAGGGGCACATTGATCTCCTCTGCATAAATGAAGAATGCCCTGAACTTGCATGCAAAAACCTGTAATTTTTACTGTCAGGGAGTGGAGTCCAGCCCCAGGGTAGCTGAGGCCAGCTCCAGGAGCTGCTCAGCAGCAAACACAGAGACACGAGTTAAGGTGCTGTCAGAAGACAGAAACTTTAAGCCTGGAAAACTCTGGAGCTGTCCTGGGGAGGGTTTCTGCTCAGCAGCCTTCAAGTGAGAGATGGCCGGGAGACCCGGGACAGGTGAGGAGAGGAGGTGCCATGGAGCAGCGCAGGTGGGACATCGCTGTCCCCACCACATGAGCATCTTGCAAAGTGTCAGCAGCAGCGTGTGCAGGAGTGACCTGCAGGCACGTGCTGTGCCCAGCGTGCTCATCGCAGCTCTGCCCCACCAGCCCCTGCCACACTGCTGCCTCCTCTGCTCTAGGTTGGTCCTCTTGTCCAGGATCCTGGTGTGCTCAATAAAAAGGTTCATTCAAGCAAAATCAAGGTCTTAAAGATACCCAGGCTGTGTCTTCCGGAGAGGTGTTTCTCAGAGCAGCCAGCCAGAGACATGCCCCACTTCTTTGCACCCATCCCTTCCGGGAAACTCAGAGGAGGAGAAGAGATGGGCTCTGCCATGGTGCCCGAGCCCCGCTGCCTGGAGATGGTCCTCTCCTCCCCAGGGCATCTCCCTGGCTGTGTTATCCCAGCCAGGGGTGGGGACCTTTTTACTATTCCTCATCGGAAATGATTCCTTTCCTTGAAGCTGTGTCTTTACAGGGCACAGGGGACCTGCCTTTCCCTGAACTGCAAAGGACAGAGCAGCTCCACGTGTCTTGGTCTGGGCGACTTAAGTGCCAGGCCTGTACTCATTTCCTTAACAGTCCCATGTGGATGTTGCCATCACTTATAGAATAACAAGCAGCTTTGGAAGCAATTGTATTTCACCGCATATCTTTCCAGTCCCAGGGAGCTGGCTAACACCAGCGCGTGTCTCTGCACAGGTCTCCATCCTTGGCCGTGCTGGCCCCAACTGCACAATGCAACGTGTGTGCAACCACCCTGGGACAGGAGTTGGATGGCTGGCACATGGCTACAACTGGGAGTGAGGGATGGGACTTGCTGGCAATGGTGCAGATGTCTCAGCCCCATAGGGAAGAGCCATGGAATAGTCAAATGTACTGGTAATAGTCAATATACTGATAATAGTCAAATACTGGCATCCTAAAGAAAAGTGGGCAAACCTCCACCTGTGTAGAACTTTTGCAAGTTCCCTCAGCCCCAAGGGCAGGTGAAAGGCCCCTGGTTACAGTGGGCAGAGGTTGAGGGGCAAGGGGAGCATCCCTGGGCCACCTCCACAAGTCCTGCACCTCTCCAGGCAGGAGGCAGGCAGCAGGCAGGGCAGCCCCCTCGAGCCCTGGGCACCAGCTGCAGCCCCCAAAACACCTCAGCCCTTATTTTCTGCTGAGGACAAAAGCCATCAACAAAGTCCTAATTAAAAAACGACCATGAAGCAAAAAGCACAGCTAATTGCTTTTTGACTGCAGAACAAAAGCCGCTCCTCTGCCTAATTACACTGTGAAAATGAGAAGAATTTAAACAGGAATTATAAGTAATCACACAAGCAAAGAACTGGGAGTGAATGCCTATAGAAACCTGAATGCACGCCGGAGCACAAAGACGCAGGCAGCAGCTATAAGAGAGGGATGACAAGGAAAGTATTTAAGACTTATTGTAGGGAGCTAATTGGCTGCTCCTCAAGTACCCTCCTCCTCAGGCACTCCAGGCACCTTGTGCATCCTGGGGAACTGAAGCTCCACAATACTCCAGAGAAGTCCTACGGGTCAAAATCATGGGCTGTCTCTGGCAGGCGGGGGAAATGCATTGCTAAGCAGTGGAATGAGACTCTCACCCACCGAGGCCAGCAAACCTCAAGCGCATTCCCCACTCAGGGAAAAACACACTTCTCCCACCTCCTCTTTATGTCTGAACCACAGCTGGCAGGCTCTGCAGGGCGAGAGACCACGCAAGGGCTCCTGAGAGCAGAGCTTCCCCACTGAAGGGTGCTATGGGCTCTCTGGGGTGGGCAAAGGTTGGGTTCTTGTCTGGGCAAAGGGTCCCCAGGGTTGCAGAGCCCAGACCTGCAGCTCCCCTCGTCCCAAGCCCAGGGGTACTTGGTGGCCAATGTGAAGTGAGCTGAGCGGCCTGTCTCTGAAATGGGTGGCAGGCCTGAAGCACCGCCAGGGAAAAGAGGAAAAACCATTTTGTTTGTAGAATAATCAGTGGAGGAGAAAGGAGGTGGGGAAAAAGGAGGATGAAAGTAGGATACATTGAAAATCTTAGGGTCCACACTGGAAGAGTGAGTCCCATGCTCCTGAGGGCTGAGGAGCTGAGACAACCATCAGGAAAGATGGAAACAGTCAAATAGATGTTTCCTTACCCAGAGGACATCATCCTGCAGCGCTCCCTGTGCCAGGAGGTCCATGCACCAAGTATGGGGTGTCAGGCCATAGGAAGGCGGCACAGCACACGACAGTACAGGGTGTCTCCTCAGGTCCAAGACCTGACCCAACCCCACCAAAGAGAAGACTCACAGTCGTCCCAAGGCCCTGGACTCCACTTGGACATCCAGGTACCAGTAGAGAAGTGACACAGAGCAGACACTTGGGCGAGAAATAGTGTTTCAGAGTGGTCAAAGCACCCGTGGCACAGGCAGGCAGGAGCCTTTGCACAAGCTGCTCTGGCTCTGTCACCTCTTCCATTGCACCCGTGGGTGCAGCTGGAGCTGGATGCATCTCCCACAGCTCTGGAGGGACCAGCAGAGCCCGCTCGAGGAGCTGGGTGCAGGAAGGGCTCCCGGTGCTGGGTAGCCATGAGCTGTGTTATTGGGAACCAACCCTGTGGGCTAAATCCCCCACCTGGGTCCAAACCAGCCCCAGATGCAGCACCAGCCACCACATTTAAACCTGATTATTCCCACTCGCAGTAAAGGACAGGAGAGTGTGCTCTCTCTGAAACGCCGGGTGCCGCATGTGAATCAATAGTTCATTTCTTTCTTTTATCAGGAGGGATCGGGGAGGGTGAGACCATCAACAGGAGGAAATCAAAGCAAATGGAAATGACATGGCAAGAAGGCTGATGGCTGCGTGAGCCCCATGATATCAGCTGGAGGTCGTTCACTCTTCGTGCTTCATGAAGAGCACTGAGGGGCTGCCACATCGCTATTGAATTCAGAGGCGCTGGGAGATGCGAAAGCCAAAAGCCTTTTGTCACCAACTTTTGTGAGCACAGCTTTGTATTCCACTTGACCAAGGGGGTGGCAGCTCTGGTTTAGCCCCATGTTGAAGACACAACCTGAGGCCACCAACCCAGCAGGGACAGACTCTGCCCAGGAGCCAAGGCACAGCCTTGGCATTCTGCACCCAGCCAAGGAACAGCTGGAGCTTGTGCCCAGCACCACACGTGTGGCTCTTGGGCATGGCCAGTGGCAATGGGGGACCAGAACCTGCTTCAGGTCAAATCCAGCAGGTCCCTGCAGAGCTGGCTGCATTGGGAGGGCCAAACTCAGACAACAATGTGGTACAGGGCTGGGGACTAAACAGCCTAGATAGAGACCTCCTGGGACCATGGTGCTGCTCTTGGTGCCTGGCATAGAGATGTCCTGGTGCAGGACACTACATACCATGCCCATGCCATGCCATTCCATAGCTCCGGTGCTAAAGCCCCACAGAGAGCCCAGACCTGTGGCTGCAGCGCTGCCAAACTGTACTTTGCTCCGGTAACGATCTCATCTTTCACAGACAAATCCCCACAGATTTTTAAAAGAAATTGCTTGAATATGTCCCAGTCCCCAGAAATAATGAGGGGGAAATCGTTACCCTTTTAAAGATTTTTCAGTGGTAAAAGCAGCATCACGAGCTCTGGGATGATGGCATTACCCAACCTTGAAGTCCCTGTTTTGCAACGTGCTGGCAAACACAGCCAGTGGCCACCAGTGGATGCCCTTCCAAGGCTGCTGTGTCCATCAGGTGGCCTGGGAGGTCCCCGTGCCACACCGGTCGGTCACTCTGTGGCAGGGCTAAAAGGCCCATCCAGTGCCACTACTGGAGGGCCCAGAGCCTGTCCCGTCAGCAGGCATGTTCAGCTCCTGCAGGAAAGTCCATCATGTTTTTAACATCAATCAATCCTGACCACTAATTGCCCAGTTAGCCAGTCCAATAAGCTATAATAAGCTCTCTCTGCCAGGATGATCGCCTATTTTATTTGTAAACACAAAATTATTCTGCCCTTCTGTAGGAGGGTGCTGCTTCCCTCGACTCCACAAAGACCCAGCTCCATTCCAGGGCAGCAGCAATGTCCACTGCAGAGGGGACAGGGGAGCATGCAGGAGGCTGGCATCTCCAGCTGAGGGACCGCAGGGCAGAGCCTGAAAACACCACTCTCACTTTACATCCCACTGAGTTGCACAGGTGCCATCTCGTAGGAGATGATTTAAATGTCCAGCTACCTTCCATCAGTGACTGTTTTTGAAAATTCTGCCTTGCTGTGCTGAAAATTCTACCACTCTGAGGTGGCCAAAGGTAAGTAAGACTAGAAAGGAACCTTGTCTGAACCATCTGTCTTCCCTAAAACCATGTGATGTGCTGTATTTGCCCTCAGTCCTCAGCAGAAGGCAGATGCTCTGCACAAAGGCCTGGAGAAGGATGACCAAGACAAGCACATAAAGGAATTGAGCTCCAGCTCACATCTCCCCCTTGCCTCCCGGGCTTGATGGGTGGTCTGGACACAAGATAATCACATACTGTAGCAAGTGAAAGATACTGGAGGGTAGGAGGGGTGCCCACAAGAAACAGGATATATTTTTCTCTTGAAGAAGCTTTTTCTACAGAGGCAATATATCCAGTTAAAAAAAAAAGAAAAGAAGTGAGGGTAACAGCAAGCAGGCAGCCAGGCTGTGGCCATCACTCTCTGACCCCCTCTAACACTCTGGATCCAACTCAGCACCTTGCTTGGTGGGTCACTGCCAGCTGCAGCACTCTGACATGGGTGATGGCTGATGGAAAGGTATCACCTTGTCCACTTGGTCTAGTGGGAGGTGTCCCTGCCCAGGGCAGGGGGTGGGAACTAGATGATCTTTAAGGTCCCTTCCAACCCAAATCATTCTATAATACTATGATCTTCCCTGCTGCTTTGGCATGGCACTCTATAGATGATGGGGGGCCTACAGGAGAGATGGGGAGGGACTCGTGATCAGGGAGGGGAGCCATAGGACGAGGGGGAAGGGTTTGACACTGAAAGAGGGGAGATTGAGATGAGATCTGGGGAAGAAATTCTTTGCTGTGAGGGTGGTGAGACCCTGGCCCAGGTTGCCCAGAGAAGCTGTGGCTGCCCCATCCCTGGAGGGGTTCAAGGCCAGGTTGGAGGGGGCTTTGAGCAACCTGGTCTGGTGGGAGGTGTCCCTGCCCATGGCAGGGGGGTTGGATCTAGATGGTCTTTAAGGTCCTTTCCAACCTGAACCATTCTATGATTCTATGATCTCTGCCGACATGCTCTTCAACAGGAGCTGATAGCCAGGGAGCTCCGCTGGCTTCTTGCTCCCGTGAGTCCGTCAGCCCACAGAGAGCAAGACCTCAGCCAGCTTGGCCCCAGCTCCTCCCGCACAAGCCCCAGCATGGCCTGCAGATGTGCAGTGGGAGGCTGAGGAGCATCGGCCTCATCCAACTGTGGGAAACCACAGCCCTGTCTCCTGGGCAGTAAGGGGCTGGGACCCAGCTGAGGCTGGCAAGGGAAGTCAGGAGCAGGGCTGTGGGGGGAGTCTGTAGGGCTGGGGAGCAAGAGGTATGGGATGGGAGAGGGAGGATGGGGCAGCTCTGGGCTGGGGCTCTGGCAGGGGGCTCATCATTAAGACTCATCAATCCTAATCTGTACCCCCTTCTTCCTCCTGCCCAAAAAACTGGGGTTTGGCTTTACCTCGGGAAGCAGCGATGCTATTTCTCCTATTTCTTGCAAATGTTCTTCTGCCTCAGCAAACCAGTACTAGCTTACGCAAGAGACCTCAGGGATATTTGCAATGGGCAAAGGCATCTGAGCATGCAGGAGGTGTGTTTGGTAACGGCACACGCTCGGGCAGACAGGCCGGGGATGCTGCAAAGAATGAGCGAGCACGACAGTCCCAGAGCTGTGACGGCACTTTCAAGTCCTTTTCCCCAGAGAAAAGACCAAAGAACAAGGGATGGTGTTCTCCTCGCCAGCTTGTGCTTAAGCAGACTGCCTCTGAAAGGGGAGAGCCTGGGGACAGGGGCACAGAGGGCTGTCATAGCCCTGGGACCCCAGGGTCTGTCTGACACCCAACAGGAGCTTTTCTCCACAGCTCATGGTGCTCAGAGTCCAGAGCCAGAAGAGAATCGTCAGTATAAACCCTCCCTGTTTTCTCATTTTGATTCAGCACAGCATCTCCTTTCCCGTCCCTTCCCTAAGCCATCCCTGACACCAGACTTCCCTCATGATCCGGGCTGCCGGGTTAAAGGCACCTTCCCAGGAAGAGGAACCCCGTAGCATTTGTGCTAACCGTAAACACATCTGCAGCTCTGGCTGTGGGTCTGTGGGAAAACAGCTGTCATCTGAGCTGGCTGAGTTATTAAACTACTGGTATCAAATCTTCGCCATGTTTCATTTGGCTTCCAGCCTGGAAGAAGCTCTAGGTATGTCCTAGAGCTTCAGGTCTGGGGGTGGTGGAGCAGGACTATTTTGTGGTTATAGGACTGGTTATATTGCTTGTAGGATGTTTATGGGTTCCAGCACTTAGGTCAACTGGGATCAGTCTCAGTTTCACGTGGGTGGGCCTCTTGCCTGGCCTGATTCCAGCCAAACCAGCAGGAACCCCGGACACTTTGGCATCAGGCTGGCCCAGGACTCTCACGAGGGAGGTGCTGAGAGATGCTGGGAGCTTTGGAAGCCAGACCTGCAATCCTTCTGTGCCTGGTTCTGTGTTTGTACTGAGGGGTTGCAAAGATGCCTGCCTAGCTCGCCCTTTGCTTTGTCTCCTTCCGTGGTGACACGGGACCAAGTCACAAGAGCAAACCGGGCTCCTGCTGAGCTGAGACCTTGCACTTGTGCATTTCAAAAAAACAGTTGAGGACTAAGTAAGACCTTGTGCTGGATGGCTGCACAGGTAAGTCCTCTTCCCTGGCCAGATTTACTCTGCTCTCGGTACAAAGATAAAGACAGAGATGCAGTGCAGAAAAGAAGGAGGTCTTCTCCTTGAGCAGTGGCTGCGTAATAGGTTGTTACAGGAGCGCGGACACCTTAGAGGTCAGAGCATCCACCCTCTGCGCTGACAAAGGATAAATATATCTAGGCCAGCCTTCCTGGCTGCTTGTTCAACCTGTTCTTCAGACCCCTGTAGTTAATGGACTCCACAAGGCCTTTGGCAGGCTGAGATAGACAAGCTGTTTTGAACCAGCAGGAACAGGGGAGGGTTACCGGCTGGGTGCTGGAGGCTGGGGCCAGGCTGCTCGAGGACACGTTCCTCTGCCCTCCCTGTCATTGGGTAAACAACAGGGAGGGTGGTTACTGGCAGGAGAAAGGCAGTTTGCTCTTGCGTATGGCATCGCTGAATTTCAGGGCTCCAAAAGCAGGACTGGCAGCCAGGAGAAGGCAAAAGGCTGGTGGATCACTCCCCTGGATAAAGTCACAGCAGAGGTGAAGGGAAGATTTAATTCCCGCTTATCTTCCAAATGCTCTGCTCTTTCTGCACATACTGGGCGAGCTTTAAAACCAACAGGCTTTTAAGGGGAGCTGTGGCAGTTGCTGAGCATGAAATCCTGTGGTAGCAACCACCTGAACTCACTGGAAGAGATCACGGCCCTCGCCCCCAGGGCACAGCCCCTTCCCCACCTCCTCTGCTTGTGGGACCCGTCTTATGCCATCCCGCACAGTGTGGGAGGCGGCACACGCTGAAGCCACCCCAGTGGTTGATTCTGTTTGTATATGCCTCTCAGCATTATAGATTTGGCCTTTGTCTTTGTTATTTGTGCCTCCAATTCTTCCCCTACCAAGTACATTAGTTGCTATGGAAACAATTATTTCATTGGTATGAGTAATCTTCACGACAGCCACAAAAGCAGCAAAAAGTCAGCTCCTATGCTGCACCTTCTACTTAATTCAGTTAGTTGCTAATTAGCTCTTCCCTTGAAAGTGATCAAAACCTCTGCCACCAACCATCTGTGGGGAAAAATAAAGAGTTTTGACTGGCTGCTTTGATCATTTGGTGCTAACTTTGCATGAAGCAGAGACACGGCTAGATGCTGGAGCACCAACCCCCGCCCAGCACCTCCGTGCAGGAGGAGCAGAGGACATCAGATGGATGTAGGGAGCTCCCAGCAACTCGCAGCGTCAGTGCCCGAACCACTGGGCAGAGCAGAAAAGCCCCACGTTGTGGAGCTGACAAAGTCAGGGCACCAGGGCTGGGAGGGTGCAGGGTCCCAGCGCAGGGGTATGGGGACTCCACGGGGGACATTGCGCTTGGGAACCTCTGGCAGGAGCACAAAAACCCACCCCCCACCCTCCTGCAGGTCTAACGGCACAGCACAGGTGGCTCGTTTGGCATTGTCCTGCGACACAGGATTGATTTATCTTTCAGTAATTTTACTTTGCGGTAAGGTCTCTCCTAACGCTTGGGAAAACTGCACTTTTGGAAGACTCTAGTGTCTGATTTTGTGAAAATATTTACTTTACAGCCAGCTCTGGTGTGCAGGTTTCAAGGTCTCGGTGTTTTTGAGCCTCTCCAGGGGCAGCAATGAGGAGGAGTGGGACCCGGGCACTTGACCCAGGCTGCCAACAGGATCGTTTCATACCATGAACGCCGCATTCAGTATAAATTAGAAAGCTTGCTGCGCAGTTCTCTCTCTCCCTCGATGGTGGTGGGTCCAGAGAACTCCTTGCCCCGGTGCTGGAGCCCTCAGCCCTTCCCTTCCTCCCGAAGCCGCAGCGCTCGCGGGGTCCCGCATTTGCTGTCCCTGCTGGGAGTGCACGGCTTCCTGCTGGGGAATGGGCTGGGGATAGTCCTCGGGTATCTTATATTGGTATCGGGATCAATACTGGTTCTTTAGCATTATTAATGGTAATTATTTATTCTTATCCTATTAAATCTATTTAAATTCCAACCCATGTGTTTACTTTTTTCCCCTGGTTCCCCTTTCTGGGTGGGGAGGGGTCATTGGGTGATAGAATAATTGCCTAAATGACAATAAATTTTTATGGGTTCTTCAAACCATAACATGTGGGAAGCACATGAGCTGCTGGTCATGACACAAACAACCCCCAGCCACTTACCCCAGATACCCAAGCCCTAGAGACCCCCTCAGCCAATGAGCCCACCTTGGAGACCCTGAGCAGTGGAAGCTACATGGCCATTAGATGCACATCACATGGCCATTAGATGGCCACAGTTCAGATCCAACCAGGCTATAAAATGGGGTCCCCGCTGGAGACCATGGAGACCCGCTTGGAGTGGTTCTCCTCGGAGTAGCGGGTCTGTCATAGGAAGCCATCCCTTTGGGTCAGGACGTTGCCCAAAGTAACTTCTCTGGGATTGAGTGTCCTCAGCTTTTAGGGGCGCGATTTGCGCATTTTTTATCACTATTCTAAGCTCAGAGTTAGTACGCACAGTGCAGTAATAGTTCCCAGCTGACATCCTGAACCTGGAAAAAGTTCTGCTGCTTAAGTGTTTGTAGTATAAGTTCCCTGTTAATTTTTACCATTCTACTTTTTTTTGTGACACCATTAAACCCAGATTTTTTTAACATCTTTTGTTGGTCTTGCACTTATGCAACAGAACCCACCAGAGCTAGTTCACTCCTGGCTGATCAACCCTCACTTAGCAAGACTGGAAACCCTTCTCTTTTGTGCCAGCCAGGAAGTAAAAACTTCACTTCTTGCCAAAATAACAGCTCTGGCTCTGCCAGGCAGACTCTGCTGTACCCCATGTCTGACGTGTCCTGTGCCTCAGCAGCCCCTGGGCATTCAGTCTTCAAAAAATTAACCATTGTTTACAACATCACAAAGTTTAGCCAAGGCTTTACATGAATGAGATGATTAAACTTCCAAATTGTGATGCTCTCACAAGATGTCTGATGGCACACCTGCAGCTGGCCCCGCAGCCACCGAGTGCCACCTGGCTTGGCCCACACCTTGCCCAGGGCTGCAGCCCGGTGGGACAAATGGTTAACCTGCCCTTGGCTACAGCCAGCTCAGTGGAAATGGTACTTTGAACTAAGTCATCATCGAATGGTTTCGGTTGGAAGGGACCTTAAAGACCATCCAGTCCAACTGCTCTGCCACGAGCAGGGACACCTCCCACCAGACCAGGTTGCTCAAAGCCCCATCCAACCTGGTCTTGAACCTTTTTATCACTTGAATAGTGATAAAAAACCTTGAACCAGAGAAGCCACAGCTTCTCTGGGCAACCTGGGCCAGGGTCTCACCACCCCCATAGCAAAGAATTTCTTCCCCAGATCTCAGCTCAATCTCCCCTCTTTCAGGTTAAAACCCTTCCCCCTTGTCCTATTGCTCCCCTCCCTGATCACGAGTCCCTCCCCAGCTTTCCTGGAGCCCCTTTAGGGACTGGAAGGGGCTCCAAGGTCTCCCCGGAGCCTTTTCTTCTCCAGGCTGAACCCCCCCAACTCTCTCAGCCTGTCCTCACAGCAGAGGGGCTCCAGCCCTCCCAGCATCTCCGTGGCCTCCTCTGGCTCCGCTCCATCAGGTCCATGTCCTTCTGATGTTGGTGGCCCCAGAGCTGGATACAGTACTCCAGATGAGTTCTCCCTAGAGCAGAGCAGAGGTGCAGAATCCCCCCCCTCTCCTGCTGGCCATGCTGCTGGGGATGCAGCCCAGGATGCAGGGGGTTTTCTGGTCCCAGCCAGATTTGTGGAAGCAGGTTGAGATGGATCCCAGGGTGGGCAGCCAAGGGGAGTCTGAGAAGGGCATGTCCTCGCACCTCTGCCCGACAAGGAGTGGTGGATCTGAGGATGCTCGCAGAGGACAGCCTCACCGACTTCTCAAGTGCTGGTGAATGCGAAATGTCAGATGAGCACCTCTGGGTCTCTGGTGAGCGATGATCATGCAGAGCCAGGCTAATATTAGCAACCAGACAAGCTCTTTGGTGTGGAAAGGAACAGGCAAAAAGCAGACTGGAAAAACTAACCTGATCCCAAATCACTCCTGAAGAAGCTGACGTCTCCAGTGATCCATCCACAAGAATAAACTCAGGGAAACCCCCTGGATTGTGATCAGCCATCGAGAGACTGGATCCACAGGCTACAGCAGGGGGGACTGATCGTGTCAATGGGATGGGATGGACTGAGCTGCTGGTTTATTTCCCTTCTTTGTCTCTACACAGGGAAAATTCACTGCAGCTCAAATGACAACACAGCAATTAATTCTCCCTGCTTTCTCTGTTTGGCAGTCACTGCAGCAGGGGATTGATAGCAACTTTTCTGAAGGTGAGGAGCAGCGCTACGGGAGGAGAGAGCTCATGTTTTACCAGCTGACCGTCAGGGTTCTCCTCCCAAGCTTGCACAGCAAACACCTTTTTGCTCTGTGGTTGTACAGCACTGTGGACTACAAAGTCCCAGCCCATGCTTGCTCTTCCAGCATGCTGCTGGCATCCAGGGAACCCGGAGGAAGCGCGGACAAGATCTGCAAGTGTGAATTCTTTTGCACTAGTGCTTGTCTCGAGGTGGTCCAGGTCTGCAATGTGGGTTGCTGCCGGGAGGAAACCCAACCTGCCAGGGGCAGCACAGACTTCGGCCACTGCCGGCCCAGTTCCGTTGAGCCTGCAGGACTCGGAGGAGGAGGCTAAATGCTTGCAAATGGGGCAGTGTCAGGTCAAACAATTTGTTTTCCATCCCACCCCAGCAAGTCCAGCGTTATTAGAAGGTGCTGATGTCTCCAGATTGATAAACAGGAGCAGAGGAGCTGCGAGGGAAGGTCACTGGTAATCACATGCGAGACAGACTGATTGCTTTTCCATACTGCAGAGGGAGGCATTTTGCTTGTGAAGTGTCACCCTCCGGGCTGAACTTTACCCTTATGTCCCTCTCAAGCATAACTTATCCCAGAGAGGGCACATGAGATGCAGGGTCCAGGCCAGGTTTGCCTTCCCATGGCTCTCCCTGTCCAGGGGTGGAAGCGCGGGGCCGAATGCAGCCACCCTGCTCCAGCACCCATGTCGCCTAAACAAAAATCAGCTTGTCTTTCCCACAGTCCCTACAGACACCTTAATATGTCTTCAGCTCTAATGCCATCACTTCCCACCCTGCACACTCGCCTTTTCTCCTTATGTCCCTGTGTTTGCCTGGCTGTACCCACCTGTGCAGCCTGGTTCATACAGGGACCATACGCCAGGGCAGCGTTAAGGGCTGGTCTAGGGCAGGTTTAAGGGCATCCTGGGAGGTCGGACTTGCTGTAAGGATTTGAAGGCTCAGATTCAGCCTGCCAAGTTGCACCTAAATCTCTCATTGGCTGCTCAAGGCTTCATTCCCAAGGACTACTAGGCAGAGGTGGAAAACAAGCCATTTAAGCAGCTTTTCAGAAGTGGTTGGTGGGTCAATTCCCCAATAAAGATACCAACTTCTTTAAAAAGGCTGTGTCTCTGCCCCTGGTAATCAGCCCTTTCCTGGGTCTCTCGTGATGATCACCAGTGCAACGCCCCAACTGAGAGGACTGCAGGAAATCTTGCTCCAGGGCTCAGCCCAGCTCCCTGTTGGAGCAGGATCGGATGCTGGAGGCAATAGGAAGATCCCTGCGCACCCACACCACCGCAGATATAACATGTGGGGAGGTCACTGTAGAGGTAGCAAAAGCCTTTCAAGGTCCTCTGTGCTGTCTCATGGAAAATCTCAGATCCACACCCGGGTTCAGCTGATGCCCACAGATCTGCTGGCCGTGGCCCTGAGGAGCCTGGGCAAGCTCTCTGGCCACTGTACACAGGCACCACCAAGGTGCCAGGAGCAAAGCCAGCTCCAACGTCCTCATACCACATGGCAAATGCTACAGGCATGGTTGATCACCCAGGTTTTATTTTTCTGGAACAAAGGATGCATTTTAGGTTTTACTGAAATGAAAAAAAAAAAAAAAAAAGCTTATTAAATGACTCCAAACAATCTTCTACCTAGGTTTGTATTCAGTGAAAACTAAACCATGCTTATAAACGGCCTTGTCAGCAAGCCAGCAAGTCGTGGGAAAAGGGTAAAATTAAACCTTGAATGAAAATCTATTTTGATATGAAAACCTGTAATGCCTTCAAAATGGAAATAAACTAAAAACACATCAACTCAATAAAATCTGGGGAGAGGCAAATTAATGAACTACTCTTACAGAGGTTACCCTTTCTTGAAAAATCCACAAACACAATGATCTCCTAGTCTGTGTCATTTAAAAGGTACAAAAATGTTCTCATTTCAGCAGTGCCTTCCATCCCAGGCTCTGTAAGCACAACACAAAAGACGGCCCAATTGTGCAAGCAGTTACCTGTCCCAGCGTCATTCTTCCCTTCGGTTACCTGTGGCATTAAATCTCTCTCACACACACATGGCATAGCCCAGAGTTGTTTTGCTGGATTAATTCTGAAATCTGATCACGTAAAGCTGTGGCAGAGAAAAATAAACTCAAGACATCTTAATTCAAAGCCCAAAGATAGAACCTTCATGGAAAGCACTTTGCGCTGCTGAGAATAAATCTCTATCTCTGCTCATATATAAAGATCTAAGAATAAAGTATTTGATAATGTTTATCCTTGCAACATGTGTGAAAGTCTTATTCCATTCATTAGGTGTTTGGCTTCAGGGATGAGCAGATGAGCACTGGCTGCTGGTCTCTTGGCGCGACAGAAGTGAGGTCCTACAGAATGAATGAATTACTTTTCCCCTCCCTGGAGAGTAAAGGCCATTGCCTAAAAGCCATTGCCAAGCCCAGCCCTGCTCCTGTGTGCCAGGATTCCTCTGTTCGCCCATCAGCCCTGTCCCGGGTGGGTGGCATCACCTCATCCACCACCATTGCGTTTCCTGCCTGCTCCTCCCCACCACCTCTGCTCTGCTCACTAGATCTGCTGGAGCTGGGGCTCTTCCGTGCTTCTCCAGAGCCTCCGACAGCAGGATCCCACTCTCTGCTTGGCTTCATCACAGTGCTCCAGCTGAAATCCCTGCTGGAGAGAGGGAGAGAAATCCCAAGGAGAGCCTCCCACCCACCAGACCAGCACAGTTTGGAAAACCAAAGGGCATGTTCTCAACCTCCACACGCCACCAGTGTCATGGCAGCCCCACGAGCAGGTCGGGTGTTTTGCTGCCAAGCCTTAACCCTCCACTTCCTTCCAGAAACATCTCATCCTCTCTGTTGCAAACCCCGCTCCTTCCCCAGGGTTTGGAAGGAGCTCTGACAGGTTGCTTCTCTTAGGAAGATCATCTCTTTGAATTTCCAGCCCATAGGGGTTTAGGTTTTATTAATACTCTTGGGAGTGGGATTTTTAATGCTAAATAAGTTTCAGCCTGAGCCAAGGAGGCCAAATATCATGGGCAGCATAGAGAAGGATTGACAGGAAGATTCACAGAGTTTAAGAGGTTTGTGGTGGTTTGTTTGTTTGTTTTTTTAAAAAAAGAGCTGTGATTAATCTTAATGCAAAGAGCATTTCCTATGACGTCAGTTTAATGAGTCAACACTTCTGCCACAGTGCTGCAAAGTCCCTCCACTCGTTCAGCTCCTGGAGTCCAGAGAATTTCTGTGTTTTATTCAGAATAAAAAGTGCTGAACCTCAGGGGGAAGGAGAATAGCTGGAGAAGGGGATAACCCCCCCCCCCCAGGATGACATGCAAAGGGACTCAGCAAATCATTCTCACACCAGAAGTGAGGGTTTGGAGCTCCATCCCCACCCACCTCCAAACCTTTGTCTACACCAGGCTCTTCCCACCCCTCACCCCAAGATCCCTCCACGCCGGTGTCTGGGATCCGTCTCTCTGCCGCATAGGAGGAGGGTTGGGAGCAGGGCACAATCCCTGCCACGGGGCTGTGGTGCTGCCGCCTCTCAAGGACAGGGACACGGGGAGCACCTGTAGGGACAGGCAGGGCTGGGTGTGCACAGCGGTGGCCAGCAGTGATAGCCATCCGGGCCACAGATCTGGCAGCGGCACCATCAGCACTGGGGATGGGCAGGGAAGTGCTTATCAGGGTGTCCCAGCAGCGCTGCACCTCCAGAGAGCCATCCCACGATGACAAATTTCAGCCAGGCCTGATGCAAACGGAGAGCAGATGGACAGAGGCTGGAAAGCAGATGGAGAGAAGGAGATTTGGACATAACTTGAAGGCCCCGAAGTGTCTCATTAGGAAAACACACATCACAGGCAGCTGCCTGGGTGGCAGAGCAGCCTGCAGCCAGCCATGGATGCAAAGGTGGAGGGGATGCAAGAGCATCACTACTGCTCATGAGCAAGTCACCGGTGGGGTTGAAGGACAACCAGAGCTCTCCAGAGATACCACGCACCTTGCCTCAAGCTTGCTGCCCGCCCACGTGTGGACAGAGATGACAGCTTTTCTCAGCTCTTGAAAGTGTCCAGCCCATATCACTCCAAGCGAATCAAGCCAGGAAAGGCTGGGACCTCTGTCAGCCCCTGACACAGCCTGCCTGGACCTCCCGCACCAGCAGAGCACTCCTGGGGGAGTTCCTTCACCTCTCAGCCAGGCTGGTGTCTTGTCCATTTATTGCCTAGGGCACGGGAGTGACAGGCAGGGCACATCCCCGGCACTGTGACTGGAGCAGGACAGCACCGCAAGCTCTTGGGTGGCTTAGCAGGCTTCTTCTCATCTCCTCCATCCCCTGCTGTCCCTGCCTTCTCTTCCCCTGCCACCCCCATGCTGGCCCCACAAGCTGCCTGTGGGCAGCAGAGCTGGTTCCAGCCCCATGGCTCAGTGGATGAGTCCCCTAGGATCCTGTCACTCTGTGGTCATAGAATCACAGCATCACAGAATGGTTCGGGTTGGAAGGGACCTTAAAGACCATCCAGTCCCACCCCCTGCCCTGGGCAGGGACACCTCCCACCAGACCAGGTTGCTCAAAGCCCCCTCCAACCTGGCCTTGAACCCCTCCAGGGATGGGGCAGCCACAGCTTCTCTGGGCAACCTGGGCCAGGGTCTCACCACCCTCACAGCAAAGAATTTCTTCCCCAGATCTCAGCTCAATCTCCCCTTTTTCAGGTTAAAACAGTTCCCTCTCATCCTATGGCTCCCCTCCCTGATCAAGAGTCCCTCCCCAGCTTTCCTGGAGCCCCTTTAGGGACTGGAAGGGGCTCTAAGGTCTCCCCAGATCCTTCTCTTCTCCAGGCTGAACCCCCAAAACTCTCTCAGCCTGTCCTCACAGCAGAGGGGCTCCAGCCCTCCCAGCATCTCCGTGGCCTCCTCTGGCCCCGCTCCAACAGGTCCACGTCCTTCTGATGTTGGTGGCCCCAGAGCTGGAGGCAGCACTGCAGGGGGGTCTCCCCAAAGAGGGCAGAGGGTGCTCAGCCCTGCGGCTGAAATGAGGGCAGGAGCTGCCTGCCAGGGAGCAGGATGGGAAAATGGGGGAAACGGGAGCAAGTTTGCTGTCTGTATATTAGTTTCTACACTCCTCTGCTGGGCACAGAGTACAATTGCTAAATAATGTGGCAGAGAATCACAGCAGCAGACAGGAACGAGGGCTGGCAGGAAAGAAAAAAAAAAAAACCAACAGGTTTTTAAACTGAAAATAACAGTGAATGAAAAATAACTTCATCAAAATTTCCCAGTGTGGAAGATCTGCACCAGCCCTACTGGAGTCTGTGCTGTGTGCTAACTTTCCCCGGCCCTGTTCTGCCTTGGAAGGACAGGATCAAATCACATTTTCTTCAGGAGAATCGACGAAAGAAAAATGATCTGGGAATCCTTGCCCTGATCCTCTAGATATCTGGATACCTAGAAGAGCTGGATAGGAGGTATATGAAAAAAAAAAACATCTCATGTTTTATATTCTCGTAAGGCAGCACAGGTTGGGGATTCAGGCTTGGAGACATCCCAGATCAGAGGTTTTTTAGTTTAAGCTCAGCCAAAGGTTTCGCATGCATTCTGAGACACATGTGTCGTGGTTTAATCCCAGTCAGCAACTAAGCACCACGCAGCCCCTCGCTCACTCCCCCCGGTGGAGTGAGGGAGAGAATCGGAAGAGCAGAAGTGAGGAAAACCTCATGGGTTGAGATACAGACAGTTTAACAGGTAGAGCAAAAGCCACACACACAAGCAAAGCAAACCAAGGGTCCGTTCCCCGCTCCCCAGGGGCAGAGGGGGGTTCAGCACCCCCAGGACAGCAGGGCTCCATCAGCGTAACGGTGACTGGGGAAGACAAACGCCATCGCTGCGAGCGTTCCCCCTTCCTCCTCCTTCCCCAGCTTTATATACTGAGCGTGACGTCACGCGGCGTGGAACGTCCCTTTGGTGATGGGGGTCAGCTGTCCTGGCCGTGTCCCCTCCCAGCTCCTTGCGCCCCCCCGGCCCATCGCTGGCGGGGTGGGCTGAGGAGCAGAATGGCCTTGGCTCTGTGCAAGCCCTGCTCAGTGGTAACCACAACATCCCTGTGTTATCAACACTGCTTTCAGCCCAAATCCAAACCACGGCCCCATAGTAGCTGCTGTGGAGAAAATTAACTCTATCCCAGCCAAGATCAGCACGTTATTAACCCAGCAGTGTGCCAGCTCTATCTGGGCACTTCAGATAGATAGATCGATTAATTTTATATAAATATACATGGGACGAGCTGAAATGACAGGCCTTTATATACAGTCCCCAAATTGAATAATACAAGGAATTTGGGTTCAGAGTGCAATTAGTGCTTTGTCTGAGCACAGAGTGGATGATCCTCCTGTGACCTTCCTCAGGGGCAGGCAGGACCTCCACCCGGAGTGGAGAGGGAATTTTTGCTGGAGCCCATGAGCAAGTAGGAGACGCAATAGTCCGCATAACATCAGCTACTGGGGAGACGAAAAAACACTTTTGCAGCCCAAGGATATCCATTTCCCCCTGTACGTGTAAGTCCGAGCTGTATAAACACCCATTCAGACCTGTGCTGCGATAGAGGGTCCATGGTGGAGGTAAACCCATGTGCAGAAGAGGTTGAAAGCCACTAAACCCACTCACATGTGTGCTCAGTTCTGTCCTGAACTGGGCGCTTCAAAGGCTATGCACAGAGGGGACCCACAAGGCATATAAGGACATTCACTCCCATATTGCAAAAAAAAAAATTAGAAGAAAGTAACATCCTGGCCACTAAAGCACAAAACCAGCCACGGTCAGTTCAGCAGTTCTCCACATATGTGTCAGGAGGTCCCATTTTCGTCCAAAGCCCAGGCTGATGCTCGTGAGTTGGTGGCTGGGCTGACCCGGCGCAGTGGCTCCGAAGGAGCTGTTCGAACAACAGCTCCTGGGAGCTGTGAACATCCCCCGTGCCTGGGCTCACTTACAGACATTTTTTGGCTTATGCCGTGACTAGATGACGATAGCTTTTGGAGCTCTTATGTTTTAACAAGTTGGTGCAGCTGGAGGACAAAAAACGCCCAGGAAATCATGCATTTAGAGTACATTGGTTTGCAGTGACCTGTCTCTGAGACAGCACTTCTTTGTCACTTTGCTTTCTTCCCCCCATCCTAGAGAAGAGGACGTTATCCCCTTGACCCTGCTCCTTGACCCTGAATTTGGGGGAGGAGAAGCTATGTGTGAGAAGAAGGGACCCTTGTAGGCAGGGCCTGCCAGAGCCACAGGGAGGTCTCTGGTCTCCCTGAGCCTCCGTTCCCCATAAACAAGATGAAGATACAGGTATGGCCACAGCAAAATACCCAATGATGACAGGTTGTCCTGGGTTGAGTGACACAGGACTAACTTCTCTTCTAATGCTTGGGAAAACTGCACTTTTAGAAGGCTATGGTGTCTGAATGTGTGAAAGTATTTCCTTCACAGACAGCCAGGCTCTGTGGGATTCAAGGTCTCAGTGTTTTCGAGCCTCTCCAGGAGCAGGGATGAGGAGGAGTGAGACCCGGGCACTTGACCCAGGCTGCCAACAGGATTGTTTCATACCATGAACACCACATTCAGTATAAATTAGAAATTTTGCTGCGCAGTTCTCTCTCTCCCTCAATGGTGGTGGGTCCAGAGAACTCCTTGCCCCGGTGCCGGAGCCCTCAGCCCTTCCCTTCCTCCCGAAGCCGCAGCGCTCGCAGGGTCCCGCATTTGCTGTCCCTGCTGGGAGTGCACAGCTTCCTGCTGGGGAATGGGCTCGGGATAGTCCTCGGGTATCTTATATTGGTATCGGGATCAATACTGGTTCTTTGGTATTACTGATGTTAATTGTTTAGTCTTATTCTATTAAATCTCTTTATATTTCAACCCTCGGGTTTCCTTGTTTTTCCCCAATTCCCCTTCCTGGGTGGGGAGGGGTCATTGGGTGATAGAATAATTGTCTAAACAACAATAAATTGTTCTGGGTTTCTCAAACCATAACATGGGTGTGAACACAGCAGTGAAATACCCAGTGGTCACCGTAGCCAGATACACCTGCCAAAACCCTGAATGGAATTTGCCCAGGTTTTGCAGATGAATCCAGACTTGCCCTCCCATGCCAGTGCCTGTGGGGTGCACACAATGGAAAAAGGGAGAAAACCAGCCAGCCTGCCTGGTTTGCCTCTGGAGCAGCACCCAGGTTCAGAACTGGGTTTTCTCCGTCAGAGAGACATGACAAGGAAGAGGCGACGGAAAAGGGAAGTGTAACAGAAACAGCCAGACACTTGACAGCAGCATCCTGAGGTGCCAGTCTTGCAACAAACAGCTGGTGCATAATAAATTCATGATATGCATATTTTATACTGTTTTCATGAGACACTTGCATATGGCCATACCTGCTGCTGGTGAGACTGGAGAAAGAACATGAATTCCACACCGAGGGCTCCTCTGACAAGAGATTATAAGAAATAATCACTAGCCAAATATTAGCCCTCAACAAGACAGACAAATTATACATGATACTTTTTTTATTGCACTAACAATAAAAGACCCATAAAAGGTTACCAGAGCTCTGCTTCATATCTCACAGATTATGATTAATTACAGACTTCAAGCCTTTGCACCAGGAGATTAGAGCCTTTCGCCCTTAGGAGGAAAAAAGATGAATTGTAATTTCTTCTCATGATGCTCCTCCCACCTTCCCCCGTGGAAGGGGTATGAAAAGACTGTAATACTTGTCTTTCCCCAATTCTCTCTTTGTCTTAAGTGCCCAGGAAAAAAGCACCAAAGGATTGAACTACAGAGTTGCGATTTCCAGTTCTGCAGTGCCGGTTGATCTGGCAGATCAGGCCATAAAAGTACTGCATTTGAGGGGTCTGGAGCACAAGTCTTGTGAGGAGCAGCTGAGGGAGCTGGAGGTGTTCAGCCTGGAGAAAAGGAGGCTGAGGGGAGACCTTCTCACTCTCTACAACTCCCTGAAAGGAGGGTGTAGCCAGGGGGGGTCGGTCTCTTCTCCCAAGTCACAGCTGATAGGACGAGAGGAAATGGCCTCAGCTTGTGCCAGGGGAGGTTTAGATGGATATTAGGAAATATTGCTTCACTGAAAGGGTTATCAAGGCTTGGACCAGGCTGCCCAGGGAAGTGGTTGAGGCACTATCCCTGGAGGGATTTAAAAGACGGGTTGACATACTGCTTAGTGACATGGTTTAGTGACGGGTTGTGGGTGTTTTTTTTTATCAGAGTTAGGTTGATGGTTGGACTAGATGATCTTAAACGTCCCTTCCAACCCAGACAATTCTATGATTCTATGATCCTATGTTTATCCTGAGTTCCCAGGGGTCAGGAACACACGTCTCTGTGTGTGAGAAAGGCTATTGATTCAGAGGCTGAACGTGCTGCTGCGTGTGCTCATGTACGTCAGGAACAGGACTGTTAGGTCAAGGGCATAAAAATAATAGGACACAGCAGAGATAGGTCAGGGAAATATCCTGGGACCACTGATCCAGGAGGATGAAGAAGATAACTGGATTTTATCTGCATCTCCTTTAAGCAACATCCACCAGGCTGCCTGGACTGTGTAAGAGGTGAGGTTCATCTCTGGTCACTATGTCACTGTTTTACAGCCACTTCTTGCCTTCCAGGGTTACCAACAGACCATAAGAGAAGGCATAAGACAGGACAGGGCTGAGGCTGTTCGAACTACAGCCAAGGCTGGTCAGACAGGTCCCTAAATGGCCTTGGAATCGGGGGAGTTTTTGTCATTCTCCTTCTAGACACCAGGCTGGTCCTAACCCAGCCATCAAGCTCCCATGGTGGGAGACGGTGAAAGGAAGAAGAAACAATGAGAAAAGTAGATAAAATATTAGGGGGGACAAACAGTGAAAAAAGTGGCAGAGGTGTGAGAATCAAGGATTTGAAAATAGCTTGAGGGGGCACTGGAAGGGGACACAGAGCATGGGTACCCAGTGAGGAGGCACCTTGAAGACCCTTTATCCCTCCTCAAGTAGAAGAACAGAAAAACAAAACAAGGCTGCAAGATCTCAATGTGAATCCTCCCTCACTTTCCATGTGGCCCCAGCAAATCTTTCTCTGTTGCCACCTGCCAAGAGGTTTGAGATGTCCTCCCAGAGAGGGCCATCATATAATGGGGGGTCTTGGAAGCCTGAGAGACACACCAGCCAGCACTGGTGTACCAATACCCCATGGAACATGGGACTTCACATCCTGTATGGTCACATCCTCTGTGTATTTCTAAATAGCATATGGGGTGGAGGCACCGATATTGCTTTGGAGAAAGGGGCACCGTGCATGTGGAGGTACCGCACAGCCCCTCTGTCACTGGATGTGCTCAGTGTGTGTATGATGGAGAGCTGCTCTACACATGTGCTTCACTGGTCGAGAACTGATGAGGTCACCAGTACCTCAGGCCCAGGTGGCTCTGCTCCCCTCATTAGCAGGATGTGTCATTGCCAGTAACAAGCCAGACCAAGCAGAGATGGAATCAGGCAACTGTCTGGGCTTAGGGCTACAAAGACGATGAAGGGCCTGGAGCATCTCTCTTACAAGGAAAGGCTGAGGGACTTGGGTCTTTTTAGTCCGGAGAAGACAAGACTGAGGGGGGATCTGATCAGCGCCTATCTATACTTAAAGGGTGGGTGTCAGGAGGATGGGGCCAGTCTTGTTTCAGTGGTGCCCATTGACAGGACAAGAGGAAATGGGAACAAGCTTGAATGTAAGAAGTTCCATCTAAACATGAGGAGGAACGTCTTTCCTGTGAGGATGGCAGAGCCCTGGAACAGGCTGCCCAGAGAGGTGGTGGAGTCTCCTTCTCTGGAGACATTCAAAACCTGCCTGGACACGTTCCTGTGTGACCTGATGTGGGTGGACCTGCTCTGGCAGGGGGTTGGACTGGGTAATCCCCAGAGGTCCCTTCCAGCCCCATAGCATTCTGTGATTCTGTTTCTCCTTTCCCAGAGACTATCTTGACCCAACAAATGCATTCCTGGTGCCATTTGTCCCCTTCCCGACCCCTCTCTCTTGGGCACTGCTTTGTTGCTTACTCGTTTTGGGATTCTTTTCCAACCTGCTGTTGCTTTTGGGAGCAGGTCCATCTGATTGTCTGACTGCAGGAAGACCCACTCACGCATCTGCTTCTGTTTGCTGCTGCCCGGCACCGGGGTGCTCAGGATGGGTAGGTCCCAGGCTCCGCTCTTTGCAGGCACAAAAACAGGCAGCAAGCCCAGGGACTGCCTGCGGCTTCTCCACGCTCCGCGGGGCCCTCAGATGAACAGGCTGGTTTTCATCCACTTCTAGGGCATCATGTGGGGATGTTCTCCCAGGAAAAGGCAGTGATGTAAACACCAGCTGAGGGCTCAGAGCTCAGAGGATGCATGGACAGCGCTTTTGTCATGAAGAATTTATTTCTCCCTGTCGGAAGGGGGAAAGAAATTCTTTACACTAAGAAGCAGAGACGTCTAAATGAGCGCCATCACCTACCAGAGAGCAGCACGGGCTGTGGGGGAAGCACAGATCTTTCAGGAAAGGCAGAAATTAAGGCTCTGATCCTGAAGAGCATCCACTTGCAGGGAAGCCCTTAAGAACAGGCTCAGCTTTCCTTCTTATCCTCCAACTTCAGTACAGGCTTACACACTATCTTCCACCAAGCACAGGACGTTTTAGCAAGCACTATCAAACTGGGTTGCTTCCAGCGAGTCTTAGCATGCAGCTCTCCTGCTCCCAGATGCCAGCACTGACAATTCCAGATGAATGCTCCTACCCAAGTTTTTTAAAATTTGGGCCAGCGAATCATTACCCTCTTATGAGAATGGCAGTGGAAAATAACAGGATATTAGTGGGGAAAGGACCTTTATAAGCAGTGGGGAAAGGACCTTTACAATCAGATCTTGTAACCTGCAGTCATCTCAAAGAAGACACAAATGACTTAAATAGATTTTTTTATATTGTAAGCCTTTGGTAGGAGAAGCCATCCTTTAGTTCTGTGTACAGCACTCAATGCAATGGTGTTGCTGCCCATGGGAGAGGCTCAGAGATACTACTACATTTTAGCAATAAATAGCTATAATACTTTTCCCACTTACCTGTTTCTGAGAAAGTGCTGGTGCTTCAGAGCTTGTTGTCTAAACAGAACAGCTCCAAGTTGAAGACCACAAGTGTGAGATCCCAGCTCTTCCAGGAGAGCTTTGATTTCAGCAGGCTCAGGGTACAGCGTATCTTGTGCTGTTGCCTCCTGTGTCAGGGGATTCAGGACTACAAAAAAAACGTTTTGAATTCCCTACACTGAGCTGATGAACACTACAGCCTGGGTAAGGGTTAAATTTGCCCACAAGTTAAAATATCTCCTGGTGATACTGTATGAAAAAACTACAGCAGGCCTGTAAATTAGTGACTCACCTGCCTAAGTCTTTCTAAAGCAGACAGAAAACAGTGAATGAACTCATGAAATCTTCCAAGCACTGCCCACTATAATGGAAAAGAAAGAGGTCACTCACTGTCTGTTGTACTGTATGAATCAAGCTTGTGTTAAATGAAAAAAATGAGACTCCAGAGAGTAGCAGGAGTACATGTGGCCTTTTCACCTTAAATATTTCAATCATATAGTACACAATATAAAAATGTTGTAACTATTAGAACATATTAGATTACATCTATTAAATACACACATGTATGCAAAATATACATTTATAGTTTATACCAAATATACAAATCATGGTATGCGCTATGAAGTAGGGTTACAATGTAAAGCCAGCAGACTGAAACACTGGTTTTATTAACATACTGGGAGGATTTTTCTGATTCAGAACAGATTATTAAAGGGAAACCAGGACGCAGAACTTGGTGACACTGGGCTGGTTTTAGGGATTGCTCGCTAGAACCGTGCCTAGAAAGCAGCTCCACAAACAGAGATCCCCGGGCTCCCCGGCCTGTGAGCTCTCCGACCCCAGGGCTTTGCTCTGACTGACCCTCGGTGATGGCAGGGGGGCTGCAGACTCACTACCACCGGCCAGGCCGCCCACCTTCCTTCTCAGAGCCTGATCACACAGGCCTGGCTGAGGTGGGCGCTGACTGACAGGAGCTGACTGACAAAGCCGGTCCGTCACCCAGCGGGCTCCGGCTGAGGGCTCGCCCTGGGCCTGCAGCCACACGGCCACCAGCGGCGCCTCCTCGGCGGCCATGAGGCGGGCCCCCGTGGGCCCGCGGGCAGGCACCACTGCGCATGCGCATCGCAGCCCGCCAGTGGCCAGCGCCTGCGCAGCACCTCCGCGCATGCGCGCAGCCACCTTGCCCGCCTCGCCCTCGCCCGCTCGCCGGAGCGTGTTGACGTTAGCACCGTAACGTCCGCCGCGGGCCCCGCCCCTCGCTATAAAATTGGCGGCGGGCGGCGGGCGCCATTGTGCTGCGGAGCAGGCCGCGGCCGTGTCAGCGCGTGAGCCCGGCAGCGCCGCTCCCCTCTCGCCGCCTCTCTCTTTTTCTCTCTCCTTCTCTCTCCCCTTTCCTCTTTCTTCTCCTCTCCCTTCCCCTTTCCCCCTCACCCCCCGCCGCGGACATGCCGCGCGTCTACATCGGCCGCCTGAGCTACCACGTCCGGGAGAAGGACATCCAGCGCTTCTTCAGCGGCTATGGCCGCCTGCTCGAGGTTGACCTCAAAAACGGGTGAGCGCCGGCCCGAGGGCTGCCCCGCCGCCCCCCTTACCCCGCCGCTCCCGGGCCGGGCGGGCCGCGCCCTCCGCCCTCTCCTTCCCTCCCTCCCTCCCTCCTTTCCTCCCTCCTTTCCTCCCCCATGTTGTCGGCCGCTGCCGCGTGGCGCCCGGCTCAAGATGGCGGCGGCGCGGGGGGAGCGGGGGCGCTGCGGCGGGGACGGCGGCCATTGTCCCGCCGCGCCTGACGGGGCCTCTCTGCTTTCCCCCCACCCCCACCTAGTTACGGCTTCGTGGAGTTCGAGGACTCCCGAGACGCCGACGATGCCGTTTACGAGCTGAACGGCAAGGATCTGTGCGGGGAGCGGGTGATCGTGGAGCACGCCCGCGGGCCCCGCCGCGACAGGGACGGGTACAGCTACAGTAGTCGCAGTGAGTACGGGCCCGTCTTCCTGCGGGGTTACCGGGCTGCAGCGGGCGAGGGGCAGGAGGCCGGGGGTGATGGAGGGGACGGGACACCGAGTCCCCTGGGGCTTGGCGGGGCGGGGGTGGTGGCGAGGGTGTCGCTGTCCCCGGGGGTAGGGGATGTCCCTGGTGCACCGCCGGGAGCAGGCGGGCTGCTGGCCTGGCGCTGTGGGCCTTTTTCCTGGCACCGGCGTTGCACTCGGATATCCCCTAAGAAACTTAGGAGGGCAAAAATGTGAAGCGATTCTGGCTGCAAATCTGGGGCCTTCTAGAAGGGGTTTCTCGTTAATTAGAAACTATATGCTCTGCTAATTTAAGGGCTCCAGTGTTCTTGGGAGCATTTCGATGAAACGGTGATGTTGCATCACTGATGTTAATGGATAAATACCGTTGTGTAATTGGGGTAGAAGCGCTCAGCTGTAAACTCTCATGTGAATGTTTCAGTTGAATATATAGAAGGGGTGGGGGGAGGTTTGTCAAGCTGGAATCTGTTGTACTAAGTGGGGGGTACTGTAAATATTTCTGTGTTCAGCTCGCTCGTATTGTTTCTTGAGCTGAACTGTATAGAACTTAACTGGCCTAGTACTGTAATTAAAAGTACTAAGGTGCATCTTTAAGTAATCTGTAGAAACGTGGTGTTTGGGGGGGTGGGTATCTGTCTTTTTGAAAAAGAATCAAATGTATGTTGTTTAAAATTGTTGCATGTTCAATTCAAACTTTTTAACAAGTCCTTGATGTTTCAATTTAAAAGTGACCAGTGGGGCTGAGGCTGTGTCCACTGAGGCTAAGATGACTGCCTTTCCTGATTGGCCATGGCTTTTCCATACATTGTGTGACCCTTGCCCTATGACCCTTTGGCTGACCTTACCGGAAGCCATGACGACAGCAGCCTTTTGCCATTAGACGCAGGGTGATGGTGAGGATTCCAAGGGTTAGACAAAACTGGTTAAACTGAACTAGGTGACTGTTACCTTGCGTGTTTTGTGGCCAAACCACCACCAAAAACCTCATACTGTGATGTAAGTACTTAGTGTAACTAGTAAACGTTTTTGTAAAATGTAGAAATGCATGTAATCAGTTAAGTTTTATATTTTACAATGTTCTGTAAAATAAAACTTAGCAAGGTGAATCTAATAAGGAGCAGTCACTCTCTAACAGATCTTAGGAGCACAGACTTGTAGGATTTTAGTCTGTTTGATTTGCCATTAATATAGATCATGGCAAAAATTGCAAAGTTTATTGGAGGCTTAGAGAAATAAAGTCCTACTCCAGTAAATATAACTGTTTAACTAACTTTTTCAGAACATTTAGTTTTCTTCATGCTAGGAGACCATCTAACTTTATTTCTTTGTACAATAAAGGTGGGGGTGGTGGCGGATATAGCAGTCGGAGACAATCTGGAAGAGATAAATACGGACCGCCTGTTCGTACAGAGTACAGACTGATTGTTGAAAACCTTTCCAGTCGCTGTAGTTGGCAGGATTTGAAAGTATGTATTAATGTTCTGTCCCAGAACCTGTTGTGACTAGCAGGAAGCAATAACTTTAATATCAATGTTCACTTTGATTGAGGTAGAAGCAATTAAGAAGTATTGTGCATGACTGTTTACACGCAATTAATGCTTCTTGCATTTGCTCAGACTTGTCTTAAGCGAATGTTCTTGCGGAGCGTAAGCCCGTGGAACGCTTACATTGTTCATCTGCTCCCTGAAGGATTTCATGAGGCAAGCTGGTGAGGTGACCTATGCAGATGCTCACAAAGAACGTACAAACGAAGGAGTGATCGAGTTCCGATCTTACTCAGACATGAAGCGTGCCCTGGACAAGCTGGACGGCACAGAGATAAACGGCAGGAAGATCAGGCTGGTTGAAGACAAGCCGCGGTCGAGCCACAGGAGATCCTACTCTGGCAGCAGGTCAAGGTAAAGTTTGGGACACGTTGGTCTCTGCATCGAGACAGCTTACACTGAGAATGGGTGTAGGTAGCCCTACCTGCAGCAGTTATCTCCAGTTGATATTGTAGGAATAGGAGGATGCCTGGGAATGTGTCATACAGCAGAGCCACATTTGAGAGTTTATCACAGGTGAGACATCAGATGTAATTCATTGACAGGATATTGAAACTGTGTGGATTAACAGTGCGTCTTGATGTGGCCATGCTTGGTTTTGAGAAGTACTTTAGCAGTTTTTTCTCTGTTAGGTAGCACAGCAGGGCACACCAGACAAAGAACAAGGGCCAAATGCCATGTTTAATGCTTCTAGGTCACGCTCTAGAAGACGGTCTAGAAGCAGAAGCCGGAGAAGTCGGAGCAGCCGCAGCCGGTCCCGTAGTGTCTCCAAAAGCCGGTCCCGGTAAGTGATACATTGTTTTCTGTTAACACAGGAACTGCTACTTATTAACTGATAGATATTTACAGCTGCCGTAAGGACACTTCAGTTCATGTGGAGTAAACTCTCTCTCTTTTTGAAAGCTCTAAATCCAGGTCACGAAGCAAAGACCGCTCACGTTCCAGATCTAAAAGCAGGAAGTCTCGATCAAAGAGTAAATCGAAACCCAAGTCTGACAGGGGTTCCCGCTCACACAGCAGATCCAAGGAGAAGTCTGAGAAGTCTCGGTCCAGATCCAGGTCCAGGTCTCGATCTCCCAAAGAAAATGGTAAAGGAGATGCTAAGTCTAAGTCCAGGTCAAGGAGCAGGTCTCGTTCCAATTCTCCGCAGCAGCAGCCATCTGCCAAGGCTCGCTCCGAGTCGCCACCCAAAAGAGCTGCATCGAGGTCCCGCTCCAGATCTCGGTCAAAATCTCGCTCACGATCAAGATCTAGTTCAAGAGATTAAGACTAGAACTCTCCTCTTACATTGCACACTATTACGGAACATTTTCCTACTTGTCAGGCCATTAGTGTTATGTTAGTACTTCGGAAGTTGGGTTTTTTCTCTTGCAGGAGTGAATGGCCTAAGAACTTAAGGCGTAAGGTTTAATTTGTATCCCAAATTTGAAAATACCAGATGGGATGGTGGTACAAAGCAGGAAAAGTCCCCCTTTTGTAGAAATTCAGCTAAAAGTTTCATTTTATAGTATTTCCGCAGGAGTAACTTAACTACTCTTCAGTGCAAAGTGGTTTTTATATTAAAAATAAACTGAATATAACAGGCTTAAATCTGGGCTTTTTTGAAAGTATCATTTTTTCCTATTTTTTTTTCATGGTTTTAGAACTATGGGTATCCTTAGCTTCATAGGTTACAGCTTGCTACCAAAGGCAGGATTGCCTTGCTGGGCAGGTCAGATAATTCTCGGGTTCGTGTTAATTTGTGGGTGCAGGCTGCAAACCACAGCCACCGCTACTGATACTAGGGAGATTTTTTTAGACCAGCAATAAACTCAAGTTGAAGCATTTGTGTTGTATCTTAACTTGCCAAAAGAACATTCCCACCCATACTGTGACTGTATTCGAGGTAATAAGGGTACTCGGGAACCTGGATCGTACAGTATTGCTGAAAAATCCTGCGTTTCAAACTTGAAAGAATGAAACCTTTCTGACTTCTTTTTGTTTCTCGCTTGAATCTCAAGTGTCACTGGGTTTCAGACACTGCCGTGTCTCTTGGATGTGGTCCAAGTCACTAGTATGTTGTATGGTTTGTCGGCCTCAAAACACCTATTGGATATGAAAACTAGGTAAATAAAAACTGTCTTCCCTCCCTTTTTGACTCATTTATGTTAACATTTTGCTTCAGACTAGGAGAAGTATAATCCTATCTGTGTGTAAGTCTGCCCTTTATTGGAAATGTAATCTCTGAGCTAGAGTTCTAGTCTTAACAAAGGCTTTGCTAAACCACAGTTGCCAATTCACTTAAATTGTGGAATAGGACTCATCCCAAAAATTCCCCTTTATAGCTAAATTGATTTTTGTAACATGCAATAGCGAACATTAGAACTGCCTTGTACTCTTTATACAACGTGTAGTTTGACTTGTATAAAATTAAATTGGTGACTCAAACTCTTGTGTTTATTGCAGTGTGGTGGGATTGGTTTTCTGCCTCATGCTGGGGAAATTGCAATTTATCCTCTTTAACTCTTTGCTGGAGGAACTTCGTTTTAGAAAGAGACTAGAGGAGCTCTGGCAGTGCCCTTGGACCAGCTGAGTCAGCCATGTGCCATGTGTCCCCCCACAGTGCCTTGTCCTTTTCTGGAGCGTGGCTGGATGTGAAGCAGCACCGCTGGTCAGTTTCCCATGGCTGCTCTGGTGAATGACAGCAGGCACAAGGAACGCGTGGAGTGCATGCTCACATGCGACTTGATGCCAGCTTTGCTTTCCCAGAATTGCTTTATGATCTAAACAGTTCTCTTGAAAATTAATATTTGGTTTCTTGCCATTTTCTGATCATCTCTGGAAAGATTTTGCCTGTTGCATATGAGTAGCTGTGCGATCCCAGGAGGAGTGAGTGAGTTTTGCCTGATGAGCTCACATTCCTGATGGCACCTGAGTGGAAGTGATGACATGGCCTGTGTTGATTTTTATATTGTGCCCTTTCTGTGCTGTTTCTGCTCCCAGCATGAAAAGCAGCTGTGTTTGAGCTGCCCAGCCTCCCTGTGGGTGTCTGTAACCGTGGAGTCTCACAGGTATCTCTGCTGTGACTGAACTCCCGCTTGTTCAGAGCGCACTGAGTGCTGAAGCTTTATTCTCTCCAGCTGGAATGAGGTGATGCCTGTGTTTCATTAATTTCTTAAAAGTAATTTCCACAAAAAAAAAAAAAAATTGAAAGTTTTTTGTAGTTAAGGTGTATTTTAGCATAATAACTAGAAAAAAATCCATACTGTAGTTGTAGCAGTAGCTCCTCTGGGTTGGATCTCAGGTGTGTCAGACTGTGCAAGAACAGTTTAATGCAGGTGTACAGCCCGAAGTACGCCTGTGCAAATACCTCCCTTAAACTTGACACAACAGCATTAATGCCTCCTTGGTTTTATTTGTGCTGATCATGGAGTAGGTCAGACTTCATGGAGAACTGCTCCTCTCTGATGAGCTTCCAGGGGTCCAGTAAAATACATCGCGCTCCTGGAAACAAGAATTGAGCTAGCAGCTCAGTTGACTGAAAGGTGTATGTGCTTACTTTCAGTATCTCTGTGTGTCTTTGTGGTAATAAAAGATGTTAACTATTTATTTAATTTTTTTTTGCACAAGCTTGTAGATACAAGTAACGGCTGGTGTGTATTCCAGTGTCGGCATGAGAACGGCCTGGCCTTACTGTAGCCATTAGCACCCTGGTCTGGGTTGACTGCCTAACGATGGCTTTTACCTGTTATGCTCTTAGCTTTCTGAAATGAGCCTGTTATGACACCAGTTATGTTTGAAGTCATCTTTATTCATGAGTTACTTACAGGGAGGGTCTAGACTGGATTTAACCAACTTGCCTGTAACTCCTTTAAATACCCAAGATTTCTTTTTCTGTTGCTGGCGCCACAGGCGATGTCTTCTGCGAGAGAGAAATGGTCCTTTGCTGTGCAAATGAAGCAGGAATTCCTTGGCAGGGCTCGCATCCTTCTGGATTTGTTTGCTCTGAAAAGCGGGTGGGATTTCAGGAGTGCTAGATACTGAGCCAGCGCTGTTCAACACAAGGCTCGCGATAACTTTATATATAGAAGCCACCAACAAAACCCAGCCCCTGGCACCCCCGACTGTCAGCACTTACTTCTTAATTTTTTTATGAGTGGAAGGCTCTCAGGCTGGTGTGGATTTGTGATCACAAGTGGGATTGTTTCTGAGATGTGGTGTAGGTGTTAGGAAAGCATGTGGATGTGTGTCTTAAACTTCATGGAAGAGGAGGAGAGCGCAGAGGCTGTGCTGTGTGCTGGCCTGCAGCAGTAACCCATGGCAAGACCACCTGGCGTTGCCATTGTCTCAGTTTTTAACCACCTGTGGAACCATCTTTTTCAGAGAGGTGCTCCACTACTAGGCATCCTGAGTCTTTTCCTGCATTTGCTATAAACAATATAAATTGGTTCTTAAAAAGACAAGAGAAACGTGCCTTCTCATCAAGCATGGAGTGCAGGAGGGAGTTAGAGTCTTAGTGCCCTGTAGCAAGTTGTGAAGGAGAAAGCAATGTTACAGTTAAACAAAAGCAAAACTTAGAATCTGAGGCTGTGTTTGGAGTCTGTTCCTAACCTTTTCTTGTATTTAAAAAAGCACCCATCCCTGCATGGTGGTGTTCAACATAAATCACAGAATCACAGGATGCTATGGGGCTGGAAGGGACCTCTGGAGATCATCCAGTCCAACCCCCTGCCAGAGCAGGGTCACCCAGAGCAGGTCCCACAGGAACGTGTCCAGGCGGGTTTGAATGTCTCCAGAGAAGGAGACTCCACCACCTCTCTGGGCAGCCTGTTCCAGGGCTCTGCCATCCTCACAGGAAAGAAGCTCCTCCTCATGTTTAGATGGAACTTCTTACATTCAAGTTTGTGCCCGCTCCCTCTTGTCCTGTCACTGGGCACCACTGAAACAAGACTGACCCCATCCTCCTGACACCCACCCTTTAAGTATAGATAGGCGCTGATCAGATCCCCCCTCAGTCTTCTCTTCTCCAGACTAAAAAGACCCAAGTCCCTCAGCCTCTCCTCATAAGAGAGACGTTCTAATCCCCTGATCATCTTTGTAGCCCTCTGCTGTACCCTCTCCAGCAGTTCCCTGTCCTTCTTGAACTGGGGAGCCCAGGACTGGACCCAGTGCTCCAGATGGGGCCTCCCCAGGGCAGAGCAGAGGGGGAGGATGACCTTCCTCGACCTGCCGGCCACACTCTTCCTGATGCACCCCAGGATGCCATTGACCTTCTTGCCAATGCAAGCTGCATCCTTAAATCAGCGATTTGTGTGATGTAAAATACCTGCTTTAAAGTGGGATGGTGCAAACCCCTCTCCCTTCAGCGTGTGTCGCTCCAGCCCTGGCAGACAAGTGGGAGGGTGTTCCTGGGTGTTCCTGCACGGCCGAGGGGGTGAGTCAGGGCGCTCCTCCTGAACCACCTGGAGCCTCGGAAGCAAATCCAAGTCTTCATTGGATGGTGACGCTGGCCATCACACACAAACAGAGAAAGCTGGCATGAAACAAAGTTCATTCTTGTTCAGAGTTTCTGGGTGACCCATCATTTCTGTGCTTGGAACTTTATCTCCTGAACTGCCCATGTCAGGAGGGTGTAAAAGAGAATTTCCCTGCTCCAAAAAAAAGGTGTTTTCTTCCCTGCTCTGGCTTCTGGCTCAGTGCTTTGATGGAGAAGAGACAAATCCCTGATGCAGCTGGGCTGGTGAGGAGGCAAGCTGGACAATGTGATTTTTCCTGATGTAGGCAGGTGACTGACTCCAGCCTGAAGCATGATGTGGGTAGTGCTTCAGTGCTTGGGGACTACCCTGAGCATCTGCCTGGCAAGGGAGGCACTTTGATAGTCCACAGAGCCAGCGTAGGGGGCAGATGAACAGAGATGGCTACCTCCTCTGATGCCACGGCCCAGAAAGGCTTCCCTCAGCCTTTACATCTGGGATTTTCAGAGGGTGGTACTGCCGCTATCAGAGCCCAGGCAAGGGGTTCTGCTTCAGCGGGTCCCTGTGCCACTGTGAAAAAGAACACAACGAGCTTTAATGGGCAGACTCACGGGCCTGATTCATGCCAGGCGTAGAGAAATCATCGCTTAAAAAGGAGCAGAAGAAGGACTAAGAAGGAGAGGATTTAAAATGTGCTGTCACAAGACGTACCTTTTGAAACGGCCATCGACTGCGTCACTAAGGGAAAGCGGGTACAGCCCCTTTCGTGCTGTAAGGGAGAGCACAACTCTCAGGTTTGGGCTACACCAAAATCAGTATCTCACCCAGCAATACTGCTGGGCTTCCAGCGAGGCTGTGAGGGGCCAGAACAGGCGATGCTCCTTTTTCATACGTTTCTACCTCTAAACGTTGCGTTTTCAGAGCCTGTTTCCAATGGGGCGATTACTCTGTCCCAAACAGGATTGTACCCGGCTTTGCAGGAGCCATGGGGAGGGGCATTCCAAGTGGGATTGCTGGATTTATTATTCACACAGGGAACAACTTGAACTGTTTCCGATTCCTACTCACACCTCATTCAGGTTGGGATTGTGACATCCACAGATCAATTACCTAAGTCTAAGAGCAAAAGTAGGAATTTGGCTCAGGAGCCTGGAAATCCCAGAAGATTTAGCTGAGCTGATGTTCCATGTCCTTGAGAGAGGATGCAAAAACACTGTGGTTGTTTGAAAGCTGTTCATTTTAAAGAGGTCAAATGTCGTTGATGAGAAGGTAAAGTTCCTGCGACACAATTGGGCAGACTTTGTACTTGGTGTGCTTTGTAAGCTCTATGTAATGTGAATAGGGGAGGTGAGAAGCAAAAGTAACACAAATATCACTTTGTGCGCTGGCAGCTATTAATGGTTCCAGAGTTTTAACTCTTCTTGGGATGGTAAGGGTATCTGTTAACGTTGCCATCAGCCCTTTTCCCCCAGGTTTCGTTTTGTGGTTAGAGGGAAGGAATCAAATAGCTCTTCCCTCTCACAGCTTCTTCACACCTGGTTCTTTTTGCTGAATGTGTATGTAGATGTCAGAGGGGGAGTTTCGGTTGTTTCCTAATCCAATAAAGAATGGAAATAAACTGCTCTGAAGCGGCTCATAAACTTCTACCCTTTTAGCTGCGTCTGACAATAACGTGTCCTCCTCCTTTTGTTCACAGAAAGTGACTTCTGCAGGGGGGGCTACTTCAATTTAAAACATCACAAGTACCCATTTTTAAAAATCAGTATTTTTGCTCATTTGCAAAGCAAAAAGCTTGTTTTTCCCCAATGTTTCCCCTTTGGGGAAGAACTGAGTGCAGTGATTTCGGTCCAAAATACTGCAAATAGAGGAGGGAAAGCTCTACGGGTGCCGGTGGGGCTGGGAGGGACTGGGAGACACAGCCTGTGCTCCCCTGTGGATGGAGCTGTGGGAGGAATTACTCAGGCAAATGTCTTACCAGTGTGTGCAGCTCTGGGAACAGGATTATCCTGTGAATGGGGATAAGGAAAGTCAGTGCCGTTAAGTCAGTCGGGGTAAAGCAGATCGTGTCTCATCTGCTTGGTGTAATCCCTGCGGGCAGTTGCACCCGCCCGAAGAGCAACGTTTCTCCTGGAAATGGGGGAAGTGCAAAAAGCATTCCCCTGCGCGGTGTTTGTGTCCCTGGTCCTGCTCAGCGTCAGTGTCCTCCCACAACACAGGAGAGGAAACACAGCAAAGAGTCTCCTGTTGTCCCAGTGGCGTGACAATGACGCTGATACCCCCCGGTACAAGGAACCGGGGGGAGATGGCGGCGTGTGACAGCTGCCCTGGGGTGGCATCTCCTGTTCTGTTCACCTCTCTGGCACAGGCACACCACCCAGCCTGGAGCGAGCACTGACAGTAACTGGAGGGACAGGAGAAAACATTTGGAAAGAGCCCCTCCATGTACCTCCTCTGGGCCTGTCTGCTGACAACGAAAAATCGCTGCTCTGTGAGCAGAAAGTGTAATCCACCATTTGCCGTAATTTCAGTGTCGCCTGTGTACATTGGACCACGCAGAGCAGAATTGTTTGGTAGCTCCCCCCACAGAAAAGCTCCTAGAGAGTGGGAAACTGAGGCATTGAATTGCAGTGATTTTCCCAGTGGGAATAAAAGCTATAGGTGTCAGTTTGTACTTCAAGCTTAGTCCTTTTGCTTCATGTGTTGTAAGGTCTCTCTTGGGTCAATGGAACACGGGTGAGGATAGCAACGGCAGGAGCAACCACCTGTAGATGTTGCCGTCCTGTGAAGAGCAGAATGCGGCAGGAGGAATCCTGGCCCAAGCCCTCCCAGAGCATCTCTTGTCGAGCACAGCCCTGCTCCAGTCCGCGCTGGTTCGATCCAGTGGTATTCATGGCACAGCAGAGCCTGATAAACCACGTCAGAATAAATTAAATAATAAAAGCATTACTAAAAGCTAAGTTTAAATGAGCAGAAGTTCATAGAACTATAGAATCTCTCCAGTTGGAAGGGACCCATAAGGATCATCGAGCCCAACTCCCCGCTGCTCGCAGGGCTGCCTCAAACTAAACCTGACTAAAGCTAAAACTAAACCAACTAAGAGTGTCATCCAGACGCTCCCTGAACTGTGACAGACTTGGTGCTGCTCCCTGGGGAGCCTGTTCCAGGGACCAACCACACTCTCAGAGAAGAACCTTCTCCTCATGTCCAACCTGAGCTTCCCCTGAGGCAGCCTCATTCCATTCCCTCATGTCCCATCGCTGGTCACCAGAGAGAGGAGATCAGCGCCTCCCCTCCGTTGCCCCCCCGAGGAAGGTGCAGGTGCCATGAGGGCACCCCTCGGTCTTCTCTTCTCCAGGCTGAATGAGCCCAGTGACCTCAGCCACTACTCCTGAGCCTTTCCCTCGAGACCCCTCGCTATCCCGGTCGCCCTTCTCTGGACACACTCCAATATTTGATGTCCTCCTTCCACGGAGGTGCCCAGAGATGCACTGGGAGCTGGAGCTGGGGCCACACTGGTGCGGTGCAGAGCGGGACGGTCACCTCTTGGTGCTTGGTGTCCCCAGGGCATGGCTGGCTCTTTGGGCTGCCCAGGCTCACTGCTGGCTCCTGCTCAACTTCCATCAACACAAACCCCAGAGCTCTCTCTGCGGGCTGCTCTCCAGCCTCTCACCCCCCAATTTGCACATATAAATTAAGATGCTTTACAACAGAGGTTGTGGAAATGGAAGTTGAGGCACAGGAGGGAGAAATGGTCTGGTCTTACATCAACCAGAGGGCTGTGGGGAAGCCACAGATGCTTCCTCTTTTTTTGTCTGAAGTTGCCATTTCCCAGGAATTCCTCATTCTAATTCACGAGTATTTTTTTTTTATGGTAAGCGTAACCAGGAACTGGGAACCGGTGGGAGAAGGTGAATCCTGGGTTGCTTTTCAGGTGACCGAGTTTCACTCCGCTCCTGATTCGAATCTATCTGAACCTCCCCCTGCAGCCTAAAAGGATTTCTATGGGAAGACCTTTTCCTACACTGTGCCACTGAAGGTACATTTGAAGAGGGGGAGGAAGGTGGCAGCAGCAAATACCTGTTAGTTACTTCCCGATTTCCAGGATCTAATCGCTTCAGCAGAGTCTTTGACTTCAACTTTTTTTCGTGCATTAAAAAACGTCGGAGTACAAAACTCAAGGTGATAAAAAAAAGCTGGGAGGTAGTTACGCTAGAAACATGGGGCTTGTTCCTGCACCCCCCGAAGCAAGGGCAGCCCTTGGCTGGGGGCGGCAGGAGCTGGCCACAGGGCGAGCAGCCCCTTGCCTCTCCCCGGCCGCCCCACACGCACCCAGTGCCATTCTCAGCCGCTCTTTGGTCCATGTGCTTCCAGGACAAGGGCACTTGTCCCGTGTTCAGGACAAAGGCACTTGTTCCTGGGCACCTTCCACTCCCACCTTCTGTGGGTAAGTGGGACAGACATTGTGTAAGCATCTAAAAGGCACACTCCTTGCGTGGCCATAAAATACTACCGGGGGGGGGGGCACGACGACAGGTAAGATGCCCCATTTTGGCCATAGGACTTGGGAAACACTCCACAGGAGCAAGTCCTGCATTTCCTCCAGAGAACGGGTTCAAGCCATCCTTTTGCTCCCTGGTTATCCCGGGGGGTCACGTCAACCTTCTGCAGTTGTTCTTTGAGGCTGTGGTGTGAGTGCTGAGGAGGAGGAGAGGCTTCTCCATCTTCACTGGGACAGCCCATGCCTGTCCCAGTCGGAGAAGGTTTTGGGGAGCGGGTTTGGTCTCTGGGGAGCCAGTTCGGGCTGCTGGGGAGAGGAGGACACATTGCCATCAGTCCGACTGCTCTCCGAGGGGGATTAGGTTGGTATCAGTGACTTTAGGGAGAAAGCAGCTTCTGGCTTTCAAGTACCCCCTGTCCCATCTAACCCGAGAGAGAAAAAACAGCGGGAAAGGGTGTTTTAGCCAGTTCGGGTTGGGGGGGGACACTGGCACCCAACAGCCCAGCCTGTCCCGGGGTGACTGGCGCCACCGGAGGCTCCTTAGAGCGGCAGGGACAGGCCTGGGACGGGCCGGAGGAGCGAGGGGGGGCCGGGAGGGCGGCCCCGGGGACCCGACCCATCCTGGGGGTGAGGGGAAGGAGGGGGGTCCGAGGCGTTGCCATGGCGACACCACCCCCACCCCCCCATCCCGCTCCCCGAAATCCTGCGGCGGGATTAAACCACCGCCACTGCGGCGTGGAGGCACCCGCGCGTTGCCATGGCGACGGCGCTCATTAAGTGCATTGCATTTTCACCCTGCCCAATTACCGCCCGCCCCCCACTCCTTCGGACCCCCCCCCCACCTCTTTCCCCGCACACACCCGCGCCCCGCCCGGCGCGGCCCCGCTCCCTCCCCCGCCAGCCCCGGGCCGGGCCGGGCCGGGCCGTGCGGGCGCCGCCGCGGCCCAGCCGTACCGCGGGGCTCCGCGCAGGCCGAGCCGGGCCAGGCCGCCCCCGCTGCGCCTGGGAGACAGCGCCCTGGCCGGGCCGCCGCCGCCGCTGCCGCCGGGCCCCGCCGCCCAGGTAAGGAGCGCGGCCGGGCGCTGCCCCGGCCCCGGGGGACGCCTCCCCGCCTTTGAGGCGAGGCCCGGGCCGGGCGAGCGGGGCCGCGGCCTGTCGGGGTGGGGTGGCCGCTCCGCGCCGCCCCCTGCAGCCGGGGCGGCCCCGGGCCCGGCGGGGGAGGGACGCTCCGCCATCGCCGCCACCCCGGAGCGGGAGTGGCGGCCCGGGCCCGGCGGGGGGCGGCCGGGAGCGGAGCGGGCCGGGGGCTGCTCGCCCTGCGCCCCGCGGGGGGACGGCGTGGCCGCGGCGGGTCGGGATAGAGCTGTAACATCCATGTGCTGCAAAATATTTATTTTATTTTTTTTTTCTCAAGGCAAGCCCCTACGCCCAAAGGCGGGGGTATCGTACCAAAAAAAATTAAAAACAAACAAACAAAACAATGGAGGTGCAAGTGTGTATCCCCTGCGGACAAGTCGATCCCTGGAAGGGTTCAAGGCCAGGTTGGAGGGGGCTTGGAGCAACCTGGTCTGGTGGGAGGTGTCCCTGCCCAGGGCAGGGGGTGGGACTGGATGGGCTTTAAGGTCCCTTCCAACCCAAACCAGTCTGTGATTCTTTGATAAGTTCTGTACTGGTGTGGCCGCAGGTCCCACTGGGCTGGCTGGTCCCAGCTCTGTGTGTGTGGCACGAAGCACTGCCCAGGCGTGACCCAGCGGTGTCCAGCAGAGACAGGGAATGGGACTCTTCTCCCCTGGCTTTCCAAAGGGATCCTCTCTAGGACACACAGAGGTTGGAAGCCCCTTCCAGGGTGGCCACTTGACCGTGGTCCTTCTGGTGTTTCTCAAACACTGTGCGAGCACATGCTGTCCTGGAGCTTGAAGATGACACTGCTGCCATCCCTTCAAGGCTCCTGCAGCATGGAGGGCACTAGTCCAGCCTAGCAGGGGACAGAACACACAGCCCAGGCTACAGAGAGGATGCTCCGTGTGGTCTAGGACGGGTTCTGGATTTATTTCTTTATTAGTTATAAAAGAAGATACCAAGACTGGGCGTTTTGAAATATTTCGGGGTCATGTATCAATCCTCTTGGATGTTTCCACCTGCTTATATGTGTAACTTGTACTTGTGGAAAAATACCATGTGTTATGCCCTGGCTCCATGCGGGGCTGGGTGCTGCGGCAGGGCTGGCTCTCTCAGGAGGCAGTGGCTTATGGCAGCAGCGGAAAGTGGGGACGCGGGTGTCCCCTTTGTGCCTCTCTCAGCGGTGGCTGGGGGTCTGCACCCCGTGGAAGCTGCCCAGGCTTCAGGCTGCCTTCTGGCCTCAGCTTGGGTGGTGTCACCTTGAGCCATTTGGGGTGGCACATGGGTCACTGGTAGCTGCTCATTCTCCCCACCTGTGGGTCTGAGCAGATCCCCAGGCCCAAGAGCTAGTCCCGGTGGTGGTGACGCTCCTGGGGAGGGCAGGTGACACCCAGCCCAAGTGTCCCTGCGTTGGTAGTTGTGTCTGAACCTAAAGCTGAAGGCAGCTTGCTGCTCTCTTGCCCTTCTCCCTCCGATCTGTATCTTCACAGAATCTATTTGCTGTTTTGAAATGTGCAACACAAACGGCCTCTCACTGCACAGAGGGATGTTTCACCCTGTTTTGAGATGTTGATAAATACCACGGTGCATTCCAAACCTCACCCCAGGCTGCAGCAGAACCTTGGAGGACTTTGTGGTCCCTGGTTTATTCCAGAGGAGGCATTGCCTTCCGGGTCTACAGCAACAGTCAGATGTGGAAGGGCAGAGGGTGTTCCTGAGTGTGCTCCTGTGTGTATACGGAGCAAACACTTTCTGCCGTGCCATCAGCCTGCCCTGGGCAATGCCAGAAGCCAGGGGAAGATCCAAGGGAGCAGCTCCCAGCCCACCATGTCTCTGTGGTGCTCTGGTGTACCACTTGCAGTTTTAGCATGATCCCAGCTGGTGCTTTTTCTTAAAGGCTCCATTTTGCCACTGGAGGTAATTAATAATCCATACCTCAGCTGTTGTTAAGGATGAGGAAGTTCTCTGTTACGGCTGAGGAGAGTCCTGAAAAAATAGTTCACAGAATCACAGGGTGGTTGAGGATTGCAGGCACCTCTGGTGAACATCTGGTACAACCCCCTGCTCCATCAGGGCTGCCCAGAGCCAGCTGCCCAGCACCACATCCAGGCAGCTTTTGAGTATCTCCATGGATGGAGACTCCACCACCTCCCTGGACACCCTGTGCCAGTGCTCCGTCACCCTGACAGTGGAAAAGTGTTTCCTGATGTTCAGAGGGACCCTCCTGTGTGTCAGTGTGTGCCCGTGGCCTCTGGTCTTGTCCCTGGGCACCACTGGGAAGAACCTGGCTCCATCCTCTTGGCACCCTCTCTGCGGGTATTGATGGGATCTCTGGAGCCTGCTCTGTCCCAGGCTGACCAGCCCCAGCACTCTCAGGTCACAGCATTATGCCAGGGGACATGTGCTGGTGCCTTTTTCCTGCTGTGACAGGGCAGATCATAGCTGTGGTTGTGCTCCTTTACAGAGATGCTGCTTCTCTTCTCCCCTTTTCCTCAGACACTGCTCCTGACTGGAGAAATTTCAGAGCAGGTTGGGCTTCCAGGGGTTTTTCTGCCAGGATTTTGAAAACTGTGAGCTGCAAACAATGTCTCCAACCCTGATTCTCACTCCTCCGGGTTGACATGGAGCTCTGCAGCCTGGGTGTCATGCCCACGCCTGTCCCACCAGCAAGGCTCCAGAGCATTGTGGTGGTCCAGAGCAGCACTCTGGGGTTTGGGACTGTTTGTGCAGGGGCTATCTCTGAAATCCTGAGTTAAAAGTCGAACAATGTGTGCTCTGGTTGATGTGAGCAGTGTTGGTGGTAAATTGTTGTCTGACACCATGGAAGCCCTTTACAAGAGTTGGGAGATCCCTGGGAGTCACTGGGTTTCAGCTGTGGCAATGGTGTGCTTACAAGTTCACACCAACAGTGTTCTTGCTGCTCGTGTGTGGCCTTGGAATAGCTTTGGGCCTGTCTCACAGAATCACAGAATATTTTTGGTTGGATGGGACCTTTGAGATCATCGAGTCCAACCAACAACAAAAAAAAACCACCAACAACAACAAAAACCCAACAAAAAAACCACACACCACCAAAACCAAAAAAAACCCCCCAAAATCCCAGAACACCAAACACCAAAACCAAACCAAAACAAACGCCCACAACCCCACACCACCCCACCCACAGACAGACGCAAACCAACAATCTCGGGCACTAGAGCATGCCCTGAAGTGCCATGTCTACATGTTTCTTAAATACCTCCAGGGATGGCGACTCCACCACCTCCCTGGGCAGGCTGTTCCAGTGCCTGACCACCCTCTCAGTAAACTAATTCTTCCTAATATCTAATCTAAACCTCCCCTGCCACAACTTCAGACCATTTCCTCTGGTCCTGTCATTATTCCCTTGGGAGAAGAGGCCAACCCCCACCTCTCTACAACCTCCTTTCAGGTAGTTGTAGAGGGCAATGAGGTCTCCCCTCAGCCTCCTCTTCTCCAAACTAAACATGCCCAGTTCCCTCAGCCTCTCCTCATAGGACTTGTTCTGTAGACCCCTCACCAGCTTGGTGGCTCTCCTCTGGACATGCTCCAGCACTTCAATGTCCTTCCTGTAGTGAGGGGCCCAGAACTGAACACAGCACTCGAGGTGAGGCCTCACCAGTGCCGAGTACAGAGGCACGATGACTTCCCTGCTCCTGCTGGCCATGCTATTCCTGATACAGGCCAGGATGCCGTTGGCCTTCTTGGCCACCTGGGCACACTGCTGGCTCATGTTAAGCCGGCTGTCCACCAACACCCCCAGGTCCTTTTCTGCCGGGCAGCTTTCCAGCCACTCTTCCCCAAGCCTGTAGCATTGCCTGGGGTTGTTGTGACCGAAATGCAGGACCCGGCACTTGGCCTTATTAAACCTCATCTCATTGGCCTTGGCCCATTGATCCAACCTGTCCAGGTCCCTCTGTAGAGCCTGCCGACCCTCAAGCAGATCAACACTCCCACCCAGTTTGGTGTCATCTGCAAACTTACTGAGGGTGCACTCAATCCCCTTATCCAGATCATCAATAAAGATATTAAACAAGACTGGCCCCAAAACTGAGCTCTGAGGGACACCACTGGTGACTGGCCGCCAACTGGATTTCACCCCATTAATTACAACTCCCTGGGCACGGCCAGCCAGCCAGTTTTTTACCCAGTGAAGAGTACACTTGTCTATGCCATGATTCACCAGCTTCTCCAGGAGAACGCTGTGGGGGATGGTGTCAAAGGCCTTACCAAAGTCCAGGTAGACAATGTCCACAGCCTTCCCCACATCGAGAAGGCGGGTCACATGGTCGTAGAAAGAGATCAAGTTGGTTAAGCAGGATCTCCCTTTCATAAACCCATGCTGGCTGGCCCTGATCCCTCGGCTGCCCTGCACTTCCCATGAGAGCTCACTCAAGATGATCCTCTCCATGATCTTTCCTGGTACCGAGGTCAGGCTGACAGGCCTATAGTTTCCCGGATCATCCTTCCGGCCCTTCTTGTAGATGGGCGTCACATTGGCCACCCTCCAGTCATCTGGTACCTCTCCTGTTGACCAGGATTGTTAATAGGTAATGGAGAGAGGCTTGGTGAGCTCTCCCGCCAGCTCCCTGAGTACCCTTGGGTGAATGCCATCCAGCCCCATGGACTTATGTGTGTCCAGGTGCATAAGCAGATTATTAACTACTTCCTCCTGGATTACGGGGGGGTTGTTCTGCTCTCCATCGTTATCTTCCAGCCCAGGAGGCTGTATACCCTGGGGGTAGCTGGTCCGACTATTGAAGACAGAGGCAAAGAAGGCATTAAGTATCTCAGCCTTCTCCTCGTCCTTGGTCGCAATGTTTCCCCCCGCATCCAGTAAGGGATGGAGATTCTCCTTTGCTCTCTTTTTGTTGATGTATTTATAAAAACTTTTTTTGTTGTCCCTTATATTAATGGCCAGGTTGAGTTCCAGCTGGGCTTTTGCCTTCCTAATTTTTTCTCTGTATAACCTAACAAGATCTCTGTACTCTTCATGAGTTGCTTGTCCCTTCTTCCAAAGGTGGTAAACCTTCCTTTTTTCCCTAAGTCCCATCCCAAGCTCTTTGTTCATCCAGGCCAGCCATTTTCCCCTCCCTTTAATTTTGCGCCTCATGGGGGCAGCCTGCTCCTGGGCCTTTAGGAATTCCTTCTTGAAGAGCGTAGTCTCCCATAGTCTCCCACTATGGATCTTAAAAGGAGAGAAACGTGGCTTGAGACATGTCTAAGCATAAGGTTTTGTGGTGTCCAGGACCTCAGAGTCTTTGCTGCCCTGTGGGATGGAGCAGGACATGTGCCAGGGGAGTTGTTCACAGGATTTGTCCTCCACGTGTGCTCGAAGGGCAGGACCTGGGGCAAGGTGTGAGGTAAGGGTTTCCACCAGGAAGGAGGTTGCTCTGGCCAGAGGTGCTGGGGGAAGCAGGGACACTGCTGCCGAGGGACAGATAAGAGGAACAGGGCGGTGGGCTGGATGGGCTCCTCTGCCTCCCTCAAGCTCCTGGGAGGGCTCCTGACCCTTTGAGCTGGTGGTGCGGTGGGGAGGACATATCCTTTGATGCATAGGGCCTCTTCCAGGAGGGAGAGATTGTCTGGAGGTTAAGTCCTAAATCTCAGTTATTTAGTTCTTCCAGTTTAAGGAAGAGTGCCCCAATCTATAAACCAAATTCATTCTATTCACCCTAAACTCATAAGGCAAAGGGGGAACCAGTCTTGACAGCATGGACAGGCACCTCCACAAGGCTTTGGAGAGTGTTTGACCCGTGATAATGACTGCTGGTTATTTCCTGTGCAATTATTTGCTATTGTGTTCACGTCATAGACTGCTGTACAGAGATGAGATTGAGCATCACCCAGCTTTGGCACTGGATCTTATTTATCTTCCTTTCTAGGCACTTCCACTCCCAAGTTCTGTTTAAATAATAAAAAGCCAACTACTCACACAAAACAAGGAGTTGTACTTGAAACACTTGATCCAAGTGAGGAATCAAGGATAAATATCAGATCTAAGTGCCTAAGAAAGCAGATAGGTTCCTAGGAGGTACTAGGAAGCACCAAGACAGGTTGGCTGCCCAATTTGTTTTAGCTTTCGGTTGGAGTCTGATGTCCGGCTGAGTTACTCAGTTCCTTCAGTTCTCCTGACACTTAACAGTGCTTCTGTGTTGTTGCACCTGGAGGGCCTTAAAGGTCCATACCATGATGTCAGTTGAACATCAGGTATTTCTGATCACAAACCTAGCAGCACTGTAAGAGAGAAGAAGTAGATCTTCCCCTAAAGTGAGCACACCATCCCGCTCTTTACCCGCTGGTTGTAACACCTTGATCTTAATGTCTCAGGTTTTAAAATTCTCTTTGTAGCCAAGTTCTCATTTAACCGTGGTTCACTGAAATGGTCATCCTGTTTTGCACGTCTGTCTTTTCTTTCAAATTCAGGTTGCATCTAAAGCAGCCATGACATGAGTGTGGTCCCCTGCTCAGCCCCATAGCAGCCCTGCCTCCATCCTGGCAGCAAGTGATTGAAGAGGGTGTGGGAAACAGGGCAGGTCCAAAATCCTTCCCCAGCCCAGTGTCCTCAGACTCCACCAGCCTCTGGGACACTCGGACCATCATTTTCAGTAGACATGGAGAGATCTGCCTTCCCTGAGCACATCCAATGATACTGAATCATAGAATCACAGAATGGTTTGGGTTGGAAGGGACCTTAAAGCCCACCCAGTGCCACCCCCTGCCGTGGGAAGGGACACCTCCCACCAGACTAGGTTGCTCAAAGCCCCGTCCAACCTGGCTTTGAACCTCTCCAGGTTGGGGCAGCCACAAGGATGGGTGAACCTTGTGAGCCACAAGAACCTCAAGGATGGGGCAGCCACAGCTTCTCTGGGCAACCTGGGCCAGGGTCTCACTACCCTCAGAGTGAAAAACTGCTGGTTTTCTGCTTAGCTCTGTGTGTCCATTGCATTTTTCACTAGGGCAGGAGCAGCACCGAGAGCCTTCCCTTGCCAAGGCACCCTGAGCACTGGGAGGTGACTCTGTTCGTCCCTCCAGCTTGCAGGCAGGCCCTGGTCTGGGGACATCCTGGTGTAGGCACCATCCTTCCTGCTGGGGCACAGCAGGGGCCAGCTGCTGCCCTAGGGACAGGGAACTGAGGAAGGCAGCTGGCAGGGCCACTGTGGCCAGGACCAGCTAGGAGCTCAGATCACCAGACAAGGTTTGAGATCAAGCCAGGACACCAGTCGGCCCATCAGGTCCTGCTGCTGCCAGACAGCAGCTGGAGACTAGCATTGCTGCAGCATGGCGTAGACAGGCTGAGGGTGGGCTGACATGGACTCCATGGATAGGGGTCACAGGGGAGGCTGGTCAGGGCCAGTAAGGCCCAGTAGTACTCTCAGGGCCCTGACACTTTGCCTACTCCTTGAAATTCATGGCTGAATGGGCTGAACGTCACCAGTCCTGTGAGAAACTCAGCTGCATGCAGTGGACTTCATGTTCCCCACCACTACCATCCCGGTTAACTCCTGTCACTTGTGCAATTCTCTCTTACAGCCACTTAGAAGATCAAAGGTGACTTCAGGGACCTCTGTCTTCTCTAGGGTAGGATTTGCCAGCCCTCAGTCACAGCCTGTGTCAGAGTGGTGTATGCCCCAGTGGGAGCCAGGAGCAGCCATAGCTTGTGGTGGACCTGCTGTGCTCAGACCACCTTATGGTCGTGCCAGGTAAGAAAAAACCCTTGGTGTTTGCAGACTCTTGAGCTGGGATCTCACAACAGGGGCTTTAGCAGGTCATGTTTAGCAGCTCCCTGGAGAAGAGAAGGCTCCGGGGAGACCTCATAGCAGCCTTCCAATATCTGAAGGGAGCCTACAGGAGAGCTGGAGAGGGACTCTTTGTCAGGAAATGTAGTGACAGGATAAGGGGTAATGGTTTTAAATTGGAAGAGGGGAGATTTAGATTAGATATTAGGAGGAAATTCTTTACTGTGAGGGTGGTGAAGCACTGGAACAGGTTGCCTAGGGAAGTTGTGGATGCCCCATCCCTGGAAGCATTTAAGGCCAGGCTGGATGGGGCTTTGAGCAACCTGGTCTAGTGGGAGGTGTCCCTGCCCATGGCAGGGGGGTTGGAACTGGATGATCTTTAAGGTCGCTTCCAACTCTAACCATTCTATGATTCTATGTTGGTACCAGCCGTGACCTTCATTCTGTTCTCTGTTGGGTTCAATGGGCCTTTAACGTGTCTTTACAGGGGTTTCATCTGGGACATGGCAGAAAAGGAGGGACCATCCTCCACAGTCTCTTTCTCACTCCTTTATCGTGTTCGTACTTGTACCCAACTTGATCTCTTCTTGTCTTCCAGTGTCTTGCTCTGTGTCCAGGCAAGGTGATGGACAGCAGAGCAGAGATGGAGGTTGTGAGAAGCACGAAAGGGAATGCCGCTGGGGAGGTCAGCGTCCACGTGGTCACCACCGAGAGCACTGTGCAGAGCACCCACCTGCCAACGACTGCCTTCATCATACCAGGTATGTGGGACTGTCCTTCTCCCCACACTGATACCTCACATTCCTTGTATATCTGTGCTCTGCCCAAACCTTGGGAGGCAAAGCTGTGCTGCTGTTGCCATCTTAGAGGTTCTTTGTGGCTATCCTACATCACTTGGACCATTTCTGGCCAATCAAAATCTCCTGAGTTCTAAACCAAAGCCCTAATGTCTGGCACCCTGTGCCAGTGCAGCACAGTGGGTGCCTGCACTGCGGGGCATGTGGGCTTCTGGGTTGCTGCATTATCATAGAGCTATAGAATCTCTCCAGTTGGAAGGGACCCATAAGGATCATCGAGCCCAACTCCCCGCTGCTCGCAGGGCTGCCTCAAACTAAACCTGACTAAAGCTAAAACTAAACCGACTAAGAGTGTCATCCAGATGCTCCCTGAACTGTGACAGACTTGGTGCTGCTCCCTGGGGAGCCTGTTCCAGGGACCAACCACACTCTCAGAGAAGAACCTTCTCCTCAGAGAAGAGCTTCCCCTGAGGCAGCCTCATTCCATTCCCTCATGTCCCATCGCTGGTCACCAGAGAGAGGAGATCAGCGCCTCCCCTCCGTTGCCCCCCCCGAGGAAGGTGCAGGTGCCATGAGGGCACCCCTCGGTCTTCTCTTCTCCAGGCTGAATGAGCCCAGTGACCTCAGCCACTGCTCCTGGGCCTTGCCATTGAGACCTTTCCCCATCTCAGTTGCTCTCCTCTGGACACACTCAGAGCTGGGGCTGCCCAGGCTCACTGCTGTCTCCTGCTTAACTTCCATCAACCCAAACCCCAGAACTCTTTCTGCGGGGCTGCTCTCCAGTCTTTTCTTCCTCCAAGTTGTATGAATAATCATGATTACCCCATCCCAGGTGTAGAATCCATCACTTGCTCTGGTTAAATTCCATGCAGCTGGTGGTTGCCTAGCTCTCTTGTCTATCCAGATCTCTCTTTAAGGCCTCTTTACCCTCGAGGGAATCCACAGCTCCTTCTAGTTTAGTATCATCGGCAAACTTCATGGACCTTCAGCTCCTGCATCCAGATCATTTATAAAAACATTAAAGATTAGTGACCCTAAAATTGAGCCGCTGGTGACTGGCCGCCAGCCTGATGTGACCCTGTTTACTGGAAGTTTTTGAGCCCAGCCCATCAGCCAATTGTTCACCCAATGTGCTGTGGACCTGTCTAGCGGTGTGCTGGACGTTTTGTCCAGAAGGGTACTGTGAGAGACAGTATAAAGCTTTACTAAAATCCAAAAAAACCACATTTACTGTCTTCCTTTGGTCAACTGGATGGGTGACCTTTTGAAAAAAGGAAATTAAATTCTTTAAGCAGGACTTTCCCCTCATGAACCCATGTTGGCTGTGACCAGTGACTGTGTTGTGTCTCAAGTGTTTTTCAGTAAATCCCAGCATAACCTTGTTCATAATTTTTCTAGGCACTGAAGTAGGACTGACAGGCCTGTAATTACCAAGGTTGTCCTTCTTACGATTCTTTAAAATTGGGACAACAATTTTCAGCCCAGCCGACCAGTGCCTTTCAGGAGGTGTGTGAGCAAAGCATGGTTGTGTGTTAGGTGAGATCAGGGGTGTTCTTTAGAAGAAAATCTCCCAGTTTTTCCTACTCCGGGTGCCTCAGTTCCTGCCGTGGAGAGGCCCTGGGCTGCACAGTGTGTTCCTTTGAAATGAAACTGTACTGGAAGATGCGGTCCAGGAGCTCACCAGCACGATCCTGCAGCATCAGGGCATCCTGGTCATGGGAACACTCTGAGGTTTGGCTGAAGTAGGAACCCTTGAATGTGGATATTGTTGGTGCCACCCCCCAGCACAAGCCATTGCTGGCCGCAGGTCTCATCGGGTCACACTGCCCGCTTGTGGGTGCTTTCACCCACAGCACTGAGCCCTTGGCTGGGAGACTATGTCCTCTCTGTCCTTTTGTGCTGCCTTTGAGCCTTGTCTGCATCAGTTAAATGTTCCATGTTTGCTTCTCCTTGTTTGTTTCCTTTCTCCCCTTCTCAAGCAAATGCCACTACCATCAACCTTCCCACGAGCACCTTAGAGATCCAGCGATTTCCCCGGGAGCCACAAAGGAGCACAGGGGCCGAGAAGCCAGAGAGGGGGACAGGGAGCGAGCCCATCACAGCCACTGTCATTCCCCAGATCAGCGGGGTGCAGACCTGCAGCACTGTTCGTGTGCTGGAGTGGAAGGATGGGGTGGCTACTTTGCCTGGGAGTAACCTGCGGGTAAGTGTAGTCCTGGGCAACCGTGTTTGCCCCTACCTTTCCACTCCCCGAAACCACTTGCAAGGGTAGTGCCTCAGCTGGTGCCAGGCAGGGACCACCAGGATGTGAGGTGGCCCCTGGCAGTACCCACACCCCAGCTGGAGGATCTCTTGGCCATTCTGGCTCTGCGAGGATCTCCTTCTGCCTCGTTCCTGTGTCCCCCCCAGCTTGTGAGCTTAGCAGAGAGAGCGCACACATGGTGCCCGTGGGGTGGCAGCAGGGCTGTCCTGCACAGAGAGGCAGAGGGATGCTACATCCTGTTCAGGGCATCTTTCCTTTCCAAGCTGTGCCACAGAGTTGGCTCTCACTGAACTCCTGTACTCACCCTGGAAACAGTGGCTTTGTGTTTATCAGACAGCAGGTGCCTTTAGATGTGCCCCTCGGTACATGAAATAGCTTGTACAAAATGTACCAATTTCTCAGCTGCTACTCATCCTCAGGGCACCACGTCCTCCAGCATCACCCTGCCTCAGTGCTGGTCTCACCCCGCTGCCGGCAGTGGGCTGGCTCAGCTGCCACCATAGACTGCAGGGAAGGCAGCAGGACAGGTGACAGTGATGCAGTGTTCACCTCTGTCATTGAAAGAGCTGTCCTCTTGTTGAATGCACTAATGGCCAAACCACGTCCCTCTCATTCTCAGAGCTCACATGTACCCCCTAGCTACGAATTTACATTTCTATCCTTCTTGTTAACTGTTTTTCCTTGTTTTTTGGTTCGATGACATAGTTTCGAATAAATGAGTATGGGACGCTGAAGGTGGTGAGTGCTGATAAGCTGCCTCCAGTGGAAGCTGTAAAGGAGGGTCACACAGAGAAAGATGGGGGTTCGGAGGTGGCACCCACCAGCAGGGACAATCCTACTGCGGCTCAGGGTAAGGGCACCGTGATGGCACTTCTGGGGTGGGTACCATCATCCAGCAGGCACTGAACGAGCCAAGTGTCTCCTGGTTCCTGCTCTCCTTCCTTTGCTGCATATTGTGCCTCACTGCTCCTCTTCTCTCTGACTCAGATGGGCCAGAGCAGACCAAGCTGCCAGCAGCAGAAAGTATGTGCCACTGCGATACCTGTGGCCGGAGACATGTGTCAGATGGAGCCCGGGAAGGCAGGGGCTTCTGCAGCGAGCACTGTCACCAGCAGTTCAAAGAAAGGTAAAGGAAAGGGATTCTTCTCCACACAGAGCCATGTCCATCCATCTGTCTGCCCCTCCTCCCCTGGGCCACGTGCTTCAGCGAGGGATGAAGCGCATCTGTCTCTGGCAGGTGCTGGGGACCCCACTTGTTTCCCTCTTTCCTGGAGGCAGAGTGCCCTCTCTGCAGTGGCAGGGGATGAAGACTTGTCCCAAGGGACAGCAGGAAGCACAGGAGCCAGATTTTCTCCTGCCCAGTTTGTGGCCTCATAAACACATATCTGCTGGATATGTGCTGCAGCGGGAGGTTGCCGTAGTGGGTGCTTCCAGGCTGAGCAGCAGTGGGAGGCATGCATCAGGAGGGCATTTCCAGCCCCTCTGCTTGCTAATGTGTGAGTCCTGGGTCTCATTTTCCAGCATCTCTGTGTGACTGCTGCAGCTTAGAGCCCTTTTGATCCATCCCTGGGTTCAAGCTTCTGACACCCAAGCACGTGAGGGTGATTCTGATCTGTATCCTGGTTCTAATCTCTTGCCAACTTCTGCGCTAAGTGCTTGAATTAGTCATGGGAGCAGAGTGAGAAATGGGGTGTCTGATTTTCCAGCAGCCCCTCCTTCACTGACACCCCAGCCATTGCCACGAGCCGCAGTGGTTTACTCTCCCTTCCTCCATGCAGGTCCGTCATTGTAGAAAACTCTGCCAGCAGCACCAATGCCACCGAAATCCTCAAGCCAGTGAAGAAACGAAAGAGGAAGGACTACCAGAGCCCTTCGGAGGAAGAATATGAATCTGAGCAAATGGTAGGAAGAGGGCAAGGAGGGCCTGTGTGCCCACGTGCTAATGTCAAGGGTCGGCCATGGGCCACCCCCATGGGCGTGGGCAGTTCTCGTCAGTGCCTTTCAGTGCTATGTCAGCTGTATGTCGAAGGGGTAGCCTGTTGGCTGTTAATGCCAAAAAGACGTGAATGTGTGGAGTGTCAGGGCTTCTAGACACTTGGAGGCTGTTTGCCACGCCGAGCGCCTTGGATTTGGCAGTGCTAGACTCGTCCTGGTTGGACTGTAGCTGTCTAACACTCTCAACTGCTCTCTTGAGTCTGGGCCACCAAAGGAAGTGTTGAAGTAAGCGAGTCTCTGTGTCATGTGTATCCTGGGGAAAGGAGAGTGGCTTTCACAAGGCAAGGAAGCTCTGCTTGCCAGCCCTGACTGTAGCAGATCCACTCCAGGTGTGATTGCTACCAAAATTCCCCTTGGGCTCCCGTCGTCAGATCCTCTTGGCCACCCATTTCTGGGCCAAGCATCAGTCAAATCATGGATGTTGCAGAGGCACCAGTATGGCCCTTGGCACCAGTGTGAGGGTACAACACACAGCATGAACCTCTGTGCAGACCTCCAAGGCGATGGGTTTCTGTTTTGTCTGCTCTCGTGTCTAGGAGGAAAAGCAGGAAGAGAGGAAAAGCTCTGTGGGAGACGCTGCCATCAGCAATGCAGAGGCCAATGCCTGGAACGGGAGCCAGCACGGTATGGAGGGGCCGGGCAGGTGGTGGGGTGGGCGCTCCTGCCACAGCTGTGGGGCTGGGCGAGCATTTTGGTGCTCCAGCAAAGTCAAACACCCAGTACAACGTGCTGGTACATGTTCCTGAAGGCTCGTGAGCTCCTCTGCTTGCTTGATCCTGCTCTCTCTGTCTCTTTCCGTTTCTCTCCTTTCCTCTCTTTCTCTCCATGGGACCGGCGCACCCTTACAGATACGGCTGTGTCTTCTTCAGGCATTGGGCTGTACTGTACAGTGCTCTCTGGTCCCTCCCCTTGGGAGCTGATTTTATTACTTGCTCGTGGATACCATGTTTGCTCCAAGAGGCACTATCCTGAGCAATAACATGGCTCTGCACCACGTCTGGCATTGCCCCCCTCTTTGGACGGTCTTAAGGGGAACTTCCCTCATGCGATTGGGAGCTCACAAGTTTGGGAGCTGCTCCTGTAGGTCTGGTCTCACTGAAACCAGGTGATTTGGGGTTGTCCTGTCTCTTGGGGATCTATTCCTGGACCATATCAGAGGAAATCTCAAATGCAGAGCTGTCGACATAGAGGAAAAGGAGACAAGCTAAGGGATGCAGTGTTTGCTTGTTTGGTTTTTCCCCTGCAGTGTGATGGGGATGAAGGGGAAGGAAAACTTGGGAAAATACTGAAAATAAACATTCATGGGAAACCTTTTGTCTTTGTATAAAGACAACCTTTGTCTTCTGGGGGTTGGAGTAGATGATCTCCAAAGGTCCCTTCCAACCCCTATCATTCTGGGATTCTGTGAATAATGAAAGGTCATACTCGAAATAATTTTAAAATTAAACTGTTCCAGCTTCATACTCCCTCCATCGCTGAATGTAGGAACAGTAGCAGGGGCCAGATGTTGTTAACCCCTGAGTTACACTGAGTTAACCACTGTTACAAAGGGATCTCATACTCGCTGGCCAGGTCCTTTTCTCTACAGACTGAGCCCTGAGCATGTAACCTTCCCCGCTGCATACAAGTAAGCAGTGCTGAGCCTTGTTATTTCAGCATTTTATTTTCTCTTATTTTAGAAGTACATCAGCAAACAAAATACATGACTGGATGCTTCACTGCAGCAGAGTTGATGTATGCTCTATCTCCAGGTGTATTTGTCATTCTCTGGAAGTGCAGAGCTTGTGCTTATGGATTCCCCAAACATGCCTGCCACTTTTTTTCTATATCCTAAAGAATGCTAAAGGTGTTCATCACTCTTAAGTGTTAGAGAAGCATCTAGGTTAGTAACCCTGCTCACTGAAGCTCAGCTTTTAATTTCTCCCGCAAGTGATTTTTTCTGTCTTCACTTCCCCCAAGCCCATGGGAGGAAAGAGTTGGTGTGGTTTTCCTCTGCATTTCTGTCCTGCCCTGCCCAAGGCTGTCTGCCATGGCTGGCCTGTGGCTGTGAGTTACTCAGTGTTGGACTAGGCACAGCACTCCTGGAGTCCCTTCAGGCACTACGAAGCAGGAAGGGAAAGTGGCTGGAGAGCAAGACTTAGGTTGTGTCTTGTGTGCCTTGGGCAAGGCCTTTGTGACCTTCCCAAAGGGGTCAAAGGCATGAAGGATCACCTCCCTGCCTATGAGGAGACGATGCTGTTGTCTTTCTGTGAATACCTAAAGGTAAATGCATCATCTCTAGGGCATCAGGGCGGCCCTGGCCTGCCAAGCGGGGCTGAGGTGGTTGTCTCGGAGCAGAAGATAGCAGAGCTGCTGCCTCTGGAGCAGTGCTGGGAGGTGAGCCTGCTGCTGGTTTGACTGGCCAGGAGCCCCTTGCAGCTGGCAGTGATTCCCAGATGCCTGGATGGATCCTGCTGGCTGTCACAAACCCATCAGTGCTGTGGCCTTTTCAGATGTACTGGCTGGAGGAGGACTGGTTGCAAGAGGTGTCCTGATGCTTTGCACAGGATGGCTTGTCCCTCAGGCTCCTTGGGTGCCTCACTAGAGCGTTGTACAGCAATAGAGGACATCTGGGTCATGGGGACCTGTGTGAGAGGTGCCCTCTTGGCTCTGTCCCTCCTGGGACAGCTGGCCAGGTTTGCTGTAGAAGGGGCTATGGTAGGATGGTGCTGAGCTTTGCAGGGATGCAGGACTGTGCGTGAGAGCAGGATGCAGCCCCAGCAGGACCTTCGCACTCTCCTGCCCTCCGCACTGCCCCGGGGCAGGCAGGGACGGAGGCTGGAGCAAACCCTCAGCAGCGCCTCTTGTGTGTGCGTTTGTGCTGCACTCAGGTGCCAGTGAGGAGAAGAAAGAAGGCTGGTCTTGGGCGTCCTACTTGGAGGAGCAGAAAGCTGTCGCTGCCCCTTTAGATCTCTTCCAGGATGTGAGTTGGGATTTTCCTGTCTTTTTCCCTCTTCCATCTTCTCTTTTCTTTCCCTTTATTTTCCCACCCCTCCTCCTTCTCCTCTCTTCCTTTCTTCCCTATTTTGCGGGGCTCTGAGCGATAAGCAAGCTCCCATCTTCACCTGGAGATGACCAGTCAGCCTCCAGTTTTGATTTGCCCCAAGTCCCACTCCCCGGCGGAGTGCTGTCCCCCATCCCAAGCACCCCACATTTGCCTCAGACACCCCTGTGGCTCTGGCAGGGTGCTGGAGCCATTCCAGCCCTTCCTCAAAGCAGGTGTGGGCTCTCCTGGGGCCACCTTGCTGCACTGCTCCCCTTCTCCCAGGCCTCTGGTTGCCAGAGTTCCAGAGGAGCCTGGCCTGTGCCCCACTCTCCCTGGCTGGGGCTTTTAGCCCTGGGACACCCTGCCCTGCCAGTACCAAGAGACACAAACCCATGAGGAGCTGGAAGAATGTGTCTTTCTACGGGAAAAGAATTAAAATTTGGACAACATAACCCGTGGCCCACGATCTCCTGGTCCCAGCAGCTCCCATTGCCTGATGGTTGCTCTTTGGGATGGTTCTGGACCCAACTACCTGTGTTGTTTTTTACATTGTAGTTTAATTTTTGTTTCCAGTACCAAGTAGCTTCCCAGCACAAGAATGGCTTTAAAGTGGGGATGAAGCTGGAGGGAATCGATCCGCAGCACCCATCTATGTACTTTATCCTGACAGTGGCTGAGGTGAGGCACCTCCAGTTCCCATGTTCCTTGGTTCCTCCTCACTCCTGCGCTGTGGGAGGCTCTGTGGGAGGGGAGGTGCCACCAGCTGGCCGGTGGAGGAGATGGGCTTTGGGCCCTCGCCTGTGTGTCACTGCGTGAGAGGACCTCGGTCAAGCCAACGGGGACTTTCCTTCCAGTTCGTAGGTTGGTCTCTCACCTTGTTGGTTGGTTGGTCTCTCACCCTGATGCAGCAGAGCCATGGGGGGAGACTGTGGTGATGGCAACAGCTTCTTATCTTTGAGCTGATGCCTCTCAGACAGGTCTGTGCCCTTGAGATGGAGGGTGTGGAGGCATCCCATTGCTCTTCCTTGTGTCCCTGGAGGTCCTCTCTCTGTGGGGCTCTCCCCTCAGCTGTGTGGCAGCCGAACCAGCCTCATCTCGCAGGGCTCTCCAGGCAGCCAGGGAGACCAGCCATGCAATGGTGGCTGCTGTTCTTGCTGCTGGGGAGATTTCACCAAAGCAGCGTGGCATTTAGCCAAAATCCCCGTGCCAGTATCCGCCCCAGGTACAGAAAAAGGAATCCTTGCACTTGCTGGACCCAGGAAGGTGCCCCACCATGGCATCTCACGCACCAGCCTGAACCTTCCTTCTCAGGGCTGGCTTGTGGTGGCTTTGCACTTACCTTGTTCCATGCTGGACATCTTTTGGGACTGGCGTGTGCCTCCCAATTTGGGCACTGACCTATGATTGACCCTTGTCTTCCCTAAGTGATCTGCTGAGATTGCGTGCAGGAGGGGAGGTGCCTGCAATGCTTGGCCAGAGACAGCAGGAGGTTTCCATGGTCCTTTCCTTTTCCTGCCCTCCCTGCTGGTAGGTGTGCGGTTACCGGATGCGCCTCCACTTTGATGGCTATTCTGAGTGCCATGATTTCTGGCTGAATGCTGACTCCCCCGACATCCACCCCGCTGGCTGGTTTGAGGAGACGGGGCACAAACTCCAACCACCAAAAGGTAAGGAGTTAACTGAAACCACGACACGAGTCTCAATTGGTGCGTCCTGTTGAAGAAGAGGGACAAGTAGTGGGCACCCAAACATAGAGCTGGAGATGGGAACAGGGTGGCTCTGTAGGGCCCAGGAGGGGATGCTGCTGTGCTGGGGGAAATTCTGCAGGCCACTTTTTCCGGCACCCGTGACGCTAAAGATCTCTGCTTGCTCCCATTTTGGGGCAAAGCCCTGTCACCCTAGATGTCCCCATGCCAGGCTGGAGCCAGCAGCTATGCCCCAGGGCAGATGGGACTAATGCTCTCCAGGGAGGAGCTGAGCTCTGGATTTCTGCTCCACTGCTAACGTTTCCTAGCACCCCTTCAAAATCAGCCATTGGGCCTAAGCCACAGGCTTTGGGTTTCCCAGGGCTGCTGTAGACCCCGTCCGCCCATGCAGGACATGCCTGGCAGGGTGAGGGCCGGTCAGGGACGGCTGGGCTCGGCCTCACAGCCTCCTGGCTGCTCTCTGTGAATTTGCTGCTCTCATTTCTCTTCCTGAGGGGTTGTAGGTTATAAGGACGAAGAATTCAGCTGGACAAACTACCTGAAGATAACAAAGGCTCAGGCTGCTCCTAAGCACCTCTTCATGGTCCGAAACACTGTGAGTAGCAGCTTCTCCTTCCTGCCAGAGCCTGCAGGTTTGTACAATCATAGAATCATAGAATTGTTTTGATTGGGAGAGACCTTTAAGATCATCAAGCTCAACCGTAAACCTAACACTGCCAAGTTATCACTAACCCATGTCCCTCAGCACCACGTCTGCCTGGCTTTTAAATACTTCCATGGATGGTGACTCCACCACTTCCCTGAGCAGCCTGTTCCAATGTTTGACAACCATTTCCGTGAAGAAATTTTTCCTAATATCCATCTAAACCTCCTGTGGTGCAACATGAAGCCATTTCTTCTTGTCCCGTTGCCTGTTCCTTGGGAGAAGAGACCGACCCCCCCTGGCTACACCCTCCTTTCAGGGAGTTGTAGAGAGCAAGAAGGTCTCCCCTCAGCCTCCTTTTCTCCAGGCTGAACACCCCCAGCTCCCTCAGTTGCTCCTCACAAGACTTGTGCTCCAGACCCCTCACCAGCTCCGTTGCCCTTCTCTGGACACACTCCAGCACCTCAATGTTTTCTTATCCCGAGGGGTCCAAAACTGGACACAGCACTCGAGGTGGGACCTCACCAGTGCCCAGTACAGGGGGACAGTCACCTCCCGAGTCCTACTCACCACGCTGTTCCTGAGACAGACCAGGATGCTGTTGGCCTTCTTGGCCACCTGGGCACACTGCTGGCTCATGTTCAGCTGCTGTCGACCAACACCCCCAGGTCCTTTTCTGCCAGGCAGCTCCAGCCACTCTGCCCCAGCCTGTAGCACTGCAGGGAGTTGGTGTGACCCAAGGGCAGGACCCAGCAATTGGCCTTGTTGAACCTCATCCCATTGGCCTTGGTCCATCCATCCAGCCTGTCCAGATCCCTCTGTAGAGCCTTCCTGCCCTCCAGCAGATCAACACTCCCACCCAACTTGGTGTCATCTGCGAATTTACTGAGGGTGCACTCAGTCTCCTTGTCCAGATTGTTGATAAAGATACTGAAGAGAAACAGCCCCAATACCGAGCCCCGGGGAACACAAGTTAAATCTTTTGCAAAAGTACTGGTGAGGAGAAGTAACGGCTATTCTCAACAATTATTTTACCAAAACCTCCCAGATAATGTTTTTTAGGTATTTCTCTTGTCTCTGTTTTCTGTCTTCATTGTTTCTGCCTCTGCCTTTGGTTTTTGTATGGCAGCTGGGTACAGAAAGTGGAAATGGAGCAGAGTCCAAAATGCTGATGGTTTCTTTGTCAGCTGCGGAGGAAGCTCAACCTACTGATAAATCAGGCTCTCCAAATTATTTATTGTGTCTAAACTCTCCTGTTCATTGCTGCAACAATCCCGCTAGCATGTGTGACCCAGCGTTTTGCACAGATTGTGGGTCCAAGAAATAAAGGCAAGGCAGGGTGAAGGGTCCCATCCCAGCTCCTCCTGCCAAGCCTCGGGCACTGGGCACTGCGAACACCAGAGGAGTGCGACCGCAAAAAAGTGTTTTGTGATAAAATCTGAATTGGTGTAGGTTGGAGGCTGTTTTTCTCTTGGAGGTTACTGCTTATAGAAGATCCTGAGGGTCTGAAGATTTCTTTTCCTCTTTCTTTGTGTGCCCAAGGGGTTTACTTACCCTCTGCCTCTTTTCTTGCATGCACAGCAGGGATCCACCCTTCTGGGATCTTAAGTGGTCCTGGGCCTGTCTGGAGGCCAGGGAGGACCTGGTTTTGGGAGGGTTTGGGCAGGTGCCTCCTTGCAGCAAGGGAAGTGGTGAGGAGGGCGCTGAGCCTGCGGCTCTGACAGAAACCTGCCCCTCTCTCCTCCCAGCATGAGGCTTCCCCAGGCTTCGAGGTGGGCATGAAGCTCGAAGCTGTGGACCGCATGAACCCTTCCCTGATCTGTGTTGCCACAGTGACTGATGTGGTGGACAATCGCTTTTTGGTGCACTTTGACAACTGGGATGATACTTATGACTACTGGTAAGTGCACAGAGGCTCCTGGGGTGCCAGTGCTGGGGTGCCACCCTGCCACCGCTTCAGCAAGAGTGATGGGTGCTTGGGAAAGCATGGGATGATCCCAGTACACTGCTGCAGACAGGCCACTAGTTGTCTTGTGAGGCAGAGGGTCACCCCCCTGTGTTGGGGACAAACTTTTACCTGTTCTGCGTCACCTCCTGGGACATTGCCATGGCCATGTAGTTAACATGGGGCAAAGACAGTTGTGATCCCATTCTGTGGGCTCACCCCGAAACCCACCTGGGAGACAGGGCCACCTGCAATGCAGAGACTGAAGGCCTGATCTTAAAAGAAGCTCCTGGATCTGTCACAGGGGATTGTTGCTGGGGTGGGGAGATGTCCTGGTTGAGACTAGTTAAGACCAATTAAAATGGCCAGTTAGCATAATCAGGGTCCTGAGAGCAACTCTGTTTTCTTTGTGGCTGAAGCCCTCTGACCTCTTACTTCTTGCCCTGAGGAGCTGTGGGGCTGCAGCGGCTCCTGTCCCCGGCTGCTCCTCGCTCGCTGGTGCTGGGTGGCTGCCTGCTCCGTCCCAGGGCAGAGCTGTGAAGCAGCAGCACCTGAGTGTGTTGTGACCTTCTGGAAGCCATCCCCAAGACACGAGACCCTCTGATTGCTCAGGTCTCACTGCTCCGAGCTCTGTCTCCCTGCTTGCAGCAAAGGGTTGCTGTTCCCTGGGCAGCTCTGTGGCAGAGCTTGCACCCAGGACATCTTTGTCTTGCCCCTCTGAGCTGGAGTCCTGCCGCTCTAGCCCTTCCCTTGCCAGGGCCTGTGGTTCCCTGGGTCACTCAGGGACAAGGGTGCTGTAGAAGACCTCGGCTTCTGCAGAGGCTTTTGCCTGCGCTGTCTGGTGGTTATAAGCTGGGTATCTCAGCCCTGTCTAAGAGTTTGGGTGTGTTTTCCAGGTGTGACCCCAGCAGTCCATACATCCACCCAGTTGGATGGTGTCAGGAGCACGGCAAACCCCTCACACCTCCTCAAGGTGAGTCAGTGGCCCAGGAGCTTGGCCTTCACTGGCGCATCCTCTTGGGGACAGGCTTCCCAGGGTGGCATGGGCATTCTGGGGGGAAAAAACCCTCAGCCCTTACTTGTGTGCAGACCCAGGGGGTTTCCTTCAGCAAGGCCACAGCCAGGGAGGTGGCACGTTCCTGCCGAGGCTTCTGCACACGTGTTCAGGTGCAGCATGGTGGTTGTGTTGGGCAAAGTGGGCACATGAGGGGGGACCCACACTGTGCAGACGCAGATGTTTCTGCTTTCTTGTACCCTGGACTTCATGGTCCATGAGAAAATAGTAGCATTCCTTGATGTCTTGGGTTCCCACATGCCTGGCACAGACTTGCTTGTTCCTTCAAGGCAGTAGGACTTTCTAGGCTGCTTGCCATCTTCCTGCAGGCGTGTCTCACCTTCTGCATCTTCCCCGGTCTAGATTATCCTGACCCCGACAACTTCACCTGGGAAAAGTACTTAAAGGAAACCGGAGCATCTGCTGTCCCAGCTTGGGCCTTTAAAGTGGTGAGTACCACGTCGTCTGCTCCACTGTGCCTGGGCAGGAATTTGGGTTTTCTCCATTGTCAGGGATGTTCAGTATGTTCCTGCCACAGGCCTGGGGTTCAGATCTGCACTCAGGGTTCAGAAGTTAGGACTATCCTGGGCAGGAAGTTCAAAACTGGGAAAAATGGGAAGTGTGACCATCCCTCAGCCGCACCAGAGCTGGGTGATGGGAACTTGTTTGGGCTTACTTGATAGTTGTCTCCAACTGCAACAAAAGCAGCTGTGTCCAGGCAAGTGTGACTGCAATATAGATCCCCAAAATATGTCTCTTCGAGACCTTCTTCCCTTGGGCACAGCTTTCCTGTTGTGTTAAAACACAGCTCAGATCCGGGAGGCCTGTCCTCCCTCTCTCCTGTTGCCACTGTTTGCTGGGGTGGCTCTTACCCGGACAGGCTAGGGCTGGGAGCTGGGCTTGAGGAGCACATGCTGCTGGGAAAGCTGCCGAGGGGCGCAGGATCCTGAAGCACAGCCCTGCTCCCCACTGACCTGGGTTCTTCTTGGCCTCAGCGCCCACCCCATGGCTTCCTGGTCAACATGAAGCTGGAGGCAGTGGACAGGAGGACTCCTTCCTTCATCCGAGTGGCCAGTGTGGAGGATGTGGAAGATCACAGGATAAAGGTGAGTGCTGGAGTCTCGGTGCTGAGCCTGTGTCCAGCACTGTGCTGGCTTGCTCCTGGCCTTCCCAATTCACTGCCAGTTGCAGAGGAAAAGTGTATGGAGGTCTGTGGAAGCCCACTATGTGGAGGATGGCAGGTCCCAGGAGTGGAGCAGAGCCTCATACTGCAGTTCAGCTCTACCCTGCTGCTTGCTGGCAGCTTGGAGGGCTCCAGAGCTCCTCAGGGAGATGCCCTGAGGTTTGAAGGGTGACCTCTCTACTTGTTTTCCCAGATCCATTTTGATGGCTGGAGCCACGTCTATGATTTCTGGATTGATGCGGATCATCCAGACATCCACCCCATAGGCTGGTGCTCAAAAACTGGACACCCACTGCAGCCTCCTCTCAGTAAGTCCTGCACTGGGTCAGGGCCAAAGCGTGCCAGGTCCCCACTGCCATCATGTTTAGGAATGGGAGGGCATGTGCTGGCCAAGGATGGGCAGGGAGGAAGGGCTTTTCTGTGGAGTTGTCAGTGGGAAAAGTCCTTCCTGTTTGGTGCAGGCAGGGACCCTAGAGCCCTGATTCTGCCTGGGGCTACAGCCGTGACAGTCTCTCTCCTGTTTCTCCTTCTGGTCTAGGGCCAAAGGAACCAGCCTCCTCTGCCCACGGGGGCTGCCCAACTCTGGGCTGCAAGAGCATCCCTCACACCAAGAGCTCCAAGTACAGCTTTCACCACAGGTGAGCTCCCAGCACAGCTCAGAGGGGCACAGCTTCCCTGCCGGCCCCTTCCTCCGCTCTGCCACCCCACCAGCAGCCAGCCCTTCTCTGCACCCACCCCACGCCTGGCTCTGCCCCCAGCTTCGGGGCAGCCCTTGCTCTCCCCAGGCCAGTCCCCAAGGTGGCCTGGAGCCTGTGGCTAGTGAAACTCCTCTGAGCTCCTACTCTGTGCCTGTCCTGCGGTACCGAGAGCCCCTGGGGATGCCCTACATGCCCATCTCCCTGTGGGGACGTATGGGCTACAGAGGGGACAGGGCCTCTAAGATGCTGTTCACTGATGCCAGTTTTGAGGATGATGTCACTCCCACCCCTTGTGGATGCCCGTCACTGTGAGGCTGTGAGCTGGGAAGTCCTGAGAAGGAGCAGTGCATCTCCCCCAGCTCAGTCAGTCACTTGTGTGACCTTTTCCAGGGGAAACCAGACACAGTGTAGTGCCAACCCCAGCATGGCAGGCTGGCATCAAGTATGGTGGAGCATCCGTGAGGATGGGGAAGGCAGGCCTGGATCCCAGGGGTTTCTGTACTGGCCACACTTGTGACACTTGCTTCCTCCTCACTCTGAGGCTAGTCTGGATGCCTGTGGGGGCAAGGAAGGGAAGATGGAGACTCTGTGAACCCCAACGACCTGCTTGATCAGCGCTCCTGTGGTGACTTGCACAGGGTTGCTGTGATGGCAGCGGGGGGGGTGGGATGGGTGGTCATAGAAATAGTGTGACCAGGACTGGTTGTACCTTTGTACTGCTAAGGCTGCACCTCAAATACTGTGTTTGGTTTTGGGCCCCTCACGACAGGAAAGACATTGAGGTGCTGGAGCGTGTCCAGAGAAGGGCAACAGTGCTGGTGAGGGGTCTGGAGCACAAGTCTTGTGAGGAGCGGCTGAGGGAGCTGGGGGTGTTCAGCCTGGAGAAAAGGAGGCTGAGGGGAGACCTCGCTCTCTACAACTCCCTGAAAGGAGGGTGTAGCCAGGGGGGGTTGGTCTCTTCTCCCAAGGAACAGGTGATGGGACAAGAGGAAATGGCCCCACATTGCTCCAGGGGAGGTTTAGGATGGATATTAGGAAGAATTTCTTCACAGAAATGGTTGTCAAACATTGGAACAGGCTGCCCAGGGAAGTGGTTGAGGCACCATCCCTGGCGGGATTTAAAAAATGTGTAGATGTGCTGAGGGACATGGGTTAGTGGTAACTTGGCAGTGCTGGGTTAATGGTTGGACTTGATGATCTTAAAGTTCTCTTCCAACCACAACGATTCTCTGATTCTATTCTATACCTGGAGGGACTGGCTGTGCCCTGCCCATGCACCCAGCGCCCTTACCCCTGGAATTTGTTCAGCACATCTTTACTCTGCTTTCAATGGCCAGGGCTATGGCTTCCCGTGCTCAAGGGCAGAAGGGTGGCCCTGCTGGCTCGTGCCCCCATGCTGTTGTGAGTCCAACGCTTGCCTCCCCTCTGTTCTCTAGGAAGTGCCCCACACCAGGTTGCGACGGGTCAGGACACGTGACTGGGAGATTCACGGCCCATTACTGCCTCTCAGGGTGCCCGCTGGCTGAGAAGAACCAGGGCAGGCTCAAGGCGGACCTGTCTGACACCGAGGCCTCGACTCGCAAGAGGAACCTGATTGGCTTCCCTCAGCGAAAGAAGTCTCGGCACCACGGGAGGTAGGGACAGGCCCCGCAGGGACCCTGTGCCACGACTGCTGTCCCTGGGAGGGGTGGCTATGCCGGAGAGGCTCCTTAGCCACGGGGTAGCACAGTTGGTTGCTGGCGTTTGTCCTTCCAGTTCTGTCGGGCACCTCTCTTGGTTTTTCTTCCCACGTTTTATATCTTTAGCTGTCAACCCTTTGGGTCAGGGTCCCAGAGGTAATCCTTGCTCCTGCTGCCGAGGCATTGCTCTGTGCAGTGTGGAGGAGGGCCTTCGGGCCAGCCCCAACCCAGTTGGAAATCAGTCTTCCTGTCTCTTTAGAGGGCGACCTCCAAAGTACCGGAAGATCCAGCAGGAAGACTTCCAGAGTAAGTGCCATCCTCTACCGCGGTGTCATCCCAGGGGCAAGGCTGGAGGAGCTGGGGTGGTCACTGCTGGAGGCAGGTCCCCCTTGGCTCACCTGGTCAGACCTCACGCAGGTGAGCACCAGTGAGGAGCTTGTGGTCGACTACCAAAGCTGACACGGAACGTCCCTGCCTCTTACCAGAGCTCTGCTGGGACCCTCGTTGTGTCTCGTGGTTTATGTCTGTGAATCCTTGAGTGCTTTAGGGCAGGGAATTAGGATCCCCTCCCTGTGGCAGTGCATTTTCCCTGGCACTTTGTCCCCTTCAGACAGGCATGCTGTGCCTTCACCCTGGGGCTGCCATACCCCAAAACATCAGTTTGGTTGTGAAGTGCCAAATTATCGCTGCAGCCCAGAAACTGATGCGGGACAGTTTTCTGGGCGTTTAGTTCTGATGACTGACATAAGACATGGCTGACATTTATTCCAACCAGTATCCATTTTACCATGGGCGGTCCTGCTGCCTACCCCAGTACCGGGGGTGAATGATGAAGATCTCTTTTTGGGAGCCATCCTTCACTCCTTGGAGCAGAGAGCAAGGGAAAAGCTTTGTTAAAAACCTGAAATGAACTGAATGACATGGGATGGCATTCTGGTGTGAAATTTGACACTGAAATCTAGTTCAGGATGGAAAATGAAAGACTGAAGGTGGTGAGAACAAGGCAAAACCAAGCTTGTCTCTAAACTTCTTCCCTCGCCATCCCCAATCCCACCGAATGGAGCACTTGGATGCCCTATGAATTCAAGGGCAACCACTTGCTCTTGATTCTTGAACCTGTGAGACCATCTGCTGCCAGCCCTGGGCCCTCCCCAAGGCTTGTAGGATGGGATGGGATGTTCTCATTCTTCTACCGTGTATCGCATCTTGCTTTTTTATTGCCAGCTATTTCTTCGGACAATATGCACCAGTCGCTCTTCATGTCTGCCCTGTCTGCCCACCCCGACCGCTCCCTGTCGCTCTGCTGGGAGCAGCACTGCAAACTCCTGCCGGGGGTGGCTGGCATCACAGCAACTACAGTGGCCAAGTGGACCATTGATGAGGTAAGATGGTTTTGAAGACTGTGTGCTGGCTCCTAACCCACTGGCATGGCTGGGAGCGTTCTTCCTAACTGTGCAGCACCATGGGACGTGCACCAGGCATGTAGGTGTTCCAGTGGCCACTTCTCTGGGCTAGCGAGAAGGCGGTCGACTGGACACACTTGTAGGGTACTGTGTGGACAACTGCCAAGCATGAGCCCTGATGGCAGCTTGTGGGCAGCACATGCAGAACTACCAGGTTCTTGCTTGGCTTGAATGTGCCACTAGCACAGGGCAGGCAGGTGAAGGCAAACAGCAAAATCTTCATTTACTGTGTTCCAGTTTTCCAAAGAAATAATTTTCATCTTTGCCAAGTTAAAAAAATGAAACCATGAACTCTGCAGATAAGAATTCACTCCACTGTTTCTCTAAAAAAGAAACCTTTACTTCAAATTCTTCATTGTCACCTTCATTGACTTTCTTGGGCATCTGTGATGGTCCCTCCTAAGGCCTGGGTAGCTGAAACTCTGGCCCCGGCCCCAGCCCCAGCAGCCAGCCCTGCCTGACTTTCCCATTACCCTCCCGTGTGCCCCTCACTGGGAATCGTCTCACTGTGCTGGAGGTGGCTTGTTGGAGATGAAGCTGCTGTAGCATTTGCTGCTGTGGGGCTGGAGGAGGCCAGCTTCTGTGCCCTGCTCCAAGGGTGGTCTCTAGGCACGGGAGGGTGCTGCAGCTCCAGCCTTTGCCCCAACAGCCACATGTTACCATACAGGGTGCAGAATGCCTCTGTGGAAGCAAGGGTGTGGGCTCATGGGGGTCTCCAGCCAGAAACGTTGCTTCTGTCTTGATATTTTTCTCTGTTTATTCCAAGGTCTTTAGCTTTGTTCAGACTCTGACGGGTTGCGAGGACCAAGCCAAGCTCTTCAAGGATGAGGTGAGAAAGGTGGAGGACGAGCACAGGTGACCAAGGACAGCTGTTTGCCAACAGGGCAAGGAGGAATTGGCCAGTGGCCTTCCTGCAATGGCTTGCTGCTGAATGCTGAGAGCAGGTCCAGCACCTGGCAGTGACCCACCCTGCAGCCCTGGGGGCAGCAGCCCCAGTGTCTGTCCCTGCAGATGTGGTGGCAGGAGGGGAGATGCTGCCCCCCGAGGAGCTGCACTGCCCTGCTCTCCCAGCAGGGGTGAGGGAGGGCCCCTCTGTGGAAGCTGGGATGAGGGAGTTGGGGGAGGATGGTGCACCATCACCTCCCAAGGGAAGCTGCTTGTTCCTCACCCATTCATCTGCCCCCGCCTGCATCCTCTCGCCAGCACAGCAGTTCAGTGATGTTACTGTCAGGCACATTCATTGTTTTTAGACCCCTTTGTGGACAGATGCACAGAGGGGCTGCTTTCCATCATGGGCGGTACGCCCTGGGCAGGCTGATCCTGGGGACACTGGGCACAGCAAGTGTCCCAGCCTGTTAGTAAATGGCCCCTGTGCTTTAAGGGTGCTCAGGCACGTGGAGCTGAGCTGGGAGCAGCCTCCACATGTGCCAGGACCTGGAGCAGGGAATGGGTGGATGTTTGCCCGGGGCAGGTTGCCTCCTGGCTGTGTACTGTGCCTGTTGTGCTCTGGCACAGAAGCCCTGGCTGGCTGCAGTGTGAGCTCCTGGGGTGGCCCCGGGAAAGGTGCTTTCCCCATCTCCGCCCTGTTCCTGGGTGTGTGAGCTCTGGTTTATCTGGGACAGTGTGGGAGTGGTGTGGGTGGCCCCTGCCCGGGATCATACGTGGCACCTGGCTGAGGGTGAGTGCCACTGTGCACGGCCCCGGGTTATGCCCGTGCTGGCTGTCCCTAGGAAGCCACAGCCTGGGTTTTTGGTGAGTGCCTTTGTCCCTGCTCCCCTCTTCAGATGATCGATGGCGAGGCATTCCTCTTGCTGACACAGGCTGACATCGTCAAGATAATGAGTGTCAAGCTGGGCCCAGCACTCAAGATCTACAATGCCATCCTCATGTTCAAGAACGCTGATGACACCTTAAAGTGACTTTTCTCGGCCCGACTGGGACCCTCCCTCAGCACCGGTGCTGCCAAACTGTCTGGTCAGGACAGCAGTTCCCCCCGACTGATCGCAGCTTGTCATGTCCTGCTCATGTCTCCTCGGGTGCCACATCTCCTCCCTCCCACCGGTCCATCTCCCATCCTCTCCCCTCCACACTGCCCCTCTCCTCCAGCGCTGGGTACAGGCTGACCCCCAGCCCCGGGGGTGGCTGCAGGGAGGGGAGGGTGGATGTGGGACGAGCCTGTCTTAGCATGACAGCTACCCCCGACATCCTGCTGCGGCTGCACTGATTTTGGGGGGGATGTTGAGGGCTGGGGGAGCAGTGTAGCAGCCGGGGGCTGACACCACCACTTAAGTCACCCAGATATGGGAAGGGACTGACTGCCTGCGTACGGGCTTGCACCCCTTTAAAGGCTGGTCTTGGCTTTTGGATTTTTTTTGTTCCTTTATTTGTTCCTCTCGGGGGAGCTTGTGTTAATATCATTGCCAAGGGATGCTCTCAAGGAGCTCCTGCTCACTTTGCCTTTTTCTCTGAATTCCTTTGGCTTTCCCTTTTAAGGCCAGATGACGACTTTGCTTTGTCCCTTCACCGCACTGGGAACCAGTGGCTCACCTCTTGTCCCTTCCAGGGCGCAATGCATCCTGGCTGCTGCTCTGCCCACAACCAGCCTCTGTGCTTTATTCTTCTTTACTGTAAGGCAGCAGCCCCAGGGCTGGGGGGTGCAGAACAAGCTCCATTTCCTCTTGCGCTTCAGGCTGCCTTGGCCGGCATATCTCTGGGAAGAAGGATGCTCACTTAACTCCTTCCCCTCGCAGCAATTAAAAAATCCTCTGCAAAGGAGAGTCGAGCCCTCTTTGCTCCATGTATTAGGAGCGAGGCCCTTTCTAGAGCGGAGGCAGCTGCCGAGGATGAGAATCATCCATTCCTCTGTGGGCAGGTTCATGGCTCGCTTCTGAAGGCACTCCTGAGTTGGCTGACCCGATCCTGCCAAGCCACCTTCTCCCCCTTTTTTGCCCTGGAGAAGCCCCCAGATTTTGGTGCCTGAACAGCAGGATCTTCTGCTGTCCCTGGGTTCTTTGCCTGCAGAGCTAAAAGATATTCAGCAGTTAACCCGGGGTTTTTTTCTGTCCTTTTAGTAACAGAGCACCTTTTCAACAAGGGTGCAGGCACTTTGGGAATGCCCATGGAACACTGTCCCCTGTGAGGAGGAGAGGCCGAGTGGGCTAGGACTCCAGAGTCGGGAAAGCCAACATGCCTGGGGGCTCCTGGCAGAGTCCCTGCCAGCTTCTGAGAGTCCCTGTGTCTCCTGGAAGCACCCATGCTGCTCTCGCCGTGGCCTGTCCCCATCCTGTGGGTGCTGTTGGAGCAGTGGTGGGGCTGTGCAGGGCTGGAGAGCAGCCACCGGCCCCAAGGGCTCTCCACCCTCCGCAGTGATGCAATCCAAGTCCCATGGCCACTTTCTTTCCCATTCCCAAGAACGACGTATCAGTAGCAAAACAATTTCCCCCCCCTTTCCCAGTGCCCAAAGACAGGGATGAAGGGATCTTAGCAAGTGCACCAGCAATGTGTCCTGGAGCAGCACTGCCTTGGGAGCCACTGTCACACCGGAGTCAATCTGTTCTAGGCTTCCCATGGAAATGTAGCATTTTGACTCTTTCTTATTGAATATTTGGGGTCACATTTGACCTGCTCTTGAAACGTCTGCTGCTTGCTCTTCACCCAGGACTTCCAATTAGTCCGTGTATTTGTTTTGTCAGTGCTTGGGTTTGATTTAGGCAGCTCTCCCTCTCCTTTCCTTTTTTATTTTCTTCCGTCTCTTCAAGCACTGCAGCGTGGGCAGCTGCGGAGAGAGGGGCTGGGCAGGAACAGCCATGTCCCTGGGTCCCACAGCCACTCTCCAAGTCACCCTTGATCTGCTATAAATGGTCCCAAAGTTGGTCTCTTCAGCTGGTGGGGAGTCTCTCTCTGGGCTGCTGTGTGCTGGGGGAGAAGAAGAGGAGCCCTGGGACCTTCAGCTGTGAGACTCCGTGCGAACGGTGCTGAGACCCCTCCAGGTGTGATCTGGAACAGAACGGCTCCTGTTTGGCTCTTGGTACCCTTGCACAGGATGTGGTTATTGAACTTGTAAGGAAGCATCTTAACGAAGGCCTCCTGTCCTCATCCGCTCCATTCCCTCACGCTAAGTCATTCCTCCTGCTCAGGGGGCACTGAGCACTGCCCCGGGGTGCTGGGAGCGGAGCTGCTACCCAAGAGATCTGAAAGTGTGAAGGATGGAGAGCCCTGTCTCTCTCAGCGCTGCCCCGGAGAGCAGAGGTGGTGGTGAGCTCAGAAGATCCCTGCTGGAGGGGAAGAGGAGCCGTGGCTGCCCCACAGGACTGGGTACAGCCACCACCATCCGCTCTTGCTCTGCAGTCAGGTGCAGTCAAGTCGAGCTCTGCCTGGGCACCAGCAGAACGGGCAGAGGGGCATGATTCAGACTGTGCCAGCCATGGACATCCACAAGAAGCTGTGCTCACAGGCTCCTCCTTCCCTGGGCTCTTTCGACCTCCAAGAGAGCAGAGCAAACTGGAGAGGATAGCCAAGGTGCTCCCCTGGAGCCTGGGTCTCTGGCTGGGTTAGCTCTGCCCAGGGACCAGCTGCCAGGAGAACCAGTCCCACTGGAAGGGTGATGGGAGACACGAGAGACTCTGTCCTGCACTCACTGGCTTCTTGAGCATCGGTTCCTCAGCCTCTGGGGCTGACTCGGTTGTTGGAGTACAAACCTTCTGGATTCACCTGGGTGAGAGTTACAGGGTTTGGAGGTGGTCAAGGGCTACTTACTGTTAAAACTCAGAACCTTCTTCTTGTTTTCCTTTCAAACCAAACCAAACCCAAAGCGTTGTGTGTGTATGTGTGGATGGGTGTTTGTGGAAGTGCCACGACGCCGTTTCCTCTACTGTTGGTGTGTTGCTGTTTTAACGTGGTGGTCTCTGTGGCTGTGGAGGCGGCAGGCTCTGGTCTCAGGGTCTCGGCCAATGTGTCCTCTGTGAGCAGAAGGTGGCTCTGGTCCCAGTAGGGAAACCAGAAGGAAGGTTTGCTGCAGCCCTGGCCTTGGCAGGTCCTCCATCTCCACAGAGCGTTGGTTGGGAGTCCCCCCTCAGGGAGCATCAGGGGCAGCTGTGACCAAGGCAGAAGCACCAAAGCTTTTTCATCCTTTCCCTGTTGCCCAACCAAACTCCTCACAGGGATGTCTCCTGCCGTGTCACTGAGAAGCCTCTCTTTCTGAGAGGGCTTTCTGAGAGATGTGACTGCAGCCAAAATTTCTAAGTCCGTGAAGAATTTTTTCAAATCAAACATTGTTTTTGAGTGGAGGCCCCCAAGCCTGTCCCCCTGCCGTTCCTGCCTGTGCTGCTGCAGATGGTGTTGGCAGGGCTTAGCTGGAGCCGTGGGAGATGTCCCACCACATGCTCCAGCCTCGGGCATGGGGTGTCTTCTGGGGCGGCTGGTCCGCAGGTGACTCCGGGTGCATGGCAGCAGTTGGAGCCTCTCAGGAAGGTGTTTCTCCCTCCTGGTGGAAACGGGCAGCATCCTGACGGTGCGAGGCTGAGGTCTCCATTTCCGTGAGAGCGGCCAGCCTGCAGCTCAGCCAGGAGCATGGCCAGAGCTGCCTGTCACTGCCGCCCTCCCGTGAGTTCCGTGTCCATCACAAGCACTTTTAGAAAAGAAAAACCCTCCAAATGGCCTCGGAGAGTTTAGGGCTTGGGGCAGCTGCCGCTCGCAGAGGCAAATCTGGGGACGTGAGTGCAATGAGGGGCGTTGGAGAAGAGGAAGGAGCCTGAGGGGGATGTCACTTGGCCGCTTCTGCTCCTCCGTTCCTCACTCCATGCCCTCCCGAGGGCACTCCACGGGGCAGAGGAGAGGGAGAGACCCGGGGGCTGCAGCCGGGCTCCCTTCCTCCAATCCCCCCCTTCCCTCCAGGACCTGAGGCTCACCCGCCCTTGGAGGGAGGAAAGGGGGGGGTGTGTTGTGGAAGGAGCATTATGATAACAAAAGCTTTTTTGCACTTTCATTCAATTTGCACTCATTTTTAATTTCTTTATTCCGCGTTTTTGTCATTGGCACCTCCTCTTTGTGTTTTCATAACAAAAATACTTTCGTTGTAGCCAGTGAAGCTATTCTGGAACTTTGTGTCCTGAGTATACAGAGGTTTAAAGGTCCTATATATATAAATTTATACCTGTATAAAAGTAAATTTATATATATAGATCATGGTGTGATGTGTTTCGTTGGTGTTTTAAAATAATAAACGAATGTGAGCAATGGAGGGAGAGTGGTTATTCCGCCCCCGCGCCTCCCCTGGGGATGGGTGCTGGTCCCTTGTGGGGGACAGGGGGACATGGACAGGGGGGAACCCCCCTCCTGAGGCCCCGGCCCCCCCACCCCGGAGTGCTCCCGTACTGGTCCCAGACACGGGGAGCTCCGCATAGGGGAGTGCGTTGGCCCCTCCAGCTCCGGCAGCAGGGGCAGGGGGGGTACAGACCTGCGCCCCGTCCTAGCGGGGCCCTGTCTTGTGCCGGTGGCTGTACATGGCCTCGGCCACGATCAGCCCCAGCAGCAGCAGGACCCCGGCCCCCAGCCCCAGGCGCACCACGTTGGTCCAGGTGTAATCTGCAGGGGACAAGAAGGGACAGTGACTGGGGGGGCCCCGGGAGGAGCCCCCTGGAGCTCCCGGACCAAGGGAGTCCCATGGGGGCAACAGGACACCCAAGGGGCTGGAAGGGTGCACATGGGGGTCCCAGGGCAAACAGATGGGTGGGCAAGGGGACACGCTGGGGGACTCCTGTGCTAAGGAGGGATAAAGGGAAGTTCATAAGGAGCCCCAAGGGCTCCTGTCGGCTCTACCTCCCACGTCCCTGCCCCCGGGATACCCCCTACCCACAGTCTCTGACCTGTCACCCCAACCAGCAGCACCAAAGATCAGGAGGAGGACAGGAACATGGAGCTGGCCCTCACCTGCCACTGGCAGCCAGACGGTGCCACTGGGCTGTATGACTGTCCCTGGGGCTGGTAGGTGTCCCCTGACCCCTGCCCCCCGACTGGTGGCCTAGCAACCCTATGGCTATAGGTCATCTGTAGGGTCTCTGAGGAGTTGGCAAGGCTCAAACACATCTGAAGGAAGCTGTAATCCTCGGCTGGGCCCCCAACTACAGCTGCTTTCTTTCCCCACATCCTCTTGTCTAGTTCCCCCAGGACGTCGCAGGTGCCAGGGAGGAAGAGAAGAGTAGGATGTGGCTGGGGGGACATCTCACCTCTCACCATCAAATCCAGGGTCTTGCTGACAGCAGACCATTCAAATGACGTGCCCCTGACAAAACACTGGCAGCTGTAGCGGCCCTCATAGCCTTTGCGCACACGGGAGAGTTTGTAATCTGCTCCGTTTGAGAGAAATGCTAATTCTCTGACCCAGCCCTCCAGGTAGAGGAAACAGCCAGCCCTGGGGCGTGTGATGTTGCAATGGAAAACCACATCTGCTCCTGCCACCACATCGTGCCCAGGCAGGACAGAGAGGATGGGTTCGGGGAGACGGAACTCTGTGGGGAGAGGAGAGGGCATGAGGAGGCACACAGGACTCTGACATGGTGCCAGCAGCCACTGGGATCTCCATGACCCCACCACCTGGCTCAGGCAGAGGTGAAGATGGTCCCCACCTCTCCAAGCCAGGGGAGAGGGGAAAACCCCTGCCCATCATGTGGACGGGGAAGCCAAGTGGCTCCGTGCATCCCCATGTGCCCATGTGGCATCTGCCCCCACGCGAAGGGGTAACAGCACATCACTCACCATGCACCAGGACTTCCACGGTTTCACTGCGAGCCAGCACGGTGTCTCCATCCATGTAATGGCAGTGGTAGCCCCCTGCGTCCCCTTGGGTGACATTAGAGATGGAGAACTCGGCCCTGCTGCCGTGCAGCCTGGGCAGGGTATTGACCCTGCCGCCACTCCTGTAGAGCACAAACTGCCCATTGTCACACTCGCAACTGCAGCAGATGGTGGTGGAGCCTCCCGGTGGGATCGTCCCAGGTGGCTTCAGGAAGATGGAGATGGTGGGGCCCCCTGCACAGGGAGAGAGATGCTGCAGGTCAGGGAGGCCCCAGCGCCCGGCTCCCCCGCGGAGAGCCTGGAGTGGGCTCCAGCCCCCACCTCCACACAAGGGCAAGTTTTGTTCTGTGGGGCTGGGGAAGAGCCCTGGGAGGTGGATGGGGGCCCAGAGATGTGTCCAAACTCCCCGTCTACCTCTTCATGATACTCACTTGCTGTAGCCGTGCTCTGTGCCACCAGCCAAGCGCCTGCAAGAGAAACAGCCACGTAACATCTCTATGGAGTCTCGGGACACCCCACGTCCCTGCTCTGGGAGCCCACACAGCCTCTGGCACTCACCGAAAGCCAGCACCTGGGTCACGGGCAGCATCATCTCCCTCTCAGCTCCCTCTGACCTCCGCTCAAGTGGGGCTTCTTCAGAAGAAGGCGTTGGCTGGAGGCACTGAGCGGCTGGCCAGCTTCCTGTGGGTTCTGATAACGTCCTCGTTGCCACAAGCTGCCTTCTGTCCCACGGCCTGCGATTCTGCAGACACAATCGCAGGGCTGGGACGGTTGAACTGGAACCAGAATGTACCAGTCACCTGCCCATGGTGACTTGGCCTTAGGATCCCATGGACCTTGAGGCAAAAGCTGTCGAGGCTTTTGGTTTCTCTTTCTTGATGGTCACTTGATGGGGAAATGGCTTCTTAGTCCTTGCGAAATAGGGTGAAGTTCTGTAACCGGGGCGGGGAGAAGGGGCAGCACCAGACTCTTCCTGAGTCTCCGTGAGAAAGCTGCAACAACAAGCTGTTTTAGTAAGACAGAATAAAGAGGGGACTATAGATAGCAAGTGAATCTTACATCCCTTCAGAGGCAGGGCACCCCCCTTCCCTGCGGCACTGATGGACCCCAGACAGATTTTCCCACGGCACAGGGGGGGAAATCCCTGCTGTGCAAATCCCACCTGTGGAGATGTGCCCAGCACCTGAAGGGGCGTAAGATTTACTTGTGCTCTATATTCCTCTTTTTTATTCTATGCCATGGAAACAGGTATTTTATTACTCCGTTTGTTGTCAGGCCTTTCTCACCAAGGCTATGTCCGGGCTGTGCTCTTCCCCACGGAAGGTTTGGCAGCTCCATGGAGGGGAACAGGAGGGAAGTAACTTGGTGTCCCCTTTGGCCTCCTCAGGGGTTGTTCCATCCCACCTGGCCAATAGTGTCTTTCCTTGGAGGAGGGACAGGAATATCTCCTGCCTGTAGGTCTGGATCCACCCCACAGGGTTGGCCCCGTTCCTCACCCATCCGGGCCTCCCCGGTCCAACGCTGGAGCAACAGTGAGGTCCTTACTCCAAATAACTGCCTGCTCCACCACACCTGGGGCCTGGCCTCCAGCCTCCTTGGCTACCATCTAGTGTGGGTTGGCCAGTGGTGTAGACAGAGCTCCCTTTGGCAATAACGAAGGGTTAATTAAACAGGGGAAGTTGCTGTCACCTTTGGGTGATGTGGGAGCGGGGAGAGCAGGGAAAAGGTGGGTTGTGGGACTGGAGCTGTGTAGGGGAGGTGGCAGCTTGGCCAGGGATCCCACAGGGCTGACAGCTGAGGCATCTGCAGCTCCCTGCCTTCCTGCGAGCTGCAGGCGAGCGCGTCCTGCCCTCTTCTGACTGTGCACGGTCTCTGCCACCGCTGGCCCCAGCAGGAACAAACTGCAGCACTCAGGGGGAGGCAGATGGTGTTTATATGGCTGTATCTGGGGAAAAAAGGAGAAGTGGCTGCTGGACTCCTCCAGGGCTCTCAGCTGTCCCCTGTGGTCACCCCTAGACCCTCTCTACCCTTTCATTTCTTCCCTTTTCAGCCCTTTTGGTCTCCCCTGGGGATATAGCGGGGTAGGAGAAGTTTTGCTGCAGGGTGCCCTATGGCCTTCTCCTTTTGTGGGACACCTCTTCTGGCCCTGTCTCCTGCCTTAACCCCCCTTTGTCTCCTCCAGGCTCGACCAGTTCTTGGCACCTCCTTGGTCCCTTCAGGCCCATTCATCTCAACAGCCCCCGCTGTCCACACTGGACTGAGGGACACCAAGCTGCTCTGGCCTCACCAGTGCCCAGTGACCCCCCTGGCTGACCCTGCTGGCTGTGCCCCGGCTGGCGCAGCCCAGGACAGAGTTGGCGACACTGCCACCAGACCCGTCCGTGGGCACGTTGGACTCCTGGGCCCTCCTCTGCAGAGTCTTTTCTCACATCCCCTGGCTGGAGACCAGCCTCCGGGGGCAAGTCCAGGGCACGGGACCACGGAAAGAGCTTCGTCCTCATCACCTCTGTTAGGGGTTGCTGCATCCAGCAGCCTGAGAGAAGAGAGATGAGGCCACCACAGCTCCAGGTCCACAGGTCCAGCCAGCTGTGGAGCCCACGGCGTGTTTCCAGCAGGCAGAGGCGCCGGCGCACCTATAGAACAGACGCACGTATATATGGGCAGCCACGCGGATCGGGCCCCAGCACTCCCACAAAGACCACCAGCAGCCTCAGCCTGCTCCCCCCTCTGCCTGGTCACCACGTACCCCTTATTGTACCCCCGAGGTGAATTTGAGCTTACATTGAGTTATCTTAGTTGTTTAGCCTAAATAAGCAAGTTTTAATTGAATAGATTACTTAGGATTATAATACGGTGTGATTTGGGCTGTTTGCTCAGCTTTACTGAGCAGGAGCAGCTGGATTTGCTGAAGCTTTTAGGTTGCAATAGTTATTTTCCTTCGTGATTTTCCCAGCAGCTGGTACAGTGCTGGGTTTAGTCTTTTAGTGTGGGAAAGTGTTTTGATATCTCACTGATGTTTTGGTAGTGTTTTTCCCAAGGCCAGGACTTTTCGGTTCCCCGTGTTCTGACTGCAAATGGAGGTGCACAAGGAGAGGAGACCAGAAGATACGGAGGCTCCAACACCCTGCTGAAACTGCAAATCAACAAGATCAGAGTCAGCCTCCCTGGACACAGGAAGAGAATTCAGTAAGATGTTAGAAGACCCCAGACCAAAAATCACCATTGGGCTAGAAGACACATGGACGGTGTGTGACAGGTGGTGTGTGGATCACAAGGGCACCATTGCCCAGGGACTCCTTTGTCTGGGGTCCCTCTCGTTGGAGGCACCCAGCCTGGGCTGTTCTTGCTGCTGTACCTTCCAATTAAATTAATTATTTTATAAAATCTGGTGCCTGAGACTCTGCTGCAGGAAACTGAGGGTGGAGCCTGAAAGAGGAGGAAGCGCCTGTGGGTGAGTGATTGTGTGTGTGAGAGACACCATGAATGGGGTGTGAGCGCTTGGGGGGCAGCTCCTGCTGTAACAGCTTAAATACCAAAAGCTGTAATGAACAACGCCTTGGGCAGGGTCCTACCACCAGAAGCGGTTCTACGGGGAGCCTTGAGTTGCAAGACCCCGCGCACACCAGCCCCGAGGCACCAATCCTGTGAGCGCAGGTTTGTCCCCTGGCACCAGCCCCGCTGGCCAAAGGTGGTCCCTCAGCGAATTCTTTGCATGTTGGCTACAAGCCAAGGCTGCTGAGCTTCCTACCTCATCATCAAGAGAAGTTTCACTTCCTGAAAGGAGTCAATGTCCCTCGGGCTCCTGCTCCCAGCCAGTTTAACCCTCTCTGCAGTTGGGCATCCTCACCTTCCGTGCCAGAGCACTCCTTGGTCACTAACTACTGTTGCTAAGCAGTTACACCTTCACCTACCAGAACGGTTAGAGTTGGACAGGACCTTAAATACCATCTCATTCCAACCCCCTGCCCTGGGCAGGGATGCCTCCCACCAGACCAGGTTGCTCCAAGACCCCTCCAGCCTGGCCTTGAACCCCTCCAGGGATGGGGCAGCCACAGCTTCTCTGGGCAACCCGGGCCAGACTCTCACCACCCTCACAGCAAAGAATTTGGTTTGTCTCTGCTCCAAGTGCCTGCAGATGAGCTTTTTATCACATAATTTAACAACCACCAGCTCTGGGGGCCATTGGACTCCCAGTGGGACAGCTGGCTCCATCCCTTCATCCTTCTGGTGCAGCAGCAGCCACGTGGCCCACTGTCCACATGGACATCTGTAACAGTCCACGTGGCCTAAATTGGTCTTGTGATCCACACAGTGCAAGTGATCTCCATATGGCCCCCTGATCCATTTGATACAGCCCCTTCATCCAGCATAGTTCAGATGATTCTGAAGGCCAGTCAGAGGCAGGAGTCCAGAAACTACTCCCCCCGGGGTCCTTGTCCCTCTCAGCCTTGTCCTTAGCACTGATGTCCCACTGTAACGTCTCCCCAAGGAATCCACAGGGACTCACTGGTGTGATGCCCTGCCCGAGCAGCCAGCACCCTCTAGTGAGATGGTAAAGAGACGGAGGGAGGGAGAGAGGGAGGGAGGGAGGGAGGGAGGGAGGGAGGGATGGATGGATGGATGGATGGATGGATGGATGGATGGATAAAGAGGGTCTGTGAGGCACTGGTCTGAGGTAGTTGACCTCCACAAACATACAACCTGGTCCTACATCATCCTGGATGCATGTCTGGTTCCCATGTGTTGCCCCAGATACGTCTTGGTCCCTCCCCACCCTTGACATATGTGTTATCCCACATTCCCCACCTGGACAGATGCCTGGTCCTATCTCACCCCAGAAAGCCCTATGGATGGCCATAGGTCCAGCTCTGTGCCCAGCTGAGTCCACAACATGGATCCTTGCTGGCCCCATACTTCACCAGGCCCTCTGTCCCTGACCACCCCTTGGCTCAGGGTCTCTGCAGGACAGGGACAGCCCATGTCCTTTGTTCCCCAGTGCCTATGTCCCTGGAGATGCCTTTCTTAGTGTCCTCCAGGTCCTCGTATCCTCCCATTCACAGAATCACAGAATCACAGAATCACAGAGGTTGGAAGGGACCTTTTAAGATCATCTAGTCCAACCAATGAAAAAAAAAAAAAAAAAACAAACAAACAAAAAAAAAAAACCACCACACACGCAACCCACACACACACCACCACACCACCCAACACTAATCCATATTCCCAAGCACTATGTCAACTCCTCTCTTGAATACCTCCAGGGATGGTGCCTCAACCACCTCCCTGGGCAGCCCATTCCAATGCCTGACAACCCTTTCAGTAAAGAAATATTTCCTAATATCTAACCTGAACTTCCCCTGGCGCAACTTGAGGCCATTGCCTCTTGTCCTATCATCTGTAACTTGGGAGAAGAGACCGACCCCCGCCTCTCTACAGCCTCCTTTCAGGTAGTTGTAGAGAGCGATAAGGTCTCCCCTCAGTCTTCTCTTCCCCAGACTGAACAACCCCAGCTCCCTCAGCCTCTCTTCGTAAGACTTGTGCTCCAGACCCCTCACCAGCTTCGTTGCCCTTCTCTGGACCTGCTCCAGCACCTCAATGTCTTTCCTGTGGTAGGGGGCCCAAAGCTGGACGCAGTACTCGAGGTGGGGTCTCACCAGTGCCGAGTACAGGGGGACGATCACCTCTCGGGTCCTACTCACCACACTGTTCTTGATACAGGCCAGGATGCTGTTGGCCTTTTTGGCCACCTGGGCACACTGCTGGCTCATGTTCAGCCTGCTGTCGACCAACACCCCCAGGTCCTTTTCTGCCAGGCAGCTCTCCAGCCATTCTTCCCCAAGCCTGTAGCGCTGCCTGGGGTTGCTGTGACCCAAGTGCAGGACCCGGCACTTGGCCTTATTGAACCTCATCCCGTTGGTCTCAGCCCATCGATCCAGCCTGTCTAGATCCCTCTGCAAAGCCTCTCTACCCTCCAGCAGATCAACACTCCCACCCAGCTTGGTGTCGTCTGCAAATTTGCTGAGGGTGCTTTCGATCCCCTCGTCCAGATCATTGATAAAGATGTTGAAGAGAACCGGCCCCAGTACCGAGCCCTGTGGGACACCACTCGTGACCGGTCGCCAACTGGACTTCATTCCATTCACCACCACTCTCTGGGCCCGGCCCTCCAGCCAGTTTTTAACCCAGCGGAGAGTATACCCATCTAAGCCATGAGCATCCAGTTTCTCCAGCAGGATACTGTGGGACACTGTATCAAAGGCCTTGCTAAAGTCTAGGTAGATAACATCCACAGCCTTTCCTTCATCCACCAAGCGAGTCACTTTGTCATAGAAGGAGATCAGGTTTGTCAAGCAGGACCTGCCCCTTGTGAACCCATGCTGGCTGGGCCTGATCACCTGGGCATCCTTCATGTGTTGCATAATGGCACTCAGGATGATCTGTTCCATCATCTTCCCAGGCACCGAGGTCAGACTGACAGGCCTGTAGTTCCCTGGATCATCCTTCCGACCCTTCTTGTGGATGGGCGTCACATTTGCTAGGCGCCAGTCGGCTGGGACCTCCCCAGTTTGCCACGACTGTTGGTAGATGATGGAAAGTGGCTCTGCAAGCACTTCTGCCAGCTCCCTCAGAACCCTCGGGTGAATCCCATCTGGGCCCATAGACTTGTTTATGTCGAGGTTATGGAGCAAGTCCCTCACCATCTCCCTTAGAATTACGGGGGCTTCGTCCTGCTCCCCGCCCCTAACTGCTAGCTCAGGGGTCTGGGTACTCGGGGGACACCCTACTCCACTGCTAAAGACCGAGGCAAAGAAGGCATTCAGTACCTCAGCCTTCTCCTCATCCTTTGTCACTATGTTACCTTCCATATCCAGGAGAGAGTGGAGGTTCTCCCGAGTCCTCCTCTTGCTATTAATATATTTATAGAAATTCTTTTTATTGTTTTTAACATCCAGGGCCAGGTTCAGTTCTAGCTGAGCTTTGGCCTTTCTAATCTTTTCCCTGCATAACTTTACTACACCTTTGTAATCTTCGAATCTACTACACCTTTGTAACATTCCCTCTGTTCCCACACAGTTCTTGTAACAGGAGATATCCTATGCTGTCTGTCCATGGGGACATGCCACATAGGATCTACCAGGTCCACCAGGCAGGGACATGCCTCTGAGACGTGACCTTTTTGAAGGAGTCAGGTGGGCTCATGGTCATCCAGAGTCTCCTTTTGACCAGGGGCATGGGGAGTTGGAAGAGACTTGCTAAGCCCTCCCTCTCATCAATGCCACCACATCCCTTCAACCCCTGGCCGTGTTCCCATGGCCCCCCTACCCCACAGCAATCCCATCCCACAGACTTGTCCCAAAGTCCCTCCTACCCCACAACTATGTCCCACATGTACCCATCACCCCCTACACATGCTCCACATCCTCCCTGCCCCATTTCCGTGTCTCCACGTTCTCCCCACTCCACTGCCATGTCCTCCATGCCCCCAACATCTAGCACATCCCAGTGTCTCCCTGACCCATAGCAATCCCACCCCACAGCTATGTCTCCATGTCCCCACATGCCATGGTGTCATAGCCATCCTACCCCACAGCTATGTCCCATGTAACTCCATCACCCCATAGCTGTGTACCCATGGCCACGGCCCCATGGCCACCTGCACCGTAGCCATATCCCCATAGCCCTTGCCCCACTGCCGTACCCCAAGGGACCCCATTTCACTGCCTTGCTCTTATGGACCCGCCCCGGTGCTATTTTTGGGTTAAAAAAGAGCTGAAAGGCGTGTGCGGCGGGGAAACGAAACTGCCGGCTCCGGGGGCGGGGCCAGGGCTCCCGGACTGTTAGAGGGGACCCCGGCGTCCGGCAGCGACTCGTCGGGGACCCCGGTGTCCGGGAGCGACTCGGGGCAGCCCCTCGGTGGGGACCCCGGTGTTCGGGAGCCACGCGGGGCAGCCCCTCAGCGTCCCCCCCTGCAGTGTCCGTCATGGCCCTCGAGAAGTCAAATGTGTGAGTGGGGCTTGAGGAGGCGGAGGGCACTGGTGTTTCATGGGGGGACACGGTGGGTGGCTGGAGGGTTCCGCGGGTCACTAGGGGCTGTTGGTGGGTGTAGGGGCCCAGGTTACTGAGGGAGGTGGGGATTACAGGGGGCTCAGGGCTTGCCAGGGGATGTATGGGGCAGTTTCAGGGTTGCTGGAGGATGTCAGGAAGGGGTGGGGGCCTTGAGGAGGTGGGGGGGATGGGAGGAGAGGTCCTTGGAGGTGGTTGTTTCAATGGGTCCCTGGAGGAAATAGAGCTTTTGACCCCAGGACGGGGACATCCTGGGGGATCTGAGGAGGACGTGAAGGTCCTGGTTACCCATGGAGACCAGCCCCCCCGACCCTTCTCTCTGCTTTGCAGGGAGGCTTTCTGCCAGCGGGCACCCACCTTCCTTGACTACCTGCACAACATCCTGCAGAAGTACCCCGACGGGGGGCAGATCCTCAAGGTGAGATCCCCAGGGCACCCAGCTGCCCGGGCTCTCCTGCCCAGCTGGGCAGACAGACCACAGGCAGCTGAGCTGGGTGGTGGTCCTTGCCCAGCACCAGCCCCTTGCTGGCCAGCTGGGAGAGCGGGTTGGTGGTTCTCTCTGGGTGCTGGGGGGACCCAGGTGACCGGGCACTGATCCCCCACTGCAGGAGCTGGTGCAGAACGCGGACGATGCTGGCGCTAATGAGGTTGTGTTTGTGTCCGACGAGCGGGAGTTCGACGTCACCAGAGGGGGACTGGAGGGCACCCAGGGTGAGAGGCGCTACGGGCACTGGGAGAGACTGGGCGAAGCGCAGGGGTGGCACTGGCAGATACTGGGAGGGATTGGGGGACACTGGTGAAGAATTGAAGAGGGATCAGAGTGGACTGGGGAAACTGGAACCAATGAGGTGTTCTGGGATGTGTTGGGGGCAGTGAGGATACTGGGATGACTCAGTGGTACTGGAGGCACTGAGGGGGGGTTTCTGGGTCTGGAGGGGGGACTGAGACTGTAGGGACACTGAATGTGGGTGACAATCCCCCCTACATATTCCAAGTCTCCCCTAACCCATGGTCCGGACCCCCCAGGCCCAGCCCTCCTGGCCTACAATGATGCGCCGATGTCCCCCCGGGACTGGACAGGGCTCATGAGCCCAGGGGTGTCACACAAGCGGGAGGACCCTAGCACTGTGGGACACTTCGGCCTGGGCTTCACCTCTGTCTACCACCTGACTGGTAAGCGGCACCGGGGACCTCAACTGGAATTGAAGTGGGGACAGGGGTTGTACTGGAGGCACTGAACTATAGGTGCTGAGGGGTGCTGGGGGGCACCGAGGGGGTGAAAAATGGAGGGCTGTGACTGAAGGGAGGAAAACTGGAGCACCAGGAGGCTGGGAAGAGGCTGGGTGGCAACGGAGAGCAGGGCTGCAGGGGTAAACTGAGGGAGGACTGATGAATAAGGATTAGGCTTGGGATCACAGGAGGTGCTGTGGGGCTGAACTTGAGGATACTGGGTGGGCATTTGGGCCACTGATGGGTTCGGATAATCTGGGGAGGCAGTGGTGGCCATGCCATCCCTGTGGCCTCATGGTTTCCATGTCCCCAGACCTGCCTGGTGTGCTGAGCCCCCCATCCTTGGGCGTGCTGGACCCCGAATGCCAGGTGCTGCCAAATGCCGGTGCCCGCTGGAACATCTCTGCAGCCCAGGACTTTCCTGGCCTTTTTGAGCCCTTCTTGGCTGGGCTGGAAGCTGTGGGACAGCACCGTGGCTCTGCCCAGGGTACCCTCTTCCGCTTCCCCCTGCGCCGGCAGCCCTCGGGAATTGCTGCAGGGGTCTCCGATCCTGAGCGCCTCTGTAGCCTCCTCCAGACCTTCCTCACCGAGGCCCCTCTTGCCCTCCTCTTCCTCCGCCATGTCCGCCGTGTGGCCCTGCACCGCGTGACCCGTGATGGGGTCCAGACCCTCATGGGGACACTTGTGGCATCCCCTCAGCCTCTCCCTGTCCCAGGGCCACCAGGGGATGAGGGGCTGAGTCTGACATGGTGCCTGATGGCCCTGCACGGGTATGGGGTGGGGGACAGGAGTGAGTGGCTGGTGGCCACGGGCACGGCCACAGAGGGGCCAGTGGTGGCACTGGGTGCAGGGATGGGGTGCTGCCCCGAGCTGAGCCTGGCGCACCCCCTCCGTGGGACCTGCCGAGGCCGGCTCTGCTGCTTCCTTCCCCTGCCAGCCACAGATGAGATGGCCACAGGGCTGCCCGTCCACGCCAGTGCCCCCTTTGCCCTCTCCGACGACCGCCGCCACCTCCGCTGGCCTGAGGAGAGCGAGGAGGGCGAGAAGGATGCCCGCTGGAACGTCCTGCTGCTCCTTGGTCTCCTGCCGCGGGTCTACAGCCACATGGCTGCCTTGGCCACAGCTCTGCCCGGGGCAGATGCCTACAGCATCTGGCCAGACCCTGAGTGCACACCAAGCTCTGGCCGCATCCGCAGTTTGGTGACCAATGTCTGCCAGGAGCTGGCCACTGCCTGCACGCTGGTGCCAGCCACACAGGGGGCCACAGGGCGGCTGCGGGCCCCTGAGGCTGTGCTGCTGCCAGAGGCTGCAGGGGACATGGCCACACGGCAGGTGGTCCAGGCCTTGCTGGTGGCAGCTGGGGAGCCAGTGGTTGAGGTCCCAGCCCATGTCCGGAGGGCACTGGCTTTGGGGATGGCGGAGGGCATGCGGGAGGCCACGGCCGGCCACGTGCGGGAGGTGCTGCGGCGCCATGGGGCTGCTGGTCTCCTGGCTGCCGACCGGCTCTCCCTGCTGCGCTACGTGGCTGGGGATGGGTGCCATGCTGAGCTGCGGAGTCTCCCACTTCTGCCTCGTGCCGATGGGACCTTCGTGGCCTTTGGGACCGCATCAGACATTGTCTACGTGGACACGTCCGACTGCGCCAGGTGAGTCCACAGCCCCAGGCAGCCCCATTCCCTGTGGGGGTGGGCAGGTAAGCCAGTTGCCCAGGGCACAGCACCTGCTCTTGAGCTCAAAGGGGTGCCAGAATCAAGCCTGGACATTTGGGCACCTCACCGCACTCCTCTCACCCAGTCTCACTGAGAGAGACCTGAGTCAGGTACCCAGGAAGCTGCCTGCCCCCTATTATCCCTCTAGACCCCCAGCACCTCCTTTTGTCCCCACAGGGAGCTCCTGCCCGGCCTGGCCGGGTCCTTCCTGCCCTCGGACCTGGAGCCAGGCTTGGACAGCCTCCTGCGAGGCATTGCCAAGGCAGGTAAGAGATGGGGGCACCTGGGCCACCTTTGGGTCCCCTGATTGCCCTCTAAACCCCAACACCCCCCAGCACCCTGGTACACCCTTGGGCTCCTCTGCAGCCCCAATGAGCTCTGGTACCATGCTGATACTCCCTGTACACACCTGGGGTCCCCAGTCCCTGTCTGATGTCCCTCTCTGGGCCTCCCCCATCCATTCAGCAGCACTGTAGATCCCAAGTCTCACCGTGTCTCTCCGGTTTGGGGTGCGTTGTATGAGCCCAGGGCCACCTCTCCTATCCTGCATCTCTCTGTGTCTCTGGGGACACCCCTGTCCTTTTTGTTCTTCCCACATTCCCCCATCCCTTCTGTGCTCCCTTGGATCATGGGTCTCCCTGTGTTCCCATCTGAGGACCTCTGTGTCCCCCAATACCACTCTCCATAACACCTCTGTCCCTCTCAGATCTCCTCTATCCCCACCAGTCAGGGGTTCCTCCTGTTCAGGGTATCCACTGTCCCTCCAGAGCCCAGGTCCTCCCATCCCTAGTATGGGGTGGCTTCCCATCCCCTGCAGCTCTCAGGTTCTTTCCCCTACATCCCAGGTTCCCTGCCAGGTCCCAGGTCCCACGTACTCCTTGCTCAGCCTCTGCCTCCTGCACACAGGTCTCTTCCCCAACCTGGTTCTGCTGGACCCAACCGTGACTGCCCAGACCCTGCGCTTGGCTCTGCCCTCCACCTGGACATCCCCGTCTTCAACCCCAGTGACCTGGTGCCCAGCCGAAGGCCCCCCTCAACCCCCAGCCTCCTGGTTGCCAGCCCTGTGGCAATTCCTGGTTCACCACATGGAAGACCTGGGCCCTCTGGAGGGGCTCCCTCTCGTCCCTCTGTCCCCACTGGGTGCCCCCAGCATCCGTCTGGCTTCACTGATACCCCAGTCTGGACTTATCTTCCAGGCATGGGAGGACCAGTGCCTGCCACCTGCTGTGGCCTCTGTCCTGGAGGTCCTAGGTTGCCCCGTGGTGCCACCAGGCACATGGCACCGCTGCCTGTCCCGCTATGTCTTGCCTCCATCCCCCTTGAATGCCTTGCGGGCCCTGGGCAGGCAGGAAGCTGCAGCTGTGGCCTCCCGCCTGGCCACACTGCCTGCTGCAGATGTGGACACGCTCCGGCTCTACCTGGCAGACATCCCATCCCTCATGGAGCAGGACAGGGCCACACTGGCTGCTCTGCCCCTCTTCAGCCCACTGCCCTGCTTGGCCGCCCCGCAGCCCACGGAGCTGGTACCGGCCAGTGACACCCCAGCGCTGGAGCCACAGGTAGAGCTGCCTGGAGATGTGGTGCTGCCGAAGGCCATGTTGCAGTGCCGGGATGAAGCTGACCGGCGGCTCCTGGAGAGGCTCCAGAGGTCTCTCATCAGTGCAGCCCACATGGCACTGGAGGCCACCAGAGCCATGGCCTGCGGTGCCTATGCAGGGCGGCCAGCGGAGACACAGGCTCTGCTGCTCTGGGTGCTGCAGCACGGAGACGTCCTCTTTGCCCAGAGCCCCCCGCTCCAGCAGGCTTGCAGCACACTGGCCTTCCTGGAGACCCCCAAGGGCCCCAGGTGCCCACAGGACCTCTACGACCCCTGCGAGAGCACCTTGCAGGCACTACTGGGCCCTGAGCGCTTTCCTCCTGCCACCTTCCGCACCCCACCTGTCCTCCGTGCCTTGAGAGCCCTGGGCTTGCGGCACGGCGAGGGGTGCCTGTTGCCTTCAGACATCCTAGAGGCTGCAGCAAGTGCGACACAGGGTGATGCAGCGGCTCTGGACAGGGCACAGGCACTGATCAAGATCTGCAACTGCCCCAAGGCACTGGCTGGCTTCAGTGCTGCAGAGCTTAGGCAGCTCCAGGCCCTTCCATGGGTGCCTCGTTCCAAGTGCACTGGAAAGCCAGGGCAGCCCTTCCTGCCCCCCAAGGAGCTGCGGTCCACCCACTATCAGCCGCTGGTGGGGCTTGCCATGCACCTGACTGACGCCTTTGTGCCAGAGGCAGAGAAGAAACTGGGACTGAACCAGACGCCGCCACCAGAGAGAGTGTGGGAGCAGCTGAGAGAGCTGGCAGGGTGCAGGGACACGGGCGAGGTGGGTCCCGCACTCCGGCCTGTCTACTGGCACATGCAGGAAAACTTGAAGACCTTTGGGGCTGCCCCGGATGATGCTGTGGTGTGGACCGGGACTGGGTTTGTCCTGCCGTGTGATGCTGTGCTGGGCTATCCTGAGGAGCTGGAGCTGGAGGCGCTGGTGCCCCGGGTGCCCCCTGACTTTCTGCCCTACAGCTGCCTCTTCAGGGCCTGGGGAGTGGAGGCGAGGGTGAGCGAGGAGAGGGCGGTTGCAGCCCTGCGCTGCCTGGGGCAGGACATCGATGCACGCAGCTCCAGAGCTGGCACTGCAGCAGAGCTACAGGTGGCTGTAGCTGTCCTGGAGTGGCTTAAGAACCGGGGGCACCAGGGCGAGGGCACAGTGCCCGTTCCTGTGAGGGTCCCGGAGGGCTCGGGATTTGCCCTGCGCCCGGCTGCCTCTACTGTGTACCTGGACATGGAGCTGGAGGCAGAGGAGGATGTGCAGGAGGTGGTGCATGAGGCAGTGCCATCCAGCACAGCCATATTCCTTGGCACGGAGCTGCTCAGTACGCGGGTGCTGGGGCTGGAGCCATTCACAGCCTGTGGCCCCTCGGAGCCCATCACCTTACGGCTTCGCAACATTCTCCGGGAGTACGGCGAGGAGGGCGACATCTTCACAGAGATGGTCCAGAATGCAGAGGATGCTGGAGCTACTGTGTGCCGCTTCCTCCTGGACCTCCGATGCCACAGAAAGGCCACCTCTGGGCTGCTAGACCCTGGCATGGCTGCCTGCCATGGCCCAGCCCTCTGGGCCTACAACAATGCCTTGTTCACGGAGGATGACTTCCGAAACATCACACGGGTTGGGGCTGCTACGAAGGAGGGCAAGGCAGGCCAGATTGGGCGGTTTGGGCTGGGCTTCAACTCTGTCTACCGTGTCACAGACGTGCCAGCAGTGCTGAGTGGGGAGACGCTGCTCATCTTTGATCCCAATGGCACCCATCTGAGCAAGCACGTGGCCAGGGCTGGCAGCCCTGGCATCCGCCTGGACTTTTCCAGCCGACCACGCATCCTCCGTGCCTTTGCTGAGCAGTTCTGGCCTTACCATGGTATCTTTGGGTGCCGCCTGCCTGAGCCAGGATCCTTTCCAGGGAGCCTTTTCCGCCTGCCTTTCCGCACTGAAGAGGAAGCCGTGACATCCCAGGTTTGCTCAGAGGCCTTTGGTACAGAGCGCATCAAGTCCCTTGGCACCAGCTTCCTTGGCTATAACCAGCTCCTGCTGCTCTTCCTGCGGGGGGTGAGGGAGATGTCCCTGGAGATGCTGCCAGACACGGCTACCTCTGCGGAAGATACCATGCCTCTGGCCACGCTGCGGCGAAAAGAGATCCGAGACTTGGGGGCCCCTGAGGACCCCCCAAGCTGGGCGGTCATCGAGCAGCTCACAGCCTGTGAGGAGACATCCAAGACCACGTGGCACTACCTAGTTTTGGTGTGTCAAGATGATGGGGAGTTGCTGGAACTGTTTCACCAGAACACAAAGGCAGGGCTCCATCCTCTGCCTCCCGTGGCTGGCGTGGCCCTTCCCCTTGCCCGTACTGCAGGTGGCAAGTGGGTGCCTCATCTGGATGCTGAGGAGGGGCAAGTCTTCTGCCACCTTCCCATGCCAGTTGCCTCAGGGCTGCCAATCCACGTGCATGGGGCCTTCAGCATCCTCTCAAACCGCAAGGGGCTGTGGGACACGGCGGAGCGGGGTGAGTGGAACCGGGTGCTGCTCCGCAATGCTGTGCCAGCTGCCTGGCTCCGGGCACTGGACCACCTCCGCACCATGCATGAGGCAGGGGAGTTGGAGAGCTACGAATATCATGTCTTCTGGCCGGACACCAACACTGCCCGTTACCCCTTTACAGAGGCTGTGACTGGTTTCTACCAGGCTGTGGCAGCCAGGAATGGCCCCAGGCTCTTTTCTGATGGCTGCTCATGGTGCTCGCTGCGGGACGCCCGCTTCCTGCACCAGACTGTGATCAGACACCCCACGCTGGGTGCCCTGGCGAAGTGTGTCTTTGCCACCACCTTACCCCGTCCCTTGTTACCTGTGGCCTTGCCAGAGCAAGTGCGGAGGGGCCTCGGGAAGGCAGTGGATGCCGGCACCTATGACTGGCCCCGCTTTTACTGCGAGCTTGTGCTTCCCAACTTGAAAGACCTCTCTGTTGTTGACCGGGATGCACTGCTTCTCCATGCGTTGGATATGTCCCATGATGACGTGAACAAAGTGCTGCAGACAGTGCCCTGCATTCCTGCCACCCCTCATGGCCACCTGCAGCTCATCAGTTGCCTGGTGCATCCCAGAGGCCGCACTGCCTCTCTCTATGACCCTAAGGATGGGCGCTTCCCCACTGGGGATGCCTTCCTTTCTGCAGAGAGACTAAGCCAACTGGAGAGGCTGGGCATGGTTAAGGACACAGTAACCCTGCCAGAGCTGCTGGAGAGGGCAAAGACAGTGCAGCTTCTCTGGACCGAGGACCGTGCCCAGGGCTGCCGCAGGGCTGCCTGCATCCTTGAGCTGCTTCGGGATGCAGTGGAGGAGAGGGTGAACAACACTGTGCAGGCAGCTTTCCAGACTGTCCCCTTCCTCCCTGGAACACTGCCCACTGGCAAACACGTGCTGTTGCCGGCTGCCCAGCTCTACCATCACCTCGATGCCCCACTAGTGGGACTCATCCACCCTATCTTGGATCCTAAAGTGCTGGGGAAAAGCTTCAGCCTCCCCAAGGACGTTGCATCCTTCTTGGGGCTGGACCGGCAGCCACCAGCAGCTACAGTCCTCCAGCAGCTGCAGGCACTGAGCGGTAGCTCCAACGCTCTCCCTTTGGAGAACCTGCAGGCCAGCACCCACTGCTGCTACACGTACTTGAACACGCTGCTCCAGAGAGATCACTCCATCTGGGATGAGGTGGCTTCTGCGGTGTCCCAAGGGGAGCCCTTCATCTTGGTGGGATCCTGCTTTATGCCGGTCACGGCTGTAGCTCAGAAGCTGTTGTTTGAGGCCAGCCCATATCTTCACCAGCTCCCAGAGCAGTACCTGCCCTACAGCCAACTCTGGGAGTGTGTGGGGCTGCGCCACACGTTCGCCTGGGATGATTATGCCCAAGTGCTTTGCAGCCTGGCAAAGATGCATGCTGGAGAGCGGCTGCCCACCCCGGAGCTGGAGCTGGCCTTGCGGCTGGTGTCTTGTGGCTTGATGGCAGACGAAAAAGAGCCAAATGCCTACCAGATCCAGCAACTCTTTCTACCTGACCAGGATGGCATTTTGCATCCACGGGACAAGCTCCACTTCAATGATACGCCATGGCTGCCATTGGACAAAGATGTCCTGCTGTGCCATGAAAAGCTGTCCCGAGTCACAGCCCTGCGCTGTGGGGTGCCTACCACACGTCACTGGGCCCTGGAGAGGAGCCGACTGCCCACTGCCGATCTTAGCCTCTGGGTGCCATTTGGTGCCCACGAAGACTTGACTACACGTCTGAAGAACATCTTGGCTGAGTACCCAGCATGCGGCCGTGATATGGTGACAGAGTTGCTCCAGAATGCAGACGATGCTGGTGCGCGGCTTGTGCACTTTGTGTGGGACCGCCGGCAGCACCCAGCCTGCACCACCTTCAGTGAGAAGTGGAACGACCTGCAGGGCCCTGCCCTCTGCATCTACAGTGACAGCCCCTTCCAGCAGCAGGACATTGAAGGCATTCAGTGTCTGGGGGTGGGTGGCAAGCAAGGCCGGCAGGATGTCACAGGCAGATATGGCCTTGGCTTCAGCACTGTCTTCCACTTTACTGACTGCCCAGCCTTCCTTACTGGAGACAGTGCCCTGTGTGTCTTCGATCCTCATCAATGGTACGTGCCCATAGCCACAACTGAGAGTCCTGGTGGGATGTTCGCTGTCAACCCTGAATTCAAGAGGAACTTTCCAGACATTTATGGCACCTTCCTACCCTCCCTCTTCAACCTGAACCAGGGTGTCCTTTTCCGGCTGCCCCTCCGCACTGCAGCTGGGGCTGCCAACTCCAGGGTGTCCTCCATGGCCGTGCGGGACCAAGACATCAGGGACATGGAGACAGTACTGGCTGAGAAAGGTGAGGAATTGGTGCTCTTCCTCCGGCACCTCCGCACTGTGGTCTTCTCTGAGATCCCCCCAGATGGGAAGCAGGTGTTGGAGAAGCTGCGTGTGGCCACAGAGATGACAGATGGTGATGCAGAGCTGAGACAGGATTTTCAAGCAAGACTGAGCCAAACCACGGATGGGAACAGCCCCACCTCTGTCTCCTATATCATGGCAGTCAAAAACAGCAAGGCCAGGGCCAGCACCGTGTGGAGGGTGATCTCCCAAATTGGGGTTCAGGAGGGGTCTGAGGAGTCTCCGGTGCGTGGGCGGCTGCCCTATGGGGCTGTGGCTGGCTGCCTGAAGCCATTGGGCTTAGCCAGAGTCATGGGCAAAGCTTTCTGCACCCTCCCACTGCCGCTGACCACAGGGCTGCCTGTACACATCAATGCCAACTTCTCTGTGGATGCCGCCAGACGCAATCTCCGCCAGGACAAAGGCAGCACAGAGGCAGCCTGGAATTCCTTCTTGCTCCGGCACTTAGTGGCTCCGCTGTACTGTGCCTTTCTCACCAGGCAGTGGAAAGCCCTGGGGCCTGAAGGGCTCCAGTTCAGACGCCTGAAGGACTGCCAGCAGCACCTGGCCTCTCGCTACCTACGGTTCTTCCCCGCTGTGGGAAAGGGTGCTGTGACACCCACCTTTCAGGACATGGTGAGGGATGTCTATAGGCACATCAGTCACGCACGCCTGCCCCTGATGCCTCTGTACCACGTGAAGCCCTCTGACAGCATGGTGACAATAACCTGGGCATCTCCAGGTGAAGGGAATGTGCTAACAGACCCATACTTCCTCATGGAGAAGCCTGAGTCAGATCTCCAGGAGGTGCTGCAGCGCCTGAACATGAACTTGGTGCCACCGTTCACCGACCTGCAGGAGATCTATGAGGAGTTTGTTGCAGCCCAGGTGGAGGCTGTAGTCTTTCAGCCAGCCTCCCTCCGGCGGTTCCTCAAGGCCCTGGCACTCCCCGTGCCATCTGTGCTGGCTGACACACCCCTGGGGACTCCAAGGAGCTGCTCTGTCCTGTTGAAAAAGTGCCTGGAGCCTGGAAATGTGGCCAAGGAAGAATTGGAAGGTCTGCCGTTGCTGGCCACAGAAGATGGCTGCCTGAATGCCCTCAGCATCCAGCATCCAGTCTTTCACAATGACTTTGCCCACCTCTTCCCCCGCCACCGCCACCACTTTGCCCACAAGTTCATTTCTTATTTGATCCTGCCTGATTTTGTGAAGAAGCTCAGCCTCCTGGAGGCCAAACCATTCATCCAGGAGGCACTGGGTCAGCTGAACTGGATCGCAGGAAGGGCAGAGTGGCTCAAGGAACTGTGGGAGTTCTTCAACGCTGTGGTCTACATGAATGTGAAGAACAAAGAGGATTTGGAGGCGAACATGAAGTCATTCATGGATCATTTCCAGGATATGGTGGTGCTGCCTGTTCAGGATGGTAAGACAAGCTCAAAGCAGCTACTGCCACTATCCTTCCTCCCCAAAGTTCTTCATCAGTGTGAGACGGACGTGGCCAAGGTGCTGCACAAACTGGGCATCCCTGTGCTCCAGAAGTCCCTGCTGCCTTTTCACCTTGCCTCCTACTGCCTGAACACAAGGACACTGCAGGCCAAAGAGCCCAGGGCTGTGCTGGCCCAGCTGGCGGACACCAGAGATCATCTCCACTGGAAAGACTTAGAAAAGCAGGATGTGAATTGCCTGCTGCGCTTTGTGCGGGGAAAACTGGATTCGGTGGCACGGGATCAGCTCCGGCTGCTGCCTCTCTTCCAGAAGTATGGTGGGGACTACGTAGCTGTGGCACCCTACTGCAAGGTGCTGGTGCTCAGCAGACAGTGCCCAGAACTGCCCCAGGGTGCAGAAGCCCTGTACAGCCTGGAGAAGGGCATGTTGCTGCTCACAGCAGACGAGATCCACCAGGACATGGCCAAGGATTTGAAGTGGGAGCTCACAGATGGCCAGAAGCTCTTCAAGACCGTGGTGCTGCCCCGGCTGTCCCAGCTCACAGTGCGAGAGTGTATGGAAGCTCTGCGCTTGTTCTTTGCCCTGCAAACCATCCATGATGATGAGTTCACAGAAGACGTTGTGGCGGCTTTTAAGACTGTGGCCTTTATACCCGATGCTGGTGGTGTGCCCCGCCTGGCCTCCTACTTCTACAACAAAACGCCCTCCTTCTGCATTCTGCAGCTCCAACACCGCTTTGTGCCCGAGTCTTTCTTTGCGGAGCTACGTTACAAGCAGAGAGCTGCTCTGGAGTTCCTCCTTAAGGTAGGTGTCTGCACCAGCCTCTCTGAGGAGGATTTTGTGGCACTGGCCCTGCAGATAGAGCGTGAAGCCACTCAGGCTAGGTGCCACACTGCAGATCTGCTGGAGCGGCAGGAGGAAATGCTGAGCACACTGTTGGGTGGCACACTTCCCTTGTCAAAGGATTTCCTGCGGAAAATCACCTCAATCCGCTTTCTACCTCCACTGGACATCCCCCCAGACTTGATAAAACTCCACCCCCCTTTTGCAGCCTGCACTAAGGCCGTGGCCCTGAAGGGCAGCGTTTACCACTGCCGAGAAGATGTGGCTGAGCTCCTGTGGACAACAGCCACCATCCTGCCGAAGTCCTTGACACTCGAGAAGAATCTCCTGGAGGCCGTAGGAGTCCTTGTAGAGATACCCACTGCCCTGGTGGTGGCCAACCTGGAGCAGGTGTGCAGGGCAGCCTGCCAGACGCGACAGAAGGTGAACACACGGGCCAGCGTGCTCCAGAAGGTGTACAACTTCTTGCAGACCCATCTGGAGGAGGTGGATGCAAGGCACCTGGCTGAGCTGCCTGTGGTGCTGGTCAAGTCCGGGAAAATGACCATGCCACGGCAAGTGGTGCTATCGCTGCTAGACGAGGCTGACTTCTACCCCTATCTCCTCAAGCCTGACCCCTGCATAACTGCCTATGCAGACCTCCTGCAACACCTTGGGGTGGTCCTGCTCCCCACACTCACTCACTACAGCTATGTCCTGGCCCAAATCCACCAGGAGAGCTGTGTCAGTGGGACCCTCGATACTATCCAGAAGAAGACAGCCCTGCTGGCCACACGGTGCTTCTTCCAGCTGCTGCGGGATGCACGGGAGCCCCTTGATTCCTCCACTGTGGCTGATCTGTACTTGCTGAGCACTGCTGACCGCCTAGAGCCATCCCACAAGCTGTACTTCAATGACTGCGTGTCCTCAAGTACCTCTAAGGCCTTGCAGAAGACCTTTGTGTTTATGGCTGAGCTGCCAGAGTCCAGGTGTAATACCTGGTGGCTGCTGCAAAGGCTGCCACAGCACCTGCGGCCGCAGGCACTCTCAGAGGTGACAGAGCAGCAGCTGGAGGAAGGCAGCCTGCGACCCTGTCGCTACGGTTCTCACTGCCCTGGGCAGAGGCGTCTGCAGACCCTCCTGGTGTCACCATGGTTTAGGATGGGGCTGGAGGCCCTGCTCCGGTGGCAGAGCCACAGGTCTATAGTGAGAATGGAGGGGGATGGTGGCTTTACAGGGGAGCAGCTGGAAGTGCAGTGCTGCGAGGACATCCGCACTGTGCTGGTCCACCATGGTGCAAAGGTGGAGGGCAGCTCCCAGCCACGGGTCGTCCACGTGTGCCTGGCTGGTGGTGCCCAGCGGCTCCTCTACATCCGGCATGCAGATACGGTGCTGGACCGACACCAGCTGAGGGTCCTGGAGACACTGGCACAGGAGATCAATGTCATCCTGGGTGGACAGCTGGATGCACCTGCCTTGTCAGTGCTGCGTGAAATGCTGGTCTGCCAGGAGCCACGGGACATGGCCTTTGTTCTGGAGGAGAATGATGTGCCACTGGTGGGTGCTGTGCTGGAGCCAGAGCTGGAGAAGAAGCTGCAGGAGGAGGCTGTGGCAAAGGGCAAGCCATGGAAGGACCAGCACTGCCTGATGCCAGAGGTGAATGGCAACACCCTGGCCACCTTGGGGCAGCTGTGTGCTGTCAAAGGGCCAAAACAGGGCCTCTACCTCCAGCACAACACTGCAAGCCATGGCCATGGCTCCTGGTTGTGCAACGAGGAAGCCACGACCCCGACTCCATCCATCCCAGAGGCACAGCGGTGGCTGCGGCAGGCTGAGAGTGACCTGCAGGCAGCCCACAATGACATCAGGTGCTGCTATCCCAACTGGGTCCTCTTCAAGTTGCACCAAGCCCTGGAGAAGGCACTGGTGGCTGCTGCGCTTTGCCATGCTGAGGCCTTTGAGGCTCCAGTGGAGCTGGTGGGGCTGGCCCAATGGCTGGAGGCAGTGGAGCCAAAGCTGAGAGGCCTGGCAGAGGAGGTGGAGGCGTTGTGTGGCTGTGGTGTTGATGGCAAGGCCACACAGTACCCGAGTTACCACCCCTTCCCCACCACCCCCAGCGAGGCCTTTAGCAGTGTGGATGAGGAGGAGGTACTGAAGCGGGTGCAGGGAGTTCTGGGGAGGCTACAGGACCACCTGGGCAGAATGTGAGGATGTCCCCACAGAGGAGGCACTGGCAGCTGAGCCACGGGACCACCATGGACCCACCATAGACCTGTCATGGACTCACCATGGACTTGCCATAGGCCTGCCGCAGGCAATTTCAAACTGTCCAACCCTGCAGCAGGAGGAAATAAAGTATAATACTAAATGTTGCAGTGCTGGTAGACTTTTCACTAACAGTGTGGTCAGGGGATGTGGAGAGGCCATGGGTGACTAGGGGTGTGTGGAAGGTGAAGGTGACGATGAAGGGATTTAGAGAACTGTGGTGGGTTGACCTTGGCTAGCCACCAGGTGCCCAACAAGCCGCTCTATCACTCCCTCTCTTTGACAGGACAGGGGGACAAATATGATGAAAGTTTCATGGGTCATGATAAGGACAGGGAGATCACTCACCAATTACTGCCACAACAAACTCAAATTGGGGAAATTAATTTATTGCCAATTAAACAAGAGTAGCATAATGAGAAATAAGAACACACCTAAAACCACCTTCCCCCCCCACCTCCCTTCTTCCCAGGATCAACTTTACACCCAACTCTTCTACCTCCTCCCCCCGAGCAGCGTAGGGGGATGGAGAATGTGGGTTGAGGTCAGTTCGTAACACTTTGTCTCTGCCACTCCTTCCTCCTCGTGCTGTTCCCCTGCTCCAGAGTGGGGTCCCTCCCATGGGAGACCCTCCTGCCCTAACTTCTCCAATACGGCTCCTTCCCATGGGCTCCAGTTGTTCAAGATCTGCTCCAGCATGGGTCCTTCACATGGGGTGCTGTCCTTCAGGAAGAGACTGCTCCAGCGTGGGTCCTCCACAGGGCCATAGGTCCTGCCAGAAAACCTGCTTCTGCATGGACTCCTCTCCACAGGCTGCAGCCCCTGCCAGGAGCCTGCTTCCATGTGGGCTTTTCACAGGCTACAGCTCCCTTCAGGGCTTCACCAGCTGCTGTGGTGTGGGGTCCTACATGGGCTACAGGACAGCAACCTGTGTCACCAGGGTATTCACCTCACACTGCAGGGGAATCTGTGCTGCACCATCTGGAACACCTCCTCCCCTTCCTTCTTCACTGACCATGGTGTCTGCAGAGTTGTTCCTCTCACATATTCTCACTCCTCCCTCCCAGCTCCTGTTGCACAGCAGTTTTTACCCCTTCTCACATGTTATCCCAGAGGCGCTTGGCTCAGATTTGGCCAGTGGCAGGTCCATCTTGAAGCCGGCTGCAACTGTCTCCAGCCAACATGGGGACAGCTTCTGGTGTCTTCTCACGGAAGCCACTCCTGCAGTCCTGCTGCTACCAAAACACTGCCTCATAAGTCAAGTACAAGGGCGATGAGGTGATGTCAAGGGCAGCACGGGGGTCTCAAGGGGCGGGTAAAGTAGCAGCCCTCTGCCTCGGTGACACCAGGGCTCTTTAAGCAGGACAGGCATCAAGGCTGTGTCTTCCCTTGGAGGTTGGTGTGGGAGTATGGAAGCCGGGGTCCTCCACAGGGTCCATCACAGCATTCCTCTGTGGGTAGCTGTGTCCTGGACTCAGGGTTCTCCTGCCAGCTGTGTGGGAACCTTGAGGTTAGAGCAGGAAGGGGGTGCATTGACCTTGCATACCTTTGTCCTCCCATGGATAAGAGGAAAGTGGGGGGTTGAAGGAATCCTGAGCACCTCGGTCCTCCTGGAACTTGCAGGGAGAAGGTTCCTTGTGGCCTGGATATTCGGTTGCTTCTGCAGTTTGTGGACTAACTGTCTAGTGGAAAGAGAGGGGCAAGGCTCTGGCAAACCTGGACACCTGTGTTAGTCATTTGCAGAAGTAAAGTCCAGGAGCTAGAGCAGGGGCATGTCCTAAAGCCTTGGTCTTCTGCGTTCTTCCCAGGGCTTTGTCTCTCTGGGTCCTCTTCTACCTGATCACGAAGCCACACCTCCCCCTGAGAAATGCATAATCTGAGTAGCATCGTAAAAGTAGTGGCCAAAAGGCCTTCTGAGAAGATGCTGAGAAGTGTACAGTTATAGATGAGAAGTGCTGGGCACCCCCTGCCATAGCAGAGAGGATGTTCAGGGAACTCCACCTGAAAATCCAGTTGCTGCTCTTCTCGACTGCTCTCTGGGGAGCCCATCTCTCCTTAGAATCATAGAATTGTCCAGGTAGGAGGAGACCTTCCAGATCATCAAGTCCAACCATTAACCTGACACTGCCAAAAAACCCACTAACCCATGTCCCTCAGCACCAGATCTGCCTGGTTTTTAAATACCTCCAGGGATGGTGACTCCACCACTTCCAGCCTCTTCCAATGCTTGACAACCCTTTTGGTGAAGAATTTTTTCCCAATATCCATCTAAACCTCCCCTGGCACAACCTGAGGCTATTCCATCTTGTCCCATCACCTGTTCCTTGGGAGAAGAGACCAAACCCCCTGGCTACACCCTCCTTTCAGGGAGTTGTAGAGAGCGAGAAGGTCTCCCCTCAGCCTCCTTTTCTCCAGGCTGAACACCCCCAGCTCCCTCAGTTGCTCCTCACAAGACTTGTGCTCCAGACCCCTCACCAGCTCCGTTGCCCTTCTCTGGACACGCTCCAGCCCCTCAATGTCTTTCCTGTCGTGAGGGGCCCAAAACTGGACACAGCACTCTACATGGGACCTCCCCAGTGCCCAGTACAGGGGGCAGTAACTGCCCCAGTCCTGCTGGTCACGCTGCTCCTGACACAGGCCAGGATGCTGTTTGCCTTCTTGGCCACCTGCGCACCTCATCCACCCTGCACAGTAACAGACACATAATCAGGTGCTCCGCCTGGCACAGGGACATCTTCCCATGCAGACATGGGGTCACACAGGGTAACAAATCTCCTCTTCTCCCCACTAACGTTCCCCCAGGAACCTCTTCCCTCATGCCCAGAGAAGCACAAACATGCACACAGAGCACCCACTACATGCAGAGACATGTCTGCTGCAATCTCCCCACTCCTTCCCTTTCACCCCTTGAGCCTCTCCTTGCACCCCCTGTCCTTCCCATGCCTTGACTGCTCCTCCAAAGCCAATGTTCTTCCATGTGTCCAGGGCCTGATGCCCCTACAAAAGCAGATGTGACACTTGAGCACAGTGGACCAAGGAACTGAGGAGCTGCTGTGGCTTTAACATACTTCTCTGTTTTAAGAGGGATGGGGCAAACGGAGGAGCTCCTGGAAAAAGCAACTGATGTGGCAAGTCATCCAGAGCTGCTGGATGGGTTGCTGGGGTTTGACAAGATGAAGATCTCCTCAGGACCTTTTAGAGGACTTCTAGTCTCCTTGCGGTTGTTTGTCAGTGTCAGCTGGAGTACAGCTCAGAAAGGTTGCAATGGGGAGCCAAGAGATAGGAGTGTCAATGCCAGCAGGCTTCAGCTTCTACGTTGGAGAAAACCAGGGTCTGTGCCTGGTTAAAATATTGTCTGTGGGACAGAATTCAGAAGGTCATCCCTCAGCTCAGTAAGACCCAGGGCATTTCCAACAACTTGGAGAGACACTGACACCTGAACCAACTTGTCTGCTTGGGCTTTCAGTGGTGGGAAGCAGAAAAACACCAGGAAGTGCTGAACACCTCCTGGTACTTGATCCACGCTGTATCTCCACTGACAAAACTGCTGCCCAGTGGGATGTTTGTCCACTGGTCTGTCCTTCTGGTGTGTGTTTTCTGCTCTCAAAAGAGGGGGAGAATAATTGCACTTGTTGGCACAGGGCTGTAAGGACTGCAAAACCCTGCAGGCTGTATGAGACGGAAAACGACCCAACCCTGGAAGCAAGAGCCGGGGTCTCCCTAGAGATGCCAGCCCAAAGGCCTTTGGGGTGCCCTGGAAGGGACCTGCCCGGGCCCTGGGAATTCCTGGTGCCTCAGCCATGGGCAAGGGCTGCTCAAGCTCTGCTGGGACAGGCTATTCCCCCTGCGCTGGCTCTGAAGACCCTCGGTGGGACCCTTGGAGGCTGGGCAGCGCTGGGGCAGGGGAGCAGCCCTTGTCCACAGCCCGAGTCATTAAAGAGGGCGGTGAGAGCCCTGTGGAGGGTGTCCTGAGGAGGTGTGTGGCTCCAGGGCCACAGGGTCCCCGGGCAGCTCTCCTGGGCAGAGAATGAAGTTTGTTCCCTGTCATGGTTTGGGCCGGACTGGCCACTGAAACGACAGATGCTCTCCCCACTTCTCTATCGCAGGAGAGGAGCGAAAGAGAGAAAGAGATTTATGAGTTTGGGAAAAGATGAAACTGCTTTAACTAAATATTAATAAGAAAATAATGAAATATGTACAGTATGTATAAAACCATATCATGAGAACTGGCCCCGGTACCGAGCCCTGGGGAACACCACTTGTGACCGGCCACCAACTGGGTTTAACTCCTTTCACCACCACTCTCGGGGCCCGGCCTCCAGTCCGTGTGCAGAGGCAGCATCGGAGCTGATGAGGTTAATCCCAGGCGTGATTATTGCTAATTGAAACATGAACTGCTCTGTATCGCAGGCTGTAGGCAGTGGTTCACACTAAGGCCTGAGGTCTCTCCGTCTCTCTGTCCATCCCAGCTGGGTCCCAGAACATTTCCAGCCCTCCAGGCCCACCAGCACTCACCCAGTACCTCCACCACCAGCCCCTCTCTCCTGGGAGTACTTCTCTCCTAGCTGGCCAGACCAGAGGTCCCTCCTGGGAGCTGAGTGTCTCTATCTTCCTAGCTGGAGCGCATAAGACAGCATCTGGAAGAAGGAGCTCCTGGGTTGATAGACCCTGAGCTGCTGCTGCACCTCGCACTCAGCATCAAGATCCCCATGCCGCGCAGCTCCAAGCCGAGCACGTGTTCAGGCAAGAAGAGGTAGGCACAGCAGAGCGTTAGTGGCCACCGGCCAGCGGTGGGATGCCAAAGGCTGAGGCTTTCCTGGCTGTGCCTCGGGGAGGCGGTGGGTGCAGGAGAGGCGAGGGCTGTGCTGGGGGGTCCGGGCGGTGTGGCAGGGAAAGGACTACCTGGCTCAGAGCTGCGCCAGCTCTGCCCTGGTGAGGCTGTGTCTGGGAGCACTGTGTCCAGTTCTGGGCTCCCCAGTTCAAGAAGGAGAGGGAGCTGCTGGAGAGGAAACAGCAAAGGGCTACAAAAATGATTAGAAGATTAGAAGACGTCCGTGAGGAAAGGCTGAGGGACTTGGGTCTTTTTAGTCTGGAGAAGACTGAGGGGGGATCTCATCAATACCTATCAGTACTTAAAGGGTGGGTGTCAGGAGGATGGGACCAGTCTTTTTTCAGTGATGCCCAGTGACAGAACAGCAGGGAATGGGCACAAACTTGAACATAGGAAGTTCCATCTAAACATGAGGAGCAACTTCGTTCCTGTGAGGGTGGCAGAACCTCGGCACGTGGGGCCATGAGCACGTGTTCAGGTAACAGCGAGGCACAACCCCGTGTCTCCTTTTCAGGAGAGACTTCAGAAACACCTGGCCAAATTGAAGGATGCCCAGAATCCGCCAGGAGCCATCTACCCTTCTTGCCTGGGCGAGCGGCTGCGGCAGCCTCGAAGACCAACTAGCCCACCTCCAGCCAAGAGCAGAAAGATCTCCTCAAAATCGGGGCAATGCAGGAGGGTGACGGCAGTTTTGGATGAAGGCCAAACCTGCTCCCCATCTCAGCCGGGACAAGAAGGTGCCGAGCCGCCCAGGAGGGCCAGTCCTGATGCTGGTTCTAAGCCGTCCTTAGCCAGCACCGTGAATGTAAGGACCAAGGCAACTTCGACATCGGCCTCTGTATCAGAGCGCATCCCTCAGCCTGGCCCTGCACTGCCCCCCAGACCAAATTGTGGAAAGTGTCTCTCAGAGCCACCAACACAGGAAGGGGAGGAGAGCTCTCCCGCGGAAAACGCCTTCCCCTCCATGGGCCCAAAGTCATTCCTCCAGCCCGTCCCTCCAGCGGGTCCAAAGCCCAGAGCAGTGCGCCTAAAGCCTATTCAAAGGCAAGGCTGAGCAGCCCACATTGGACACGAGAGAGCACGTGGAAAAGCTTGTGCACGATGTCCTGAGGAGGTGGACGGCAAAAGAGGTGTAGAGCCAGTGGGCACAACCACCCCCACTGCACTGCCCTCAGCCCCTCTCAGCTTTGGGACGGGAGCGGTTTCTTGGGGCCGGGACACACAAGCGGAAGCCGGAGCTCAGCACTGGCGGCAGAGTCCTGCTCTCCCCAGCAAGTCCCAGGGCTGTGGCCGTGGAATGCCTGTCAGGGCCAAGCCCCAGCCGAAGCAGCTGCTGCTGTTGAGCCGGCTCAGGAACCCCAGCTCTGCTCGCCGGGCACTGCTCATTAGCCAAAGGGCCCTGCCGCTTGCTTTGCTTCCAGGGCCAGCAGAGCTGTGGGCACCAACGGCAAGGGAGAGGAGGCAACAGGAGGAGACTTGGTAAATAGTTCTGTATAGTTGTTTTTTTGCAAATAGTTTTCCAGAGTTGTTGTTTTGTAAATAGTTGTTGAAAGTTGTCGTGTTGTTAATAAAGAGTTGTATGTATGTTTTTCAGACCCAAGCTCTCTCTGTGTTGCCTTGGGCACCCGTGGCGTTTGCAGAGCTGTGGTTTCCTCTTGCTGGGGGTTCCCGGGGCTGGAGGGGGCTGGGGGTGCTGGCACGGCTGCCCCGGGGGCAGGGGGTCCCTGTGCACAGAGGGGTCCCGCTGACGCAGGGGAGGGCACTGGGCCCCAGTGGGGTTCATGGGCTGCTGGCGAGTGGTGTCCCCAACAGCAAAGAGGTCCCCAGCAAAGCCTGAGCTCTGAGGTGATCGACCCCTGCCGTGATGCCATCAAAGCAGGCAGGAGACCTTCTGCTCCCCTTCCTTCTGGAGGGAAAGGAAAGGGACTCATGGGGCACAAGCCAGGATCAGGCCACACAGATGCAGCATCCCCCACCAGGTTGGTGTCAGCACTGGGGTTGTTGCCCACTGGCAGAAGCCACCGGGCTGGAACCGGTGGGAAACCTGAGGCAGCACCAGCCCAGGAGGGCAGAGATCCTCATTGCCAAATCTCCCCAGTGTGTGGTTGTGACTGGTCACTCCACCTCTGCTTGGATTTGGGCTGCCCCAGCTCCTGCTGAGGCCCGAGCAGTGCTGGGAGCAGCAGCACTAGGGCAAAGCCAGAGCACCAGGTTGGCAGGACAAGTGACCCAAAGGGCCACCACGCAGCCAGGATCACCTGCAACGTGTTGCCTCCTGCAGCAGCATCTCTGGCAGTTTGGCCAAAATGTGGTGACTTATCCCAGGAGCAGGGATGAGGAGGAGTGAGACCCGGGCACTTGACCCAGGCTGCCAACAGGATTGTTTCACACCATGAACGCCACATTCAGTATAAATTAGAAAGCTTGCTGCGTAGTTCTCTCTCTCCCTCGATGGTGGTGGGTCCAGAGAACTCCTTGCCCCGGTGCTGGAGCCCTCAGCCCTTCCCTTCGTACAAAGCTGCAGCGCTCGTGGGGTCCCACATTTGCTGTCCCTGCTGGGAGTGCACGGCTTCCTGCTGGGGAATGGGCTGGGGATAGTCCTTGGGTATATTGGTATCAGGATCAATAGTTATTCTTTAGTGTTATTAATTATTTAGTCTTACTCTATTAGCTCCATTTAAATTTCAACCCATGTTTTTCCTTGTTTTCCTTGATTCCCCTTCGTGGGTTGGGAGGGGTCATCGAATGGTAGAATAATTGTCTCAATGACAATAAACTGTCATGGGTTTTCTCCAACCATAACCCCACCACAGCAGCCCTGGCCGGCAAAGGGCTGAGAGACAGCCAGAGCCCCGACTCCAGCGCAGAGCCAGGGGTACCAGGCTCATCCCCCCAGCGCAGCAGGAGCTTTGCTTCACAAGTTGCAGTTCTCCTGACCCTGCTCTGCACGGGCTGCTCGGACCCAGGGGCTGGCATGGGGGGTTTAAGGCTGAAGAAGGTGGGCTTGCTCCAAGTCCTGCCAAAGGGCAGAGAGCTGCTCATTCCTGGGTCGAGCGTCCCCTGAGATGAGAGAGCAAGAAGGGGACCGGTTTCACTGGACAAGGAATGCAGAAAACGTGCCCAGCCCTACACAGAGGGGTTGCTCCAAGCCCTGTGCTGGGCCCAGGACTTTCTTCCACGTTGATCTTCTCCAGCAGGTTGTAAAGGGGAGCTGGGAGAACTACTGGGGCTTAGAAGTCTCCCTTCTCTCCCAGCTGCTGTTCCCCTTATGCCTCCACACTAATTGTCCTGCGCCAGCCCAGGAGGCAGGCAGGACCCCGCCGTGAGCCCCGCTGGAGGATTTACAGCTCCCTGCAGCCGGCAGCAAACGGGCCTCGGGGCGCAGCCAGAAGAGGAGCAGATCCCCCGGCCCTTGGGCGGCTGCCCCCTGGGGCGGGAAAGGGTCAAGGCATTGGGCAGGAAATAAAGACCCTCGTGTTCCAGCTTCTCCTCAGAGATCAGAGGGGCCGGGGGCGGCCGGGCTTCGATTCTGAGTGACGCCCAATTGGGCACCAGAGCTCTGGTCGCCTTCAATGTATGGAGCTGTCACCAACGCCCAACAGCGCGATGCACTTTGGGTCTGGTCACGTTCAATGAACGAGCACGGCCAGATTATGGCTTAGTAAAGCCCTGCTGGCTGTCCTGAATCACCTCCCTGCCCTCCATGTGCCTTAGCACAGCTTCCAGGAGGATCTGCTCCATGATCTTCCCAGGCACAGAGGGGAGGCTGACAGGTCGGTAGTTCCCAGGGTCCTCCCTTCTACCCTTTTTAAAAATGGGTGTGATGTCCCCCTTCTTCCAGTCACCGGGGACTTCACCTCACTGCCCTGACTTTTCAAACATCATGGAGAGTGGCTTGGCAACTACAGCAGCCAATTCCCTCAGGACTCTGGGATGCGTCTCATCAGGTCCCCCAGGTGGTCACGACCCTTGTCTTCATTTACTTTGTCCCCCAGATCCCCGTCTTGCGGTCCTTCAACTCAGGAGATGTGAGGAGAGGGGAAGGCAAAAAAGTTGTTGAGAACCGCAGCCTTCTCCTGGTCTGTTGCTACCAGTTTGCCAGTCTCGATCGTCGCGTTTCTTTAACCTTCCTTTCCTGGTTGACATACCTGCAGAAGCCCTTCTTGATACTCTTATACACATCCCCTCGGGGGATCAGGTCCCAGACCGAATTGTGGAAAGTGTCTCTCAGAGCCATCAACACAGGAAGGGGAGGAGAGCTCTCCCGCGGAAAACACCTTCCCCTCCACGGGCCCAAAGTCCTCCCTCCAGCCCGTCCCTCTGGCGGGTCCCAAGCCCCCGGCCCAGACAGGAGCCCGGTGCAGAGCAGTGCGCCTAAAGCCTATTCAAAGGCAAGGCTGAGCAGCCCACATTGGACACGAGAGAGCACGTGGAAAAGCTTGTGCACGATGTCCTGAGGAGGTGGGCTGCAAGAGAGGAGTAGAACCCGTGGGCAGCAAACATAGACCCTCCACTCTTGTGCTGCAATGAAGAGTTGAGTCCCGACTCCTTGCTTGTGCCTGCCTTCCTTAGGCCGGGCCATGCTGTGGTGCCAACTTGCCTTGGAGGCATCAGAGGCGGCTGCCAGCAGGCTGGGTGTGGAGAAGGATCAAGCGATCCCCATGGAGATGGATGAGAATGCGGAAGTGGAGGAGATGGAGGTGGACACAGACCCACCAGCAACAGCACAGACACATGCTCCCCATCCACTGCCCACAGGGCACCCCGGGCTGGTGCCGCAGGGATGCTTGCTGGGAGCAGCCGGGTGCTGCCCGGAGTCAGAATCACACAGAATCTTCTTGGTTGGAAGGGACCTTTGAGATCATCGAGTCCAACCACAAAAAAAAAAAAAAGAAAACACACCAAACAGCAAAAACAAAACAAAACCAAAACAAACACCCACAACCACACGCCACAGCCACCCACAAACAGACACAAAGCAACAATCTCGGGCACTAGAGCATGCCCTGAAGTGCCATGTCTACACGTTTCTTAAATACCTCCAGCGATGGTGACTCTACCACCCCCCTGGGCAGGCTGTTCCAGTGCCTGACCACCCTCTCAGTAAACTAATTCTTCCTAGTATCTAATCTAAACCTCCCCTGCCCCAACTTCACACCATTTCCTCTGGTCCTGTCATTATTCCCTTGGGAGAAGAGGCCAACACTCACCTCTCTACAACCCCCTTTCAGGTAGTTGTAGAGGGCAATGAGGTCCCCCCTCAGCCTCCTCTTCTCCAAACTAAACATGCCCAGTTCCCTCAGCCTCTCCTCATATGACTTGTTCTCTAGACCCCTCACCGGCTTGGTGGCTCTCCCCTGGACACGCTCCAGCACCTCAATGTCCCTCCTGTAGTGAGGGGCTCAGAACTGAACACAGTACTCGAGGTGAGGCCTCACCAGCACCGAGTCTGAGCTGGTGCCTCCTCTGCCCCTTTCCAGGCTGGAGCCATGACAGCTGAGCCCTACCAAAAGAGCAGCACCGAGCCCAAAGGGCGGCTGCACAGAGTAAGAGCGATGCAGGAGGGTGACAGCAGATTTGGAGGAAGGCCCCATCACAGCCGGTCCGGGAAGGTGCCGAGCTGCACAGGAGGGTCAGTCCCGGTGCTGGATCTAAGACATCCTTAGCCAGCACTTTGACCCTAAGGACCACGGCACCTTCCGTAGTGGAGTCCGTATCAGAGCGGACCTTCAGCCTGGGCCTGCGCTGACCCCCAAAGCAAAACATGGAAAGAGTCTCACAAAGGCACCCACAACACAAGAAGGGAAGCAGAGCACTCCCGCTCAGGACGCGTACCCAAGGGTCTACTTTCAAACTGGTGACAAACCCTTCTCGGGTTCCCCCTTTCTACAGTGAACATCCAGAACGTGTACGCCCATCCTCGTACCATGGAGAATTCAACGGCACAGAAAACCCAGAGACTCGATTGCCAGTAGAGGACAGGGTTTTAGTGCATTTCCAACTGTCAGGCTTATTTGCCTTCACCCCCATCTTTTCTCTCTTGTGCCATCCGGGCACCATCATGAAAGCCTGGAGAACCCTTGCGCTGGCAGAGGCATGGCTGTGCTCCATGGAGGGGGGCACCCCCCACTGCCTGGACAGGCTGGAGCAGGCACCGCGGGGATGGCGTGGGGACCCCACTCTGGGCAGCTGGGGGGGCCGGGAGCTTGGCTCGCCCTCTCCCCCCAGCCCTGCAAGGCCAAGGGCTGGCAGAAGCCCTCCTGGGCTGCTCGTGCCCTGCTGGGGAACAGATTCCACTACGGAATGTGCTGTTGTCCTCAAAGTGCTAGCTACGGATGTCTTAGAGTCAGCATCAGGACTGACCCTCCCTGGGCAGCTCGGCACCCTCCTGTCCCGGCTGAGATGGGGAGCAGGTTTGGCCTTTCTCCAAATCTGCTGTCACCCTCCTGCATCGCCCCGATTCCGCTATTGGGTGGAGGTGGGCAAGTGGGTCTTTGAGGCTGCAGCAGCCGCTCGGCCCGGCAAGAAGTGCTGAGGGCTCCCTGTGGTTTGTGGGCATCCTTCAGTCTGGCCAGGTGTTGCCGAAGCCTCTCCTGAAAAGGAGACACCGGGTTGTGGCTCACTGTTGCCTGGACAAGCGCCCACAGCCCTGCGTGAACGAGGCTTCACGCGGGCCCAGGCCAGGGACCCACTTCAGCCCTGTGACGGGGGCAGAAGAGAAAGGCTTCCCTTGGGTCTCTGCCTGGCTGCACAGCACCTTCCTGCCTGGTTCCGCCCAAGCACCTTGCACCCCACACAGCCCTTCTGAACTTCTCCCTTGGCAGCGGTAGGGTCAGGGGTGCCAAGAGCCACGTCCCCTGGATCCTCTCGGCTGGCCAGGGCAGGACCAATGCACTCCTCTGCTTGCCCTTGGCCTTAGCATGTGCTAAACTCTGCTGGAAACCATGGAGGTTGCTTCCAGCAGACTGGACGTGGTGCTCAAGATCAATGGGGCCATGGAGATTGAGGTGGAAGAGGAGGAAGAGACGGAGGTGGACATGGAGGAGGCAATGGAGACGGATCGGCAGCATTTTGTAATGCTTGCAACGTAGTCAAATTTGCTCTCTTGCTTGCAGCCAAGTGGTGCAGGCACTTCTCAAAACCAAGCAGGTGCCATTTTGCTCTAGGACAAAGGACGCTGTACCCCCCCAGGACCTCAGCATGGCGAGTCTTGTGCCCTGGGACCTGGAAGCAAGTGGCTGCCTGGACATCACTGATGGTGGCCACAGGACAGGGCCCAGGGCACAGCAGGCCCCCACAGGGGCTGGTCCTTCCAATGGGCTCATTGGCTCCAGACGTGGGAAGCGCTGGGCAGAGCCGAAGAGCAGAGGAGAAGTCCTGGAAGGTATTGGACCAGACTCTTTGCTCCAGTCTCTTCTGCCACAGGTCCCAGCCGCTCGCAGGGCACTGCTGCCCTGTACCACGGTGGCCTGTTTGCCCCTTTTCGAGGCCAAATGCCAACAGTGGTTGTTTTGAGAGCAGAAAAGGAAACAATCCTTTTTCTTTTGGCACCTGGCTGTTTTCTGACAGACCCAGAAAATGCCTTTGGGACAGGAGACAGTCTGAAAGTCCAGCCTCGTGCCAAGTGGAAAAGAAGTCACAAGTGAAAAACAGAGCCAGGCAGCAGCCTAGAATTGTCCTCTCCTGTCTTTTGCAGCTTGACAGCCTGACTGCCATGGCAGAGGGAGCCTGTCCCTTCACCCGGGCATAGATACCACCCCACACTATTTGGAAACGCTTCCCAAGAGGCGGTTGCAGGGGATGGAGGCGGGCAACATTAACAGGCCCCCTGCTAATGAGGACTGGGCAACAGCAGGCTCTCTGCTAAGCTAATCAAAAACCTCCTTGCAGAGGAAACCAACCCGCCAACGGCCAAGCACCAGCACTGTCAGGTTCAGGGATCTTTGGATGCAGAAGTCTTTGGATGAAAACCAGAGCTTTTCAACCAGACACGGAACTTGCACCGTACGGGCATCTAGTGCAGCAAAAAATCATGTTCCCACACCCCTCACAACGCTGGCGACTTCTCACCTCCCTAGTTAACAATCCCTGCAAAATGGGGTCTTAGCAAGAGACAGGCTGCAGGAGGGGAGATGACCACAGGGTACAGCAAAATGCTACGAAGATGGTGAGGGGACTACGACATCTGATGACGAAAGGCTGAGAGACTTGGGCCTTTTCACTGTGAAGACTGATCAACGCCTATAAATACTCAAAGGGTGCCTGTCAGAAGAATGGATCTTTTCTCAGTGGTGCCCAGTGACAGGACAAGAGGCAACAGGCATAAACTTGGTTAGAAGTTCCACCTAAACATGAGGAGGAACTTCTTTCCTGTGAGGGTGCCAGAGCCCTGGAACAGGCTGCCCACAGAGGTGGTGGAGTCTCCGTCTCTGGAGACATTCAAACCCCATCTGGACACGTTCCTGTGCAACCTGCTCTGGGTGACCCTGCTCTGGCAGGGGCTTGGACTGCATCATCTCCAAAGGTCCCCTCCAACCCCTGCCAGGCCGTGATTCTGTCAGATTTCTGCAGGGAGAACACCCAGAATGGCTTGAACGCAGGAAGGCACAAGGACTCTGGGCACTGATCTGCGCCAGAGGCTGGGCACCCGCCGGCGGGAAGGGCTGTCGCGACAGCTCTGGGCCCCTGGGGGCGGCCCTGGGGGCTCAGACCCCCTTCGCTCCGCCCCCTCCCCAACCCCGCCCCCGGGCTCCTGCCCTATCCTGATCCATCCCTGGCTGTCCCTGTGGGTGGAGACGGGCTGCGCCCGGACTTTGGAACAGGGATGGCAACATGGTAACCAAAGTCTGCCTGCAAGAGGGAGCCGGGTGTCTGGCTGCTATGGAAATAGGGGTGGGGGCCAATCATCTTACCCCAGCAACGGGGGGGGGCGGGGGCAGGGCCCCTGGAGCTCTCCCGCCCCCTGCACGCCAGGGAGACCTCCCAAGGTCACTCCTCAAGGTTAAGACATTCCTCCCGGCAACACATCTTTGGGCCCTGAGTAAACGCGCCCTAAACTTTGCAATCTTCGCTAAATGATTGTGGGCATAGAATCCTTTGGCCATAAACCGCTGGCCAAGGCTGGGACTAGGACTGGATCCAGCCGCACCCAGACCCCTCTCTGAGGAAGAGGAGGTCAGAAAGCCAGGGGGTCCTTTCTGAAACCTTGACTCGAGGGGAGAGTGTCCCCCCGACGGCTCTGTCTTGACCCTGGCCTCTGTGCAGTGAATAACCCAGACACCTCGCCATCGAGTCCTGTTAAAACACTGTCACAGTTACTATCAAACTTTGTTAAATCACCGGTTTCCATCAGTATTTCACCGCTTCTCTCTCAAGAGTGGAGTGAATCACATCACCCGTGACACCACAGAGGGGAGGGTGTCCTCAGTGGGACAGCTCTCCTTCCCACCTCATTGCGTGGGTGCCTCCGTGAGACGCTTTCCAAAATTCGGTCTGGGGGGCAGCGCAGGCCCAGGCTGATGGATCCGCTCTGTTACAGAGACGTGGATCCAACGTGCCGTGGTCCTTGTAGCCAAAGTGCTAAGGATGTCTCAGAGTCAGCATCACCACTGACTCCCCCGGGCAGCTCAGCACCCAAGGTCTGAATTCTCAATTTCGATTAATTCTATTAATTTTAAAGATATGTTGGCATTTTCAATTCCCAGCCCTTATGAAGCGAGCGTGCTCCTCCATGGGCTTGCTCCCCAAGCATACCCAGGGGTCTACTTTCAAACCGGTGACAAACCCTTCTCGGGTTCCTCCTTCCTTTCTTTAGTGAACATCCAGAACATGTACGCCCATCCTTGTACCGTGGAGAATTCAACGGCACAGAAAACCCGGAGACTCGATTGCCAGTAGAGGACAGGGTTTTAGTGCATTTCCAACTGTCGGGCTGCTTTGCCACTGCTGCAACGGGGCGAACTGTTGGCCCATTGACTTATAAGAAAGGCCATCACATCAAAATCTGGGCTTTCAAATCACCATTAACAGGAAAAACAGACACAAGTAGGAAAAATAATTATGCTTTGGTTGCACTCTAAGGAAGGGTATGGTTCAGGCCATGTGCAATTCCTAAGCATCAGATTATTTTCCACTTCCCCGATGTTGACTGGAACAGGATCAGTGGTTTCACAGCCAAACTGCTGACGCTGCGCAAGCCCCAGTGGCGGGTGAATCAGCCCGTGCGGTGGTGGATGGTCCCTTAGCGGCAGGAGGGTGTCCTGGTTCCGCTTCCAGACTGGCTGACCCTTTTAGGTGGGAGCGATGGATTCAAGGCTATTTTTCCTCCACCTTTTCTGCTGAGAAACTTCAGCAATAACAAAAATGGTCCCTCCCACCAAGGAGATAGTTATCCTTTCTTTCGTGTACTTTTACCCGAACGGTAATTCCCTGGATTACAGAATCACAGAATCACAGAATCTTAGTGGTTGGAAGGGACCTTTGAGATCATCGAGTCCAACCACATTAAAAAAAAAAAACAAAAAAACACACAAACAAACAAAAAACCACAACACACAAAACCAAACAAACAACAAACCCCCCCCAAAAAAGAAAAAAAAAAAAAAAAAAAAAGCACCCACCAACTAAACCCCACACCCACAACCTCACACACAACACCCCACCACAAACCAACAATCCCAGGCACTAGAGCATGCCCTGAAGAGCCACATCTACACGTCTACACGATTGAAGGGGTGCAGAGCCTCTTCCAGAGGTACTGGCTGTATTAGCTGTGCCTGGACCCGATTGTGTTTCGATCATTTCTGAACCTGTAAAATATACTGGGTCACATTTTTATTTCCTGCTAATAAAATTATATGAGTGGGTACATCAGCTCTGGGGACTTGTATCAGTCTTTCAAATAGTATTTCATAGGGAGACAGTTTCAGGTTTTGTTGAGGTTTTTGTTAAATATTCATTAAGGCTGGAGGTACTTCTGGTGTCTGGTCAAGCAAATAAGCAAGAGATTCACCTGGTGGCACTGTCTCTCCTCACCCAATTTTCCTGATAAATTTACTAAGCACTCATGAAAGCGCAGGCTGCTGACTGCTCTTCCAGACCCCCTGCCTCAGTGAGGCTGGGCCAGGGGGGCTGCCATCTACAACCTCCTCTTCCTCCAACCTGTCACCATGAGGCATCATTTTGGTCTTGAGTGAAATCTCATCTAAATCTCCCCTCCCTCAGTTTAAAACCGTTCCCCCTTGGCCTATGGCTCCCCTCCCTGATGCAGAGTCCCTCCCCAGCTTTCCTGGAGCCCCTTTAGGGACTGGAAGGGGCTCTAAGGTCTCCCCGGAGCCTTCTCTTCTCCAGGCTGAACCCCCCCAACTCTCTCAGCCTGTCCTCACAGCAGAGGGGCTCCAGCCCTCCCAGCATCTCCGTGACCTCCTCTGGCCCCGCTCCAACAGGTCCACCTCCTTCTGCTGTTGGTGGCCCCAGAGCTGAAGGCAGCACTGCAGGGGGGTCTCCCCAGAGCGGAGCAGAGGGGCAGAATCCCCCCCTCTCCCTGCTGGCCACGCTGCTGGGGATGCAGCCCAGGATGAGGGGGATTTCTGGGCTGGGGGCACACATTGCCGGCTCCTGTTGAGCTTCTCACCCACCAACACCAACCAATCTGGATCGTGTCCAGATCATCATCAAATTAATTTACAAATAGATATGCCCCAGAATATACCAGGTAAAGTTACACAAATGCCCGCATGTGTGACAATACTACCTCTCCACATTGTAAATGCAACAAACTACTTTGGTCGAATAGTAGATAAGCAAAAGGACCAATATACAACTCTTGCTGAAGAAATGAATGAGTATTTTAAGAAACCTAGTAATAAAACTTCTGTCAAAAGCGTGGAGAAGCTAGCGGTTTATGGATTATGTGAGAAAACACTTTTCCACAGGGTTCAGGTGGTAGAGATTTCCCCCAAAGAAGAGGAAACACCCCCAAGTCCTTCTCCTCAGGGCTGCTCTCAATCCAGTCTCTGCCCAGCCTGCATCTGTGCTTGGGATTGCCCCTACATTTGGCCTTGTTGAACCTGAGGAGGTTGGCACCTCTCCAGCCCCCCCCCGGCTGGCATCCCTGCCCTCCAGCGTGTGGACCCTCACGAGGTGCACACAGCCGCACCCGGGGCTTCTACACACTCGTCTGCCGAAGATCTCCCGGCTGCAGCCAAGGACAACGCGGGGCAGCCAGGGCCGGGACCTCCGAGCACAGGCAACAACCCCGTGGGGAGCGGAGAGCCCCGCAGAGAACGGCCTCGGCTCCGCCCCGCCTGCCGCCACAGCTCGGGGGACCGCGACCCGGCGCTGCCGGTGCCCGGCTCCGGGCCCTTCCCGCGGGGGAAGCGCGGCCGGGCCCTCCCGCCGGCCGCACCGCCCAGGCCCGCGGGGTGGCCCCGGCCCGCCGGAGGAAGAGGCGGTGCGGCGGCCGCGGCGCTGCCCCTTCCGCCCTCCCCGCGCAGCCGCAGCCGCCGCCGGGCCGGAGCGCTGGCCGGAGCCCCGCCGCGCTGCCATGGCGGCGAGGCGGCGCCGGGGCCTGGCCGCGGCGGGTTCCCTGCTGCCGCTGCTGTGCGCCCTGCTCCGCGTCGCCGCCGACACCAGCACCGGCCGGGTAGGTCTGGGAGCGGGAGGGGGGCCGGGGCCGCTCGGTGGGGCGGCGGGGCCGCAGCTGGGACCGCCGTAGCGGGGGACGGGAAGCCCGGGCCGGGCGGTGCGCGGTGCCGGCCCGGGGGAGGGCTGGAAAGCTGGGCGGGCAGCGGCCCCCCGGCTCCCCCGCGGCTGGGCGCCGCTGCCCGGCAGCAGCCGCTCTCCACCGCCCGTAGCGGCTCGTCGGGCCGCGCTCCGAAGCGGCCGGTCCTGGAGGCTGGTGCCGGGCCGGGCTTAGGCGTGCGGCCGTCGCCGGCGGCGGCTCCTCTGGCTGGGACGCGGCGGTGGAAGGCAGCCGGGCCCCGGCTGGGTGTGCTTTGAGCATCAGCCTCCCGGGAGGAGCTTCACTTGGTGTCTGTGCGGGCATGGCCTGGGGTCCTTCCCTCGCCCGCTGCCGCCTCCGAGTCTGGCCCGGAGGGAAAGGAGGTGACGGGCGAAGGTAGCCCCAAGGTAGCCCCGGGCAGAGCTGTCCTGGTGACTCTGCTCTGCCCTTGCTGCTCAAGGACAGCTTATCTTGGTCAGAGGGAAGGTCCGCCTGTTCCAGCAGGCTGTGTCTGGCAGAGGCCAGCGCTGGATGCCAAGGCAGTGGTAGCAAATGTCTGGTCTCCATGCACCTTGGCTTTGTCTTGAGCCCTTGGTGATGCCGTGTGGAGTAGCGCTGTATGTCCATTTACTCAATGAACTTTAACACGTCCGGCCCAGATGCTGCCTTACACCGTCTTTCTCCTGCTTTGGAAGCAAGAACTTTCTCCCCGGTGGATTCTGGTGTCTTCTTGTTGCCACAAAACAATGGGGATCGTTCTCCCTCTTGTGCTCCTCCTGGCTGGAGCCCTGTCCCGGTGCCGCGTCAGGTTAAGGGAAGAGGTGCCTCTCCTCTCCCCCCTGCTCTGAGTGATCTCAGGCTGCCCACGGGAGAGCAGCGCACGCAGACGATTCATCAGCGCTTGTGTGTTGAGGACCGTGTCCTCAGGTCGGATGGATTGTCCTCGTGGCTGGGGAAAGCTTACGGGATATATGTCCATCTCGTAGTAATCCTGGTCTGTGTATTGAACGGGAGGGCCGGGGTATTGGCCAGAGGAAGGAAACGCTGAGGTGTGTGCATGAAATGTCAGGGTGGAAAGCGTATGAAAGCGAGCCTCAATTTGGGTTTTATTGGCGTTTGCACTCAATGGTGAGTTAATATTCCTTTTCCTCGTGGTATCAAGGTGAAGGGGAGGAAGAGAGGGCCTGAAAAGCAATATTGTGAACTAATGGGCATTTTTGAAAATGCTGGCGTTAGCGTTTTGACAAGTTTGCCATGCGGTTTTATCTAAGGCCGCATTTTGGGGGGAGGCAGGGAAAAGGGACAGAGCTCCTTGAGGAGAGTTGGCTATTTTCCCATTCTCACAATTTGCCGGATATCTGCTATTAGTAGAGGAGAAATCCGTCTCCCCAGAGTCCCTGCAGACTTTCCGAGTGTGGTTTTTTGGGTTGGTTTGTTGGGGTGGCTTTTTTTTTTTTTTTTGAAAGCGATACTCCTGTGCTAAGTGCAAGTGTGAAGCTGAGCTGGTGTTTGTGGGATTGCCCAGGCCTGTTAAGCTCTTTTCCTGGAGTGGTGGTCCAGAGGCAGCAGTGGGTGGTGGGCAGTGGGTTATTGGGAGCGTGCTGCTGTGGGGACTGAGAAATGTCGTGATGGCAAGGTGACGGGGTGCACAGGAGGTCTCTGGAACAAGGACAGAGCTTCCTGGGCATCTCTGATGCTCCAAAGACCTAGGTCGGCCCCAGTTACTCCGTAGGGATGATGGTCATTTCTAATTGGCAGGTCTGCATTGTCCTCTCAGGACAGGTGGTATTTGGCTGGGTCTTCAGCCCTTCCTGGCGATGGGACGGTATTACCAAACCTAACCAAAAAAAAGGAGAGGCGGTTGAGTTTTTTGGGATAGTTTTTCTTTTTTTCACTTTTTCTTTTGAGGAAATGTTCTAATCTGTTACGTGGAAAACCTCCCGCGGCATCTTACCATCTGTTTCTTTCTTTTTCAGGGTTGGTTAAAAACTTGCGGCTACTTACTTCCATCTGACAGCCAAATGTCTGCCTTGCAGTCGGGAAAAGCTGTGCAGTCCGCAGTTGCCACTTACACAACAGTTTTATGGGAAACGCTCGCTGCAAGCAGCGGGATGTGCTCCTGAGGAGCTTGGCTGCCGCTGCGAGGAGCCAGCCCCTCGGACCCTCTTGGCAGTCACATCAGGACCAGAAAATGCCAGCAGCCCAACAGGGAAGAGGTGTAGAAAGGAAAAGGGAGTAAAACTGAGCCAAACCCAAGCATCTTTGGTGTGGCAAAGCTGGGGGAAAAGGTAAAGGTGGTCGAAAGCAGTAGAAGAGCTCTCTTCTGTGAGAGAGCTTTTCTACTGTCATTCAGAGAAGTCCTTCTGGAGGGAGGATGCAGGCACAGGGTTCCTCCTATGTTGGGAGAGTCTCTGAAGTAGAGAGATCCTTCCTCTGGGTGGGAAGGAAGCCAGGAATTGGTCTATACCTCGCAGGTTTGGAAATGCCACCCTGTGTGCGTGCGGAGCTGGGGAGTGCCTTTGTCCCTGCTGCTCTCTCCTGCCCTGTACACACTCGGGAACATCTCTCTTACAGCTTCAACGTCCCTCGGGCTTTTATGACCTGGGAGACCCCCACTGTCGCCTGCTGCGCACAGAATACAACAGCCTGCACGACCCCTATCTGCAGGAATACCACAGGCGCAGAGAAAACTTCCAGAGCCTGAGGAAGCAGGGCCTCATCACCAGTGATGGCAGAGTAGGTTTGGCTGTGGTGGGGCTGATAAAAGGGGTCCCCCGAGCACAGAGGGAGGGTGGGCAGAGGAGCAGCTCCCCCGGGCTGGGCTGGGGCTGTTCCGGAGAAGGCTGTTCTGGCTGGCTTGACAGTTCTTGGGGGGTTTCTCCCCTCCTTTCTCCGTAGGTGGTTTCCACTCTTACAGAATTCAGTGACTACAGGCAGTACCTGACGAAGCTCAAGCTGCAGGCCGAGCACGTGTTCAGGCAAGAAGAGGTAGGCACAGCAGAGCGTTAGTGGCCACCGGCCAGCGGTGGGATGCCAAAGGCTGAGGCTTTCCTGGCTGTGCCTCGGGGAGGCGGTGGGTGCAGGAGAGGCGAGGGCTGTGCTGGGGGGTCCGGGCGGTGTGGCAGGGAAAGGACTACCTGGCTCAGAGCTGCGCCAGCTCTGCCCTGGTGAGGCTGTGTCTGGGAGCACTGTGTCCAGTTCTGGGCTCCCCAGTTCAAGAAGGAGAGGGAGCTGCTGGAGAGGAAACAGCAAAGGGCTACAAAAATGATTAGAAGATTAGAAGACGTCCGTGAGGAAAGGCTGAGGGACTTGGGTCTTTTTAGTCTGGAGAAGACTGAGGGGGGATCTCATCAATACCTATCAGTACTTAAAGGGTGGGTGTCAGGAGGATGGGACCAGTCTTTTTTCAGTGATGCCCAGTGACAGAACAGCAGGGAATGGGCACAAACTTGAACATAGGAAGTTCCATCTAAACATGAGGAGCAACTTCGTTCCTGTGAGGGTGGCAGAACCTCGGCACGTGGGGCCATGAGCACGTGTTCAGGTAACAGCGAGGCACAACCCCGTGTCTCCTTTTCAGGAGAGACTTCAGAAACACCTGGCCAAATTGAAGGATGCCCAGAATCCGCCAGGAGCCATCTACCCTTCTTGCCTGGGCGAGCGGCTGCGGCAGCCTCGAAGACCAACTAGCCCACCTCCAGCCAAGAGCAGAAAGATCTCCTCAAAATCGGGGCGATGCAGGAGGGTGACGGCAGTTTTGGATGAAGGCCAAACCTGCTCCCCATCTCAGCCGGGACAAGAAGGTGCCGAGCCGCCCAGGAGGGCCAGTCCTGATGCTGGTTCTAAGCCGTCCTTAGCCAGCACCGTGAATGTAAGGACCAAGGCAACTTCGACATCGGCCTCTGTATCAGAGCGCATCCCTCAGCCTGGCCCTGCACTGCCCCCCAGACCAAATTGTGGAAAGTGTCTCTCAGAGCCACCAACACAGGAAGGGGAGGAGAGCTCTCCCGCGGAAAACGCCTTCCCCTCCATGGGCCCAAAGTCATTCCTCCAGCCCGTCCCTCCAGCGGGTCCAAAGCCCAGAGCAGTGCGCCTAAAGCCTATTCAAAGGCAAGGCTGAGCAGCCCACATTGGACACGAGAGAGCACGTGGAAAAGCTTGTGCACGATGTCCTGAGGAGGTGGACGGCAAAAGAGGTGTAGAGCCAGTGGGCACAACCACCCCCACTGCACTGCCCTCAGCCCCTCTCAGCTTTGGGACGGGAGCGGTTTCTTGGGGCCGGGACACACAAGCGGAAGCCGGAGCTCAGCACTGGCGGCAGAGTCCTGCTCTCCCCAGCAAGTCCCAGGGCTGTGGCCGTGGAATGCCTGTCAGGGCCAAGCCCCAGCCGAAGCAGCTGCTGCTGTTGAGCCGGCTCGGGAACCCCAGCTCTGCTCGCCGGGCACTGCTCATTAGCCAAAGGGCCCTGCCGCTTGCTTTGCTTCCAGGGCCAGCAGAGCTGTGGGCACCAACGGCAAGGGAGAGGAGGCAACAGGAGGAGACTTGGTAAATAGTTCTGTATAGTTGTTTTTTTGCAAATAGTTTTCCAGAGTTGTTGTTTTGTAAATAGTTGTTGAAAGTTGTCGTGTTGTTAATAAAGAGTTGTATGTATGTTTTTCAGACCCAAGCTCTCTCTGTGTTGCCTTGGGCACCCGTGGCGTTTGCAGAGCTGTGGTTTCCTCTTGCTGGGGGTTCCCGGGGCTGGAGGGGGCTGGGGGTGCTGGCACGGCTGCCCCGGGGGCAGGGGGTCCCTGTGCACAGAGGGGTCCCGCTGACGCAGGGGAGGGCACTGGGCCCCAGTGGGGTTCATGGGCTGCTGGCGAGTGGTGTCCCCAACAGCAAAGAGGTCCCCAGCAAAGCCTGAGCTCTGAGGTGATCGACCCCTGCCGTGATGCCATCAAAGCAGGCAGGAGACCTTCTGCTCCCCTTCCTTCTGGAGGGAAAGGAAAGGGACTCATGGGGCACAAGCCAGGATCAGGCCACACAGATGCAGCATCCCCCACCAGGTTGGTGTCAGCACTGGGGTTGTTGCCCACTGGCAGAAGCCACCGGGCTGGAACCGGTGGGAAACCTGAGGCAGCACCAGCCCAGGAGGGCAGAGATCCTCATTGCCAAATCTCCCCAGTGTGTGGTTGTGACTGGTCACTCCACCTCTGCTTGGATTTGGGCTGCCCCAGCTCCTGCTGAGGCCCGAGCAGTGCTGGGAGCAGCAGCACTAGGGCAAAGCCAGAGCACCAGGTTGGCAGGACAAGTGACCCAAAGGGCCACCACGCAGCCAGGATCACCTGCAACGTGTTGCCTCCTGCAGCAGCATCTCTGGCAGTTTGGCCAAAATGTGGTGACTTATCCCAGGAGCAGGGATGAGGAGGAGTGAGACCCGGGCACTTGACCCAGGCTGCCAACAGGATTGTTTCACACCATGAACGCCACATTCAGTATAAATTAGAAAGCTTGCTGCGTAGTTCTCTCTCTCCCTCGATGGTGGTGGGTCCAGAGAACTCCTTGCCCCGGTGCTGGAGCCCTCAGCCCTTCCCTTCGTACAAAGCTGCAGCGCTCGTGGGGTCCCACATTTGCTGTCCCTGCTGGGAGTGCACGGCTTCCTGCTGGGGAATGGGCTGGGGATAGTCCTTGGGTATATTGGTATCAGGATCAATAGTTATTCTTTAGTGTTATTAATTATTTAGTCTTACTCTATTAGCTCCATTTAAATTTCAACCCATGTTTTTCCTTGTTTTCCTTGATTCCCCTTCGTGGGTTGGGAGGGGTCATCGAATGGTAGAATAATTGTCTCAATGACAATAAACTGTCATGGGTTTTCTCCAACCATAACCCCACCACAGCAGCCCTGGCCGGCAAAGGGCTGAGAGACAGCCAGAGCCCCGACTCCAGCGCAGAGCCAGGGGTACCAGGCTCATCCCCCCAGCGCAGCAGGAGCTTTGCTTCACAAGTTGCAGTTCTCCTGACCCTGCTCTGCACGGGCTGCTCGGACCCAGGGGCTGGCATGGGGGGTTTAAGGCTGAAGAAGGTGGGCTTGCTCCGAGTCCTGCCAAAGGGCAGAGAGCTGCTCATTCCTGGGTCGAGCGTCCCCTGAGATGAGAGAGCAAGAAGGGGACCGGTTTCACTGGACAAGGAATGCAGAAAACGTGCCCAGCCCTACACAGAGGGGTTGCTCCAAGCCCTGTGCTGGGCCCAGGACTTTCTTCCACGTTGATCTTCTCCAGCAGGTTGTAAAGGGGAGCTGGGAGAACTACTGGGGCTTAGAAGTCTCCCTTCTCTCCCAGCTGCTGTTCCCCTTATGCCTCCACACTAATTGTCCTGCGCCAGCCCAGGAGGCAGGCAGGACCCCGCCGTGAGCCCCGCTGGAGGATTTACAGCTCCCTGCAGCCGGCAGCAAACGGGCCTCGGGGCGCAGCCAGAAGAGGAGCAGATCCCCCGGCCCTTGGGCGGCTGCCCCCTGGGGCGGGAAAGGGTCAAGGCATTGGGCAGGAAATAAAGACCCTCGTGTTCCAGCTTCTCCTCAGAGATCAGAGGGGCCGGGGGCGGCCGGGCTTCGATTCTGAGTGACGCCCAATTGGGCACCAGAGCTCTGGTCGCCTTCAATGTATGGAGCTGTCACCAACGCCCAACAGCGCGATGCACTTTGGGTCTGGTCACGTTCAATGAACGAGCACGGCCAGATTATGGCTTAGTAAAGCCCTGCTGGCTGTCCTGAATCACCTCCCTGCCCTCCATGTGCCTTAGCACAGCTTCCAGGAGGATCTGCTCCATGATCTTCCCAGGCACAGAGGGGAGGCTGACAGGTCGGTAGTTCCCAGGGTCCTCCCTTCTACCCTTTTTAAAAATGGGTGTGATGTCCCCCTTCTTCCAGTCACCGGGGACTTCACCTCACTGCCCTGACTTTTCAAACATCATGGAGAGTGGCTTGGCAACTACAGCAGCCAATTCCCTCAGGACTCTGGGATGCGTCTCATCAGGTCCCCCAGGTGGTCACGACCCTTGTCTTCATTTACTTTGTCCCCCAGATCCCCGTCTTGCGGTCCTTCAACTCAGGAGATGTGAGGAGAGGGGAAGGCAAAAAAGTTGTTGAGAACCGCAGCCTTCTCCTGGTCTGTTGCTACCAGTTTGCCAGTCTCGATCGTCGCGTTTCTTTAACCTTCCTTTCCTGGTTGACATACCTGCAGAAGCCCTTCTTGATACTCTTATACACATCCCCTCGGGGGATCAGGTCCCAGACCGAATTGTGGAAAGTGTCTCTCAGAGCCATCAACACAGGAAGGGGAGGAGAGCTCTCCCGCGGAAAACACCTTCCCCTCCACGGGCCCAAAGTCCTCCCTCCAGCCCGTCCCTCTGGCGGGTCCCAAGCCCCCGGCCCAGACAGGAGCCCGGTGCAGAGCAGTGCGCCTAAAGCCTATTCAAAGGCAAGGCTGAGCAGCCCACATTGGACACGAGAGAGCACGTGGAAAAGCTTGTGCACGATGTCCTGAGGAGGTGGGCTGCAAGAGAGGAGTAGAACCCGTGGGCAGCAAACATAGACCCTCCACTCTTGTGCTGCAATGAAGAGTTGAGTCCCGACTCCTTGCTTGTGCCTGCCTTCCTTAGGCCGGGCCATGCTGTGGTGCCAACTTGCCTTGGAGGCATCAGAGGCGGCTGCCAGCAGGCTGGGTGTGGAGAAGGATCAAGCGATCCCCATGGAGATGGATGAGAATGCGGAAGTGGAGGAGATGGAGGTGGACACAGACCCACCAGCAACAGCACAGACACATGCTCCCCATCCACTGCCCACAGGGCACCCCGGGCTGGTGCCGCAGGGATGCTTGCTGGGAGCAGCCGGGTGCTGCCCGGAGTCAGAATCACACAGAATCTTCTTGGTTGGAAGGGACCTTTGAGATCATCGAGTCCAACCACAAAAAAAAAAAAAAGAAAACACACCAAACAGCAAAAACAAAACAAAACCAAAACAAACACCCACAACCACACGCCACAGCCACCCACAAACAGACACAAAGCAACAATCTCGGGCACTAGAGCATGCCCTGAAGTGCCATGTCTACACGTTTCTTAAATACCTCCAGCGATGGTGACTCTACCACCCCCCTGGGCAGGCTGTTCCAGTGCCTGACCACCCTCTCAGTAAACTAATTCTTCCTAGTATCTAATCTAAACCTCCCCTGCCCCAACTTCACACCATTTCCTCTGGTCCTGTCATTATTCCCTTGGGAGAAGAGGCCAACACTCACCTCTCTACAACCCCCTTTCAGGTAGTTGTAGAGGGCAATGAGGTCCCCCCTCAGCCTCCTCTTCTCCAAACTAAACATGCCCAGTTCCCTCAGCCTCTCCTCATATGACTTGTTCTCTAGACCCCTCACCGGCTTGGTGGCTCTCCCCTGGACACGCTCCAGCACCTCAATGTCCCTCCTGTAGTGAGGGGCTCAGAACTGAACACAGTACTCGAGGTGAGGCCTCACCAGCACCGAGTCTGAGCTGGTGCCTCCTCTGCCCCTTTCCAGGCTGGAGCCATGACAGCTGAGCCCTACCAAAAGAGCAGCACCGAGCCCAAAGGGCGGCTGCACAGAGTAAGAGCGATGCAGGAGGGTGACAGCAGATTTGGAGGAAGGCCCCATCACAGCCGGTCCGGGAAGGTGCCGAGCTGCACAGGAGGGTCAGTCCCGGTGCTGGATCTAAGACATCCTTAGCCAGCACTTTGACCCTAAGGACCACGGCACCTTCCGTAGTGGAGTCCGTATCAGAGCGGACCTTCAGCCTGGGCCTGCGCTGACCCCCAAAGCAAAACATGGAAAGAGTCTCACAAAGGCACCCACAACACAGGAAGGGAAGCAGAGCACTCCCGCTCAGGACGCGTACCCAAGGGTCTACTTTCAAACTGGTGACAAACCCTTCTCGGGTTCCCTCTTTCTACAGTGAACATCCAGAACGTGTACGCCCATCCTCGTACCATGGAGAATTCAACGGCACAGAAAACCCAGAGACTCGATTGCCAGTAGAGGACAGGGTTTTAGTGCATTTCCAACTGTCAGGCTTATTTGCCTTCACCCCCATCTTTTCTCTCTTGTGCCATCCGGGCACCATCATGAAAGCCTGGAGAACCCTTGCGCTGGCAGAGGCATGGCTGTGCTCCATGGAGGGAGGCACCCCCCACTGCCTGGACAGGCTGGAGCAGGCACCGCGGGGATGGCGTGGGGACCCCACTCTGGGCAGCTGGGGGGGGCGGGAGCTTGGCTCGCCCTCTCCCCCCAGCCCTGCAAGGCCAAGGGCTGGCAGAAGCCCTCCTGGGCTGCTCGTGCCCTGCTGGGGAACAGATTCCACTATGGAATGTGCTGTTGTCCTCAAAGTGCTAGCTACGGATGTCTTAGAGTCAGCATCAGGACTGACCCTCCCTGGGCAGCTGGGGGGGCCGGGAGCTTGGCTCGCCCTCTCCCCCCAGCCCTGCAAGGCCAAGGGCTGGCAGAAGCCCTCCTGGGCTGCTCACGCCCTGCTGGGGAACAGATTCCACTACGGAATGTGCTGTTGTCCTCAAAGTGCTAGCTACGGATGTCTTAGAGTCAGCATCAGGACTGACCCTCCCTGGGCAGCTCGGCACCCTCCTGTCCCGGCTGAGATGGGGAGCAGGTTTGGCCTTTCTCCAAATCTGCTGTCACCCTCCTGCATCGCCCCGATTCCGCTATTGGGTGGAGGTGGGCAAGTGGGTCTTTGAGGCTGCAGCAGCCGCTCGGCCCGGCAAGAAGTGCTGAGGGCTCCCTGTGGTTTGTGGGCATCCTTCAGTCTGGCCAGGTGTTGCCGAAGCCTCTCCTGAAAAGGAGACACCGGGTTGTGGCTCACTGTTGCCTGGACAAGCGCTCACAGCCCTGCGTGAACGAGGCTTCACGCGGGCCCAGGCCAGGGACCCACTTCAGCCCTGTGACGGGGGCAGAAGAGAAAGGCTTCCCTTGGGTCTCTGCCTGGCTGCACAGCACCTTCCTGCCTGGTTCCGCCCAAGCACCTTGCACCCCACACAGCCCTTCTGAACTTCTCCCTTGGCAGCGGTAGGGTCAGGGGTGCCAAGAGCCACGTCCCCTGGATCCTCTCGGCTGGCCAGGGCAGGACCAATGCACTCCTCTGCTTGCCCTTGGCCTTAGCATGTGCTAAACTCTGCTGGAAACCATGGAGGTTGCTTCCAGCAGACTGGACGTGGTGCTCAAGATCAATGGGGCCATGGAGATTGAGGTGGAAGAGGAGGAAGAGACGGAGGTGGACATGGAGGAGGCAATGGAGACGGATCGGCAGCATTTTGCAATGCTTGCAACGTAGTCAAATTTGCTCTCTTGCTTGCAGCCAAGTGGTGCAGGCACTTCTCAAAACCAAGCAGGTGCCATTTTGCTCTAGGACAAAGGACGCTGTACCCCCCCAGGACCTCAGCATGGCGAGTCTTGTGCCCTGGGACCTGGAAGCAAGTGGCTGCCTGGACATCACTGATGGTGGCCACAGGACAGGGCCCAGGGCACAGCAGGCCCCCACAGGGGCTGGTCCTTCCAATGGGCTCATTGGCTCCAGACGTGGGAAGCGCTGGGCAGAGCCGAAGAGCAGAGGAGAAGTCCTGGAAGGTATTGGACCAGACTCTTTGCTCCAGTCTCTTCCGCCACAGGTCCCAGCCGCTCGCAGGGCACTGCTGCCCTGTACCACGGTGGCCTGTTTGCCCCTTTTCGAGGCCAAATGCCAACAGTGGTTGTTTTGAGAGCAGAAAAGGAAACAATCCTTTTTCTTTTGGCACCTGGCTGTTTTCTGACAGACCCAGAAAATGCCTTTGGGACAGGAGACAGTCTGAAAGTCCAGCCTCGTGCCAAGTGGAAAAGAAGTCACAAGTGAAAAACAGAGCCAGGCAGCAGCCTAGAATTGTCCTCTCCTGTCTTTTGCAGCTTGACAGCCTGACTGCCATGGCAGAGGGAGCCTGTCCCTTCACCCGGGCATAGATACCACCCCACACTATTTGGAAACGCTTCCCAAGAGGCGGTTGCAGGGGATGGAGGCGGGCAACATTAACAGGCCCCCTGCTAATGAGGACTGGGCAACAGCAGGCTCTCTGCTAAGCTAATCAAAAACCTCCTTGCAGAGGAAACCAACCCGCCAACGGCCAAGCACCAGCACTGTCAGGTTCAGGGATCTTTGGATGCAGAAGTCTTTGGATGAAAACCAGAGCTTTTCAACCAGACACGGAACTTGCACCGTACGGGCATCTAGTGCAGCAAAAATCATGTTCCCACACCCCTCACAACGCTGGCGACTTCTCACCTCCCTAGTTAACAATCCCTGCAAAATGGGGTCTTAGCAAGAGACAGGCTGCAGGAGGGGAGATGACCACAGGGTACAGCAAAATGCTACGAAGATGGTGAGGGGACTACGACATCTGATGACGAAAGGCTGAGAGACTTGGGCCTTTTCACTGTGAAGACTGATCAACGCCTATAAATACTCAAAGGGTGCCTGTCAGAAGAATGGATCTTTTCTCAGTGGTGCCCAGTGACAGGACAAGAGGCAACAGGCATAAACTTGGTTAGAAGTTCCACCTAAACATGAGGAGGAACTTCTTTCCTGTGAGGGTGCCAGAGCCCTGGAACAGGCTGCCCACAGAGGTGGTGGAGTCTCCGTCTCTGGAGACATTCAAACCCCATCTGGACACGTTCCTGTGCAACCTGCTCTGGGTGACCCTGCTCTGGCAGGGGCTTGGACTGCATCATCTCCAAAGGTCCCCTCCAACCCCTGCCAGGCCGTGATTCTGTCAGATTTCTGCAGGGAGAACACCCAGAATGGCTTGAACGCAGGAAGGCACAAGGACTCTGGGCACTGATCTGCGCCAGAGGCTGGGCACCCGCCGGCGGGAAGGGCTGTCGCGACAGCTCTGGGCCCCTGGGGGCGGCCCTGGGGGCTCAGACCCCCTTCGCTCCGCCCCCTCCCCAACCCCGCCCCCGGGCTCCTGCCCTATCCTGATCCATCCCTGGCTGTCCCTGTGGGTGGAGACGGGCTGCGCCCGGACTTTGGAACAGGGATGGCAACATGGTAACCAAAGTCTGCCTGCAAGAGGGAGCCGGGTGTCTGGCTGCTATGGAAATAGGGGTGGGGGCCAATCATCTTACCCCAGCAACGGGGGGGGGCGGGGGCAGGGCCCCTGGAGCTCTCCCGCCCCCTGCACGCCAGGGAGACCTCCCAAGGTCACTCCTCAAGGTTAAGACATTCCTCCCGGCAACACATCTTTGGGCCCTGAGTAAACGCGCCCTAAACTTTGCAATCTTCGCTAAATGATTGTGGGCATAGAATCCTTTGGCCATAAACCGCTGGCCAAGGCTGGGACTAGGACTGGATCCAGCCGCACCCAGACCCCTCTCTGAGGAAGAGGAGGTCAGAAAGCCAGGGGGTCCTTTCTGAAACCTTGACTCGAGGGGAGAGTGTCCCCCCGACGGCTCTGTCTTGACCCTGGCCTCTGTGCAGTGAATAACCCAGACACCTCGCCATCGAGTCCTGTTAAAACACTGTCACAGTTACTATCAAACTTTGTTAAATCACCGGTTTCCATCAGTATTTCACCGCTTCTCTCTCAAGAGTGGAGTGAATCACATCACCCGTGACACCACAGAGGGGAGGGTGTCCTCAGTGGGACAGCTCTCCTTCCCACCTCATTGCGTGGGTGCCTCCGTGAGACGCTTTCCAAAATTCGGTCTGGGGGGCAGCGCAGGCCCAGGCTGATGGATCCGCTCTGTTACAGAGACGTGGATCCAACGTGCCGTGGTCCTTGTAGCCAAAGTGCTAAGGATGTCTCAGAGTCAGCATCACCACTGACTCCCCCGGGCAGCTCAGCACCCAAGGTCTGAATTCTCAATTTCGATTAATTCTATTAATTTTAAAGATATGTTGGCATTTTCAATTCCCAGCCCTTATGAAGCGAGCGTGCTCCTCCATGGGCTTGCTCCCCAAGCATACCCAGGGGTCTACTTTCAAACCGGTGACAAACCCTTCTCGGGTTCCTCCTTCCTTTCTTTAGTGAACATCCAGAACATGTACGCCCATCCTTGTACCGTGGAGAATTCAACGGCACAGAAAACCCGGAGACTCGATTGCCAGTAGAGGACAGGGTTTTAGTGCATTTCCAACTGTCGGGCTGCTTTGCCACTGCTGCAACGGGGCGAACTGTTGGCCCATTGACTTATAAGAAAGGCCATCACATCAAAATCTGGGCTTTCAAATCACCATTAACAGGAAAAACAGACACAAGTAGGAAAAATAATTATGCTTTGGTTGCACTCTAAGGAAGGGTATGGTTCAGGCCATGTGCAATTCCTAAGCATCAGATTATTTTCCACTTCCCCGATGTTGACTGGAACAGGATCAGTGGTTTCACAGCCAAACTGCTGACGCTGCGCAAGCCCCAGTGGCGGGTGAATCAGCCCGTGCGGTGGTGGATGGTCCCTTAGCGGCAGGAGGGTGTCCTGGTTCCGCTTCCAGACTGGCTGACCCTTTTAGGTGGGAGCGATGGATTCAAGGCTATTTTTCCTCCACCTTTTCTGCTGAGAAACTTCAGCAATAACAAAAATGGTCCCTCCCACCAAGGAGATAGTTATCCTTTCTTTCGTGTACTTTTACCCGAACGGTAATTCCCTGGATTACAGAATCACAGAATCACAGAATCTTAGTGGTTGGAAGGGACCTTTGAGATCATCGAGTCCAACCACATTAAAAAAAAAAAACAAAAAAACACACAAACAAACAAAAAACCACAACACACAAAACCAAACAAACAACAAACCCCCCCCAAAAAAGAAAAAAAAAAAAAAAAAAAAAGCACCCACCAACTAAACCCCACACCCACAACCTCACACACAACACCCCACCACAAACCAACAATCCCAGGCACTAGAGCATGCCCTGAAGAGCCACATCTACACGTCTACACGATTGAAGGGGTGCAGAGCCTCTTCCAGAGGTACTGGCTGTATTAGCTGTGCCTGGACCCGATTGTGTTTCGATCATTTCTGAACCTGTAAAATATACTGGGTCACATTTTTATTTCCTGCTAATAAAATTATATGAGTGGGTACATCAGCTCTGGGGACTTGTATCAGTCTTTCAAATAGTATTTCATAGGGAGACAGTTTCAGGTTTTGTTGAGGTTTTTGTTAAATATTCATTAAGGCTGGAGGTACTTCTGGTGTCTGGTCAAGCAAATAAGCAAGAGATTCACCTGGTGGCACTGTCTCTCCTCACCCAATTTTCCTGATAAATTTACTAAGCACTCATGAAAGCGCAGGCTGCTGACTGCTCTTCCAGACCCCCTGCCTCAGTGAGGCTGGGCCAGGGGGGCTGCCATCTACAACCTCCTCTTCCTCCAACCTGTCACCATGAGGCATCATTTTGGTCTTGAGTGAAATCTCATCTAAATCTCCCCTCCCTCAGTTTAAAACCGTTCCCCCTTGGCCTATGGCTCCCCTCCCTGATGCAGAGTCCCTCCCCAGCTTTCCTGGAGCCCCTTTAGGGACTGGAAGGGGCTCTAAGGTCTCCCCGGAGCCTTCTCTTCTCCAGGCTGAACCCCCCCAACTCTCTCAGCCTGTCCTCACAGCAGAGGGGCTCCAGCCCTCCCAGCATCTCCGTGACCTCCTCTGGCCCCGCTCCAACAGGTCCACCTCCTTCTGCTGTTGGTGGCCCCAGAGCTGAAGGCAGCACTGCAGGGGGGTCTCCCCAGAGCGGAGCAGAGGGGCAGAATCCCCCCCTCTCCCTGCTGGCCACGCTGCTGGGGATGCAGCCCAGGATGAGGGGGATTTCTGGGCTGGGGGCACACATTGCCGGCTCCTGTTGAGCTTCTCACCCACCAACACCAACCAATCTGGATCGTGTCCAGATCATCATCAAATTAATTTACAAATAGATATGCCCCAGAATATACCAGGTAAAGTTACACAAATGCCCGCATGTGTGACAATACTACCTCTCCACATTGTAAATGCAACAAACTACTTTGGTCGAATAGTAGATAAGCAAAAGGACCAATATACAACTCTTGCTGAAGAAATGAATGAGTATTTTAAGAAACCTAGTAATAAAACTTCTGTCAAAAGCGTGGAGAAGCTAGCGGTTTATGGATTATGTGAGAAAACACTTTTCCACAGGGTTCAGGTGGTAGAGATTTCCCCCAAAGAAGAGGAAACACCCCCAAGTCCTTCTCCTCAGGGCTGCTCTCAATCCAGTCTCTGCCCAGCCTGCATCTGTGCTTGGGATTGCCCCTACATTTGGCCTTGTTGAACCTGAGGAGGTTGGCACCTCTCCAGCCCCCCCCCGGCTGGCATCCCTGCCCTCCAGCGTGTGGACCCTCACGAGGTGCACACAGCCGCACCCGGGGCTTCTACACACTCGTCTGCCGAAGATCTCCCGGCTGCAGCCAAGGACAACGCGGGGCAGCCAGGGCCGGGACCTCCGAGCACAGGCAACAACCCCGTGGGGAGCGGAGAGCCCCGCAGAGAACGGCCTCGGCTCCGCCCCGCCTGCCGCCACAGCTCGGGGGACCGCGACCCGGCGCTGCCGGTGCCCGGCTCCGGGCCCTTCCCGCGGGGGAAGCGCGGCCGGGCCCTCCCGCCGGCCGCACCGCCCAGGCCCGCGGGGTGGCCCCGGCCCGCCGGAGGAAGAGGCGGTGCGGCGGCCGCGGCGCTGCCCCTTCCGCCCTCCCCGCGCAGCCGCAGCCGCCGCCGGGCCGGAGCGCTGGCCGGAGCCCCGCCGCGCTGCCATGGCGGCGAGGCGGCGCCGGGGCCTGGCCGCGGCGGGTTCCCTGCTGCCGCTGCTGTGCGCCCTGCTCCGCGTCGCCGCCGACACCAGCACCGGCCGGGTAGGTCTGGGAGCGGGAGGGGGGCCGGGGCCGCTCGGTGGGGCGGCGGGGCCGCAGCTGGGACCGCCGTAGCGGGGGACGGGAAGCCCGGGCCGGGCGGTGCGCGGTGCCGGCCCGGGGGAGGGCTGGAAAGCTGGGCGGGCAGCGGCCCCCCGGCTCCCCCGCGGCTGGGCGCCGCTGCCCGGCAGCAGCCGCTCTCCACCGCCCGTAGCGGCTCGTCGGGCCGCGCTCCGAAGCGGCCGGTCCTGGAGGCTGGTGCCGGGCCGGGCTTAGGCGTGCGGCCGTCGCCGGCGGCGGCTCCTCTGGCTGGGACGCGGCGGTGGAAGGCAGCCGGGCCCCGGCTGGGTGTGCTTTGAGCATCAGCCTCCCGGGAGGAGCTTCACTTGGTGTCTGTGCGGGCATGGCCTGGGGTCCTTCCCTCGCCCGCTGCCGCCTCCGAGTCTGGCCCGGAGGGAAAGGGGGTGACGGGCGAAGGTAGCCCCAAGGTAGCCCCGGGCAGAGCTGTCCTGGTGACTCTGCTCTGCCCTTGCTGCTCAAGGACAGCTTATCTTGGTCAGAGGGAAGGTCCGCCTGTTCCAGCAGGCTGTGTCTGGCAGAGGCCAGCGCTGGATGCCAAGGCAGTGGTAGCAAATGTCTGGTCTCCATGCACCTTGGCTTTGTCTTGAGCCCTTGGTGATGCCGTGTGGAGTAGCGCTGTATGTCCATTTACTCAATGAACTTTAACACGTCCGGCCCAGATGCTGCCTTACACCGTCTTTCTCCTGCTTTGGAAGCAAGAACTTTCTCCCCGGTGGATTCTGGTGTCTTCTTGTTGCCACAAAACAATGGGGATCGTTCTCCCTCTTGTGCTCCTCCTGGCTGGAGCCCTGTCCCGGTGCCGCGTCAGGTTAAGGGAAGAGGTGCCTCTCCTCTCCCCCCTGCTCTGAGTGATCTCAGGCTGCCCACGGGAGAGCAGCGCACGCAGACGATTCATCAGCGCTTGTGTGTTGAGGACCGTGTCCTCAGGTCGGATGGATTGTCCTCGTGGCTGGGGAAAGCTTACGGGATATATGTCCATCTCGTAGTAATCCTGGTCTGTGTATTGAACGGGAGGGCCGGGGTATTGGCCAGAGGAAGGAAACGCTGAGGTGTGTGCATGAAATGTCAGGGTGGAAAGCGTATGAAAGCGAGCCTCAATTTGGGTTTTATTGGCGTTTGCACTCAATGGTGAGTTAATATTCCTTTTCCTCGTGGTATCAAGGTGAAGGGGAGGAAGAGAGGGCCTGAAAAGCAATATTGTGAACTAATGGGCATTTTTGAAAATGCTGGCGTTAGCGTTTTGACAAGTTTGCCATGCGGTTTTATCTAAGGCCGCATTTTGGGGGGAGGCAGGGAAAAGGGACAGAGCTCCTTGAGGAGAGTTGGCTATTTTCCCACTCTCACAATTTGCCGGATATCTGCTATTAGTAGAGGAGAAATCCGTCTCCCCAGAGTCCCTGCAGACTTTCCGAGTGTGGTTTTTTGGGTTGGTTTGTTGGGGTGGCTTTTTTTTTTTTTTTTTGAAAGCGATACTCCTGTGCTAAGTGCAAGTGTGAAGCTGAGCTGGTGTTTGTGGGATTGCCCAGGCCTGTTAAGCTCTTTTCCTGGAGTGGTGGTCCAGAGGCAGCAGTGGGTGGTGGGCAGTGGGTTATTGGGAGCGTGCTGCTGTGGGGACTGAGAAATGTCGTGATGGCAAGGTGACGGGGTGCACAGGAGGTCTCTGGAACAAGGACAGAGCTTCCTGGGCATCTCTGATGCTCCAAAGACCTAGGTCGGCCCCAGTTACTCCGTAGGGATGATGGTCATTTCTAATTGGCAGGTCTGCATTGTCCTCTCAGGACAGGTGGTATTTGGCTGGGTCTTCAGCCCTTCCTGGCGATGGGACGGTATTACCAAACCTAACCAAAAAAAAGGAGAGGCGGTTGAGTTTTTTGGGATAGTTTTTCTTTTTTTCACTTTTTCTTTTGAGGAAATGTTCTAATCTGTTACGTGGAAAACCTCCCGCGGCATCTTACCATCTGTTTCTTTCTTTTTCAGGGTTGGTTAAAAACTTACGGCTACTTACTTCCATCTGACAGCCAAATGTCTGCCTTGCAGTCGGGAAAAGCTGTGCAGTCCGCAGTTGCCACTATGCAACAGTTTTATGGGATCCCAGTAACAGGAGTTCTGGACCAGACAACTATTGAGTAAGAACGACGTAGGCTCATTTTGTCTTTTCCTTTCTTAATGCGTCGTCGTATTACCTTGGCAATTATTCCAGCTGCAAGAAGTTCTCAAAAGGGGTAGGTTTGATTGACTCAGCCAGAGAAGTCTTGATTTTGAAGATGTGTCCCTAATGCAAATGTGGACTACTCCACCTGTTCTTCTTGCCAACAGAACTGTTTGTGAGTGTGAGGAGAAGCTCTTGTTACTGTCGTTATTTGTGCGTGGATCCCAATTGCAGGTGCACAGGCAAAGCATGAATCCTGTGAGCTTCTGAAAGCACAGAACATCAAGGGTTTCATTTATTTCCTCTTTTGTCTGGATTTAGGTGAAAATCTGTCTCCAGACATGGCTTCTAATGTATTTCTTAATTAATGGGAGTTGTGGATCTCCATAGGTGCTGTTTGTGGAGATCTGGGGTTCCAAGTTGAAGTGAGTTGTTGCTTGTTGATGACAGCCAAGACTGCTTAACTGTCAATAGTTGCCATTTGTTGGACGTGAGATGTTCTCTGCTGTATGTTGACCACGTGTTATTTGTTGTTTGTGATCAGTGTCTTGATAGCACAGAAGGATTGGTCTAAATCATTTAGGCTGGAGGGACTGTGCTCTTGGAAGGCTGTTGCCTTTAGTCTGCTGCTCAGTGTGTCCTGTGAAGGGTGGCCTGAAAGGGGTGTCCTGGTGTGGAAGGGGTATCATCTTGGCATGGAAGCAGTGTTTGTTGCTGCCACCTGACTGTTTTCCTCTCCTCCAGTTGCCTGGATGTCCTGTTTTGGCTGTATCTTTCTGCTCTTGGTCTGGACTAGAGGAGCATCTGTTGTCTAAAGCAGAATGCTGCAGATAAGGTCTTACTAATGCTTTCTGGGGGAAAGAAGCATCTCATGGTGAGCCAAAAAAGAAAGCACAAATAATAGAACTTGCTTAGGCCCTGCCTGAGAGTTTTCCCTTGACCTTTTCTTACTGCATTAGCAGACCCTTTGAAGGTGTGCTCTGCCTAGTTCTTCATCTCTCCTGTTGGGGTACTCTGCTGGCAAAAGGGACACAGTAGCACGAAAGAAGGGGGCACAAAGTAATCAAATCATGTGAAGAACAAAGGGGTTAGGTTGTGTGACTTCCAGACTACAAGAAGAGGGAGAAACAGCAGAAATCAGTGGATTAGGCAGGAGGGGATAATCCTGGACTGGGAGTTCCTCTCCAGTGAATGTAACACTCCCTCTAGCTCCCAGGAAAAGCCCCTTGTTCTCCATTGAGGGATAGAGAAAATCCTGTTTGCTTTTCAAATGAGTTGAAAATGAAATGCTTTTTAAAGGTGAGGATTTTCCATCTGAGATCTCTTTGCCATTAATAACACAGCTCGTGAGTGAATGTGAAGCAGAGGCAGAGAGCAAGGTTGGTGCAGTTGGTGTGTAGAAGCTTGCAGCTGGGATGCTTGTGAGTTGGAAGGCAGTGGGGGAAGGAGGGGCTATGACTTCAGGGTGCTAGTTCGGAAAGTTGGGGAGCTGTTTTTGCTGCCCTGTGGGTGACAGGGGAAGGGCCCTGCTTTAGTCCCTCCAGTAAAAGTATTTTTCTGGAGGAAAGGAAGGTGGTGCCCAAGTTTTACCCACGTTTTACTGAGTTTATGTATGGGCAGGGGTTGATTGGTGCATGAACACCCAAAGGCTGATGGGTGAAAAACCTGGATGGATCCCTCTTCTGAAATGCGGGTCTCCAAAGGCTTGAACCCTCAGCTGCAGCGAAACATGGGTGTGCTCTACCTCCATCTGTCCTGAATCAGTAGGTCCATATGTTGTATGGCAGGGTGGAGCAGGAGTACCTACCTAGGGATTCCACAAAAGGAAGAAGAGGTCCTAATCGCTGTAAGGAATGAGCCTGTATTTGGAGTTGGAGGGATGTGTCTGGCTGGGCCATGTTGGGCTGTGACTTCCTCAGGCTTGGCTGTGGAAGCTGAGCAAAAGGAGAAGAGCTGGCAGGGCAGGCAGGCTCCGAGAGCTCCAAATTACTTGGGCGTTTGCTAAGCTGTTATTTCAGGCTGTGTTATGAGTTTTGAGATTTTTTCTGTCACTTTGGTCAGTGTCATAAACTCTGTCCCTGTAAAGTGACTGTAGAATCAGTCAGAGAGCAAAGATATTATTTTCTATGGTTTCTTTGTCAGACAACAAATTCTGCATATTCAGTTTACACTTATTATGAAAGCCTAAAGTTTTTCATCTCCTTCCCCACATACCCCCAAATCTCGAGCTCGTTCTTCCCTCCAGGAGTGGTACCCAAGTGTGTGAAAGCCACCATGTAGGCGCTGCCAGTGGGAGTGGGAAATGGGAAGGAACACCACCAGTGCTGTTGCTTACTGGTGCCCGAAAGGAAGGTGGGGTGGGTGTCTGTTGAGCAGAGGGGCTTGTCTTGAGGTGACAGGATGAGGATATGTAGTTTCCCTGTAAGGAGAGCAGGGGAGAATACATAAAATGCCCTCCTTGTGCCCTGCAGTTGGCGGTGCCTCAACAAACTTGGTGTCTGCCTGCGGCTGGGGGGCTGGACTGTAATTTTGCTCAGCGGCTGGGCAAGGAGAGTGTCCTGGGACCCCGCCGGGAGAGAAGCATGCTGGCACCTAACAGAAGAGGTGACTTCTATTTATTGTAATCAATTGCACAACCCTGGAGGGAATCAAGAAATAGTCTTTCTTGTGTTGGAAGTGTCTTGTGTGTCCTGTCTAGAGCCCCTTGTGTAGGTCCCTCACCTTGGGATGTGCGATGGAACTCTTTAAAGATACCCTTCCTGGCAGCTCAGCAGCAGGCGATGGAGAGTGACAGCTTCCTCTGTTGAGGGGAGTCTTTGGGAGGGCTTGGAGCCTGAACTGGGGGAACCAGCTGTATGTGCTGCTGGATGTCACTGCGTTTGGAAATTACTTATTTTCTGCATGCCAGGCAGCTGGAGGAATGCAATAGTCTATGCATAAACAGTGCCAAGTATAAATTTTGATGATCCAATGTTATTGGTGCCCCCATTTCAAAAAAAAAAAAAAGAGGAGGGGAGCAACCATAAGTATCTCAATCTTGCTTCAAGTAATTGTCTTTTGATGTTTTTCTGATGTGATGTGTGTTTATAAATCCCCTGGCACACCGAAAGGGTTATTCGATCTGCTCAGTAGAGAACGGCTATTAGAAAGCTCAGCTAAAGAAGATCAGTGGCAGCAAGCTACAGCTTTGTGATTATTTTGCCATAGATCTGCCCCGCTGAGGGAAGAAGAAATGGCTGGCCTTGTCCCCTGGCCTGTGTGGTGAGACACAGGCCCATATGTCTGGGAAGTAGGTTGGATCAGGGAACTGAGCCAAATAAACACTCTCAGCATGACATTAGCACAGGCTGTTGGCAGCTTGGGTACTGCCTAGCTCTAAAAAGAGTGAAAGTTGGGGTTTTTTTGCTAGGTCTGTTTCAGAAGGTGTGTAGCTGAGCTCTGGAACAAGCTGTGGTAGAATATGGGGGTTCAGACCGGCAGTGGATTTCGGCAGCCGTGCGTAGCAGAAGCCTATGGGCAGCTCTGCAACTGCTGGTACCTTGGAGGCTTTGGCTCAGGAATCCCTTGAAGCCCAGGGTGCCAGTATTGCAGGTTGTCTCTGGAACAGCCCCATACCCCTGCCCTGTGTCCGTATGCTGCCATGGAGCTGGCGAGGGGCAGGGGATTTGACTGTCTCTGGGCAGTTCTGATTTCTTTGGTAGCCCAGGACTAATTTGGGGACTGATTTCCTGCAGCCCACTCAGCATAGGGCAGGTGCTGGAAAGGGGCAGCTCCTTTGTTACCTTCTCGTTTTCTAGAGGATACTAATAAAGATAAGATTGTTTTCTGACTGTAATCAGGGTCTGATGGTGGTGATGTTCGGAGTACTGGAGTTCACATGGAGCTCAAGAGATGAAAACCTAATTAATGTTCCGGTTTGCGTAAGGTTATGCTAAAAACTCTGTGCCATATCATATGACCAGAACTTTAAAACAAAATACTCAGGAAATATCTAGGAGCATACAGGCTACAGTAAGCCTCATGTCTCTAGCAAAGGGATAGAAGCAATGCAGAAGAACACAAATAACGCTTGGAAAAACACAGTATATTGAGGTTGAATTGATACAGCTTTTAGATGTACCACTTTCCTTTGAAGGTGGCAGCAGTTGTGTGGGCAAGACAGATCTCATTTCCACAGGTTGCTTAGAGTTCTGAAAGGCATACCATGCTGATAAATGTAAGGTAATGTAAGTGGGGAAAGTCTGTGCTAGCTTTATATACACAGCTTGGGTTCTCCCCAGGTACAGTACAATATGCATAACAGCTCTCATTTGCTCTGTTCCTGGTGGGGAGAAGAAGACAGATGAGTGCACTGAAATTTGTAAGGACCAGTAGTTTTTATGTATAGGGAGTGGACTAAGGGCTATGGAGATGATCAAGGGACTGGAGCATCTCTCTGCTGAGGAAAGGCTGAGGGACCTGGTGCTGTTCAGCTGGAGAAGAGCAGACTGAGAGGGGATCTCATCGATGCTGAGCAATATCTAAAGGGCGGGTGGCAAGAGGACGGGGCCAGACTCTTCTCAGTGGTGCCCAGTGACAGGACAAGGGGCAACGGGCACAAACTGGAACATGGGAAATTCCATCTCAACATGAGGAAAAACTTCTTTCCTGTGAGGGTGTCAGAGCCCTGGAACAGCCTGCCCAGAGAGGGTGTGGAGTCTCCGCTGGAGATACTCAGAACCCACCTGGACACGCTCCTGTGCAACCTGCTTTGGTAGGGGGTTGGACTGGATGATCTCCAGAGGTCCCTTCCAACCCCTACAGTTCTGTGATTCTATAAGGAAAGGTCAGCTTGGCTGCCTGAACTGGGAGCAGGTACGTGTGCTGTGAAAGAATGTTCGTGGGAGGCTGTTTTTTATTTAGAAGATGTCCCAGAAAGAAATCTTGTAAACCATCTTCTGGTGATGGGAAGACACTCCCTTCCTGAAGGTGTGGGTCTAATATTTTTGATAGGTAAGACGTACGTTGTTTAGGTTCGAGCAAGTGGGCACATATGGGACTACTTGCCATTGGCTGGCTGCAGTTGATGGAGGAGTGTCTGCATTTGGAGGCCAAAAGGTGTCCCCCAGGTTGTCCCCCCAGGATTGGCTACGATGCTCTTGTCATGTGTGACCAGGCAGTGGCATGTTTCTGGACGTCCTCCAACATGTTCCTAAGGCATGGTGACACAGTGGACACTCGCCTTCACCATCAAAGTGGATCAAATGCGTAAAACACCTGGAGAATGCCGGTGACAATGTCCCCAGCTGCAGCCCAAGCAGGAGGCTGAGGGCAGTGCTTAGGAGGCTGTGGACAGACAGAAAGTGCTTGCATTAATCCTGGGCTCTGTTCTCCTGTCCTGGGCTGCACTGCAAAATCCTAAAGAATATGGCTGGGACAGAAGGTTGCTGTGATGGGACCTCCGGAGACCAGTACCTGTAGTTCCTCTGTTTCTGTCCCTGTCTCCATTCTCCTCTGCTGCTGTATGCAGTGATGGGCAGATTCATTCCTCCATAAGCCACTTCCGACTTCTCTGGAGTGTGCCCACGCCAGCAAGCAGGGTAGTATTCTGGGGTGCAGTCTGTTTCTCCTTGTCAGACGATTATTTAGGTTAGGAGGGACCTCTTGAGATCATCTGCTCCAGATTCCTGCTTAAACTGGGACAGCTAGAGCATGTTGCCCAGCACCATGTCCAGTTGGGTTTTGAATACCTCCAAGGATGGAGACTCTGCCACTTCTCCGGGCAACCTGTGCCAGTGTTTGACCATCCTCAAGCTGGGGCAGGAAATAAGAAAAAAAATCTGCTAAGGCTGGAGTTAAAGGAGGTAGGGGAGGAGACCTGACTTCTCTGGTAATAGTGCATGGATCCCTGTGCAAAGGGCAGCATCCTTTGATCTCCCAGTTCACCTGGTCATAGAGACAAGGGTTTCCTACATTGTGAGTGATATCAAAAGAGACAAGGGTTCTGAGGAGGACCTATCAGGATTTGGTGACCGTGACCCACAGATTGGAGTGATCTGTTCTGGTTGTTAGAGGTAAAAGCTGTAGCCATTACCTAGGAGGGTGGTGTTTGCACTTGTTGAGTCTTACCTGGTGAGTTGTGAACTGAAGGGTGTTTTACTGGCACAGGAGCACTCTAATGAATGGAGACTGGGTAGAGTTAGGTGACAGGAGAGTTTGATCCCAGGGCAGACGCATGTGCAATTTTGATCTGGGTCTCTTTTGTGGCATTACCATCATTAATCTCTCATCAAGCATAAGGGATACCTGAGCTAGTGTCTGTTTCCGAAAGGAAAAACGGATTCTTTTTGGTGTTGTGTGGTGTGTAGATTGCCAGCAGAGGTGGGATCTGCAGCTCTGGGCAAAGAGGGTAAACCTGAGAGAGGAAAGACTGAGCCCTTCTTGGTATCTGCACTGGCCATCTCTCAGAGGTCTTCCAGTCACCTCCCGAGTGCTTTTGAATTTCTCATCCAAACTCTTTGTTAACTTGCTTTTTCTTCCCTTCTCTTCCAGGTGGATGAAGAAGCCTCGATGTGGAGTTCCAGATCATCCCCACCTACGCCACAGCCGGAGGAAAAAGCGGTATGCACTAACTGGACAAAAGTGGAGGCAGAAGCATATAACCTACAGGTATAGCCCCCTCCCTGCCCCTGTTTGTTTGGGGAAAAATGTTCTGTACTTGTTTGGGGTGCAGATTTTGTATGTACTTTTAAAAACTGGATTTTCCCTGTAATGCCTAGTTGAGGCTTTCATTCTCAGAACGTGGTGGAGGGGACTACTTTCAGAGTACTGGAGTAACTGAAGAGTCTATTCTCAATTAGAAAATAACTGGCCAGTAAAGACGCTTAAATCCCTGCCATCAGTTGTGTAATTTTAGCAGAAAAATCCTAGTAAGGCCCTTTCTGTTCCCTTAGAAACCTAAGGCTTTAGTCGTTAGATCATGTGTCTTCTTTAACAAACCATTAAAGCAGAAGGAACATCATTGTCTAAAAGGGTGGTGCTTTCTCCCTCCACTGAGTTGCAACATTTTACTGAATATTTATTTTTGCAGAGGTTTTACTTTGGCTCATGTAGAACCCCTGCTTCTGTTCGGGCTTAGGCCTGCTGAGGCCATACGCTGCAGTGGGCTACGGGTGTCAAACGTGTGTTGCGCAGTGGGGATTTCCCAGAGATGTGTTTTGTTTGGGTCATTTAGGCCCTTGGCTTTTAAAAGGGAAAAGCCAATGAAAATTTCTGACAATAAGAATGTCACTTCAAAATAGAATCACCCCCCCCCCCAGTTGAAAGTATAGCCTTTTAATTTTTTAATTTTTAATTTTAATTTTTTTTGGAGAGGGAAAGGAGGTTGCAGATAAGTGAAAATTAGGAGTGTAGACATTAAGGAGAAGGTATGGGTGAGCAAGGCTAAGTAAGAAAGAAAGAAAGAAAGTCTGTGGTAAAGAGGTAGAAATACGAGTGACCTGCATGGGGAAGGTGCCAGAATGTGTAGGAAGAGCTATGCTTGAGTGAAGGGAAAGAGATTGAGGGGCTGGGGCACTCTAGTGCTTCTGCAGAGAGCTCTGGGAAAGGAGGAGGATTCTCTAGGTAACAGCGAGGGACTGCAGAGGCTGGGAGGAGGGACTATTTCTGGGGACTAGTTCAAAGCTTCCACCAGTAATCATTCCTTTAACTTAGATTGTAAAGGGACACCGTCTGTATGTGAAGATCCGAGGGTCAGATCCTGCTTCTGACCTTTTTTGGGCCTTAGGGAAGACTGGTATATAATCATATAAATAAAACATATCTTCAACGTATGCGTATAACCGCAGGAAGCAGGTTGGCAGATGGCTTCACTTCTGTCATTGTCAAACTAGGAGTTGTTTAACTTTCCAATTTCAGTGTTTGGAGTGTGCCATCAAGTGATAGATACCTTGTTTTACCGCTGAATGTATTAAAAGTGTCTTTCATCTGTCAATCATGATATTAAATTGAGCCAGTTTCATTAAAGACTGAAGGTTGTTTCCATGGCATAGATACTTCATATTCCCCACACCAGGTTTAATAGGTCTTGAGTCCATTATATGCACATACAGAAACCACCCCATGAACAGCACTTTTTAAGCTGAAGTTTACAATTATGGGAAATTTATGTGCAGTTATCCCCCTGCACTCTGTATCGTCAGCTGTCATGGACTGGGTTGCACAAAACTGGCAGCTTCATCACTCCTGTGAGGTCCTGAGCCTTTTGAGTAGTCCTGGAATGAAGCTGCTTGTTTAAGTAAGCTTAGATAGTTTACTGAGAGGTTTTTTTTCTCAAAAATAATTTTAGTAGTCAGGTTTCTTTCGTACATTGGATTCTATTTTAGCATGATAATTTCAGACAAAATCTGAAGTAATTTACGTTTTTAAACTCAATTACTCAACTGTCTACACCAGAATTTGAAAGGTTGTCAGATTTTTAGGAAGCAATGCAAGATCGACCAAAGTCTTGGGAAGATTCTTATTAATAAACACAGACTTCAGATCAGGGCTGTAGTTTTGCTGGTAACTTTATTTGTAACAGCAAAACTTTGCATGCACAAAGTAGTGTCTGCAAAAAATAAAGACCCTGTGGAAATGGCAACTGTGTAGATGTGGCTATGTATTGGAGTTGTAATAAGAAGTCTCGAATGTGTTCTGCAAATTGAAACAACCCTTCTTTCTCATTCACACAGTGTACACAACTATACCCCCAAGGTTGGAGAGATCGATACGAGGAGAGCCATTCGTCAGGCGTTTGATGTTTGGCAGAGAGTGACACCACTTACCTTTGAAGAAGTCCCTTACCATGAAATTAAAAATGACAGAAAGGAGGCAGATATTATGATATTTTTTGCTTCGGGTTTCCATGGAGACAGTTCTCCGTTTGATGGAGAGGGTGGATTTCTAGCTCATGCTTACTTCCCTGGACCAGGAATAGGAGGAGATACTCACTTCGATTCAGATGAGCCATGGACCCTGGGAAATTCTAATCATGATGGTAAGAGCACAGGTCGTTCTTCAGAACAAGGATGAGTTGAATGTAGACACATTGACAGGCTTTCAACTAGAAAGTATTTGGTTAGTGGACCTTTAGCCTCCCATACAATGGTTCAAATGTTTTCTAAAACATGGTCTCTCTTAAATGGGTAAATAATTTTATTAGTGAGTTTGTGACTCTACGTGTGACTCTGCATGCCTCTGTGCATACCTGGGAATCTTGAGGAGTGAACAGAAGTGTGTGCCTCCTGGCTTTTTACATCTCTAAGGATTTGGACCATAGTTGCTACAGAAACCATGGCTCTCAGTGGGGGGAAAAGGTGAATAAGAGAGCGTTGAAATATAAACTCCGTATCACATGAAACACTTACAGCTAACTCTACTTGTGCTTGTTAATGGTGAAGAGAAAGTTGAGAGAGTGAAGACACTCGAAAGTCAAGTTGTTTTGATCCCTATTTGTTTTCCCACAGTCCGAGTATGGTCGTGATCCTCCCATCGGAGGTCGGGGCTGGCTGATCTGTTAAGCAAGAGACTGATGATTAGGATGACTGGTTTTGTTATATTAAACAATTAAGAGTTTCTGTGTCTTTCTGGCTTTCTCTTACTCTCTAATGGCAATGGGCACTTTCTGATCTATTCTCAAACCTTTGATTGAGAATAGTGATGACTTCTAAAAAGTTGAAGTTGGAAACCCAGCATTTTACAGTGGCCTCATAAAATATCACTCCAGTTTCCACAGTCTTAGTGATTTGGGAAGGACAACGTGTCTTTAAACCTGTAGTGATTCAAAATCACACTTTGAAACCTTTTATAGGGATTAAGAGTTTACTTGGAATTCAAACATGACTTGATCTTTAAACTGTATAAAAGCATGGTAGCATCATTGTGGCCGTGATGTCTAAGGACATATGTGGAGGTGATGTCTTTCATGTCTAGTGAAAGCGTAGTTTGAAAAGGAGAAAAGCTTTCAGGCATGCAAGCCACCTTCAGGCCTGACCTAAAAGTGACAGCTTTGTTTCGGAATGGAATGTAAATTGAGAAAAACCCTCAGAGTTTAGAGTTGGTATCTATCAGATCATCTTTGAAAGGAACTGGAGCTGGCAAGTTCAATGTGGGAACGCTAATTTGTAGGAAGGCAGAAATGGTGTGATACTTGTCTTCTCGGGCAAAGAGAAGTAATGTTTCCTGGCAGGTTGAAATGACTGGATGAGACGTAGGCAGAGAAGGAGAGAGGTTACAGCCTGTGGGATGTGGAGGGTGTGGGAGGTTACGGTGTGGCAGGGAAGCACAGTTTGCTATGTTGAAATGTTAGGAATTTTTATTCTTAGGTCTGTGTGAGCTCAGGCTGCTCTCCGCAGTCATTTATCTCAGCCCTGGGCTGTGAGGGCGGCTCATATACTGGGTATCACTGCCTGGGTATGAGCCCTGGGGGTGCTGGTGCCTGGGATAGGAGGCCTTACAGGAAGGTGGAAGGGAAGGTTTTGACAAGTTGTACTTGGTTTTTTTTCTTCTCTCTTTTTCTGCGCAAAAAGCTTCCTTCTGATGATAAGCTTAGCAAGGTTGGGAGGCAGCTTAAAGACTGGCAGGGATGGCTCTGGAGAAAATTTTCCACTGGGTAGGATGTTCTAACATAGATTATCACTTTTTTTGAGGGTTTTTTTTGGTAGTTTTTATGATGGTGTTTGAGAGCAATGTGTACACTGAGTAGAGAGTCTCTTTTTTTTTTTTTTTTTATTAAAGCTATTTTTTAGGCCGTATCCATGTGGCTCTTTCAAAAACACGACGTATTTCTGTGGTGTTCTGACTGAGTGTTATGAGTTGTGTCCTCAAAGTGCATGTAATTGGTATTGGAGGGGTTGGTGTGCACTGCAGGTGTGAAAATTGATAGAAGAGTTGAGATTTCCATTCCAGAGGCTGTGTGTCATTGGTGTGTTTGTTTTCAAATAACCAGGCTGCATAGACTGGGCGACACGGTTATTTGAAAACTCTTTTAAAAAAAAAAAAAAGTCACCAGCGAGGATGTTCAGAAGGGTGGGTTCGTATTTGGTCCCCCCACCTGGGGGAAGCACTGATGCTGGAAAGGGAGTCTCCTGTTGAGGATGACATGGGAAAGCCTGTAGTCAGAGCGTTATAGATGTGATGCTAAATGCGAGGAATTGGGCTTGGCCTGTGTTCTTAGCCTTGGTATGCAAATGTGAAAATGTCCTGTCTCCTCACTGGGTGATCCAGGCCTTTTTAGGAGGGGTTTTTCCTTCTGTTTCACTGTTTCTTGTCACTGGAAGCTCTCACTAGCTCCAGGTTCTCAACTCCGATGTGTTTCTCTTGGAATGCTGTTAGCAGTCTTAAAGGGCTGCTTCTTGGTCAGATGTTTCCTGTACCGTGATCAGTTCGCAGCCTTGTTTTTTTTCATTAGAAATAAGATGCTAGCGAAGACAATATTGTCTTTTAAATAGGAAGTATTTCTTCAAACGTGGTCTTACTTGTCCTTACAATACGTATTTTTGGGCAATGGGGTTGTTCAGTCTGGAACTGAAGAAGTCTCTCAGTGAAAGAATAAAAATACCCTACCAGTGGATCAGTAGCAAAGCTCTCATTTGTTCAGATGCAACAACAAAAAAAGGAACTATTTTGACCATTCAGCATCCGTTCAATGCTTATAGAAATCTTAAAATAGCCATGGAGTAACGATAGTATCTTATCAGCCAGTAAAATATCACTATGTAAAATGTTCCATCCCTGACAAGGTTGTGTATTAGTTAAAGGGTAAAATTGAACGATCTGCCTCAAAGCTCTCTTAGCCTTGCAGCAATTACAAAGGTCAATCTCAGGTCAACAGAGCAGGGTGCTGAAACTGGCACCCAAGGTCCTGAGGATATTTGGCTGATCTGTTTAGTCCATGTAGTTTTGTTACAAACCAGTACGATCTGAAACTTTGCTTTTGTTGGTCTGCACTTGCCTTTACTGGGTTGTGGCACCTGAAGAGTTCCAGTTAAGTCCTTGTTTGGATGGAGCTGTCACCCCACAGAAGAACTGGTTTGGAGTCTTCAGTAGCAGTGCAAATGATATGGATTAAAAGTGAAACATTTCACATGAAGTCTCACCCAGTCAGAAAAAATGAAGAATTATTTGAACAGATATTTCTGTGAAAACATCAATCTCTGATTTGTACATGGAGAACACAATACATCCTATTGATGAAAGCTTCTGTCCTGTAAACAGACCCTGTGGTAATCTGCTGGCGTTCGTTATTTTTTTTACAGCAGCTGGTGGGTAGTTAGTTGGGATTTATATACTCATTATCAGTTTGCAATGCTCATTATTACACTGCTTTTGCCCCTTGTGGACAGCATGGCCATTGCCACGTCCCTTAAAATTATTACTATAATCATAATAGCTAGGATGCTGTTGGTTGTCTTTCTGAGACCCTGGCAGTAGGGGAACGTGCACCAACACTTCTCGTCTTCTGCTGTGAAGAATGATCCTGCACAGGCTTTCACAGTGAATGCAAAGTTCCCTTCCCCCTGGATATTAGTTAGGGTTCCTCTCGTGCATACAATTCCTTTAGCCGAGTAATACTCTACTTTCCATTCACGACTGCTGATTTATCATCTTAATTGTACTGCCTTCTCCGACAGTCCCATAAGCAAGCTGTGGAAGATTAATTTAGATAATATTGTAATGAGGATGTGCAAAACCCAGCAGGAAGTTGAACCCCTGGAGCAATCCTTGTTAACTGGGATCATGGGGCACAGAATTCCTTTGTTAAGTTTTCAGATGAAAATGCTGGTGGGAGCAGCCAGAAGCATGAAGCAGGATATTGGAATTGGGAGGGATCAAGGCAAGTCAGAGCAGTGATATGGCAAACATCTAGAGAGAAATCATCTCTGCAACCACACGATGAGGAACAACTGGCGTGGTCACAGTTGCAGGGACTTACCTCACGGTTGTCCTGAAAGGTGCTCCTCAATAGAAATGAAAGCAGCTCTTGGCCTTTAGCTTCTTCCAGATGTGTAGCAGCAAGAGCTCCAGCTTATTAGACTTTGATGAGTGGGAACTTGGAGGTGATTGAAGACGATTTCAGAGTCATTCTCCTTTAGGGGTGCAGTGTGTGTAGCTGCTCGCAGGCCAAGGGGCTGCTTAGGGACAGTGTTTGGTCACTGAGGTTTGTGTCACTGCGGGCGGTCTCAGTATCCCAACGGCTTGCATTACCAGAAGGGACACCAAAGGTGGCTTTGCTCTACTTTCCCCAGGTCTTGGGCTTTTTTTTTTTAAACTTGAAATGTGCTGTAGAAGCAGCCAAGCAAACTGTTAAACTGTCCATCTCGGCACTCACAGCCGCTGACACACGCTGCTCGCTGTAGGCAGCAAAGCCTGTGCCTGAAGGAGGGTCCACAGCCTTGGCTGTGCTGGGGTCTCTCTCCCTTGGCTGCCTCAACAGTTCCCTTAACATGGCTCAAGCATCGAGGTGCTGCATGAAATCCATTATTAACTGGCCAAATCAAGTATTTCCCAGCCTTTATGTGAAAATAACAATTACATATGTATGTATCTCCAATAACAGGTTGAAAAGGATTCCTGAGAGGCTGAAAGTAAGTCCTGTCAGTTTAAATATTCACATTGTGCGGCTGGTCTTACACCCTTCTGACACTCAAATGTTTGTTTAATCCAGGTTAATTACAGGAAGTAAATTTTAATCTCCAGTTTAATATGGCAAATAGTATCAATAATAACTCCAGGCAAATCTTCTTTATGGTCTTTTAAAAGTAGATGACCATTGCTGTTATGCATGTTGTCATCACCGTACCGCTAAATACGTGCTATCTGCTGACCCGCTGCAGATATTAGCTTTATAGCTATATAGATTCAGCTGTATATGGCTATTAGCTATCTTTCTCTGCTGGCAGTGACAATACTTGCTCTGTCAGCGTCACAGCAAATACCAGTGCCAGTGTTTGAGCTGGTGCCAGCGGCCCCCGCAGTGACTGCCCACGGCTGTAGCAAGCGCTGCTGCTGCTGGGGGGTGACCAGAACCCCACTGCTGGGGCTGTCCCATCTGCTGTCACTCTTCTGTGCAATCCAGGTTTCATTGGAAAGCTCACCAGGCACCATGCTGGTCAGGAAATGCACTGAAGCAGTAGTAGAAGGCTTAAAGTGGAGCGGGATTGATTTAGGGAAGGCATTTAGGGAACCTTTTTAAAGCTGAAGTGTGGTAAGTACTGAGGTTTCCGTGCCCTGCCAGGGATCACCAGAGGGTTTTTCTTTCGGCATGCCCAGAGCTGAGCTCTAAGACCCTCCCTTGTTGTGTGGCATTGTAAGTGGGAGCGTGCCCGAGGGCAGCCTCTTCATCTCCATCAGGAACCACCCCCACTTGACAAGTTATTCCATAGCGACTATAGTGCAACTCGGCTTCACATCACGTTTGATCATTTTGCAGTTCACAGGATTCATCCTTCAGTATCCTCTCTTCCAGGTGCTCTCCCATGCCTGTATAGTGTCCCACCTGGATCACCTTCTCTTTGTAAACCTAGGATTGCCACTTTGACTGCTCTTCAGATACCAGCAAGAAATGCTGAGCTTTGCTCACAGCAAGTAAATAAATATTGTAATCCTTAGAACAACCGTGTCCCCATAGATCCCAGCGGGTTCCTCCAGAGGCCTCTTTGGAAAGCTTCTTGTTCAAGGCTTCTGAAGAAAAGCCAACAAAAAAAAAAAAAAAAAAGCCAGTGTTTACAAGACGCTGCAAGAACTGGTACAGGAGGTGAGACCTCATAGATCACATTCAGGGCCAAATCAGTGCAGGAGCTTCTGCAGAAGTTCTGGAGGAAAAGGACCTGAACCACTTTCTGGGAAGGCCTCTGTTGGTCACAGAGGAGAAGAACTGGACAGATTCTTTTCTGCAATTCCACCACAAGGACTAGCGTTGTTTCAGTGGGCACCTACCTGGACAGCAGAGCAAGCGCTCCTGAAGGCACCATCTGGACACCACGTATGTTCCGGAACCTGAGCAGGTTTTTCAGGACAGGCAAATAGTGTCTAAGCCAGCTAATGGGAATGTTCAGCAGGGATCTCAAGGAGAAAGTTTTGATTAGAGTAGCTAAGTTTGGAAGAGAGTCTTCCTGATAGGCAGGGAGCATGACAGCGGTGGTGCCTGCTGGGGCGGGGCCGTGCAGTGCATAGTTCTGAGCTGAGGTTTAATCTGCCATTCAGCATGTGACAGTGAGGTCTTCAGTGGAGATCTATTGTCTTCTGTCCTGGCAGTGCTAATATCACAGACCTTCTTCACTGTTTTGACATTTGTATCCCCATTCCTGAAGATGGGATCCTCTCTCTCACCTCTACATTTATAATGGAGTTCAGTTGCTCAAACGTAGGCATTTAGCCAAGCTTTGGGAGAGCCACTCTCCTGTCACAGCTTGGGCTGTCCTTCTGAAGAAATCAGGTGTGCCATATTAATTTGAGCTTGAACCTGAATGTTCTGATACTGTTTTTATTCCTGCTATGAGTACAAAGTTCTTAAATTTGCCCAGGCACCTACAGATTTTCTGCTACAGCAGTGGCTCTGCTTGGAGTCTGTCCCATTTAGATCACTGTTCTGTGCCTTTATCCATTTGGTCCATCTTAGGTGTCTTACAGAGGATGTCCCATGCTTCTGGTACTTGTTGCCTTTACTGTCACATCTGAGTGTTTGAATCTGCTCGCTTGTCTTGAATACCCTAGAAGCCAGTAGAGATGCCATATGGAAGGTTTCTTCTCTGAAAACACAGTTACTGAGCAATGTCGTTATACTTCATGGGCCGTGTCTTGCTCAAACAGCTTCTACAGACTGTCTCAAGGAGTAGGTGTATGGCTTTCCCTGGTCAGATTCCTGGATCTTGGAGGGATGAGTGTCTTTCAAAGCCCTAAATAATTTGATTTTGGAGGAGAAACAGAATCCAAGTGCCATGCTTTCCATTCTCAGGTTCCGACACTTAGTTTGCAGGCTGGAGCTCTGGGTCTAGACCTCCAGAAGGGACCATGCACATGCTTCCCTCCATCCCTGTCCCATTTTTCCCAGCACCTCTTTCTCTTTCTTCCCCTTTGAACCAGGAGAAGGTTGAAGTGGCCACAGTGTGAACCAGGTGAGGGATGGATGTAGCCAAATGTCGTTTGTCTTTCTCTGCCTTTCTCCAGATCTGGTTTACCTTCGAGCTGCCCCGGCTCTTTGGCCCAAATGAAAGAGTAGGTAGGAATGGGTGGCTGGGGCAGGAAAAGGGGCTGCTGCCCTTTCATCTGCAAGATGCACATCTTGATCGTAAAACCACAGCAGAACTATTGCATGTCTACATTCTGGGTAGAGTTTTATTTCTTCAGACCTGTCTGTTAGTCTCTGCCTGCTGTTCTCCTTTCCGTTTTTTTTTCCTTCCTGCTCTTTGTCACTTTTCATCCAGAAAGTTTTTTCTGTTCCTTAGCTGGATCTTTCTGCAAAGACACCTTCACTTCTGTGGGTAGTGCATGCTTGAAACCAGTGATGTTTGGAGTTTAAGTGCAGGAGCACTGAGGCGGTAGGGGACTGGAGCAAGAAAAAAACAGGGGAACTAGGGTTATTCAGCCCAGTGAGGAGGAGGAGGATGGGGTGGGGAGGAACAATCTAATAGCAGTCTGAGGAGATACTATAGAGAGGACAGAGCCACACTCTTCTTGGAGGTGAACAGAGAAAGGAACAAAAGGCACGAGCTGCAATAAGGAAAACCCCATCTGGGCATAAGGAAAAAAATTTTTGGCTATCAGTGGTACAGCTCTGAGTCTGCACCTGGGGAGGGTACGGAGACCCCGTCCTTTGAGGGCTGGCTGAATGATGCCCTGAGCAATCTTGTAGTTTGGAGATTAGCCCTGCTGGAAGCAGAAAGTTAAACTCAATGACCCCTGGACATGCCTTTCTATCTATTTTTTTCCATAATTCTTTAGCATTGCAAAACAGACAGAATTTTAGTTCCTAGAACTTAAGAACAAATTGCAGTTACTTCTCACGGCGACTCTGAGCCCGTAGCAGGAGATTTGACTCATAAAATTCTCTTTTCTATCACCAAATTCCTTCTAAAACCAGGAATCTTTTAATATTGAGATTCCTCCTGAAGGAGGATCAGTGATGCTCGTAGGTACATAAAAAGGTAGCTGGCAATATTTTTGTGACAGATGTTTGATACTTTTGAAGTACCACCTCTTTTTTTTTTTAATGCAAAAATGTACAAGGTTTCTGTTAGCATTCACTAGATTAATCATATAAACGCTGAATGTATGTTAGGATACATTATATAACAGACCCCTTAGTATTAAGTGGTACGTGTAAGGAGGTTTGGCATTTTTTTTCACCTGGACAGGTAGTTCTTTATTATCAAAGACTTCCAAGTGTTTCTAGTCACTTTGGAAATGTTGCTGAATAAATATTCCTTATCCTGTTTTGTTTGTTTGATTACAGTCGTGATAGTTTAGGTGGAGGGAGGGCACTTAGAGGAAAGAAGAGTGTCCAATTGTTGCTTGCTTTTTTTTTTTTCCTTTGAGATTTGTACTGGTATCCGCTTTTCTAGGTTGTATTGGTATCCACTAGGTTCTAGTCTAGGTTGACTCTCTACTATCGACTTGTAACCCACTTACCTGAGTGGTAGAGGTGGAATGCGCACTTGGTGAAAGAGAAATACAGCTTCCTTTGACCGCTGTACCTTCACCCAGCGTATTGCCAGAGCTTGGGAGTCTTTTATTCTCAATTAATTCCTGTTTCCTCTGCGTTTTGCCTTGGTTTCTGTCTCATTCTTTCTTACTATACTACTTTTTTCATCTTCATTTTCTATGGAAATGCTGAGGCCAGCAAAGACTGTTTACAAAGGATTAATATAATGCGCTCTCTGTCGAGTTGCTTGTGTACTCATGACACAGTACCCCTATAATCTTTGTGCTATTTGGCTGTTAAATATGTTTTTAATTTTCTTTCTCTAATTTCTCAGGTACAGAACATCTCTGCATCTAAAGAGTTTTGTTCTAACAAATGACATTTTGAATCCATCATTATTTTTCAGGCTTCTGAAACTCTGTTGTTGAAAATGAGCATCAGTATTTTTCAGAGCGAAAATCAGAGCTGCTTTGACGTTACTCACATGTCCTTTAACGCAGAAGACCTGAAAGATGCTGGAAGTCAAGTGGGGCATAAATTGTATTAAAATTTCAATTTATTCTATCAGGCCTTTTTGTGATACTTCACCAGATCACGCTGTTGGTCATTACTTGTGTTCACTGATGAAGACCAGTTCAGTATTTGGTCTGTAGAACAGACCTGCTTAACGTCGGTTTCAGCCTGTAACCGCTGAGAGAGACTTGTTCCCATAAGCCAGAGTTCTCTAAAATCACACTAAAGTTGAACCCAGTTTGGGCAAGCGTATAGACATGTGGTCTCAAGCCAGCCAGCCACAGGAAAATGAAATCAAATTGGGTCGCTTAAAGCAGCACCAGCTTGAGGTTACATCCCTGTCATGTCAATCCAGATGTAGAAGGCCATAAATAGAGAACTTGCAAATTAAATTTATTTACAAAAGTAAAGTGAAGAGAGAAAGCCCACCAGCACACGTGGATGACTTCTTTCTCCAGATCCTTCTTCTTCGCTCCTGGACGGCATCTCTGTAAGTAGTGCTTTCTTTTGTTGTATGTGCTGCCACTGTCCAAATGTAGACGTGGCATTAAGTTGAGCTGTGCTAGTGCTGTCTGCATTTTAAAGCTTTGCAGTATTAACAGCACTAGTTATTCACCACAGCTGAAATTCATTAATAAGGATCACCTGCAAATTCCACTCTCAAAACAATGTACTTGTAAATACATCTGATGTTCAGTGTTCTGTAAAGAAAATTATTATCCATTGCTTTTGTCAGTAATTGTTTAATACACAAAGTATGAACGCAGTGGTGTAGGTATTTGGAATCCTATTGGTTTCTCTATAATCAAAGCAAAATATTTTATTTCTTTCCACAGAAAATGAGATACTCTGCGATTTCGTGGGAAGGAGCCAGTAGGGATCAAAATGATGTGTCATTCCCTTAAAAAGGAAGAAAAAAAACAACTGTAAAAAAGGCAGGTGATGAGAATCAAGGTGAGCCAAAAAGTCTTTTCTTACTGCCTTTCTTTGTAAAGCAGAAACAGATGATGTGAAACAACCGAAAACGCAGCAGTGTCTCTAATAAACTTGCTGCATTCCACTTGCTGAAGGGGAGAGGAGTAAAATAACAGGCATTCAGGAAGAGGAAAAAATGAAAAATAGGTGAATTCTTGACAAGAGTTTGCTGGTCATTGCAGTCAGCGCTGGGCTGCAGCGTCAGCGGTGACACAACACCCGGTACTCCAGATTTTGACAGCACAACCAAGCGGCAAACTTGGGGAGTTGTTTACTTTTTTCTTTTTTTCTCTCCTGTTTCTGAAGAAGAGCGCAAGATTTGAAGACAGTTTGACTAGTATTGTGTTTTTTACCCAAATCCCCCAACAATACCACTTTGTTGGGGTCTCTTATATCCCAGTCCTACTTGGCCCCATCAGGAACCTCCCGTGTCAGGGAGGACAAAGACGGTAAATTTTCTGTCCTAGGGAGAAAACACCCTCTTTGAGGCAAAGAGCTACTCTCACAGCTTCCAGAAACAGCACTTTCTCTATTGCCAGCACCAGGAGTTAAATATAATTTCAACCTGACTGGCAAAATAGAATCCCAAATAGCCCAAACTGGTTTGTATCCACATTGCCTGGGCCAGGGCCTGGTTGGAAACACTGGCCCAGCCTTCCAACGCTTTCAAAATCCTCTTGGTTTTGGTGTTGTTTTTTTTTATCCCTGGTTGTTCCACAGCTGGATCGAGTAGTAAATTCTGTCTGTAGACCCCACTGTATTTAATTACTTTAAAAAAATAAATCCACCAGCTTAACTTCTTTTCAGGAGCAATGGAATGAAACTCGTATCTACATTTCCCATGTTTTTATGAATATTTTTCTTTTCCTTAGTATCTCTTCTACTACATTAGGGAATGATATGCTAATATTAGGCAAATAGGAGTTTTCAATTTGGGATTGGTAATTCTTTGGTATTGAATTGCTTATTGAATTACAGCCTACACTTGTGAAAGATACGGGATGATTTTTCAGCAGAACACTCTTATTCCGTGGAATGGCAGGCTGCTGAGCCAGCTGAATACTCACAGCTCCCCCTCTCTCTGGCTGCCCACTCTCCACTGCACCTCACTCCCTCAGTTTGGGTCTCACCATTCCAGAAAAATAGGAGATTGTCCTCATAGCGCCATCTGTGCCATGTCCGATAACGCACAGCTTGCGACATTAGGCAGGTCTGTAACCCAACCAACACACTGACTTTTGGGGACAATAAGGCAAACTTACCCCCCTTTCATGGTGATTGGTAGCATGATGCGATTCTTTGTCCTGCTGCGGTCACTTGATCTTATGGAGGTCAGTTTGTTAACTTGGCACAATTTCTCTTCAGACTGCATCTCACTCTTCTGTCTCTGGTGAAGCTGTTTAAAGACACTCTTAGGAGCTTCTATGCATCATATTCTTTGCTACATTTATAATATTTTATGAACAAAATAAAACTTGTATTTTTTAACATGTATTTTCTTCCTTTCTAGACAGAAAGGCTGTTTTCCACATCTCTCTTGATGCAAACGAAGGGAAAGCAATATCACCACTTCCTCATGGTCTTCAGAAGATTGAAAATCTCTTTCTGAGCAGACCATGTTGTGGAGGTGAATGGAGGAGTACAGACAAACCACGTGGTCTTCTGTTGGACGGTTCAGACCTACCAGGTCTGAAGATGCAAGAACCAAGGCATAGCTTAGAGTAGCCCTAAAGCTTCTTTAAGTTGTGCCTGGAAAACAGTTGTCCCTACGTGGCTGTCGGAGGGGAAGGGGGAAGGGGTCATTTTAGTGTATTTAAAGCATGTTTAGGTCACACGATCTTTTCTGTAATTACTCAAGGCATGCTATTGTCACAACCAGTGGTCTGACTTCTTCAGTATCATTCTTACTTTAATAAAATTTCAAAATTTAACCTTCCTATGTCTTTTTAATTATGTCTGAGTAAACTGCGATACATAGATGTGTTAGCATGAGGATGAGTACAAAACTAATATGACAAGGATCAGAGATTCACAGTTGCTTCTCTGTTATTAATCAGATGTGCAATATTATTTGTACTTCTGTTGTCGCAGAAGCTCTGTCCTGGATTTACCCTCCGCTGTGCTGGGTGCTCTACAGAGTCTACCTGCACTCGTTACAGCTCTATATGCAGCTACAAACCCAGGGATAAATACTAATATCACAACATTGCCATAATAATATCCCTGTGACCTGTTACTGTAAACTGATAGGCATTTAAATGAGTGGTTTTGCTGGCCTACAGCAGTTGGATACCCAACTATGCAATGAGTTACTTAGCCAAATAAAGAAAAGGTTTTGATATGCATTTTCCTAATGAAAATGACTGAAACTCTACAAGAAGGCACGTGCTAGCAGTTTCACAGAGAAAATCCTTGCTCAAGATGTCTGTTGCCTCATTTAACAGGTGTGTTTCCAGCTGAAGATGAAAATCAAAGAAGCATGAGTGATGGAGCATATGACAAGAAGAAAGATCATACACAAATCAGTTTGTTACCATAAAACCATGTGTTTCTTATCTCAGCAGGAAAGGCAGTATATTACAAACAATTTGAGTGCTTAACCAACTAGCTGGTTTTGATGTGTGATTATATTGTAATTTATCTTAAGTTAACTGGGATTCCCAGCTGGGAATACATCAGCTAACAGGAGTTTTATTCTGAACACAAATTTAGATTACTTTTCATTAAGAAAATTCAACTGAAAAGTATGTTTGAAGTGGTGTGTGTTCTGTGGCCGGTGTGTGCATGGGGAGCACAGAGCTATTAAACTGGATGTAAGATGAGCAGCGTATTCAGCTGGTTTGGCACCATGATAACAGGTGATGCTTTTGTATTGTTACAGGTGTGTCCTCCTAATTTTTTCTGGTGATAACATTGTTTTGGTGAGGAAAACACATCAGCAACTTATAAAAAACCACAGTTAATTTAGCTTTAGTTTTAGCATAGCAGGTCAACCATTTCACTCAGTGAAACAACTACTCTCAGTTTTACAGGGTCATCCTCTCTCTGGTCCTTACTGGTGGACTTTTGGATGCTCCTGAGAATGGGGAAGGAGAAACCTCAGGCAGGTCTCTGACCAGACCTCTTTATTTTGTACAGATAGTGCAACCAAGTTAAAAATTGTTGGATTTCTCGTGGGCCCTTTCCCTGCAAATACAAAGCAAGGGCAGTCAGGACCTTCTTCACTTTACTGTCTCACCGAAGGTGGCTGGTATAGACTGAATATGAGTTTTACTTGTCTTGGTCTTGGGGAAGGGGGGTTGAACAGGAAATTAAGGGACTTGATGTGATTGCCTGACCTTGTTTCCATAGGAGTAGCAAAGCATCAAGGTAGGGTATTGGTTCTCCCTTCTGAATCTTGCTCCAAGAAGATGGACATTATTAAGAGTGCTGTCCCATCAAGAACTGTGGAGAACGTGGAGGTCAGAGACCTTGCTGCATGTTCAAGAATTAACAGAAACAGTTTGAGAGGTTGAGGCTCCTTTCAGATCAGCTGAGTGGACAGTTTCCAAATGGCAGCCAAAGAACAGGGGGTGACGGTACACAAAGACCCATCGCAGCTCGAAGTGAAAGGCTGTGGGAGGAAATACGAAGATTTTCAGGAAATAGTTTTATACCTTGATATTTTCTTTTCAGAGCAAATTTAGCACACCCTTTGAAAAGAAAATGAACAGTGTGTTCTCTTCCACGCTATGAAACGCCCTACCATTTACAAAAATACAAGGGAACTTCTTGCTTAACAATGTGCTTTGGGTATAAACTGATCCCTTGGGAGAAACAGGACAATGAATCCAGAGCTGGGGTTTTGAGCACTCGGTGCTTACAAAATAGTCTTTGACTCTTTTCTCCTGTCTCCTCATCCCATGAAATGCGTGCTGTCCACTTGTCCTCTGAGAATGACTTGGCTGCTCTCAGACCTAGGACCATCTTACACAGTATGGAGTGGCAGATGGCATGGGCGTGCTGGAAGGGAGAGAGCTATGGATGTGTCTGGGGGGAGGCTCGAACACGAAGGAGGACGAGGGGATGAAACAGTGGTGAGAAATCTGTGGCCAGGGCAGGGAGCAGCAGAGGGAGCTGTGTCTGCTAGTGCCATTCTTCTGCCTCTCAGCAAAGGGTTTGAGATGAGAAGCAACCACAGCATTGAGAATCAGAGCATTTGTTCCACTCTCTGTGGAAGTCACTTCATTTCCTAGAAATTCTCTTTAGCTCCACTTCATCTGCTCCAGCCACCACCTCCCAGGACATCACTACTCCCATTTGAGTGGCCACCCAACAGTGTATCCCCCCTCAGGAGGATAGCTTTTCCACCCCAGTGCTGACCTGTCCTCTGTGGCTGTGCTAGAGCTGGGACGGTTCATTTCTTGGCAAGTCCCTTACCTCTAGATCCAAGGAAGCAGAGCTCCCCAACCAGAATTTTCCCTGCACTATGGCATCCTCCCACACCACTGCCAGGCAAACTGGACAGCAGCAGCTGTTTTCCACAGATGTCCATGTTTCCAGGTATAGGTATTTCATAAGGATAACTAGGAAAAGGTGCAATTCTGTTCAGCAGTGGAAGAGCTGGTCAGCCTGACCACCATGGGTGTTGACATGCTTCCTCAGGTGATGATGAGCCTTCATCTTTCTGGGCTTGCTGATCATCTCTGAACTCTTCCTGGTTGTCTCCTGATCAAGGAACCAACAAAGGCAGGTGATCCGCTGGACTGGACACTTTAAAAGGAAGAACTGGTGGGTGGTGTGAAGATCAGTAGCATCCTTGGCTGCAGTAACCATGAGATGGTAGAGTTCAGGATGTGTGTCAGAGGGGTCGATAGTGAGGTCAACACTGTTTAATCTTCACGAATGACCTCGATGCAGCAGAGTGCACTCTCAGCAAGTTCAAAGATGATAGGAACTTTGGAGGAGTGGTTGATACGCTGAATAGTGATGCTGTCGTTCAGCGACACCTTGAGAGGCTGGAGAAATGTGCTGACAGGAACCTAATGAAGTCCAGGAAAGAGAAATGCAAAGCCCCGCACCTGGGCTCTGCTGGTGGCCAACAGACTGGAAAGCAGCTTCACAGAGGAGAACCTGGGATTCCCGGTTGACACTGATTTAAATGTGCGTCAGCAGCATGCTCCTGCAGCACAGTCGGACAAGGGCATCCAGGGCTGCATTGGGAAGAGCATGGCCAGCAGGTCAAGGGAGATGAACCTTCCTTTCTGCTTGGCACATCTGGAGTGCTATGGAGAGGGCTTCCCAATGCAAGAAACTTGACATTCCAAACCTGACTGGACACAGACCCAGACAACCCGCTTCACTTGACCTTGCTTGAGCTGGGAGCTTGGGCTTAGACAATCTCCAGAGGTGCCTTCAAACTCAACCATTCTGTGAGTCTGTGTGATCCTGTTTCCCAGCTGTAAAGTGGACTGGCATTGATTTGGGGAAGAAACAAGTGACTGAATGCTATTTAAACCTAATTGAAATGAAGATAATGACTGACCTTATGCTCCTGATACACATGAAGGCAAGTATCTTACATAGATTTCTATGTAGACTTACATAGAGGCAAGTTCTAGACATACTGTCGGTACAAAGACTCTTTGGGTACTTCAGCAAGGAGGAAAATGCCCCCAAATTGAGGGAGGGAAAAAGTCTCCAAGCACTTATCAGGGGCACAGCCCACGAGCCCATGAAGAAGAGTCTCATGAAAGTCAGCTCTGTACTGAGTGACTCTTACCAGGGACTTCCAGTAGTTATGGTTGCAGTGAAAATTAGGCTTTCCTGAGCATTTAAGTGATATAAGAGAGTCCATTTAATTTTCAACTGACTTTGAGTCTTTGAATCCATTTTGAAAGCTGGGTGCATCCTGTAAGCTTGAGTGGTTTTGAAAACCCACAGAGTGATCAGTCGTCCAAACTTTACCATGAAACTACTTAATGCATTGGATAGTTTGCTGTTGGACATTTTATTGACTTGTTCTGCACACACCAGATTTCTCAGCAGCAGCAGAGGAAAAATTATTAAGTAAGTCCCCATTTGGATTTCCCAAATAAAGAAATTCTGTAATTTTCATTACATATATGGTTAAATTTTAGCCCACGTATGTTTTTGGACCTTTGTATTTGACCAAATGTATTGGAACATTTATTTGAAGTGCATTTGTGTATTTTAATGTCTTGCATATTCAGGTGCTTACGCTCTCCAACTCAATTTTTTCGACAATTTAACCATTTTGGTGTGGTTTCTATGAGCAGTTGAGTACTGTTTGCTACTGACTTCAGGGTGTCTTGCGATGCTGGCAGAGCACCCTGCTGTGAAGACATGCAGCCTCCTGAACCTGTGTTGTCATGTTTTTATGGGTAATGGAGAAGCAATAGGTATTTGAAAAGCGGAGATAGTCGTACCTGAATCACTATTTGCATCTCCTCTCCCAAGGAGAGCTCAGCCCTGTGCACAAACCTGGACTTCGTTACCTCTAAGGCAGGCGCAGTTTGGAGATGTGGGGAATGGAGATGCGCTTGTTTGGAGATGCTGAAAAGCAGCCACTGAGCTGCCTCTGCCAGCTGTTTTCTCCTGAGTCTTGATTGCAGTGCTCTTGGTTTGTGCCTTGTCAAAAAAATAAAAAAAAAAGCAATGAAGCCCGATTCAGTCAGAATTGAGGGCTCAGGCATTTTATTGACATGGGGAGAGTCTTACTTCTGTCCTTGTTGGCTGTGTCTTCATCCCTCACACAGCATTGCCTGTGACACCTCCCATGTCGAGGTGCCCTCATGGAGTAGGACATCCAGGGACCACACTAGATCAAGGAGTGAGGGTCCCGGATCTGTGGGACTGAAGAGGAGTGCATGCCTGTAACACAGAGTTGAAGGTACCCCTACTTTGCGCTCCTACCAGCTTCTGGACCAGCCAGGCTTCCTCAGCCCTTTCTCTTCCTGTCAGGAGCATGTCCCTTCTTTCTTCCTCCTCCTCCCTCCTGCTGTTGGGATCCAACCCAACCTTTCCCTCTGTGGCAGTGCCTCCTGCAGGATGGTGCTGCCTGTGCTCACCTCCTCCTACAGACATGGCAGCGCCAGGAGTCCAGCAAAGTAATAGCATGTTGAGGAGCCTGTGCTGGAGGAGATGGGGTTCTCCCAGGGACTACACCAGGGTGTTAACCCTGGTCTTCTCTGTCCTTCCTCCTGCCTTGCCAGGTGCCTCACAGATCTTCCCTTACAGAATTTGGAGATCCAGGTCAGATCAGAGCACGGCACCAGAGGACCCAGAAGGGGGACAAAGCCCCCTCCCCACCATGTTCCCTTGTTGATGAGGAGCCTGGCAGTGCTCTCACCTCTCCTGGCAGCACTCAGATAAGGAGCAATGGTATCAGAGCAGCCTATTTTGTTGGCCATTTTCTGTAAACTCTTTTGTAGAGTCTACAGTCAGAATCCTTTCACTCCAGACAGCTCCCTGTTTTACCTGGGCTGAGGGTGCTCCTGGTCACGGGTGGTCATGGGCTAGGAGCCTCCTGCCCATTCTGTGACAATGACTGTAAAAGCTGCATAGACTTTAAGGACTAAAACCGTCTCTGGGAGCTGCCCCTGGCACTGTGACCTGCTGAGGAATAGGACAGCAAAGCATTTGCTTCTTGCTTTATGAGTGAGCGGGGCTTGGGGTTGCGTCGGGCTGTGGTGTGGACTGACCCGGCTGTGCCTTCCTTCCACAGGGAATGATCTCTTCCTGGTCGCAGTCCACGAGCTGGGACACGCACTGGGTCTGGAACACTCCAATGATCCCAGTGCCATCATGGCTCCTTTCTACCAGTACATGGAAACGCACAACTTCAAACTGCCCCAGGATGACCTCCAAGGAATTCAGAAAATCTATGGTGAGCAACACAATCCACTCATCCATTTACACCAAGCTCGAGTCTAGTAAGTATTTTACAGCCACGGACAGGTAGCCCCCAAAATGCTTGTGGGCTGGTGGGCTGGATTTCTGGCTGTAGCTGAATGGGGAACCCTTTAAAGCCCTTAACCCGCAGCCAGATGTCAGATGACTGTCCCAGTGGCAATATTTTTGCCCTTTGGATCGCCAAACCTCTGTGATCTCCCTGCGGCTCCATCCCTCACTATGGCCCCAATATCAAGGAGCGCTAGAAAGGGAAAATCAGGCAATTGCTGTACCCAAGGTCTGCCCATTAGGAGCAGCCAGTGCACATAGAGGGGAAGAGCGCGAAGAACATGGAACATCAATGAAAGGTAAAGGGTATTTATGCACTTACTTTTTTGTATATATGTAAAGAAGGTAAGGAAAAAAGTTTGGATCTGCTTAGGAAACACTTCTTTTAATCTCCAGATGAACATTGTTGTACAACGTGTGCCACAAAGATATGGGCTCATGGAAAAGAGAGAGAAAAGGAGGCAGAGGGATTACAGGAGAAAGCCAAGGGGCTAGAGATGCTGGTACCCTGTGATGGGTGTGAGGATGGGGACTTTCAGACAATTACTGGCTGAAGGAGACTCTGGGAGCAGAGGAAAATGCAGGTTTTAGGAGCCGCAGTCAAGGGGAGGCTGAGCTAGAAGATGCTAATGGCTGCAGTCTGTGACAGTCCATGGAAAACAGGTTTTATCAGACATCCCTGGTTTGAGTCTGTGAGGAAAGTACAAGTGTGACAGAGAGGTTACTTAATTAGTATAGCATAGAGCAGCTGTGTTATGTAGCTGTGCAACGTTTGCAGCTGCTTGACATCTGGAGTCAAATATTAGCTCCCAGTTCCGGTAGAGCAGATATTATGAATTAGACCTGAAAAAAAAAAAGCCTTCTAAGATGGTTGTCAGTGGGAAAGCTGGTGTTTCTAAGGGATCGCTGCTGGGATCAGTGGCAGACCTGACACTACTCAACGTTTGCATCAGTGATCTGCCAGTGGATTTTAAATTACTGCTAATAGAGTTTGTGCCAAGGCCTGTAAGACTCTAAAGCTGTACAGCAAGACTTTAGAGGTCTAAAGTGTATGTCAGTTGTTTGAGTCTGATTTGGGGTGGGTTTTTTTGTGACTGGAATGAGATTCATTTGTTCAAATGTAGATGCCTAAAGAAATCTCTTTCTGAGCTAGTTTCCCTGCCTCCTGCCTGGGCAGTGGGAAAAAAACAGGCATTTGTAGAGTGTGGTTAATCCTTACTGTAAGGCAGATATCCCAGTAAGGGCCAGCATTTAAAATAAGATGGCTTGAAGTACACCCAGGGGGAACTGGCTCTTCCCATTAGTGCACCTGGAGATTTCTCTTTGTTGTTCATTACCAGAATGAACTTGCATGGCAGTTGTCCTATGGTATCATTTAATTCCTCATACTTTAACATAGTATGTATTCAAATACTGGGGATAACGGAGACTCTGGATGGTTTTGAAATAAACTGCTGGGGTAGTAAGTGTTAAACTTTCATTCAATAATCTAAGTTTTCATTTTTGAAAGCTGCTAAAATGCCATTATGCTGTTTCTATTTTGAAATGCTGATTTTGTTCCGGTGAACTTCGACTAGTCAGAAAGAAAAAAGAAATAAAAATATTGCTGACGGTGAAAGTGTAATCAAGAGAAAATTACTGGTTTCTCTGTTTTCAGATACCTTTTTGGGAAGGGAGCAGATAAGGAATTGCCAGCCGTGCTTCTTCCCATTTGTAGTTCAAGCCAGTATCAGCTGTGGCTGAGCTGGGGACCAGCTTGGGCTGGGCTGAAACGGGGCTCCTGGGCCCATGGAGGTACTGGGTGACACTGGCCAGGGCCATTAAGACCTACTGGTGTCCTCAGAGCCCTGACAGTTTGTGAGAGCTCTGCACAGGACACTATGAGAGAGCAGAGAGCTCCACACTGTCCTGCCTACGGCTTGGCAGCAGCACCCCTATGCTTCCACCTATTTTTCACTTACGCAGTGACATTAAACTTTAGCCACAGCCTGTGTCAAGGTTCTCCATATGCAATATAATATCCTTAAAATTTGAACTCGGCTTGAAAAAAACAATATGAATTAATTACTACCTGGTGCAGGCGGTAATTAGGAATTAGTCCGTTGACTGTTGTGGAATCACACAAGGCTCTTCTCCGAGGCTTTTGAACTGGAGCGGGTTGGGGCTGGTGTTGGTGGCTGTAGAGATCGCTGGTCCTGTGGGGAGAAGAAGGAGCACCCTCTGCAGTAGGAGCTTTGATTCCCCAGATTTTGGCCCAAAAGCACAGAGTTACGGTCCAAAAACTATAAAGTTTAGTTTAAAACTAGGTTTTACTCTTGTGGTTCACAAAGAAAAGATGGAAGAATGCAGATTGTGTTTCTCCCTGGAACTGGAGATATGAGAAGAGTTCCTTTCCTCTGAGCTTCTCACGACTGTGAAGGGACTGCTGAAATACCCTTTTGGTAGCTTTAGCAGAGACATTCAATTAATGCAATTTATTTCCACAGTGCCAATCTGCTTTGTTGTGCCTTGGCAGTGCCAAAAGCCATCTACCAGAGCACCCGGCCAAAAATCAAAACCTCTTGCTTTCTTGCTGCTTTGACATTGTCTGCAGTGCAGCACCACGTGCTCAGTTCTTATTATTTAGGAACCTACCATGTAAATAAGTCATAGGGCTAGAGCCCCTGCCTTGCCTGCAGCATCCTTTTTAAAAAAATAAATTCAATTAAAACTTCCAATTTTTCATTCCACTGAAGTTGCTAGAACACAGAACAGAAGCTCTACTAAAGCTTAAGTCCATTTTGTCTCCTGTTGAGAATGATGCGTTTCAAATGGATTTTTATGTTGTGTCTTTGTTTATCCAGTAGAAAAGAAATATGTCTGAATCTGTTATCTAATAATTTGTTGAATTCTTAAGTTATTTTCTGCTGGATTTATTTCAAAACTCGCCTAAAGAGACAGTAGGTGATGTGAACTCTCGTTTGTGCTTCCTGCTGGTTAGTGTAAGGTCAGTGTTTAAAATGTTATTTCCACTGAAGAGCTAATGATGAAAAGGCCAGCAGCTCACTGTGTGTGAGACAGCTCAGCAGTATTTAATACTTATATTTAATAGAATATTTAATACATATAAATCCTTAAAGGGTGGGTGTCAGGAGGATGGGGCCAGCCTTTTTTCAGTGGTGCCCAGTGATAGGACAAGAGGGAACGGGCACAAATTTGAACATAAGAAATTCCATCTAAGCATGAGGAGGAACTTCTTCACTTTGAGGGTGTCAGAGCCCTGGAACAGGCTGCCCACAGAGGTGGTGGAATCTCCGTCTCTGGAGACATTCAAACCCGCCTGGACACGTTCCTGTGGGACCTGCTCTGGGTGACCCTGCTCTGGCAGGGGGTTGGATGAGATGATCTCCAGAGGTCCCTTCCAGCCCCATAGCATTCTGTGATTCTATGTGATTCTGTGATTTCCATCTTCTCATAGGTGCTTCTTGTAGCATGTTCCTTGAGAAAATGAGGGAAGTACCTGGCTGTTCTTTACATTTCTTTCTCAGAAGGATCTCTCCCACTGTACACATGTGCCCATGTCACAAGTGACATAACCCAGGAAGGAATTAAACTGGAAGTAATGTCAGTGTGTAGGTCCCCTGGATATCCTGTTAAGTTGGCTGCCTCTTCTAATCTTGCTAGTGTTGAAGTCAGGGCTGCGCACAGCTATGGTGCAGATGGAGAGAGGAGACACCCTCAGCCATGGCCTGGTCCCACGGCCTGAACTGGCCATCCTTCAGTGCTGGTTCTTGTGTTCTTCATGGCCTGCTTTGAGTGCCCTTTTGCAGTAGGCCATGAAGCAGAGTTAGAAGGGACTCTTCTGCCACTATGCCTGGGGAGCAGAGGGGTTGCCATGATGTGCAGGAAAAACTCACGTCCACATGGTTGCTTGGAGCTGGTAAACCAGGCTGTTACCTTCAAGGCCCTTTCAAAGCCTACGGTCACAAAGGAAAGGTCTCCTAATCACTCAAAGACAGATCAAGTCATTAAGCATGGAGACAACCTCAAGGATCTGGGTACTCCCAAATCTCGCTGAGGACGTGTCAGCCTCACACATCTTTTCTGCAGCTCCCAGTCAGTGTACACATAAATGAGTCCTGCTCTTGGGTCACACCAACACCGTGGATGCTCCAGGCTGGGGAAGAGTGGCTGGAGCTCCCCGGCAGAAAAGGACCTGGGGGTGTTAGTCAACAGGGGCTGAATATGAGCCAGCAGTGTGCCCAGGTGGCCAAGAAGGCCAACAGCATCCTGGCCTGTATCAGGAACAGTGGGGCCAGTGGGACTGGGGCAGTGACCGTCTCCCAGTACTGGTCACTGATGAGGCCCCACCTCGAGGGCTGTGCCCAGTTTTGGGCCCCTCACCACAAAAAAGACATTGAGGGGCTGGAGCATGTCCAGAGAAGGGCAACGGAGCTGGTGAGGGGTCTGGAGCGCAAGTCTTGTGAGGAGCAGCTGAGGGAGCTGGGGGTGTTCAGCCTGGAGAAAAGGAGGCTGAGGGGAGACCTCCTCACTCTCTACAACTCCCTGAAAGGAGGGTGTAGCCAGGGGGGGTCGATCTCTTCTCCCAAGGAACAGGCGATGGGACAAGAGGGAATGGCCTCAAGTTGCACCAGGATAGGTTCAGATTGGATATTAGGAAAAACTTCTTCATGGAAAGGGTTGTCAAGCCTTGGAACAGGCTGCCCAGGGCAGTGATGGAATCGCCATCCCTGGAGGTATTTAAAAGCCAGGCAGACGTAGTGCTGAGGGACATGGGTTAGTGGTGGTTTTTGCCATTGTTAGGTTGATGGTTGGACTTGATGATCTGAAAGGTCCCTTCCAGCCAAGGCAACTCTACTATTTTATGATTCTATGCTGCATCCCATGAGGACTGAGGTCCGGGGTGGTCAGGAAACCACACCAGTCCCTGGCCAAGGAACTGAACACCAGCTCTGACTTCCAGGAACGGGGGAGCAGGAGGGCACAGTGTCCATGAGCAAATAGCACCTTTAGCCAGTGGCAGTCCATAGAGTGATCCAGATCTTGTAACCTACATGGATGTGTGAGATGGCTTGGGATGAAACAGCAGAAAGACCTGATGCAAAATCTCCGCATGGTGACACTGCATTGTTAGTGGGACGGTCAGAGCAAGCTTTGCTGTCATGCAGGACCTGGAAACATTAGGCATAGGACTGTTTTCTGATAATGTCCTCTTGAACATGGGAAGAGAATAAAGTAACATCCAAGATCTTACCTATAGAAGCTGCATGGTCTTGGACTTCTGGAGCCATTCCTGTCACATCCCACCCAGAAAGGAGGGGGGTGACTCAGATCCGTAAATCCCCAGCAGCGCAGACTATGGTGAGACAAATCTCAAGGTCTGTATACAGACATTTATTGGGTTAGTAACCAGGTCTTAACTAGGTCCATGATAATGAGTTAGATATATAGCAAATTATCGCAAGTGGTAAGGTATGCATTGTGTTAATTAGCAACAGGTATACAACAAACTATGGCAAGCGGTACTTAATAACAGGTATACAGTGAATTCTAGCAAGTGGTACGGTATCCCTTATGTTACTTCTGTGAAAGGAAAGGGAAAGAGAGAAGAAAAGAAGAAGAAGAAAAAAGGAAAGAAATAAAGGGATAGAGAAGGAGAGATCGAAGAAGAGAGATAGAGATCACCGGTCCTGGTTCCAGCGTTACTCTGGTCAGCGTGGGTCGTAAAGCATAGAAGCGCTCTTCAGGGGAAAAAAAATCTTCCCAGGTCGTAAATCTTCTTCTCCCTCTCTCTTCTTTCTTCAGGGAAAGTCTTCCCCCTTTTATGTTCGCGCATTCCTAGGGGCAGTTTCATTTCAAATTTCTTTCCCCCCCCACAGGTGATGTGCATCATGATTTGGGTGGGGAGAGGAGAGCTACAGTCATATGTGTTTAGCATGATCTCAATAATCTTCATTAGCATACGCAGGGGTGTGAACTTTCATATGCATTTCACGGATAATGAGGCAAGGGTCAGCACTGGGCATAGCATCTTACTCAGAGAAACAGCTTGTCCTTCACGGGAGAGAAAACAGGGCTGTTCTGTTTCTTTAAGCCTGGTCCTCGACTCTCCTTCCCATGAATAGCACAAGAGATAAGAAGGTGTTGGCCTTATCAGTTCCTTGAGGAGAAGGCCTGGTGCTTCAGTGTTTGAGATATTAAAAGTCTCTTCAGGCTGCTTTGTTTAGAGGAAAGGAGGAGTGGTCCCTTACAGTGCCCCATAGTGCTGTGCTGGTAGGAGGGCAGGGGAAGGACAATGCGTGGCAATGGGAGAGCTGGAGGGATCAGGGATCTGCTCTGTTGCATGTTGCAGAGATACCCACACCCTCTGTGTTGCATCCCTTCATTTGCACTTTTCCTCCTGTCCAGAGACTGTTGGACCCATCAAGAAATACCGGACTCCACCTCTGGTCCATCCACTGAGTCTCACTTGCCATGTGCCAGGTCTCCATTCCCATTCCTCCGAAAAACAGGCAGGGAGAAACTGCCTGGTTCCCGGTGCTGTCCTTGGGGTCTACCTGACACATGGAGGACTGTGCCACGACGCAGGATCTCACCCATGCCCACAGCAGCCCTGGAGCTGCAGACATGGGGTGTGGTAGGAGGGAGCTGATCAGCTGCCTCCTGAGGAAGGAGGAGCCCATCTCAGGAAGGTTTCTCAGCTGATGGAGAAACCCTGCTTTACATTACGGCTGGGCATAAAATACTTCTCTCATCCTATGGATCTTTCTGGGTATAAAAAAAAAAATCTGGTTTGCAGTGAAGCAGATGTCAGGTTTCTTAAGGTTTTTCAGAGGGGAACTGGACTGCAGGCACCACAGCTGGAGCATCTTGCAGAGCCCCAGACTCTCATCATTTGCCTGCCTACGCCTGGGGACTTTGGACCCAGTTTTCTTGCACCCAAAGCAGACAACCCAACTGCAAGGTGAATCACCTCGTTACAGAGCCCAGGAGAACATTCCCTTTAGCTTGAGCAAGGATTTGAGCCATGGGCGTTTGTCTTCCAGGTGAATGCTTTGTCACCCAGGTGGCAGTTGGTCATTCAGAGGAGAAGGTCTATGCGAGAAGGGCTCAAGGAGCCCTTCCTGCCACGCAGTGGTGATCACGAGGGCCTCGATTGCCCAACCATTGGGTACACTGTGGGTGCTGGGGCTTGTCTGCAAGCTACTGGTGGGGGTACCCAGACTAACTGAATTCGCTATTTTAAGCGAATTCATCCCACTGCTGAAGTGCAAAGTGCTCTATGGACAGGTTTCACCAAGCGAGGAAGGGAAATGAGTCCTTCCTGAGCTCTGAGCTGTTGTGGATGGACCATGTCTCCTCCATGAGATAGCCTGTTGGCCTCTAACTCGTTTCATGTGAGCAGGGACCTCTCTCCACTGCCCTGGAGGCTGCAGAGCAGCTGGGTGGGTTTCTCTCACCCTCCTTGGCTTGACTCACACATTTTGGTTTGAAACTGAGGAGCCCTCGCTGTGTACCTGGATGGCTGGTACAGCCCTGCAGAAACACACGGGCAGCTCAGCTTTTTACCAAAAAAAACCCCACCCTGTATGTGATTCAAAAGCGTAACTGCCTGCCCGTAGGCTGGGTGATGGTTTTCTTCTTGGAGTGAATATTAAGAAGATAAAGACAGGCCTTTGTTTGCAGGTGGATCTGAAACGAAGGGCATCCTCTGCCCCATCAGGCTGGGCGAGCCGGCTGCCAGAGATGGGTGCTGAGCCTCCGGGTGCTGTGCAGTTGAGGGAACACTCTGTCAATAGCCAGGAGGACAGTGCATTTATATTTTGTCCTCAACTATCGACACAGTGGCTCCTAAATGCCTCCTCTCTCTGTGTTATCTTCACAGGTCACCTTGGTATTCAGATGGTCTGCGACAGAGGAAGCATGAAGGGAGGAGGCTAAGTGCCAGTGGCGGAAGTCACACTCTGAAGGTGATCTGCTGTGACCCAAAAGCTTTCTGACATTCTTTGCCTTGCTTGTGAGAGAGAAGAAGAAGGTCTTCTTCTCCACACAGTATCTGTAAAGTCCCAGCAAGTTGCTTCCCCTCCAGAATGTAGAGTTTCCATCTCCAGGAGGTTTCTTACCTGCTTCCCCTGTGGAAGAGGCTGCAGGTTCAGCAGGGGGGTGGGTTTGGCTCCGGTGCTGGGATCACACGCAGTAACTAGGTGACTGGGTTCAGCCCAATTGCAGACCAGTGCAATAGCCTCTCCAGTTAATTTTTCTCTCCATAAGGTTTGCTCTGACTGGTTCTCTGAAGCTGCTTGGAAATGTAGTGAGAGAGGCTGTGATTTACTGGTTGGTTCTATCAGTGGTGGGTGTGATCAGTCCCTGTATTAAATACCAAGGTGCCAGCAACTCTTAAGTAACTCTGTGTTCGCACGGTCATCTCTGCTGCCGATAGACCTTTTATATCCTGCCTTTAGCCATCTGTTTCAGAGGCAGGTTACTGTGATGGGATTCTGGAAATAGTAATGATTGGCAAACTATATAGAGTCTATTAATTCTGCTTTCAAGCCAGGATGTGCTCTGAAGAGGCTTGGGTCTTATGAGACGGCATCTTTCTCCAGCAGTGGCCAGGCTGTGCTTCTGCTCTCCATCCCCCTGGCTGCAGACCAACTTCTGCCTCCCCTGGCATGTGGACCTGGGGATTTTGGTGTTGTATGTGTGCTCTTTGCATGTGCATCACTGTAGGGTTACCTTCCACCGTTAGCTGTAAGTCCACCCACACACAGCAACAAAGCGAAGGCAGTAATTAAAAATAAAAAGGCAATCTGCGTAACCACAAGAGGAGACAAGACTTCAATCAGGATGAATTAGAAGGCCCAGAATGCATAAAAACAAGAAGAGAAGTGAAAGATAGCAAGGAAAAATACATGGCTGGCAGGGAGAGACAGTACCAGGAGTATTTTAAGTGACATGACGGAGTCTGCATCCAAGCAAGTTCCAGTGCCGCCTGCACAGTGCGGGGGAAGCCTTGTCGGTGCTGGGAGCCTCCTTCAGAGCAATATGCCAGGCTGGGTTGGCCATTGCAAGCATTCGGTGGCCCGGCTTCCCCTTCTTGGGCCTGGCTTGCGATCTCTTCCCACTGCTCTGGCAAATGTTTCTCTTAATGCCAATCTCGAGTTCCTCTCAGTCATTGCTGGTTTGCACCATCCTCACCACAGTGTGTCCGGCTGCTTCTGCCTCCCGGGTTTATGGCATTCTCTTTCAGTGGCTTCTTAGGGCTAATGAAAACCTCTACATCGGTCGGTCCCCTGGGTTGCAGGTGCTGTTTTAACTTTCCTCTTCTCCACAGAAGACTGTGTCAGACCTTGGGCACTTGAGTTGACCCTGAGGGAGTTGACCGTGGCTGTGCTGCTGTCCTGCAGCAGGGGCAGGGCAGGCTGAAACCCCGCTTATGAGGGGTCCTCGCTTGTGAAGAGAGGGAGTCTTCAGTAACTAAAACCACGCAGGAGATGTTAAATTCCTAGCGTATGACCACCATGCTGTGGTCCCTGCACTGCACCTTACTATCAGATTCTGTGTGTCTTTGTGACCCATCAGGCACATTCATCATAATTTTCTTTAGATATTACTCCTGTCTCACCCTTTTTTCCTTTAAAAGACAGGGGGGTGGAATTAGTGTCACGACCTCACCCTACTGCTCATGATCATCTCTATAAAACTCTACCTTGCTCTCTTCTCTCAAAGTGTGGAGGTTTTGGTTTGTTATTTCTGGGAATCCAGACCTGCTGTTGATTTGAGTATCTTTCTCCATTTGCTGCGCCTGAGAAGCAGAACCGCCCCGACTTGGCAATCGCTCCCTTTCGCACCCCGTGTCCTTCCAGGGAGAGCTTTCAAAACACCTCACAGGGACTTCTGGTGTCCCTCCCAGCCGATTCCCTGGGACAGCAGTTGTGCCGCCACAGACTGCTGTACATCTCACTGTTCAAAGCCACCAGTGCTCCTGCGAGTCCTCCTTACGGTCAGGTGGTGGATTTGCTTTGAGCTGCCTCTCACAAGACAGGGATCTGTCCCGTGCTGGAACTAATGGAGGTCTTCTGCCAACTACCAAACAGCGGTCTGATGAAATTGCTCCCCTGTACCAGTGAAACTGAGCTCCAGAGAGGCTTTTCAGATCTGTCTGTGGCAAATGCATTGGTCAGTGCACGGCAGCATTAGCCTCTTGCAAAGGGGAGGGAAGGAACAACTACACCTCTCCTGTGCTTCTGTAGCAACATGCTACAGTCTCATTTATAAAGATGAAAGATTTTTGCACTGAAAGGGTTGTCAAGCATTGGAACAGGCTGCTCAGGGTAGTGGTGGAGTCACCATCCCTGAAGGGATTTAAAAGCTGGGCAGACGTGGTGCTGAGGGACATGGGTTAGTGGTGGCTTTTGTCAGTGTTGGGTTGATGATTGGACTCGATGATCTGAAAGGTCCCTTCCAACCCAGGCAATTCTATGATTCTATGATTCTATGATCCTTGTATCAGTCTGTTGGCAGGGGAATCCTACCACGTAGGACATGCGTTAGAGTTTTTTCAGTGTTATTTACAAAGCACATCCACTCAAAGCCATGTGGATGGTGGCGCAGGAGTCAAAGGACCACACTGACCTGCAGTCAGGCACTGCTGCTGGTTTCCTTGCTTGGGTCAAGACTTACCTTTCCTCATCTGTAGCTACAGCAGTATTTAGGGCTGGTGTTCAGTAAGTAGAGTGCTGAGGACTTGACGCCCACTGTGCATTTCTTGGGAGGGGGTGGTTATTGTGGATTAGCTCTGGCTGTGACCTGTGATGTCTCGTGTCAGCTGCACTATTCTAGAGTCACCCCAGAAGTGCATCTTCAGGTTTGGCTTTGTCCAAAAAGAATGCATTTCATCAACTTCAGTGTGAATCAAAGCACAGACATTGCAAATGTCAGAGCATTTCTTGAAAAGGGTGTTCCTGAGCTGAACTGAAGCATTGGTGTGGATGCACCCACGTTTCCTGGCTAACAGGGGGGTCCAGCCCTGCTGCCCCTATGACAGGCAATCTCTGCAGACCTTTGCTGCAACCCTCTGGGGAGGACTCACACATCACCAGCAGCAGCAGTATCACAGCTCAGAAATTTTATTTAAAAGAACCTTATGATCTGCTAAGCTCCTAGAATCACAGAATCATAGAACAGTTTGGGTTGAAAAGGACTTTTAAAGGTCATCCCCATATATATTGGGCAACCCCCAGATTCTGGGCACTGAACAGCTAAGAATGGAGGGGGATGAGAAATACACAGTATCAGTATAATGTCGTTATCCATTCCATGTAGACAGCTTTCCAAGAATAATTGTCAACAGAGAGTCCTCATCTAAAGGATTTCTGTGAGCAGTATTCGATGTCTTTTATCCAAGTTCTGGGATAAAAGTAAATAAAAATAGTTGCTAATAAAAAATTGCATATGGCACAAAATCTCACATTATGAGCACAGGTCACCTTGAAGAAATGTAAGGATCCATTTGAAAAGCTTTAGAAAAGAGCTGTAAGAGTAAGTCTCAAGATCTTAAAACCAAAAGACATTTCAGCCACAGACAGAAGGAACTACTCTGTTTAGCTCATAAAGGAGAATTTGAAAAGCATCCTCATCAAGATCTGTAAAGGTTTAAATGTGGAGACACTAGCGATAAGAAAAAAAAGTGCCGAATCTAAAGCTGCACAGACTCAGACAATAGGTAAGACACTGTAGCACTGACAGGGCTTAATCGTTGGAACGATTTGCTGTGCGTTATAGAGGGTTTTCTGTGGCTTGAAATCTGGAAAATGTGCTGTGTCTGCACCAGAAACACCAGCTCGTGGCAGGACTCGCTGGTGGAGGTTTCTGGCCTGGAACTGCAGGAAGCAGTGGTACTTTCTGAACATAATATCCATGAAACCTACACACAAGATTCTTAGTGTTACAACCTTAATAACAATTAAATATGATGGCTTTCTCTGATGTCATCTTTGTCACTGGCAGTGATGATTTTTACTAACCCAGTCCCCCTTCCAGGATGTGTTAAGCGCTCATTCATTATAGCAGCCCTTTGAAAATGTGACATTTAGGAGCTAAGTTGACATGGGGACTTGGCACCTAAACATTGTTTTAGGCAGCATAGTTCAAAATGTTTATCTGCAGAAGTCCTCTTTAATCCCACAGGTAGGGGTAGATACCCATGAGTACCTCAATCCTTACTCGTACGTTCCTCTCTGGCTGTGGGCAAGGCAGTGGCCCCCGATGGGGGTGACTCTCCACCTGTGGGGCTGGGCCTTGTCCAGTGCAAGTGGCCAGTGGTACCAGCTGGTGTGAAGCCCCTCAGTGGGGCTGTTGGACCCCCAAAGGAGGGAGACTGATGCAGCAGCAGTGACAGTCAGCCCTGTTCTGCCCACAGGGGCTGTCCTGCAGTCTCTCCACGTTACCCCTTCAAAAGCGCTGAAGACTGAAACCATAATCCATGCAAATAAACCATCACATCCCATTGGATTACATCAGATAGAAAACTTGCCAAAATCTCTTATTTCTAGTCGCCTTCTGCTTAGTGCCGTACTAACTTGTGGCCTTTTCTGAGAAGCAACAAGAAATCTGTGACTCTCCTAATTAGATTTGGTCCAGGTTTTATCACTGTTAATGAAATCATCCTATGGTGGAGTGGGTTTAAAAGTAGACCTTTGCTCCACGTCTAAGTCACTTGTATTTTCCCAGCTCTCTACATTCCTGCAGCCTTGTCAGCTCTCAGAGCTGGGCTGGGTGAGGATCGAAGCGGGGGGTTGTGCTTGTGGGGGGTGTCATTTGAATGAGAGCACGGTCCCTTACCCTGGCCATCCATCAGGGTTCCCATGGTGTTCTGAAAGCAGAGATTGGTCACTACACTGTAATAAAGTAATTGCTTTCTGATTTCTAAATTCCCCTGCAGTACCCTTTAGATCGTAGCATTGGTTTTCACATCCTAACCTTTTTCTGGTTTTGTTTTTGTTGTTGGGATATTTTTTTGGTTTTGGTTTTGGTTTTTAATGGTCTACAGAACATTTCTATTCGAGGGTTATTCCTTTTATTTCAGTTGGGAACATGATTGGTGTGGCTCCTCCTTCCTTTTAGCTCCAGCCTCCTTGGGAAGACCTACAGAAACATACTGGCTCTTTTTCAGTTCTTATCGCTCATCTGTTTTGGGGCATCTTTCATGTGTGGCTGCATCTCATTCTGCTCCACATTTCTAGGGACTGAGCTCTGCACGAGGAGTATGTGAATTCCAGCAGTGCCATTCATCCAGCCTGTTGCCTTTTGGAACCTACAAGGGAAGCACAGAAAATCCAAACTTGTCCACTTTGCTAAACGTTTTTCTTTTCACTTCTAGGTCCTCCTGTTGAGCCCCTGGAGCCAACCAGGCCTTTACCGACTCTTCCTGTTCGCAGAATTCACTCCACTTCGGAGAGAAAACACGAGAGACAGCCAAGACCTCCTAATCCTCCCCTGGGTGATCGGCCGTCCCCTCCTGGCACGAAGCCAAACATCTGTGATGGCAACTTTAACACCGTGGCTCTCTTTAGAGGAGAAATGTTTGTTTTCAAGGTACTAAGAATTCCTGCTTACCCATGAGTCCGTCTTTAGTTCTGTTGCTGGAAAAAATCATAGAAAGATTAGGTAGTGAGATTTGAAATATCTGTGAAAATAGCTCTGTTATCTGAGGTTGGTGAATGAGCAATACTAGAAGGAAATGTGAGCAGATTGGCTCAGTGATATTTGGAAACGGCGCCTGATGGCATTCACCCAGACAGCCTGTGCACCACAGCGTGAACTGGACACGCTGACAGAGAATTCAAACACCATCAAGCTCAGAGAGGAGCCACCCATAAAGCCAGAAAACAATACCAGTACCTAACCAGGGAGTGAGCCTCTTTGCCTCTGGAGCTGGCCTGCATCCAGCCCCGGACTCCAGGGAGCACTCACCCTACCCGAAGTTCTCGAGGAGGTTGAGTCAGCCTTGCTTGTAAACTACAGCTGGGGAGGGAGGAGAGGCTTTGCTCAGTAACCCATGTTGGGAGTGCCTTGAATATGGAAATCCACGGTTCCGTTCCCAAAATACCTGTAGCTTTCACTCTGCCCAGTGGGTGTGACTGTGGAGAGGGACATATGGAAGGTCATTAACTGGACAAACCATATCAGTTGCAGAAAATGCCTGAACTGAAAACACTTGAAGGCTGGGACAGTGTCTGGAAGAAGTCTCACGAGCTCTGTCCTGCTCCTACTCATCCCTGAGCATCCACTACAGCTTTAACGAATGATCTCATATCTAAAGGGATCATTAATAACTCCTTTGTGCCGTTGCACACTGTGTGCTTTGCACAGTCACCAGGTTGTGTGTCTCTCCTGGGGTCTGATAGTTGAGCACCAGGACGGTTGTGACACCTCAGTGACAAGACATGCAGAGAGGTCACTCACAGATCAGTTCCACAGGCTTATAACTGTGGCCTTGCTTCCCCCTGCTCCTTTTCCCTCTCCTTCTTTCCACCCTTTTCCACAGCACCAGCAATCAACTGCTCGCCCCTTTGGCTGCCACCTTCCCCACGAAGCGCTTCCCTCACTGGGGACAGTGTTGGGCTGGGCTGGAGCTGTCATCTGAACCGGGACTTCTGTCTTTAATGGTTTCAGGGCCCAGGCAGGGACTAGTAGTGCTTGACGCTGGCCGCCCAGCCTGATCTGACCGCAAGATAAAAATACTGGGTCTGAAGACACTGTTGGTTTTCTCAGGATCGCTGGTTCTGGCGGCTGCGCAACAACCGCGTGCAGGAGGGATATCCCATGCAGATCGAGCAGTTCTGGAAAGGCCTCCCCGCAAAGATCGATGCAGCCTATGAGCGCTCCGATGGAAAATTCGTTTTCTTCAAAGGTACAGTAGGTTTCAGTCCGATCCTACCACCCGTGGCCTCCCATCGTGCCTCTTTATGGCATGAAGAGGGTGAAAACAGGAACGCTGCATCCTTGTCCTTTTCCCAGGGGACACTTCAAGCAGCCACTAATCCTTAAAATACAGTTCAGTGTGGGCTGGCCTTGCCAGGACAAGCTCTGTATAAAGCTAATATGGATTAGTGGAAGTTGTTTTCCCTGTGATAACAAGAAAGAGCTCCTGTTTCTCAGGGAGTCTCCTGAATGTGTTTGGCAGGGCATTAGGGCCTCTCCCTAACCACGTTTCTGGACAATTGTGTCCTAAAGAGACAAAATGACCAGCTTTATGCTGGGGCCCACATTGGCTCCTTGCACTGTGACAGTGTCCGAGCCGGATCCTGTGACTGGAGAGCAAGTTGTAAGCGAGGAATTGTGGCTGGAAGGCATTGGCCATGACCCCTGCAGAACCTCACTGCCTGCTCTTCTGAATTGTGTGTCTCCAGCTGCAGTCCCTCAGCTCAGTAAACTTCCTTAAAACTTGAGAAGGCTCAGGGAAAGGCAACAGAAATGATCAAAAAATAGGGGCTGACCCCCTTCAAGGACCCCCTCAGCCTGAACGAGGGATGACACAGGCAGGGTGGGAGAGAAGGCTTTGAAATCATGACTGGCCTGGAGAAGGGATATGGGAAAGGGCTGTTGAATCTCCCTTCCAAAACAAGAGCTGAGGAGCAGCAGATGAAGTCAGAAGGCTTCAGGTTCAAAATGAAGAGGAGGAGCAGCTTTTTCACATGATACAGTTAAGCTTGGAAGTCCTCAACATGCTGTGGTTCATTGTGGCTATTTTATATTTATATGGATTCAACTACTAATTGGGCAAATGTGGTTGTTGTTTGTGTCCTCCCATTCCTCTCTAGGGGATAAATACTGGGTTTTTAAGGAGGTGACGGCAGAGCCGGGCTACCCCCACAGTCTGGTGGAGCTGGGGAGCTGCCTGCCCCGGGAAGGCATCGACACGGCGCTGCGCTGGGAGCCGGTGGGCAAAACCTACTTCTTCAAAGGCGACAGGTACTGGAGGTACAACGAGGACAAGAGAGCAACGGACCCGGGGTACCCAAAGCCCATCACCGTGTGGAGAGGAATCCCTCAGGCTCCACAGGGAGCCTTTATCAGCAAAGAAGGCTGTACGTACCCACAGTCCTTACGCCTCTTAGATGGGTAATCGCTTGTCTGCCACGGGAGTTGGGGTGCTGGATGTGGGGTGTTTCCACTATTCCCTGAGACAGGAATCAAGTCTCAGAAGTCCTAGGGTCACCCTGGCCCTGTGAGCACCGACAGTCTGGGATCCTTCTGACCCTCAGCCCAACCCATGTACCTCCTCAGCTGTTAAGCATGGTAGTGCCAGCTCTGGGTGAGGGGACGGGGACGTCTGGTTTTGCTGCCACAATGGTCCCTATCCAAGTTTTCCTGGGCCCTGATTGCGAGGAGGCCGTAACTTGTATTTTCCTCCTCGTTTCTTACCTGTAGACCTCAGCATGAGGCTACTCTGTTAGAGGCTCCCGCCTGCCTGATGAACTTTGAAGTTAGCCATGCTCCGAGTAGGGGGTTGGACCTCCTGAGGCTCCTTCCAACATATTTCTTTCTCCAGTTTGAAGATTTTTTCCTCTTCTTCCCATTGGGGAAAGACCTAACAGGAGGACCCGCAATGAAATTTGGGGCTGCGGGGTGAGACAAGGGCTGTGGGGCTGGGCTGGAGGACACGTGCAGGAGACCCAATGCTTTCACCTTCTCCTTTTTTTCCTTTTTTTTTTTTTTCCCTAATCACTTGAGAGTGATTAGAAAAGGAGGCATCTGGGGAGATGAGGGGTACTTCAGACAACATGTAGCGTAAACCATCAGCCTTTTATTAGCAGCAGGACAAGACTGGTCCTTTTAAAAAAGGCCAGATCTTCTCAATTCTGTGACCAGAAGGACTCACCTTATTCAGCATCTGCTCCCTCAGGCTGGGTGAACAGACACCTTGAGTGTTCCTCCAAACGCTGTCGCACTCAGACACATGCTGTCATTCTGCAGATTACTTTAATTGCTTGGCCATGACGAGCCCATATTTGCGGATGCTTTAGTAAAAAAATAACTCACCTTAGAACACATAGTTGGGTTTCTCTTATTCACAGCTTGTCTCGGCCAAGGGGGATGGTGCTCTGTGGGCAACGCTGCACTCCCAGGCCAGGGTTACGGATTCTCTTTTAAATCCTGGCTCCAAAACCACCTTCACTCATCAGTGGTTTTGGGGTGCCCTGGGTTAATGTGTGTCATTGTCCTAGGCAGCTGCCACCTTTGGCACATCCTCACGCAAGCTCGACTTACCCTGTTGGAAATGGTGTGGTGAGAAATACTCTCTGCTTTGTCTCCTAGTTTATACCTACTTCTACAAAGGGAAGGAGTATTGGAAGTTCGATAACCAGCGGCTGAGCGTGGAGCCGGGCTACCCCCGCTCAATCCTCAAGGACTGGATGGGCTGTAACCAGAAGGACGTGGAACGAAGCAAAGACCGGCGCCTCCCCCACGACGACGTGGATATTATGGTGACAATAAACGATGTGCCTAGCACTGTCAATGCAATCGCAGTTGTCATCCCATGCATTTTGTCTCTGTGTATTCTTGTCTTGGTATACACGATCTTCCAGTTTAAAAACAAAGAGGTGCAGCAAAACGTTGTGTATTACAAAAGACCTGTCCAGGAGTGGGTATGACACAGCCCGCTGCACAGCTCAACTCATCGCTCTGATGAGGACTATGGACAGAAATAAAAAGGAAAAAAAAAAAATGCATTCAAAAGCCTATCAAACAAAACTACTTCAGTGACCTACGAGTTTTGGACAGCCTGGGACCGAAAGAAGCAGGAAAACTGGAAAAAAACACAGGCAGCCTTGCAGTGCGGAGCCTCTTTCCTTCTCACTGCCTCGGTCACGTGTCTCGGTGTGCCATCCTCCACGGGCTCCCTCTGCCACCACAGAGCCTCCAAGACAGGTTACAGCCCACCCGGGAATCTTCCCTCAGTTCCCTGCACCAGTGCTCCCTGTTAAACCCAGCATTCTCCAGTGTAGCTCAACCACCTCTGAACAGAACCATTTTTTTAATAGCTGTCTCATAAACGAATTAAGATCATGAAATCTATGAACAAGAACGATTCAGTATCATAAGCAGAAGACATTCTGATGCTGAACCATTCTAAAAGATCTTCTTAGTTTATTACAAGATCCAGGGAATTGCCTGGATACAATTTTCCAATACCTGCTGGTCAGATGTTTTGTACATTCATAACTAATTGATGCTGCCACTCAGGACCATGCACAAGGAACCACGACGCACTCAGAGAGGTCCGTGAGTGCAGAGCAGAAGCTCGAGAAGCACCAAACCAGACACCGGAATGTTACCTGGCAACAACAAGCCCCAGATTGGGACAAACTGAAGACAAAGTAATTGGTTCTTAAAAAACAAAACAAAACAAAACCACAAAAACCAACAACCATGGGAGTACATGTTTTTGTTTCGGGAGCCATTCATGAAAGAAATATTTAAAATGTCATGTGATGTTGTTTTAAGCTCCCATCAGCGAGAAACGATGAACCGATGGTTACCGATACTCTGAAAAACCTATATAGCCGTAGACTGCCCCCGATAAGATGCTGGGAAAAGGTGAATTGTTGTTCCGTGGCATGTGTTAACTAGATTGTGGAATTTGTATGTTGGGTTTCAGGAGAATGGAAATGTTTATTTGGAGTGAGATCGTCATTTTATTTTGCTGAAATAGTCAAGATACAGTAAGAATTAGGCCTGTTTATAAAACTAAATGCAGTCCCTGTAGATGTTACAAACATTGTATGCCTTTGGAATTTGGTTTGTTTTTGTTTGGTTTTTGCTCACTTCTTCACAGGCAGATATTTGGCAAGGCCCGAGGGAAGCGCGTCACGCAGCAGAGCGAGTCCATCACTAGCCACATTTGACAGCGGTAAAAAAAATCAGGTAAACTCTAGATAAATACCTGAACTTTGGGCTCGTAGCTCTTCACGAGTCTCTGCCTCTAACAGTAGCTTCTGCTCATCCCTCCTACAGCTGGGAAGGGCTGAGGGTGTTGGGTCCTAACCACAAGCTCAGTCCGTTCTGTTGTTGATGCTGATATTTCTGCCGCGTTAAATAAGAGCGGGAGGAGAGTCCTGCAGAGCAGCATTGAGGGCCAGCCCTGTACAGAAGTGCCATTCACGCAAGCACACAAAATGCTTTGCACACTCACTGTGAGGAACAGGTGATTAGTGTAAGCCCTTTGCCTATAACGGAATTTCATCCAGTGCAATTAAGTGCCAGTGCACAATTAAATGCACAGAACGTCCAGTTAGTAGAGGAAAAAAATCCACCTTTAAAACATCAGCTGTGAAAAAGAAAACCAAAACCCAAGGGTGAAGGACATGCTAAAAATACTCCTAATTGCACTGATGAGGAATGAAGAAGCAGAAAGATTGTCAGCATTCTGAATTTCTAACTAGTGCTCAGATGTTGCTGTGGTGAAGCAGGACAGACAAATAGCTACTTCTCGTGACGCCCACCAGGACTGCGCAACACATGGTCTCAAACTGTATTTTGTCCATCATAATTGATTTCCGTAGCCAAGCTGTTTATTGTGTTTAAACATTAAAAAAAAAAATAATATTATAAACATATTACAAAGTAAGTGAGAAGCTAGTAGATGCAAAACTTTGATTGTAGTGAAACAATGTGATAATGTCCCATGATGGGTGAAGGTGTGCAAAGGACCAAATGAAATCGGAGCTACTAATTAGACACCCCCCCACGTGCTACTCTGTCCGTTGCTGTGTGTACTGTAGATGTGGTAGAATGCACACCACGAGCACCACAGCCACATGGCACATCCACCTCATCTGTACGCTGCCATCTCGCTGGGACTGTGACAGCCCAAACCTTTGAGCAACTTCCAACAGCCATCATTAAAAAAAAAAAAAGAAAAAAAAAGAAAAAAAATTTACAACCTGGAGAAATGTTTGGTTTTGTTTGTTTGTTTGTTTTTCCCTTCCTGCCCAAAGGTGGATTTTTTTTTTTAATGGTCTGTTCCAAGCCCTGTGCCGAGTTGCGGGCTGTGCAGGCGGCTCCCTGCCCGGCTCTGGAGCCCACCGAGCCCTTTCCTCGATAAGGCAGACCCTGTGCTGCCGAAATGCCCCCCCCTCCCCCCCGCAAAGAACTGCTGCCGCAAAGAACTGCTGCCGCAAACAGCCAGAGAAAGAGTTTGGTGCCTTTTCTCACTGCTCTGGAACTGGCTCCTGGTGCAGATGCAACCTGTTGGGACTTTCCGGGGGGGGGTTGAGATATTTGTGTAGGTGTTTCAGGGGCCGGGGAACAGCCCCCTGCGGTTCCAGGTGGTGGCTCTGGGGGGGTTGGGGCAGGAGGTGAGCAGTTGACCCCCCCTTCCCCAAGTACAGCGCCAGCCACCCCACTATCATCTCCCTTTTGGTAAGATGAACACCTCTGCAGCCCTGGGGTGATCCGGATCCAGGCACAAACACCAGGATTGGGGTAAGGGGTAGTTCCTCACTGTCCCCACACCTGGGCTCATTGCTGGGATCCTGGGTCACGCTCTGGAAACCCAGCCCCGGACCGGCAGAGCAGGGACCTGCTCAGCTCCCATCTCCTTGGACTGGTGGCCACGTCCCAGTTCCCATCCAGAAATGGGGCACCAGGACATATTGCCCCCGAGGGCAGCAGGGAACAGAAGGGCTTATTCACCTCCAACCGGAGGCTCCTCTTGGTGTTCTCCCAGCGCCACACACACCCCCAGACACCATGGGCCACTTGTACAGCCTGGGGGAGCCGTGGCACGTCACCTTGACCAGCGAGCAGCCCACTACACACACTGCACTCAGCATCCTGCCTTTGCTTTTGACTGTTTCAGATAATTTCATCACCAGTAAAGTAGGGTCATCCTTCCAGGTAAGTTAAGAAATGTGCTGGGATACACAATGGCTACAGTCAGGACAGAGGTGACCCTTGGCTACAAGAGGAATTAGTTGTTTGTGACATAATTAGTCATTAAACCTCAAAGGGCTTGCTCATCTCACACCATGAGAACTCAGGCTTTTTAAAAACCTCTGTGAAGGATCCTGACACAAGTGTTTGGCCATTGAAGTACTGGGCACTGGTGAGGCCCCACCTCGAGGGCTGTGCCCAGTTTTGGGCCCCTCACCACAAAAAAGACCTTGAGGTGCTGGAGCGTGTCCAGAGAAGGGCAACGGAGCTGGTGAGGGGTCTGGAGCACAAGTCTTGTGAGGAGCAGCTGAGGGAGCTGGGGGTGTTCAGCCTGGAGAAAAGGAGGCTGAGGGGAGACCTCCTCGCTCTCTACAACTCCCCGAAAGGAGGATGTAGCCAGGGGCGGTCGGTCTCTTCTCCCAAGGAACGGGCAATGGGACAAGAGGAAATGGCCTCAAGCTGCGCCAGGGGAGGTTCAGATTGGATATTGGGAACATTTTTTACACAGAAAGGGTTATTAAGCCTTGGAATGGGCTGCCCAGGGAAGTGGTTGAGGCACCATCCCTGGAGGGATTTAAAAGCCAGGTTGACATAGTGCTTAGAGACATGGGTTAGTGATGGTTTTTATCAGAGTTAGGTTGATGGTTGGACTTAATGATCTGAAAGGTCCCTTCCAACCTGGACAATTCTATGATTCTAAAGCACACTCCAGCAGCCAAAGCTACACACCCTGCGACTTCCTCATTGAGCCGTGACCTGCGAGATCTTCTTTCCTCCCTCAAAACCTCTGGACAACTCTCCCTCCCCTCACATTCCTCCCGGGGCTTGATTCCCACTTTTCTCATGGTACCACACTGATTTGTCCAGTGCAGCTGGAATCGGCTGCAGCTCCTCAGCTCGTTCCTGCAGCCCTTCATAACACATGCTGCCTCCCGCTGCCCGAGAGCAAAGGTGGCCCATAGCCGTGCTGCGTAACCCAGGCCTTTTGTCAGCAATTTTATTAGCAATTTGTTCAGCAATTTGATTTTTAAGAATCCTGAGAACCCATGGGAGCAACACCCAGCACTGGGGACACATGACTGGATTTTACTGAGTATTCTTTAACACCTTCTTTTGGCCTCACCACTGGGAAGTGCCGCCTTTGAGGTAAAGCCCATTAAAAGGGTCTGTCAAACACCAAGCTTTGAGTGCCTGGAGCTGTGGAATCCCCTTGTCACTCTGCTGCAGGCGTCACCCTTCGCCTGAGCTGTCCCTTACCCCTCTTTGGTTCACACGGTGGTTCTCACCATCCCATCCCCACGGCCCCGCACTGTGAGCTCCAGCCCTGCTCGGCAGGTTCTCCTGGGAAGGAATGGACACCAGCAGGAGAATCTCACTCCTCCTCCCTGCCTGCCTTTGGAGGTTTCAGTTTGCAGAAGAACCAAAATGTAAGGAACAACAAAAGAGATGAGCATTACCCCAAAATATGTGTTTGCAAAAAAGCTTGGCAACCACTGAGCAAGACTTGCATCTAATCAAAGGTAAAGATGCACCATGGATTTACAGAAAAGGATGCTTTCTTTGGGCTCTCTTTCCCTAACTCACTCCAAACATTCCGTTTGCCTTTTTGACTGTTGCTGACGACCGAGCACACACCTTTGTTAAAATATCTGCCTTCAGGCCAAGAATTTGCTCCTGGGCTGCTCAGAGCTCATCGCTCCAGGTGTGAAATTTGGATTCTTAACCACAACGTGCTTCACTTCACGTTCAGCTGCACCCAATTTACCCTTCTATCAACCCACCAGTCGGTCCTCATCCCTACCAGAGTGCACCAGTGTGGGCACCCCCCCGGCACTAACCCCCTGCCTCTCCTGAGCAGGGGACACTAACACTGAATGTGGGGGTCCCAGAGGAGCTCCCTGTGAAATGCCTGGAAAATCTAACCTTTTACTCTGACCTTTTTCCCCACCCTCAAGCATTCCCCCCCATCCCATGGGATCCTTCACCCAGGGTCCTTAAAAGCCTCTGGCACAAAAGCCTGCCAAGTATCTTTCAGAAATACAAATAATGTCACCAGACCTTCCCCTATCCCTGGGGACTCCTTTAAAGAACTCACAGGTCTTGTAAGACACGACTTGCCATTAAAACAAGTTTATGCTCTCTCATGGATCCATATTTCTACTAATTCCATTCTTTATTATAGTTTGTTTTCCTCGTACACAGGCCCATCTCACTGGTTCAGAATTCCCAGGAACCCTTGTTTAGAACAGGTATTATGTTTGTCACCTTCCAGTTCCCACACTTCAGTGCAGCTTCTGCAAGAGATCCCACACCACTGTTAGCAACACCCCAATCTCTAATACTCTGTCTCTGATCCTCTTTGGTGTATCACAACCCCCAGCACCGTACCGGTATCTTTCCTATTTAAGGATTTGGATTACAGAGAGACTGGATTATTTTTCCTGTTCAGCTCCGAGCAATTTTTAACGCGTAACACACATCAAGACCACCAGTATAAACCAAGACTCCTGCCCATCAACCAGAATGAGAAAAAATGAGTTACAGAAGTTGCAGATGAAAACTTCAGCCTCACTCGTTTCACACTTTACGAATGCACACCGAGAGCAACCGCCCGACTGTGCCATGTACCCCCCCAACAGAGCCCTGCGAGGCGGCCAAAGGAAAGCAGCTCCTCACTCTGAATGCTGAGACACGCTAAGGGGAAGAGACCTGGAGTCAGCGCCAAGAAAGGTGGTCCAAAATATCATAGGGGCCATAAACACCAAAGGAGCCATGAGCTGCTCTTTGCTATGGGTGTCCCCAGAGGCAGGAGGAAGGTGAGCTGTCTGCCCCCAGCTCAGGTACCATTCTGGACAGCCCAGATGACAGGGCCACCATGATCCTGTGGCAATCTTTATTTAAGTTTAAGGAGCAACCTTTAATCAACCAAACCTTCCCTAAACATCCAGGCAATAAAAAAACCCATAAAAAATACAGAAGTTTACTTTATTTTCTACAAAGCCTGAAGCACCAAGGCCAAAAAAAGTTCTGCCCGCACCGTCTTCAAGACAGTTCTCTCCCCAAGAGAGCCCAGAGAGCAGTGCAGCTGCGAAGGAGCAAGAGAGGAGCTTCCAGGTACCCTCAGGGTGGGAAGTGGAGGCATTTCTATGCTTTCAGTACCCCTTCCATGGGCAAGCAGAAGAAAAGCAACTGAAATAAGATCAGTGAGATCTGTTTAGAAGCAAATGACTATCCTCTACCTGAAAGCAGTATCTACAGCTCCTTTTTGCCATCATCGCCCCCTGACAAGGGCAGAACTCTTCATTAGCAAGCTCCCATAACACCTGACTGACTGGAGTAACTCATTCGAACTGTGTTAGTTAACCTTTGTCTCCAAAGTAACTCAAGACGAGGTGGTTTAAATTTTTTTTTTTTGGATTTGCTGACTTGTAAGCGTTTCCCAGAGTGGGTGGGGAACTGCTGAAGAAGACATTTAAGCCCCTGGGCAATAGCACGCTCTCTCTAGGCTCTGCCTTGCAGATGCCCGAGAAGCAGCACATACACCACCAGGCATCTTCAAACAGATCCAATACCAGTGCTCCAGGGACAGGGACACTCCAGTGCTGTCAGAAACCCCTGGACTGACTCTGAGAAACTCGCAGTTTTAATCAGAGGTAATCACTGCAAATCACCGTCCCTGCGGGAATAGCTGCGAGTCAGGGCAGGAGAGCAGGTGATGGCTTCTGAAGGATTCTGTGGCGAGTAAACTACTGTATTTTTGGTGCTGGTCATACAAGGGGCTTTAGCAGGAGTGTGGAAAGAGAGGGCAGTGCCACGTATGTGCTGAAACAGGCTGTGTGCAGCAGAACACTGAGGCGTTATTTAAGGCAAAATCATCTCTAGTGATGGATACCCAAGAGCCACAAGAGTAAATACCGTGGGCTCATTTGAGGGGCTCAGGCAGCATCACAAAACGAAAAAGCACGGCTGAAGAACCAGAAAATGTCAGCAAAGGGATAGAGAGCATTCCTTAATTGCAACTTATGCGTGTTATTTGTCAGGTTTCGTAATAATACTTAGTTTACAAAACACTACAAGAAGTTGGGTTTGTAGCCTCTTCCTTGGGCCAGGCCTGCGGAAACAACATCAGAGGGGCTGGATGTCTGTAATGCAAAGTGCAGCCGGACGCTTCACTCCTTTGGAGCTGTCTGGAAAGCAGGAACCAGCACTGCTCATGTCAAGCTAAAAAGACAAAACAGAAAGAAGATTTAGCAGATGAGCGGCAGGGAGTGCAGAAAGCATTTCAAAACACCAGTACAGTCAGTTCCCAACCTCCAGTTACAAAGGCCCAGTAGAAATTTCCCGTCCTAGAACCTGAGTGTCTATGAAAGGGGGAAGCAGACCCTGCTGACAGCCACCCACAGAACAGGCTTGTCACACAGAATGGACGCTCAGCCTGGCCTAGGTCGCTATCAAAAGCTCTGAACGAGTTTAATTATGGCTCTATTACGCTCAGAAACATCCAGCCTTTATACAGGAGCTGTGAAGGGGCAGCAAAGAACTCTTTCAAAGGGCTTTTTATTCAAGAATTCCTTATTCTTTCTTTAAAGCATTCCCAAACATTCTTATGGTAATGAAGAACTCAGCCACTAAGTTACGATGGCCCAAGTAGCTCAAGGATAGACACACCTCCAGCCCCACAGCAAGGACCCTAAGAGCTGTAATCAGATGAAAGCCCAAATGAAGTAACTTGGATAAAGCCTTTGACAAAAAGGATTAAAAAAAAAAATTAAGGCAGCAGCCAACAAACTCCAAAGTCTTTTTAGCTCCAGAAAGGGTTGTAGCAGGCATTCGAAATAATAATTTTATGGGTTCCAACAACCAAAAGCCAAGATGTCAAGCAGTCACTGGTATTTTAATTTTTAAAACAAGATTTGTTTAAAAAAAAATCCATTCATGTCTTAGCTAAGCACTGAAGAGCTAGAAAAAAAAAATGTATCTGAAAGTTGGATACTATTTCCCACAGGAAGTATTATAACTGCAATAAAAACCCTTATGTCTTCCTACAGGACTGAGCCGGCTCATCAGCCACAAGGAAATAAACCCTTCTGCAATGAGGTCATTGTTGCCTGTAACCCAACAGAAGGAAAGAGGAAGCTGAAAAATAAAATAAAATAAATAAAATAATTTAAGAAAAAAGATAAATCAATTGTGAAAACAGCTTGTTTTATAGTAAAATCTTTCCTGTTTTGCTCATGATTATACACAGCCCTGGACCCTCCTCACCTGTCAATCAAGGAATCTCTCATCTTGGTGGCGATGGTACTCGGCTGAGCTTCGTTCAGCTTGAAGATGCTCTCGATGACGGAGAGCTCGGTGCTGGTTGTATCCAGACCGCAGAAGGCACACCAGTCATTCACAACCATCCCTGCCGCAATCACCTCGCTCCCACGATTCACCGTCCCAGCCTGGCAAAACCCAAGAGGCAAGAGTTAACAGGGCACACTGACAGCAACGCGTTTCCTCATCACTGCTCTTTAGTGGAGGGCCTCAACTCCCACTCCTGGAAATGTTAAAGCTTCGGTCATCAACAAAGTTATGAAAATTTCATATAAAAAGACTAATGGACAGCCTTTAATCTCTGGAGAGAGAATTGTGTGACATTTGGTGAAATAAAATCTAACAAGTAGGAAGCATAAAGGCCTAGCAATCCTGACACTCACAAATCCAATTGAGCAGGCACAGGCTTTTATTAACCTATTTTTTTTTTTTAAACACTGCCTTTGGACAAACCACACTCTTGCACTCTGTATGATTCAATCAGGACAATCCCAGCAGAGCCACATTTCAGAAGAAAACCAGGCTCAGAAGAGACAGGGAAATGTCTCAGAAAACTTGCCCCGTTCAAGTCTTCTCGTCTCCCACTGGGAAAGCTCTGCAGAGAAAACACAACCTAGGAGCCCACAAGACGTAGACAAATTAAAAACTGAGAACTGGGTGGGAAGGGAGTGGCAAGGGAAAACACAAACCCACACATGCCTTACCACAAGCGGGACCTGGAGCAACGAAGACAGTTCATCCTGATCATCAATTGAAGTTTTGGGGTGCACAATTCCTCCTTGATTACTAAAAACACAGTAACTTCCTACCAGCACCTGATCCGCTACCGTTTGTCTGAAAACCTCAACCTTCAGTACATCGGCCAAGATCTCTTCTGTCTCCTGCAAACACAAAGAGAGAATGAAGTCCTCAGCAAAGCGGTATTGCAGGACTTGAAGTCAAGCTATTCCTGCCTGCAACCATCAACTGGGATGCTCCCCCTTGGAAGCCTGCCCACGCTAGCACAATCCAAGGCAGTTCAGTCATTATAGAACGCTTACTCCATCGCTATAAAACACGTAACTCCACTTTGTCCCAGGCCACTTTGTCATATCCTCCTGTATAACTCTAAGAACTTCCTTTTCCTCCAGGTTTTCACTGTGAATTATTTTGATTCCTCCCTCTCTGACCATCTTAACTTACTTTTTACACTGATTTAAAACATAACATGCTGCAAAGACTGTCAAAGACTGTTACATCCTCCCTATCCCCCTTTTTTCGCCCCTTTGCACTCCTAACACCAAGTCCCATATCTTCATCACCTTCAGCACAAACTGAAAGCAAACACCGTAAGGACCTCCCCTGCCTGGAGTCATACCACACGCCTCTCTCTAATGCTATTAAGATAGCAGTTCTCAAACAAAGTAGCAGCAACCTTGTATCCTCTGCCCTTACTTTAAATTTTCATAAGAGAATCTTCTATTTTTCTTCCCCCCCCGTCAACATGTACATCACCACATCCATGGTCTCTATCAACTACTACCAATGTCACCCACCTCAGCAGTACCCTGTAACTTCTGTTGTAGCCCTGACTAAACTCTTTGTACTCTCGCTGTTACACACACACACACTCTGTTACTCACTCCCTGTTACATACGCAAAGCAAATTGCCCCCAACAATATACTTCCATATCCCACTCCTTCCCTTCACTAGAGCACACTGAGCAAGAGGGCACACGCTGTACCTGGGGCAGGGTCCACAGCCACAAATAAAGAAAAATACAGGGAAAGAGGCAGATCAACTGAAACCGAGTCAGAATTCCAAAATCCTATTTTGAGATTTCTCTCTTGAGAAGAATCACAGAACTGCAGGGGTTGGAAGGAACCTCTGGAGATCATCTCATCCAAGACCCTGCCAGAGCAGGGTGCACAGGAATGTGTCCAGGAGTCCATGCTCTGGAATATCTCCAGAGCAGGAGACTCCACCACCTCTCTGGGCAGCCTGTTCCAGGGCTCTGCCACCCTCACAGGAAAAAAGTTTCTCCTCGTGTTCAGGTGGAATTTCCCATGTTCCAGTTTGTGCCCATTGCCCCTTGTCCTGTCACCGGGCACCACTGAAAAAAGACTGACCCCATCCTCTTGCCACCCGTTCTTTAGATACTGCTCAGTGTCAATGAGATCCCCTCTCAGTCTGCTCTTCTCCAGCTGAACAGCCCCCAGGTCCCTCAGCCTTTCTTCAGCAGAGAGATGCTCCAGAGCCTCATCATCTTCACAGCCCTCCACTGGACTCTCTCTCTCTCCAGTAGATCCCTGTCCTTCTTGAACTGGGGAGCCCAGTCCAGCCCAGAACTGGACCCAGTGCTCCAGATGGGGCCTCACCAGGGCAGAGCAGAGGTAGGATGACCTCCCTCCACCTGCTGGCCACACTCTTTTTAATGCACCCCAAGAGACCATTTGCCTTCTTGGCCACAAGGGCATGTTGCTGGCTCATTGGCAACTTGTTGTGCACCAGGACTCCCATGTCCCTCTCTGCAGAGCTGCTCCCCAGCAGGTCAGCCCCAACCTGTCCTGGTGCAGGGAGTTATTCCTCCCCAGGCGCAGCACCTTGCGCTTGCCCTTGTTGAATTTCATCAGCTTCCTTTCTGCCCAGCTCTCCAGGTCTCGTTGAATGGCAGCACGGCCTTCTGGTGTGTCGGCCAGCCCTCCCAGTTTGGTGCCATCAGTGAATGTGCTGAGGGTACACTCTCTTCCCTCATCCAGGTCATTGATGAATATATTGGACAAGATCCAACCCCGTACTGACCCCTGGGGAACACCACTAGTTACAGGCCTGGACTACTGGACTCTGCGCTGCTGATCACAACCCTCTGAGCTCTGCCACTCAGCCAGTTCTCCATCCACCCCACTCTCCTCTCATCCAACCCACACTGCCTAGGCTGACCTGTGAGGGTGTTATGGGAGACAGTGCCAAAAGCCTTGCTGAGGTCAAGGCAGACAATGTCTACTGCTCTCCCCTCACTCACCCAGCCAGTCACACCATCACAGAAGGCTATCAGACTGGTCAAGCATGAACTTCCCCTTGGTGAATCCATGCTGACCACTCACGATAACCTAAGAAATGCAAGATGAGGCAGCCCAGCCTCCTCTGTGACACTAGCTCAGCTGTCAGCACAGGTCTTCTGATCCCCACGCTACATACAGCAACCCTCAACAACTACAAACCCAAACTGCAGCTCAGTGATCATTTCACACGCATCCACTATGAATTCAAAACTAGAGCCACGTACCCTGTCAAGATCAGGATGAACAAGAGCTACATAGTCATTGCAGGTAGTGACATTGCCCAGTGCTGAGAGACGCTCTTCTACTCGTTGAATTCGTACAGAATCTGGAAGACTATTGCGGATGTGTTGGAGCTCTTGGTCTGTCGTACTGCTTGGGACCAACAGCCCGTGTCTGTTTCCTAGAATGATAAAAAAAAAAAAAAGGAAAAAAGACCATTTCCACAGGACTTCCTGCTTTCCTGATGTTCATCCAATGGCTTCAGTTGCCCTTGCCCTCTCCACTCCTCCCAAGCCCAGAATTCAGCCCAAGAGAAATAACGTTCCCATTTAAGAGTAACACAGCACCACAGGTAAGGGAAAAACCAGGACGAAGCACAGACTTGTCTCAGAGTAGAAACGGGTGAATGCCACTATTTTTAATCGCCTCTCGTTTTCAACAGAGCCAAAGGAAGCCTGAGATCCTCAATGAAACACTCTGATTAGTTATTTCCCCTGTAGATGCCAATTGCCCCACAAAACGTACAGATGCTGCTTGTTTGTGTTACTCTATGCGGCAAAGCAGTACGACAGGATGGACTGTCCTGGTTTGAAGTAAAACCGAACCAATTTTCTGTTCTGTAACTTTACATCCTAGCTAGGCCTCCTCTAACTCTCTGAAGTTAACGGTATATTGTGGGGAAAACTGCTCGTTCTCAGAATGATAAGACCAATGTTTGTGCTCCATGCCAAGGAATGGTGTGCAGGGAGGCCCTTGCTTATACTTATTGCTGTAACAACCAAGGGCAGCCAATTTCGTTATTTGCCCCCTTAGAGGGTCAGAAACGGAAAAAACGTAGAGGGGTCACATCGGTGGGGAGGAGTGGACAGGACAGGTGACCCAAACCTGACTAACTGGGCTATTCCATCCCATCTGCCCCATGCTCAGTATAAAAGCTGAGGGATCAAAGGGTCAGCCCCTTCCTGCAATGGCCGACGTCCAGAGAGGACTCTGTCTGTTCATCTGCCTTTGATCCCGATCCGTATGTTCCTGGCTCCAGAGCTGGAATCCAGTTCCCATTCGTCACTGAGTCCAGTCTGGGACTTCCCCAGTGCCTGCCAGTGATGTGACTGTCATCCTGGGAGCTTGATACGGTTTTGTATATATTGTATCTATTTCATTATTTTCTTCTTTATTTTTAATATTAACTCTTCATTAACGTAGTTTAGTTCACTCTAAACTTCTGAATCTCCTTTATCTCTTTCTCCTCCTCTCTCCTCTTTTTGGGGGGCGGAAAAGGGGGGGGAAGGGCCATCTGTCGGTCGGGTTTTGGTAAATTCGGCCGAAACCACGACATGGACAAAGGCGTTCTTTCCACAGGAACAAATCTCAAGCCAGAAGCTCATCTGACTGACTGGGGTCTCACTAGCCAAAGACAGATGAAAGACTCTTCCTTGACTTTCATGCTTCTTAATGCCTCCCCCCTCCCTTGGCTCTGTCCCTCCAGTGCTGGCACTGGAACATTAACCTTAAGAAAAATGAAACTTTTCCCAGTTTACCAGAAAGCAGAGTTACACGTGTCTTTAGCCCACCTTTAAGCCCTACAAGCCCACCTCTCCCCACTACCCCAGCTCTTTGTTACTGGGTGACTTTTAGTTTTTCCATTTTCACTCCCTCCTTTTCACACACTTGAAGCATTAAAATAGAAACTCTGAGGATGGGGGGTGCTGCCCGTTGGACCCCCCCCCGCCACAGTTAAACCCACGGTATGTCCCTGTGCGCACCAACCGAACACGGGACTGCCCTCCCGTTTCCACCGGAGCCCCCCCAGGGCTCCTCTCCCCCCAGGCCCGGCCGGGCCGCGTCCCGGCGAAGGGCCGCCCCGCCACCTACCCACACACATTCTGCCGATGATGCGACAGCCGGCGATGGAAGCGTGCACCACCGGGATGGTCCCGAACAGCTCCCCCTCGAAGACGCTGCAAGGAGAAAGCGCTGTTAGGGTACAGCCACGGGGCTCGCCGAGGCGGCGGCCGGGCCGGGCCCTCGGGGCTCCCTCACCTGTAGAAGTTCTCGGAGCCGCCGATGGCCACGAGGCAGTAGGCGTTGGTGAGCTTAGCGAAGCAGCCCAACTCGTTGTTATTCTCGAAGCTGGCGCGGACAGCCATGGCCGGAACGGGGACGGGCGACCGCTACCGCAGCCTCTACCGGACGCACGAGGCGCCGCCACTTCCGCTTCCGGCGGGCGGGAGGCGCGGGGCAGAGCGGCCCCGGCGGGGACAGCGCCTCCAGCGTCCGGGAGGTGCGGCTGCCCCCGCCGGCGCCGCCACGAATGGGACCTCCCCCCACCCCCGGGAGGGCCCTGCCCCGACGGCGGCCCCGGAGCACCCCACGGCACCCCAGCCTCCGCCATGCCAGCCTGCGCCCGGCTACACCACCACAGGCTGAGGCCACCCATGTGTCCGCACAGGCCACCTACACCCGAAGGTGCCACCATGGCCCAGGTGTGCTATTGCAGTCTGTGTGCCCACCGAGGGCCACCACCACCACGGTCCCTGTCCAGATGTCCCCATGTGCAGCCACACCATCCCTGTTGGAGGTATGGCCTTCGTGCCAACACCGTTTGTGTACAGTGTCACCTGCCTGCAGATGTGTCACCCGCCTGCAGACATGCCTCTCAGGATCCAGATGCCACCCGAGTGCCTCAGCACGTCACTCCTGTGTAGGGGCCACCCGTGTCCAGGCATGACCTGTGCCAGCTGCCACCTGTGTTCAGATATGACCCACCCCTGTGCAGACACCACCCATGTGGTGATCCCACCTGCATGCAGACACCACCCATTGGTGATCCCACACCTGTGCAGCCACCATCCATGTGCAGACACAACCCATGTAGTGATCCCACACCTGTGCAGACACCATCCACATGGTGATCCCACCCGTGTGCAGACACCATCCATGTGCAGACACGACCTGTACAGTGATCCCACACCTGCGCGGACAGCATACATGTGGTGATTCCACCCATGGGATGATCCCACCCATGTGCAGACATCATCCATGTGCAGATAAGCACCCATGTGGTGATTCCACCCATGTGCAGACACCACTTAAATGCCAACATCAGCCATGTGCAGATGCCAACCATGTGCCCAGACATGCCAACTGTATCACTGGCATGGCACAGCTCAGCACAGAGGGGCCCTGGCTGAGCTCGGGGTCCTCACCTCCCCACGAGGGACCCAACACAGCTCTGTCCAGCAAAAAGCTCCTTTATTTCTAACAACGTTACCCTGCCTTTGACCATTTAATTTCCAGCAGGTGGATACACAGTGAGGAATCGCTCAGTACAAAGAGAACCTGGGTTCACCCTGAAGAACTCAGTGGCTGAACAGCTTCCAGCTGCAGCACTAGCCTTACTGTAAGTTTGAGGGAAATGTTCCTTGGGAAAGAAAAGTTCTTTCACAAATGTTTAAAAAGAACATAGAAATGTGGATTATGTTTACGTAATTTTCTCTCTCCTGCCATGATTCGTTGCCAGAAGGGTGCTGGTGAGGGATCTGGAGCACAAGTCTTGTGAGGAGCAGCTGAGGGAGCTGGGGGTGTTCAGCCTGGAGAAAAGGAGGCTGAGGGGAGACCTTCTTGCTCTCTACAACTCCCTGAAAGGAAGGTGTAGCCAGGGGGGTCGGTCTCTTCTCCCAAGTCACAGGCGATGGGACAAGAGGAAACGGCCTCAAGTTGCACCAGGGGAGGTTCAGATTGGATATTAGGAAAAATGTTTACACAGAAAGGTTTATTAAGCCTTGGAATGGGCTGCCCAGGGAAGTGGTTGAGGCACCATCCCTGGAGGGATTTAAAAGTCGGGTTGACATAGTGCTTAGAGAAATGGTTTAGTGATGGTTTTTATCAGAGTTAGGTTGATGGTTGGACTCGATGATCTTAAAGGTCCCTTCCCACCCAGACGATTCTATGATCTTGCAATTGAAAATGTGAACTGTACTTGCTAATCTCACCTGAATCAGTCATCTGCATATATTAGAAACAGCACAGACACCTTTTAATAGGAACCGGACTAATTTGCCAGCCGTATTTTGATTTCAAGCCCCAGGTATGACAACTGGTGGGGAAAAGCAGCCACTTGAAAATAAGACCAAAGGACACCTCGAGGCCCGGGTCAGAGTTCAAACCGACTGTGTATATGTTTAGATTTTAACTTGTTGTACTTGGTGATCAGGTCCAGCTTACTGTGCCCGAGAGTCATTCTTTTCTCAGCCCCGTACGTGCTGTTCTTTTCCATCAGCATATCCTCAGTGAGTTTGTCATAGCAAGGAACTACAGGCTTTTTATCTCGTTTTAGCTGGCTGTATGGGGACAGCAGGTCCAGCTTCCCTTGTCTGGCACTCGGTCTTTTTTCCATCCCGTAAAAACTGTTGTCATTTTCTGCGGTTGGTTCCCTGGAGGTAGCACCAGGCCCTTTCTGCTGCATGCTCATCCCATTGCTACTGGCACCATCGGAAAGGGACTGCAACGTCTGCTCCTGGGGGGAGCAGTGGCTGCTGTTCGCCTCATTGTCCCCTTGATAATTAGGTTTATTGGAGCTTGAGGCAGGGGAAGGCTCCGGCTGCAAGAATGTCCTTGCTGTCATGAAATTTGGTTTGTGGTACAAAGCTGGGGTGGGTTTATTGTTTGGTGAGTCTGGTGGTTCTCCTTGCTGCTTAGGGCAAGCCAGCTTCAGAGATGTGTCTTCCTTCCCCTTCTTATTCCCAGAATCAGAGCTTGAATCTTGCTTCTCCTGGTGTACGTTGCAGCTGGAGTTTTTTAGAAAGGGAGACATTTTTATGCTTCTGATGCTTACGTTGGAGAGGCTGCTGGAGGGACTCAAGGTTTCAGCATCATTCACCTGGGGGGGTTTTAAAAGGGAGTTGGCAACTTTTGAGGTATTCTGAGAAGAGGGGCACGTTCCAGGGTCTGGCACACAGAAGCTGGTCACTGCGCGGGACTCTGCGTACAAGTACCGGAATTCCTTGTCAAACTCGGCAACTATTTGACCACGGAAGTGGGTCACCAGGCCGGTGTGGACTTGGCTGCAAAGCCAGGTGAAACTGCAAAAAAAAGGAAAAAAACCATGTGTAACGTTAGTTCACAGAGTTCCAAGTTACCTAGCAATGATTTTAACATTCCAGTGATGTATTGCTACCCAGTTTATGTCAGTAAAAATTTCTCTGAAGTATGAAATTTCTCTGAAGTCTGAGATTGCTTGAATGTACTCGTTCCATCATTACAAAAGAACAACCTTAAAATGGTCATTTAATTTCAGTATGCAGCTGTTATGGTCCATAGTGTTGTTTTGAAGAAAGCAGTATGCTTACGCTCAGCACACACACACCCCCAAAGAGCAACATACAATGAAAAGATCAATACTCTTCGGCTTAATATCAAAACAGGTGAATTAAACCAGAATGAAGATGTAGTAAAAGAGTGAAAAACCTTTGTGGGTGGCATGAAGAGTATTCAGAAATTCCATACTCAGTATGGAATATATGGAGTATACTCAGTATACTCAGTATACTCCATACTCAGGAGGCTCAAAGTAAACGGATGCAACTTCACAGAGAGAAATGAGAAAAAAAAAACAGAAAATAGGTGAGATGGGTAAATGACAGAAGAGACGCTCTTAAGACCAGAAAGCCAAACTATCAAAAAGGTTGGGTCACACATTGCAAAAGGGGTAAGAAACAATATTGAGCGCTCTGTGGGACTAGCACACGGTCCACGGGCCATAGGAGTGCTCAGTTAATTCCTCTGCATCAGTGTTTACTGCACAGGAGCTCAGGATGATTGCTGCCATCAACCCACCTTCATACAGAGCATAAGGGAGGATCAGTCTCAGGTTGAAATCTCTGTAGAAGAGATTAGAAAACACATCAACAAAGCAGAGAGTAACAAATTGGCAGGACCAGGTTACATCAACCCAAGAGCGCCAAAGGAACGCAAGGATGAAATAGCTCAACTACTAACCAGGATTTCTTATCTCTCACTTGAAAGTGCCTTGGTTATCAGAAGAGTGGAATGTTGCTAGTGTGATATAATTTTTGTAATGTTCCAGACCATTAAGTCTCATAACTGCACAGCACAAATTAGTAGAGACTCTTCTAAAGAATACAATTAATGTCCATATAGGCAAATATGATATCATAGGAAAGGTGGCTTTTGCAAAGGAAAGTTATCTCTCACAAAGCTGTGAGAGTTCTTTGAAGAAATCCAAGAGTCCAGACGGGAGATTTCATGTAGTCTGTACTGCCACTGTCACAGGTGTCTGTCCCGGGGGTGCTGCTGTTCCCGTCCACCTTCCCACCACAGCTATTACCCGTCCACACAAGAGCACTGTGTCTGCACAGCACAGGGCTCAGACGTACCCTGACTCACGACCTGCTCCACTCACACACACACTTGTGTTCACTTGAACTCCTCAAACTCATGAATGCGTTCCGGGGGCTGAGTACCCGCTCCTCTGGGGGCTGGCACCCCTCGCATTGTCCCCATGTCCTGGGTTGAGCCACACAGGATTAATTTATCTTCTAATGCTTGGGAAAACTGCACTAGTGTCTGAATTTGTGAAAATACTTCCTTCATAGCCAGCTGGGCTCTGTGGGATTCAAGGTCTCAGTGTTTTCAAGCCTCTCCAGGAGCAAGGATGAGGAGGAGTGAGACCTGGGCACTTGACCGAGGCTGCCAACAGGATTGTTTCATACCATGAACATCACATTCAATATAAATTAGAAAGTTTGCAGAGTAGTTTCTCTCTCCCTCAATGGCTGCGATACTGAGAACTTCCTTCCCCGGTGCCAGAGCCCTGAGCCCTTCCCTTCCTCCCAAAGATGCAGCACTTGCAGGGTCCTGCATTTGCTGTCCCTGCTGGGAGTGCACGGCTTCCTGCTGGGGAATGGGCTGGGGATAGTCCTTGGGTATTTTATATTGGCATCAGGATCAATACTGGTTCTTTAGTGTTATTAACGTTAATTATTTAGTCTTATTCTATTAAATCTGCTTATATTTCAACCCTCAGGTTTCCTTGTTTTTTCCCTGGTTCCCCTTCGTGGTGTGGAGGGGTCATCAGGTAACACAATAATTGTCTAAATGACAATAAATTGTTGGAGGTTTCTTGAACCATAACACACATGAACTGCAAGAGGACCCCGGTCAGCCAGGTGGAGGATGATGCCTGCCATCCCTGTTCACCCAGCCTGGCACCGCTGCTGCCAGCAGACCTAGAAACAGAGCTGTGCCAGCGGTCATGTTTGCCCTCCTCATTCTGGCCAGGAGGTCCCATGTCTCAGACTCAAATGGTCTAGCAGGAACATCACCACAGCTACCCATCCAGGCCTCCGGCCTCACCCTACCAGGAGGCAAACAACAGGTCTTGCTTATATTTTCCTTCCCACCACAGACAAAGTGACCTCCACCTTCTGTCTTCTCCCAGCACTCTCTGACCCAAGTACTGCCTCCTGGTAGAAACACCCGAGATAGATACAGTCGGCCATCTCCTCTCAAACACATGGACCATCCTTTCCCCTGTGAGGGGAGCAGCCTTGGACCCAGCCATACAGTCCCCTGGCCTTATGACCTGTCCAGAGAAGGTCAATGGAGCTGGTGAGGGGTCTGGAGCACAAGTCTTGTGAGGAGCAGCTGAGGGAGCTGGGGGTGTTCAGCCTGGAGAAAAGGAGGCTGAGGGGAGACCTTCTCGCTCTCTACAACTCCCTTAAAGGAGGGTGTAGCCGGGGGGGGGTGGTTGGTTTCTTCTCCCAAGGTACAGGCGATGGGACAAGAGGGAATGGCCTCAAGTTGCACCAGGGGAGGTTCAGATTGGATATTAGGAAAAATTTCTTCACCAAAAGGGTTGTCAAGCCTTGGAATGGACTGCCCAGGGTAGTGGTGGAGTCACCATCCCTGGAGGTATTTAAAAGCTGGGCAGATGTGGTGCTGAGGGACATAGATTAGTGGTGGTTTTGGCAGTGTTAGGTTGATGGTTGGACTCAATGATCTGACAGGTCCCTTCCAACCTGTAAAATTCTATGATTCTATGACTGTCCCTGCCACTGATGCTTCTTACAGTTCCTTTCCCGGTCCAGGCATTACTGTGTCCCAGTTTCCCATGCCGATCCAATGGGGGCCTGCCCACTCTGTGTCACCAGAGGACCTGGCACAGCCACCCTCCTTGCCATAGTACAGGATGATGTGGCCTTGCCCGCCATGGCTATTCCCATCACTACAAACAGATAAAGGTCTTTTCCTCCATGAATGGCATGGAGGAAATAGCCAGGGAATGTTCATTCTTGGTCTCTTCTGGTACAAAAATGAGGCACTGGATACAGTTAACAGATTACAAATTGAATACAGAAAAGAAGAGGTACTTCCTTGGAAAACAACATACAGGCAAGCTGTGGAGCTCCTCACTGCAGGGCACTGTGGATGCTGAAAGTTCATGTGAGTTTCTGAAAGGGATAGGATTCTCCTACTCTTATTTTTCCCATAACAAACTGCTGCACACAGAGATCCCGTATCCAGTTCCCAATCACCCTGCGGCACAAGTGACAGGAGTCTGGGAAGGGATGGCTGTGGGACAGGATCCCTTCCCTGCCTTGCTCTGAGACACTCCCGGAGCAGGAACCCTCCAGGAACCCGTGCAGCTCGGTCCTCGGCCAGGAGATGGAGTTGCAGCATCACCTCCGGGGGTGGGGGACACCTCCCTGTCCCGCCGCAGATCCCCTGCCCTGGTGTCTGCCTTCGGTCGGGCACCAGTGGCGAGAGCACCCTGTGGCATTTTGACCAAGGTCAGGGTCTCAGCAGCGCTTTCGACAGCAGGGTTAGTTCTGTGAGCCCCTCTGTAAAACCGCGATCCAGTCTCAGGTCTCAGTGGACTTGCTATGGCTGTATTCTACAGGTGGCTCCCAGTTCTCCACACTAGGCTTCTCTGCTTCAGCTATTTCCGACTGATGAGATACCAATTTGCAGCAGAGGGTTTTTTTGCTTCTTTCAGTAGTTTCTCTTACTCATCTTTATTGCTTTTCTGTCACTTTGGCGGTCAAAGGCATTCTTCTCTTTGTCTATGCCAATACAAACTAACCTGTATCATTTTTGCTTATTGCTAAATCTAGATACTACATAGCACTCATTACTAGACCTTTGATTTCAAGCGACATTTTCTTTGATAAGATGACAATAATCTGACTTTATTGTAGTAAGCTCTTTAAACTTGTTTCCAATGCACTTGGAATTATTTCCACTCCTCATTTTTCATCTTTGTTTTGATTAAAAAGAGTGCCGTGTATTCAGTTAATTTGGGCCTTCCATCTCAGTTCTCTCTTACTTCTTATTCATCCTTACAGCAGCATGCCTTGTCTCTCTCTTCTGGATTCACTTTTTATTTATACACCTGAGGACTTCCTCCTCTTTGCTTTGGTGTTCTCCTCAAGGTTATATATAACTTATCTTCTGACAATGCTCACTTTATTGCTCTACATACCAGCCTGGGGTTTCCTTTCTGATAACTCTATGCCTTCCATTCCTTACACACTCACTTCCTGCTTAATTATAATTTCTTTCTTGAGGTGACTGTTCATTGAGTTAGGTCTGGAACTCACTCTTAAATCTCTTTCCTCTTGCTTGGGCGTGGATACCTGAGAGTATAAACACCTTCCTTTTAAAGAAATCCCAAGCCTCCTCCAGGTTCAAACCCCTGTAGCTTTACCTGTCCATTGCAAACACTTGTGTACTGAAGCCAGAGCTGTTGTAATCCTCTCAACTTCCTCCTCTCATTTTTTAGCATCAGATGTCGCGTTGCCTTCAACCCCAAATCTGGAGTTTCTTTCACTACAATATAGCAAACAACAAGCTCCTCACTCCCCGTGCCAGTGGCAGGGCACCTACCGATACTTTGACCGTCTTCTATTTTGAGCTGAGAAATTCAATCTCCTCTAAGGCAACACAAACAGCCACGTAACTCCCTTTCAGGCTGGCAATACCACTTCTTTTCTCTGGTCCTAACCTAGCAAATATTTACCCTAATTTTCCTGTTCAAGATCCTGTTTAGCTCTAGCCCCATTTGCCCTTTGGCTCCTCTCATCTGCTGCATTAGTAAATATCTTCATATCCTTCACTCTGTTATATTAAATAAGTGCTCAAAGAAATATACTATTTCTTTTGGTGCCTAGAATAATACTAAATCACTAGATATAGAATTCTATTTAGGATTTTAGATTATTGCTTTTCCTAGGCATCTTAAGGAACCCTGTTTTCTCCTTGTCTTCATTTAGAGGAAGTATAATATTAAAGATGGAAAACACAGGGAAGTATTTAATCAATAAACACATAAGATTTGAGGGGTCTAAACTAATTTGCCTACGGTTGTTTAAGATAAGAGCAGTGAGCTTGGTTCTCATATTTAGAAAACTCTCCAAAAACATGCCTGATTCATACCAATAAGCAGTAATATATCAGAATGAGTTCAGCTGGCCAAGGGTATTTTGGAAAATAAGAAAGGCTTTTACAAGACTATTAAGGAAGGTGTCAGCACAGAGAATAACAGTATCGACATACAGGGTTCAATATGAAAATATCAATATGTATATGACTCTTGCTGCATGCGTGTAATACTGCATATGGGGCTCACAGGAGAGAGAATCTAATGGCTAGAGATGTAACTAGAGAGTAAAAATGGCTTTCAGCCATGATTTGAGCATGCAGTTGAGGAGAGAAGAGTCTCTTCTTACAGCCGAAGAATGAAAAGACACTGAATACCTGAATAGTCAAGAACAGAGTAGGAAAATACCCCTCTGCAGAGAGACTGCAGAAAGACTAGACGTCAGGATTCACTGTCAGCGTAGAAGGATATGTTGAATCTCTAGAGGGTCTAGCATCTCAGCTCTGCTGCTCTCCAGTATCTTCACAAGCAGTCTAAGTAATGGACGAGTGTACACTCATTAAATTCACAAATCACATCCAGGGGAGAGGAACTGCACAGATATGAGTTTGAAAAAGGTTCTGAAAAAAAGGGATTTTCAACAGGAAAATATTCAAAGAAAATACACTGCAGGCAGTCATGATCAGGTGCACAAATACAGGCTGGGGAATGAGTCTGCAGCAGCTCTGGGGGTTGGAGTATGTCTTAAGGAAAACATGTGTCTGCAGTGTCACAAGGTTGGGAAAAAGAGCGAACATCCTGGGGGTGTATGAACTACACTGTGGCCTACAAGATGTGTAACCCTTTCACTCCACTAGAATCCTCTGAGGAACAGGAGATGTCAAGTCTGGAAAGGAGACACCTGACGGTCAGCGTGGTAACTGTCCTCAGGCTGTACAAACCAAGCCATATGGAAGGTACAGATGGTGTTGGTGTCCACAGGAGACAGACAGCACACAGATGTGGTCCTCCATGACTCGGTGCTCAGGCAGGATAACAGCAAAGAACCATGAGCAATTTGCTCACTGGAATGAAGGACAGTAGAGATGCCTGGATCTGAGTTATGGAGCACTACAGAGAAGCCACTAGTCAATGTCTGTATAGGCCCCATTAACATAAAAACAAATAGGATAGTCTTGGGGGTAAAATAAAAGCACCAAAGTAGGAAGCTAAAAAAGATCAGGATTTTATTGGCAGCCTTATAAAATGCTCCCTCTTCCATGCTTAGAATGGGACAGTGAAGTAAAAGAGCATTTCAGGACATGGTTATGGACATTATGTTAGGGAAAGGATGGTAGAATCATAAGGAAATGGAAAACTGCAGGAACATAGTGACTCTAAATCAAGCTGGATTCCATCTTAACCTAAATGAAACCTGGCTGCTGTGCAATATAATGCAGAAGATACAGGGAGGCTTCAAATTAGAATCTGGAGTGAAGCTGTGATGTGTACAAGGCCACACAGTTTGAGATTGCCCACTTTACCTTAGGAATAAAAGCAAGAAAACTGTCTTCTGATATAAGGATAGGATGGAAATCAATGACACTTAGCTAAGGAATTAGAATCGATGAAGAACACCGGAACAAATAAAACTGTGTTTAGAAAAGTGCACGGTGCTGAACAGCCAGATCAGATAGAAATGTTTACATGCACACACAAATTTTATGAGCTAAAGAAACAGAGAGATGTTGTGAAATACCTGAGCTGAAATGATGACTCTGACACAGCAGGCATCTCAGAAACGTACTGGGTAGAAGAAAATAAAGAAACAGTATAACTGCCAGGGTAGAAATTATACAGAAAGGATAAAGAGAGGATGTTGCTGGGGCAATGGCACAATACATTAAAAAATTCAAATACGGTAAGTGGTATCTCAACAAATGAAATCTATAATGGATTAAAATTCCACACCCAAGCAGGAAAAACACAGTACTAGGGCTAACTGTGAACTTTCTGAGTGCTGATGGTGAATATGCCATGCTAAGGATGTGCTGAGAGGCTGAGAAGGCAGAAAGCAGAGGAATAAAGGGAGATTCAGTTATAGGCACACTGAGTGGGGACCATTACTGGGATAGTTGCAGAAGCTGCATTTTAGACAATATAAATGGCTGCTTTTTGGGGAAACTAACGAGAAAACCAACAAAAGGAGAAATAACATTACCAGTTCAGAAAGCTGCTTTGGAAGGGCCACTCGGCAAAAAAAAAAAACTCATGACGTACCCATATCAAATATTTTTTCAGGACTGAAATAATCCACAACAGTAATACTTAACTTAAAAGAGAAAGTGAGGAATGCTATTAAAAAGAAATTTAAAAGAGTAACCAAAAAGGTTAAATGCTTGAGGCAGCATGAAGATTGTTTAAAGATGCTATATTAGAGTCTCAGAGAAAATGTACCTATCAAAATAAAGATATTTTAAAACATCCAAAAAGTCACCATAGTTAAAAGGCGCATTAAAGAAAAATATTAAAGCAAACAGCCTTCAAAAACTGGAAGTCAGCAATTTTCCAATTATTAACCAGGGAATAACCTATCATTTAATTTGAACATAGTAGCAAGGAATGGAAAGTAGTAAATGTGAACCTTTTAAAGAGCTCCTGGAAAACTACAAACCATCCAGTCTTATTTCCATACTGAACAAACTGGTAGAAGCAAATACAGAGTAAAATGATTAGATGCATAAATAACTATAATCATAATGCTGAAGACTCAGCACAGTTTGTGGAAAGAAGCCATGCCTCAAAAGCCTCTTGCAGTTCTTTGAAGGAGGCAGCAAGCACACAGACGCATATGATCTGCTTGATGTTGGCAACTTGAATTTTCAAAGAGATTTTGACGTGGTCATTCAGCAGGGACTCTTAGAAAAATAAAGTGATTGTGCAGTACAAAGGAAGGTCTTCCTGAGGAATAACAGCTGATTAAAGGTGGGATACAAATGCTAGCAATAGTTTGAATTTACCCACTAGAATCCCACAAGTTTTGTGCTGGGATCGCTGCTGTTCAACATATTCAGAAAAGTTCTGAAAAATGGTAGAAACAGTCCATGACAGAGCTCATGACAAAATTATTGTGGGTGGTCAAAAGGAAATGGAATAATCAGAAGCTGCAAGAGGATCTTGTGGTATGGGGTAAATACGTGACAAAACGATAGACAAAATTCAATGTCAATAAATTCAAACTATTGTAAAACCCCCGATGGTCTCTGTACATTGATGAGTTCTCAGATATCAACACTTAGGAAAGAGGTCAGCATTCCCACAGACAGTTAAAAAAAATGATCACTTCAATGTTTAGCACTAGTCAAGAAGGCAAAGAGCAGCCTAGGAACGGGGACAGAGGAAAAGACAGAAGTCACCATTATGCTACAGTGCTAAAGTGTCGTGGGTGGGAATATCCCCACCACTTCATGCAGTTCTGGTCAATTCGTCTCACAAAAGACAGACATTATAGCTAAAGGTCTGGGAGTTCTCCTGCACAAAAAATGACTGAACAGCCAAGGATACTTCAGCTGCAGAAGAGATGATTTGCATGAGGGATTATACTAGAGGAGGACAAAATCACGGGTGCAGTCAAGAAAGTGAAGAGGAAACAGTGATTTACTGTGCCCAGGTTATGGGACTTTGGGGGCATCAAATATAACTATCTAGCAGTGGGTCTAATGTAAATACAACGGATCATTTCTCCACACAAAACATAAATTAAACTGCAAACCCATTGCTAGAGGATATCTGAAGCCCAACCATGGTGGGACAAAGTCTCTTATGGCAAATTGAACACGAAGAAGCACCTACAGCATATAGCCCCAGAGGTTCTGAAACCTCTGATCCTTGCACACAAGCCTGTTGAACTGTAAAACCTGCCACTGGGTAAGAACACACCCTCTTTCCTGTGTCATCCCGAGACCCCCCTGGGTCTTTGGCTTTACTCGATAACTATTCTTATCGCTTGAATGTAGCTTTCCCATCTGCAGGGAGAGTAACCTAAACACCTACTACACTAGGTATAGTACCAGGCTGCAGTACACCCAGTGGCAGACCTCCTGATTTTCTCCTGTGGAAGCGTTTCTGACCACCAATGAGCAAATTCCACAAAGAGAGACTGTTTCTTTTAGTCCAGAACATCATGTGCTTACTGGGAGAGCAGAGAATCAGATATAAGGCCCTGTTCAATGGAATAATTATCTTCCAGAACTCAAGAAGTTTCAACTATACAGAGATCTATAGAAAGAGAGCACATCACAGACCCAGATCCCTGCCCCAGAATATCAGAGGGAGGAACAGAGAACCAAATCTGCGTTTTAAGCAATATCCTGACTCTGGGGAATTAAGATGTGGAGTTCCATCCAGCTGACACATACTCTGTTTCAGCCACTCAAAAATGAGTGGTCCCAGTTTTCTAATCCCTGCCCCTGCAGTCAATGGAGATGGACAGATGTTTTCAGGCAGGGATCCACTCTGTTGTTCTTAGATATGTGTCTCAGGGTGGTCAAAAAGCCACCAGACACTGCTCTCCATATTGTTTATGTAGAGACTCTACATAACCAGTTTCAACCAGGTACTTCCATTTTTCACTGCCAGAGTTTGATAGGGTGAGACCTCCACCCTTGGAGATGACGAAGTCAGAAGCAGAGGAGAAGGAGCAGCTTGGAGCGACAGTGGTGATGACACTGGTGGACTGAGGGTCCAGCACATGCTGACTGGGAGATGGAAAAGAGAGAGAAAGGAGAGGGAGAGCAGTGTTCAAGGAGACCTGGTGGAAGGAGAAGAAAGTGTTGCCAGGGCACCAAATTCACAGAAATATCAGAACAGTCTGTCCTGGGGAATTGCACTGTTTGTGAAGGGTAGTATGATGTGCAACAGCGTGAAGGCAGGGACTCTTTATTAGGGAGTGTAGTGATAGAATGAGGGGCAATGTTTTTAAACTGAAAGAGGGGAGATTGAGATGAGATCTCAGGAAGAAATTCTTGCTGTGAGGGTGGTGCGACCCTGGCCCAGGTTGCCCAGAGAAGCTGTGGTTGCCCCATCCCTGGAGGGGTTCAAGACCAGGTTGGATGGGGCTTTGAGCAACCTGGTCTGGTGGGAGGTGTCCCTGCCCAGGGCAGGGGGGTTGGAACTCAATGATCTTTAAGGTCCCTTCCAACTCTAACCATTCTATGATTCTATGAAAATCCCGTGGGAAAGATCTGTAGGTGGAAAACTCAAGAGTCTAGTAATAAAAATCTAGTACAAGGTCAGTACTCCTGACGTTCTGACCAGAAGAGTGATGGTGACCAGACAATGTTAAATGAGATTACAGAGGCTGCAAAATTAGGGCAGGCAGTAGCAATGAGAGATTTTTGTCCACTCATACACATACTAGGTTAATGCTTCACTGGGATGAGCTGTGGAGAAAAACTTTTTGGAAGCAATAAACGATTACTTGCTAGAATTAATTAGTCTAAATTGTTTGACCCACAAGAAAAAGATGCTATTCAGGATGTGGTCTGGAATGATGCATAAGACTTGGTTCCAGAGGCAGAAGTGGTAGAGCCCAATGATGCTCACACACAATTTTAACGCTGCAGTGAGAAAGCACAATCTAAATAAATGCAGCACCTGGATACTCAATTTCCAAGAAAGGTAATTATGTAAAAATGCAGCAATTAGTCAAAAAGAGCTGAAAAGAAGCAGTCCAAAAATCCCAAGATGACTACAGCTTGTAGGTTGTTCAAAAACGCTGTACTGGCAGTTCAGAAATTGGTGGGCCCATTTGAGACCTATGGGTCAAAAGGGGCATTCAGTGATGGCAAGACTGTAGCAGAGAACCTCAGTGAATTTTTTGCATCCGTTGCTAATGCTGGTGACACTGAGCCATGTTTCACTCCTGTGTACCAGGGCCACTGCAAAGACTGCTTTGCTGAGGGACTGGGAGGTTTCCAATGTGATCCCACCTACAGAGAGGGCTCTGGATGTAATCTTGAGGCCCACATAGCACTGGAGCTGATCTCCATCCTGGGATATGGCAGAGTGTGCTGCGAGGAACAAGATCACTGATGGCACAGTCTTATGGAAGAAGGTCCACAGGGCCACTGTAAAAGCAAGCCCTTGCCTCACAGGCCTGCTGGAGTTTGGTGAGGGAGCCAGCGAGCGCATGGATAAAGGGGACAGTCAACTATGGATTTTGGGGTTTTCAAACTGCGTTTGACAGGTTCTACACCAAATCCTTTTAAGAAACTAAGCTGCTACAGCAGAAGGGTCTTGTTATGGACCAGGAGCTGGTGAAAGCATAGGATGCAAAGGGTAGGGCTTAATGGTCATTTTTGAACACGGGTAGGAGACAGCAGTGAGGACCCAGAGACTGGTCCTGGAACTGGTTTCCATCCTATGGGTGACTTCAGGCATGGAGGGTTGCAGTGAAATCCCCAGGTTTGCAGAGGATCCTCAGTTCCTTCAGGTGGTTGAGTACCACACTGAAGGTGAGGAAATCCAGAAGGACCTCACAGAACTGAGCAAGTGGACAGATATGTGGCAGATGAACTTCAGTGTAGGAAAATGTAGTGTACCCAACAGGAAAAATTATTTCTATCAGGTCTGCATGAAGCTGAACCTGGAACAGCTCAGGAAGGAGCTCAGAATCATCATCATCAGTTCTCTGAAATCATCAGCTCAGTGTGCAGTGGCAGCTAAAAAATTCAACAAATGTTGGCCGCTGTCAACAAGGTGATAATAACAAAGCAGAGGGCATCATTTTGACCTTCTGTAACACCTTGGTGCAACCACATCCTGGGGGCTGTGTGCAGTTCTGGTCTCTGCATCTCAAGAAGGACATGGTGAGGTTAGAGAGGATGTGGAGAAGATGATTAAAATGAGTGAGGGATGCAGCAGCTGCTGTAGGAGGAAAGACTGGAAAAGCCGAGGCCTTCACTTTGGATAAGAGAAGGGCAGGGAAGGTGGATGAATGCAGGACGGCTGTTTTACCAACCTGCAGCACTAGAACTAGAAGCACTTTATCAAATTAGTAGGAGATTGGTTTAAAACAGACAATGAGTTAGGGCAAATTAACAGACAATAGGTAGTGAAGGGAATACGTAGGGCTGTATGCAACGACTGCACGTGCTGTGGGAGGACAAGAGGGATGGACTTCAGATGGCCGTTTGGCCTTTCTCACTAAACAGCATCAGCTGGAAGCAGAATCTAGGCTAGGTGGAGCATCATCTGACCTGGTAGAACATTTCTTACATTTTTAAGACCTGAAAGAGATACTCATGGGCAGATGTGTCCAGGAAGCATCAATGTTGGCAGAGAAGCAGTTAATGCTATCTGAAGGCTAAACAGCAAGGTAAGAGGCAAGAGGATGGAGTAGAAGAAGGTAAAGCACAAAAATAAAACCTGACATTCTTAAGAGGAAACGAAGAGGAAAAGTAGTGTATCATTATCATGAAAAAAAAAAAAAGAACCAAACCCCAGCTACATTATTCACTATTTTGGTAATGAATCTTTTCTCAGTGTCACCAGCCTTTGTCACAATAGTTGCTACTTTTTCTTACCTGTATGTACCAGCAAGAACTTGGTCACAATCAATCAGGATAAACTTCTCCAGAACCTGGCCTGCAAATTTCTTGCCTGCTTTGCTGTAGTATGTGTCTCCACTCAGACATCTTACACGCATGTTCTGAAACCAAAGGAAGCAGAGTCGGTAAGGGGACACGCATTGAACTAAACCAAAATGTTCCCTTAGGCATCACTGATGGACTCCCTCGGGCGGGAGCCCTGCTCCCCGAGGCGGAAAGCAGCAAGGCATTAAGTGTTTCTTGGCTTCTATGTACCAAATATTTTGTCGCACTGTCTGCTTCTGTAAGATAAAAATACCAGCAAATATTAACAAGTTGCACTTAGGTACAAATGCTGGTTTGAAAAAAAATTTGGAGAATCCTATGAGCCAACAGATCATTGCTGAAGTATATAAGACTATGCAATTTCTTCCAGATTATTGATAATATTCAACGAATCCCACTAGCAGATGGTTCTTAATTTAAATGGAATTTTGACCCATAACAGCTAGCCAGTTTCTTATCAATCGAATGTGCTGTTCTGATTTCATACAGTGACAGGCTTCTTAAAACCAAAATATCTCTCAATAAAAAGGATTTACAGAAAGGTATGTCAACGTTTTTAGAATTTAAGAATTACATTTTAAAAGTGATATTAAAATTTTCAGCTGCTGTACTCCAGTGCGACAGGCCCAATCCTCATCTATTTTAAAGACTGCAAAGAGCTTCTCTGATACCCCTTTGGCTGTAAAACCGACAGCCCAGTACAAAATCAGAACTCGCTCTCAGTATCCACCAGGAGCCATTCTTGTAATGCAAGGGTTTTGCCCATAATAAAAGTTACTTGCACCTCAGCTGGGGAAGACAGAAGAGGAGAACAGTCACTGGAAACAGCTACTGGCCTGGTCTATACGACCCAGTGCCAAAGAAAATATCTCATGTGTAAATGAACATCCCCGAGGCTGTACCTTGGCTGTCCCGCCAGGCCTTCCCTGGCTGCCCCTCCAGGCCACCTCCTAGGACACCGGCAGTGTCTTTGGTGCACCAGGAGCTGTCACAAACTGTCGCCACCTGCCTGTGGCCCGGCAGATCCCTCTGTGGGTGGCTGGTCCCAGCTTAGCGCCAGCCCCACAGAAGATGAAGGCCCACAGCAGTTGGGTCGGGCCGCACAGGCTGTAGGGGCCATTGTGCCCCTTGGCGGAGGTGGTGCTGCCCATGGTGGGCACTTGGTGGAGGTGGCAGCGTCCCCTCCGCCATGCAGCAGACCTCAGCCTGGCCCACCCCAGCGGTTTGTAACAGCCAGCATGAAAGACGAGCATAAATAGTTGTGATTTGCCTACAGATGTTCTCTGCAGGGCGCAGACCCCTCCATCGCTGCGTGCCCTCCTCCTCCCCGGCAGGCTGAGCATGCCTGACCTCGCCAGGCTGCCCCTGCACAGCCAGAGACCAGCTCGCCCGGTCTCCAGCCTCACATGGGGTTCAGGGCGCGGAAGTCATGCCTTGGGGGTGAGGAGCAGGAGGCAGTCACCCTGTGGCAGGGTGACTCCATTCCTGACAGCTCTGTTCCTCCGTCAGAGCCCTGCAGGCAGGAGGTGGGCTTCCCGGAAACATCTGCCATGAGCCGTGGCGGCGGGGTGGGAAAGGCTCGACTCTCACGTCATGCTGAGGAAGTCTGACTGCCCACCCAAGGAGCACCATTGCCTTCAGGGCATCAGAACAGCAGCAAATCTCCTCCAGACCAGGGTCCATCTGACCCAACAGTTTATCTCTCGCAGTGGGCAATGGCAGCTGCGGAAGAGCAGGAAGAAGGCATTCATTTATGATGCTGCCCCCTAATATTCCTGCTGACTGTTTTATGTCCAGGGGATTTCTTGTGCCTCTTGTGGTTTGCCTTAGTGGGAACCCCCCCAGACCTGTTCTCCAAGTACTTGTCCAGTCTTCTCTTGAGGTCATGGAAACTTTTAGTAGGGACAGAGCTGAAGCTTCACAATCTTTGCACTGCGGCTCTTCCTTGTTGCCTTCTTGTGTCCCAGAACACATCCTCATCTGTCACCTGTGAGAAGGGAGAAACTTTTTCCCCATAAGGGCAGTTATGCATTGGAACAAGTTGCCCAGAGAGGTTGTGCAGTCTCCACGCTTGGAGATTTTCAAGACTAGACCAATTAAGGCCCTGAGAACATGTCTGACCTCACAGGGGATGCTGCTTTGAGCAGGAGGTTGGCCTTGATGACTTCCTGAGGTCCCTGCTAACTTGCATTAATCTGTGATCCTCTGAAATGCCACCACAAGTTCCTGATATAGAGCAAAATACGCTGGGTGCTTGGGGAGTTGTTCACATAATCCTCTTGCCAATCAACACAGGGATTTTTTTCTTCCAGTGCTGAGGTTTTAGTAATCTTCGTTCTCATTCTCACTAGGAGGAGCCTCCTCTCCTCCCCAGGGAAGTTAAAATCACTTAAAGTAAGGGATATCCCATAGACTTGTCACCACAGTATTTCTTCACTCCCTCTATCCTTTCCAAGGCTGGGTGTGTTTCTGGTATCTATCTGGCTCATTTCTTCCATCCTCTTCTTACTCTTGGCAATGCAGGCCCTGAGTTGTCCAAACAAGACGAGAATCCTGCCATGTTGCAGGAAAGGAGGCTGCCAGGAACCACTCTCACTCAATTTAGACAGTAGTTTTAGGTTCAGAAGGTGGCCTTTTGAAAAAAATCCATTCTCAGTGACCGCTGCTCGATGTGGCACTGTGGGATTTGCAGACACTCAGCACCAGGGTTTGACACCAGCAGGCTCACACAAACGTTCTTCGAAGTAAGATGCTGGAGGGCCAATTGCCCCAAACTCCCCATTAAACCCCAAATTGTCACCAATTATTCCAAATGGAGATTTACCATCGCATCCTGTCACAACTCAGAGCCAGGAATAAAATACGTACACTCACTCCACTTAGATGTGGATATCAAGCACTTATGTTAATGTACCGCTTGAGATAAATCCGCTTAAGGGGCACTTCACATTGAGACCTGCTGCTGAGTCACTGGATGGGGGAGGCAAGTGTTAATTAGCCATTAAAGCACAAGACATGACATCAGGTCTAACAAAGGGACATAGACATCTCCATAGTTGTAAACTCATTCTAATTTTAATTAAAAACAATGGCCAGGCTCTTGGATAAGCAGCAAATAAAATACATTTTGGAGAGATGGAATTTATCTGGGCCCACCAGGTGACTTCAGCGATGCAGTTGTTTGTGAAAGCAAACATGCTCCAGCATGAAGCGGTTTTCCCTAACAGTTGCCATCTCAAGAGGCAGGATGAAATGGGTCTGGCTTGTGAGAAGCAAGAAAGGAGAGAGCACCACCAACACGGGAGTAAAAGGAAGCCCCTATTTGTGTAGACAGGTTAAAAATGAGGGGAAATTAAGACATTTGTAGCTGCATCTATTTTGAATGCTGTAAAACACTATTTTTGCATTTTCCCCAGCTTGTTTTTAGTTAAGAATGGTTTTGAGGTAACTGGATAACTTCCAAGCATTCCCCTGCTTGGAAGCAGGCAGCAGCAAGCACACTGAGAGGAAGGGAAAACCCATGAAATTGGTGGCTGGAAGAGAGTTGGTCCCCCCCAAGGAATCCCATGCACCCAGTGCAGGGGCACAGCCAGGACTGCTGGCCTTGCAGGACTCACAAAAGACAACAAAAACACCAACTTCCATTGATAGGTGGTAGCCAAAAAAGACTACACGGGGAGCAGCAAGATACTGGGGTATATTTCTGAGTCTGGAAGTTCCCAAGAGAGCTTGTCGCACCCACATATTAATTTTTATGGTTTGCCTGCTCTGGGCACCCCACAGCGTGGGGAATCAGGCTCTTCAGAAACCCTTCGTGAACCCACAACTGAATCGCAGAGCTGAAAAGCAGATCTTAACGTGCCATTTTAAACACGTGGTCCCACACCGAGGCAGTGCAGCTGGGCTGGGGGAAACGGTAGGTTTGGCATCGGGACGCCTGAGGGGACTCACTGCTTCCCTTCCCCACCCAGCTACTGCCCGACACCAGCTCTGGCCACACTCTAAACTGGGCTCAGGGATCTGAACTATGTGCAATTTTGTGTCCTAGAGCAGGGGCTGAAGGGAAAAGAAAAGGAAATGATACAGGTCCACATGAACATAAATTTTTGACCTCTGTCCGTCTGCCCCAGCCCAGCAAAGCGTTCTGTGACGCACTGCATCTTATCGGCCTCTCCTGCACACTGCTCTTGTGTGAAACTGAAATGAGGACCACAAAACATGAAGATATGGGACTGGGAGGCTCCTCCAGTCCTTCCCCTGTGCTTCCAGACAGATCTCGATTTCCTAGACCAAACACCCATGGTCTCTTAACCTGGGGCAGTGGGAGAAGGTCCCCAGGACCAGGCAGAGGAAACAGAACAAAGGGTACATGGTTTTTACCAATTCCAAGACCTGTTTATCATATCCAGTGTGGGACTGAAAACTTACTGGGAAGCTGTCTTGAGTAAGAGCCATTTTATTGCACATTTCCACAAAATGCTTCAAGTACTCTTCATCCAGGATCAGGTAAACAGGGACATGCCGTCTGCTGGAGGCCTCCAGCAGGTCACACAGTATCTCCATGTCTGTGAACAGATCCATCACAATTGCTATCACCTGGGCAGGAGAAAAGAGGGGGGGGGGGGGGGGGAAGAAACTGTTGAAATCTAAGCCCAAGTGAATTGTGCATTAAACTATGAATTAAGGATTCAAACCTCCTGAGTTACTGATTGTCTGTGGCCACACGAGTGGACGCAGCTTCTGAACCTTTGTGTTCCACAGCCTTTACCCCAGCACGGCAGAAAAAAAAAAATCACTTTTATTAACTATGAAGACACTCCCCACCCAGCTCCCTCCTGTCTCCTCTGTTATTCACAGAAAGAAATAGCTGAAAGGGTAATGCACGTGCACAAACTCTGAATATCACTGGTGCAACAACTATGTGTTGCCTTAAGCAAATATGCCAGAAATACAGCATATAAACAGAAGAGCCCAGACTGACCAAAATCGTTATTCAGTTGGTATGAGTGACTCCCCAGATGACTAGCATATTAATATAAAGAAGTATCACATTTTTCAGGAAGGACACGGTGCCAGGTAAGGGAAAAGGCATCTTAGTCAAGTATGTACATGTCCTTGTTCCAAGATTACATCCCAAGGGCAACTAGACAAAATCACAGAATAACGTGTGTGGGAAGGATCCCTTCCCTTTCCCTGCTGGCAGCGCTCCTGCTAACACAGCCCAGCGTGCAAGTGATAGTTATGAAACCTAACAGTAGGGAGAAGGAACAACGCTAACATTATTTAAAAAAAAAAAAAAATCAATAAAATCTAGCTCAGAAAAATGAAGATTTGCAAGATGAGGTCTCCAAGGGAGGGGGTTTAAAAAGAAAAATAATTCTAAAGAGAACTGCCAGTTCTTTAGACAATGAGATTGAGGGAGGCCATGGCAACCCATCCCACTGTGGAGAGGGGATGGGAGGCAGCAGACCTTCTTGGCTAAGTGAATTCTCCAAAAATTGGCAGGAAAATACAGAAAATGGAAGGTAGGTCATGACAAGTACCTACTACAAGTGAGTTGACCCAGAACTAGAAAAGTCAAAGTACAGTATGACCTGCAACCTGAACAACGAGTTGGGGGAAATGCAAATGGACAATATTTCTTGGCTCTTATGATTTGTCCCCAAGGAGCATCTCTGTGATGGTGCCTTACACACTGTCAGTGGTCCTCAGCACCTTGCAGAAGATTCCTGGCCCAGGCCACCACAGCAGGGTTTGGGGAAAACCTTCCTGGAGGCTGGTGTGATTCCAGGCATCCACGTGGGACACAAGGCAGCTGTCATCAAGAGCTAAAAGTCATTCCTACTGTCCAGGCCAAAACCACATCTCTACCCTCTCACCCTGGCCCTGCGAGATACAGGCCTCAGAGTTTGACTCCTAAAGGCACCTCTTTTGTATTGTTCATGAGTGGTGTCTTCCCAGAAGCCTTATGAGACTCTGGCAAACTCTTCTCCCCTCCTGAAAGGCACCCATCTGGCATGGACAGCAGAATCAGCCCTGGAAGAGCTCTGGAAGCAGTGAGAAGCACTTTTAACTTCCCAAATTCATGTTGCTGCTGGGCTATCGGTGTTAGGTACCACTGAGACCCACACAAAAAAGCAGGACTTCACCACGTCTTTCCACGTTGGCCTCCGGCCAAAAACCAAAGGCAATTCAGCCAAATGACCTTGATGGGTCACCCATTCTCTAATGATGAAGCACCAAGAAAAATCTATAGCCTGAACCTCGTGTAAGGCCTCAGGCAAGTCCCTCTCAGCCACACTTGCCTCACGATACTCCCGCTCATCTCAGGCGTAGGTCTGAGGCCAGCTTGGCCCTGGAGACAATCTAAACTTGGCTTGGGAAGTCAATACGATGGAGTCAAGAGAGACGGATGCTCCTTTGTCCCCAGACCCCACATGCTCAGAGGCACTGCTTGTGCCAATGTGCACAGAAGGTCCACACCATCTCACTTTCCTCTACCAGTGCTCACAGGCTTCAGCAGAGTTTGGGGCTGTTGCCTGCCCCACAATGGCACTGCCAGTCTGTGGTGCTGGCTGTCAGAGGCTGGGCAGGTAGTAGCCACAGCTGCGCATGGCAGGAGGTGGCACAGAGTCACCCGTGCCACCCAGTGCCTTGGGCTGGCTGCTGCTGGCTGCCAGGCAGACCTGCACCTCCTGGCAGCCTGGTGGCAGGGCTCGGCGTCGGAGCAGGCGCCCCAGGCAGCGGGACGCCAGCTTGTGCAAGCCAGGTGGAGCCTGGCGTGGCAGTCAGACTCATGTTTTCCGAAGCGGGTCTTCGCTTGGCATCAGGAGGTGGAACAGGCTATAGCTCTACTCGCAGCCTCCCTCGCATGCGATCCCTTCACAGGAGGGATTTGGTTAGAGTTGCTTCTGGTGGGCAAGCACCCACAGCTGATGACAGGCGAGAAGGCTGGCAGCCCCACGGGCACTGCAGTGGGGAGAGAGGGGAGGCTGTGCCCTGCCACGGCCTCTCACGCTGGAGATGCAGGCGCCCACGGTGGGGCCGGACATTCCAAGCACGGGTGCCCCAGGACAACTCTAGGAGCCACTCAGATCACTGTATCCTCCCAGTAAACAAAGCAGGCAGCTCTTACAATAACATCAGCTGCACCCCAAAGCCAAGAAGTTTTTTGGGGAAAAAAGACCCTGAAAGTCCTCCCCTTGCAGCCTCCTAAGAACCTATTGTCACAAAAGTGAGGTCTAAATCCTCAAAGACAATTTCCAACAGCATTCCAAGGATAATTTTCCAGCAGTACCATCTCCAATTCAGGCTCCTGACAGCTCATGTCTCACATTTAAAAGCCTTGGGCATTTAAGTCAATGGTGGGAGCTGCAAGGCTGGGGCTGGCTCAGAGCATCCCCGTTCCTCACCACACTGATCACGGCCTCCAAGCCCACGGCACAGCCTTGGTGGGTCAGGCCACTGCAAAGACACAGCCGCCCCACAGGCTCCAGAAAGCTCACCTCTGGCCATGGCAGGGTTAAAGCATGACATTTCTAAATCCACTTCTGCAAACTCACAATTCGGCAATTACTGCAGTCATCACTTTGGGAATTGCAGCATTTACCAGCACCCACTGGGGTTGCCATCTGTCTGGTTTCTAACCAGCACAGCTGGTTTTACTGGTATTTGCCAATAGCAGTGTGGTTTTGGTCATTACCGTAGTGTTGCCATTTGAAGTGACACACTGCTTCTCTGGGGGACCATGGGCGACCCTTCTGCCATGGCACGTAAACGCAGGCAGCGTCAGAGTTGTATGAGAGGGGCAAAAGGAGCAGCATGGACAGTTGAAAATAGATTGGAGCTCATCCAACAACAGTAAAATTGCAATACTATTATCAAATGAAGGCTAAGGTGTGGCTGCGCTGCATCTCCTTATGTCTGCAAAGAGAAAAGCTCAAATCTGAAAATACATCTTCAAAGACAGCTGGTTAAATACGGCTGAAGTAGAAAGACGAACCGTGCCAGCAAAAGGTACCAATAAAGCAAAGGCAGCTTTTTGCTGATTTGTCAGTACAAATACGCTGTTGCAAAACATGTCAGCTGATGTTGTTCTGTATGACTGTACAGGAGAAAACAGCCATACAGCATTTCGAGCTGCATGCCTTCCTGTCCACAGGGCCCAGGAAAAGCATTCAGGGATCTCAACACCTTTCCCGCGTCCCACCAGCATCCATCCCCCTCCCGTGTTAGCTGTCAGCGTTCAGGAGGAAGGCGCTGCAGGGGGGATGTACGACAAGAGCTTGAAGTCTAGTGGGGAAAACATTTGAAATACAGAAACAGCAGCTGAAAAGCTAAAAAGCAAGCGGTTCTCCACACAGCTGCTACTGGCACTTCAAGAAAAGATGTTTTTACCTCTGATTGGTCTTTAGTCACTAAAAGGCATACACGGAACATCCTTTTGGATGGTTTGATGAGCAAAATGACTCAGTAACTACTTAAAGACGTGTAAGTGTGGTTGTGAATGAGCTCAAACTGCCGTCAGTGATAGAGTTAATCATGGGAAGCACTGGCCAGAGCTGCTAACCTAGAAGCCTGCAAAACACCAGTAATAAATCAATAAGATGGTTGAAAACTCCTTCTCACATTTCATACAACAGTCAAAAACATTGCGTGAAAATCCCCAGCTTGAACACCAAGGGCTGACCATTGTCAGCGCTTTTTCAAGCCAACCAAAAAAAGAAAAACAGAAAGCTCAAAATGTACTTATAAAAGTCCAATAAAGCACCTACTGCCTGGGCCACTTCCCTGCGGCAACGGAGAAGCTCCTGTGAACTGAGAAAGCAGCAAGGTGTTTGTCATGTGGTTTAAAGGATCCTAATATCACCAGAGATCCGGGACACGTGCTAAGTGACAAGGGGACCTTTCTTGGTAGTCATTTACTTTGTGCATTCTGCCACGACTACGTCTTAATCCCCATTGCTGAAAAGTAATACGGATTACTTACAGTAAGTGTCACAGGACTTTCCTCATCATTTAAGATATCATAAATCAGCTGTCTGCAAGGACAAACAAAGCTTTTTGTCACTTACTTCCTGGACAAAACTTCCTATATTTGCCTACAAAGGTGCAAGAGAAGTTCAGGCATTAAGCAATGGCTGCTTCCAACCCAGCAGTAGCTCATGGGGCAAAATGCTCTTCTTTTGGACAAAAGAAAAAAAAGTTCCCCACTTACTTCATATCACACACAGATTTCAAGGGTGTGTGGTTCTGTGATGCTGTTGTGATGCTGCAGAGCAATCTGAGCTGCTGCATGGCCCCACTCTCTTCTCCTGGGGACAACATAACTTTGCTCAGCCCTGCAGATGGTGACAGAAGGTATCACTCCAGCTCCATCTGCCCAGAGCAGCTTGTGTTCCAGACACAGCTGAAATCCAGGCTTAACCATTCGGTATCTCCCACCTTCTGCACTTGGCAGTCATGGATTTAAGGTGTGTCAGTAAAGTTAAATGAGAAACTACAGGAGCGATGATAAGAGACACTGCCTAGAAGCTGACTGGTTAAAAGTGAACTTTGCACTAAATGTTCACTCAGTATCTCCACGCTATTGAAATGAAATACTACAGAAAATTAACATGGAACAGATGGAAATAACCATAGAAAGGACAAAGAAAATAAAAGCTGAAAATGTGCCTGAGATACAGTTGTCTGAGCTGTGGCTTTAGTACACAGTGGAGTGGCAAAGTGAAAAGAAACAAGAGGGAGCATAACTTAAATCCAGGCCAGCACTGTGCTGGGTAGGCACAACTGTAGGCATCCAGTTTTTACTACATCTGGGGGTTGGCAATCTCTACCCAGCAGAAACTGTGCGATGGGATGAAACGGGATGATCTAACTCATCCTCAGAGAGGCACAGACACCGAGTCTGGAGGATACGATGATGTGTTCCAACCCACTGCAAAACACAGCCAGGGATTTTCAGTCCGGCAAGTTTACTCGGGTCCTGCGTTCTCCCACTCTCCACCCAGTGGTACCCTCTTCTTCTGCTTAACATAATGCCCAGGGCTCAAGAAAAGCCCTGGCCGTGCAGACTTCCTGGCAGAGGGCACTTGCCAGCTGGGGGAAACAAGCCCTAATGCTGCCCGCCCCGTTCCAGGCTGTGGTACCCACAAACACAGACAGAGCACCTCGCAGGGCACTGCCTGGGTGACGTTCTCCCAGGCAGAAAGAAATGACAGGAAAGGAAAGGAGCTGGAACAGTTACAGATCTGCTAGAGAAACAGCAATCACACCGTAACATTTAGGGAGCAGCAACAGCCTGGAGCCCGTGGTGAGAAGCTGTGGGACCAGCCACCAGGACTCAGGTGCTGCGGCACAAGACCCCGCTCCAGGGACACAGCTCGATACGTACCGTCCGTGCCCGGCTGATCAGAGACCGGAGCAAATCCTTAATGCTGTTGGCTTTGTTTCTTTGGAAAATCACAGTGGCTTGAGTCTGGCCGGACACTGTGAGGAGCGGCGTCCCTGGCCACCCCAGCTCCAGCTCCGGAGGGTGCACGTCAGACATGAGAGGAAAGTAGGTGCCAGAGGTTAGTTCAGAGTTGAGGGAGGACCTGTCTCCGGTGTCCGTGTCGCCAAGGTCAGCCTCTTTGTCTCTCATGGTGCTGGGATCTGGAACGCTTTGGTTTCTCTGATGGCTGATATATTCCATGTCCAGGGTGGAAAGGAAAGGCAGCTCCCGCTCCTCAGTGATGGCACTCATGTAGCCACGTTCCCCCTGTTCAAGAAAGGCGTCGATGGCCAGCCGGGCTGTTTCACTGTGCTGGAGCACCAGCGGGGTGGCCTCCCTCCACCATGGCTTCTTCAGCTGCTCCAGGCGGCTCTTCAGTGGCCCGGACACCCCTTGCTGGCTCCCATAGGTGCGGTGGAACTGGGGTCTCACCTCTACTGCCAGGTAGTTGAACATGACCGGAGCTGCTGATGCCAAGAAGTGCCTCTCCAGCTGGATTAGTCCTCTGTCCGACTCCAGGTCCTTGCTGGCCCTCTAGCACTCCTGAGCTCCTCCCAACAGGTTCCCTCAGGACTCAGCATGAGCTCCACTCCTGCGCTCCAGAGTTAATCACCAGGTACAGCCTCCCACTCCGGGGGAGGAGCTGGCTTTCCTGGACTCGGCTTCCTCAGAAACACACCTGACACTTGGTGCTTAGAGTATCCCTTTTGCAAGGGGAGGAAGATCAGCTCCTCAAGCTGCTCCTTCCCTTTCCCTGTAACTGATTCACGGACTGCCCTCCCCTCCCAAGAGGTCCCCACCCTTGGCCAAGCAGGCTCTAACCTGTTTTGTCCCTCATTGTGCTCACAGTGGAAATGCAGATGCTGAAACTTGTTCCTGCTTGAAATTTGTTCCAAATCAAACACGCTTCTCAGTGTCAGTTATAATGAAAAACAAATATCCCAAGTGGATAATCAGACCCGGCCAAGAAACTTATTCATCCCTGAGCCATAGCTAACGCTCCTCCTTGGGAGCCCGGGCTTTGCTAGACTGGCACCTGGCAAAAAAAAAGCCAAAACACCATCTTTTTTTGATATCCCAGGGTCACAGTGTTGTCTGAAGCACAGTAGGGATCTTAGCACAGCTCCGATACCACAGGGTGCAAGAGCAATAGCCGGTCTTTTAGCGTCCCCCTGGAAATCCTGCAGGGAAGGGACATTCAGACTCAGGAGCCTGGTGCTGTGTGAGCGATGATCCTGTCCACGTGCTGTGTATTCTGGGATGAGCCACCTCCAGCTTCCCCAAAGCACCACAGAGCTATTTCTGGAGAAACAATACAGGCGGATGTTAATATGTGATTTAAAGTGCCGTGTTTGGAACGCGCCGCCCAGAACGCACCACAGCACATGAGAAATTGTTCAGAGGAGGCACTCGGGAGTCCCCAGCCTGCACCGCCGACCTTACCCTGGAGCTACTCAGCGCCACAGAGGCCAACCAGGGAATGAAGAACTGGCTGGAGAGTGGATCTAATCAGCCAGCCTTTTATCTGCAAGTTACAACCCCCGTGTAGATTAAACTCATCCAGGCTAAATTAAGTCCTCTCAAATCTAAGTGTTTGCTCTCTAATAGTCACTGGGTGATAGTCACTGGAGAGAGACAGCCATGGCCAGGTGTGAACTGGCACATTCAGACACCAACTTCTAACTCATCTGGGATGAGTCATGTCCCCAAGGGACTGTCCCTCTCCACGGACTACAGATGGAGCAGGATGATCAGTTTAGATGAGCTGTCTTGTCCTTAGATCCCTGAAGTCAGAACGAGCCCTTGCTGGGACTGTGCAAACGGCAGGGACAGAAGCAAAGGTACGTTCAATCAGAGAATTTCAGTTGCCCACCAGAGCTGTGCTGCAAACGCAGCAAGTGCAGAGTCAGCAGCCATGGATAGGAGGTATGGGACAAACATCTCACAATAAAGCTGCTGGCACAGAAGTGTTACAGGTGTAAATCAGTGTTACAGAAGCTTAAAGAACAACACTAACTTAAAATGTGAGGCGAACAGCCAAACACAATGTAAGGAAATTTGGGGAAAAAAAACAAAGGGAAGGGGCTAAAACATGATGGGCCTTTTTCTGAAGCTGCTTTGCCAGTGTGGTAACATCACCTCGGTGATAACATAAAAAAAGGGTAACATCACCCTACTTTTTGCCTTGCTGGAGAGCAGAAAAGAACACGAATTTTAAAAAAGTCATCAAATGCGTGTTTTCTGCCAGATAATCAACTGCTGCTGATTCTGTAAAGCAAAGGGATCTCCGCTGTCTCCAGCTGGTGTTTGGTAATGATCTACTCTCCCTCCAGTAATTTCTCATGGACCTCAGCACATGAAAGCACAAACGATGTAAACATCCCCAGCCGAGCTCGTCGGGCTGGGCCTCTCCAGCGTTGGTGTGGAGAGGCAGATTTCTAGGGAGCCAGTGGCCTCACACTGGAGCAGCCGCCTGAAATAGGTCGGATGAAATGGGCTGCAAAACGGCTTATCTCTCTCCAGGAAGCAGGAGAGCTCGGGCTGCCCCAGCCAGTGGCAGAGGTTCACCACACAGACGTCTAAAAGGAGAGGAGAGGTATCCTGTCCCTGCCGTCTGGCAAAGAGATAAGTGTCTCTAACTGGCACCCCCCAGACGGACTGCCAGCTCAGGATGTGGGAATCGCATCAGCCGGGTTTTGCCAGCGAATAGCGAGGATCTTATCTGGCAGTGTTGTCTATGCACCTTGGGCAACCAGCAGAGAAAGACAAGGGGAAAATTCCCTCTGGCTCAACACACACCCCAGGTCCCACTTCCAAGTCAGTGTCCCCAAGCAGCTGTATGCTGGCTGAGACCCCAGCTCAGGCAGCATCCAAGTGTTAGGCAATACTGCATCCCTGTGTTCCACTTCACGGAGCTCACCAAACACAAACACCTTGCCTGGGCTTTCCACAAAACGTACCTGCTGCTTCTTCTTCAAGCCCAAGTGGCAGGGAGCCTGCCAACGTGTTTCACCATAGCGCAGTTCTTGGGGAACACTCATCCAGGGACACGAGAAGCCAGATTTGCTTTTACCCCCTCTCTTTATTTCAGACTGAAATCCACGTCTTCCACCACAAAACATCATGCTGCTCAAACACACTTATCTATAGGCACGTTTCTTGAAGGCACCTGCACAGCAACATTCAGACCTCACTGGCTGGATGTAAACAGCAAGCACAGCTGGATGGGAAAAGTCCAAATTTTAGTTACTGCGCTGAGATCTGACAGATTTTTCCAAATCAGGGCAGAGACAGCTTTGCCCCCCCGCAGCAGAAGGAGGGCACCGGGCACCAGTTGCCAGCTGTAGCCAAACGATCACTCTGCTTGTGATGGCAGGGAAGGTGGACAATCCTTCCTCCTCCACTGGCTCCCTGCTCCGTGCCATGCCGTGCCCAGCATGTAGGTTTTTCCAGTTGCCGCTCTGAAGTTCCCACCACCCATGTGCCATGTAGGGAAGCCAAGGTGGGGTGGCTCTGGTGGCCCTTCGAGGTCCTGAGCTGCTTGGGGTGCCGATCGACATCTGTCATGAGAAGGACCATCGTGTGCCTCTTCTCTTGGCTGCTCCCTTGCATTGAACACGAGAAAGCCCTTTCAGACCCTTCTTCCTTCTCTTCTTCCCAAGGAAACACCCAGAAATACAACTGGGCATTGTCACACCAGTGGCTCTTGTTACCAGCAGGAAGAGGGTATGAAGGGAAGGATGTGGGACAATGAGCAAATCCTGCTAAGATGCCTTCTTCGGCAGGATGTGGATCGCCAGGAGGCTGGCAGGTGGGATGAGGCACGAATGAGCCCAGCTCACTCCTTTAGTCACTGACATAATCGTTAATGAAGGCTTTGCACGCGTGAGACTCTTTACTCCCTAAAAAAGCATGAGGGAGCTCTTCCCTCCCGGGAGAGCTGCAGTAACACACCAACACCAACCGGATCCAGCCTCAGCAGCAGCTTGCAGGGTCCTCCTGCACAAACAGACGTACCTGCACACGACAGGACAGTGGATGTTTCTGGTTCCTGCACATGGGTGCAGGAAATGGTTTACACCAGTCTGGCCCAGGCCCCTCAGGCAGATCTGTTGCCACTTGACCTGAACCCTCTGGCTGCTCCCAGCACATCCCACCTGGAGCAGCCACCGAAAGGCAGCAGCAGACGGTGGAATCATGCTCGTGTGAGCTCCTGCTCTGCTTTCCCAGTGGAAGGACGAGGCTCAAATATCTCTTCTGTCCCGCAGAGCAAGCTGCTAAGCAGGTTGAATGACTGCAAGCAAAACAAGTACTCCCTCAACATGTTCAGCAACTTCGGGAAGAACACACGTACGATGCACAGGGCAGCCCCAAACACCTGAAGAAGGGGCAGCAGTAAAAAAAAGCTCACCAGGAGTCTGGGAGGGATCATGAGATTATTAATATGCGACTGCCCCATCACAGCACAGGATGGGGCAGCACCCATAGGTGATACCCCCTTTGCAGGCAGAGAGGTGGGTTCCTCACAAGCACAGCACAATTGTCCCAGCAGCAGAGCCTACATCTCACTCCTGTTGAGCCTCAGGGTCTTTCCCGTGTCCTTGCCAACATTCCCAGGCTCCTGCACAAGCTTCTGCCCTCCCCTTGACTTCTCAGACCTGCAGGAAAAGACGGAGAGCACTGAGGGGCAGGCTGTGCAGGCACAATATGCCCAAAAGATGGAGATATCTGTCCCTAAGGCACGCAGCAGAGTGGCAGAGGTACCGTCACCCAGACTGCTGGAAGAGGTGTTAATCTCGCCGTAGGACACCAAGGGCCCAGCCAAGCCTGATGTTCAGCAGAAGGAACAGGGCACGGGTTTAACGCAGTCTCTCATGGAGACAAGAGAAAAAAAAGTCTCGATTATTATACAAGACTATATTATACTATTATACAAGAAGACAACAGAGATCAGACAAAGAGGGGCAGATGTGAAGAGGCCGAAGGGGAGGGCAGGAGCCTCTACAGGGTGGTGTCTACTAAGAAATTAGCTGCCACCAGCACCAGCCAAAACACCTCCATGTGCTGGGCCAAGGTCACAACCAAATACCTGCGCTGGGGCCTGAGAAGCTGGAGAACATCACGACAGGCGACCGCTGTACTCGTGGCACAACTCTAACAGCAGAAGACAGACACTCAGTAATTTCTAGGTATTAAGGTAAACATTTGTGACTCCCAACACTGGTATTTTCATCTTCCTGGAAGAAAGCACACTCAGTCCAGCTGTGGAGCTCAAGGTGGGCAGTGAATCGCTTGACATACCTTTAGAGGGGATTAAACTCCTCCAAACCCTCAAGCAGTGCTGGAGCACACCGTGGGGACACAGAGAACCTTTGCTACGTGCTCAGGATTAAACTGGTCCCATGGAAATGCCACAAGTAGACTGTACCAGACCTATGTTGAATTTCTGAAGGAAATTCAAGAAGGCAGGCTTTCTCTGCAGGGTTTTGGAAGTAGGAGAGTGTGGAGCAACGATGAGAGTGGGTCACAGGGTACGGTGTGGCTCCCACTGCTCCTCATGCCAGTGTCACACAGCAGCAGACATTGCAAGGACCACACTTGCAGAGCCAGCCTCTATCCCTTCCCATGACCTTGCTGTTCTTCACCCACTCTACATTCAACCAATTTAAATTTGGGGGGGGGGAGGGAATTTGCTCTTACTCCCGTCTCCAGTTTCTGCTCATCTTATTTGCCAAAGGCCAAGTGAGACAGGTCCATGGGCAAGTCCAACTGCCACGTCAGGAGCAGCAGTTCTGACCCCAGGGCTCGGTGGGGCAGAAGCGTGACCACAAACCTCACTTTGTGGAAGGAAGGTGAGGATGGGAGTCAGAAATCTGGGAAGAGGTAACCGCACTTTGACAGGGCTCGGGCACCTGGACAGCACAGGGAACGTGGAGATCATGGAGGATGCCTGTGCCCTCAGCACTTCAGCTCTTTAAAGAAGCAGGAGAAAACCATTAGAGATAAATACCAAAAGGCCATGTGAACACACTGAGATGACACAGAAAAACATCTGACCACCTAAAATACAGAGCCGGCATCGAAGGGTTCCAGAAGAATCCCCCCTGACTCCAACATGTCTCAGAATACCAGTCTGAAGCAAGAGACTTCCCAAGTTTGACCCTGTGGGCACCTCCTCTCCCACCGCTGCAAAGCAGCAGAGAAGGGAGGGAAGACACCGAGCGCTGGCCCTTCTCTTCTGCTTATGGAAACAAGAAAGCCAAGACCGAGCTGAAATAGTGACAGCTTCCTACAGGCTCATGTCTCTTCATTTTAAGACACCTGGGAAAACTGAGAGAACAAGTCCTTTGGAATAATGAGTGATGCCCAAATTCCACATATGAAATAGGAGGCTGGGTTGGATGATAAAGCACTCGACATGGCTCCTTCCAGAAGAAACACACGTGTATATATTCACTTAAAACACAGTGAGTGTCCTCGAGCCAACACTGAGACCACTTTCAAAAAACCCAGCAGCATAACGAATCATTCCCCCTGCAAAGCCTTGAAAATGGGACAAGATGGACTTTACAACCTTTGGCTCAAACCCCCATGTTCTGCTGCACTGGACACAGGCATCATGTTTACCTGCTGATCCTGGCTGCTGCAACGCTCACAAGGTGCTGATTTTGCTCCTGGAAATACAGTCTCTCTCAAAGACTCTAAATTCTGGTTGTAAAGATGTTTTATACATAAGATGTTGGCAAAGGCACGTTTCTAGCCTATTGGCATGCAACCCTCAAGAGTAAGAGGGGTCATATTCTACACCCAAACCCCATCTCCAGGTAACTCACGGCTGGGAAGCAGAGTCTTCTCTTGCCCTGTGTAGCCTCCAGTGTATTTTAACTCTCTAACACATTACCCTTTTAATTCATAGACAGTTTCTGCCTTATTCTCTCAGCAGGCCCCCACACACTCCTGGCCAAACCCCCCGACTGCTGGCTCAGCGGGGTGGCTGAAGGGGTTCTGTGGAAGAAGCAGAGCCACGATTATAGAGCTTTATTCTCATATTAATAAAAAGCCCCAAAGCAGATGCCAATGACCAGAATCTGGCACCGTGAGTTCTGGAGCCTCCTGCCCATAAATATAGCAAAAGGTTCGATTTTGGCCACAGGGCTGTTGTCCTGTACTGAGTGTACCAAAGACATTGTCATCTCCAGCCTCGTGGTCCAGGAATCCTGGTGGCTTCACGGCATCGGCAGCACAGACACGACTTGACCAGCAGCACCAGGGTGGATGGTGGTGTTCTCCCAGCCCCCTGTTCCCATGGCATGGATAACACCAGCCCAGGTTTAAATTACAGAGCAGGAAAGGGGTTAAAGTTTAAATGACTGTTTTGTATATGAATTAATGTATGTAGCTTTGAGCCAAAATATCTACCATTAATTTTTCCACCTATTTCAGGAGCAGTAAGATACACAAAGTAAAGTTTATTTTGGTACTTGGTATACTTCACTCTCATTAAAAATAAATTAATCAGCAAATTCCTACACAGCTCAGTCTTCTTTTATGTAAATACAACCCAGCTGTAATGAATTACAAGGTGTTATTATCTCACACACACTGTATAATACTTCACACATAAGAGGTTTCTCTGCTTAGCTCAGCTTTCAACAAAAGCATCTTAAATAAACTGCAAGCAAGTTGTTTGGTCTGTAATGTTTTCACAGAGAAGGGATACACCTCACACATAGAGGGTTTCTTTACATGACTCACTTTATAACAAGTTAAACTGAGGAAGTTTGCCTCGGAAAAAAAATAACAAAATGCCTTTTTTATCCACAGAAGGCTCCCTAAGTGAAGATTTTAAAAAAAAAAAAAAAAAAAATAATGTGCAAGGCAGTGTTTGGGAGCCGATACTCTGCATCCCACTGCTCTTCACACAGGGAAGGGATGTCAAATACTCCCCAAAAAACCACACAATATGAAGAAAGCAACTTCAGACAGAAGAGCAGTCACAGCCAGGCACAGTCACACTTTCACCAGATTAAGGAGTCACAAATGAAGGATTAATTTCACAAATTAAGCATTATCACCTTTGACTTTTATTTAATAGTTTTATTAGGAATAAATCCTGCTATTACAGGGCTCATCGTTATCAAAAGCACACGTGGCACAGAAAACACATACACAATGTTACCCAGACTGACATTTATTATGGACTAGGATTTTAGACAGGAGAGAAATGAAAACTGCTTTTGCCACTGACCTGGAAACAGCCTAGTGACCCATCCACCCACGCAGGGCACCTTGGCCTCTGCTGACCTCATCAGTGGAGCTCCTGCTCCCCTAATTACTGCCCTGGCGTCATCCCCTGCACAGCCCTAGACAGCTGCCAGTGGGGTTGACAGGTCTGGTTCAAAAGCCCTGGACCAGTGCTGTGGGGGACACAGGACAGCACGGTCCTGTCCCACTGAGAGCCATGGGCAGAAAATAGGGATGTTCTTGTCATAAAGAAATTGTTAGAGCCCAACTCTAAATAGAATACGGAAATATCAGCAAGGCAGACCCAAATACCCAGTGCTTTGAGGCAGCTTTTAGTGACAGCACAGCCACCTTTTAGACTTTATTCTCACTAAAATGGCTAGAGCCACAAGGGATTGGTGGGGACTGTGCATTACTCTTTGCATCCTCCTATCCCTGCGCAACAGAGCAGAGAGTTCCTGAAAAGGATTTTCACAGAAAACTCTTCTGTTAAAGCAATTCTTAACTCCACTAAAGCAAAAATGGACCGTTCCATCTTGATAACAGGCTTTTAAAATACATTAACATTGAATACGCGAAGCTCAGATTTGCATTCACAACCCTTCAGTGAGCAGAGGAACACCGCCGTGTCTCTACGCAGCAGCTCCAAACAAGGCAAAGGACAGAGATGTCTCCTCAAGATAACTTTAAGTCACGGTAAAATCTCTGGTTTCCTAAAGACAGAAGGCAGGCCTTTCAGTTTGCCAGCAAGGACCGCTCAGTGCCATGAAAAGGACAGAGGTTCTTAAACCAACTAGCGTTTATTTGCGGGTGAATATTCAGAAGAGTATGGCTGTCCAATTTGCTACTGAGTCACCACGGACAGGACATCTAATGAAATATTTTCTTTTCAACAGCAGATTTTTTCCTTCCTGACCCTAGAGCCTCAGCCCAGTTCAGTTCCAGGCACGCTCCCCAGGCTGATCTGACAAACTGATGGAGATGTCAGGCACTGGCACGCTCAGAGTCCTTCGTCATTGTACACAGGGGAGCGGGGCTTGAGGATGCTGCGGGCATCGTTCTCCACCAGCGGCCGCCAGCTCACCTCACCCGTCAGCAGCAGGTCCTCCCCACTCAGCGCATCCAGGTGCTGCACCTGCAAGGACAGGATGTTAGCACAAGGGGTCCCATCACCCATTCAGGTTCCTCAAAAGCTAGTGCAAGGGGTCCCATCGCCCATTCAAGTTCCTCAAGAGCTAGTGGAAGGGGTTCCATCACCCATTCAAGCTCTTCAAGAGCTCCACAAGCCAGAAAGCAAGCAGAACAGGGAGACTGTAGCATACTTTGCCACTTGTGTGAGGTAGACCTAAAAAGATAATCGAGGGCTCCTTAAGCATCATGGGAAGGCTGGGAGATAAGTATCTGCAAATCCACTGGAGTTACCTGTGTAATGTCTTCTACTACCACCTTAGCTAATGCTTCCTCTGAAAGTTTGGCAACAGGACAAAGAAGAGCCACGCAATGCTAACATGAGTCACTTTATCTTCCTGGCAGCTAATTCAGATGACACACTGTAGTACCATCATCCACACCAAGGGCCCTCATAAAAGTGGTTTCACACAGACCAAGGCTTTTCACTATAGAAAAAAAGCCTGACCAGCAGGGAGCATCTGCGATTTGTAATACAAAAGCACATGAGCTGGAGGAGATGAACATGGAATGAACACTCATTCTCGCAATACAAGAAATACTTGGGATCAAATGAAATCGGGGAAGAGGAAGGAAAGCAGGAGAAGCTCCATCAAGGGTCAGTAAAAGACAAAAGCCACACCTCTGGCTCAGGAAGTCTGTGAGCAAAGACTGCCAGGAGAGTTGACCAGGGAAATAGTACACATGCTTGCCCTGTTACTATATTCTTCTCCGGCATCCACTAATAGCCACTGTTAAAGACAGGATCAGCAAGAAACTGTGGGAAAGACCTGGTACACAATGATCACTGGGAATAAAAGGTAATTTGACAAGGAGTTTCTCAACAGAGGAAAGACTTCACCAATGGTCACAAAAGGGTCAGACCAAAGAGCCACCCAAGCACAGGATGCTGTTTCTGACAGTCATCAACAGGAGATCCCCCAGGAGGAGTTAAGTACAATGCATGCATATAGTGTTATTTTCCCTGTTTACTTTCCCTCCCTCTCAAAATTTGTTGGTTCGGGGATTTTGAGCCTGAAGTGGTGGTTGTGGATTTAATAGCCCTGGACGGACTTCTCTTCCATAAACCTCGCCAGTGTCTTCGGGATCCACACGTGCAATTGTAGCATCCCAAACAACCTGTGGCAACCACCTTATGTCCCCACGTTCTTCTATCAGTGAACAGCTTACCTCTCATACGCCTTCAAGATTTCCCAGAGCTGTCTCATAGTCTCTCTCAGCTGTTTTTCAGGCAGGGAATCCTACTCATTGCTAACAAAGGAGCTGTTTCATGTCGCCCTTACTGCTTTTCTCTGAGCCTTCTTCAGTTCGGTTTTTATCTTGAAGGTCGGAACCCAAACCATACACGTTATTCAAGATCACAAGGGTACCATGGATTTCAAAAGCGGCACGACAACACTATTTCATTCTCTCTTCCTTCCTTAGTAGTTCTGAGCGTTTGTTCTACTTTTTTTATACACTACAGAGTGTTAAGATGACATTTTGATAATACAATTATAATCCCAAGGACTCACTTCCTCTGTGGTAACAGACTAAGTTTAAAACTCATCAATATATATGAAAAGCTGGGACTGTTTTTCCAAGTGCAAAACCTCAGAGCTTTCTACAGGAACGGCCTGCCCTGGCAGAAGCTGTGCCGGTTCTTCCCTGTCGTGCCACATTTATTGGTGTGACCACTGCTTCCTATCCAGCTGCTGACGGCTTCTGTCCTGTCCTTTGCTTGAATATACAGAAACGCAACAAATTCCCCACTTGGCAGCAAATTGTTCCAAATCACATACTTTTTATATGTGTTTGCTCCCTGTCAATCTTCAGTTTTAAACTTTCCTGCAGCCTCACTGATGTTAAGCATTGACTGAAGTCTATCCCTCCTGAGAAGCCCTCCAGCATTCCAAAAGCGTCCTCAGTCCCTTACAAAGTTCAGCCCTTTCCTTCCCACACCATTTTCTCAGACACACACTGAAATATTCTCTCTCCGAATCTCTCTCTGGTCCTGAAGAGAGCACTGGAACCATTCGAGAATGCTGTTGTGGAGGTTCTGGTCTGCAATTCCCTGTCCAACAGCCTACACTCCTCCTCCAGGACCTCTCTCACCCCTTTTCTGCCTTTGGTCTCCACCTGGACTACATCCTACCAACAGTTCCTGGAAACCTGGTTCACAAACCTCGTAAGGGTTGGGAGGACAAACACTACTTGATATTGTTTCCTCTGGGTAATTACCGAAAGAAATAGAAATAATTCTGGAAAACAAAACCTTTTACTTCTTTCCCACAAAGATCATCAGGAGACTTTCAGTCTCTGTGTGTTATTTCATTATGAAGAGGATCCCAACTCCGCAACACTAATTACAATTCTACAACAAGTTGCAGCCCATTTCTGACACGTTTTGTCATGCCCCCGCCATAGCACAGGTCCAGAAGAAGATGAGCAGAATTGCTTTCAATATTTCATTAATTTCTCTGCAGTCATTTTTCATCAAACTGCAATAAATATCAGCCCATTTTTATCACTGAATATTAAAATCAGTTATATTTATGAGGAGAACTGAGGGAACTGAGCTACACAGTATGCAAGCAATAAAAATAAATATTTAATATTCTAACACAAGAATGAAGAGGAGTTGCCCTATGAGCTGCACCATACCTGTTTGCGCACATACTCCACAAGTAACTCCAGGTGCCGAGGGTCCTCGCAGTTCTTGTTGAAAAGGTTTCTCCAAAGAGCTGCTGCCAGAACGTGATCATCAGACAAAATTCCCTAAAGGAAGAACAGAGGGGGATTAAAAACTGCACGTGAAGAGGGTCTGAACAGGGCATAAGCAGGTTACTCTGCTCAGCAGCCAGCAATATGGGCTGGCTCAAAGCCCACAGCTGCCATGGACGGTACATATGAAAAGGCATCAACATCACTCTTTCCCAGAATGGAAAAACAACCCTGGCCTGAAATCAATTTACAGAGCAGCCTCTAACAAATATTCCGGCAAGTTAATTTGGAAAAAAAACAGGTCAGGCTATTCCTAATGTAGGAGCTGATAAGTGCATTTCTACGTGATGAAATCTTTACCATAAAATTTTTGGCCTTACAGAGAAGACAACACAGAATTGTGTGAAGCCCATGGCACTTGGAAAAGAAAAATTAAAGGATATTTAATACAATGCTGCAGAAATGTAGTCAGGACTTTGCCATTTTGCTTTGCTTTTCTATTTTTCATTCTAAATGAGAAAGAGTGGACTCTTCATCATCAAGAATTATCTATATTTTTCCAGTTAAATCTAATACTAAATTTGGCTTATACAAGAATCACATCCATGAGCTCTTTTTGTCTAAGTTCTCTCCCACTTGTATTGTCTTTTTAGATTACGTGGTGTTATCACCACATAACTCCTGTCTTCTGCTGACACGTTTGCCAACAGCAAGAGAGGACTTTAAAATATTCAGTTAAAAATAAAAAAGGTCAACATTTTTCTTTAATTTAATTAGACATTTTGTTTCCAAAAAGAGTAAAGAAAAAAAAAACAGTCCCAGGCAGACACATCCTGGCTGTGTTAAAACTAGAGTAAAGACTTGCACGCGTAACATCATCCACAACTCTAAGAAGTTTATATTTACAAGATATTAATAACGCAAATCACCATGCAAAAAATAGTATCACCAGGTGAATAAAAAGAGCATCTGAACAGGAACACCCACTAGAGCAAAAAAAATAACTACTAGAAAGAGATGATGTAATTGTATTTTCTTCTTGAAAGTCCTGCAGATGCAAGGACTGCAAGTCCTGCAGTCCTGCACAGTGGTGCTTCTGCCTCCCCGTAATATTAGATGCTTCCCATAAACACCCTTTCACACAGACTCCTTATAAATACTCTGATTTCAAAGTACAGCTGAGTTCAATGGGATTCAGAGGGAGGAAATGATTTATTGACGGTTGGGGACGGTGAAGCAGTACAAAGAATGTCCCTCCTTCCTTGTCCCGTGGTTTAACTCAATATGTTCCTTGCTTTCTTTTTTCTTAAAAGCACTTTAATTCAAGGCACAAGATGATCGCAATGACTAAGAAGTCTGCTTCCATAACATAACATTTCTCCAAAGACATGTACTGCAAATATTTTACCCGTTTGAAGTATTCTGTGTTCATGAATTACATGGTCTGTTTGTTCTTGCACGTTCTCTGAAAACATCCCTCTTACCTCATCATATCCAAATAGAGCTGCATAGAAATTTTCTACCATACTTCTCAAGTCTTCCCTTAGAGCAACAGAATTAATCTGAAGAATAAAAGAGAAAACCATGAGTGTGGGCTCTAAAAGAGGCGTTGATGAGGAAACACCAGCAGTTTCAGCACAAGCAGGCGAGGAAGCAGCAGCACCCTGGCCCACAGAGGTGAGGGTCTGGCTGGAAGTAACCATGTTGGGGCAGTCAAACATTTCAGAACGATACAGAACACGCAATACAGCTCCTTAATTCTGTGAACAAACGGAAGTCAGTGTTACTCAGAATACACGAATGGCAGAAAAATCCCCAGCACTGATGTAGGGCTACGCGAGCAGAGAAACGAGCGACGGCAGGGCCGTCCTGTCAGTGGCAGCACAGGCCAGGATAACGAAGATGACTCTGTATTTCAACTATTAAGCAGTTTTTCCAGCCCTGGATTCATTCACACAGGTCTTTGAGAAATTTGGAGGTTTTTCAACACTTTTTCTGAAGCATGGACTCCCGAGGGGGACATGATGTTAAAGCACTGTAACGCCAAAGACAGAGGCACCATGGCTCCCACTGCTCCGTCCATACTTGTCGCTATTGACTCTCTCACGCAGGAATCACATGAATCCTGTCTCTACAGCATCTCACAAGAAACTCAGACTTTACTAGTTTCTGACTATGACTATATTTCTTTCCGAGTTTGTGATGACCCAGCTACTTCCCCCACTGCTGTAAGAGTGACTCAGTCCGAGCCCTGCACTGACTTTTAACTAAATTTAACAGTTGCTTAAATATCTGCTGGTTTGGCCTAAGCCACCCCTTGGCTTCCAGAACTGACCCAGGTGAGGCTGAGACTGAACCAGAAGAGATGCCAGAGTGATGGCTGAAACACCTCGTGAGCTCCTCCCTCACACAAACTGCCCATTCCTTTGGCCTGTACTTTTTAATTCTATCAACAAAATGATTTAATAAATGGTTCCTCTCCCGAGGGCTAAGCCCCGCTCCAACCGGGGAAGCTGCTGCTTTGGATTGACTCTCATAGAATTGTCCAGATTGGAAGTCCTGGATCATCGAGTCCAACCATCAACCTAACTCTGATAAAAACCATCACTAAACTATGTCTCTAAGCACTATGTCAACCTGGCTTTTAAATCCCTCCAGGGATGGTGCCTCAACCACTGCCCTGGGCAGCCCATTCCAAGGCTTAAGAACCCTTTCTGTGTAAAAATTCTTCCTAATATCCAATCTGAACCTCCCCTGGAGCAACTTGAGGCCATTCCCTCTTGTCCCATTGCCTGTTCCTTGGGAGAAGAGACCAACCCCCCCCGGCCACATCCTCCTTTCGGGGAGTTGTAGAGAGCGAGAAGGTCTCTCCTCAGCCTCCTTTTCTCCAGGCTGAACACCCCCAGCTCCCTCAGCTGCTCCTCACAAGACTTGTGCTCCAGACCCCTCACCAGCTCCGTTGCCCTTCTCTGGACACGCTCCAGCACCTCAAGGTCTTTCTTGTCATGAGGGGCCCAAAACGGGACACAGCCCTTGAGGTGGGACCTCCCCAGTGCCCAGTACAGGGGGATGGTCACTGCCCCAGTCCTACTCACCACGCTGTTCCTGACACAGGCCAGGATGCTGTTGGCCTTCTTGGCCACCTGGGCACACTGCTGGCTCATGTTCAGCTGACAGTCGACCAACACCCCCAGATCCTTTTCTGCCAGGCAGCTCCAGCCACTCTGCCCCCAGCCTAGAGTATCCATGGGGTTGGTGTGACCCAAAACATCAGATCTCTCATGATGTCATGAGAGATCTGAGATGCCAAGCATTTCTCCTCTCCAGATCTCACACACAACCCCAGTGTAAACGACGGGGATAATTCTCTCTGTCCCTGCACATCAGCAGAGTGCTGAGGAGACACTGCACCTTGGAGACAGGATTTGCCAAAAAGAGAGTAAAACCAGGATCAGGGGGCAGGCCCTCAGTTCTGTCAGGGACCAAGCAGGGCTGTCTCTGATGTACAGGTCATCACAAGGCTGACAGAAAGCTGTGAATACTCACCTACCTCAAATCTTAATACTTATGACATTGCAAACCATGCGTCCTAAACACTTCTTAGTATCCTTACGAGTACTCACTCTTTTTTCTTCTAATTATACAACAGCTTTTCTATCACAATATGAATTAAGTTTTTGCCAGGCCAGCAAATTTCCAGTTTAAATATTCTTCCATTAAACCACTATCTTTTTTCATCTGTTGATTTTTATAGAAACTCATAGAGTGCAAACACAAGGAAAATTCCTTTTATGTCAGTTACTCATATTTTTCCATTAATATAAACTATTAAAATTCATGCAGATATTTTATAGGCTATCAAGATTTGGAGACTGGTTATTACTGAATGTTTAAAAAAAGAACTCAACATAAGAAATCAGAGGGTTAAATGATGACTGCAACTTCTGTAATGACTTAATTAAATTTTTATTGAGTACATAAACTATGATGTCATTTCTACCCAACCATGCTCAAACTTTTTGTGCATGTCAGAGATCGTGGTTTTTCTCAATAGAACATACTTCTAAATAAGCTGCACTTCTACAGCTCTAATAAGGGGGAGCAGGTCTCATGTAACACACTCAATAAATTATCCTTCCATTTTAAACAAACAAATTCCACGAGTTATTATATATTTGCCACGCACTTTTTATGACATAATAAAAATGTTACCTCAAGGATTACTTAACACATACTACAAATGTTACAGCAGGCAACTGCAAGGGGCAAAGAAAACAAATAGTCCCATTACAGAGACGAGTCCTGGACTATACATCCCCAGGGAAGCAGCTTTCTATACTGAAAACAAAGAGCAGCAGCTTTAAGTTCACAAGAAATAGATTGATGAAGGAGATAACCAAGTTAAACAAACAGGGCAATAAATACACCTTAAAAGACAAACAGTTTAAAATATAAAATATGACTTTAGGGATGGAGCGGTATCTTAGGCAATAAAATTACATTTAAAGAAATATTGCCCTTTCTGAAGAATACAACCAGCACTGGTTAAGTACAAACACTGTAAGAAAAAACCCTTTATAAAACAAGAAAAATGAGTAAATCCAAATCAGCATTTGTTGGAAATGCTTCCTCTTTTTAAGCTTGTACACGTTCTTACCACTGGCAAGTTTCATGGCCTGCTTGGTCAAGATTCTGCTGCCTCTTCCACAGTTTGTTACTGAGGCGAAAAACTGCCAGACAATTCCAAGTAAGTAATTGTTAATAATGAGAAAAAAAATAATCAGTAACATCTGGAGCTCTTCTAGGGACTTAGCCCCTTTGCCTTCTTTGGAACAACCCATTGCAGAACTGTCACCAGAATAAATTTATATCCCATCGCCTGAAGTGACAGATAGTTCTATCTTAGTTCAAAACACGGAATATGTTTTTGGTACATCTCTCGCATTGACAAGACCTTTTAAAAAAGGAACTGTACAGCCAACATGCCTTCCTACCATGTCACAACTTTTCATTGAAACACTCCATGATCCCACATTGTGCCTGCAAGAAAACTACTAGCATTCCACTACTGCATTTGCGTTATTTAATTGCAGAGACCTCATCTTCAGCCTCAACGAGTTCAATATGCACCATTCAACTGCCCCCTGGTGAGGCTTACTGCTGTATCAGAGAATTTACAACATCAAATCATAGAACCATAGAATGGTTTGGGTTGGAACGGACCTTAAAGACCATCTTGTTCCAACCCCCTGCCCTGGGCAGGGACACCTCCCACCAGACCAGGTTAATCTCAGTGAAGGTTTTGTATTCTAACAAAATTTCTAGGAAATTAAGAGCATGGTGTTTTATTGTCTACGTTGGACATGTATGAAGACATCTTATGTATGGGTACAGCTTTTAAAGTGAAAGCTATCATAGGATTAGTCCAAATTAACATCTTTTGTTGGGTCGAGAGCATTCTTTTTTAATGAATCCCTCAACCTTCCGACTCACCCCACTGTAGGTTACGCTGCAGAGGAGTCTCAGGGTGCACAGACTGGGGAAGGTGCTGTGGTGTCCATGGGCTACACTATTTGAAAGCACTTTTAACTGGAGTTTCTTTCTGTTACAGCTTTTGCCAGCATGTGTTGCACCCTTAAGCTACTTTAACACATTAATCCATCCATAGACTATAAAGCCAGAAGGGACACTTCCAACTGCACCTTGTACAAGTGCTAGTCATTGAGTTTCATGCAGCAATTCCTCTCTCTTTAGGCCATAAGTTATGGTTGAAGTAGATTTTTTTATGAAGAGATTTCAGCCAGAAGAAATGATTAGATCATAGAACCCGACCCTCTGCATATCACAGACCATTACATTTCCCTGGGTTCCCTCTGTACTAAGCTCAGTAAGTTGTGTTTGGCTAAAGCATATCACCCGCACAGTCGAACATGTGTATTTCATTTCATATTTGAATTTTCTGGCTTAAGTTTCCACCTCCTCATTCTCGTTATACCATTCCTGCTAGAATAAAAAGCCTCGCCCGTCGAATGCGTTTGCTCCTGTACCTCTACCCAGTTGATGTGTCAGCGCAGTCATCTCCCCAAGCCCAGATCAGGCTCTTTAAGGGCAGGTTTACACCGGGTGTGCTGATACACTGCATCACCAGCACGCTCCTGGAGTGGTCACAGCCGTAACAGCAAAGCAGTGGTTTATGCCCATACAGTAAAAATTAATTCATCTCTTGTGCAAAACAAGTTATGCAGGTGTGAGCACACGTGTCATTATGAGTGAGCCCACTCTGGGGACTCGTGTCAGCCTCGCTGAGCAACCATCGGCCCACTCCCAGGGACTCCGGATGGCTGGGGCATCCCACACCGGCAAAACTTCCCGAGGGAGATACAGGACAAATCTGTCATGATAAAAAAAAAAGTCTCTCCTCAAACATTTAGGCTTTTTTACACACCTTCTCTCAAGTTGCATTTGGAAAGAATAGCTTAGAATATATAGTTTACATTAGTTATAAATAATATATAATCACATATAGTTATATATGGGCTTTTAAAGTGTTTGCTGCCCTTTTAATAAACATACATGCCATTAAATTGGAAAACCTGCATACAGCCCTTTTATTTCCTCCAATTACATAACTATTACTTCTAGGACAGTAATTTTGAAAATGACTGACACTGTAGCTAGGATCAAAAAGATTAAATTAATAAACCAGATTAAAAATATCTCTGTAGCAAGGGGCCAAAAAGGCCAGTTCCTTCAGGCAATTTCACATAGTTGTGAAATGACAAAGATATGGCAGAAATTATTTTTCCAATCTTCATTTTTTGAGTCTTTTATTAACCACTCTGTTACTTTGTCTGCAAATGAGCTTACTGGCTTGTAATTAGCTACAGCTGTGAGTCCCCATATACCTTAAAATATTAACTTTTCTGATAAATTCTCTAATTAAAAGTAAGTAATTTTGTAATGCGCCTCAGTAGATAATTAACTTCAGAGAATAGTCTTTAAAGCCTTCTTCAATGTTCAGCAACAACCTACTTCAATATTGCATTAACCCAGGCAAAAGCTCAATGTCAGATTGTATCAGAACCGGTTCCTGCCAAAATTTCCAACCCATAAAAACAACATGTTAATGGAGAAAGACTTTTGCCTGCTCCGCTCCCTTCCTGACAACTGCCCTGTCATCAATAACACTCCTTACAGCACGCTCATTTCAAGCAGACACAGAAAAGCAAGTTATACAACATTATCTACATATTTCAGCAAAACCAGGTGTCGCCCTCAGCTGCCCAGTGCCAGGGAAAGGAGGTACGTTTCTGTCTTGCAGCCTGGCCACGGTCACAGCTAAAGATGCACAGCAGATCACGGTACAATCTTAACTGTATTCAATATGTAGGGTTTTATTCCGAGCTCCTTCATCTCTGTAGGAGACAGCTGGCAGAGCTCATTGACAACCTCTCAAGAAGAAGATGAGGAAGAAGAGGTGAAACCACTGGACTCTGGCTGGTTGTGCTGGTTCTCTCTAAGGGTGAGCAGCTGTAGAGGGGTTTTCCTGTAATGCCTCTTAAAAACCTACTTGCTAAAAGCCTAAACCTGATCATGAACATGTTTCTGAACACACCAGAATCAAGAATTCAGTCTGGTAAACTGAAAGGAAGTACATGACCAAGTTTAAGGGAGGCACTTGGAGAAGACAGTAGTGAAGGGAAATAAGGTAGATATTCACCAGCACTTACAGAGATCCTGTAAAACTCCATCTGTTTATGGAGACAAACCTCAGGAAGAGTCCCACACAAGAAATACTCTACTGGGTCAGACCAAGGGTCCACCTAACACGGGATCTTGCCTTCAACAGCAGCCAGACACTGAGAAAAGTAAGACAACTACAAGCTGATATACGCTTCCTCCAAGTGTTCTCCCACCCAACTTCAGCTCAGGACAACTCTCAACCCTTGGTAAGCGTTTATATAGTAACCTTCAAAATGCCTCTATTTCAATCAACTTGTCCAGCAAACTCTCTGCATCCACACCGTGTTTCAGCAAGAAGAACCCTGGTCTCCTGCCTGTGAAGAGAACCACAGCTGGTGGCTCCCTGCCAGTTTCATCTGGTGGCCCAGTTTCTTCACTGGATGAGACAGCAAATGCACATTGCTCCACCACCTTCTCATAGCACTCAGGATTCTGAGAGTCCATCATGTGCCCTGTGATGGGATCTGCCCATAAAAAGAGTTAAGATAACTTAGTAAGTCAAGAGCAACAAAATCCCTGGGATCATAAAGTACTAAACTAAATGAAATGTATTGGACAACATTTAATAGGGCTGCAGAGCATGAAAGGTGGCATCTGTTCTGAGAAGTACTTCAGCAGAACCAGGTAAGTAGAAATTAGTGGAAAATACAATAATAAATGGAAATAACAATCACAGATAATTATGACCAGTAATACTCAGTGCTGATAAAGATACTGGTAGTAGGTGTTTAAAAAAAAATTTAAGAAATTTCTATAACAATGTGCACACATTCAGCAGTTACAATTCCAGAAATGGATCTAAAAGAGATCTTGGGGACAAATCCCCCAAAAAATTCAGTTCAACAATTCAATAGTGAAGAAAAAGACAAATAAATTTTAGGAATTATTATTCCTAAAAAAGCATCACAGAACAAAAGAGGAACTGTATCTGCCATAAATCCATAGTGTGCCAACATATAAAATGCTGCACTCATTTATTACCTTTTCATCTCAGAACAGATCTAAAAGAAATAGAAAACACACAGAAAAGACCAAGGTGATTAGACATATGAGGAAACACTAGTTATATTCAGGACAAAATGAGGAGGAAGGTGATAGAGAGGTAAAATCATGAGTGATATCGGGCAGGTAAACAAGAAATTACTATTCATTGTTTCTCATAAAAAAGATGTAGAAAAGAAACTGATGAAATGATCAAATAATACTTTAAAAATAAACTAAAAGTACTTTCTCATGCAACACAACTAAGTGGCAGAAGTCATGGCTGCAGGACATTAAAGAACAACAACTATGGGACAACACATTCCCAGAGGATTTGTTAGCAGAGACTGAACCTGATGGTTCCCGTGTGATCCTCCTGGTACTTGGTAGTAAACGCTGAGAGAATAGACCAGAAGAAATACCAATACATAGTTCTGTTTCTTATACTTTTTTCATCTGTCATTACAAAAGTGACTTCTGAGTAAGTTTGTTCAGTTCATTTTTTGATATCTCTGCAGATACCAAGTGGCATCTCTTCTGTCCGTGTGTCCCTGCCCGCCCTGGCCTGCAGCGAGACAGACAGACACAGCTCAGGAGATCATCCTGGATATAGCCACCAGGCCACTTCCCACTTGGTAGGAATTTCACCTGAAATAGTCTAGTGCAATTAAAAAAATTTGCTACCTCTACCACAACCTTTAGTAACCCCATGGGAAGAGGTTACATTTTATGTAGAAATAAGAGAAAGAATGATCCTGCTCATACCAAACAGATCATCCTCCCCTGGGGGGGAGGGGGGGGGGAAATAATAAAAAGACATTCTTCCTCCAAGAATTTGAGACCAGAACAAGTTTCTATTGGATAGGAACAGCAAGTCGCCCATCTCCTCTAGAAAAAAGCAAGCCATATCTCCTCCCCTAAAAAACTCTCCGCAAAAAAAAAGTTTATTTTGCGCCAAAAGGAGTGACAATTGCTAGAGTCCACACAATTAATAAACAATTAAGCAGCCAAACCCTCGATGCTAACACCTAGTACCGCTACAACCCGTACCCAGTGACTGAGGCTCTTACTATTTCACTTTAAGTTCCTTTTGTAGTGCCTAGCAGACTGGCTTGTTTGTGCTTTTTCCATCAGGCTTCCCGCTATTTCCTCGCACAGCCCTGTTCATACGTGACCTGTTTGACATTCTCCCATCAGCTCCACATTCGGGTACAATTCTAATTTGAAGTCACATTGCTTTCACCTTCTACCAATACTCTGCACCTTCTGGTTTCAATCACAAGCTGAGAAAAAACCGATTTCCCCAAGCACTCCTCCTCCCCAGGGCTTCAAATACACGCATGCCACAGAATAGTTAACAGTTAAATATTTTCTTGCCAATATTTTAAGAGTGCAGAAGGTTCCAAATTGCTGGTAAAATAAACAATGCCAGACTGTGAAAACTCCTGCCTGCCATATACTCTGATGTTAACAAGAGTTTCTTTATTACTGTAACCTTTCAGAAGCGAACAAAAATTATTTCTCTACCCTAGTTCTGCCCTCAAGTAAAAGGCAAAGGAGGAAAGCAAACCATGAAAAAGCTGCACGGTAAGATACTGTGAGTGAGTTTTCCATCTTACTTCTGTATTTCATTCAGACTTGATTCTGCTCTGAATAAATAAACTTCCCGAAGATCCTAAGAGCATGAGCAAGGATTTTAAAGAAGCCAAACATTTCCTTACACGCTGTTTCCTGAATAACACAGATTAAACCTACATATGGGTGATCTTCCCTCTTGCAAGTACATAACAAAATAGGAACTACAAAAGGACAAGTTTAGGATGCTCTCGATGAGACACATAATTTTCAAGCCCCTCAGTACATCACTCTCTTCTGGGGCTTTAGCCATGGACTTCCATCAACTACGGGGGCTCTGCCATTTCCTCACTTTGAAAAAAAATAAATAAAAATGAAGTCTTCAGATAGCATCTACAAAGAGAAGGAATTGCTAGCGCTTTTAGCCTGAGTGAGACAAATGACTAGAGCTCAGGTGACACCCCCTAAAACTACTGGTCCTTGACAGGCCAGCGTTCTGCTGCCTACCAAATGTATTTGGAGTTATGGAGTCCATGCCCAGGCCATCTGAAAACCAGTTCAGACCAGTGCTGTTCATTTCACATATACCAAGACTGCGTTGACCCCATTTTCTACCCATGATATCCATACCATGAGCTGAATCCCCTTTCTATGCGCAGTCACTCCTGTGGCCCCAAGGCCACCTGACTAACAGGAGGTGTGTTTTGGTAGCAACAAACAGATCTCTAAGATGATACACGCTGGTATTTTGGTCAAATCTTTTAACCTTTTGCATTATTTCCTGCCCTTTGAATATGGAAACCATGACATTCAAGTTTTTACAGAAGTGTAATGATAATTAAGTAGTTAATATCAATAGTGATACAGTGAGAGCTGTGTATGGCCAGAAACAGAAAACACAACACAAACACAACACAGACAGGGGAACAGAAAAAATCTATTGAGATTCCCAAACCATAATGGGCCACAGAAAAACACACCAGTTTGCTTAGATGTGAACAAAAGTGTCATATGCCATTGCTTATACTAAGTAGTAAAAGAAATCAAAGAAGGAAGCAAGCATGAAAGTGAGCATTGGAATTATTAAATGTATTACATTTGTACTTCCTGATCATTATCATTTATTCTACTGTGAGAGTTTTTAGCAAAAGCAGTCAAAAGTAAGGGCTTCATAGAGCTGCTGGTTTTATAAATGGATAAAATGGGCCAGAGAAGTCAGAAAATGAAGGAACAAAATAAACTTGAGCTCTAACAGGAAAATACAACCATTTTTGCCAGGCTCCAGGGCACTGCAGCATGTGCACTGTAAACATGAAGACATTGTGTCTGCGGCAGAATTTAAGATTGGTCTTTGAGGGATTTTGACAATCAGGTGGCCCAGAGCTGGTTGCCAGAGGAGCCCATCCAGACCACCAGCGCCAGCAGATTGTCCACCCACTGCCCAGCACGTACTACAACATATTGAATAAAAAAAAACCCCAGAAACTAGTGGAGACAGTGAGGAGATGTAATGTCCTACTGAGCAACAAGCCAGAGAGATGATCTTTGCAACATATGAGTGAAGTCTAGGTCAGAAGAGAAAGAGATGAGGCACAGGAAAGCGTCAGCGATGGCAAAGATGCAGCTGGGATTTAGGATGGGAAAGCAAGTGTTCCAATAAAGAAAGAAAGGAATTGAAGAAGAAAAGGAAGATCTAGAGTTGAAAGAGGCAAAGTCATGAAGAGGCTTCAACTCGCAAGGGTGGGTTTGAAGCCAGCAGACAAGAGGACAGATCCTGAGCTTCCATCGTGGAGCTGAGAGAGAGGAGGCAGCTGGATGAGCAGGTTGGATAAAGGCACCCAGTGGCCACCGGACCAGGGAAGCAGCACACGAGGGATGGAAAGAGGGACAACGGGCACTGACGGTTGTGAAAGGATCAGCTGAACATGAGGGAACACAAGGGAAGGGAGAGAGAGTCTGAGATACAGAAAGGGGTCCTGCAAGGAAAAAAAGGGAATTAACAAGAGAGGTAAGAAAAGGTAGAGAGAGAAACTAGTGTCTCTATAAGATTGGGAAGGGAAAAGTATGTGCCACGCTGACAGAGGGGAAATGTGAAACCAGGTGCACACCCTGAAAAGGGAGTCAGATCCAAGCTCCAGTGATGCCTACAGTACTATCCAAGACAGGGCAGGCACCAAAAACATAAGGAAAAGTGAAGTTATTAATTCCTGAAGAGGAAGAAGCAGATATCAGTGATGTTCTACCAGCAGTGAAAAGCACAAGCATCAACATGATTAAAATGTACTGGGAACAACACAGAACCTCTCAACAGCTCGTTTCATTACTCTGATTTAGAAGAGACACCGGTTTTGGTATTTCTCTGTATTTACGAAGGAGCTTGAAAGCACATTTGTGTTTTCACCACAGCAGCTTAGAGCTGTTAAAAAAGAATTACAATGGCAACAGGAGTTACCTTGCTCCCAGGAGGCTCAAAAGGCTTGGCCAAGCAGACCAGGAATTGAGGAATTCTGGGGGAAAATCCAAAAGGATAGGAAAGTGATAATGGAAATGTCCAAAATATGTAGCATAACAACATGTTACTTAACCCTGTGCAGACCACAAGCAAATCACAGCCTGGATGGTGAGTGACAGACAAAGCTCTGGCAGTCGCTGCTTCCCGTCCTGCAGAGCCTGGAGATGGCAGCAGGATCTGTAAGGATAGTTTTCCCCTTTCCACCACCCTCTCTACACCGTCAACATAAAAACTATGCAGTTGTGATGAGTGGTAATTTCATTGCTCAACATTTGAATTTTGGCAACTACACAGTGTTCTGGAGAGTCTGAGGAACACAGGGCAGCACTTAACACCTAAAGGCACTGGGTGGTAAAGTGGGTTTTGGCATGTGAGTCCCAGTGGTGCAGAGCGTGGGGAACAATGAGAAAGGTTATCTTGAGAAAAGGTGCTATAAGGCAGCTTCCAGTGAACTTCTTGCAGGCACCAGCGGGAGGCACAAAACAGACCAAGGACACTACCTTGCAGTAACAGGATCCAACACAGCTGGGAAATTTAAATTGATTTTTTTATGCCAGACTCTACAGAAAAGAGCCCAAGTTGAAAGGAACCCAAGCATATATTATACCTTGACTTCAACATCAGGTATCCTTGGCATGCCCCAAACATGCCTGTATTTCAGCCAGGCAGGTGGGGTAGCTCCATGGTGCTGGTTCTAGAACAACTACATTAAAAACAACATGTTCAAGAGACCCCTATTTCAAAACTCCGTAACCCGGTAAACCTAAATTTGCATCACCATGTGTACTGTTTGCTCCAGACCTCATCACAGTCGAGATATTTTCAAGGTAACATTCCATATACATGCATTTTCCTGCATATCTAAGTTATTATAATTTCGAGAATCAAATTTACTGAATTTACTCTGGAACAGTACCTGATACTATTATTCATTTATGAAATGACAAAATACTGGAAACTCGTTGTGAACTTTTGAGCTCTTTGAGAAAGGATCAAGGGTTGGTGAACTATTTCTTTTGTGATGTTCTTAAAACACTAAGTTCACTTAAAATATAGCATTCAATGCCTGCTACCCTATTAAACAGAAAAGCACAAAAACTCCCCCAGAGCAAGTTTGTGTCTCACTACTTTGGCAAGTTTGGGTTTTGTTTTCTGGTTTTGTTTTTTTTTTTTTTTTTTTTAATTTAAAAATGAAAACTAGGAATTGGTAAGATTTTATATATTATGTTTTCTACATAGTCATTAAAAAGCTCACAACATTTTTCTCCTTAAAATGTCCTAGGAAAGTTATACATTTCAAAATATACATAGACCATTTGAAACTAAAAAAGTTCCTCTTTAGTTTTATAGGTTTTTAAAAACCATTTTCAATTGTACTCAACACTATCCTGTCTCCTACCCCAATCCAGGTCCTCAAACAAAACCACTATTGCTTCCCTACAGTTCCTCAATCTCATCCCCCTGCCCAAACCTCCTGTGCCCCGCTTCTCCCATGATAACGCAGTTTCTGTTCCGTGCATCCCAAACTGATTCCCCGATTTCCCATCAGATGTCAGAGCCAGCCCTGAGAAGCCCCCCCGAGCACTCAAGCACAGCAGCTTCCCACTGGAGTGAAGCAACTGCAATAGTTCAATTCATAAAAAGATCAAGTTCTATTTTAAAATTTTATTAATTTTGTCCTCTCATCTCCTAAAGCCATTCTAGAATCTTCCTTGTCTCACTCTGACCGTGATTTTGGAGTCTTCAGAAGGCCAGACTTTTTGTCCTCCACAGAAAGAATAACTTAAACTGAATTGTATTAAGTTTAGGAAGGTTTGTAGCTACTGTAAGGCAAAATGGCATTTGCAATCATCTCAAGTCTTCTAATTGTGAAAGTATCAAGACAGAAAATGGTGTTCAAGTTCACAAAGCTGAACTCTGCTCCGTTACACTGACGTGAACCACGTTACTGATTCTGACAGCGTTACTTCAGATGTACAGCAATGTAACCGAGAGCAAATCAGGGGTCGCTGGATATAAACAGCTCGAGCTGAACCTGTAACAAAGACTGTATTGTGCTAGGCACAGCAGAGCCAATAAACGAATTCAAAAGACACCTAGATGTGTTCCTGGAGAAAAAAGGGGGCAGGGGTCTAAGTGGCCTGGTGGGAAAACAGGAAAGTGAGATTAAGATAAATTAAACCAGGTTTGGCACACCGGCTTGCCAGCCCCTCCTATGCTTATCTCTTTTGAGCCTTTAGAACACATAAGGTTTTATAAAATGAATTGTTATTTTGCACTGAAAAAAAAAAAAAAAGATTAATTTCAGAAGCAGAAGTCACCACAAGACTAACACTGTTAGAATGAGCCTACAACAATTGACAGGTATTTGAATAAAGCCTGATGGATATTTTGAAGGCAGGATGTGATCTGCACCCAGAAGCACAGTGGGGCGGAGAAGGGGTGTTCGATTTTTTTGGTGTTTGGTTTTTTGGGTTTGGTTTTGGGGTTTTTTTTTTTGTTGTTGTTGTTTTTTTTGTTTGGTTTTTTTTTTTACCCTCATGTCTATTGTCCAATTCTCAGCTGAAATCCCGTTCCAGGGAACTCCAGCACCTACCAGTCCTTCTGATCGACTCTGCTGCTTCATCTAAGGGTATTAAAATACACTTAAACTTATAAAAACTGCTTCTATATACACTAGAGTCACTAAAACACAGTACCCGGGTCAGTAAGGTTAATATTCAGGTTGCTAAAGGACTCTTCCCCTCACAAAGGGATGGGGCAGTCGCCCCTTTGCAGGGTATAAATCTGTTCATTGAGGCCACAAGGTGGAGATCTCTGGCAAAGCAGGAGCCAGAGGAAGTCTCCTACCCAGCCTAATGTTACTATTAACACTTGGAGCCATTGCATCAAGCCAATTTTTCTGTTTGTTTTTAAAGTTTGATAGAAATGTCACTAGTGGAAAAATGAAGTAAAGAGCACTGGTTAGCCACAGAACGGGACACACCTGGGTGCAAACCCACCAAAAGAAACTGAGTTCATTAGTAGTAGGGACAGCAGAGTAAAATTTATATCTGAAATCTGCCTGCACCAGTAGAATTTGCTGAGGCCACAGGCTCTCCGTGTGTTTTTACAGCTGTGTCAAGTTTTGGTTTCTGACTCTTGCCGACATTCAGGAGTGCTGAAGGAGCTCAGGCTAACAGGTCCCAAAACCTTGTAGCTGAGATTTAGATCTCAGCAATTTTAACAACCAGGTTTTGAAATAATACAAACTCCATTTGGAGTTGGAGCTGATGTAAATTAGTAGTTAAAATGCCTTACATTCTATCACTTTTGGCTCCAATGAACTTGTATATTTAAGAGCAGATGGCATATTTTAATAAACCATCAGTATCCATTCAGGACTAGAGTATCCATTTTCGTCATCAAGAGCTGGAATTGGTGCTAGATAGGGAAATGAGGCGAAGAACTGCAGCTTTGTCTGTCAACGAGTTAAACTAATTGCATCCAAGCAGCAATTTCATACAGGTGCTCTGTCACTTATACCGCAATACGGGAAGGTACCAATCGGAGTTAAATACCCACCTTTGATACCCTGCACGAGAGAAAAAGCAGGGAATGGAATTTCCTAACTTCCTCGGAGCTATGCAGATGATAACTTAGTGCCCTAAAAGTATTCAGTAAAGTTTCTTTTAATTTCTCTTACTTTTAAGAAAGGCTCAGATTCTGAAATTTGAACGCATCGACAGAGGAACATTAACATCATATATCATGACAAGAATAGTAGATGAAAAAATGTTTAACTCTCTTCTTTTGGAGGTAGACTATATACTGATTGCAGGACTAAATTACTGAAAATAAATAGCTGTTACACATATTCTTCAATCAGCTCACAAGCCTGTTGTCATTACCTCTGCTTTGTTTTAAAAGAACTATTAGGGATAAATACATGAAGATTAATAAGTAGGACCTAACACCTGGGTAGCTGTCCTTTGCTTCTGTGTCACTGAAAACTCGTTGCACTTACTAAAGCAGAGATGTGAGGAAGAGTTCCATCAGGGTCCATCCATGTGACAGGGAGAAAAATAAGTGCAGAAGAGCGAGCAAGCATGGAAGAGGGAGGAACTGCCCACGCAGGGGCACGGCTGAAGTGGGATATAAAGCTTGGATCGCTAGCACAGAGGAAGGAAAATAAAGCAACGATAAGGAGCAGAGGAACAGCTAAGTTCTTCAAACATCAATGCATAAACTATTTTCATCTACCATACAATAAATACTACCAGAAGAGACTAAAAAGTTCATTCATCTTGCCAAAATAATGTCTGAAAGATGAGGAATAATTAAAAGATGAAAGAAAAAAACCTCACTAAAAGATGATGAAAGCCCTATGCCTTCACACACACTACAGGGGAGAGAACAGCCCTAATTTCCCAGTTTACAGTCCAGGAGAGCTCACGATGATTTCTTACACACCCTGAGTACTTGGTCTAGTCAGCTCTTACCTCAAGAGTTCACGTTCTCTAACAAGGAGTCTCATTAAAATCAATGGGCCTCTGTGCAGCTAAACTATATTAAATATACACACAGATGTAACTGTTTTTGAGATCAACCCTTTAAATGTGTACTTACTCCCTTTAAGCATCAGCTATTGCCACATAAAAGCTACGTTAACACTAGGTTACAGTCAAAAGTATATTATAGGAATCATATTATTGCAAACTAAGCATGTTCATTATTGCATCGCATGATCTTTATTACAAACAAAGATTGTGAAATGTAAATTCAAGGATAAACTGACAAGATGCCTAGCCTGCCAAGGCAGAGAGCGAATGGCCTTCAAACCACTTAAGATCTCCTCACAGTTGCATCACACAGCAACCGTACCAGTGTAATACGCATCTATTAACATTTGAGGCACTAGACTGCACAAAAACATAAGGTGGTTTGGGTTTTGTTTTTTTTTCTAACACTTTGGGGAATTTTGGGGAGCAATGGAATAGTTTAGTTTGCAGAAATGGAAGCCCTGTGCTTGCCTTTACAAAGAACTGACTGCAAGCACTATCTTTTTTTTTTTCTCCCTTAAATTTTATTGAAAAAAAAAAAAATCTCGATACAGGTCTAACTTACACCACGCTTCATTTTTGGGTTCTGGGTGTCTGTAAGGGTAGCAAACAGCTGGCTTTGCTTCTTTTTGCTGCTGCTTCAAATCCTGCAAGGAAAACTACGGGACAGTGTTTGAGGTTAGTTCATAGAAGGCAAAATGAAGGTCAAAAGGAACAGAGAAATAATTTTCTGTTCCCAAGCAGCATTCTCTCTGTGCACAGATGGAATCTAAAGATCCTAGAAGGAATCTAAAGATCCCAGAAGAGATTTTGGGGGTCTATGGGAGGAGGCGTGTTTGGCTGAGGTTTGGGGTTGTGGGGTTTTTTTTTTTGCTTTTCAAGAGCAGCCTTAAATTTGCACCGGGAATGAAGATCTGAGCTGTCTCCAGTCCCTACAGAAAGCAGAATCGACCACTGGGATGACAAGGGAGGCACTGGGAAAGGACAAAAACACATAACCTATTTCATTCAATCTTTTTCTCTGCTGTGATCATCTAATTTGTCCAGGCTCACTCACACTGCCTTATGGCATCTGACCAGGAAAGTGGAGATTCCCACATTGGAATTTGTGTAAGCCTATTAACGTAGCAAGAAATTTTAAGATGCCTGAATTTAGATTCAATCCAAAGGAGGCTTAAGAGCATGACTTGACTGTAAAAGCAAGCTGAAACATAGTAAAGCTACGAAATTCCCAACAACTAGGAAAAAAAAGCCATTGCTGATGGAATAACTGAAGTTACACCAGAATCAACACTTTCTAAAACCACATACAAAATAAAAGATCAGAGAGAAACTTCTTGAATTACGAGTGATCACACACCAAATCCTAACTGCGTGGTTAACTCCCTTGTTCGTCACCAGTCAGAATACCCAAGCAGCCTCTCCCTTGTTTATGTGACGGACATATTGTTTATGTGACGCCATTATTGCTATATAAGAACTGTCACTTCTCTAACAGTCTAATTGATTTTAATCACAGACAAACCTCTATTTAATCACTGAACTATTATTTTCTTTTTCCACAACACAGGAGCTCTTTCCCAGCCCTATTCTCCCACTACAAGTGCCCTGAACACAAGCATCCTCAACTCTATCAGGTCTCTTATCACCGCTGTGATACTGGGGATATGAAAACCATCTCCTACTTCTTCTGCACTGCCATCTCTGAAGACTACACCAACACAAAGCTGGAGAAATACCCTTACAGAGTTTAAGGCCAGAAATGACCATTATAGGTTATTCTGGTTACTTTTCTCAGAACAGGCCAAAAAGATCCAACCGTGTTCTTCCTTCAAACTTACCAATGAACTATCCTTGGAGCTGCTCCCTCCTTACAACATTTCTTTTGTGATAAAGACTAAGAATCCAAAATGAAAAATAAACTAATGACTAGTTATTAGTCATGTACGGAAACTTAACACAAAAACCTGTTCCTTAACATTCCTTTTACTCACCATCCTAGATACAGAGACAACTCAAAGCTCTGCTGGAATTACTTAAGCTGCCGTTACATGTTTGGCACCAGTCATGTCTCTCCCTACCTCGGCTGCTTATTCCTATCCACAAATGCCCGTTCTGTTAGAGCAGCATCCGTTTCTGCCATCACATGGCAAATTAATTGCTTCCAGGCACATCAATCTCTTCATCCAGGCCCTAGTGCAGTTTCAGACACAAGGTGAGTGGCTCAATACGAGGGCAGTATAGCCGTGGGAACGAACCGTCAGGAGGAAGCTTAAGCTAATAAAGAAATAAACAAGCAGCTACAGGTTGATCCTTGGGCATTCTTCTAAGATACACAAAGTTACAAAAGCATCGAAAGATGGGAATCACCACCATTATCAAAACCAAAGACAACTTACCCCCATCACCTTCCCGCGCTGCTCAACATCCTCCCACATGCAGTGAACTATATAGCGACACATGTATTTTCCCGTGCGTCCCTCCTGCTTCATTCGGACCAGACACATCCTGCAAGAACATAAACACCAAATTCATAGCTTCGAGTTCTTCTTCAAATGTAAAGAGTAAATTAAATACATTTCAGCTCATTTAAGATTCTCCTTACAGTATGTGGTTTTGTGATCAGGAAAAAAACACATACAAAGATTTTATTTTTTTTTAAATACACGATCACACACTTTTCTATTCTGTAGTCAAGAGCTGCATCTGCTGGATTTTGGCCAATCCAGCTATGGAAGAGTGACAGCTGACTCTACTCTGGCTGACAGTACTGTAATCTAATTAAGCAGTACTGCAACCTAAATTCCTCTGCCTTAAGAACATCTCACCCTTTGGAGCAGGAACAAATGTCTTGTCTAATCCTAGGCCATGAGCCAGCTGTAATTCAGCTTGGTTGTACCGAAGTGCCGTACGAGTCCCAACCAGCCAAGCTGTGAAAGCTTAAGCAAGTTACAGACTTCACCTAAATTCACATTAGCAATGTCCTAAATTATTTCAACTACAGGGGCCTTTAGATACATGTCCAACCACTTGGCAAAACCCCCACAGGCAGCACATGCTGGAAGGACTCACAAGTTTGTAAGTGCATTGTGGGATCCTAATGAGAATACCAGCTTGAGTTGTTTGACTTTTTTTTTTTTTTAAAGCATTAAAGCCACTTAAACTTCATTGCTGCTGTTGTGTCTCAAAAATAAATCATCAGAACAAATTTATTTTGCCTCTTTTACAACATCTGTAAACAGCATGAACTGAAATACAGGCTAATCCCTCAGTAAGCTGAGAGACCAGTCCCATCACCAGTCCCACCTTCTCTGCCCCACTAACCAGCTCTGCTCCTGGGTTATGGGTCAGAAGTGCCTGTGCAGGGACCGAGTGACTGTAGACGAGGTGATGCTGGAACCCCAGAGCTGACAGAAGTTACTGCTTTGCACAGAGACATGCTACAGGTGGGGAACTGCTCACGGGGAATTCTGCTCACAGCTAATGTGAAAGCAGCAGAGAGCTGCGGGAGGTGCTCTGAAGCTGTTGCATATCGACAATAGTGAATGTGCCACAAGAGTTAAGAGATAAAAATAATGATTATTCTTTTTATCTGTCCATTTCTTCAGTGGACATGAGATCTGTGCCTCCCTACAGGCATTAGAAATATTTGGTGCTCTGTGAATGCTGGCTCCACAGGGAGAACCACAAACACTCCAAGCTCGTCTGTTGAGCTGACCTGCAGAAGGACAGATGCCCATCTTTGTGATGGGTTCTAGCTTGTCTACTGATTAGTAAAGGCAAGGTATTTTTTAACCTGCAAAGGAAGCAAAACTTACTGTCAGCAATGAGTCACAGAGACAAAACAAACTGAAGGTAACAAACGCTGCATTAGTCCCGTGTTCTTTCTTCTGATTAGAACCAGACATTAAGTCCCACACAAGGGCCATTCAATTGAGACACCAAAAATTGGAAGAAGAAAAGCCCATGGACCAGAATCTGATTTCTAGATAGAGACTTCCAAAAACAACACTGGCCGTAGAAGAAACAGCTCCAACACAAGCCAGGTGGAACGAGATGAGAAGACAGGAGAGAGGGACCGGGGCATGACGAGGAGAGCAATGATCCAAGGGTGGAGCAACCAGAGAGTCTGGGTGGAGAAGGGGAAGGGCAGGAGCTGGGGAAGGGAGCGTTGGGAAGCCTGTAGCCATTTCTGTCTCAGGAAAGAGCTGTGGAAGGATTCTCAAGGTTTATACTGTGGCAGTGAGAACTCGGTGTCTGTCCAACAGCACCACTCTCCCAGCAAATAAATGCAATTAAAATGGTATCAAGAGATGAATCCTCCTCTTCTCACAGAAAAACGACAGTTTTCTGAAGTGCCTCGGAACTCAGAGAACGGCTGTCCAGGTACCTGTCCTTCCACAGAACAAATGCACAAAGCTTAACATTTTTGTGTCTTAATTCCACCAGTTTCAAAACCTTTGACCTCTTGTGCATTTACACAATTGAGCTGTATGAAAAAGTTAATTAGAGTTACTGTATTTCAAAATTTTACCCTCTCTTAACAAGTCAAAGAGAAAATGATTCAGTTTAAATTTTGGGCTAAGTATTTTTATACTTCTCTTGCTGAGTACGCAAGCTCAGGAGGGGGAACAAAAAAAAAAGTAAGAGCAGCTTGGCAAGAAAACCTCCTCCCAAGCAGAAGTACTGGTTCGTTCCCAGTCTGCCGGGAGCGGCGGTTGGGCAGGAGCAGAGAGCAGAGCACAGCCCGGCATCGGTCACTGCCCAGCAGCGCTGGAGCCGTGCTCGGAGCAAAACCTGCTCCCCAGGGAGCCTAAAAGGCGGCTCTGTGTTTGGATGCATAGTGCTGTCACAGAGCTGCTCTGCAGCACCACCAGTGAGATCATGGAATTTTGCAGTTTATTTGAAAATTTGGTAGTTTGTTACTACACCTGCCATCTGAGGTTTAAAAGACACAGGCTCTTTAAAGACTGTAAACCTTCTAACTAGGTCAACACAGTGTGAAACATTTTATCGTTTCACTACAGAATCTGTTCTGTAGTTTAGTCAAATACTGACTAATCTTCCTCAAACCACGAAAGCAAAATTATTTCAAACTATCTTTAGAAAACTGTCTGCCTGAAATTGCTTGGGTTGGTTAATTTACACCATATTTCAGACTATGTTAGAAGAAAATAGTATGAAAGTTGGATGACATTAGTTGTGTTGGGTAATTTATGCTGTATTTAAGATTATGTTAGAAGATTGTATGAAAGGATGCCTGGAAAGGAACAGGAGCACCTACAAGTCGGCCCATCTTAGATGAGATGTAGCAGTTTCCCACAACAGCCTCAGCTACAACCGCTTCTGTCAGTATTCCCAAAGTGCCAACAGACTGGCTCAAACACCGAAAGTGGGAGCTGACACCACCCTGTCAACTGTTGTGAGGTGGCTCAGTGCTATCAAGGTGTGATGTATACCGCTAAGGGCAAAGCCCACCCAGAGCTTCCTGCTGTCCCCTGGTCCTGCCCCCTCATTCCTGCTTCCCCAGTTGCTCCCAAGAAACTATTTCTGGGGCTACTTTACACTTGTTCAAAGAAATTACGCTGGCTCAACACCACAAGTATCAACAGCACCTTGGGGGACAGAAGGAAGCTCCTGAATGGACTTTGTCATCATGTCTGTGTTGTGACATACACTTCTATCACTAATGGTAACGAGCAGAATTCCGAACTCTTCCTAATTAGGTGTGGATGTTATCCTGTGCCCCACCCTAGCAAATTCACCAACTACTGTATTTACGGCCAGGTACAGGCCTTTGCTGGGGCACACACTAACAGAACCCAGCCTGGCTCCGCAGCCTTCCTCTCCCCAGTGCTTAGGCCAGGTAGCCCATTCCCTCATGGTAAGGCAGGATCAAATAAATGCCTAAGACACAGAATCATAGAATCATGGAATGGTTAGAGTTCGAAGGGACCTTAAAGATCATCCAGTTCCAACCCCCCTGCCATGGGCAGGGACACCTCCACTAGAGCAGGTTGCTCAAAGCCCCATCCAGCCTGGCCTTAAACACTTCCAGGGATGGGGCAGCCACAACTTCCCTGAGCAACCTGTTCCAGTGCCTCACCACCCTCACAGTAAAGAATTTCCTCCCAATATCTAATCTAAATCTCCCCTCTTCCAATTTAAAACCATTACTCCTTGTCCTGTCACTACACTTCCTGACAAAGAGTCCCTCTCCAGCTCTCCTGTAGGCTCCCTTCAGATATTGGAAGGCTGCTATGAGGTCTCCCCGGAGATCCAGATAAGCTTGTTCTTAAAACCTCTTTCAAGCATGACTCCTCCAATGTAATTTAAACCCCTTTCTCCCTGCCTTCTCTGCCACAAAACACAGAGAGTTTATTCCCTTTCTTCTGAAGCAGCACATTTCAAAATGGTACAGTGTCCTCAGACTGGACTGAAAAGGACTGGAAAGAGTCCAGCGAAGGGCAACAAAGATGATTAAGGGATTGGAGCATCTCCCTTATGAGGAAAGGCTAAGAGAGCTGGGACTCTTTAGTCTGGAGAAGAGAAGGCTGAGGGGAGACCTTATTAATGCCTATAAGTATCTCAAGGGTGGGTTGAAGGAGGAGGGAGCCAGACTCTTTTCAGTGGTTCCCAGTGACAGGACAAGGGGCAACGGGCACAAGTTGGAACATAGGAGGTTCCACTCGAATATGAGGAAGAATTTCTTCACGGTGAGGGTGACAGAGCCCTGGAACAGGCTGCCCAGGGAGGTTGTGGAGTCCCCTTCTTTGGAGATTTTCAAGACTCGCCTGGATGCAGTCCTGAGTAGCATTCTCTAAGCAATCCTGCTTCAGCAGGGGAGTTGGACTAGATGATCTATATGGTCCCTTCCAACTCTAAAAAAATTCAGTGAAATTCTCTGTGCCAATCCGAGAAATCCTTTCCCGCAGGAACTATTTCCTACATCCTTGGTGGTTCTTGTTCTCCTCTGCAGTCTCTCAGACTGATCAACACTTTCTCAAGCATGAAAAACAATGCTCAGATGAATTCTTGCAACAGATCTTTTAGTCTTTCAGAACAAGAATTGTAGCAACACTCCTTTTTGATCCTAAACACTTTAGAGATGTCACCATGCTTGGTGTGGTGAAGACATGAAGGGAGCTCTAGGTGATACGTCCTGAACTGAGACATATCTTAGTACAGTCAAAGTCACCTCTTTGGCAGTTTCAGAACAGCTCCAGACACCCCCAATGCTCCAGTTAGACCAGCACAGCATGGGAAAAGGCAAACCCAGCACCGGAGATGAAAAGCCGGAGATTTTCTAAAAGGTCTGCACTTCTAAACATAGAGTCCTCCAGACATCAAAGGTCTGAAGTAACTGAAACTGTCTATAAAACATGACATTCAGGAAAGAATATTGATAGGTTGATTTTCTAAAGTATAATATAAAAGTATAATTTTAGCAGTGCATTGGAAGGGGCTGGAGTGGATCTAAAGGAACATTATCTTGAAAGAAGTCAGCAGGAGCAGGGGCTAAACACGAGAGACTCAACTTCCCCCCTTTCTGACTGGAGGTAAGTAGGAAAACTCTATTTGCAGACAAGAAGAAATAAGAGGCAGAGATTCAAGCAGAAGACTCACCAGAATCTGTAAGGCAAGAACAAATGCTCCGACAAGCACCTTAAGGCTATAAAAGGTGGGATTTAAAAAGCACAGAAAGACAATTAGAGCTTGATGGCAATGACAACAGCAAGAAAGGAGACGGGATTTACCAAACTAGGAAAAATTCTCATCTTCTCCAGCTCCAGAAGAGACTCTGAATCAGTTGAAATTAAAACTCTGAAGAAGGAGGAGGAAGTAAATACACCAGAACGTGATCTATTCTGCAATGCAAGGGGGAACAGGAACGCTTTAACAGATGGTGATCAGAATCTACACAGTCAGGTCGTTGGCCACCAGAGCAGGAAGGTTTGTAGCCTCTGAGGCAAAAGGAAAGACAAAGCTATCACAGCCTTCAGACAGGGGTAGGACATCCTTGACCTTGCCAGAGCAGGCAAAATCAATAACGTTCTGCTCTCACTTCATTGAGGTCAAACTGATTAAAGAAAGACAAACGCAGAGAACACAGCAATAAACCCGGCTGTGAAAGCAAAATTATGTCATGGCAGGATGCTGGTCACCGACCTCACCACAAGCAAAGCCTGCAGCATTTCCCAGTGATGCAGGCGGTGAGCAAGGCCTGTCACGGGCTTCTCTGTATCCTGGAACATCAAATTGGATCTCTCATTTGTGGTCCAGAAAGACAGCACTCTTCAGGTGAAACTGCAAGGAACACGGAGGAGCCAGGCACATAAACCTTGGGAAAATTAACCTCTAGTTCCAACCTCCACACTCGACTTTTCATTGCCATCATACAAATAGAGGGATTTGGTTCCTTCCTGCCTTAGCACAGTGCTGTCAACCTGCTCACCATGTCTTAAATGTAAGAGTAATTCAATTTCCCTCATTCAATGTCTCTTTAACATCGCTGGCTCAAAGTGCGGCAACTCTTGGCTTTCTCCAACGTAGCTGTGATCTTAGAATTTCTGAGTCTATCCCATACTAGCCTCATTTCATCACAGCCCCCTTGTTTATTTTTATGCCTGTCATGAAAGAAGATTATGTATCTTGAATCTGATGCTCTGTATCACAGGGTACATTTTCCTGTCAACGTGAAATCAAGATGATGTGAAAGAAGTGTGTTCTCTGCAGATTCATGTTATCCCTCTTTGTTTTTCCCTAGATACTTACAAACAGTTTGGTTTTGAATATTTATTGCAGTAGTTTTCCAAATAACGATATAAATTATTAGCTTCTTAATTAATTTTTTACAGCCTTTTTTCCACAGTAAGGAATAAATAAACTGCAAACCCCAAGGGTCATCTTTACTTGATTCCACTGATTTCATTAACTGATTATAATTTCAATGGTTCTTCTAATTTATTCAATGCTTTAGTGAAATGAGCTGCCCCATCTTTCAATATATTGAGGAGACAGGAAATTAAAAGGAGGGAAGGGAAAAAGAGGAGGCAAGAAAAAAGGGCCCTGTGCTTAAGTGCAGCTATTTCAGTAAAAACTTCCTCTCAGCCTTCGGGCAGCTGAGCCTCAGTCTATGGATTTCAGTTTTCCTGAAAGATCTGGCACTTTAGAAAAATTACTGTGCTCCCTTGTGCATCCCTCTGACCTTTACAAGTACGTAATGCTAGATGAAAACCTGATTTTTTTGGCTACTATTTTCACAAATGAAAAAAAGGAAAAAACTTAAATGTTTAAGGTGTTAAATATTTTCACATGCAGCCAAGCTGGCATTCACCAACTCGCCTGTACATCTCAGAGGCGCAAGAATAAATGCCAATGCTATAATTTGTTAAATGCTTCTGATGAGCAGCAACTTCAATCACCACAAATTCTCCCAATTTAAACCACTTTTACATAAATTTAAACTTTTCCTAAAACACCCAAGTAAGATTTTTTCACACAGGCTGAGCAAGGCTTTTAGAAAACTCACGGCCAAGATCATTCCATTACTGAGGAATTCAGAGATGTAAAAGATGTCAGCTTCTCTGTGGGACTTCTCGTGCTTTAGTAGGAAACTGCTAAAACTCAGTAATGAGTAAATTGAGTATAAACACTATTATCAACAACCATGGAGCCTACTTTTTCTCACATTAAGGTATGTATCACTGGTTTTCCTGAAAATAGTTATATTACTATTTTACTTTTCACTTACCAGACATGAAGCTGGGCCACTAGAAACCATGAATTCAAAGTGTCAGGCATTTGGCACCCTTGATGGAAAGGGGGGAAAAAGACACAAAACCAAAACTAAATGTTAATATGAGTTTCATCACGTTTTGCGCCTAACAGAAATTCACTGCACCAAAATGTAAATACATTTTAGTAATTTAATTTCTGGCCCTAAACAGTACCTACATAGCAGAAGCAAACATCATTTACTGTCACACTTGTGCTTGAACTCTAGAACATGCAGGCATGGGATGCTGTGAATTCTGAAAGATTTCATGTGTTTAGAACTCACATAAATAACATTTATAGGGGGAAAAATCCCAAAATGGAGAATCAAGCAAACATGTGGCTTCTAGCTCTGGAAGTCCCAAACCAGTAGAGAATAAAAGGGAAGTATCAACGGCTGCTGTTGCCTCCTGCTGGGGAGAGGATACTGGGTGCTACCAGAGTCTCTGCTGCGGCTCTGCTGCTCTGATTGACCACACGGCTGTAGGACCCCAGCACTCTGAGCATTCCCGGCCTCCAGCCATTCCATGTTAACATTAGAGCCACCAACCAACCATCGGAACAATTTCCGTTTCCAGATTTAGCACTAATCCCATAGCCACTGGGGTTCCCAGAGATGGTTTGTCCATAGGTATGTTCACACTATGGATGAGTGTAAGGGGCCATGAATGGGGACGGATGAGGATGGGGCCAGTCTTTTTCCAGTGGTGCCCAGTGACAGGACTAGAGGGAATGGGCACAAACTTGAACAGAGGAAGTTCCATCTAAACATGAGGAGGAACTTCTTTCCTGTGAGGGTGGCAGAGCCCTGGAATGGGCTGCCCAGAGAGGTGGTGGAGTCTCCATCTCTGGAGACATTCAAACCCACCTGGACATGTTCCTGTACAACCTGCTCTGGGTGGACCTGCTCTGGCAGAGGGGCTGGACTGGATGATCTCCAGAGGTCCCTTCCAGCCCCATATCACTCCATGATTCTGTGATCTGTGTGTGTCATTAGGATGTGAGGCCAGAGATTTAGGCTGTGCGGCACAGATACCATAGTTCTCTTCCTTGTGCTTGAAAAACATGGACGTATTGGTTATGCACACATTAAGTCCTTCAATTCCCAACAATCTGGAACCTTTCTCTTAAGAAGAAGTCACCTCTACACCTGTTTCCTGGAGAAGCTTTTAAGAGGAGTACCTAGTGAGAAGGATCTGACAGTCACCTTGGCCAACCCAGCACTGGGTCTTGTCTCTGGGACCGTCCAAACCTAGCGGTAAGGTCAGAGAGTATTCAGAAATGGACTCTCCAGTCAGATGTGCACCAAGGGAGTCAACCTTATCTTTTCTGTGTTGAATATGTTTCTTCCTGACTCCTATACTTCTTGGCTCTCAGGTATTGCCAAGGAGATTCACCTGGATCACAAAGCAATACTTTTCACAGCCTCTTTCTTTTTATATGCCAACTACAGTCAGGCAATCACCAGAAGAACCAAGCAAATCATCACTGTTCCTCCCTCCCTGGAGAGATGACTCCATCAGCGCCTGGGAGCTGCCAAGCTGCAGCATCAGTGCCCATCCATCACCTATGCCACCTCTAAGACAGTATAAAGACACCAACAGTCTATGTTTGGAGATTAAACACAAGTTTCCCTCACCCTTCTCCCCTCTTGGCTCCCGCATTCCTATTAGAAATAGTTCATGTGCCTAGAAATGACTACTTTGACCTAAAGGCATGCCAAGGCACCTCCAACCAGGGCAAGAGTACACAATGCTTGTATTAATCAAACCATTTCATTAAATCTTTCCACAGGCAAGATTCAGCGTAAAACACTTAGTTCAACTGACAGAGGTTTCTGAGGTAGAAGCTACCACGTATCAGCCTCCCACCACAGAAATCACTCCTCAGTGGAAAGCAAAGCTCACACCTCTACTACTGGAAATAAGGAAAGTTTTTAAAGACCTATTCAGTACCCAGGAGGGAAGAATTTTTTCTCTAACTTTCCACGTGTTGCACTTCTATTTTTATAATTCATTTTTTAACTTCTATATTAGGACTGTCTACATCATAAATTTAAAGGAGGGGTGGCTCCTTTAAAGCAACACGCTTACCCTCAGGTATCGGCTTTTTACAAAGAATGCAATTCGAAAATTTGGGGATTTGAAACACCTTGTTCTGGGAAACTAACTGGGGAGAATAATCAAAGAGAAAATTACTCCCTTCAGAATAGAGTTAGATACAGAGAAAATGCCCGATGGTGAAGTTACCTATGAAATGACTGTGATTATTATCTGCTGGGGAATAAATATATTCTGCACATCCTGTTCATATGTCTGTATACGATAAGAGACGTGAATACTCAGGATGATGAAGACATACCTCTTCCTCCAGTCATATTCTGCACTTAAAATTCATCAGGTAAGGGATGCAAAACTTGAACGCGGACTTTCTCTCATGACAGATCATCTTTGCCACTACCACAATTTTAGGAAGGACGCAATGGGATAATATCCCCACATCCTGCAAAAAAACAGGTGCTCTATGTCCATGTTACCCTAAGCATGACAGATAGTCAGATAGACAGAAAAATCGAGAGTCCTGTAGGTAAACTCCAGCTCTTTCAAGCTGCTCAGTAGCCTCACTAGGGGCCATCTGAAAAGCTGTTTTGATAGAGCCAGCTCTTTACGCCGGCAGTTGCACGAGAGTCCAGCAATTAACAGTATTAACAGCTCGAGATAATTCAAGGTAACGCAAATTCAAGGGATCCCTACACTCCATGTTCATCTGACAAACTTCAGCTCAGCTCTCGGCACCACCGACCTGATTCGAAAAGCTCTTTTGACCTTTCAAAAATAAGGTTAGGCATGAAACTCCCTCCATATTTTGAAAATACTGTTTAAGGCGTAATACAGAGAAAGGCAGTTCACAGGACTCATACTGTCTAACAGAACATCTCACAGATTTCACTAGGTATCTGTATGGGAGCACCCAGCCAAACCGGTTTCAGAGCACAATAGGTGAGATGCAGGGGGTTGTCATCTGACTCAGCTTCATCTCCGCCTTGCCTTGTCTATGCAGAGATAACTTGGGGGGAGCTGCAAAAACGGCTCAGCCCGGGGTTGTCTCAAGATTGCATCACAATAAGAACCGAAACCGAATGGAGCCTTAACTCCCTTAACAAATAAAGTGCCCTGAGTCCCATCCCACCACTAGTCCCATGACTTTGAGTGCTAGACATCACAAAATTGGCAACAGAGACTTGGCCATCGCACCACCAGAGGTAAACATCCCAGATAGTGTAATCCACTCAGGCATAATCCTGCACCCCCACAGAATTAGGAAATATAAACCGCAAGGTTTGAGGATGAAAATGGGGGTAATCTTCCAATGATACAGCTGGCCTGTAGGAGATTCGTCCCCCCCCTTGTCCAGGACGCTGTACAGGGTAACTTCCCAGGGATTGAGCGACCTTACCTGAGAGAAGGGGTAAGTGATAAAGAAACATACTTATGGTATATGGCATGCTATTAAGATCGTGATTTGTGCACTCTTTTAAGGTATTAATATCTAGCGCACTTGTGGTTTGTGTTGTTACTTTTCGGGATCACTTGTAGGTTGCAATAGTGTATTCCACGAATTGATTTTAAATTGCAATAGTGTAATCGCCATTGTACACATAGAACTCACAATAGTGACGTATTGGACCTGTGAGTGAAGTCCAAATAAATTGTTAATTTGAACCTCTCAGTGAAGTCCTTTTTCCCGTTTCGTCACAGTATCAGCAGAAACACATGGAGGTAGCAAGACAGCATTTCAAGACATGAAATGCTGTCACTGTCCTAGTCACAGAATCATAGAATTGTCCAGGTTGGAAGGGACCTTTCAGATCACTAAGTCCAACCACTAACCCAACACTAACAGCCTGGCCTTAAACACTTCCAGGGATGGGGCAGCCACAACTTCCCTGAGCAACCTGTTCCAGTGCCTCACCACCCTCACAGTAAAGAATTTCCTCCCTAATATCTAGTCTAAATCTCCCCTCTTCCAATTTAAAGCCATTACCCCTTGTCCTGTCACTACGTTTCTTGACAAAGAGCCCCTCTCCAGCTCTCCTGTAGGCTCCCTTCAGATATTGGAAGGCTGCTATGAGGTCTTCCCGAAGCCTTCTCTTCTCCAGGCTGAACAACTCCAGCTCTCTCAGCCTGTCTTCACAGGGGAAGTGCTCCATCCCTCTGATCATCTTCGTGGCCCTCCGCTGGACCCGTTCCAACAGGTCCATGTCCTTCCTGTGTTGAAGACTCCAAAGCTGGACACAGTATTCCAGGTGGGGTCTCACGAGCGCAGAGTAGAGGGGTAGAATCACCTCTCGCGACCTGCTGGCCACACTTCTCTTGATGCAGCCCAGGATGCAGTTGGCTTTCTGGGCTGCCAGTGCACATTTGGGAGAAAATGGAGAAACTTGAAGGAAAAGCTGCCTGCTGTCTGTGATGTGTTTAAAGTGAGGGGGAGCTCGGGGAATTTTCTCTTTAAAACAGTAAGACAGTATCAAGAATACCACTGAAGTCATTTTACTCATTATTGAGCCTGAAAATTTGTGCCAGTATCTTTTTCACAGGTGTTTTGAAATTCCTTTAGATTTTAATGTAGGACAACATTCAGATACCTTTGTACAATTAACCTGTTAAGCAGAGATAGTGAAACACCAGTTAAAAATAGCAAAGCCTCTATTTGAGAGGCAAATATGACAAACAGAAGAGAACTTAACTGAGAAAGCCTGAGAGGGCACACAGCTGGGGAGAGGTGTGCACAGGAAAAATGAGCTTCTAAATTTTTTTTTGATCGCTAACGATGAATCCTACTGCTCAGAGAGTTCCCTCCCTGCTGCAGCCGCTGAAACCACATCACAGTTTTGGAAAACCTTCTGAAAACCTCTGGAAAATCTTGCAGCAGCACCACCATGTACCAAACCAACCTCAATAAGCTCTGCACTAGATGAACACACAAAGATGTCCCTTCAGCTGATCTCTCCAGAGGTGGCAGCAGCCCCAACTTGTGCTGGTGCATTGTAAAGCCCTAATTTGGTAGCTCAGAATTTCAGGTGACAGGCCAGATCCAGACAATGGGTGTACCACAGCTAAATCACACTGACAGAGGAAATAATCCACATAAGAATAAATTATTATTGAGGCTTAGGTAAGTCTCAAAGCCACATCTTCCCCATTCACCAGCCAGATTTGATACTAATAAAAGCAATGACAGATTTTTTTTTTAGCTAATAGCTAAAAAACTGTGTACAACATGCAAAAGCCATCCCAATTCAAGCCAATATTATTCCCATATACTTAAAGGAGGGACTTTAAGTCTAGTGTCTCTGCTCTAGTCATACTCTCTACTCAGTCAAGGGATGTGTCCTGATTTAATGCTGTCATGGTCAGCGAAACGCAGAACGCTTCTATGTTCCAGCCAAAGCTGCCCCAGCCATGAGGAAGGGAGACAGGTAGGGCCCCGTGATCTAACTGACCCTGTATAGTAAGAGTTGTGCATCAGTGGACAGGTATGGTTCTCATAACTGCATCCCAGTTACAGCAGACAGTCTCACAACTGGTCATGGAACAAGGTAGGACAAAGAAGCCATCTGACCACAGTAAAGAGGGAAGTGATATGTGGATTCTTAGTTTATCCCACCCTTAGTAATAAAAAAGCCAATATCCTTCAAAGTCCAGGATATTCTGGGGTTTACCTATCCCACCCTTGTTCTTCTTCTCCATTGCAAGATGTAACAATCCCACTCCAGAGTCTGCCCTTGAACCCTCACTACTTGCAGAGCTTCAGGGAGTGCTGCAGTACAGTCAGCTTCCAGTTGACTGCACGCTGTAGGGTCTGACAAGTCTTTTTGCTGTCATATTTATTGATATAATTATATCTAATGAATTTTCATCAGAAGTTCTTTCCTCAGGGCAGTAGTCCAGATACCATCAAGTCCATTACTTACTGTTAAAAAATTCCTCGTAGTCGGTTTTCTCCACACAGCATGTGTACATGCGCAACGCCGCTACCTTAATTTTCTAAAGAAAAAGAAAAGACAGTACTTATTCTTCATGAGAGATGGCAAACACTACTATTTTTGTTAAATACATACACTATCATTTCCCAAAAAGACTTCTTTCAGAATCACCACCACTTGAGATTTTCAGGAGCACATTAAGCTATTGTATCTCCCAGGAATGACACAAGTATAATCAATCATACCTTGAGGCAATAAAAATAATTAGTAAATGGCTTTATTGTTAAATAGCTTCTTGATTACCCTTCCAAATCAAGTTTAATATAATACTGTCATTACAGGAAAATAAATGAAATTACTTTCCTTACAGAGACTCCAAAGATCTCAATTCACAATTCCAGGTTTCCTCCAATAACTTTAACTGATGTATACCACTCAAAGCGCTTTGGATAATTTAAGGATTAAAGAAGTGACATACCAGACATGTCCTAAAAATATCTTTTTTTCCTAGGAAAATGAAAATTGACCAACTAAGCTTCAGAAGTGAGAAAGGAATCCCAAATGATGAATGACATGAGGTACATTCAGGTGCTTTGGCACTTCTAATTTTGTTCTAATTTTGTTCTTGGCCTGCCTTTGCACCAGAAACACCTTCAGTGCTACATCCGTAAGAAAGATAAATGTGCTGAAGCTTCAAAGAGCACAGTAACTGAGAGCAAAGATGTTAAAGAGAAGAGCTGTCAGCCATTCCTGGTTACTAACATCAAGGGGAGAAAAAGAAAAGAATTTGAAAACTCCAGAGCCTACTCCCTTACCTAAGCCAGGAGGCAGAACTGGGTTTGGGTGGTTTTTTTTTTTTATTTATTTTTTTTATTTTTTTTATTTTTAGTGATGCATACCAGGGATCATCACAGTGCTCACTATATTACAGAGAGGAGCACTATGCCTGTCAAACTGCACTTCAAATTACCAAAGTAATTATTTGTGTCTCCTCCAACCAAAAGAAAACTAAGGAAGTTGCAGCTGACCCCCTGCTGAGCAAACACCAGACATTCGTTTTTTTATTCAATAGTCTCAGGTTTCTGTCAAAAATCAAGTATACATCAAAACTTCTTGCAGTACAACAATTAACATTGCTTACTGGAGTTCTGAAAGTTTCCTTTTTAAAGGAAATGCTGCCTGGCCTGGGAGTACAGATCTCTCCAGTGAAAGCCAATGACCCAGACCAGGCATTTCTAGACATTAAAAACATATTGTAAAGAACAGTCCCTGCAATCCAGCCCTTAAATAAGGCAGGTAACACAAGAGAAACTGGTGAAATTTAATCATGGAAATTTTAGGGTGTAGAAGAGGTGTGGGGGAAGGGAGAAGAAAATGGAAAAAAGCAGAGAAATATTAAGGAACTTCCCTAGGATCTCAGAGGGAGCACTGGCAAGGCCAAAAATGAACTCAGGTCTCTTGGGCCCTAACCACAAAAATAACTCTCTCCAAACCCAAGCTCCCCAGCCAAAAGCAGGCAGTAAAGAGCAGCAATTAAGGAGAACGCTGAATCAACACTTAGAGCTAACAAGAATCTTTATTACAACAATATGTATCCACATGGGAGAGAAACTACCCTCTCACCAGGTTTAGCATCACCTGATTAAAAGCAACTGATTTTAACCAAAATACCTGACCCCCTTAAGTGCCAGTTATCTTTCCTTTACATTTTCTCTCTGAGGAGCAAGGTGCAATCAGCAAGTGTCAGATCAGTCTCGGCAGAGCTCCACTCTGCTTTGCAGATAATCAAAGCACCGTGTAGGTTTAAATTCCTGCAGAGCTGGGCTCAACCCTTCCTTCAAGCTGCCTTTTCTTCTCACTCCTTTATCCTGCGTACTTAGTTCAGAGCAAAGAAATCATGAATTTCATCTCTTTTTCCTTCTGCATAAGGACTGAAGGTGTCTCTGACAGAACTGCTCTCATTTCGTCAATGTTAACAACTACTTTATGAAAGGACTATTTAAAAAACAAGAAGAGGGGGAACTATTTGTGACTGCCCTAGTGCTACCACTGACCAGCAAGTCAAACAGCAACCACAAGGTATCGCACTACTGCCCGGCTGGGAGAGAGACCCTCCTGTCACAGCGATGGAGAACACTGGAAGAGCTTCAGAGAAGGGCAACACAAATCAAAACACGAAAGAGCCTCAGTAACGGAAACAAGTCAGACCAAGTCTCCTCAGTCCAGAGAAAGCCCAAGATATTATGGAATATATGAGTCTATAAAATCATCAGGGGAAGGGAGAATGCGAACATACACTCCAAGGAAAGAATAATCACCTTTTTTTTTTTTTTAAAGCACAAAATTAAAAGACATCAACTGAAAACAACTGTTCTTCTTCCCTCAGTGGCTACTTAAGCTGTGGAACTCCCTGATACTGAATGTTGTGGATGTGATAAAATTACAAGAGTTCAAAGTGCAACCAGACAAATTCACAGAAGAAAAATCCATCCATAGATACTACAGAAAAATGCATAGTTTCATGCAGGAAGTCCTGAAACAGACACATGTTTTAAGGCTGGAGGAGCAGGGGGGTTGGAACTCGATGATCCTTAAGGTCCCTTCCAACTCTAACTATTCTATGATTCTATGAGACAAGTATCATAATATGCTTTTTCTGTATTTAAATTCTTTCTAGATAACTGCGATCAGTTATTGTTAGAGACCAGATGATGGTGGAAATTTGAGTAAAGTGTGATGGTCTACATGGGAGTTTGACTAAGGCTGCTATTGTGTTCTTCGGTGCATAAATGAAGTGAAAAATAAGATATCTGAAGAAATTCAAGAAGGCTTAAGACTCTACAAACCAAATAGAACGTTCCCACTTATGTCAATGATGGCAATGCATAGATGGGTCAAGCTATGGAATATCATTCTTCACATCACAAAACAAGAATTCACATGGGTAATAATTAGAACTTCTCCATTAAGTACTGCTCCTATCATAAGAAAAAAAAGTGAGGTTTTTTTCATTTGCTGTTTAGAACTCAAAGTATCAACCAACCAAAAGAATAATTAAATGAATGCCTTACCCATCTGCTATACTTCAGTGGCCCTGTGAAACCCAACGCTTCTATTATCCTCGTGAAAGCACCCACTTTCTCTTCAGATGGCTGCAAGGAATCTTTTGCAGAAAGATGCTGTAAAATTGAAATATTGCATATTTCAGCCTTAGCAATTAAATCTGACAAATCATTTCAGTTAAAAAAAGCTACAAAGTTAATAGAGAATTTTAGGGTTTTTGTTTACTCTTTGTTGAACAAAACAAACACATATTTATGTTTTCTCTGCAAAATATGACACTGTTTTTCCTACATGACATTCTTCTGTTTATGAATGCAAACACAGCACAACTGTTTTGATAAAAGCATCCCATTGGAAGCTCAGACTCAAATGGTTTGTGCAGAAACCTGCTTTCCAGAATACAGCTCCCATTGTGGATTCCCATATTTCTTTCTAGCTGTGTGCCTTTACTTGGGCTTCCATCTTTTGCAGATACTTCCTATGATTTGTTTGTGATTTAAGTAAAGCTAACCTTTCACATTGCCTCTCTTACTCTTACAGGAGGTAAGAGTTATTATATACTAGAGTTCTAGAGTTATTATATACTCGATAAACCAATCAGCTCCTTCTTAAAACAAATGAAGCTACAGGAACTCACTGTTCTTACTGAAAAGTTCCCCCAGATGGTTATTCCGCTTCCAGTTACTCTAAATGGCACTTGCAGAAAATCTAGATCAGGAAAGTATTTAATCTTCAATGATTTGCAGTGTCTGCAACTGTGAAGATAAATGTTCTCTTCCAGATTAACTACACACTTTAAACACCGCTGGACTGATAAGAAGTCTTCGTGGCATTCTACCTGGAAGCATCTTGGCAGAAGCAATCAGCCAGCAGTAATTACCATGTGTACTCCAGCAAATAATTTCTAATGAATTAAGTATGCAGTGTAAACATTTTGTTACCAACAAATTAACTTTTAACCCCTCTAACCAAAATCTCACACACGTGAATCTCCTCCATATACTCAAGGAATACAGCTGAGAGCCATTATAGTCTGAGACAAAGTTCCCTGACCAAAGAAATGTTAAATTGCTTTACGTTGCTGGAATTTTACCCTACACACTTCCTCCTAGTGCATGAACATACTAAAGAAAGAATTTTCTTAGTAGGGAAGCAATTTAACAACGCAAGGACTGCCATACGTGGCCAGAACACAGACCAGGATGTCATCTCCAACGAGGACCAGTAGCAAACACTTGGGACGAGACACAAAAGCTGAGAAATACAGGGGGGGACAGAGCGCGGGCGCCTGGGAATCCGCCCAGCCTCTGACAGTCACTCCTGCACTGGAAAATGCATCCACACCTTCATTTTTAAGGAACTGGATATGCTTTCAGTACCCCAGTGTTTGAAACTACTTCACCTCCATAACACAGAGCTGTGGTACCTGAGTTTCACAGTTTACCAATGTAAAAAAAAAATCCCTTGCGCCTGTTTTAAATCCAACCTTGACATTTCATTGGATGCTCCCAATATTCCTATGAGAAACCACAACCAACCACTTCCTATCCCCTTTTTCGGTATCTTTTATGACATTTATAGACCAGTATCATACACATGCCCATCAGTTAGCTCTCCTTAGTTTAGAAGGGTCCTAAAATAGCCTTTTGATCATTCTGGCTGTACTCTCTATTGCTTTCCTAACAGTAGTATTGTAATTATTTAAATGACATGAATGCTAAATAAATACATATTAGAATACAGACACGTATCCTGCACAAGTTGCCATGCTTAATTAAAAACTAACTGTAAAGGTGACAACAATTGTAGCATTGAGACATGATCAATCCCTACATATATCCACACACAAGTATTTGAGATGAAATGTTCTGCATTCGTGTACTATCTATAGATGGCTATTCATGTCTTGAACCCCATCATGCCCAGTATTCCAGTATATAGGAAGAAACATGCTCAGAGCTATTTTAGTATCTATCAGTCTCCTCGTAAGACAGCGTAACACCCACCAGGACCTCCTTTACTACTCACATCCTTGCTTTGAATGGTGGCCATTAAACCTGTTCACTGAGCCCCCTGTTATCATCCAGAACAAAAGCCTCTCCCCCACCCTCTGCCACATCTGAGGGGCACAGTGAGTCTACCGATATGTATGTGAATATTTAAAACAAATTTTAGTACTTTCTCATCAAGATTACCCCATGCAATCCTCCTCTACACTAAAAATGACACCTACCCTTACATCATAAGATAAGCCCCCTCCAGCCAGGCAATGATGGAACATACTCAATACAGAACCTGTGTCCCAACAACCACTGTCATACCAAACTCACTCTATCAACTTTCATCTCCTCCACAGGAATTCAGATCATAATAAACCCCTAGTGAATCTAGGCACATTCGTTTTACTACGTGCCTCTTATCTACAAATGCATTATGAAGTCTCCCTCAGTATGGATTTTTCATTATGCAGAAGTTAAGTTAAAAAACAAAATTATTCCGATTCAACTATTGGTAGCTCATAGCCAAAAAAGTGATTGCCTGGAAAACAGTCTTTTTCTAAGAAATGCCATGATTTTACTTCATTCTTCTGCAGGTCTGCCTGGACTGGCTCAGGACATGTAGAGGGGATCTAAGCAGTGAGTGTTTGGTTCAACCTACGGATAGAGCTACACGGTTCAGCCTGCCAATGCTGGAACTGCAGCCAAATGCAATTAAACAGTCCCATAAGCATGTATAAAATCAGATCTAGAAAATACATAGGGAAAGCTTAAAAAATATGCAAAATGTTTGGTTCACCTCACCAGCTGAAAAACAGTGAAAAATTGACTAAAATGGAAAATTTCTAGCTAAGAACTAGATGTAAACAGCAGCCAGAGGTTCCTTCTTTCCACACATCTTGTTTTCTTTCATTTTTCCTATCCATGTCAAAATAACCAATTTAAAATGCTTCTTAGTATTTACCTTGAACTCTACACCAGCAAAATACACAATTAGGCACATCATAAACTGGGATCGGTGCTTTTATCCAAGTTTTACCCATCAATCCCTAACTTTCCTTTTCTTTTTGCCCTCTCATTTCTCATGCACACATTCCGTTTTGCCATTTTCTTCACACTGTGTTAACAAGAGGAGGATCAGGATATTTATTAGTTGAGAGACGCTCACTCCCTTGGATTGAGTGTTAAATTAATCTTATGGAGATGATTCATGCTCCAGAAAATTTCTATTCCAAGACAAAAGACTATAAATGTAAGAGATGTAGAGACAACAAATTAACAAAGTAGTACAGATGAACAGAAAATAAATTATCACACAATCATTAGTCATTATTAGTAGAGTGTTTAGCAGATAGCAAAACTCTCGTTAAACATTATTCCCTAGCTAAAGCACCAGGAAACATCTTCTCACTTCTGATGTGTTCGGGCAACTTCTGTGGTTCCCTTTTTAAAGGTAAGAAAGAAACATCTTCCCCCCACCCCAGTAACTACCGTGCTTCACTCAGTTTCTTCCCTTGCTGGAAAGAAGCCCTAAGGCTTATCATCATGGGAACCTTCTCCCCAGATAACCCAGCTGTGACTGCACCCTCCTACACCAGCGCTTTGCTTCCTGGAGAGGAACAGAGAGCACCTCCCCAATGATTGGACACATTGTTCACACTATAATAAAACGTATAAAAAGTTGAATCATCTCCTACATGTTTTGATAAGTGTTTTGTTACCTGTTGTCTGTATAAACCCCAGCACAATGTGCCCTTCAACAATAAAAACATCAAACTCTTCTAACCTTATTTGTGTTGTAAAAGGATCTGTTTTGCTGCGTAATGGCTCCATTGGCTTGAATCAACCCACCACAGGACTTAGACAGTGGGAACTGGACAGCCTTGTGTCTCTAGGAAAAACAATAAAAGAAAAAAAGAAAAAATGAAGACACTGTTGACTAGTAAACACTCAACTTTACACCAATTACATAGTTTGCTTCCAAGTCAGTTACAGTTCAGTAAAATCCTGACAAATTTATATCACAAAAAGCACATATTTATAATCATAACCATTACAAACAGACTGGTTGTCCATGCTTAATGCTCCACACCACCTATTTTCTAGTGTTGTGTAAATGTACTGAATGGACTGGCAGAGCACTCCGTTCTCAAAAACCACAGACCATCTGCTTTGATTTTCTCACACACTACTTCTAATTATGGGGTTTGTCTCTTAATAGAGAGTAATTCTTTTTCCTGGCCTTGCAGAGAAACAGTTTGTGCTATTTTTGTCTACAACTTTATATTCCATTCAATTGTCTTTGTGGCCAGGACTTGAGCAAAACAAATTAGAGGGTAAAAGCTATCACTACAACCACTGTAACTCCACAGCACGTGATTTGTGTTACAGAGCTACTGCACAGAGAAAACTATCACATAGGAGTGAGTGGGATGTCCAGGTAAGAAGCTGCACGCTGAACAGAACACCTATTGTTGCCTCCCAGCACACCCAGATTAGCAGTAACTCGTTCACGAATAAACTCAAAGTAAATATGTTGGTTTGTTCAGAGTAGTCATCCCCAGAAGTCTACTGAATTTACTGGTGGCTCAGAGTAGGCCCAACTTTATCAATCAGCTTCACAACTGCACATTGCCCTCTGCTCCCCACACCATATGTCACTTGGTATGGACTGGTGCTTGAACAGTACGGTGTGTCACAGAAGCACAGGCAATTTTCTCAGGACTGGAAGGTCTTAGCTGAGAAAAGACATCCAAGCCAAAGGGCTTACAGGTAAGTTTCTAATTCTGTAAATCACAGCTCTCTGATAGAAGCTCTAATCTACAGCAGGACAAAGAAGAGGCTTAATCTCCTCTCGTTTCACTGTATGCGAGACGGAAACAGCAAGGGATATACTCTAATTCTATTCAGATAGCGTGCATCTATTCTCATTTCCTACACATTTTTCACTTCTTTATTAACTGCTACTATATGATATTCTAGTTAATTTACTATGGATAGACGCAATCTGACACTGCATGCTATTCCAGAACTGGAAGGAAAGCTGCAAAGCAGTGCTTCCCACTCAAACACCACCACTTGAAGTCGTGCTATGCCAGGTCACTGTACTAGCAGCACCAGAAAGTCCAAGGCTACTCTATGGTGGAGTTGTTCTAGAAAATAAAGTGCTGGAAATTACATGAAATCGTGACTAGCTTGTAATAGCTGCTTTGGAAAAAATGACACTTACATTTGGACTTCTGCATTTAATCTACTCACGACAGATCATTTGGATCCATTAAAAGACTACACAACTGGAACGAAAACAACTGTGCAATAAAGACTGGGTGCTGTCCCTTAGAGCAGCAGAAAGCTTTTAAGTTGCCTTGATATTTCAACAATACACAGACAGTGAAGACACCACTTTTGGAAGCCTCTTTATTTAAAAACCTGATATCCTACCTGGAAAATACCACCAAGCATCCGTCCGCACTGGCCCTGGCCTGCGGTTGTCTGTAATAACCCACCGCATGCTGCTGTCCACTGAGTTACTCCAGTCTGGCAGCTCTGGAACAGAGAGACCAGCAATGAAGAAAAGGACCTGAATATTCAGAAACTGTTCAATGTCCTCCTGCATCCACAAGCTTTATTCAATTATACAACAATCCTCAGATTAAACTCCCAACTCACACTTGACAGAAGGATAAATTTTGATTAAAAAAAAAAAATCTTGCTCTCCAATACAAGCACAGAACCCCAGTTTGATGACAGAAACAGATCAGTCAAAGGAAATGGAGGGCTGTCTATATCATAACACTATACCATGGTTTTCTATCTATACAATAAACTCAAATACTTAAGAAGCATTCTTCAATTAACTGAGCAATCTCTAAAAAGCCCTCATCCAACTCCCAGGGTTTAGGTATCTTTGTCTTACTTTACTCAGGCACAGCTAAGAATTTTTGTATTTCAAAAGCACATATTGTCCCAGAAAATTTCGGTGTAGAGAATTATTTTCTGTAATGAAAATGGCAGGTAATATGGAAAAGAGGAAGGGTTTTCTTTGCCTGCGCTTTCTTTGCACTTTTTATCTTCTGCAAAAATCCCAGTTAGTACAGTATTTGCCTCCTTCATACATGTTCTACATTAATACTGGAAATAATGTATATAACATTAGAATGGATATGCTTTTTTCTAATAAAAATAGCTTCATTTTCAAAGGACCATAAAGATGATTAAGAGATTGAAGCATCCAACATATGAGGCGAGGTCTAGCTTTGAGAAAAGATGAGTCCAGAGAAATCTCAGGAATTTGTATAAATACCTGACGGGGTGAGCAGCCCAGCTCTCCTTAGGGGTGCCCAGTGAAAGGACTACTCTGAGACCAGCAGATCTGCCCAACAATTAGGAGGAACAGATGCAAATCCCACTTGAGCTCCTGTTCCCCATTCCCTGTACCTGCACAGTCACCGCTGTCCCTCAGGTGCAGCGTATTGTCCCCTCAGGCTGTCCCTTTGCAACTCCTCACAGACCTTAGTGTTTTTAATCTAAGGGGACTGACTTGGGTCCCCTGCGAGGGGAGAGATGCACTTCCATAGCAAATGTGATTAGTGTGCACTACTACTACACCTTCCCACTTCTGCTGTAGCGAGACTACTTAGTTTCTGCTCTTCCTCCGTAACATCACTACCCAGCAAATAAAATTATGAAAATGATACACTTCTATTCAAAAAGACATTTCAGCTGAGTACCACAAAGTACTTCTTGAGGTAACCCAATGCTCTGACATAAACAGTTTAACAAACACTTCAGTGAGAAAGAAAATTCACCATTTTTTATAAATAATTACTACAAGATGCCAAGGCAAAAATTTTTGAGGCTTCTTCCTTTGTGATAATAAGGAAAACATGCCTAAGTTATGGTATGTCCTACAGCTTGAATATACTGGGCTTTACAGCTGTTGAAAAGCACTACTACAACAAAACTGGCCTGGTCTGGTGGGAGGTGTCCCTGCCCAGGGCAGGGGGTTGGAACTCGATGATCTTTAAGGTCCCTTCCAACTCTAACTGTCCTATGAAAACATAAAATAAGCATACACACACTTAAAAGGTGAGATGTGATAAACAACCGAGTAATAAAGAAAAGGCAACAGCAGAAAGCAGCAAAGAAACAGAAACAGAACACGATGAGCTACAGAATCTTCCCTGAGGCAGCATCACTGCTTGCAGAACAGAACCTTCCTTTCAAGTGCTACTTTTACTTTTCCATTTGGCTGAAAGAAAATGTACCAAGCATGACCTGGGCAGGATACCTCAGGAATAGTCTGTAGACAGCGCAAGCACCTTCTGCAGCCAGCTGACTGGTCAAGATATGGATGAAAGAATATCACCATGGTCTTCTAAATCCTCCAGGCAACCATTAGGAGACCCTTAGGTACCAGACAAACTGTTCAACAAGATCTTTTCTTAGGTAACGAACAGCTTTATCATAACAGCAGTATTAACTAGCACAGCTGAAATGTTTGGACAGTAATCAGGACTATCAAAAGCTGTGAGCTCCTGAGAAGGCTTGAAGACAGAAGAAAAAAAAAAAATTTCGTTTATTTCCAGTACAAAGAAGAGACACTGAAAGTTAGAACACTTATTTTCATGCAATGAGGCAACTATTAAATTCTAATGCAAAAGCAGATGCTGGGAAATGCCAAGGTTCAGCAAAGCTTGAGCTGAAGCACGTTGCTGCTGTCAGAAGTCCCCAGCCTCCCAACTGTACTCCCAGCACTCTGCAGTTCAGGTGCTTCTCTGATTATAAAGCACTTCAGATCACAAAAATGGCAAACAACTACATCTCTTCCCTTCCAAACAGAAAGTTTCCTGGCCAGGCTGAAAAGCTGGATCAGCTTACTTTGCCACAGGAATGCCAGACACAGCCGGGAGAGGAGGAGCTGCCCAGGAACAGGTAAGCCAGGAGACAAGTCCTTCACCTTCTGGAAGCAGGTTTTCATTGCAAACGGCACCCTGGGGTACAGCTCCCAGAGAGCTGAACCCATCTGGTGACTCACTGCTCCTCTCCCACCTCCCTGCTCCCCTCCTGCCTGGCTTCCCCCTCCCTTTTTGCTAATGCTTGCCTTTTTAACGCATTAAAACTGCAGGAAACTATTTTTTTGTTGCCACAGTTCCACTGCTCCAGCTTTTGGAGGGGCCAAGAAAAATGCTGGAGACGACAAGGTTAGGCAGCAGTGCAAAGACATGAGCAAGGAGAAAGAGCAGGAACAGGAGGAGGAAGCAGGAACTCCAGCTCATGGAGTTTCCGTTGCTCTCCAGCAGCTTCGCTCTCAATTGCTCTCACCTTGAGAGGAGAAAGGACAGGGCTCACCCTGCTTGTAAAAACCACACCCTGAGACATCAGTTCCAAGAACACAGTGGATTAATTTCATAAATTGGTATTGCCCTCTGACTAAAGGCCTTTCATCTTCCTGATGAATCCACCTCCACCTCGCAGTGCTGGCCATCCTTTGTATTTACGTTGTGACAGAATATCAGACCCAGGCACAAACTTCTGAACCACGTGCTAAAAAGTGGTACTCTACTGCAAAGACTTTAAAGGCTAACAGAAAGAAAAAAAAAGTACACAAACGCATAAGAAAGAGGGAGTTGCATCATTAGTAATTCATCCTCATTCATTCACAGGAACCCAATCTCTTCCACTTAACACAGAAACTGGAATCTTTGTATTATCCTTGCCACCAAACACCTCTAAGGTGAGATGGGAATCTCCAAGAATGGCAACCCCTACCCGCCAAGGACACACACACTGTGCCCAAAGCAGCAAGAGAAGTACCAGGCTGAAAAAATAATAATTTCTCAAGCTCCAGTCGGGAGGACTAGAGCTTTCATAATTCTCATGCAAACACAAACTCTGAAGGAGAAGCTCGACCCGTTTCTTCACCAGAGACTGCTGCTGGGGAAGGGGGCCACGGGGAGGTGGGAACAGCCGGTGGGTGCCGCGGACCCCCCCGCGGTTCTCACACACCGCCTCAGCCGCAGCTGAGGCCGGGCCGCAGGAACCGGCAGGAGGGGACGGGACAGCCACCGCAGGGATGGCGCCGAGACAACCCCGCGGGGACGCGCCCGGCCGCACACACGCCGCTCGTGTTCCCGGGGCGGAGAAGGCGACCCCAGCCACCGCCTTCACTCACCACGGCCCGCACCAGCGCCGCCATGGGTCCTCGGCGCCGCTTCCGGCGGGGCGGCGCGCCCGGCCCCGCCCCTTCCGCCCCGCCCGCTGCGCGTGCGCGGGCCTGAGGCGACAGGGACGCGGAGAGAATTGGAGCGCCGACCCCGCTTGCCGGCCCGGGGCGGGAGATCGCGGTTGAGGGGCCCTGCCGCCGGGGGGAAGCGGCGTCGTGAGGTGTAGGAAGGAGAGGAGGATGCCTCTCAGGGTTCAGTTTGGGGTTGTGGTTCGGTTTGGAAGGGAGGAAGGTGGCGAATCCCTGTCTGCCCCTCGTTGTTGGGCCTCTCCTATGGAAGGCCCGGCCCATGGCAGGGGGGTGGCCATGCTTTCATTGCTGCTTGGCAGCAGAGAGAGCAGCACGAAAGCAGAGATAGTTTCCTCTGCGTGAGGTTGATCTGGCCGTTCTGGGTGTCCAAAGCAGGAGGCAGCGTCTGTGTGAGGTGCCAGCACCTGTGTGAGGTGCCAGTGCAGGGACTTTGCGGGGGTAATACCAGGAGAACATGGCAGATCCCCCCATGCGAGCGTCCCCACAGGCCACGCAGCCAGCACCTTGCTGCCAGGAGCAATCCCACCTGTCCCTGGTGCGTATTCCCTACTCCTTGCTTCTGCTGGCACCAGCTTTCATGAGGCTGCGGAGTGAACCTGAGCAGCAGCCCGACGGGTTGAAATGAGCTGGCTTGTTTTGCCAGGTTAGCCTTAATCTGGTTCCCATCCACGTCACCTCACAAATGTTAGTCCTGGTACACAGGAGGCTGGTGCAGATGTGAGCAAGAGCAGCTGGGGAAGAGAGCGAGGCTGCGCTTGTCAGCAGCAGGGCTGGCTTAAAGGGCTTGGGGAACTATAATATTCTATCCCTCTCTTTCCCAGCGTATTTACTGGGATGTCAGCTTCTCAAGAGGGCAGTAGCAGCTGCTTTAATGGCCCTGAAACTCCACAGTAGTCCATAGAAATCTTTTCATATGTTCTTAAATGTCAGGCCTCAGGGGGCCAATGGAATCACCTGCTTGGACTTCTCTTCCACAGGCATCCCAGGTCCTTGTGCCTGCAGTTGGTCTATTCCAAGATGTTCTGACTCACCACAGCTATCTGCTGGAATAAGTTTAACAGTATCTGACAATGTGTTTAATGAATGAATTGTTTTGACATGGGGCTGGGTGTTGAACAACACGGGGAACTGTAGATCTATGTGAGGAATATGCTACATTTCGTTTCGGTTTTGTGTCTATGGCGAATTCTGGGGAGGAAGGTTAGAGCTAGCTCTGCTGAGCTGGCCTCCTTGTGTTAGACTCAAAGCAATATTAAATACCATTCATGCCAGCACATTTTTTGTGAGAAGGCGATGGAGAACAATTAAGCTTCTCTGAAGCCCTCTCTTTGCCATTAATGAGTTAGAATCATTAAAAATGTAGCTCGAGAACCCCTACAGTGTATAGTTGTAGAGGAAAGCCTTTTGTCCATAGCAGAGGAGTCTCACAGTGGTGCATAGTGGTCTCTCCACCAGAGCAGACACTTTCTAACTCGGAGCTGTGTGTCTGTTAAATACACTGAGTGTGCCAGCTCCTGACACTCACCTGGGTTTGTGTTAGTCTTACCTAATGATGCACAGGAGGATTTTGGCACATTTCAGTTGGAGAAAATTAACCATCTTACCTAGGATTCCTCTGCCTGTCACTGCTCTGTCATTCTCTGTGTGACACTAAGTCCCTTTCACGTTGGTCTGGCTGAACACAGCTACCTTGTATGCACAGAACAGCATGTCAGACTGCCTCCAACGGGAACATAGAGACAGAAGAATTGCAGGTGGATCTGAATTTCAGTTTCAACCCTAAGGGAATTTCCTCAGTCAGAGCACTGGCAATTTGCTCCCCTTTGTGTAAACAATCACAGAATCATAGAATTGTCCAGGTTGGAAGGGACCTTTAAAGATCATCGAGTCCAACCATCAGCCTAACTCTGATAAAAACCATCACTAAACTATGTCTCTAAGCACTATGTCAACCCAGCTTTTAAATCTCTCCAGGGATGGTGCCTCAACCGCTTCCCTGGGCAGCCCATTCCAAGGCTTCATAACCTTTTCAGTGTAGAAATTGTTCCTAATATCCAATCTGAACCTCCCCTGGAGCAACTTGGGGCCATTTCCTCTTGTCCCATCACTTGTGACTTGGGAGAGGAGACCGACCCCCCCTGGCTACACCCTCCTTTCAGGGAGTTGTAGAGAGCGAGAAGGTCTCCCCTCAGCCTCCTTTTCTCCAGGCTGAACACCCCCAGCTCCCTCAGTCGCTCCTCACAAGACTTGTGCTCCAGACCCCTCACCAGCTCCGTTGCCCTTCTCTGGACACGCTCCAGCACCTCAAGGTCTTTTTTGTGGTGAGGGGCCCAAAACGGGACACAGCCCTAGAGATGGGCCTCCCCAGTGCCCAGTACAGGGGGATGGTCACTGCCCCAGTCCTACTCACCACACTGCTCCTGACACAGGCCAGGATTCTGTTGGCCTTCTTGGCCACCTGAGCACACTGCTGGCTCATGTTCAGCCGAGAGTCGACCAACACTGCCAGGTCCTTTTCTGCCAGGCAGCTCCAGCCACTCTGCCCCCAGCCTGGAACATCCATGGGGTTGGTGTGACCCGAATTGCTGTCCTCAGGTTCCTACCATCCAGCTCTGCTCAGTGGGCAGCTCCATGACTGCGTGAGTCTCTCCTCAGTCATAATGAATCTTCTGTGTGGAACTGCTCCTGCGGGAGCATTTTAACCAGCAAGAAGTCCCAGAGACAGGGCAGCAAGGTTCCTGTCTAACTGCTGGTGTTCTTCCATCCGAGGCCATCAACAATGACAGAGAAGCTTGCTTCCGTGAATGCGCTAAAACACGCAGGGGAACATTAGTGATGGCCTTAGGTGTGTTGGCAACTGACTGAACAGGAAAGAAGAATCAGAAAGGATATGATGATATTTAATTTATATAATGAATTATAAAATGTTTCACATCTTTTATTATACTAATTAATTTATTTATAAGATTATATTTAAAGGGCCTCCTGCTTTGGCCTCAATCCCGTTTTCTCTCTTGCAGGCCTGGCAGCTGGCCTCGAGTTTGCCATTCCAAGAGGCTGGAGGAGATAAGGGGCCACAAATTCCAGGCTGAGAGAAAGTAGTGTAGAGCAGTGTAAGTGAAGGAAAAACAGAAAACAAAGAGGGACAGAGAAATTTCCTTCCCTGGATGTGGTAAAACACACTGGAGAACAGCAGTGGTGGGGCTGGATGAGTGTGTGTGTGGAGAGCGAGAGGCAATACCAGTCAGGCACCGGTGCATGGAGGCAGCAAGAAGCACAGACTTGGGGTTTAGGGGAGGGCAGGAGTGTAGAAGGGAGGGAGTGAGGAACTGCAGAATCCTCCAAATAGGTGATGTTTGCCATTTTTTAAGTGTGACCAAGAAGGAATATAGGACTGCTGTGCACTGAAGGCAGAGAAGCAGGGTGCAGAAAGCAAACGAAAGCTGGGTGGAGAGATGACTCTCTATGATCTACCCACAAAGTCCTCTCTTTTGGACAGGGGTGGTGGAGGAAAGGCCTGATGCCAGCAGAAATGGTGGCTTCTGGTGACAGGGCCCATGCTGAGCAGTCCTGGGTGCTGTGTCCGTACAGGGGGTGGGAAAGGCCTCCCTTTGCTCCTGTCTGCCTGGCTGGATGGGGCTGGTGGATGAAGTGAGGACACAGTTTGACAATAGAACTAAGCAGATAAAATTACTACTTGTTGAAAGGAGGAGTCCTTCCCGTGGCTGTGGTAGCACTTGGGCTCTGCAGAGTATAAGCTTTTCTAGAGCACGCTGTGTCTAGGTTAAGGGTGTTGTGGTGGATTGCAAAGCTTCATTTTGCTAAGTCAAGCGCTGTGCAGAGTAGGAAGGGGGATACAGTTGTAGCCTATTCATTAAAGCCTCAGTCCAGCAAGCATCCGAACACAAAGGGTGAGTGGGAAGCTTATCCAGACTTGAAAAAACTCACAGAGGAAAATTCCACATCCACCTGTTATCCAGATATGTGAAGACAGGATAAGGCTCCAAATCCCCTCATTACCCAGCATGGAGACAACAAAGGACTGTGATTTACTTAGCCCAAAATCAGGAGGGAACTGGCAGTGAAGGGCTGGGGTTAAAATCACACAGGCATTTCTTCAGTGTTAAAATACTACACCAAAATCAAGTGGATTGGCAAAAGCTCTTCAAACAACTGACAGATTCAAGTTGTGCCTAGCATTTCATTTTAGCAATTTTGATTCCGTTTAGCAAGTGTAAACCAGCTTGGGAATTTTTATCTTATTCTTACTGCTATTTTGATCCAGTCTAAGGTGGCCTCTACTGACTTAACTGGTTCTCAAGACCACAGCCTATTTGCAGTGTATGTAAGAAAGGAAGAATTGCAATGGAAGAGTTGAATATTATCAACTGGGAGACTGGGACACCTGATAATGAAATATTTAGCAGGGCAGAAATTGACTGTCTGATTCAGTGAACTGCTAATTAGTGATATAAAGTGCCACAAGAAAGACTGGAAGAGAGGCAGAGGCCTCTCTAGCATAATTGCAATGACTGCCCTTGGTGTGAAAAATTCTGATTAAAATCCCTTAATCAGGGCAAAGACTAGTATTGCACAGAAGTACCCCAGCGTCGGTCACCTGCTGTTCCCCACGAGAAGGGTGGGACAAAGGCTCTGTATTTTCCCCAGCAATTCCGTGCTGGTCTCAGAAACCCACCTTGTCAAAACTGGCTATTTATCTACCCTCAGAAATTCAGTTTTGAGTAACTGTGATGTTTACATGACAAAGCATTGTCAAAATGTCCCAGGCCGGCTGTGATGCTCAGCTGATTTGCTGGTTTTAAAAGGTTTGCCCTCACCTAGGTGTTCTAGGCTATGGGAGAGACTGAGACTTTGATTCTGGGTGGTTTTATTATTCCTTGATTGGCATAATTAATTACAGACACTTGCAAATCCTGCAGGTATTTAGCTAAAAAGATCATCTAGACCATCCTCCACTTCTTCTCTGAATGTACTTAGACCTCTCTGGTGCATGTTTCTCTGACCTGCACCTAAAAATTTCCATAAGGGGATTCCCAGTTCCCATGTGAAGCTCATTCCAGTCTTTCACTGTGGAAGTTTTCTCATACCTAACATGGAGATGCTCAGTGTGAGCCCCTTTCTTCTCCCTTTGATGTGAAGTTCCTAAAGGTATTAGGGAAGAGCGGAGTTTGGCTAATATTTAAGAGCTGGGCCTCAGGCTGTTTGCTGTGAGAAGCACTATGGAGATGCGGAGAACATCTTGGGTGGCTGTTCTGGGGATAAGGCTTCATATCACACCACACACACTTCATATCACACCTTTGTTCTTCTATAACCTTTATGGTATTACTAATTTTTTCACCCTGTTCGTGAATATACACGTATTTCCTCAGAATAAATGAGAATGAAGAAGTTTTGATGTTGTTTTTTTAAGTAGCTGGTTGTAGTGCCATCAGAAATAAGAAGCAGGAATGGGCACACTGTCAAAAACAGGAGATACAGTACAGTGAGCCAGAAATCCAGGTGCTGAGTGGCCTCTGCTTTTCTCTGCCTTGAGCAGGGCTTACGTCTTTCAGAGTGAGCACTACAGCACTGGAAAGAGAATTTAGCACAGTGAGAACTGCCTGATCTGCCAAGCTGGAATCTCCAGGTTAAATCTGTCCTGAATGTTCCCCTTTTCGGACTTCAGAGACAGTCACCTCTATGACCTCTTCTTTTATTTTTCACTTGCCACATTTCCTCCTCTCCAGCGGCTCTGCAGTCAGCCTTTCTCTGTGTAACTCACCAGGAAACAGATTTTCTCAGTGTATTTTTCACTCTGTGTATTTCTGTACACTTTCAGAAGACTCTCCATAACTGCACAGAGGTCCTTGGGCTATTGGGGTCCTGAGATTACATATGCATTGGGCCTGTGGGCATTACTACAATTCTATTTCTTTTTTGACTTAATTAACAAGGAATGATAAATAGCTTTTAAAGAAAGGCATTTAAAAATATTTGATGCTCCTGTCCTCCTAATTTCCTATCAGCACATAATTTTCTTGCAAATGTTATCATACAACATGCTTTTTCTGTTTTCACGCAGAAAAAGCGTCTGATCATTTTTATGTAGGCCTGTGTTTTTATATTTTAAAACATAACTATGCAAGTTAATCAACCATTTTGAAATATTCTAAATATGTAAAGTCCCATGACAACTTCTTGGGGTTTTCTCTTCTCAGTCACATGAAGAATCAAAATCAACTTGATAAGGCAATTGTCAGCCTGGCATTTGCTGGGGAGAGCTCCCTCCTTCTGGAAAACAAACATACTTTAGGGCAAAAGTAAAGATTTTTCAACTTCAGTCTTTCCTCTGCTCAGTCTGGAATTCCTGTTGAAGTGCAAATTTAAAGTTATATTCATTTTCCTTCTTAACCACCTGCTTCTGCAGGAGAAAAGTCAAAGGAAATCTTGATCCTGTGGGGAAACAGGATCTCTCCGTGTTACCTGGGGCAAGTGGGGCTGGGGCACCCCGGATAATGAGAGGGAAAATATGGGTATTCCAAGCCGTTCTGGAGATCACGATAAAAGAGAAACCCAATTGCAGAGACTGGGTTCAGGTCCAGCAGGTCTTATTAACTCTGGTGCAGTGCCAAGGGGCCGGGCTGGTGGCTGGCCCTGCTGCTCCCGCAGCCCTTCCTGGGGCTCCCGCTTCTGAAAGGGCCTTGTATGTACCCGCGGGGCTGGCATCCCGTCCCCCCAATGCACCCTTCTGGGGCTTCGAGCGGAGCTCGGTGAGGACAGCCCCTTGGAGCCCAGGCAGACGAGGATCGACTCCTTCCAGAGGTGACTGGGTGCCTCTGCTGGGCTCTAACCAGCACTCCCAGTCCCAACCTGCAGCCAGGGGCTGTCTGACCGCATGGGGAAACCCACATTCTGCTGGATTCCCAGCTCTGGCCGTGTGCTGAAGGGAAATGGCCTTTCTAAGGTTGAACTGGTTGTTCATAAGGAATTTGTCATACTTTGCTTCTGCAAAATTTTTCTCCTTTGCATGCAGAGTAAATCTGGACGCTTTGAGACCCAGTTCACCCTTAGGATGACATTGCAAGCTGAAAAGGGACTTTTAATGGGAGATGATAATTACATTTTAGCAACTTAAAGATGCTTAGTACTCTTCATAAGACTGAATACTCAGTTTGGGGTCTCAGTGTGCATACATTTGCTATATAAATGTTATTTAAAAATATGAAAATAAGGGATTTTTTCAATAGAAGTACAATCCTTACAGCACATTATGGACCTTGGAAGGTTTGGCAAGCACGGCGATCAGTTCCCTCATCTGGAATTCCTTGGCTAGGGGGGCACAGTGGTGCTTGCTCTGGTCTGCGGGAGGGAGTTCCCCCCCTCTCCCCACCAGTGCTGCGGGAGGAAAAGCAGACATGAGGGAGAAGAGGCTCCTCACCTGCACCTCCCGCAGCTCCGGGAAGCCCAGCGAGCAAAACCCAAGGCCCACGACCGAGCTGTTCAGGGGAAGTAGGAATAGGACCTGATGGCTTTTTCTGAGCTTCTCTATCCTAGTGGCTGCTGCTGCTGTTAAATGTGATAAACTCCTGCTTGTTCCCCCTCGCTGGCTGTCAGCGCTCAGTGTTTGCTGGGCCCGGGACGTCCCCCTCCCCACCTGCCCAACGTGGAGTGTGCTTTGGCACCCGCCTCTGCGGAGCCTGGGCGACTCCAGCAGACCCTGCAGAAACAAGACATCCCAGTCCTTCACCCGCCTCTGCCTCAGCAGCTTCTCTTCCCATCTATGTGCTCTCTGAAGAAGAAAGTGTTTGCTGGTCGGAGAGGTTTTCCACTCGCGCCTCCTTCAGCTTTCCATTACGGCTCAGAGGTTATATGGGGTGCAGGGCTATACACTGTACTGTACTATATGCAGAGGTGTTCAGACTTAATTTATTCCCTTCTCCTGGATAAAGATTATTGCAGCTGTGTGTTTTGGAAAACTATCAATGAAGGGAGTTCAGCTCATACAACACACTTTCAATAGGGTACTGTACTCTATATTTCCAGGTTCTGTTTTAATTACACTTGCATATTACCTTGGAGGAAGCTGAAATCTGGAAAATGTTTTCTCATATACCATGTCTTAAACCTTCCTGACCTTCTGTTTTATACCAAATACATTTATGTTTGCGATGAAAACCATATAATACAGGGCAAGGTTTGGCTATCCGGGATAATCTATCAGAGACGTGCTGTCAGTCCCTCCTCACAAGGGCTGAGCAATTGGCGCTGAGAAACGTCCCCGTCATCCCTCACCCCACCGCCTGCCCGCAGGCATTCCCTCTCCCCTCCCTTCATGGGGCTCCCCACAGGAGTTGGCCACGTGCTGTGAGAAGGGCAGAAGAGTGGCCTTCTGTGGCAGCGAGAGGCTCCTGCTCCTCTGAAGGATCCTAAAGGATTCCTCAAGGGACGGCGCAATAGGATGGCTCATGCTGTGCCAATGTGGTGCCCACATCCCGAAAAAAAACAAGGAAAAGGCCCAGCCTGCTGTAGAGGGGCTGTGTCCATCAGTGCACTCCCACGGCTTCTCGGAGGCTGGTGGGCAGGAGCAGCACAGGAGTCCTCACCCAGCACAGGAGTCCTGAGGGGACCCTCACACCATACCAGCCGGGCCAGGGAAGCGAGCTGCGCTGCTGAGATTCCATACTGGCGTCACTGGAGATCTCTGGGGAAAACCAGCCCAATGTCCAGAATTGGAACCTGCTCAAGGCAATGTGCAGGGAGAGCAGGGCTCCGGCGAGAACTTTCGCATGCCACGTGCCCTCTGGCCAGGAGTAAGCGGTTATCAGCAGGTCACAGAGGTGCCCTGTGGACTCACAGCAAGAGCTGCAAACTTCCTCCAGCGATCATAGACTCACAGAATCACAGAATGGTTTGGGTTGGAAGGGACCTTAGAGACCATCCAGTTCCAACCCCTACCCTGGGCAAGGACACCTTCCACCAGACCAGGTTGCTCAAAGACTCCTCCACCCCGGCCTTGAACCCTTCCGGGGATGGGGCAGCCACAGCTTCTCTGGGCAACCTGGGCCAGGCTCTCACCGCCCTCACGGCAAAGAAGTTCTTCCCCAGATCTCAGCTCAATCTCCCCTCTTCCAGTGTCAAACCCTTCCCCCTTGTCCTATGGCTCCCCTCCCTGATCACGAGTCCCTCCCCAGCTTTCCTGGAGCCCCTTTAGGGACTGGAAGGGGCTCTAAGGTCTCCCTGGAGCCTTCTCTTCTCCAGGCTGAACCCCTGCAACTCTCTCAGCCTGTCCTCACAGCAGAGGGTCTCCAGCCCTCCCAGCATCAAAAGTATGTGCTTCTCAGGGCTGACAGCAGAACTAAAACCACATGAATCAGGCATCTGCTCCAGAACAGCTTTCAAGTAACTTTTAAATCTGTGCCAGAGAGAGCTACATCTCGATCTTCACATCCTCAGGGTGTCTGGAGAATGTCCCGAGAGAATGGGTTTTAGCAAGTATGTGTGAACAGCAGAGGGTCTGTCAATCCTCTGCCCAGCTCTTGAAGCCCAGCACTTCAGCGTTCAAGAAGTCCAGATTGCTGTCAGCATCTTTCTTCCATGACTTCTGGAGAAGCTCACTCCTCCCGGAGGCAGAGGAAGGTGGTGAGCTCTCCAGCCTGGGACACACGGCTCTGCTCCCGAGTCCTGACATGGCTCCCGAGGCTGTGCCTTTACTTGTCTCAATGCCTCACCCTGGAAAGCAAAGTAACTTTTACTTCATAATGAGTAACAGGAATTATATAAATCTTGTCAAGCAGGAACTTTTTAGGGGGACTAAGCTGCTTTTGAACACAGCTGTAAACAAGGATTTTCAGCTATGAGGCAAGAACTTATAAAATGGAAAGTTTTTCATTAGAAAGCAGTGATTATGGAAAAGCAGTGTTGGCCATAACAGAAGGCTGGGTTTGAGCTCCTGGGGTGATGCCGTAGCTGAGAGGGAAAGGTGAACCCTGGGCTATGATGAAGGTCAAAATCCAGTAAAAGTACAGGGTTAGTGGTGTCTCTGTGGCGTTGATGAGTCTGTTACCGCAACGTTAAATGAGCTGTGGTGTTCACACTACAAAAAGTATTTGGAGAAGTGAGACCCTAACGTAAAAAAACACAAGAAGAAGAAAAAAAATGTGGTGAGGAGGGGGCACAGCAAAAGAACAAGCAAGCTGATCTACCTCTGCCATAGAAAATAAAAGAAAAAAAATTCACCATGGTCTGCAAAGGTAGAACAATTCCCAGAGGAGTTTTTTCATGTAGCAGACAAAGAAGCCAATTCACTGCTTCAAAGTGGAAACTGGACAGTAGGTAGAAATAGCTGCTTATTAAAAAATGAAGTGCTAATATTCACAGAATTAGCTTAGAGCTGAATGTGGTGAGCTTTTTAAAACTTTCGGTCTTTAAATCAATCCTGGATCTCTCTTTCCAAACACATAATACCCAGCTATTACGTAGCGTCATTTAATTCCAAGGAACTTTAAAAATAGCCTTCCTTTAAAAAGAAAAAAAAAAAATTAGTGGGAAAAGAGAGACCACATCAGAAGGCCAGGCCTCTCCCAGGACAGTGGCCAAAGCCCTGCTATGTCCTACTCAATGGATTAAGCCAGGAGGTCCCGCTGAACTAGTTCACTCCAGGTTTGGGCTTCATACAGAACTTAGGAATGGTTTGGGCGAGTCAGCCCATGGATCCATCGAGCCCATCTCCTACAGCCAACAGCAGATCCCTAAAAAAGAAAACAAGGATGGGACAAACGTGCAGGGAGGTTTTCCTGGCATGGCTTCTCAGCTTCCAGCCACCAGTGGCTCAGAAAGTCCCATGGACTCATGTTCAGCAGCAGATTTTTCTTCCATGAACTTTTTCAGGTTTTTTTAAACCTGTGTAGACTTTAAGCATCCAAACCAGGGTGTGGGCAGGGGTTCTGGGGCTGGGCTACACTGCAGGAACCAGAATCTTTCTGCTTGTTTCAAACCCCTCCTGAACCAGTTTCATTCGGTGCATCGTGGTTCTTGTTTGGGAGAAAGCTTGCTCCCCGTTCACATTCTTAGCCCTCAGCACGTCTCCCTCTTGCCCCAGTCACCTCTCACTGATGGGCTCCGGTCTAATTACTCCTCTCACAGAAGCTGTTTCATACTTCATCGTTCCTATTGTCCCCCTCCAGCTCTCCCGTGTCACAGTGTTCCAGAGTCCTGTAAATCCCCCGAGTGCCTGCATATTGGTTTCTCATTTGTTCCCTCTTTCTCTCCCAGTCATTCCTCAAGTTGCGTTTGCTGCCTCGATGGCTGTAAAAACTGAGCTGACATTTCAGGGACTTGGAGGTAAATTTTTTTACCTGGGGTAAGCATGGCTCATCAGGCTAAATGGTCCTAATTGTTCTTCCTGCCCTTATCGCCTATGAATTAAACTACCATCCTTCAAAATCACACTGTAAGATTCAGTCAGTATCAACAGTCCCGTAATTTGCTTATAATTGCCAGGTCAGCACAGTGACCCTTTGTAGCACTGAATTAAATTCCTTTTTTCCTGAGTCTCCCAAACCTCTGGAATTTCCCCAGAATTCCAAGATTTATTAAAAATCAGTAGGCTTATTGGTGCAGGTTAAGTGTTTTCAAACTCTGACAAGGCCAGCACATGCTCCTCACCACTTTCTTATCTTACTGGCGTGGGGAATATTTCATTACTGTTACAAGAAGTGAATTATTTTGTATGGCTTTTTCTCTCACCAAAAACATTATAATGTTTTGGGAGACAGATAGCTCCACTGTGTTTACATTTTGAGATAAATAGCAGGTCATTTTTCTTAGAACTCCAAAGAATGACTCTGTTTTTAAAGTTTCTGTGCCTCAGAAAGATTCCAGTTTACAATTTCTGGAACTTATTGATCAAATATTATTCACAGAACATTATTCCATAGGAAAAAAAATGAAGCCATTGATAAACTCGCCCCATTTCTGTAATATTTCTGCATACATTTGAGATTCATCTTCCATCACCGACCCACAGCAAGTGGGTTTAGATCCCAGTATAGATGCCGTGAAGTGAAGAGGGATGGGCTGGAGGCACCAGATGTTCAAACCTCTCAGCCGTGACTGAGCCTGGGCATCAGGCCCTAGCTCAGGGATCTGTTAAACTACTGTGACATGTGTCGTCACTGGTGTCGGTGACACCTCCTTGGTGTGCTGGAGCAGTGGCTTGGCTGCTTGCCCGGAGCCTGAGTGTCAGCCCCACTGCTGCCATCCCCCAGGTCCGTCCTCTCTCTCTCCTCTCTCCCCCCTCACACTCGGGATTTCTCGCCTGTAGAACTCATCCAGCAGCTGCTCTCTCAACGTTCCTGAAATGCCAGGCTGTCTGTAACACAGCCCTTTACCTAAGGACCCGGCAGCAAAAAGAATCAGTTGAAAGTGAAAGCATTTAGTGCAAGTCCTTTGTCTGTGTGATTTATATCAGAAATCTATCTCAGATCACCCATTCCCCAAAGGGCGCGCTCCCTGCCAGGGGTGATGGGGTGATGGCTGTCCCAGACCTCCTCTGAGAGCTGTTCCAGCTTCATATTCCAGGGTGCAGGCAGGAATGTAACATCCCCAAGCAGTAGTCAGAGCCTTCCAGTCCCTAAAGGGGCTCCAGGGAGGGACTCTTGATCAGGGAGTGGAGCCATAGGACAAGGGGGAACGGTTCTACACTGAAAGAGGGGAGATTGAGATGAGATATAAGAGTGGAAAGAAAGAAGAATTACTCCAACCCAGCCCTCAGAAAAACCTTTTTTTCCTGATAGGTATGTAGACACGTCTGTTCCTGTAGACATGGGTCCAGAGGAGGCCACGGAGATGCTGGGAGGGCTGGAGACCCTCTGCTGTGAGGACAGGCTGAGAGAGTTGCAGGGGTTCAGCCTGGAGAAGAGAAGGCTCCGGGGAGACCTTAGAGCCCCTTCCAGTCCCTAAAGGGGCTCCAGGAAAGCTGGGGAGGGACTCGTGATCAGGGAGGGGAGCCATAGGAGGAGGGGCAATGGTTTTAACCTGAAAGAGGGGAGATTGAGCTGAGATCTGGGGAAGAACTTCTTTGCCGTGAGGGCGGTGAGAGCCTGGCCCAGGTTGCCCAGAGAAACTGTGGCTGCCCCATCCCTGGAAGGGTTCAAGGCTGGGTTGGAGGGGTCTTTGAGCAACCTGGTCTGGTGGGAGGTGTCCTTGCCCAGGGCAGGGGGGTTAGAACTGGTGGTCTTTAGTGTCTCTTCCTACCCAAACCATTCTATGACTCTATGATTCCCACCAGTGTTGCTGCCACCCAACCCATCTCATGTCCCATTTGGGTGTATGTTCACACTACCACTTCTCCCTCATTCAGTCCATCTTGTTATTCGATCTTTCCCCTCTGTCCTCAGCCCCAGCTATCCCACTGCCATGGGGCGGCCTCCCCCAACCCCGCTGCCCCCCGAGTCCTTCTCCCAGGCCACGTTCCCTCCCAGGTTTCTTCAGAGCACCACATGGGCTGCTCCCCGCGCTGCCATTAGCCTTTTATCCTCTCCAGCCGGGTTCCTGTAATCTGACCACTAACGCTGTGAGTTAATGACTTCTTCGCTGTCTAAAGTTTATGAGTCTTATTGCACCTTTGCAGAAAAGAGAGCTCCCGTGAAGATATACAGCCCCTTTTCGAAGCCCGTGGAGGACCCAAGTTGTGTTTCTCTTTCAACATTTCTGGAGAAAGATTAATGTTTTGAAGCCATTTGCACGAGCAAAATGAAATGTGTCTGGTTTTATCAATAAAAGGCTTATTTCTGACTTTGTGCCATGATAAATGGCATCTTGTAAAAGCCAGGCAAATGGTAACTGAACGTGCAGAAGCAATATCCTCATTTCAACAGCGGTTTTTTGGCAGTACAATAGGCAGAGTCTGCTCAGCCTGGATCCCTGGCTGGCAAAGCCTGGCACAAGATACTACAGAAAAAAGTGTCTTACAGAAAAACCAGTGAAAGGAGCATTTTCTGTCCCCTAACGCAGGGTCAGCCAATTAATCACTATTATTATTAACGGAGTCATTTTTTCTTGACAGCTGTGCCCTTCAAAATGACATCAGGGAAAACTGAATCCATTTGCATTACTTCAGCTCGTCAAATCATTTCAGAAAGTTGAAACTGATTCTGAAAAAAAAGCCCCAGCAAAATAAGGACATCAGTGAACTCGGAATGACAGAATAAATGGGCGATTCTGAACACTCAGCAAAGTGTATTTACTGCACTGTATTTACTGTTTTTCAAATAATGTTAAGATTTCCTTATTTATTAAATTTGTTGAGAAGCAATGAAATCTCATGCAATTTTATTTCTAAATATCATTTTACTACCCAACAGCAACAGTAAATTCATAAAATAACACGTGATTGACCAGGACTATGGAGTAAAAAAAAAAAATTGTTTGCTTTGTACATTCTTATTAGTCTTGGCTAAGATGTTATAAAAGCAGTATCTTTTAACACCTTTTATTATACAAGGGTCAAGGGGTTTTTATGTTTCTTAAAGAAAGCTTCAAATAGCCCACATAGCGGGTTACTGCATCTTTCATATGGCTGCTGTATAAACAAGCACATTTTACACAGGAAATGACATAACCATGTAAAAGTGTACATGGAGTTTAGGCACATATTCAAACACTAATGGGAATGCATTGTTTTAAATGGCATACTTTTATGTTTACCTATTGAGCTTAGTACCCATATTTTAGCCAAATACAACAAAAATTATCCACACATACCTGTCTTATAGTGTACTGTTTATTTGAAATTTGGACCTTCACAAAGACTCTCGGGGGACAGATAATGACCCTAAAAAGTAAATACAAATGAGGCATTCTCAGTGAGAGAGTGAAACCTGCCATCATAAAGGTGGAAAGCTGAACTTTTAACCTGGGTTGCTTTACAGCTCAGGTTTCCGCGCATTTCTACCATCCCGTTGCTCACACCAGTCGGCCCATGGGAAGAAAGCCGTAACAATCAGCAAGGGTGTCTCTCTTTGCACGTTCTATAATGACCAGGCTAAAGAAAGTAGTGCCAAACGTCTGCCATTTCAAGGTCCTCTGTTTCTTTCCAGTTTCTTTGCTGTGGGTCAGGCCTATCCCTAAACCTCTGTTTTCAGGGAGGAGTGAGGGTTGAGTCAAGTCCTCTTGGGTTGTGCTTTTGTGCTTATTGGTGATAATGAACATTTGTAACAGCCACAATTCATGTATCTTGGGATGTCTCAATACATGTTTTTGTTCTCACACTGGATAACTGAAACTGTGCATTTCCATGTGAAGTCTCAACAAGATTTGCAGTGGTTTGTGAGAAGGAATCGAGTGGAGACATGCTCCCTGTGGCAGCACCTTTTTGTTGCTATTGGAATTTTAGGTGAATTAAGAATAACAGAAACTGCTTTGAGAAGAGCAGTGAAAGAGATCACTCCCTTCAACACTGTAGCTTTAAGTGATCATAACCATTCAGTAAGTATCTCATAATTAATTACAGAGACAGAAGTCTGTGCCAGGTGATCCCAATGGCTCAAACGATACACCAGTAAAGCACCTATAGGTTAATATACATTACACCATGGTCAAAGTCAGTAGACCACTCCGGAATAAAATAGAGTGGAACTGGAATTCCCAGAGCTATCAAAAAATTTCCCTAACATAAATGCAAAAGGACACTCTGGATGTCGCAGCACTGCTTTGTAACCAGTGTTAGAAACCAAGGATGTTCAATTTGAGAGTTAAAAGTGAAAAAACCTACCCTAATCCTGCCATCTACTATGCCCACCATTATAAACTCCTCACTTTAGGCTGGACTAAACTTGAGCAGTGCCAGGACTGTCCCTTCTGGATGTCACCGCACCTGCGTCACCTACTAAGCAAAGTGGATGTCATGCTACCTCCTAACCTCAACATTTGGGCTGGAATTGCTTCTGTTTAGGCCAAACCCAGTATCTGGCAATTTTGATGTGGTAATAAACCATTACAATTCTAGCATTTTGGTGCCTGCAGTTTCAAATTTGTTTGAACTGATATAAAATATCTACTAGTGGGTGGTTTTTTTTCTTTTCCCTTAAAGTTATAACTACTACCTAGCAGAATTTTGGGTTTTGAACCATTAGCAAAGTGTATATTTTTTAAGTACTTTAGTACGTCAGTATTTCTTTTAGTTTTTCCTGAGTTTATGCTCTTTGCTTTGGGCTAATTGCATTTTTTTTTCCCATTTAGATCCTGATACATATTCAATTTAATCAAAATTTACCTGAATCTTGCTTTATTCGTGTCTTGAGAAATTCATACAAGGACAAGAAGCAAGAACCTCAGAGAGATACCAACTAGGTTTATAAAACTTTTTGTGGTGACCAGCCTCACCAGGATGCTCGGGCTGATCAACTGCTCTGCAGTGTGAAGCAAGCAGTGATTTTCCTCCTCAGATTGCCAAGCCATCACGCACTTGTTGCCTCTAACACCAGTGCTACCTTCCTCCAAAGCTGCTGCAGCATCTCATGAGTGCAATGGAAGCATTGGGATGGAAGCAATGAATGGAAGCAAACTGCCCCTTGCTGGCAGTTATGATCCCAGGAGGTGACTTGTCTGTTAAGGCAACTTAGATTTGCTTCAAGTGAACTTAAATGGACGGTATTTGCTATTTTAGACTGATCACCCTGAGCTGCTAAGGACTGTGTGGTTAGTAAATGGCATGGCACAGCTCTGTCTGTCCTACCTGAGAATGGAGGTTTCTCTGGGAATGTGCAGACAGGGACTTGCCTGGGGATGGGGAACAGCAGGGCTCTCACACAGGGGGAGAAAGGAGACAACCTTTTCTCATGGTAATCAAGCCAACCCCTCCAGAAGGCAGCTGTGGTCAGTGCTAGAGAAAGGATCCTTATAAGCTGCAAAGCCAGTCTTCTAGAAAACAGCTGGAGCCAGAAGGGCTTGAGCAGGATGGGCAAAAAATGCCTGAGATGCCCTCGTGCCGTGGACTTGGCAGGAGAATGCTTTCTCTCCTACTGTAGCAATGGTAAATCATGTCTAAATAAGCTTGTAGTAAAACTTAAAATTAAAAACTCCTTGTTGTTTGGAAAGTCATATGAGCCTGGCTGGTGATGAGCAGGAGACAGAAACTGTTGGTCCTGGCCTCAGAATCCATCATGATGAAGAAGAGCAGGACCTGGGAACTGCAGACACCAAGAGCCCAGGAGGGAGACAGAGGAGCCCTGGGGACAGCCCTGACCCACAAAACAGATCCATAAGATGCCAGAATTTCTTGTGCACATGTTATGAAGTAGCTTCAAGTGCTGGTCATTCTACCTGCCTGCTAACCTGCTAGTCAGTGATTCGCCCTCCTGTCAAATAAAGCATTCTGACCCACCTCGTTCTGTGTTATCTCGTGGCCTGCACTGAGCGGTGTCAGGTCCTCCAGGTAGAAATCATGGTGCTAAGCTGTGACAAAGAGATTGCACACAGGAAAGCTCCCTGCAGGGCTTTCTCTGTATCACCATTGCTGTAGGTCATGGTACGTGACAGCTCTCCTACACAGGGAAGCCCCGTGTGTCTGGCAGCAAGGCTGCTTAACCAGGTATTTTAAGCTGGTTAAAAGCTCAGCCACCCAGAGAATGCAGGAGGACAGGGCAGAGCTTTTTGTCACTCTTTCTCTGCGGCTGTTGACCAGGAATTTCAGACAGTTTGCCAGTCGTGTGAGCTAGAGCATGTCCAGTCTGGGGAGGTGACCAGGAGGACCTCAGGAGCCACACTCAGCTCCCTGCCACGACCCACACCCGGGATGCTGCACAGAGGGGAGTCTGGATCCAGGAAATCGTGTGACTTGATGGTTTAAACTGATGAAACAACATCAAACCTTAGCATTTATAGTTTATACTACCGATAAGCTACTTCAATAATTTCTGATGGTTCTTATGGGCTTTCTGATCCATGTACAGTTGAACATCTGGTACCCAGTTTTGTGGGTGGAAACACACACAGAGTAATTCCACAATAAATGTATAATCCATCTCTAGAATAGATAAAGGGGATGTGCAAACTCACAGCCTTTGGAGAGCAGAATAAAAGGATCCCAGCGCCCTTTTGCAATCATCTGTATAACTCGTTTTTGCCCCGGATACATCAAGTGATCGTGTCATTCCCCACCGGATCGAACCATGCCATACCTTCAGGTCTTTCTTCTGATGTTTCCACAGTTTCTCTCTGTGGCAGCAGAGTTAGAGGCAAGCAAAATGCATGGACGTGTTTTGCATCCCGCTGGCATTCTGCTGCACTGAAAAGTCCCTTTCACTTGTATTTATTGTACAAAAACATTAAAAACAAATTCTTAATAGCATTATAATTATGCAGAGTTGGACAGCTAGACACAATGTAGCACTGTGTCAATAATTTATTACATCTTATGCCATAATTGAACACTTTTACTATGAGCATTTGAGAACAACTTGGACCTTATACAGAGTAATATATCTTGCTACATAATAATGGAAAGGTGGGTACTTAAGAAAGATATGTAGCTGGGAGGAAAACATACACGGAAGCAAATACCTCCTCCATCACCTATTTCCATGTAAAACTTAAAACTAAATCAACATATTATATTTAATGACTCCTTTTTTTAATATATGCATAGTTTCAAGAGCTAATCAGAAAGAAATCATATTACAGTGTAAGTATTTACACCAAGATGGGAGCACACCAGAACACAACCTTCTCTTCTAGACGACAGGTCTCTTTTCTTACATTTCTTCATGGACAAAGCTCATGGGACTCAGACATAAATTCAGTCTCAGGAACATTGTTCAAAGGATCAAACAGGTCATATCCACAGCTCACTGATACCGTCTGTACCCACTGTCCCGAGGCTAAAAGCAGGTGATCTGGAGGTGTGGAGGTATAATCTTCTCTGTCAAGGACTTCAGTCAGAGCCAGTCTCATGTCGCTGACACAAGGCCTTACATCAGGATCTGTGACAGCATCCAAATGCTACTGAAATATGCCCACGGTGAAGAGACAGATAGAAGCACTGGATTTATTGCTACATCCTTGTAAACATCCTTACCCTAGAGGTAAGAAATCTAGTTATCCTTGGTCGAGGAGAGGTTATGGTCAATGTGTCATGTTACCTCTCATAACATGTTCACATGAGCAACTGCTCTGCTACCTACAACCACATGACTCCACCACCATGTCCTCGTACTGCTTGTAGACCACATTGTTTGCAGAGTCAATGAAAAGAATGCTAATAGGACTCAGCCTGGTTGGGACACAGCAAGTTGGGGGTGTCGATTCTGGGTCCATCGAGTTCATTAGTGTTTGGATAACTGCGTGATTGGTGGGCTCCAGATGGGATCGAAGGGGGAATTCGCAAAGCCCTTCGCAGTGATACGCTTCATACTCCAGAGGGGCTATTATCCAGTCATCCCAGCCCATATCCTTAAAATTCACGTGGAGGGCTTTCCTGCTGCACCTTGCCTTCAGATTCTTAGTGGGCCTCTTCCCTTGCCGCGTTGCGAGAGGAGCTCTTCTCTTCCGCCTCTGATTGAATAAGTACTCGTAAACAGTTTTGTCATCTTGGCCGGATCTAGCTTTGATTTCATTGAAGAATAAGTCTCTTTTTTTCGTCCTACCAAATACCAAGAAGAGAGCCTTTTCATTGACCTGTCTTCCTGTTCTATTAAATCCCACGCTCCTGAGATCAACAGCTCTCCCCCTGTCAAAAGTTTCCAGTTCAAAACACAAGTTAACCAAGTTTTTAAAGTTCCTGAAAAGTTTCCATATGTCAAACACTTCCCACTTTGGTGTATCTGTGATACTGACAGTACGAGAGTCCAGGAGAGTTGCTGCTTGTCGGTTTGTAGAGCAACTAAATAATTTCACTTGGGAAGTTCTTCCAGAAGAAAGAGACTTCCATGTATCAGAAGGCTTTTTCCTCAATATCCGAAGCTCTGCTCCCAGCAAACCATCTTTTTCTAATGCGCTGATGTCAAAAATGTATTTTTGTTTTCTTATAGTTGGCGCTCGCTCGTCTGAAAAAAGCACACACATTTTTAAATCTATATCAAGCACAGATCAATATCAGTTATTCAGTTCTTAATGGTTTTCCTGAAGTTTGCTCATAAGCCTAGAAGTTTCCTTAATTAGCCCACCAAACAGAAAGAGCAATTTTTGTCCAAGGGATCAGCTCTGTGCAGGGACCCAGAAGAACTCAGTGACACAACAGGGAAATGAGTTTCTGAGTTCGCCTTGTAGAAATCTCCTTTCTTTCACGGGCGGGTATTTTCTAGCTTCAAAGTAGGAATTAGCCAATTGAAAAATAGTCCTTTTTCAGGACTGAGCACTCATAGGGCCTATTCACCACTTATATCCTACTTAAACTACTGAAACAAAGCTTCAGCAGTGCCCAGGCCTCATGCTGGCTCCAAACACGAGCAAATTTACCCTTAGATGATACAATAGTGAATTAGTCCTTTAAAAGCAACATCCCCCAGGAACTGCCAGACACAAGGATAATTGCCTTATTAATTTAACTTGACGGGATTCACAACTTTTTCAAATCAGGCAGAAAAACATACCTCCTTTAACCCGATGTTACTTTTGCTTGGTTACGCTCATGGGCAGCTCTAACAAGGACTATGGCTGAGCCAACGTTTTAATGACCTCACATTAACAATGTCTTCCAGTGGCGAGCTATCAATATCAACCTATTCATAACTAAATGGCAAACGAATCCAGTCCTGGCTGAGCCTTTCTGTCACCATTACTTTATCAGCCGTAGCCTGTGTCGCTTCCTTAAGTACATGACAAAACTCTTACTAACGTCACTGGAAGCAACATGGGGCTCTCCAACCAGAGGGGTAAGGTGAACGTCAGTCTTTGGGAGCCTGGTTATTTCTGGTGTGAAAGCAAAGACTAGTCCAAATTTCAAAAAAATTTTGGAACCAGAATGTTGAACCATAAGTTCTGGAGTCCCAGAGGTTATTTACACTTTTTAGCCTGCGTGTAGATGTGGGCTTCTGTGGATAGAAGGTTGGTGGTACCTGAAAGCATGAGCTTTGAGCTAGTGCATATACACCCATCTCACACTATAAGAACTCCTGGGTCTACGGTGTAGTTCCTCACAATTCTATCTTGAACAAATCAGGCTGACCCCTTTGAGACTGAGACTTGTCGTTTTTTTCACAGAATAGCCCTGTTCTTAGCATATCATGTGTTTTTAGACTTACTTTACAATAAAATCTAGTGTTAGCAGTTTCCAGGAGCTAGTTATGGAAAGAAAATAAGACCAAAATTTAAATGGTTTTTAAACACCTAAGCATGCAAAGACCGATTGATTTTCAATAATATGCATCTAAAATATTTTCTACATGTTTTGTTTGGCTGCCACACAACCATCTAGCTCTGCCTCTAAATGAGTTTTCCAAGATAAGGCAGGACAAAATCTGCAGCAAAGTTGTACAATTTCTTTTACATTAAAAAGACCAATTTGACTTTAACAAAGTATGATTATTTTCTAATACATGTAAAAACACACTCAGTGTCCACACACACGAGCTCCTTTCTTACCTTGTCCTTTGTCTATAAAGCTGGTTATTGTATTGGCAAGTCCAGCCTCCAGTTTTACACTTCCATTAACGCCTTTTCTTTCTGCATCTGAGAGAGTCCTGTACAAAGAGAGCATGTATTCATGTGGCGTTATAGGGGGATGTCGGAAAGTTTCCTTAGTTTCCCTCTGGGTGACAGGCTCTTTAGTCTTTTTGGTTTTGAAAGAATCAGTGTCAGTACTGCTTGTGCCAGTTTTTTTCAAAGCCACCTTGCTGCTAAGATTTTGAACCTTTGGAGTCACTGTCCTTACTCCAGAAGGTCTGCTGGGGAGATGTCCTACCTTGCCCTCCGTGGCTGCTGTTCTTGAGAGAACCTTCTTTGATTCATCGTTCTTGGCCAGCAGAGCTCCAGCCTGAACAACACTGCTTTTAGTCCTAGCCTTTGAGGTTGCAGCACTAAATCCATGGCTTGCAGTCCTCAGTGTACCTGCCCGTGCTGAGGGATTCCTCTCTTTTCCTTCTGCTTTTAAAAAACCTAGTTTAGATCCCGGATTACTCTGGCCTGCTTCAGAATTACTCAGCGCTCCAGGAACTAGATCCAGAGACAGCCAAGTCAAATGCCAAAGCAGTAAAGTGAGAAAATGCAGGATTTTCATCCTCTGGTCTTCCTCTGAATGCCACTAAAGAAAAAATCAGAAAAGATTCCTCCAGTTTGGCAGAAGAAAACATCAAAGAAATTAAAAACCAAAGTCAGCAAAAATGGTTTTTGTTTGAGATTAAAACATTTCAAATCTCGTTGTTCAATACTTGTATCCAGTCCCATAGTGGAAATGCTCATGTACTCAGATGCAATCTCCCCTGACTTCAGTTAGCAGCTATAAAGAACTTGTTCTTGAAAAGAGAAAGTTTACCACCTCGTTTTCTTCTGTAAAACTGACTGAAAACTTGAAGGAGTCCTGTTTAAATCCAAGGGGTTTTTTTTCCAAGAAGGAAGAATGGCGTAATGCTGCCTCTGTGTTAAAAGGTTTTTTTAAAGTTTTGAATCCTTTCCAGTGAAAATATTTCACACACAGAGACCTGCAGGTGCTCAGAAATCTTTTACAAACCTGAACTCAGGAATTGGAAACGGAATTCCAACAAACCTATTTAATTACTCTCTGATGTCATGCTGTCTAAACTAATTTAACTGCGATATATTTCTTTAAAAAAATCTTCTTTACCCTTTTCATTAGCATGAGTCATACTCTGCCTCATGTGAAACAGCTCCACAGGCTCAAAGCTCCAGAGGATGCCTTTTCAAGTGGCAATACGACCTCTACCTTAGCCTTCCATGAACTTCACCTTTAAACGGGACAAGCTGCAAGATCAACAACTGAGCCCTGTCGTACAGTCCACTGGACACAGACATTAAAATAGCTAAGTATAATTCGTTGAGCTTTTTTTTTTTTTTTGCAGGGGGGAACTGTAACAGCGGCTTCACTTTGTCCCCTGGTGAGTGAAGGGCTGGTAACACACGCGCTTTAACAGGGCTGAAGTTTGATTTCTCACAAATGCCACACGGCCATGCCCGCAGCCGGTGTGTTCTGGCATATTTATCGCTATGCTTTAAACAAACCCATGTCAGCCCGTTGGAGCAGCAGCTGGTGTGGGTGGGATGCCCTGCGGGGCGGGCGACGGCGCAGAGCGGGGCAGCAGTGCACCCTGCAGGCAGAGCCTCCTCCTCCATCCATCGGGGAGCTGTGGACACCCCGAAACCCCCGGCTTCCCTCCACAGGCTGCTGGACACCAGCCTTTGTTTTAAAATTAGATGCAAAATGTTCAAGAGCCGCCCAGCCCACGGCCACCGAAGGCTGGCGGTTGGAAACTCACGTTACTTACGTGCCGGGGCCGTCCTGCTGCTTTCAGCCGTACAAACGGGAGCGTGGAGCAAGCGTGTCTTTCATAAGCCGCAAAAAAAATGAACTGTTGTTGTTCTAAATGAGCCTTCGGGAAATGAGGCACCGGACTGGATTGAACGGGGATTAATGAGACCCTTCTCTCATCTTGCACCAAGGCTGGGCACAGTCCTCAGTTGTTTTTATTTCTGAGGCAAGAAGAAAGGGAAAAGGTACAACACTTTTTAGCTCCATTTGTGCGTGCTGTAGCATTCCCCACCCTGACCAGCCTCAGAAACACCAAACTCCTTTCATAAATAACAACCTGCCACCCTTTCTACATGAGGAGCTCTGAATGCTTTACGTTGTTTTGATGAAGTGATTTCACAGATGTCACAAATGAGGCAGATCCAAAACCCATGCTCCTGGTTTTGACCTAATGGCCCTTCCTCTGATGTCAGTTGTAGTTTTGATATTCTCCATCAAAATAAAGCAGCTTTTTGCTGAGTTACTTCAGACAAAAGCATTCCCCGGCAGTCACCCCACGCCGTCCCCATGGCCCTCCCACCCATGCCAGCCTTTTAACTTTCCCATATTGCCCACCTTCCTGCTGGGCAGGAGGCGGTGTGCCATGCTGGTTCTGCACTATGGGGGTATTGATTATTGATTAATAGGCCACAAAACCAGCTAAATATTGAGTTCCTGCTTTTAATCTATCCAGTTTCCAGTTTTCACACCACTTGTAAGAATTTAACATCTTTAAGAGCTCTGTTGCTCTATCAGACTTGGCTGAAATTTGCAAACAGACTTACAAATGGTTTAAGAGATGGACGCGAAAAAGCAAGAGGTACATGGGCCTTGTCTCTCAGTAAATCAGATTAAAAGCACAATCAATCACACATTCAAACAATATTTACATGTCTGAGATTAATATATTTTAGTGGGCTGGACAGGCCTAGAAAGGTAAAAAAGAAAAGAGCAAAAGCAAGCAAAGCAAGCTGTGCAAACTGTTCTTTGTCTTTAGCAGAGGCTCTCTTGATGCACTCTCCATCCAAGTGCTTGGAATCAGGGCAGCATGGTCACTGCACGAGTGCACTGACCCCAGAGTGGAACGTTGGCCTTGAATAAGACCCACAGACGAGACTGCTGTGGCCCTACACTAAGGTGGAGTTTGCTAAGCTCAGACTCAACTGGTATCTTCAATACGTAGATGGAAACAGCCTAGTGCAGGCTGTGGATCATATATAGGACACAGTGGAAGAGATGTTCAAGGACTATTACTGTTCACCACTGGCCAAGTCTATGCGTACCACTCGAGTGGCTTGGTTCATACAGCCCACTTGTCCTTCTTGGCCCATTCTGCAAAGGCAGCTCTTCACACAGTGTGTGGGGGGATTTGAAAAGGGAGGACCGTCCGGGTCCCTGCTCCTTGGAAGTGCATTGCCTCCTGTTCTCCAGATCCTAAGATTACATCTACGTGACCTGTGCCACTTCTCCGACAGGCAATTTCAGTGAGTCCCTCTGGACATTCAGGGTGGGATAGAGGAAGGGATCACTGGGCAGCCAAAGGAACATTTCACAATGTTGAAAAAGCTGCCATTCCCTGAGGATAAAAGGTCCTACCCAGGTCAATGTATTTACCTGTTCCACACAACAATGAGGTAGACCCTGGAGCCACAGTGCACGGGCCCCTTCCAGCATACAGGCTGCTGTCTATACCTGTCATTAATGCTTGGGCAGAGGCACACACGAACACCTGATGTGCCCCCTGAAGCACACTCCTTGTGCCACCTCCAGATGTTGGTCGTTTGGATGCAGCACTGCCGCTGAGCTCCAGCCAGCTGAAATCCTACCCAGCGCTGCAGGAGGCAGCAGCAGGGTCCTTCTCAGGAATCACAGATCACAGAAGATATGGGGCTGGAAGGGACCTCTGGAGATCATCCAGTCCAACTCCCTGCCAGAGCAGGTCCACCCAGAGCAGGCTGGACAGGAATGCATCCAGGTGGGGTTTGAATGTCTCCAGAGACGGAGACTCCACCACCTCTCTGGGCAGCCTCTTCCAGGGCTCTGTCACCCTCACCCTTCCTCCACCCTTCCTCCTCATGTTTAGATGGAACTTCTTATGTTCAAGTTTGTGCCCGTTTCCTCTTGTCCTGTCACTGAGCACCACTGAAAAAAGACTGGCCCCATCCTCTTGACACCCTCCCTTTAAGTATTTATAGGTGTTCAGATCGATCCCCCGCAAGCTCAGGTCTGTCAGAGGACGCTGCGGAATAAAGGCAGAAAGTGCCAGGTTTTCTGCAGAGCCCCGAGCTCCCTGGGTGCACACTAAAATACACTGTATACAGCTGGTCGCCCCACCGTGGCCCCGGGGGGCTCCCAATGTGATGCCAAGAGTCAGAATTTGTTCACTGCTGCAAACCCGCAATTTGAGCAGCACACGGAGGAAGATCTTTTTTCCAGTGGTCCATCAGGAATGTCATTGTCCTTTCCCACCTGAACTAATTTCCAGAAAGGACTTACAGGATTGAGCTGAGTGAACTCCATGGATTAAGCCATTTTGCTGTCACATTTCTTTTGCGTAGTGAAACTAATTAACATTTGATTTCTGTGGGAATTTAAGTAAATAATATAAATATATAAATAATATATTTATATATAATAATATAAATAATAGTTAAAAATTGCTCATCTTGGGCCGGGACAAAACAAAGATAATAAAGTTCTTACTAACAGGAGTAGTTGTGGCATGATTTTAAGAGGCTGTGCTACAATGTCATAGCACAGGGATGCCTTCTGCACAGACCACTCAGGGCTGGGGCAGTTGTAGCTGCTTTTGCTGGTGTTTACTGGACTGGCTTTTGCTGGAAATTTCAGAGAGCTCTTGGCTTAGCGACGTCTTCTGCAGTACTTTTGTCTTCTGCTACAGCAGGAGCTGCCCCCTGAGCGCTCACACCCCGTTCATGGTGTCTCTCACACACACAATCACTCACTCCCAGGTGCTTCCTCCTCCTTCAGGCTCGACCCTCGGCTTCCTGCAGCAGAATCTCGGGCATCGGATTTTATAAAATAATTAATTTAATTGGAAGGTACAGCAGCAAGAACAGCCCGGGCTGGGTGCCTCCAAAGAGAGGGACCCCGGACAAAGGAGTTCCTGGGCAATGGTGCCCTTGTGACGCACACACCGCCCATCACACGCCGTCCACGTGTCTTCTAGCCCAATGGTGATTTTTGGTCTGGGGTCTTCTAACATCTTACTGAATTCTCTTCCTGTGTCCAGGGAGGCCGGCTCTGATCTTGTTGATTTGCAGTTTCAGCAGCGGGCTGGAGCCTCCGTATCTTCTGGTCTCCTCTCCTTGTGCACCTCCATTTGCAGGCAGAACACGGGGAACTGAAAAGTCCTGGACTTGAGAGAAACACTACTGATATCCAGTACTTTCTCATGCTAAAAGATTACGTGATATTCTACCATCTGCCAGGATGAATGATGAGAAGAATAGAATTCTCACAGCCTAAAGGTTTCAGCAAATCTCATGCTAAGTAGAGGTAAACAAATAGCATAAATCACACCAGTTTATAATCCTAAGAAATTTATTCCACTTAAAACATGCTTATTTATGCTAAACAATTAACACCCCTCAACATCGTCCTCACAGGAATGGCTATTGGCACTTGTCCTGGCCCTGGGGGAGAGGTGGGTATGTGGGGACATTGGTGCTCCGAGGAGTCAGAACCACACATGATTCAGGCATTTCCCCTCATGCCCAGCAGAAGCCAGTGGATGAGAAGCTCAACATGAGCCTGCAATGTGCGCTAGAAGCCCAGAAAGCCAACCATGTCCTGGGCTGCATCCCCAGCAGCGTGGCCAGCAGGGTGAAGGGGGGATCCTGCCCCTCTGCTCCGCTCTGGGGAGACCCCCCTGCAGTGCTGCCTCCAGCTCTGGGACCACCAACAGCAGAAGGACATAGAGCTGTTGGAGCGGGGCCAGAGGAGGCCACGGAGATGCTGGGAGGGCTGGAGACCCTCTGCTGTGAGGACAGGCTGAGAGAGTTGGGGGGGTTCAGCCTGGAGGAGAGAAGGCTCCAGGGAGACCTTAGAGCCCCTTCCAGTCCCTAAAGGGGCTTCAGGAAAGCTGGGGAGGGACTCGTGATCAGGGAGGGGAGCCATAGGACAAGGGGGAACAGTTTTAACCTGGAAGAGGGGAGATTGAGCTGAGATCTGGGGAAGAAATTCTTTGCTGTGAGGGTGGTGAGACCCTGGGGCAAGTTGCTCAGAGAAGCTGTGGCTGCCCCATCCCTGGAGGGGTTCAAGGCCAGGTTGGAGGGGGCTTTGAGCAACCTGGTCTGGTGGGAGGTGTCCCTGCCCAGGGCAGGGGGTGGCACTGGACGAGCTTTAAGGTCCCTTCCCACCCAAACAATTCTGTAACTCTATATAGCCGGCGCTGCCAGGGCCGCCCGCCGCTCCCCATGCACCCGAGTGCCCGGCAGGGCCCATGGCGGCAGGCACCGCTCGGGGGCAGCTCTTTCGGCCGCAGCCCGGCCCCCTTAGCCCGCAGCCACAAATGCCGCGCCGCCATAGCGCGGCCCCGCGCGCGGCCGCCGTGACAGGCCGGGGGCGGCCCCTGCCGCGGGGCCCGTCAGGCGGCGGGCGGGGCCCGGGGCGGAGCCGGGCGGGCGGCGGGACCGAGTGGGCTATGGCGAGCGGGGGCATGGCGGCGCCGGGCCCGGGCTTCCTGCAGCGCCGGTTGCAGAGCTGGCAGGAGGCGCGGCACCGGCAAGCGGTGCTGGTGCGGAAGCTGCAGGCGAAGGTGAGGAGCGGGGGCGCCTGCCCGGGGGGAGCTGCCCGGGGCCGGGCCGCGGTGGCGGCGGAGCCCTCGGGGGGCGAAGGCGCGATCCCAGCGGGGCCCTCCCCGGGCTCTGCCGCAGGCGGGACGGCGCCGAGCCCAGAGCTCGGGGGAGGGGGCTCCGGGAGCCACAGCCCGGCCGCGGTCACTCCCGAGGGGCTTGGCTGGGCTTCGGGGAAGATGCCGGGCTGCAAACGCCTGTGCTGGGCCCCGCGAGCAGGGGCTGTCCCCAGGCAGCAGTCGGGCCGGCGGGGGTGGCCCGGGACGCAGGAGTGCTGGCAGCGAGGAGGGTGCCCGAGCTGGGCCAGGGCCCGGGCAGGCCGTGGCCTTCCCCATCCCGGTGCCCGGCAGCGGTCACGGTGCTGCTGTACCGTCCCCCTGCTTGTCTGGGCCCTGCTCGTCTTCTGCAGCTGGGCAGAAATTCCCCATTCTGCAGTGGCTGAGCAGCACTGTGGTCAGAACTCACTGAATATCGACAAGCAGTGCTGAAAGCCCATTTCTCTAATTTCAAGGACCCCCTGGACTTTTAGCCTGTTGGAAAATACATGGTGGGCGCAGGCCAGGCATGGCTGTCTAAGCCTGTCTCATCATTCTACTTGCCAGCCTGGGATCAGCAAAGAGCACTACGTGTAAGAGAAACCCGGTCTCACTTTCTTTACTACAACAAAAAGTGAAGCTTCCCTGAATTGTAATGATTTCTTGTTGCCTGGCATGTGCTGAGCTTGGGCTGCAGAGGCCCCGAGAAAAGCTGGTGCCAGAGGAGCTGGCTCTGTCCTCAGCTTACTTGCTCATCTCCATCCTGTGTCTCCCTCAGGTCCTGCAGTACCGGACTCGCTGCCAAGAGCTGGAGCAGCAGCTGGAAGCAGGAGGGGTGAGTGTGCAGGCCGCTGGCTGGAGAGAGCGGCCGTAGCGCTCGGGAGCCCAAAAGCTCTCCTAGCTGTGACAGAGGCAAACACCATTCTGCTGCCTGAGGGTCCCAAGAAGCGCTCCAAGTTTGCCCGTTGGCGTTTTGGCCAGTTGCCGCTCTGGGAGCAGTGCCTGAAACGCCAGTGCAGTAAGCCCCGTGAGGAAGGGTTTAAGTTCTGGGAAGGAGCTTTCTTGCTGGGGAACGTTTTCTGCTGGGTCTCAGGAGAGGGCTGTGCTGCCTGTTCCATTCTAGGGCTGGCTCTGGGAAAGAATCGGCTGAAACATAGTGTTTTGGAAGGCAAGAATGCTGGTGTCCAACATGGAGAGCTGTCTCTGTGCTTCTCCTTCTGCTTCAGGGCTAAAGCAGACCTGGGAAAGGAAGGGTGGGAGAGTAGGAGAGCATTCCTGGGGTTCAGGTGGAAGGGAACACTCATGGTCATGAGCTGAGGATACCCAGCTGTGAGAGAGCAAGAGTGGGAGACTGAGGAGAGCTGCTGGCAGTGAGTGACACCTTCCCCTCCCTTCCTCTCTGTAGTGACCAGACTGTTATGCCCGGAAGAAGCCATCAGCTCCTGAGATACCCAAGGAAGGGAGGGGAAAGCAATGGATGCAAACAGCAGTGAAGGGAACACAAGAAGTGGACTAAACATTCCCTTTCTTCTTCAGGGATCCTTCCCTGGCAGGTGGGAAGCCACAGAAGACCACAGCCTGGAGAAAGCCTTGCTTCAGGTGGAAGAGGAGCAACAAAGGTAGAAGGAAGAAGCATTCCCTCCTAGTGGGTGTCCTGGATGCTCCTGGAAGGGAGGGAAAAGCTGTCAGAGCTCCCCAGTGTCCCCAAGGGAAGCGGTGGGGCAAGCCCTTTTGGAAGAGAAAGGCCCACAACCTGTTGTGTGGGGCAGTAATAGGGGTGTGTGCTGCATGGCTCTGTTTTGAGCAGGGGTTTCCTCCGGCTGAGCTCCAAGGGCCGCTTCCCAGCCTAAGTCATGCCCTGGAGCAGTAGGTGAGGGAGTGGGGACAAGGCCAGAGAAAGGGGATGCATCCAGTGATGAGGCAGCACGAAGAGGAGGCAGCCGTTACCTGTGGGCATGGTCCGAGTTGAAGAGGAAGGGAAAGCAAAGCTGTAGAAGGACACGGAAGGCTAAAGGAGAAGCACATGAGTTTGCCAGCCCTGAGAGATCTCAGTTCATGCGAGAAAGCGCTTCTCCTGCCTCTGTTTGACACCAACGTCAGTGTTGGGGGAGCCGGGAAATCCCGGGGCTGCTGCTTGTGGACGGGGGTTGTTCAGTGACCTCCTGGCTGTTCCTCCCTTCCAAAGGTGTGAGGATCTGGCTGAAGTGAATACTCTCCTGCGGGAGCACCTTGAGAAAGCCAATGAGGTGAATTCAGCCCTCAAAGAAGATGTTGGAAAACTGACAGCAGATTGGATGAGGGCGCGGGAGGAGCTGGAAGCAAAGGAGAGGGAATGGCACCGGGAACGTGAGGTGAGGACGGGCTGCAGGAGTGTCAGAAGTGATGCAGTGTGGCATGAGACCTCGCTGTGAGAAGGATGCGTTGGTGTTGAGGATGCGTTGGTGTTGAGGAGCAGAAGACAGGGCTGGGAGATGGAGGGGTGTCAGCAAATGGTGGTGATGAAAGAGGCCCCCCTGCTGTGGCCGTGCTGCTTGGTCCTAAAGGCCAGTGCTGCTGCTGCTGGGCGCTGTAGGGCAGTGACACAGGAGCGCTCGTCTCTTTGGTAGTTCTTCAATCTCCATCTGGAGCAGTGAGAGCAGAGAGGTCTGTGTGTTTTCAGATTCCGAGCAGCCAAGGGAAGACCAAGAGGGTCCTCCCTCACTGACAGCAAATGTGACAGTGGCCTTGGAGGGTCTTCTCTTTGTCATCCTCCCCCAAGACTCTGAGACACCTCTGCAAGGCGAGATGCTGAATGGGGGTCACTTGCATTGCTGATGTTCCCTCCTGTGCTATTGGGTGGCAGCTCTGCTGAGGCTGCTCCTGTGGTGCCTCTTCAGTCCCAGATGCCCTGTTGGAGTAGTTCTTGAAGGAGACCTAGCCATGGTGGTGTGACCCTCTCCCAGCTGAAAGACTTGTGCAGTGACGGCGAAGGCTGAGCTGGCATTTCTTTTTCTCTTTGCATCTGTAGCTTTATGACAACTACGTAAGGGGTGAACGTGACCGTCTGCTCGGCCTGTGGCATCAGGTGGTCACCTTCCGCCGTCATTTCCTGGAAATGAAGACTGCCACGGACCGGTGAGTACAGGTTGAGGCCAGATGTCCTGGAGAAAAAATGTCTCTTCCCTTCATAGCTGCCTTTTGAGCCTTGATGTTATGTTAGTTGTGGCTAAAGATAGGATTTCTCCTTTGACAGTCAGAAGCAGTGCCATTCAGTGTGCTTTGGGCTATTTTCAGAATCCTTTTGTTTGATGCTGATTTTCAGATAAAACCGAGGGGTTCAGGCTATCAGCAGTGCTGAGGCCCTGAGCAAATGACTGGACTATAGTGATGTTTGGGCACATTAACAGACACAGGAGTATACGGACACACTGGAAGAGCCTCACCAAAGCTATCCACATAGAGCAGTCCCTTTTCTAGAATGATGAAAATCTGCTTCAAATCTCAGTGAGTTTCTTTTCCCACTTCTCTGATGGAAGGATCATCCATCAATATTTTTTCTTTTCCTTCTAGGTTCCAGCTTACATTTATTCTGGTCAGTTCGTATCTGCTTATTCCTCTACCACCATTGTTGGGAGAAAGAAGAGCTTCCCTACCCTGTTACTCTATTTATCTAATTTCTTTTGCTTAGTTTGATACCTCTTTTTATGATTGTTTTCTTGTTCTTGGGCTCTCTGAGGTTCCTTTCTCACAGTTGTCTTCTACACGATCAGAAGTAGCGCAGCCATCATGGTACCCGCTTCTGGTGTCAGGATGCAATTTCAAACTCTAGGTTACTTTCAGCCATTTATCTTATTGGATTATCAACCTTCCTTAATGTGTTGAGTGTGCCTGACCTACTATTTAATTCTTGTGTTCTTTGTGCTTTTTTGTTACAACATTTTAGGCTTTTTCTTACACCACCTTCCTGAAATGTTTATTATGTAGGTATTGTCATGAGCCTCTGAGCGGTCCACATGTTGATAATAATACACTGCTAAAGGCTGATCCCCCAGGTATAAAAGCTGGGGACCTTGGTAAAATTTCTTACATCTATTAAAGATAATTAGAGTATGTTAATAAGGTAGAGCAGGAGCAACAGTTAATAAGAGTAATTAGAGGTCCTTGAAGCCTTCTGGCTGCGCCATACGTTTCTTCTTATCGCTGGGGAGAAAACAGGCTCATTCCTCAGCTATGGAGTAGACTCTTTGCTCACTTGCCAGGGTGTGTGCTGGTCCCAGAGTGTCAGAGGAATGATTCATCCCCAACAAAGATGTCCTCTTTCCTGCTCAAGTACCCACTTCAGCAGCGAGTCAGCTGATAGAGGTGGTGGTGTGAACGTTGGCTCTTCCTTTATTTGTTTTTCTTCAGAGATTTGTCCGAGCTGAAGGCAGAGCAAATGAGGCTTTCTGGATGTGTCATTGTCAGCTGCTCCCGTCTAAACTCCGGCGTACAGCTCTGGGAGCCCATCACTCTGGGCAGACCTGTCCTGAGGGATCAGGCACAGCAGGAAGCTGGACAGGACATGAACCAGAAGACTCAGGAAGTGATGTCCTTACAAGCCAAGGGGGACCTAGAGAAGAAGGAGCTTCAGGACAGGTAAAAGTGTTTTCAACTTTGCTATTCCTGACATTCTCTTCTGTGGCTGCCTCTTGTGTTCCTAGATGGGCTGTGTTCACATTTAAACACACCCGTTCTGCATGGCCTTGTTTCTGTCCCGAGTCAAACTATTGCCTTCAACAGAAAGGATGGAAAACAATGTCTGTGTGCCAGAAGCTCTTCTGGGTAAGAGGAGACTGGAAAAGAGGTTGCGTATTACAAGGCTCTTGCTGTGAACTGATTCTTGGTGGGAAAGCGAGATCAGCATAAAGAGAGCTCTGTCTCTGGTACAGCCAGTTTGCTCCCCAGGTCTGTACTAAAGGAGTTGGGAGAAATTTGCCCAGCACCACCGTAAGCGCTGTAGCCCCTCTGTACTGACAGTTCCTTGCAAGTCTGAGTGCAGAAGGCCTTTGGGGGTTGGAACTTGATGATCTCTAAGGTCCCTTTCAACTCTAACCATTCTGTGATAACACCACACATATTAACCTGTAGAGATGAAGCTGCCTTTGCTGTATTTTCTGGGTTGAACTTTCTCTGCTGTGCTTCTGGGAGCTGCTTAGCTCTTTAACAGGTGATGGTGTGCGATGCTTTTGGAATGGCACGTGGACCTTCTCTTCTCAGGGTGATGGAGCTCTCAGCCTTGCTTGTACAGTCTCAGAAGCAGAACGAGGAGAAGGAGAAGACCATGAAAACACTTAACGACACTGTGGAGATTCTAGTATGTTTTTCCTTTATCGGGAAGATAGCCCAGTGTTCGCTCTCCAGCCTTAGCACAAGGAGGTTTGACTTCCTCAAGAGAAAGAGTGGTAGAGATAATAACTGTGTGGGAATATCAGACACGTTGCCAAAATATTCCTTGTGTTTTTGGCATATGTAGAGTGTGTCCAGGGGCAGGCAGGGCAAGGGATCTGCAGGTAGTTCAGGTGTCTTCCTCAGGATGGCTGCACCAATTCTGCCTGTGACTTGAGGTCTCTAGGGATCCAGGTTCCTTGGCATTGACAGCTTAATAGCAGTCTGTAAAACCCAGCTGTTGGTCTTTTCTCATTTTAGTTTTAGCAAAGAAGAAATTGAATAGATATGGGAAGGAGTATCCTGGAGTCACCAGGGCTGAGGCTTGTCAGCAAGACAATGCTGCTGAGGATGGGAATGCTACAGAGCAGAGCAGCTCTTCCCTGCCTACCCTTTCCTTATTCTGTTCTCAGGAAGCAAGTCAGTTAGAGAGAGAATATGAAGCTTCGTTGAGTAAAAGTGCCAAAGAAGAGAATCTTTCCCTGCAAAAGCTGATAAAAGATATAACTGAGGTAAGTACAGAGTTGGGACCACATCCCTATGAATTTGACTTAAAAGTACTTGAGGAAGGCAAGGGGACTAACCCAGGGAGTAGATACAGATGTTATATACTGTCTGTGGTAACTGCTGCTGGCTTTTTAATTTTTATACCACTCTTCTGACCTAAAGCCTGTTAAAACTCCTGCGTTGGCTGACCTGGGGCACGTCAGCTGAGTGGCTAGAAGTTTCAGAACCTTTGCCTTCACCATCCAGCTGAGGTCTCTCTAGGACTGTGCTTTCTGAGTTGGCTACTTGACATTTGTATTCCAGGGTTTCTTGGAGGCTCCCCCCACGCGCTCTGAGCAATGAAACTGCTCTTCAGACTCTTATAAAAGGTCAATCGATGCACCTGCCAACTCTGCTCCTGTGCTCTACATTCGCTGACCATTATTGTCTCCCCAGAATTACAGCTGGTCTAATGGTTGAGGGGTAACTTTAACTCACTCCTAAACTTCACTCTATTGAGGGGGGTTTAATCATCAGATCTCTTACACAGCCTCTTGCAAAGTCACTTCTTTCCCCTTATGGCATTTTTATCCTCTTGTGCTACTGCTCAGATTAGTTATAAACATTAGCTTTTTCATTGCTGTTTTCCGGTATTCCTCAGCTTCCTTCTTCCATGGGCAGTGTTAATGTCTCCTTTCATTGCTATTTCCTGTGTTATTCTCATGCTCGTGTATGTGGCTCTAAGAAGCTGAAGAAGACCAAAATCATTCCTGAGAGCCTCAAGAAACTGAGGGTTCAGGCAGCCTCCAGCCACTTCATGCTTGTTTCATCTTGTTTATAGCATCTGTAGTAAGAAACCCCTGGAGTACTTGTGGCCACAGGGACAAAACTTCTTTGTTGACTGAAGAAATGAGATAATTGAGTTTTTAATGACTCCAGCCTGAAGTGGAGGGGGGGGAAGGAGAAATAGATAAAGAAAACAAAGTAGAACGAGCAAAGAGTAACAGGTCGATGTGGGCTTTCAGGTGGTGTTAGATGACAGTGACAGCACGGTCAGCGTTATCTGCACTGACAGTTCCCAGCATGCAGAGTGCAGCAATGTCCTCTCTTGTCTGAGCTCTGCTGATGCAGAGCGTGCCTTTGTGTTGGTTCAGGAAGCGCTGGTGAGGAGGCGAAGAGCAACACAGGTGAGGATTTCTGCTTGCCTTCACCCTGGCCACAGGCTCAGCTGCTAATGCCTCACTTAGGCTGAAACCTTTCCATTGACTCAGACGCTTTCTTTCTAGCCATCCCACTCTTAGTACCGTATTGCCTTGCCAGTCTCACCAGCTACTGTGTTCTACTGCTTTTCTTTCCTTGATCTCCACCCCCTCATCACTGCTTTTGCCTTCAGGTGAGCTGTCTCCCTGCTTGCTGATTCTCTCAGCCATCTGGAGACATCTTTCCTGCTCCTCATTACTTGTTTGTGCTCTTTCCCTGCCCATTCCTTGCAGGCCCTAAAAGAAGAGCTTTCTGCTAGGCAGGACTCTATCATTTTGCTGCAGCACCAGCAGAGGCAGCAGGAAGAGAAATGCAGGAAGCTGCAGCAAAGGCTTGAGCAGCTGGAAGAGGAATGCAAGACATCCAGCAGCCACCAGCAGCACCTCCAGTCTCTGGTAGAAGCACTCAGAAGGTGAGTGTTTCTCCTTTTCCTGTGTTCTGGACGCCATCTGCTTCCAGTTCTGGAAGTTCAGAGGTGTTATGGGCAAAGAACGCGCCTGCTCACCACATGTGTGCCTCCGGCACTTTAGCGTCCTCCTGTCACTGCTTTTCATGCTCTAATGTAAATCCTAAGGCTGTCTTGGAGATTCAGAGCAATGTTGGAAGACAAGATGCCTCCCTCTTGACATGCTGTGTCTCTGCGGTCTGTTCTTTGGGTGCCCTTTCCTAGCCACTGCTTCTCCCCAAATGAAGGCAAAAGCCCTGTCTTCCTTCCTCTTTCCCTGTGGTTAATTTGTGAGGGAAAGAGCATGTTCTTCCTTACCATGCTCCCCACAACTCCATCCTGGAATGATGAAAATGGGATCTGTGACTCTTCAGGCCTCTTCATTCTTTTGACTGACTCTTGTCTCTGCAGTGACTGTGCAAACCTTGAGAAAACCAGGGAAGAGCTACAGCAGCAGCTTGAAGCAACGGAGCACGAAGCCTCGTGTCTGCGTCGAACTAACACTGAACTGCAGCTGAAGGACGATTCAGCCCAGGGGGAAAAGGTGGAGCAGCAAGAGAGGATGGAGAGAGTGCGTCGTGACCAGGAGCTCCTGTGAGCATTAAAGCTTTCTCTGGGCAGGGGTGGGTGTGGCTGGACTTTAGGAGGCCCAGCATAAGAGTTAATTTTACATGCTTATTGTTTGTAGCATAGGATGGTGAAGGGAGCACGTGGACAGATTTGGATGCCTCCTTGTGCGTTCATTATCACCTGCTAAAAAAATCAACTCCAAACCTGACCAGAGTAGTTGATGACAAGCATAAGCTGAAACAAGAGAGATTCCGACTGGATTTAAGGAGAACAAAAAGTCATGCAGTAGAACAGGTTGCTCAGAGAGGTTATGCAGGTTCCATCCCTGGGAATTTGGAAGACCCAGCTGGATAGACCCTTGAGCAACCTGGACTGATCCCATGGCTGACCCCAGCTGCTTTGAGCTGAAGATAGGGTTAGAGGCCTCCTGGGGTCCCTGCCAGCCTGAATCATCCTGTCATCCTATGATTATTTGATTGGAAATTCATATGCATCTCCTCCCCAAATAGATTGCAGGCTCTTTCATCGTTTCACTGCTGAAGGCAAGAGTAATTGTGGCAGTATTAATCTGGACTTAAAAAGTCTGTCTTACCCCAAGAACTTGTATCCCATGTATCAAAAAGGAGAGAGAGAGAGGACTAAGAGGCAGGAAGCTGTTGAGAGCACCTGAACTTTTTGGAAAGGTTCTGTGATTTCTGGAAGCTTGTTTTACTTTCTCAGCACCGAATGTTTCGCCTCCATCAAGGACAAAGAGTGATGCAGCTCTGGTCAGGAAACGCCAGCATTCTTGAGGTGTAAATAGAAAGCCATTGGAAATCATCCCAACTGCCATTTCTGGGATAAAGGATGTGCTCTTGGGTTTGGAAACGAGAATGTTTTTACATTCAAAATTGTTTCTCTCTCCTCTTCTCATAGACTGAAGGACTTGGCAGCACTTGAAGAAAAACAGTCCTTATTACAGCATGAGTTCGTGGTTACAAGAGAGACGCTGGAGCAATCACACCTTCAGAGGGATCTGCTGAAGCAAGAGAATCATGAGCTTGCCACAGCCCTGGAGAAGGTATGGTCACCTTGTGATAGCAAGGCCAGCACAGATGCTGTTTCTGGCAATAGATGACAGGGAACATGCTGTTCTCCTTCTTGAAAAATGGTGATGAGACCAGGCGGGTCTTTGGGGCAGTCAGTCCTCATGTGCTGACATACTCCCAGTCAGAGACACGCAGGGGATGTGGAGTTGCTGCTTAAAGGCAGGGATTTCCCTGCCTTTGTTGTCATGTTGTTCTTTTGTCTCTTCAGGCAGAGCAGTCCGTGGGAGAGCTGACAGGGGCTCAGAACAAGCTGAGAGCTGAAATAGCTGATCTACGTGTTGCAACAGTGAACATGAGCAGTATCAATGAGGCTCTTGCATTGGATAAAGTGGAACTGAACAAACTTTTGCTGCAGGTGAGCAGAGTTGCCAAAGATCTTGACAGATGTTTGTCTCCAGCTGCTGCTGCTTCCCAGACTTCTTGCCTCCCAAAAGTGTGACTGACTGACTGAGTATGGAAATGTTCCTTTTCTGTCCAAGCCAAACCTTCTTCATTGTAAATCTTACTGTATTTTATTTCCTCTGTGCTTCCTTGATGGCAGCTGGAGCAAGAGAATGAAGCTCTGTCGGGTAAAGTGGAGGAGATGGAGAGAGCAAAGGTCTCTCTGCAGGAGAAGCTGAGCTTATGTGAAAGAACAAATGGAGACCTCTGCGCAGAGAAAGCCCACCTGGAGCAGCTGCTGAAGAAGGCAGAGGAGCAACAAGAGGGGCTGCGGGAAGAGCTGAGGATCCTGGCAGAGGAGAAGGAAGAAACCCAAGAGAAACTCATCCAGGTGGGACCAAAATCCTGGTGCTTCTGGGTGGGCATTTGGCTGCTTGGCTTGGTGAATCTGTGTCTGTGTTGGCCTCCTTTCTGGCTTTTGATAAGCTGCAGGAGGATTGTGTTGTCAATGAATCTGAGTGGGGCTACTACTCTCACATGTGGCAAAAGAAACAAACTGTGTAGCTCTGAAGCCTTTTTCTGACACAAAAACCACGGCTGCATGTTTCTATTTGTGCTTTTTGTTGTGAAATCTGCAACTTTCAAAACTCCATTTGTTTGAGCTTAGAGAGTGGGACAAAGCTGCAAGTTGACGTCTGCTGTCTTGAGTGGCTAAGAATGGGAATGACATCTTCAAATTGTTGAAATTGTATTTTAAGACATACATGCAACTTTGGCTGGAGAGCTGCCTGGCAGAAAAGGACCTGGGGGTGTTGGTAGACTCTCAGCTGAACATGAGCCAGCAGTGTGCTCAGGTGGCCAAGAAGGCCAACAGAATCCTGGCCTGTGTCAGGAGCAGTGTGGTGAGTAGGACTGGGGCAGTGACCATCCCCCTGTACTGGGCACTGGGGAGGCCCATCTCTAGGGCTGTGTCCCGTTTTGGGCCCCTCACCACAAAAAAGACCTTGAGGTGCTGGAGCGTGTCCAGAGAAGGGCAACGGAGCTGGTGAGGGGTCTGGAGCACAAGTCTTGTGAGGAGCGACTGAGGGAGCTGGGGGTGTTCAGCCTGGAGAAAAGGAGGCTGAGGGGAGACCTTCTCGCTCTCTACAACTCCCTGAAAGGAGGGTGTAGCCAGGGGGGGTCGGTCTCCTCTCCCAAGTCACAGGCGATGGGACAAGAGGGAGTGGCCTCAAGTTGCACCAGGGGAGGTTCAGATTGGATATTAGGAAAAATGTTTACACGGAAAGGGTTATTAAGCCTTGGAATGGGCTGCCCAGGGCAGTGGTTGAGGCACCATCCCTGGAGGGATTTAAAAGATATGTAGGTGTAGCACCTGGGGACATGGTTTAGTGGTAGACTTGGCAGTGTTAGGTTTACAGTTGGAGTCAATGATCTTAAAGGTCTTTTTCCAACCTAAATGATTATATGATCCTAATATTCTATGAATTGTTAGAGCCTCTTTAGGCTTTGAGGAAGAAGAGGAGAAATAGGTGACTGCACAAGACTTCACTCTGGATTAACTGATTTTGGTTCCCTGGAAAAAGAGCTTGGGAGAATCATGTCACTGGAGGAGATTAGGGAGTTTGTCATCATTTAGACATCAGATCCATATTGTACAGTCTCAGGTGTTAGGGGGATAACTTTGAGAGAATTGTTTGTTTCTGATGGTCTGTTCTCTGTTCGATGCTCTTAGTTTTGGAGTTGGTGGTTTGTCTGGCACACACTCAGCAGAGGTGCTATATGGGAAGAAAAGCTAAAAGATCATGGTTAATCTTCAAGCTTGAATACCAGCAGGGTATATGAGACAACTTCTTTTTTTAAGACAAGGAAAAGGTATTGTTGACTTGAACTACTGTACAAAGAGAGTGTGGCATCTCTTTAGTCACGTCAGCCAGACTTTCAGATACCGCTGAATGACACTGCTCAGTGCAAGAGCTGTTTCCCTGCCAGATGTCACCTCACTGCATCCAACTGCTTTGCACACTGAAGTAGGTGACATTTTGATCTTTTTTGTTTTTTTTTTTTTTCTAGAAGGAGAAACCATGTGTATTTTCCCTTTCTTCAGCAAGTAAAGTTGCATTTGCTCAACCTTTCCTGTTTCCAGCACTGGAGTAGATTCTGATAGAATTTTCAACTGCAAGGGGGCAGTTCTGGAAAATGCAGTATTTTTGCATGAAAACATAGTCTGGGTTATGTGTGTTTGTCGTGAAGGAGCTGTCTGATCCCTGGCAACCAGTAGGGCCTTCCACGTTGCTTTCAATTTGACAGTGCAGTACCTTTTGGCAGCCCAGGGTGGTATTAGTGCGATGTACAGCAGATGCTCTTAAATTTTCCACCCACAGCACGGAAGCTCTTTCTCCTCGAGCTGGTTCAGGAGTATCCCTGGCTGGCTCTGCACAGAGCTCCAGAGAAAGGACTCTCCCTGCATTTTGTCCTGCTTTCAGGTTCGCCAGCAGCAAGAGTGGGCTTGCAGTGACCTGGAGCAGTTGTGCCAGGAGTCCTCTGGCCAAGGGCAGGCACTGGCCGAGGTGTCCGCAGAGAAGGAATTGCTGGTGCGGGAGAAAGCTGCCCTGGAGGTGCGACTGGCAGCCGTGGAGCGGGACAGAGAAGGCCTTTCCGAGCAGCTGGCAGAGGCCAGGTAAGGGCAGGGAGGAGACCCTGGACAGGGCATTATTTGATGTCTGTGATGATAAAGGTGGTCATCGTTCCACCAGGGTTTATTGCATCCTGTGTGCTTTCCACTTCCATGGCCAGCAAAACTTGGCTCTGAGTTGAGCCATAATTAAACCATGGAGATGTTTCCTGAAACCTGAAGTTTCTCTCTGGTCTTGGATTGTTTTTCTGTGCCTTTGAACATCGGTCTTGCCTTATGCAGGAGTTTGACGTGGGATCTTCAGAATTCGAGGCTGTTGCTTGTGGACGTTGTGAGCAGGGCGCTGCCCTTCAGGGTGAAGCCAGAGCCTCCCGCAGAAAATCTGGAGGGGCTCCTGTTTCTAAGCGAAGGCGTGTTAAGTGTGGTGCAGGACCTAGAGCTGGTGGCACCAGCAGCAGGGGAACCTCTCTGGAATTCTCACCAGTCTTCAGGGCTTCTTGCCCATTGCTGATGTCTGTTAAACCGGAGCATATTTACTTTGGAGGGCCAGAGAGTGGTGTCATCAGAACCAGGGGCTTGTTCTCCTCCTTGAAGTTACATCCTCCATTGCCCATCTCACTTTTTCTTGCCAGCACAGACGGTGTGGGAACAGCTCCCCGTCTGCCAGGCATCAGACAGCAGCAATTTCAGATGCGGTTATTGCTATCGCATTGGGCTGGGCTCTCTGTGCTCTGCCAGGTGACAAGGGAAGCCCGGCCATTCCCTCAGAGGAGCCCACATTGCTATTTGAATGAGTTTCCACGCAACCCCTTTTCCATAGGCAGGGGTAGATATCTTGAACCACTTCCAGGTGGAACAACCCCCTGTGGGTGTCAGGAGCAAGCAACTCCTTTCTCTGTGTTCACCATTTGCAGGTCAGTGAAGGAGACCCTGGAATCCAGCCTGTTTGAGGCTCAGCAGCACTTATCTCAGCTGGAGATCTCCAGGAGTCATCTTGAAATCCAGCTTCACACAGTCACGCAGGCCAAGGAGGTGATACAAGGTGAGACCCTCATGTTTCTGGTGATGCCCCTGCCTAGGGAAGGTGGTATAAAACCGTCGTCCCAAATCTGGGTTCTTTACCTGGTGTGCAAGCCAGTAACACACAGAGCAGAGGTATTTACAAGTTTATTCCATTAATGTGCAAAAATGGGGTGCTCGTCCCAAGGGAGCACACCTTAGTATCAAAAATGTTCCTTTTTATACACTGTTTATTTCATATTCTAACATTTAATACATTCATTGTTATTCTCTTTAATGATTGGTCAAGATTTCTTTGCTTCCTATGTTGATTAGCGCACAGACTCTTGTTTTCTTCTTGCATTGTTCTCTTTTGAGCAGGTGGTATCATGTGGGTAGGTGGTCAATGAGTCGGTGATCTCCCCCTGCCGAAATTCCCTTTTGCCTACTTCTCTTCTAATCTTGGCAATTCCAGGTGGTTTTCTCGGTTTGCTGACCAGGCTGACAGTTCATCACTCTCTTGACAGAAATATCCTGCTTATCAACCTATTTCTCTATAAATGATCAAATAGGGTTGGGGCCGTATAGAGGACTCTGGGCAGCAGCGGCAGGTTCCCTTGGTTGCTTCGATTACACGTTATATTTCATTTTTCTACTTAATATCAATTTTACTACAACAAAACCAGCTCTCTTGTCCACAGAGCTTCTGAGGAGTGAAGGAGCTGGAGACAGATCCCTCCTACACTGAAATTCAAAGGGTTTAAGGTCAGTACAGTCAGAACCACCGTTTGCCGACTCTGAATCTTGCCGTTTGTCGTGTTTGCAGGGGAAGTGAAGTGCCTTCAATGGGAGCTGGAAGCAGAGAGATCTCTCCTGAAGCAGGAGCAGGAAAACATGGTGCAGAAGCTCCTGCAGAAAGAACAGCAGCATGACGACACCCTCAGACTTCAGGAGACCCATCACAAAGTGGAGATAAACAAGCTTCTGCAAGAGCTGGTAGGAAACAAGGTGCTTCTGACTCCTTCAGGCCAGCGTTGTGGGCTGGCTTTAGGAGAAGAACAGCCTGAGTGTGTGAATAGCAGCCATCGTCTGTCACAGGCGACTTGGGGCCAGGCCAGGCAGCAGAGCCCATGGCTCCTACTTGAAGGCCCGTGAAGAGCCACAGGACTCTGCTGGGACAGTAGATGCAGCCCCAGGGTGCACGTGGGTGTAAGGCGAGTTGGGCAGAAGGTTAGGTGGTCCCACCCAAAGCACGGCAGCGAAGGGGTAGGCTCTGACCAGACTCCCGCCTGCCATGGAGGAGACTCTGAACATTGCTGCCAGCTGCCCTCACGGGAACTTTGTTCCTTTCTGCCTGTCCTTTGGCGGCTGACAGAGGAGTTGAAGCAGATGGAACAGGCCTCTTGTCCCTGGTACCTGATGTGGTGGCCTGTCTTGTGACAAGGGCATGAGGGTATGGTCTCTTTCTGACCCTGCTGTCCATCTGCACCTTTTCATTGCTGAAAAGGGAGCTGAGCTGTGAAAATAGAGACTCTGAGATCAGAGAGAAATGCTGAGGAGAGAGGTGCTGGGAAACAGGCAGCCATCAGAGAGGGTAAGGTGTCATCTCCTTCTCTTCCACCTGCTGCTACTTCCACCTTGGAAGTTTCTTGGTAGAACATGCTTTATGGGGGGCACAAAGCCACTGCTGTGCCCTGTTCAGGAGGGGGGTTGTGGGAGGGATGAAGTGTCACGTTGTTTTGAGGAGCTTGGCTGGGACTTCATATAATCATGGAGTGGTTTGGGTTGGAAGGGACCTTGAAAGGGTTAAAGGAGTTCCAACCCCCTGCCCTGGGCAGGGACACCTCCCACCAGATCAGGTTGCTCAAAGCCCCATCCAACCTGGCCTTGAACCCCTCCAGGGATGGGGCAGCCACAGCTTCTCTGGGCAACCTGGGCCAGGCTCTCGCCACCCTCACGGCAAAGAAGTTCTTCCCCAGATCTCAGCTCAATCTCCCTCTTTCGGTTTAAAACTGTTCCCCCTCCTCCTATGGCTCCCCTCCCTGATCACAAGTCCCTCCCCAGCTTTCCTGGAGCCCCTTTAGGGACTGGAAGGGGCTCTAAGGTCTCCCCGGAGCCTTCTCTCCTCCAGGCTGAACCCCCCCCAACTCTCTCAGCCTGTCCTCACAGCAGAGGGGCTCCAGCCCTCCCAGCATCTCCGTGGCCGCCTCTGGCCCTGTTCCAACAGGTCCATGTCCTTCTGATGTTGAGGGCTCCGGAGCTGGATGAAGGATTTCGGGGGGGGTCTCCTCAGAACAGAGGGGCAGGATTCCCCCCCTCTCCCTGCTGGCCACACGTAGCCTACGATGTGGGGAGGCTTTTTGGGCTGCAAGCTTCATCTTGAAGTATTTTTCTCCACTCATCAGGCAAGTGAGCGGGAAGGGCACCATTCAGAGCTGCAGGTGATGCTGGAGCAATGGGAAAAAGAGAAGGCAGAGACAGAAGGTGAGCACAAGAAGAAACTGCTTGATATGAAGCAGGAAGTTGCTACCATGCAAACTGAACAAGAAGAGGAACGAATGAGAATCGAAAATGCCAAGCAAGAGGTAAAGACTGTGAAAGAAGAATTTGTGTGGTTTTTTGCAAGGCTAGAGCTGTGGGAGATGGCTGGATATCGGGCTGCATGGAGCATCCCACACGTGTTTTCTACATTGAATTTGGTGAGGTGAAAGGTGAGCAGGGCTATCTCTGGGACTAGGAATGAGACCCCTCATAGGAGACCAGGGAGAAACATTGCCTTTCGGTGCTGCTGTTGTGTTCTGTTTTTTTTAAGACTTGCCTCAGAGTATCTTCAGTTCTCTTAATGGCCCTCCTTTGATATTTACTGATAAGTGCTTATAGCCTTAACTACTTTTTAAGTCCAAACTGAGTTTGTGGTGCTGAATCCCCACGAGGACGGAATTTTTGTGTGAAGGGGACAGAGGATTGCGTCAGAAGTGTTGAGAAAAGGAAAAAAAAAGAAATTAAAGACTCTTCTGAAATATTTCTGAGTGGTAAATCAGAAGTGTCTTCTGGGCTGTGTTTTAAGTCACTTGCTGGTAAGCTATTTTGTGCCCAGATCTCCTGTGCCAAAGCAACCCTGTCATACACTGAGAGACCTTGTGTCCCAGCCAAAGTCCTCTTTGTGCAGACTGCCAAGGGACAGCAGTAGCCCCAACTGTGTCTACAGGCATCAAAATGACAGGGCAGCACTCAGAGATGACAGTGTGTCCCTGTAACGTCAGTACTTTACCCAACTTAACTGAATACCTTAAAACAGAAGTAATTTTCACCAAACCTCACTTAGAACACATGAGTTTTCTGAAGGAGCTGTTAGCTTCAGCCCTCTGGCAGCCTTGCATTTTCTCAACTGCTGAAGATGCAAAAGTTGCTGTTGAAAGACAAACAGGACCCAGCAGAAACTGAGAGATACCCTCACCAGCAAGGCGAGACCCTTGAGAAACACCACACATTTTCCTGTTAGAAGACAAAGAGTTTTTTGGGGATTCAATCACAGATGGACCATGGCTGGACCATGTTTACACTGCCAGTCTCACTTAGGAAGCTGTGTCTCCAAGCAGGTAGATGATGACTGAGGAGATCAGCATCATAGTGCTCTGAGAACACGTGAGCACATCCGTCTTTGAGTCTTGCCACATAAATTTTGTATGGGAAGTTTAAACCTGTCTTCTCTATATGTCTGTGCAGGTCCTGCTAGAAAAGGAGCTTGAGAAGAATGCTTTGTTAGAGACACTACTGCAAACCCAAGGAGAGCTAAAAGACACCTACCAGCAGGTTGAGCAGCTCAGGCAGGAGGTGAAAGAGCAGCAAGAGAACGGGCAGGTGGGTCTGACATGTAGGGTAGGCTGAAAGAATAGCAGTTGGCAACTGGGCGTAAGCTGAGAGGCTGGGAGAGCCAGGTAACAGCGTGAAGGGCAGTAACAAGGCAATAAAACACAAGTCCTGGGACTGAGGAGGTGAGGACTACTGCAGGTACGGAAAGCACAGTGCCCGGTAGGTTCTAAAGATGAGCAACAGGAAGGAAGGGTTACAGTGGAAGCAGGGCTGGGTAGTAAAGCAGAAAAGCAGTGACTGAAGGAATGTGATTTTGAGACAGGAAAAAGCTGAACCTGATGGCAGATCCCGGTAACATGCTCTCCATTTGTGTTTACAGAACATCACAGAAAAGCTGCAGGAAACTCAGAGTGAGATCAAGGCAGTGGAGAAGAGGCACAAGGAAGAAATCAAAACCATCAAAGAGGAAATGAATATCCTTCTTCAGCAGAGGGACACTCTACAAAAACAGGTGACTGGAAGTGCAGTAGCTACTCCAGTCATCAAACAGGTGCTCTTTCTTGCCTTTCCATTGCAGAGCAGGCCGCGGGGGTAGTCCCTCTGACTGCCATCCTACTGTCCTCTTCATCCCAGCTGGTCTGAAGGAGACTTACTGGTCAGCTGAATCTCAGCTGCTGCCCTGGACAGATGGGCTTTTACTTGTTTGCCAGCAACCATCAGAGTGGATTTCTGCTGACCTGTTACTGATAGTGTTGTTTTTTTAAGGTGTTTTTTTCGGGTGAACGTGGGGAACCACTTGTTTAAAAATCTAAGTCAGCTGCATTGGTTGTGAGTGTGGTATTCTCTCATAGGGTGAAATTTAAAGCTGCTGTTTCCCTTTCCTCACAGTATATGATACGGCTGACAGTGAGAAGCTGTAGTCTTTGACTGCTTTGTTATGTCTTACTTGAGGTGGAAGAGTTGACATCTCAGCTAGCAGCCTCTGAGGAGTCCCAGCAAGAGACTGGCCGCAAAGCCCAGCAAGATCTGAGTGAGGCACAAGAGCTGTCAAGGCAGAAAGTGCTGGAGGTGGCGCACCTCCAGAAGGTGCTGGAGGAGAAGAGGAGTCAATGGGAGGAGGTGGAACATCAGAACAAGGAGCTGCAAGTGTGTCTGCAGGCCTTGGAGGAGGAAAGAGGTCGATGGGAAGAAGTGAAGCGTCACAACACAGAATTCCAGGCTTCATTGAAGGTCCTAGAGAGTGAAAATGCCAGGTAAATGAAGGCCTGTGAGACTCTTGGTCCTGTTTAATGGGTTACCTCTTGCAGATCTTTGCATATATGAGTGGCTCTGGCAGCATTTCCTAAAAAGCAGAGTTCTGAACTATCCGTGTTTCATTTTCTTGATGTTGTGTTTCATTTTCTTTTCTCTTAATCCTTCAATTGCAGTTTTTCTGAAGACAATGGCTTTTGGAGAGTAGTCCTTTTCTTAAAAGGAGGTGTTCTTTTGTTAGGTTGGCATATTAATACTGTCCAATGAAACTTTCAGGAACACACCAAAGGAGGCAGGTGGAGCTGCAGCATAATGAGTTTAGTTAGATCCATCAGCTCTGCCTTGGGTCCAGTAAATTTTAAACATTTGGGTTTCGTGTCAGTCTTCCATGCTGATACCTTTAGTTGGCAGAAGCCATCTTAAAACCATGATTTTGACCTCAGCCAGATTCCCTTCTGAGGCACCCAAGAAACAAGAATGTTTCTTATTGCCATCTGTTTCCTCGTTCCTCCAAAATGTTCCTTGAGTCTGGAGAGGCTCAAGCAGGGTCCCTGCCAGCCGCAACAGTTATGGCTGTTAGTGACTGTCCAAGGAACACAAGAGAGGAGAGGAAGGGTAGGTAGGCTACTGCAGCTGGTAAAGTCCTACCAATCTGCAACACTTATCTTTATTGAAGAGGAGAAATAAAAGGCAGTGCACTCTTGCTTCCTCTGTGAGAGATACCCAGTAGGGTATTTAGCCTGTAATTCACCTTTCTTTTGTGGAAACGAGCGTAGTGGGCACATGCTTGGGTGTGATGGGCCAGCCTGGCTTAGGACTGAACCAGCAGCCTAGTTGTTCAGACAAACACCAGGAGACAAAGCCGTTCTTCCCTTGGCACTGGAAGTCCTAAGAGTTTTATTAAATGTTATACCATGTATTAATGAGTTGCATGCTCTCTTTCAGGCTGACTCTGTCTCTGGAAGAGAAGGAACTGAGCCTCAGGGCCCTGGAAGAAAACAACCTTGCACAGCACAACGAGGTGTCTCAGCTTCTTTCTGCTATTCCCCAGGCCCAGCAGCTCCATTCAGAATGCAGAAGAGAAATACCTCTCACTCTCTCACACACATACACAGCTTCACTTCTGAGGTTGGAAAGCATGAAAGCCTGACAGTTTGACCTTTCCTTTGGGCATGGGGAAACTTCCCTTTGGCCCCTGAGCCTCCAGATACCCGTTTATTTTTTTTTCTCAGTTTGAATCCTTGGCTTTGTGCCTTTTGTTTCCAGTGTAGTTTTTTTGCTTGAAGTAACTTCTCCTTCATTCCTTCCTCTACTTCCCGCTCTGCTGCCTCAGTAGTGGCACTATCCCTGAGGCTCTGTGTCTCTTCTAGATCCAGTCGCTGCAGGAGGTGGTACTGGAGAAGGAGGCCAGCCTGGCAACGCGAGAGGAGCAGCTGCTGCAAGATCTGGAGGAGTCCCGAGCAGGCCAGGGGTGCCTGAGGGACTCTCTGCGCATGCTGGAGGTCGAGATGTCTGAACTGCGTCTGAGGCTTTGTAGCACAGAGAACAGAGCAAAGGCATTAGCCACGGAGTGTCAGCAGGCCAGCAGTGCCCACTGGGAAGCCCAGTCCCAGCTGGATGAACTGCGCTTGGTTCTCCACCGCCTGATCTGTGACAGCAGAGACTTTGTCACTTGGAGTTCAGGCAAGGGGCCCTGGGTTAATGATGCTGTAGAGCACGTACAGGAGAGCAGATGGAGGGAGGGCTGTAATCTGTAATCTGTGATCTGTAATCCAGATGTGATAGACTCATCCTTTCAGTTGAGGCTGACTCAAGCCTTGGGAAGTCTTGAAAGCCTGACCTCCCTGTAGAGAGACAAGTCTGTGTCTGTACGAGGAGAAATGACCGGCACCAAAATGAAATAGGGCCCGGGTTATGTCAGGTCAACAGGGCATGTGCATTCTTCCCTGGGGCAGTGCTGACATTAGTGGTTATTGAAGTAACGTTAGCCTGTGGCACACGTCTTGCTGTCCCGTGTGCTCTAGGATGACGTCAAAGGCACTGCCACCTTCTTCTGGGTATAAAGAGGCCTTGTTTGTTTGAGACCCTTCATAGAATCATAGAATTGCCTGAGTTGGAAGGGACCTTTCAGATCATCTAGTCCAACCATCAACATAACGCTGCCCCAACCATCACTAAACCATATTTCTAAGCACTACTTCTACCTGTGTTTTAAGTATCTGCAGGGATGAGGATTGCACCACTTCCCTGGGCAGCCTGTTCCAGTGCTTGACAGCCCTTTCAGTGTAGTTAAAGCTTGAAACAGAATGGCTTCTCTCCTCAGAACAGGGTAATGTCTGGGACCTGACTGTTTCTCAGGCCAAGGACCTCCCTGCAGAGCTCACAGTGGGCAGGGTGACAGCAGCC